>NC_059163.1:66874649-68124649 GCF_019923935.1 Bubalus bubalis
AAATATTGATATTTGTCAGCTTAATGATTTTTGAACCACTGTGACCTGAGATTTTTATGCTATGTGCTCAGAGTTCAGCAAGAAAATGCCATTGTTCTTCACAGGAAATCCAGAATTGCTTTTCTCTTTTCCAAAGGCAAAATGCAAAGATAATTATTTATTGCAGTTGCAAATGCTGCTCTTTGATTTTAAGTGGACAGATCCTATTAATTTTATCATCAAAAGAAAAAGCACAGTCCTATTTTTGTGTATGTGCTAAACTCCCTCTGTGTCTCTCAAACACAAATTTTAGATGCATTTAAAAAAAATCAGTGTTTTGACAAATTTTTTGTATGGTTTTTGTAATCCGCTTAGTTTAAATGAGCAAACTGAGTTATTTGGAATATTTCCTGTCTTGGGATATTTTATTTGAAGCTGACCTAAATGCTTTGAACAGGAAAAAAATCTTATAAAAATGCGAAGTGTGAGATCAGATTTACTTTTTACTCTAAACATTCCTTTTCTTCTTCACTGCCTTAATAAGTTCAAGTTTTTCTTTTTCTCCTATGAGAGTGCCTACCAAGGACACAAGACAGTAATCAGAAATTTAGCTACTGATGTAGGAAAAGGTCTTCATAAATGTGTTTGTCATTCCCTGCAGAGATGATACAGAATTGTCTCTAAACATCTCTGCGTTTACTTAAGTATGACAATTTACTTAGACAATGACTTACACAGGTCGCTGCTTTTGGAGATTAATTTGTGTTTCTAGCCTGAAATTCATAGCACCTTGTGTATCCTTTGTTGGAGATGCGCTTAGAGATAGCTCACAAAAATATCTTAACACTCTAACACGTCTTCCTACCTGTTATACTTAATTTGCATACCTTGAATTCCCTGTAGCTCATAAAAATTATATTCATTTAAATTAACTCAATTTCTAGTCAACTAGAAATTAGATGCTCTTCAGTTCATTCCCATCAGTCTTTACTTCATAGTCCGGTTTATTTACTGCTAAAATTAATTTCCTCTTTTTGCTTTTAAGGAAGGGCAGCTTATCTTCTGTGCCATAAGCCACATGTGGGCTGCCACATCTTTATCCCAGAAGGATGACTTTTAATAAGGATCTCCTGTCATTTCCAAAGTCAAACACTTGATTGGGGACCACAGTGGAAGTTTGACAAGCCTAATTGGCTGAGACATGTTGCAGTGTTTGTCATCAAATTTAGAAAATAATCAAGAAAGGCTATAAGAGATTCATCACAAGCAATCAAAACTTCTAATCTTGATGACTCAAATCCTCAAAAGAAATGCCAATGATTAACAAATGCAATTTATATTATGATGTAATTTATTAAGGGAAGGCATGAGTAGAATAGTATTTTTTCTCTATTTCCTTATTTTATTTATGCAAGTAGATATTATATATATTTTTAAAAGACGAGTTATATAGAGTCTTACAGAATTACTAAAACACACTTTTTTTTCCCTTTTCTTAAAAGATATACTCCTAAAATGTCCTCTTTTTGTGGGATTGTAGAGGCAGATCTTCCATAAATAGTAATCCTCCTTAGTCTTTCACTGAAGGAGGTGTTTTCTTATATCTAAGAACATTATTGCACACTTCAGTTTAGCACTCTTCCCTTTCATTTTGACCTGAGTGAAGATGGAAAATAGTTAACCATGACTCTTTTTACATGGTACTGATTAAATTAATTTAAAAAAGCAAAATATTCTATATCGAAATATGGTATCCTCTATCAGCATTTTCCATAAGTAAGTGAGTTCCTTAGAGGTCCCCCCTTTACATGCCCTTAATCATATTAAATCTTGACATGACTGAAAGTCGAACTGGTATTCATTAGGTCTTGTTGCTTTAGCATCATTTGTAGAGCTTTCCACTTTCAGCTAGCTATGCTGTTTACTAGAAACATTACATATAATAACTTTGGAAAGTTAAAATCTGTTCTTAGACATAAAGTGAATTATCCCCTCAAAAGTACAGAGTTTTCAGCTATCATAATATCAAACAATGTATAACACATAAAAAAATTCCCTGAACTTCTTCCCTCTTACTTATCACCTCAACCCAACAGCAAGGAGGATGGAAGTAGTGAAGGGATCAGACTATGGGAGAGCTGAAGCCAAAGAGCAAGTGTTTTGACCTCCACTTTAGTGTTTCCCATAACACCATACTGCTCCTTCTTAAAATGTAACAGCAGAGTTATTTAGAGGTCAATTACTGCTACCCATAGCCATAAGAAAAAGTTACAGTCTCCTAAGAAAGAGAAAAAAAAATCTGAGCAGCACAGGAAAGAGATGTCATGAAGACAAAAATTTTAAAAATACTTTAAAAATAATTCAACTTTTTTAAAGACTATACATTTCCTAATGTGAAGGAAATTATAACTAATTTAAGAAATCAACCTGTGGCTGATTCATTTTGATATTTGGCAAAACTAATACAATTATGTAAAGTTTAAAAATAAAATAAAATTAATTAAAAAAAAAAAAAGAAATCAAGTTCTTTCACTACAAAGAAATGTACTTCATCTTACTAGGCAGGGCAGATGAGTAGGTGGTGAGAAGATATTGCTACAAAATGACCTGAGCAAGAAGTGACAGATAATATGTAGCATCATTAGAAACACAAAGGAAAGTCCAGATTTAAGGAGGCATTTAATGTTTCCAGAAGCTCTCCTATGCAATTCAGAAAGTTTTAGAGAAATCAATATTACAGGAGAGCAGTGGAATTGTTAAGGCTTTTAGAGACAACTTTGTACCAGTAAAGATTTGGATAGGCTCAGTTATCCATTTTGCCAGAATCCTAATCACCCACTCCTATTTCAGGCCCTTGTCTTGGGCTGAACACATAAAGATATTTCCATTTCCTAAAAGACAGGCACATTTTCCTTTTTTAAGGATTTATTTTTCTGTTCCATGTCTTGACTTCCTGTTATCTGAAGACTTCCTTTTCTAGAGACACACCTGATTCTGGTGGAATTTGGTGAACCATGCACAGGTTTTACAAAAAGATGAACAACAGCAAAAAAGGCAGATAAATTTTGTTATTTTCCAACTAATATTTTACTATTAACTTTATTTTATTTAATTCAAATGAAAGTATCATTTTTATTCCAATGATTCAATTAAGTACTTTATTTCAAAATAGCTGTCAGAAAATGATTTATTCTTGCATTATATAATAGATCTGGGAACAAATAACTGCATAAACCTTTTATTGGAACATTATTATTATAGTCAGTGAAGTTTAGGAATGAGGTTATGAGACAAAAAAGTGCATACTGAGTTAGACTTGGCTTTCTATATAAATGATCTGAAGATCAGGGCTTCCCAAGTGGCGTTAGTGGTAAAGAACCCATCTGCCAGTGCAGGGGACATAAGAGATGAGGATTCTATCCTTGGATCAGGAAGATTGCCCTGGAGGAGGGCATGGCAACCCACTCCAGTATTCTTGCCTGGAGAATCCCATGGACGTAAAAGTCTGGTGGGCTACAGTCCATAAAGTCACAAATAGCCATGATGAAGCAACTTAGAATGTACACTCAACTAAAGATCCTTGCCTTTTGTCTGTTTCGGGCATTTAGGAAGGTTAGAAAGGTGAGCACGTTAAGAGATTATGGAGAAGGTAGAAATCATTGCCTCGGACAAGCAGTAGATGATCTTCTGAATATTCCAGAAGTTTCTGGAAGAAGGGGAAATGTATAGTTATGCAAGTGTCACCCAGATCTACTACTCAGTTCAGTTAAGTTCAGTTCAGTCCCTCAGTCATGTCTGACTTTTTGAGACCCCATGAATTGCAGCACACCATGCCTCCCTGTCAGGCCTCCCTGTCCATCACCAACTCCCAGAGTTCACTCAGACTCACGTCCATCAAGTCAGTGATGCCATCCAGCCATTTCATCCTCTGTCATCCCCTTCTCCTCCTGCCCCCATCCCTCCAAGCATCGGAGTCTTTTCCAATGAGTCAACTCTTTGCATGAGGTGGCCAAAGTACAGGAGTTTCAGATTTAGCATCATTCCTTCCAAAGAACACCCAGGACTGACCTCCTTTAGAATGGACTGGTTGGATCTCCTTGCTGTCCAAGGGACTCTCAAGAGTCTTTTTTAGCAGCACAATTCAAAGGCATCAATTCTTTGGCACTGAGCTTTCTTCAAACTCCAACTCTCACATCCATACATGACCACTGGAAAAACCATAGCCTTGACTAGACGGACCATTGTTGGCAAAGTAATATCTCTGCTTTTGAATATGCTATCTAGATTGGTCATAACCTTCCTTCCAAGGAGTAAGCATCCTTTAATTTCATGGCTTCAGTCACCATCTGCAGTGATTTTGGAGCCCAAAAAAATAAAGTCTGACACTGTTTCCACTGTTTCCCCATCTATTTCCCATGAAGTGATGGGACCGGATGCCATGATCTTCGTCTTCTGAATGTTGAGCTTTAAGCCAACTTTTTCACTCTCCTTTTTCACTTTCATCAGGAGGCTCTTAAGTTCCTCTTCACTTTCTGCCATAAGGGTGGTGTCATCTGCATATCTGAGGTTATTGATATTTCTCCCAGCAATCTTGATTCCAGCTTGTCCTTCTTCCAGCCCAGCGTTTCTCATGATGTACTCTGCATAGAAGTTAAATAAGCAGGGTGACAATATACAGCCTTGACGTACTCCTTTTCCTATTTGGAACCAGTCTGTTGTTGCATGTCCAGTTCTAACTGGTGCTTCCTGACCTGCATACAGATTTCTCAAGAGGCAGGTCAGGTGGTCTGGTATTCCCATCTCTTGAAGAATTGTCCACAGTTTATTATGATTAACACAGTCAAAGGCTTTAGCATAATCAATAAAGCAGAAATAGATGTTTTTCTGTAACCCTCTTGCTTTTTTGATGATCCAGCAGATGTTGGCAATTTGATCTCTGGTTCCTCTGCCTTTTCTAAAACCAGCTTGAACTTCGGGAAGTTCACGGTTCACATATTGCTGAAGCCTGGCTTGGAGAATTTTGAGCATTACTTTACTAGCGTGTGAGATGGGTGCAATTGTGAGGTAGTTTCAGCATTCTTTGGCATTGCCTTTCTTTGGGATTGGAATGAAAACTGACCTTTTCCACTCCTGTGGCCACTGCTGAGTTTTCCAAATTTGGTGGCATATTGAGTGCAGCACTTTCACAGCATCATCTTTCAGGATTTGAAATAGCTCAACTGGAATTCCATCACCTCCACTAGCTTTGTTCATAGTGATGCTTTCTGAGGCCCACTTGACTTCACATTCCAGGATGTCTGGCTCTAGGTCAGTGATCACACCATTGTGATTATCTTGGTCGTGAAGATCTTTTTTGTACAGTTCTTCTGTGTATTCTTGCCACCTCTTTTTAACATCTTCTGCTTCTGTTGGTCCATACCATTTCTGTCCCTTATCGAGCCCATCTTTGCATGAAATGTTCCCTTGGATCTCTAATTTTCTTCAAGTGATCTCTAGTCTTTCCCATTCTGTTGTTTTCCTCTATTTTTTGCATTGGTCGCTGAGGAAGGCTTTCTTATCTCTTCTTGCTATTCTTTGGAACTCTGCATTCAGATGCTTATATCTTTCCTTTTCTCCCTTGCTTTTCGCTTCTCTTCTTTTCACAGCTATTTGTAAAGCCTCCTCAGACAGCCATTTTGCTTTTTTGCATTTCTTTTCCATGGGGATGGTCTTGATCCCTGTCTCCTGTACAATGTCACAAACCTCCATCCATACTTCTTCAGGCACTCTATCTATCAGATCTAGTCCCTTAAATCTATCTCTCACTTCCACTGTATAATCATCAGGAATTTGATTCAGGTCATACCTGAATGGTCTAGTGGTTTTCCCTACTTTCTTCAATTTAAGTCCGAATTTGGCAATAAGGAGTTCATGATCTGAGCCACAGTCAGCTCCTGGTCTTGTTTTTGTTGACTGTACAGAGCTTCTCCATCTGTGGCTGCAAATAATATAATCAATCTGATTTCGGTGTTGACCATCTGGTGATGTCCATGTGTAGAGTCTTCTCTTGTGTTGTTGGAAGAGGGTGTTTGCTATGACCAGTGCATTTTCTTGGCAAAACTCTATCTTTGCCCTGCTTCATTCCATATTCCAAGGCCAAATTTGCCTGTCACTCCAGGTGTTTCTTGACTTCCTATTTTTGCATTCCAGTCCCCTATAATGAAAAGGACATCTTTTGGGTATTAGTTCTAAAAGGTCTTGTAGGTCTTCATAGAACCATTCAACTTCAGCTTCTTCAGCGTTACTGGTTGGGGCATAGACTTGGATTATTGTGATATTGAATGGTTTGTCTTGGACCGAACAGAGACCATTCTGTCATTTTTGAGATTGCATCCAAGTACTGCATTTCGGACTCTTTTGTTGACCATGATTGCTACTCCATTTCTTCTAAGGGATTCCTGTCCACCGTAGTAGATATAATGGTCATCTGAGTTAAATTCACCCATACCAGTCCATTTTAGTTTGCTGATTCCTAGAATGTTGATGTTCACTCTTGCCATCTCGTTTGACCACTTCCAATTTGCCTTGATTCATGCACCTGACATTCCAGGTTCCTATGCAATATTGCTCTTCATAGCATCAGACCTTGCTTCTATCACCAGTCACATCCACAACTGGGTATTGTTTTTGCTTTGGCTCCATCCCTTCAGTTTTTCTGGAGTTATTTCTCCTCTGATCTCCAGTAGCATATTGGGCACCTACTGACCTGGGGAGTTCCTCTTTCAGTATCCTATCATTTTGCCTTTTCATAGTGCTCATGAACTCTATGAACAGTATGAACAGTATGATCTACTACTAGGTGGTTAAAATTTCTATGCTGTGTTATAATTTATCATGAAATCACTTGATTCTATTGAATTATAAGAAGAGATAAGTGTCATCTATCCAACCAGCCCTTACTTTAGTCTCATCTATATCTTTCTTGAGTGCTTCTTTCAAGGGACAATGGAACTTGTGAAAAAAACGGGAGGCTGTTTTGAGTGTCATTCTGGGTCTATCATGTGTAAGCTGTGTGACTTTGGATATAATTTCTCTGGGGCTCAAGTTCCTCATTTGTGAAGTAATAATATCTACTCCACCATTTTTATTGGGATAAATGAATGAATGTATATTAAGTTTATAATATGGTGTCTGATGCTGTATATATTTTAGTAAATAGTAGGTCACAGCCCCTGGAGAGATGTAAAAACATAGTTTTTTGTTTTTTGTTTTTCTTCTCTCTCTCTGCAGTCTTCCCTGAATGAAATGGGTATTAAGGAAATAGGCACCACAACGAGGAACCCTGAATTCAAATCATAACTTTGTCACTTAGTACATATGTAACTTTAAACAAGTTACTTGGTTCATGTAAGTTTCCTAATCTTTATAAAAGACATAAGAATGAATTAACAGGATAATTATGAAGATTAAATGTAGTAACACAGGTAAACTTAATAGTAAGAATTCATGACATATAATGGGCCCTCAAAAAAATTACATATTTCAAGTGCACAATCCCTTATCTACAATTCAGTTCTCCAAATAGCTTTGAAAACCAAAAACTTTTATTACCCACATATTTACAATAAACCTGACTTTTAATACAATGTTATTTTTCATCTTTATTTATCTCACATAGTGTGAATATGTGTTTTGAAGGAGAAATAGTGTTTAATTAAAGGCACTATCTCAGACTCTTAGATCTTCAAAATAATAGGAAAGTGAAAGTTTGTTCAGTTATGTCCAGCATTTTGTGACCCCGTGGATTGTAGCCTTCCAGGCTCCTCTGTCCATGGAATTCTCCAGGCAAGAATACTGGAGTGGGTTGCCATGCCCTCCTCCAGGGGATCTTCCCAACCTAGGGATTGAACCAGGGTCTCCTGCATTGCAGGTGGATTCTTTACCAGCTGCATTACCAGGGAAGCCCCCCAAATAATATAGATGCATGATATTACCTTTTCTAGTATATAAATGATTCTTATTTTTAAGATATGTTTGTTCTCAAGGGTTTCAGATAACTTACTGTGGATCTAGTAGCAATCATCAGTCAAAAGGACATGTATTTGAAGTTATTTTTTCAGTAGGACTCATGGATTTATGCCAATAGAGCCTGCAGTATACCAGAACTACCACCCACTGAGGAAAGTACACTGGTCACAGGTTACTCCATATCAGATATTCCCTTTAACACTTCTTTATTAAGACTTTGCTGGAGATTTATTCAGGGTATGTCATAGTTGCTCAAAACTGAACAGCAAATTCTCTGTTAGTTGCAGTTATCTTTACAACATAAACAGATCAACCCCACAATTGCTCATTTTCATTTGAAAGAGACTTGCCTCTGAGATACTGGGTTGCTATTTTGCTTTGCCTGCGTGGACCACAACATAAAAAAGAGAGAGTGAGTTACATAAAAAAGAGAGAGTGAGTTCCATTTTACCATTTTAACATGTTAAAAATTAGTAATAAGACTAAGAGTTTGAAAATCTAGAAAAGACAACAAAAAGCAGGGAAAATACCTCACCTTCAATGCACCTGTCAGAGATCAAAATTTATGAAATGAAAGCATTCAAGTTTTGTGGATTTTATGATGTATGTATATGCTTGTTTTAAGTCACAAAATAAGGCCAGAAATTCCTCTCATCTTCCTATACACAGCCCTTTGGAGTGTGATATCACTACTACTGTCAGGATGTTGTTTCTGCAGCCCTTGAAGCTGGGCTAGCTTTGACGACTAGAGAGACACTGCACAATTTTCAGGACAGGTCTCAAGAGTCCTTGCAGCTTCTGCTTTTGACCTTGGAAGACTGTCATCTCCATCCTGACAGAAAGCATGATCTAGCCTTTTTGAAGATGAAAGACTTTTTGAGAGAGAGAGAGAGAGAGAAACTCAGCTATTTCAGTTGGTCCAGCAGAGCCTACCCCCCACCAACCCCCCAGACGATGGTAGCCTCATGAGTGATCCAGACAAAACTTGCAGAAGAATCAATAGTCAAACCACAGAAACATGGAATGCAATCACTGTTGTTTGAAGCTCCTAAGTTATGTTTGTTTTTGTTTGTTTAGAGGGTGAGAATTCCTTGATGCGGAAACAGATCTCTGAGGTCATGATCATGGATATACTGTATTATCTGTGATTAAAAAAAAAAAAAAAAACCAGCCTGAGATATAGAAGCAATATATTCTACTTTTGTGTCTTCTGATCATGGGCAAAAAACTGACCAATATTATAGAAAGAATAAACATTTTCAAGGATGTAAGTACATTTATTTGAAGTTCAAGCAAAGGGCTCCCATAAAAATCTGGAAATTTTGGTCCTGTGATTATAGGATTTTACTGGCTTTTTCACCTAAGAGTGCTCTAGTTCAGGCTGGCATGCCAAGACAATATTAAAATGTTTAAACAAGTTTGAAAGCATCAGCAACTTTTCTCTGGACCTTAGGCTAAACTCAGTTAAATGGCAATTGCATGTATCTCAAGAAGCATTTACTGCCCTAAGGCTTAGACCAATGTCATTCTGAATGTGGTATTATCATATACAGTGGAGACTGCAGGCCAGATTTCAAGCAGTCCTGCTGAATCAACTCAAACATGATTCTGCTGGTTGGCACATGAAAACTGCACTACAGCAGAAAAATGTATGGTGACTGCTGGAGAGGGATCTATTTACGCACTTCAAAGATGGGGCTTCACTTCGATTTCACTCTTCACAAATGCAAAATTTGAGGTGAGGTAGTGGAGGTTAAGGGAATATTGAGGGAAGAGAGTGAAAGGAAAAGAAGGAAGTGCTGGAAAATGCGGAGATGCTCTAGTATTAATCAGAAGAGTTTATAAAACCCAAAAAAGATTGAGGATATTTATTACACAAGTTAACAATTGATTATCCCACTGAAAAAAGATGGAATTCTGGTTGTTCTGGCCATTCATGTTTGCTTTTCCACTGCAACAATCAAAGTTTTCATGATTTTTTTTTCTAGTCTCTTGGGTTTCTTTAAGTCAGAAATTATTTGCTTTGGGTGTCATAGACTAGTAATCTAATGAAAAGTAGAAGTATTGCCTCCCTCCATAAACTCAGATATGTGCCCCTAAAATTTGCATAAAAATTTGAGTGGAGTTCAAGATACCAGTTAAGGCTGCAGCATTTTTATGGATGAAATTTTTACATTTATACTTTTTTCCTTTGAGTTTAAATCAATGATTAAGAAATATTTAACAAATAATAATCTATCCTTGAAATTTAGAAATTTTACATGTGGTAAATAAATTGGCCTTCAGTGACAGAAAGATTTAAAACAAACAAATAAAAAAAAACAAATTCTGCAACCATGTATAGAAGTGAGGAAAACAATTTAGGTTTGGTTATGTTAATATTGCAGGTAAGTCATTTAAATGCCTCTATCTAAAACCCCCCAATAATTTATAAAGCTTTGTGTTGACAGCAGATCAATACTTGTGGGTAGATTTTACTGGTTGCTGATCAAGTTGCTGATCAACTTGAAATGTATTTTCTTTCCTAGACCCTACATCCAATATATGTACCAGCATCTTGAATCGTGAGCAGCTGGATCTTCACTCACCATGAGAAGGGAGATGAATTAATGAATTCTTGTCATGCAGGAATTATATACAAAACAATGATGATCCAGATGAGTTTTTTAATTAATAAAATGTGTTGGCCACTGCACATTAGTTTTACGGTAAAGTGAAAAGTGGGCACTTCTAAAAGAATTGAAAGTATCTATTTAGAATCACTTTCCAGTAATTACCTTAAATCTTTAATGTCTTCAATATTGATTATAAAATTGTAAAATATATATCCTACAATAAATGTTAACTTTTGGAATAGATATTTAATCTAAAAATAATATATAAAGTTTCTATTAACTATAAGAATATTATATTTAGATGGTAGTCTTAAAGGCAGTGCCCATTTTATCTTTGCTTCTCCATATAACATATGATATCAATATTTCATTTTTAATAGCTGAGTAATATTCCATTGTATATATGTGACAGAAGTCACAATATCTGTTAATTTTCTCCTTCAGTGTAGTGATCCTGTGAAACTATACAATTATTGTAATAATATGACCATTTAAAAAATACATTCTCAAGTTATTTGCATGGAATTACCTATTGAAAGATATCATAATCATACAGTGGCTTATCTATTGAAAACACTCCTGTAACAAGAAGTTGAGTAGTAACAGAATTCCATTAGTTATTGTGATTGAGGAGAAAGACAAAGAGTTCCTCCTTTGTGTTCTTTGCTGAGGAAGGTTTCTCAAAAGTCTTGAGTTCAGAAGTACTTTTGAGAGGTGAGGTTCTGAAAGCTTTTAATAGGAGCTGAAACACCATTTATGAGGAGAGTTTTAAGACTACTAGAATGCTGGCTCCTTACTCTCATCAATAAGTTTATCAATTAAAACTAAAATTGGCCATCCCATTTAGGACCAAAAGAGTGTTGAAGAGCTTGAGAGCTTAGAGCAGGTAAATCAAAGGGAAAAAAAAGGAAATGATTTCTGATGACTGGCAAACAGAACTCAGTGAACAGCTCAAGTGGGGGAAATCAATAAAGCAACACTGGATCAGTTTGCTTCATTGATTTTTGCTGCTCATTGAAATGTTTTCCTTTATTTACTTCCGATTTCTTCAGAGAGTGGCGAAGCCTCACTGCTGATCCTCCCTTGGAGCCTGTGATGGGAGGATGAGTAAGCTTTGGAGATCCTCTCATGCTTGCATTATACCTTTTCATACCACATGAATTCAGAAGCACTTCTAATGCCCCCTGTGATGCTGCAAATGCCATCCTGTGCCCACAACCTTACTATGGTAAGCAGAAAGATGCTTCCCTCCCAAAATATCTACATCTTAGTCCCCAGAATCTGTGAGCCTGTTAGATGACAGGACAGAGGAGAATTAAGGTGGCAGGAGGTATTAAGTTTCCTAATAAACTGTCCTTAAAATAGGGATATTATAAGGAGGCAGGTTATAAAACAAATGATGTGAGCACATACTAATAATTGAAAAGGTAAGGAAACAGATTGTCTCCTCGAGCTTCCAGAAAGGGAGGCAACACTGCAGAGACTTTGATTTTAGCCCCCAGAGACGCAGGTCAGACTTCTCAGGTACAGACTGTAAGAGGATACACTTTTGTTGTTTCAAGGCACTATGCTTTTAGCAACTTGTTACAGTGGCAATAGGCAACAGATACATACTCCCACCACTTGTCCCAGGAAGGTCAGGGGAAGATCAGGGTAGACTTGAAACATTTGGTCCTTTCTACCCATAGTTATCCATTGGAGAGAATGGAGTAGAAAAACTTTGATTTTTGAGTCATATTTACTCTGTTCAGGAATTTTTTTATACTTTTAAAAATTTGGCTATACCTTAATATCTAATTGTCTAAATTATTTGTATCTGACCAATCAGCAAAGTCCAACAAAGTACTAACAGATCCTCTTTCTGAATGATACCATTTTCTTCCTAGTTCCTCAGCAAGAGCTGTCTCTGGGATTATTAAGGCTTTCTCTCTTTGGGGAGTGGGATTCCCAAGAAGAGAAAAGTAAAAGAATTTGGCATAACATAAAGGAAGGAGAACCAGGTACCAGGGTACAATCTTAATGAGGTCTCTGTCAAATTATTATGATGCTTTTGTGATTTCCTAATATTTATTACTTGTGTCATATTTGTCTCTTTGTTAAGCCTGTTCCCTCTTAGTAATTAGTAGGAGAGCTTCTAATAAAGAAGCACCTTTATGATTATTTTAAGAACAATAAGTAGAATAAATCTCTCCTTAGTTTAAAACTCTCTTCTAAAAATTTAGTATAAGTTTCAAACTTTATATTTCTACATAGAAATTTCTTCAAGATCTGAACCCTGCCTACTCTTCACCCTGATCGCTTTCTAGTCTTACATGTTCCCTTTTACCACTTCAACAGACCTACTGTACTTGTCATTTCTAGAAAGTCCCTTGCTGTTCCATGTCTTCATGGCACTAATGTGCTGCCTCTTCTGCTGTTCCTTGGCTTGTTATCTGTCTCCCACAAATCCTTCAAAATCTAGTTTAAACACGTCAACTTTGAGATTTCACCTAACCAGGCTGTCTAATTCTGACTTCTCTTTACCTCTCTAGTCCTCATTATATGTCTCTCCCTTGTAGTTGTTTAGCTGCTAAGTTGTGTCCGACTCTTTTGTGACCTCATGGCCTGTAGCCTGTCAAGTTTCTCTCTCTCTGTCCATGGGATTTCCCAGGCAAAAATACTGAAGTGGGTTGTTGTTTCCTTTTCCAGATCCCCTTTTCCAGAGGATCTTCTCAACCCAGAAATCAAAACCAAGACTTCTGCATTGGCAGACAGATTCTTTACCACTGAGCCATCAGGGAAGCCCATGTCTCTCTCTACCATAGCATTTAATATATTGCACTGAAATCTGATACCCATTCATGTGACTTTTTCTGTAAAAGGTTACTTACTCCCTGTGGCTAGAATTCACTTCACAAGTTACTAAACTGTGTACTTGGGATGCTAGCACCAAGCTGGTAATATAATCAAGATATGCTTTTTGAATGATGGATGAAAAACATGGTGGGGAAACCGATTGCATGTCGTCTCTGATGATTCTGTCTAACTCCACAATGGCCACAGGTAAAAGGAGGTAAAAGGAGGATAAGGACATATGCCAATCACAAACACTATGCAATTGTCCAAGCATAGAAGGTGAAGTAGATTCTATTTGTTTGCTATATACAGATCTGAATAAACTTCTCTACCTGCTCACTGTCCTTACCCCCTTTCACAGCCTCTCCTATAATTTCTCTAGCTGAGATTTATTTTCCAGTAGAACAATGCAATTGATTGAAATAGTCCATGAATATATTTTACAGAACAAAATGCAGTCCCCAGCCTGGGGCAGGCTAGTGGGGTCACTAGAAGCTGTAGTGGGTGCGAAGTAAAGTCTAATGAGAAAAGCTTATACTTAGTAGTCACAAGACTACACATATGAACTAATTTGTTAAGCTTCTTTGCTCACAAGTGGTAGCTATTTTATAGTTACTATGATGTTTTCAGGACCTCTGGTTGGCAGTTATACGAATCTTTCAATAACAAACTTGGAAAATGAAATTTATTTTTGGCTTATACACAGCTTGTATCATAGAAGAGAAATTTCAAAGCATGAAGGAGAGGTATTTTATGTGATGGAAAATGAAAAGAAGAAAGCTCTCTTCTCATTCTTGTAATGTGGGTGTATTTTAATAGGAACTATTGTAGGCAATGTGCCAACCTATTTCAGTTCAACAAATTTTATTTGCCTTTTCATAGCGACCTTATGGGTACATGTTAAGCAAGTAGGATCATGGGCAATTTAGATCAGTGCTTTTCGAACAGAGAATCAAGATCACCTGGTTGGTGGCTGAAGCTACTTATGAGATTATAACTTGCTCATACTATGTTCACATTATTTTGCAAATATTTAATTGTATATTTTTCAATAAGGGTATGTATATTTATATATATGTACTTGGTCCTCATATAAAGTAGACATTTTTTTCGGGTCCACATTGAATCTATAATTTAAATAATACCACATGGAAATCAGTATATTTCTGGCTATTTCTGAGGAAGTTATATATTCTGTGATATCTAACACAAAACATAACTTTAATATGCACACAATGTCAAGTTAATTTTAAATTGTACTTTTAGCTGTCATTTCAAATTGTACTTTAGAGACTACAGTGCTATCCTTATTAAAAAGGAATTCAGATAACTTAAAGAATGAGTTAGTCACATCTTCAATAATCACTTCAGGAAGTACTGTAAATACAGTCTCTTATTTTGAGACATTCTGAATTTACAGTTAATTCCCTAGATTCCAATTTCCTAGAATTATATGTAATTGTGATGAGCCTTCTCATAATCCAGTTAAATCCTCTGATAGACTTTATTTCAATCAGCAAAATGGCAACAGACCCTTTAAAAAAAGGAGGACTTAATGTGACTTCTTAAAAGTCATGTAGACATTAAGATGTAGGACACATTTAAGCTGTCTAATTGTGCCACTGGTCTAATGCCTAAGTATTAATCTGTCACAATGTCAAATTACATACATTAAGGTTTCTTTTTTTTTTTTTTTTAAGTAAAATGTGTCTGTGCTTAACAAACTCAGAGTGAAAAAAAAATCAGGACTGCAATTAGAATGTCATCTCTTCTGCAGATGACATGAGAAATGCATGAATCAGAGCTTAACAGTCAACATAATTTCACAGATAATCATTGCAAAATTATGGTAATGCAACAATGCAGAGTACAGTGAGATTAGCAGACAGTGATGATCAACTATTTATCTCTACCATCTGCCAAGCATGCTTTTTATTTAAGTTTTTTTTTTTTTTTCTGCCCATGTTTTTCAGTTTGGTATTTGCCAGTAGTGGGCATTGCATAGGAAAAGAGGTTTCATGGTGTAAACAAATTTTTCCATGTGTTCAATGAGTTAGCTTCACTGGCTCTTAGGCAAAGAAGACTGGTTGGATGGAATTAACTTTAGCAAGCTTTGTGTTTTGCCCTGAGTCTTGTACAATTCAAATGTGTCAATCCTATACCAAAAAAAATGAGAAGAAGAAGAAGAAAAAAAAAGGATAAAACTACAAATATTGCAAAGAAAATCATCACTAAGGCATATGCTTTGGGAATTTCCTTTAAATGACATAATTAAAATTTACTTGTACTATATTAATCATTGGATTGTACCCCGTGAGTACTTCAGTGAATCATTTGGTGAGAATGTTGCTAATTTGTCAATATTCTCTCTCTCCAAATAAGCCAAGGATTAGTGGAATCAGGACTTGTTATGGCAGGACAGGGGAACTCAGAGGAATTTCCACTATGCAGAGAAAATAACAGATGAACTTTCCTTCACAAAGCTAGCATGAAGGTTTCAGGTTCAGGGAAGGTAGCTACCACTATTATGGTAACATAACCTGAAAAAGTATATTCATTCACTCAGGAAACGTTGATATATCAGGCACTATTCTAAAACATATATTAGCTCATTCAATTCTCACAGAAATCTTGTGAGACAAGTTGTATACTGACCCCATTTTACAGATGAGGAAAGTAAGGCATAAAGAAGTTAAATGAGTTTTTCACAAGTTTGCATCTAGAGAATGAAAGAATGAGGTTGCAAACTCAGACATTCTGACTTTAATGTTGTGCTGTTAACTGCTATACATACTCCCTTTCAATTAATAACACGTTAACATACTGTAAACCCGTGTCATAAGCTTGAAAAGAATTATCTATCTCTAAGTAGAATGAAAGCAGAAAGCATTTTCCTATCCATAGGAGAAGAAAGCTGGCAAAACAATATCTTCAGGTATACTAAGAATCTCAATAGACTCAGCTTGAAATAAGGGGAACATTTTTAGTTTGGACAGACAGAAAGGTGAAAACTCAAGAAGCATGTGCGTAGAGATTCCAGGACCAAAATGATATTGGGAAATGACTGTTTTTCTTGGCTCTTCCTCTCACAGCTATACTTCAGTTGGTCTCTGAATGGATGAAGAATTTTGTATTTAAGTCAAAATAGGGAGTCTAAATTACTATGTTGGTAAAAAGCCTCAAACTTATCCTATTATTAAAGCCATATTCAACTAAGAAAAGGTTGCAACTTCACAATATTGGTCTATTTGTAGTTCTACATGGTAAAAAGACACCTCAATTATGAGGTTTGGGATCACCATCATCCCAGAGACAGAAAAGCCAAGTTTGGAAACCATAGCATGCTGGGCTGAACTTCTGAGAATGGGAGATGCCAAGCCACTCCTTGGTGAGGTGAATGTGAGAAATGGAAATAAATGCTTTAAGAATAGAAGAAAGAAGTATGATGGTTATTTCCAGCAAACAAAGCATCAAAGAGATTATGTAGGACATATTAATCACAATTGGGTTGGTTAAATTGGGAAAGAAAACCTGACTGTACTGATTTCTTAAGAGAAAATGAACACAAAGAGATATTTGAGGCATACTTATTTAACCCTATATTAATCAGGTAATTGACATACATATTTTTAGATGACTTGAGAATATATAGGTGCAATCCATGAGGCTGAGATTTAACCTGTAGGGATGAGGAAAATGTATGTATATTAAAGAGAATGAGGTAAAAGTGGTGCCTTCAAGTATACTTAATACACGTCACACTTTTTCATAATAGTTTCTTGGAGCCCAAACCAAGGAACCATGCAGAGTGCAAACTTTTACTTTCACTGTGTGAAAATCTTTACTTTCATTCCTACACTAGTGGGAATTAATGAATCAGTGTGATTAACACCCTGGGATCTAAGCAAAGGAAGTCTGGTTGAGTTCACATTCTGCCACCTATCAGCAAAGTAACCCCGGGCAAGTTACTTAATAAATGGGACAATACTGACTCCAAATTATCAAAAAATATATATTTTTATAAATGTCCTCTTCCCTTGGTATAATTAAAGATGTCAAAAGTTTACATTTTTAGAATATTTGCCAATTATACAGAAATATATAAAATATTTCACATATGTGCACAAAGTCACTTCAGCCGTGTCCAACTCTGTATACCTATAGACTGGAGCCTGCCAGGATCCTCTGTCCATGGGATTCTCCAGGCAAGAATACTGGAGTGGTTTGCCGTGCCCACCTCCAGAGGATCTTTCTGACCCAGGGACCAAACCCTTGTGTCTTCTGCACTGGCAAGCAGGTTCTTTACCAATAGCACTGCCTAGGAAGCCCTCTTTCACATATGAAAGATTAAAATTCATGTTTTTGCATTATCAGAGTGCCAAAAAATATATTTTAAATAAAGCCCCAAAATAGTTTGTGAAAAAAGACATTGTTTAAGTTTCTTTTTAAATTATTTAAATCAATAAATGTCAAAAATGCATATTACTGGAAACTGAGAAGAAGAAATACAGAGTAATTTCAAAGAGTACGTGTACATAAGTTAGCGATTTTTCTGACAAGTAGCATTATATTTTATAATTACCAGCTTTTAAATGTTAATTGAAACAATCTATTGTTACTTGCAAGAATACAATATTAAAGGCTGTAAATAATAATTAGTACTCTGTCATCTACTTAACTAGGTATAGTCTCTCATTTCTCCCAAAGAAACAATTTTTACATAATTATCATTTTTCTCACTTTAAAATCACATTTTTATTGCTTAAATTCTAATGCTGCTTTAAAAAAATATGAGGCCATGAAAAGATGGTAAAATTGAGAAAGTTAAAGAGATTACGTGCCTTTAACACAGTATAATCTTTAAATTATTACTTGGGTGGACTTTACAAGTGTATCAGCATTTAAAAGAAAAAAAGAAGAGTTTAAAGAATCTTTAAACAGATCAGAAAGTATAAAAGGTGCAGAATCTCAATTAATGTGAATTAAATTATCTTCAAAAGAGGGGGAAAAAGTTAAGAAACAGCTTTCTGTTCTGCATGTTAACTAGCCTAAATAATGCAGAGCTTAAGTGCAAAAGCAAGAGAATTTAAAAGGGAAAACAAATATCTTGAGACGACTTGTCTTTTAAAGTAACTGTCAAGGAGAACTTGCCTTTCTGAATAAAAGCTAGCAGTGACTTAAGGGATTCATTTCTCCTTTAGGCTGTATTAAGAAATGTCATTTAACTATTTAAAATGTTGTCCAGTCAAAATAAGGACTAATTATCTGCTCATGATATACCTATATGGCTTCCAAAGAACACACAGGGATTTGGCATGATTAAATGCATTTAAGAATTGCAGTCAGGTTGAGGATTCAGAACGAAGATGATCTGAGAAGTATGACTAGTTATACATTATTCATGAATATGGGAAACTAGTAAAATAAAACGTGCTTGTGCTTATGGTGTGTCCAGATAGTTAGGGCTAAATATTCCAAAATAGTCAGCATCAGACCTGACTCCTTCTTTGCATTAAAAAAACTTCTGGGTAAATAGTGATTCAGATGTAATAATGATGATGTTGAATATTTAACCCTGTGTGTGTTAGTCACTCAGTCATGTCCGACACTTTGTGACCCCATGGACTGTAGCCTGCCAGGTTCCTCTATCCATGGAATTCTCCAAGAAAGAATATTGGAGTGGGTTGCCATTGAATCTGTCTGCCAATGCAAGAGACACCGGTTCAATCACCTGAAAAAGGAAATGGCAACCGCTCCAGTATTCTTGCCTGGAAAATTCTATGGACAGAAATTTCCTGGAGGGCTATATAGTTCATGGTGTTGCAGAGAGTTGGACATGACTCAGCAGCTGAGCGCACACATACATACACACTACCAACCAAGAAGAAGCACTTTAAATTTTTTCCTGCTGGGAAAGGCAATTAAACCAGCTATCTTGTGGATAAGTGAAGAGATCCACATTTCTTTTGCTACAAATTGGAACTATAAAGGTTCACCAAGCCACTATCATCATGCTAGATTTGACTATTTCAAACAATAAAAAGTTTTAAGTAACTGAAAATAAATAATTTTTGGTGTGTGATATGTCTTACCTCCTCCTTGTTAATTGTTCTAAAATGTTCAGTGTGGTTCCTATTTGGAGTTTGGGAATGTTTTTCTCAATATGGAAAACTTAACAACTACAATTTCTCAACTAGTAATCATGTTTTCCTGACTATACCTCAAGAAATATAGGGACATAAGAAGTCTGTAGAAATAAAATATCTTAAATAGCTAAGCATCCACAGAATACTACAATGCTGTTTAGTGCAAACCTTTATCAGCACTAAATAAATAAGTTACTCTTTAATTAACTATTCTTGAATTTTTAAGTTATAATTTACATGATAGTCCTTCTGGTTTGTTCCTCTACACTGAAGAAAACTGTCCATAGCTATTGGTATGTTCACTTTTCCTTCCTTTCTTGTGCTTTTCTGTTATATTAAAAATAAATAGCCTGCTAATTCATATTTATTGCTTCCTCTTCTCAAATTTGTCTTAAATCAATATTCTATTCAACTTAAATTGAGTTTGGTTGAAAATGTACTTTTTTTTTTTTTTCCTTGCAGCACTCGGACATGGAAATAAGGACACAATTTGCACAAGTTGTAATAGCCCAGAGACATCTTTTTGTCTAAATATGGAATAATGCACATGCTCAGTCACTCAGGTGTGTCTGACTCTTTGCAACCCCATGGATTGTAGCCTGATAGGCTCCTCTGTCCACGGGATTTTCCAGGCAAGAATATTGGAGTGGGTTGCCATTTCCTCCTCCAGAGGCTCTTCCTGAACCAGGCGTGGAACCTGCATCTCCTGCATTGCAAGGGGATTCCTTACCACTGTGCCACCTGGGAAGCCCTGTGAATAGTGACCATGTGCTAATTACGCTCAGCACAGCAATGTTCATTAAGATTAATAGCTAAGCTGTCACTCTGAATGGATTGAATTTATCAATATAAAGTGATAAGGACAGCTTTGGGTACACACAAAGCTATATAAGGGCAAGAAAGCATCATCATCATAATCACCATCTAGAGACTAGGTCATCTTTTCTACTGAGAAGATAAAGAGGCAAGTGTTGTGCCCATTCCCAGAGGGCTAAAATTATGAAACAGTTGTCAAGTGATTTGCCTAAAAAAAGAAATTTAGAAGGTGAAAATGGTATAAAGAATTTGGCTAAGCTGGGGATTCTGTAGTAGATGGTCATGTTCTAATCCAACCACTCATTGTATAAACTTGTTGCAAGCTAATTAACTTTGTTTAAGCACTGCTTCCCTAAACATTTCTAGGAATGCTGTGAAGAACAACACAGTTCTGTACCTCACATTACTAGACACGTACACACAACATGTTTTTAATAAACATGTTTAAGAAAGAACAGAATGAAGGGAACAAGGTAGCAGGCCAGGATCTTCATTTTATCATCTTTTTTTTTTCCATTATGCCTATCTAGTCTTCAGTGAACATATGGTAAATATAACATAGAGATGGGAAAATATACAAAGAAAGAAAAGTAATAGAAGAAAACTTTAACTAAGAAAAATAGTGGGAAAGTCAGGGAAGACAAATGAATTAAAAGAAAAAGAATGAAAGAATACATAGGGGGAAGGAGAGAAGTAGGGAGCAAAGAACAGTGAAAGGCAAGGGAAAGGGGATGGCAACAAGGAAAAAGGGAAAGGAGAAAAGATTAGGAGAAAATTAAGGAAGAAAGAAATGAAAATAAAGAAAAAAAAAAAGGAAAACAAAATAGAGAAAGATAATGAGTCTCTCAGCTTGATGTGTGACCTATGGAAGAATTTATATTTATCGCTAACTTTATATAGATTCTCAGCTTTGTTTTAAGATATAGTGTGTAGATTAATTACAAACATTGACTCTCAAGGGTTACAGATTTATGACAGATTAATCTAGGTTAAATCCATTAGAAGCTGTGTTGTAGCTAGTAGTCCCCTTCTTTGTTATGTGTATGGGAAGGCAGTAATGTAAGCCTAAAACATAATTTAAAAAATGACTCTACAGGATATTAGCCCATCAGCATGAAAAATAACAGAGAATGAGTGAGTTGGTCAATCATTTCCTGTCATAAAGAAAGAAAATATATAAAAGTCTTTGAAATGAATCTAAAATCAGCACATAGTAGACAAGTTAATGAAAAACCATGGTGAAGTAAGAAACAAAAAACTGCATTAGGACAAAAAAAAGTGCAGATCCATGATACAGAAAACTTGCACATTTTACAGCATCTGCCTTTCATTTCAAAAAGTTTTTAGCTGTGCTCTAGTGATTAAAAAAGAGGGGTAAGACAAGAGGAGCTGTTAAATACATAATGAAATTTACAATTTTTCCTCTTATTTATTTCAGTTAGATTTTCAAGTATCAAATCTCATCTAGTGTTTGCAGGATGTCTTAAGTAGTCTCTTTATTGTGTTAGAACATAAGCACTTTAAGCTTCTTCTAACTTTAGTGTTTTAAGTGTTTTAAATAAAAAAGATCACTATTGGTCAGAAGGTCTTCCTGTGGTCCCTTTTTAGCTTTTGTTCATTTGCACGGTCAGTACCCAAATTACAGCTTTCAGTTGAGAGCAGAACATCCAAAAACAGGTTTTAAATTAGATACTAGTCAGGTTGACATTCTCTTTTTTCTTTTTTTTTTTAAGGAGTTTCTAAACACTAAGCATGTTTTGGACTAAATTTTTTTTTAACTGAAAATATGATGAATTAGCTTCTCAGAAAGGAAGAACTTCCAAATGACTTGGCTAGGCAGAGGCATATATTTTAGAACAAGATTAAAAAAGTGTTATTTGAGAATGGTTTAACGTTCCTAAAGAAGAACAGCTAATGACCTAAAATTAGTAGAGGTTTTAGAGTGTTCCCAGTGGCTGATTTCAGTTCCCTTTCAAAGTAAATCTGAGCATTATAATGATGGTAGAACTTTCATCAATTTCCACAAGCTTTGCTACTATCTTATCATTGTGGATGTGGATTTAAAAGGGAATGGTGAGTTTTTATAAGACTTTGGAGAGGGTAGTCTCATCTAAGTATAGAACTTAACACTCAGTGATTTACTCAAGAAATAGTTAACTTGCCTCTTCCTATCAAGTCATTGTGGGAATTACACTACTAATTTAAACATGGATTCTGTCTTAATATCCAGAGAATCTAGGAAAGGAAGACAGTGTATAAAGAAAGTTAATCCAGTTAGAAAGCAATGACTTTCATATGAGAAGTAAAATAAATTATGTGAACTGTTGATCTTTTTTGTATTTAGAAACTATCTATTGGGAATTTTTGAATCATCGTAGATCAAAATTTGTTAAAATTTTGACTGTTTGGGGTTTAGTATTTCACTAACATGTCTGGCATTGTCTTAAATATTTAGGAAATAAATAAACTCTATATATTCCATTTTATACAGAATGCTTGGTAATCACTGGGTATGTAGATATCAATTTCTTCTTCAGAGTGAATCAATTGCATATCAGAAGAGTCAAATGTGTAGTTGAAGGAATCTTCCTTTTAATAAATAAATTTTAGTTTTTTCACTGACCTTGTCATAAAAAATGTCTAGGTTGGTCCACAATAGTCCCCACCCACATTCAAAACACACATTATTAATAATATCTCCACTCAGCCTACCCAACACTAAGGCTGACCTCTACTTCCAAGTCCTTCCAAACATCATTACTCAGTATTGGATGAAAGACAAAACCATTTTTTCACCCTTGAATATGGTGAAAGAGATATTTTTTCTTGTAAATTTCATCCAATTATCTCCATCTGTCATTTTATTCTATAGGGAAACAGAGCCTCATCCAAGTTGGAAATCTTGCATTTTTAGCAGTATCATAATGATGCTAATATACTAGTAAGAAAAAAATATTGGTTTGAGAAATATCCTTCCTAGAATATAACTTGGCACCTCTAGATACATGATGAATAATTGTGGAATAAATGAATGAATAATAAAATATTAACTACATCTCAGCATTATGATACTTATTGCTCAGTTGAATGCATCAAATATATACAGGAGTTTTTAGTATTACCTGTTGAAAAGCTCAGTGCCTTTAACAGAACTAAAGGAAATAAACAGCTCTAACATACATCACTCACCACTGGTTTGAGCTGGAACCTATGGTAGTAGGAAGAAGCGGATAGCCTAGGTAAATCAGTTAACTAACCTTTTACTCAAGACAGATTCCAAAGTGCCTTAACTCTTCCTTTGTTGCTTAAAATTGCAAAACACAATCCAGCAAACATGATAATAAAATTCACAGAATTTCAGTCAGTTCTAATTCAGTTAACGTTGGGGTTCACCCTTTGCTTGATTTACATATTTTACAATTGTAGTAAGGCTCACTGTTTTTGTTTTGTTTTGCTTTTATTTATTTTTTTTTATCCTACTCAGCCTCCTTTATTCATTTAACATTTTAAACTATATGGACAGAAAAAAGTAAGGGGCAAGAATTTTCTACAGATGACAAAGTCATCATGACCTGAAAGGAGTTTTTCAAGCAGCCCCATAAACCACTTGTGCAAATCATAGTGCCAATACTGCTGAAAATGCCACATAAGAGGTCAAGACACAAATTCTATCCACCTCAGTTCTCCCAGATGAGAAGTGATAGTATCAGTGCTTGTGTGCTAAGTCACTTGGGTTGTGTCCGCCTCTTTGTGACCCTATGGCTGTAGCCCTCCAGGCTCTTCTGGCCATGGGATTCTCCAGGCAAGAATACTGGAGTGGGTTGCCATGCTCTCCTCCAGGGGATCTTCCCAACCAGAGATCGAACCCATGTCTCTTGCATCTCCTGCACTGGCAGGCAGGTTCTTTATCACTAGCACTACCCGGCAAGCCTGATGTCAGTACAGGGGGGTAAAGCCTTGGACAAATGCTGGTGCGCTTTCATGAGGTTACAAGGTTGTATTAAACTCAAAATGCTCATAAAAATATCATTTGTTTACTGCCTTTAACAGTCAGAAAAGTATGTAAACAGTGTTTATGGACCTTTTCATAATCAAATTCACTTTAAAACAAAGATGTCTCATGCTTTTCCAGAGAATTACTATTCTAAGGGTATCAGATATGATGGTGCTTATTGAGATTCAACAAAAATGAAAAAACAGTTCAAGATATTTTGAGTACAAGACAGACTTTTCCAGGGTCAGGGGTGCTTTCTTAGGGAGGAAGGCTCAGTCCTCTTAAGATAATTGTTTTCCCCTCCTCTGACCAGGCCTGATCTTGTAGATATGTTTTAAAACTACACAGATAGGATTTTTTTTATATATTCTATAGCTCCCAGGAATAAGAGAATGAAGAATTGTCACAACATTATCTTTTTTTCTAGGTTCTTTGTAAATAATATTATTTGGGGGAGAGAGAAAAAGAGAAGCATTAAACTATACCTAAGGCATCTGGATACAATGGAGATTTTTCTTATCCATTTTGCAAGAAAAGAGTATACGTGAATTCAATAGCGATAACAGACTGAATTCTCTGAGCTGGCAAAATGTATATTTTAAAGTGATTTTCTGTTGCGTGAGATCCAATTACTTTTGTTAAACTGCTTTAAAATTCAATATCACTTTCTCCTGTCCATGATTATTAGAAGGAAGGAAAGTGCAGAATATGCATTTTTAAAGGATACTTTTCCTAGTTTTGTGAGTTATCATAAAGAATTCATTACATTGTATTGATAGTATTACAGTAAAATTTAAGGAAAACAAAGAGTCCTACAGTTTTCTGTATAATGAATGAATATAACTTATACAATATACACATATGATAAGCTTTTAAAAATAAAATTTGTTAGATGATCAAGCTAGTCACAGAAAATTAACGAATGAGCTGAAAATAAAGAATTCATACTAAATAGCTGCAAATAATTCACATGGAAACTGTGAAGTTATCATATCAATCATCTTACCAAACTGCTTTTTCTTTCCCAATTGAATATATTAAGTGGAATAAAAAATATCCACAGCAATAACACAACAAAAATTCAGAAGAATGATAATACTGAGCACCCTTTAAAAAATTATTACATACAAAAAATCATCAAATTATACTGTTTGTTCATAAGCTTCTCTGTGTTCTTTGTTCAACAGATGCAATTCTGTTAAATTCAAGCCAAACATGACAACTTAATTTGTGATGTGCTATTTACTTCGTACTATATTATACTGTGTATGTTGTTTCTTTTATTTGTAGATTTTCAGTAAGTGAAAGTGGGGGAGGGAAAGAAAGAGGTCAGAACTGACAGCAAAACTGAATCAGTGCATCCCATGCCAATGAAGTAATGAAAACCCGCACTGTTCCTACAGCGGCAATAATGAATATAAATAGACAAAGGACGTTGAATAGCTACTGGGAGAAAAAGACTGAAGCATCCATTTTAAGAAAGAACCTTTTTCTGCCATCACAGATAGCTTTGTGGACTGGCTAAATTAGGATGCCATATAACAATTTCATGCTTTAAGAGAAGTCTTTGAAAGACAGCTCTCACATATTTTATTTAAGGGATCTGATTTAATAATAGGAGTTGTGCTTGTTGTAACAGTTGTAATGCCCACGTCTCTCTCCCCACTCCCTCCCTCCTTTTTATCCCTCTCTCTCTCCCTCTCTCACAAAAGGAAAGTATTTTGAATACAGATTTGAAAGACTAATAGGATTATGATCATTTTACCTGGGAGGCAGTATCTCAAGGATTCTGCATGTTTCGAATAATATCAATACATCCATTTATTATGTATCCACAGATGCCACACAAATATGTAATAACCCATCAATTAAATGTCAGAAGTAGTAGTATAGCTGTAATTACATAAGGTGATTTCTTTGATTAGACAAGTTTCTAACTTAAAAATAAAGACAGAATGATATGAAAACCATTTAAAGATAGGCTTATGTACTTACAATGCTTAACTTTTAAATTTATGAAAGTCTATAAATTGACAATGCTTTAAGGGTATGGCAGATTATCACTGAGTTATTTTGCGATTTGCAAAATTTCTCATAACCACATGGTCAAAATTCAATTTGCAAAATATCCTGTTTTATTTCTGGGAACATGTTAAACATAATTCTTGAAACTACACAGAATAAAGTAAATGTATGATTGTATTTAAGTAAAGTCTTGGGTTGGCTTTTGCAGTATGATACTATAAATGGATAATTTACAGAACAAGGCATAAAATTGCTTAATTTTAGCTCTCCTATGTCACAAAAGTCAGAGTTAATTTACCAATGTAGAAGAGGAGGAAATAATATGCAATATGTTCTTGTAGATAAGGATTTATTCTGGTTAAGTTTTTAAGACATAAAACATAAATAGTTTATTATGTTAAAACACAAAAAATATATTTAATAATATAATTATTCCACAGTTGTCTCTCAATAGAAAGTCAAATGAATGAGTTCTTCAAATTGTCATTTGACCTTGCTGATATACATTTCATTCCTTTTGAAGAAGGAATTTGCATACATATATATACACATACATACATGCATAGGGCGTTACCATGTGCTGTGCTGTGCTAAGCTACTTCAGTCATGTCTGATTCTTTGCGACCCCATGGACTATAGCTCACCAGGCTTCTCTGTCCATGAGATTCTCCAGGCAAGAATACTGGAGTGGGTTGCTCTGTCTTCCTCTAGGGGGTCTTCCGTACCCGGGGTTGAACCTGTGTGTCTTGCATTAGCAGGTGGGTTCTTTACCACTAGCGCCACCTGGGAAACCCTTAGGAAGTTCATAAATGCTAGGCAAGAGATATTCTAGCAAAATACTGGACGAAAAAAGCAGTCATAATTTGTACATATTTGATCTGTGACAATTCAAAGTTTTCAATAGATGAATTCTAAGTACAGACAAAAGAAGGTCAATTTTAATATTAAATAGTACTTTTGCTTGCAATGCTAGACTTGTTTGCTTAAAAAATAACAATAAGGATAAAAAGGGAGCGTAAAGGAAAACCTGAAAAAATGAATCAGCTTTCATCTAAACAGGATCTGAATAATTATCCTGAAATTCATGTAGTGTAAAGAATAGCAGTCCTAGACAGTAAATCTAACTATTATCCCAAATAGCATAATTATCTCCTCTATACTAAATACTCTGTGCTCTTTTCAAAAGGATGGGCAGAGGGACTAATTCTCTGTAGTTATGCAAATCCCGCCTAGAAAGAACACTATCGATAATAACCATAGGTCAGTTTATTTCAAGACAATATACCAGGTGCCTTCATTGTCAAAATACCTGCATTATAATTCCATTCCAGTTGCTGTTTTTAATTATGAGGTTCTTCTCAACAGGAAACAACCCCACAGAGAACTGAAACAATTTATTTTAAATACTGTAAACAACAAAGAGGCTTTGCTTCATGGATTTGCGATTCCTCTTCATCCTGAGAACTCACAGCATGTTACGCCAACTGAACATACACTATTGATAAAGGTAGATTCTCATTCCAAAATGTTTTGCCTCATGAAAGGCCTTAAGTAGAGATTCAAGTGGCTTTGATTCTTTATAGTAATTCTAAATATTGCATTTTCTTTGCTCTCCTAGTAATAACACTTATGGAAATGCAACTCATTGTACAAATCAAATACACCAGTTCTACATAAAGTGCAAGAAAAACATTTAAATAAGACAGCTCTGGACACAAGACTTCAAAACTATATATATATAATTTTTAGAATAATGACATGTCTATAGGGTTCTGGTATCACATTCTAGCAATTAAACCTTATCTATTTAACGACACACAAAATCACTGAAACTGATCAGTTTAGTCAAGTGAGGGAATGTTTCCATTGCTCAAGCATGTTAGTAAATAAAAAGGCAGACAAATGGGATTCAAAGAAGCTTCAAGAAAAATAGACATCTCAGTTACCTAACATCTGTCCCCACACTAAACTCCCAGAATTTATAACATTTATAGAATGCTTATAAAATGCTTATATACCTGGAGAATCCCATGGACAGAGGAGCTTGGCAGGCTACAGTCCTTGGGGACTCAAAGAGTCTGACATGGCTGAGTGACTTTCACTTTCACTATTATATGCCAGCCATGGCTCTAAACGCTTATTTATTAACCCATTTAATTTGTTTCCCTCACTTTTTTATATACTAATTTTGATGAGTCCCATAAAGGTTAAGTCACTTATCCACATCTCTGTGCATGTCAGTGCCCTCATTTGAATTTGAACTCAGTCTATCTCCTGAGTTCCATGGCATCCTAAGAGTAAAGTTGAAGCCAAAAGCTAGAGTATAAAATAAAAATATATAAAAACTATAACCCTTTATGAGAATGATTCAACACAGGGGAAACTCTGAACTAATTACTATAAGGCACATTAGGGTTGGGAGATACCTCATTTTCCACTACTTGTTCTTAGGATATCCACAACACAGAATCACTTATTGTCATCAGAATATATGATGCTTGAACTTCTGTGCCTCTGAGTGGAGTTGCTCCTATTCTTGTTTATTTTATCATGAATGGAGATGTCCACATATGAAACTTGGGAATAAATATACATATTATTTATATTTAAGGTAGCAAATTACTAAAAATATTGAACTTCTTCTTAAATATTATTCTCTATTGCAAACCACAAAATGTGCTTTAGGCCACATATAAGGAACATATAAGAAGGGGACAACAGAGGATGAGATGGTTGGATGGCATCACTGATGCTTATGGACATGAGTTTGAGCAAACTCCAGGAGATGCTGAAGGACACGGAAGCCTGGCATGCTGCAGTCCATGGGCTCGCAAAGAGTCAGACATGACTTAACGACTGAACAACAAGGGACATGGAGAAATTTTTAACTTGTGAGAATAATTCAGTTTTCAAGAATAAGTATGAACCATATATTTTGGAATTAAACCTTTATGAAATCACAAATATCCTGATCTCAACCAGAGTAGACCTCAAGGAGATTCTATTGTATCTGTAATATGAATCTCAATATGAATTTCTATTGATAAAAACAGACTTAAATAATTTTAAACAGGTCATGACAACATTTCCTACTTGAATATTAACTTGACCCTTAGATGATATGATTGCTTTTGGTGTTCTAAGTCTTAAGATTTGTTCTCTAATATCCAAAGTCATGAACTGCTTGGTGAAAACAACAGATTTCACTCAGCAATATCTTTTGTGGTATACATGAGATGACAGACTCATTTTCAATCTTTCAGCTTAATCAGCACAACTCATTTTATGTCTAATGGAACTTCACATCTTTTAGTTTCCATAATGAACAAATAAAATATTTGCAGATGCTTTTCAGGAAAAAAAAATGACAAAACGTAAGGGTTGCCAGGAAGTCATTAACATAATTTAAAATTGTAAGAAAGATCAGACATTTGATTAGTCTTTTTTCTCTTGCTACTAAACAGCTTAGTCAAATAAACATATTCCATAGCTCATTGGAAAAGATCCTGAACCTGGGAAACATTGAAGGCAAAAGGAGAAGGGGGTGGTAGAGGGTGAGATGATTAGATAGTATCACCAACTCAGTGGTCAAGAATTGGAGCAAACTCCATGGGAGATAGTGGAGGACAGAGGAGTCTGGTGTGCTACAGTGCATGAGGTTGCAAAGAGTCGGACTCGACGTAATGACTGAACAACAACAACAACATAGTCTATATTTCTTATTCAATTCTCAGGCATAGTAAATTTTAACGCTGGTAGAGAGTCACTAATTGAACTTAATCTTGGCCACACGTTAAGTATGTGGCATCAATTTTCTTGGCAGGAAAATACTATATAATCAATAACAAATCATTGGTTTCATGGTGGTTATTTGCATGAGAAGGCACATCCATTATCAAGGATGGTGAGTGTTGTAACTTTGCAGCAAGTGTCTGTATTGGAATCATAGCTCCAGCAATAAGATATATGAACTCAAGAAAATTTTAATACTCTTTGCCTGAGTTTCCTTAGCTGCAAAACTAGGCTAAAAGTAGTTTAGCCCATATCTTGCATTGTTGCTGTGAATATTTAATGCAATGAATAATACATAAAATAAACTTAGAGGGGACTCATGCAACAAAGCATGTTTTGAGTATTCAGTAAATGCTCTGATGGTGATTGTACTATCTATATTTTCTAGTGAACAACACTGAGCCTTCAGCTACCCCACATATTCCCTTTGGCACCAGTCAGTTCACACTAAAGCTAAAAATATCAGAAAGCTGTCATCAGTCTAAGGTAAGATTATTATGAAATCTGCCTAATTTATAGAAAAATGAAAGGATAATTTATGAATCTATCACTTATATTATCAGTATCAAATGAAACACTGCCTGTATTAATGGCAAACCGGGGCAGAGTGCTCATATTGGGTATTCAGTAACACAATTTTGAGATAGCAAACCATGCCTTTTATAGTTTCAAACAGGAGACTATCTGTGTGGTTAAAATTTCAAATAAGTCCTTCAAATTGTTATACTTGTGAGAAGCCCATGGCAAAGAACATATTTTCGTCCTATCCTCTGTACATTAAAATTTAAATAAATATGAAGATGAACAGTATGTGAACAATGAACTTCCAGATGTTCAAGCTGGTTTTAGAAAAGGCAGAGGAACCAGAGATCAAATTGCCAACTTCCACTGGATCATTGAAAAATCAAGACAGTTCCAGAAAAACATCTATTTCTGCTTTATTGACTATGTCAAAGCCTTTGTGTGGATCACCACAAACTGTGGAAAATTCTTAAAGAGATGGGAATACCAGACCACCTGACCTGTCTCTTGAGAAATCTGTATGCAGATCAGGCAGCAACAGTCATAACTGGACATGGAACAACAGACTGGTTCCAAATAGGGAAAGGAGTAAGTCAAGGCTGTATATTGTCACCCTGCTTACTTAACTTATATGCAGAGTACATCAGGAGAAATGGTGAGCTGGATGAAGCACAAACTGGAATCAAGATTGTCGGGAGAAATATCAACAACCTCAGATACGCAGATGATACCACCCTAATGGCAGAAAGCAAAGAAGAACTAAAGAGACTATGATGAAAAAGAAAGAGGAGAGTGAAAAATTTGGCTTAAAACTCAACATTCAGAAAACTAAAATTACAGCATCTGGTCCCATCACTTCATGGCAAATAGATAGGGAAACAGTAGAAACAGTGACAGACTTTATTTTTTTAGGCCCCAAAATCACTGCAGATGGTGACCTCAGCCATGAAATTAATAGACACTTGCTCCTTGGAAGAAAAGTTATGACCAGCTTAGACAGCATATTAAAAAGCAGAGATATTGCTTTGCCAACAAAAGTCCGTCTAGTCAAAGCTATGGTTTTTCCAGGAGTCATGTATGCATGTGAGAGTTGGACTATAAAGAAAGCTGAGCACTGAAGAGTTGATGCTTTTGAATTGTGGTGTTAGAGAAGACTCTTGAAAGTCCCTTGGACTGCAAGGAGATCCAACCAGGCCATCCTAAAGGAAATCAGTCCTGAATATTCATTGGAAGGACTGATGCTGAAGCTGAAACTCCAATATTTTGGCCACCTAATGGGAAGAACTGACTCATTAGAAAAGACCCTGATGATGGGGAAGATTGAAGGTGGGAGGAGAAGGGGATGACAGAGGATGAGATAGTTGGATGGCATCACCAACTCAATGGACATGAGTTTGAGTAAACTCCAGGAGTTGGTGATGGACAGGGAGGCATGGCGCGCTGCAGTCTATGGGGTCTCAAAGAGTTGGATGCGACTGAGCGATTGAACTGAACTGAATTGAACTGAAATGTGGAGATAAGAGTTAGCCTAAGTTCATTATGGTATTTTAACTTCTGAATAAATTAATCTCCCTCATGGAGCAACTTAACAAATTTGATCCTATTATATCTATCAGTTTGTTTTATGGCTCAATTGTTTTGGTTTCTTCTTTTTCTTTGTTTGTGCTGTTCTGTTTTATATGGGAAAAGACTGAGGATGACAGTTTCACAGTAATAAAAATTGTTACAGATATTCCAAAATTAGAGTTATCAGTGATTCTTTAGTGTGATTTTCATAGAAATTTCCTAAAATGCTTACAATTTTCTCCCCTTTCCTGTACCATTTCCTGCCTATTTTTCCATTTAACTTTGCAGCTTCTCCCATCATGTGAAAGAGTGTACCTTCTCAGCCTAAATCAGGTCTGGCCTTCGGACTTGTTTTGGACAGTGGAATGAGGTGGAAGCAACACTGCAACACTTCCAGTGTTTGGGTACTCCTAGCTTTTGTTTTGTTTTGGCCTAGCCATGAGAAAAATTTAACCTTTTGGGGTAGAGTCACCCTGTTGCTCCAGCGTAGGACAAGTGAGAGAGTCTAGCCAAGCAAAGCAACCCCCAGACAACCCACAGTGGACCAGAGCAGCAGAGAGAGCCCCACCAGGAAGAGCTCACCATGATCCAGATAGAAGAAGCACCCAATCACGAATAAATGCATATTGTCTTAAGTCACTAAGTCTTGGAGTCCCCTCTGAACAGTTTCTTCTTTTTCATTATATGACTAATGCATGTAATTCTCATTGGGAGAAAATTAAATGAATCAATCAATATTTGATAATACATTATATCTATAATTATCTCCAAGTTACTTTGTACCAGGAATATTCCAAATATTTTACATAAATTGTCTCCATTCTTTTCCTCACCAATAAAAATAGCAATGGTGAGCCTTACTTTCTGGTGTGAGCTAGGTGTCTATGGAATCACAAAAACAGAGTTTGTCTCTTGTGGCATTCTCGTTGAGAATGAATGTCCATGTTTCCATGTGTCACAAATACTGAATCACTGAATTAGTGGCTAACTTAATTACAAGGATAATTAGATTGCTTTGAGTCCTTTTCCCCTCTCTTTCTCATATAATTAGACAGTGTATTTTTTGCTGGATGCCTTATGTTACAGTTTACAATAATCTTAGATCTATTTTTAGACTGTTGGTATATAGTGGCTGAATTCTGCAAATTTCTCATTAGTAACTTTTTCAGATGTCTCTGTGCTGTGTTTTGCTCAGTCTCACAGTCATGTCTTGATTCTTTGTGACTCCATGGACTATAGCCCTCCAGGCTCCTCTGTCAATGGGGATTCTCCAGGCAAGAATACTGGAGTGGCTTGCCATGCCCTCTTCCAGGGAATCTTCCCAACCCTGGGATCGAACCCATGTCTCCCACATTGCAGGTAGATTCTTTACTGCCTGAGCCACCAGGGAAGCCCAGGTGTCTCTACTGTCATAAATTTCATATTTAAAAAAGAAGAGTTCAGGTTTTAATAGTGGGACGTATAGAAATAGAGTGAACATTTACCAATTCCATACTATAAACATGGCCTTGGTCTATTTTAGCCTTGGAGATTAAGGTAGTTTCAAGATAAGCTTTTCTTCAGGCTGTCATTGGTGATACACATTTCTTATTCTGCAATTTTTTATAAATATAACAAGCTAAATAGAAGCAAGTATATTAAGGTTTTAATTTAAGGTGGTTCATTTTGCTGGTATAAAATTACTCACTTTTTGCTCATTTCATAAGTGAATTTAATCACAGCTACAAACAAAAAATATCTGCTATTCATATTCTTTCATGCAAAGGTATTTTACATATATTTAATTATCAATGTCTATAAAATTACAGTGAGAAATGTCATTTTGGACCCATTATAAGGATTGTAAATTCCTTATTCAAGTTAACATAGGAAAAAAATTAGAAGTCCTTACTTTCATTGACTTCAAACAGTATTATTTCCCCACTAGATTATAAACTCCTTTTATTTCTCCCAACTAAGAACTGCTAACATTTTTAGATATATATTGATATGGAATCTATTCCCCAAAAGCCCAAAATAAAACTGAAGTAAAGAAAAAGATTAGAAACTCTAGTCTCAGACGCCTAGCTCAGTGGTACCTGACTCAAAGGAATATTATACTGACATCTCTTATCATTTTGACTGATGTTCTGCTTCTATCTAGAAGAAAAGAACATTTTCCTTCCCCGTCATCTGTACAAACTAAAGCAGGCAGGAGATTGCTTTTGACTCATTCTAATTATCAAAACTACTTTCTCACTCTCATTACACATCTCTGGTCTCTCCACTGAACTATGGTGCTTCAGCGATTTTGTATGCCAGTTAATGGGCCTTCTATCACATACATTTGTATCACCCTTCCCCTTTTCATTGTGAAAATAAAAAAAAATGCAAATGTGAAACGCATTTCTATTGCCATTTAGCCTTCAATTTACACTCTATCACCCATGTATTCACATCATTACTTGTATACTTTAGTGCTCAGTTACAACAAAAATTGTCTGGGTAATTTTATCAGATATATGCACACTGCTTTGGGAATGTGTGAACATTGCATATAAGGTTAAGTTTTACAACAAGGGGTATTATGGAAAAACAATTTGAAAACTAAAAATGACAAAAGAAAATGTAGAAAATAAGTAAAGGATATTAGGTTTTCATACTATGATTAATTATATTAATCAAATAATTACCCCAAAGTTAGTAGAGATTACAAATATCAATTGGATGAAGAAGTTAAAAGGTTAGTGTTTAGAAAACCATATTGGATTAATAAGAGAAGCTAGAATGGCATCCTTATTAAACTTTTTAATGTACTGACTAAAATCAAGAGTGAAATCCATGCTTTTTAATAAATCACACTAGATGCCACTTCCAGAAAGTGAACACTATTCTAAATGACTCATATTTCTGACCTGAAAGGACAAGTCTACATAAGATCCTTTTAAAATAAGTGTGGCCATTTTACCCACTATCTTTTTTCTATTGCAAATAATTTTATGCTAACTGATGTGAAATAAATAGTCAAATACTGGCTTTCTGGGGCCAGGAAGTATGGTTAATAATGTTAAATAGAAACTATCATGGCATTTATGTTTCAGCCCAAAGGCAGATCCACTTTTAGCACAGAATCCAATCAGGAAGTGGTTCATCCATCTAAAAGAGCAGAGTATTAAACCTCCTTTTCATCTCCAGAGGACACAGGGAAATCTCACTTCATCAGACTCAGAGAGAGCCATGCACATAGCAAGAGAAGCTCTGTTCTATGCGTGACATGTATCTGGCGGCCAGCACACTGCAGAGACCAAAGGAAGAAAAGCAAATTCTTCATAGAAGCACATATAAAGATTCTGTATATGCAGAGTTTTTTTTTTGTTTTGTTTTGTTTTTTTTTTACAAATGCCAGTATAAAGTTTGAACATTTCTGCAAATAACATTAAGGATTCAACTCAAGAAAGCCATTTCCCAGCATAGACACAAGGTCAGGGAAGGTGGAAAAAGAGAAGAAATGGGAAAAACCTCAGGAAGAAAAGGAATAAAAATTGGACTGAAACATACATGATTACCTTAAACATACCCTGCTAAGTATTTGTTTTAACTAGTTTCAGTCTTAAAGAACATACAATTAAAATAATGCTCCTACTACATAACATTTAAAATTTTAAAAATTATGCATCCCATGTTTGCACTCAAATCCATAGAATGAGCTCTATAATTTTTTGTAATATGACAGCTCCAAGTTTAACACACACACACACACACACACACACACACACACACACACACACACCCTACAGGCAGTGTTATCAAAATACTCTGGACTATTGAATCTTACTTCTTCATTGCAGTAAAGTTCCTATTCCTCAGAGTAACCAGCACAAGTTTCTAGAACAGGCATTACCAGAGAATATAGCCCCAGTAGGAATATTCCAGTCAGGGGTTTTCTCACTCTTTACTTAAATTCTAATACACAGTTGATGGGTTTCTAAATGTTCTTTTGATGTTTCCCTGATTTATATCCAGGCAGAATTTAAGTCATGTCTGATTCTTTGAGACCCCATGGAGTATACAGTCCTTGGAATTTTCCAGGCCAGAATACTAAAGTGATTAGTCAGGTTCCCTCTCCAGGGGATTTTCCCAACCTAGGGATCAAACCCAAATCTCCTGCATTGCAGGCAGATTCTTTACCAGCTGAGCCACCAGGGAAGCCCAAGAATACTGGAGTGGGTAGCTTATCCCTTCTCCAGTAGATCTTCCCAACCCCAGGAATTGAACCAGGGTCTCCCATATTACAGGCGGATTCTTTACCAGCTGAGCTGCCAGGGAAGCCCTAACACAGACAAGAAACCCTTTTTTTATGTGGACCATTTCTGAAGTCTTTTTGTTACAACATTGCTTGTGTTGTCTGTTTTTTTGACCATGAGGCATGTGGGACCTTACCTCCCTGATCAGGGATCGAACCCTCATCCCCTGCATTGGAAGGTGAAGTCTTAACCACTGGACTGCCAGGGGAGTCTCTAAGAGACAACCTTGATTTTGTGAATCCTCTATATACATTATTTTAAAAATAATACTATTATTATAGTTGTTCATGAGCCAGATTTAACATATAACTTCATTGTTGTAAAGCTCATAAAATAATTGTTATGAAACTGGGTTAATAGCTTTATATTTAAAACATCCTCTGTTTATGAAAAGTGAAAGAAAGTGAAAGTCACTCAGTCGCACCTGATTCTTCGCAAACTCATGGACTATACAGTTCATGGAATTCTCCAGGCCAGAATAGTGGTGTGGGTAGCCTTTCCCTCCTCCAGGGGATCTTCCCAACCCAGGGATTGAACCCAGTTCTCCTGCATTGCAGGCAGATTCTTTACCAGCTGAGCCACAAAGAAATAAGTGAATTATGGCAATTAGAGCAAAAATCGTTCCATTCAAAACTAAGTTTTAGACTGGACTCTTTTCACAAGAAACTTCATTCCCATCCTATATTACATATGAAAGCAAGTACCATGCTCTGGGTCAAAATGAATTTCTTTTCCACTTACTGCAAATGAAATGCTATCTTTGAAATATCATATACAAATTGTCATGCATTCCTTAAGGTATACTCGTGCTTTCATATTAAATAGTTTGTCCCAACCTCTCACCATCTATCCCAGCCAAATTTCACCAACATAGCTTCGCACACAACTCTGACTTTCCTTTAGGTTGGCTTACTCCTTGTTTGAGCTGGCACTAATCGATCAATACGCTCATACTTCAGCTGTTCAAGCAGCAGCTAACCAGGCAGCCACAACAAACACAATCCTGGCAGCTCCTAATGTGTGTCTCTGCCTGCAATTCAGATGCTGTTTGCAAAGAGTTTACATGTAGACCACGTAGCTCAAAATGCTCAGTGCTAGGATTTTAAACAGAAAGCTTATTAGGCATGCAGTCCTGCAAATTAAATCATTACAAGTTGTTGCTCAAAATAGTTTAGGAAGACAGAGTGCATGGTTATGTATTTTTATACACAAAACCTAACATTTTCTTGGACAAGGCCACTGCTAGAGCAAATGATAACATTCTGGCAAGAAGCACTGAGCACTGATTCAATAAAGTACCATATTATTTACCTATAAAAACAAACTGATTTCTTCCCAATTTAAATCACAGAGGTAGAGAGCACAGAAGGGGTATGTATGAGACAAGTAAATTTTTTAAATTGTTATAGATGTATTTGGTGGGAAGTATAACTTGGTAATATTAGAGATGAATGAATCTACTTAAGACCTCACACAAATTTGTTTTGTAGAAACTCTTTGAACAGACTCGACATTAAAATCACTGTTCTGGGTGCTATAATGGTAGAAAAATAAATAGAATTTGGTGTCTGCACTGTAAGAACTTACAATATATGAGATAACACAAATACTGAGAAACTGTAAATGCACAAAGTCTTGTACTGTAGAAGCCTATATGTGAGGGAAGAAATTTGCCTGAGACATTGACATTTAATCTAGATTGGGAAATGATTGAGTTTTGCCTACCAAGGAATAGTGTAGGGGTTAGTAGAGCACTCCATTGACAGGACAGCAAAAGTGAATGTCATGCTTGGAGGCATGACATGATATCAGGTAATGCAGGTTCCTAAACTGATTCAGAATGGATAGTCCAGATTATATGAGGGGATAGGTTAGAAAAGGAGGTAGGAAAGGTTCTTTAGTGCTATGCCAATCCTATCTCAAATACTTATTTGTTTCTAAATAATATGTGGTATGACGAAATATGGGCTTCCCTGGTGGCTCACGGGTAAAGAATCCACCTGCCAATGCAGGAGACATGGGTTTGATCCCTGGGTTGGGGAGATCCCCTGGAAAAGAATATGGCAACCCACTCCAGTAATCTTGCGTGGGAAATCCTATGTACAATCCTAGCAGGAGACAGGCCATGGAGTGGCAATGAGCCAGACGTGATTTAGCAATAGAACAATAACAACAATAATGATATATATTTTGAGAGCAGCATTATTACTTTGTAGAGATTGGACTGGAACAGATTAAATATTCTGGTAATCCCAGTAAACTAGCACTGGCAACATAGTTGGACAAAAGCAGAGAAACTGGAGAAACATTTTAAAGACAGCAATTTGAAATATAGGGAGTAACGTAGAATAAAGAATCAAAGACAACTAAATCAAACATACTTTTAAAAGTAAGTGAATAGTAAAATATTATTGCTGCTTATTTGATACAGAGCTGAAAGGACTATACAAAGTTATCTTCAAATTAAAAAATAAGTAAAATATCCTTCAACATCATCTAAACTTTCTAATTATAGAAACATTGCCAGGAAATACAAGAAAACAGATGTATAAAATAATTTGATATCTCTCAAACAATATAATTCTCAAGTGATTAAGGATTCTGGTCTGAAAATTAACAATATGGTTTCTAAAGAGAACTTTATTGTAGCTAATATTAAATATTCAACCATGAAGATAGTATTATGGACATTATTGCTTTCTCTCTGCCACATGAGAATTAGTAATGAAAGCATTAATTTAAAAAAACTTATTCCCAAACATTTATAACCCTTCAGTGATTATGCATTATACCAACTAAATCATATTTCTTTATATAGTTCTATGAAACATAGAATGGAAAAGGTAGTTATTACCCAGTGTGAATAATCTAGATCTTATGGTGACTCTAAATTATGGTCTCCAAAAGTAGGTTATTATTATCACTTATAATATATACAATCCAGTGAAGGCACAGGAAAGGTGAAAATCACCTGTTTTTATTACTTATCAGATACACTTACAGGGATCCCCTAGCATGATTCTTGACTATCATCTTGACATCCCTTTCATGATCTTTTTCACTTTTGTTTTCAAATACTTTTCCTTATTGTCCCACTTTCAGAGGGAATCTTCCACATTATAAACACTGATGCTCCCAGAAACTCTGCCTCTTTCTGTTAATCTCAATAGCCCTAGAGAGGATAGCAAAATAAGACATTTCATTTCTACATTTTCACTTGACTTGGCTTAGACTGATACCAGGTGACACTATACTTCGGGTTGTGGATGTTGTTTGGGGAAGAAGAGAGTAAAATAAAAGATAAAATTATCATTTCAAAAGTGGCTACATTTGGGGGCTACCTTATCTACCAGCTTTCATTTAAAGTAACAACTCTAAGAATGATTGCCTACTGCTGGAATTCTCAATATCTTATTTCATTTTAAATAATTCTCTGCTACTGGCAGATATGAAAACATTAATAGGGCTTGAAAAATGCTCCACAGGGGTAATATTTAAGTCATTAGGGTCAGAGCCATGTGAAGTTTTTCATGCATAAAGAGATGAGTTCGTTATGGCAAAGTATTCCTACCATGTCTTTTCATTTGTAATATAGAATTATGCTTGGTTCGTCCATATTTTACTGTGAGACTGTACAGATTGCAACATACACACACAGGGACCATCTCATATATCTTTGAATCATTCAATATGTTTGGTGGTGCCTTGCATTTATAAAAAGTATGCTCAATGCATTTATGTAATATCCTCAGTTTTTTAACATTTCAGTTGAAGGGGAGATTTAAAGGTCAATGCTTACTCTGCTAAGATAAGACATCTCATACTTAGAAATAACACCCCACCATGCAGGACTTTCAACACACATATTGTTAGGAACGTAAAGGATAACAAAGAATAGATTTTTCAGGACACTTGAATATATATAAGGTTTAAGGCACTTGAATTTGACAGACTTGACAATTGTTAATTGCTTTTTCCCAAAGTATGATTACTGTAAAGAAGAAAAAAAAAACCTGTGTTTGGTTACATCACACATGCACACCTATACACACAGTCTCCCCCACCTCCAAATCTTCTCACCTAAATGCATGAATATCTGAATTATTTACACATGTAATTTCAAGTGATGCCTAGAAAAAGTTTCCTAAAAACATCTTTTTTAAAAAAGAAATAAAAATTCCACTTTAGATATAGCAGTTCAAAACCCAGTACATAATTAAATACATATGATGGATCTTACTGAGTACTTAATGCATGGAAAATTTCCTTCGACAATTCAAATTTAAACTCACTTTAGTTCTTATAAATCTTGCAAGAGTATAATCGACCTAACTTTTTTTTTCAAAACAGCTAATACATTACTTTCATTTCTATTTGGATTTTCATATTAATGAGAATACGGAATGAGAAAAAAAATGCTACCTAGTAATAATCAACAGAGAAGCAGCTTGGGAAAACCAAGTGCATTTTTTTTTCTCCTGTGCAGTCTTTTGTATAAGTTTTTGGTGATTTTGAATATGATTCATTACAACCAACATAGTAAATAGGGTAAAATTAATTTTTGAGTTGCAAATGTTCTGATAGAAATCAGCAGAGAGAAAGCTCAAGGCAGAAATTAACAATTTTTCTCTGGAGATTATGAAACCAATTTTCCACATGCCAAAGATATTAGTAAATGCATGTGCAGAGCTATCTAGATAAAAGAACATTTTTCTATAACTTTAAGGACAATTGCTATCAGACCACAGTTCTATTTTCCTGACTCATCCACAGATAACTGGCCCAGAAAATTGGACTGGAGTCAAAGAAGCACTGAAGAGGGAACCAGGTGTTCTGGAATCCAGTTCTGTTTCTGCTCCATAAGATTGAATTAGCTCTGGTTAATTTTTCTATAAATCAATCTTCTCTAAAAGAGAGGATAAAACTAGATGATCCCCAAAATAGCAAGAAACTCAAAAATTCTGCTTCTGGCTTCCAATGCTAGCCATTTGAGAAAGGACAAGTATCTTGCCTAACCTGTTTTCTATAAAAATTTCTCCAGTTGTTATACTTCAGACACCAAGAGCAAGCATACCATACACTCATGTAATAAAAATCATGTGATAGCACATTTCTTCTGGGACTGATTTTCTCAACTCAGTCTTACTAAAGGTCTTTGCCTACAGAAATATTTAGCCTTTTATTTACATTTTTGTTTGACACTGACTTCAATCACCCCCATTAATTTTCTTCAAGCCCCTTTCAGCCCCATTGATCTCCTTACAACATTTCTATATATCAGCTAATCTACTTCTCTCTAACTAATCTATTTATCAATATCTACCACTCTTTGAACCCTCCGTTGCAATTTTTATCTTCTTGGATCTTTCCTGAACTAATGAAACTGGAACTATTAATTGAATAAGTGTCAAGCTACAATTTGTAAGAATTTGTATGCATTTGTGTATGATGCTTGTTGGAGTTTTATGGCACAAGCACAGAATTGACACTTTTGAACTGTGCTGTTGGGAAAGACTCTTGAGAGTCCCTTGGACTGCAAGGAAATCCAACCAATCCATCCTAAAGGAGATCAGTCCTGGGTGTTCATTGGAAGGACTGATGTTGAAGCTGAAACTCCCAATACTTTGGCCACCTGATGCGAAGAGCTGACTCATCGGAAAAGACCCTGATGCTGGGAAAGATTGAAGAGAAGGGGACAACAGAGGATGAGATGGTTGGATGGCATCACTGACTTCATGGACATGGGTTTGGGTGGACTCCGGTAGTTGGTGATGGACAGGGAGACCTGGCGTGCTGTGGTTCATGGGGTCACAAAGAGTCGGACACGACTGAGCAACTGAACTGAACTGAAGACAGAGAAGCAAGAATGAGAAGCATACTCAGGCATGTGTTCAGACCTCCCTTCCATCCTTCACCCCTTCCTTCCTGGTCCACTCTTTACCTTGGCTTTACCATGGCATAGGCATGGTGCTAAACACTGTCAATGTAAGGAAGATCAATCATATTCCCTTCTTGCAAGAAGGGACAGGAACATATAGATATGAAAGACAAGACATTACTACAAAAGCTAATAGAAACACATGTCAAGCAATCTTTTCATATTTTGGTTTGTTGGTCAGTCTGGTTTAGAGGCATGGACTGAGAAATGTAAGGAACGCACCTACTCCACCTGCCAACTGTTTGGTCTTCAAGAAGTTTCTTATCTTCTCAGAGGCTTAACTTTCCCACATGTGAAATGAGGAAAATAATATTTTCTTCTTCCTCTTTTAATAAGAATTAAGCAGATACATAACCCAGTCCCTGACACAGCAAGCAATAAGCAACTGCATATGATATATTTTTAAAGATATCAGTATGTGTACCACACAATTGTGTGTATCTTGAGACAAAGCCTCTCATCCATTATCAAAAGCATTCCCTACTGTGTATCTTGCATGTAGCAGATAATATTTGTAAATTCAAATACACTATAATAAATATACATCTGCCCAGGTTTCCATAACATTTTTCTGAGTGCATGATTTGTCTATCAGAGCAAAACAGTTTTAGGCACATTCCTTCTGCAGATACATGCTGCTTGTTTAAAGGAAATCCACATTACTTAGATAACAGATTAAACCACTCAGACCAACAATATAGGGTAATAGTGACTCCACCTTTGCTCCCTTTTGGGCTGCAGAACCAACGCAACATCCAGTCTGTAAAGTACACCAGTGTTTCCCAGGCTCTGTCAATAACAAATGAAATTATATTCTCTCCCCTTGTGTTATGGACCAAGTTGTAGTACCCTCTAATTCTGATGTTAAAGCCCTAAGCCCCACTATTTGGAAATGTGGCCTTTAAAGAGGTAATTAAAGTTAGATGAGTCAACAGGGCTGTTGTCCTTATAAGAAGAGAGAGATGAGGAATGTGCATGCAAAGAGAAATGGCCATACAAGAGCACAGTCAGAAGGAGGATATCCACAAGCCAGAGAAGAAGGTATCATGGAAAACCAAACATTTCAACCTCTTGGTCTTGGACCTCTAGTCTACTGAACTGTGAGAAACCAATGCCTATTGTTGAAGACCCAAAGGTTTTTGTTATGGCAGTCCCAGCAAACAAATACACCCCTCATTACAATACTGGTCAAGTGTAAATCCAGGGAGTACATTCTATTTTAGAGGCAGCAGGAACTAGTAGAAACAAAGTTAACTTTCTGATAAATGAAGCAAGGAAGACAATCAATATTCATATTTACTCTTTGCTATTATTATCTACTGGCTTCCCAGGTTGTACTAGTGGTAAAGAACCTACCTGCCAATGTAGGGGACATAAGAGACATGGGTTCTATCCCTGAGTCGGGATGATCCCCTGGAGGAGGGCATGGTAGCCCACTCTAGTATTCTTGCCTGGGGATTTCCATGGACAGAGGAGATTGGCAGGCTACAGTCCATAGGGTCTCAAGGAGGCATACATGACTGAAGCAACTTAACATGCATGCACACACTATTTACCAGTTAAATGACTTTGAAATGATCTTAAAGTGACCAAACTGTTATGAACCCACATGGTCTGGTAGCCGACCCTGTGCTATAATCTCAATACTGTTCTTCCTATGTTTCTAGCAGTGGTTAATTTTGGGACTCTGCAACAATTAGCCAGCCTCTTGGAGTCCTTGCAAATGGAGTGTAATAACATTTACATTGCAAAGTTATAAGGAAGACCAGAAGTACTGTATATAAACCGGTAAACACCAGGTGCTCAATATATGATAATTATTATCACACAGTATTTTCTAAACACTAATTCAAATTGTACTAGAAATAACTTTCCTAAAAATAGCCTTGATTAAGCCTGTGTTATTCCAGTGGTCAGCTGTAAGAACTAGAACCCAAAATACCCTCAGAGATGATAATACAGTTTAAATATGGGAACAGGAAAGCTAACTGGTGTCCCTGGCGTGCCTTTGTGGGCAGTGACATCACTTTGTAGGGCAATTGCCAGCTGTGGGACATAAATCCAAGATTCTGGTCCATTTTTCCTCTTTCTGGGTGAAAAAACAAGCCTACATTTTTCTAAATAGAAGTACATGAAGAATTTTGGATTCCCTGATACTCCCAAATATATTGTTTTAGGATAATCCATGGCTTGAAAGATCTTTCCTAGAAAATTACATATTTAGGTTAAGAATCATCTTAAAATATATAATTTTCCTCATGAGGATAAAATAGCAGCAGCCTACATTCAGCATGTCAGATCTTTGATAACTTTGCTTTCATTTAAAAGAAGTATTTTTAAGACAAGAGCAAGTACTTAATGGGACTTCCCTAGTGGCTACTCAGTAAAGAATCCACCTGCAATGCAGGAGACATGGGTTCAAACTGTGAGTCAGGAAGATCCCCTGGAGAAGGAAATGGCAACCTACTTCAGTATTCTTGCCTGAAAAATCCCACGGACAGAGGAGCCTGGCGGGTTACAGTCCATGGTGTTGCAAAAGAGTCAGACAGGACTTAGTTCCTAAACAAGTGCTTAATAATTAACATCTGAATAGGGAAAAAATGTACATATACATATAAAGGCCTAGCCTGCCTTTAAAGTAGGCCAGCTCTTTTTGCATTATACTTTCACAATACTTATTAGATTTATCAGGTATATAACAAATTGAATATAAAATCATTAAGCCTCACTAGAGAAATTAAAGAAAAAAAAATCCATGACATATTTTGGGGGAGAACTATAGCCCCATGTAAATAGTCAGTTCATGTGTGTTCCTTGAGAAAACAAGTTTTTTTTAAGGTAGAAATACATCATCATGTCATATTCTAAATAAATAACAGACACATGACATCCATTTGTCATAGTTTAGTGGATGTCTAGATGAGACAACCTCGGGAAAATTTATTTCATCTGAAAGAGAAGTTACATAATAGCGGTGAACATTCTTTCTTTCTCCACACACAGAGCCTAATGGAAAAGCACACATATACACATAGAAAGAAAAACCCATTGACAGTAAACACACAAAAACTCAAAAGAATATTTTTTTATCATCACTCTCAAGGTGATCATTATGGATTTTAGAGAAAATATACTTATGGGATTTTTCTTTTTTGTTTATTGATCTCTCCTAGGACATAAACTCAATAACAAATTTTGTGACCAAGAGAGCAAGGATGACAGAATCTACTACCCACCTGGATTGCTCTTTACCTCATACTGATAAATGTCTAAGGTTTGAACGTGTCCTCAGTTATATTTTACTTTGGGAAAAGGTTTTCCTTGTCCATATATCACTTTATGCCTGGGGGTGTTAGATTTGATTATTCTTACACCATCACTTTTATAGCCATGAAATTATCTATTTGTTTTTAAACTCTAGACGTCAATTTAACATAACATCTTGAGGCTGCATATCCCACAGGTTGATTATATGCTACAAAAGGAAATTCTAAATTTGCTACCCTTTAATTTAATTGAGAATGTCTACTTTTACCCAGCATTTTGGAGCAAGGTGAAAAGGAGGTTATTTTCTAGGTCCTTTGTATCAGTTCAGTTCAGTCACTCAGTCGTGTCCGACTCTTTGCAACTCTATGGACTGCAGCACACCAGGCTTTCCCGTCCATCATCAACTCCCGGAGCTAACTCAAACTCATGTCCATCGAGTCCTTTCTATATCCTTCAAATACTTCCCAATTTTTCCCCTTCCAGATCCAGTGATCCAAATTTCTATTTTCATGTAAGCTTAATTGTATCCTTTTTTATATTGGAAAGGTGACTCAAATTTTGGAAAAAATATAAAATATATTTTCTTAAGTATTTAAGCAAAATACATTCTAAAGACTAGAAATAATTCTGCCAAATTTCTCACAACAAGCAAATAATTTTAAATAATGAAATAATTGAGAATATTTGGGGGCCTAGAGGATATCTTTTGCACACATGGTTTGGAATGTTTTAATGTGTATGTTTTAGAATATCCTATGGAGGAGAAGGGGACGACAGAGGATGAGATGGCTGGATGGCATCACTGACTCGATGGATGTGAGTCTGGGTGAACTCCGGGAGTTGGTGATGGACAGGGAGGCCTGGCGTGCTGCGATTCATGGGGTCGCAAAGAGTCGGACACGACTGAGCGACTGAACTGAACTGAACTGATGCATTGCTTGTGATGTTATATAATATTTTAGCACTTATTAAGTGCCTGAAATGTTAGGCAGTTTATTTCAAGCAACAATTTTCTATTTACCCCAGATCACAGTGCGCTCAGTTGCTCAGTAGTGACTGACTCTTCTGAGACCCCATGGACTGTAGCCTGCCTGGCTCCTCTGTCCATGGGATTTCCCAGGCAAGAATACTGGAGTAGGTTGCCATTTCCTTCTCCAGGGACTCTTCCTGACCCAGAGATTGAACCTGTGTTTCTTGCATCTCCTGTGTTGGCAGGCAGATTCTTTAAGGCTGAGCTATCTGGGAAACCCACCTTAGGTCAGTAGCACTAAGGAAAATGAATGATCTGATGATCCGAGCACCAAGGCAAGACTACCTCAGGCTTAATTAGGTAAGAATTTATACTGTCCTGCTTAATGTTAACAAAAGAACAATACATTGATAAAAGATCTATATATTATAGAATGAAACAACTATTCTGTAATAATTATCAGAAGAAGCAGAGCTAAGTTACAATTTTAGTATATGTGCTGCTGAATCGAGCACTGGAGCTAGGTTACAAATGAACAGAAAATTTCCTAAATTAATAGTGTATAGGGATTCTTAAATCTTTTTTCAAAAACATATTATCTCCCATGCAGAAAACTTCAGTTGATTGCTTTACTTCCAAGCCTCAGTCTACTAGTACTTGGTGCTCTGTTGGGACCAGGAGCTTTTCTTTTATTAAAAAAGAAATATACTGAAATCATTTTTTGAAAAATAAATGTGAATAATTTCTCAAAATGCTTCATTGCAAACAGAGACCCAGACAAAAGATACCAACAGAAATTATTTTAGAAGACAGAACAAGTACAAGTGTCTGATAAGAAACAAGGCTTCCTTGTAGGGCACACAAAGAACTGCTCTAGGTTCAGTTAGTCGATTCTAGTAGGAATAGAAAAGTTATAAAATCCCCTGCATGTGCCCCTGTTGAACGGCTCCACTGCCTTCGGTTCCCTATCCTTAATCATCCTCAGGTTCAATACACAAGGGTAAAGGTGAGGGTAGCAGAGAGGGACTCACTAGACCAAAGAAATGTAATTTAAACTAGGTACAAAATCTCCCAGGGGACCAATCCTTACAACCACAATTAATAGCCTGAAATAAAAAGAAAGAAAATGGCACCAGCAATATTTAAAGCTAAGGTATCAACCATAAAAATACCCTGCCTAGTAGATCTATAATTCAGCTCTTTATTACATCTTTGGCTCTTATACAGGTAAAGATTTCTGTTTGTTTGTTTTCTGAAAATATACACTCCACTACTATATTTGATTTTTCACCTATAGCTACACCTTTACTAGTTTGATGATTAGTTTGGCTATCAATATTTAAGCCCAAGGATCTTGTCTTTTCATATAACAAAAGAATCATATGGCAAATTGACATTTGATGCTAACTCTGAAGAACTGCCCCCAAGGCACAACACTTTTTGGTAATATTGATCATAAAAAAATGAACTTGAAAGTATTAAGGATTTAAAGGAAAATGTGCATTTGCTGCAGGCAATGTTTGGAGAAGCAGCCCTTGGCTGAACCATCCAGGTTTCATTGTTGCTGTTGATGTGTTCCCTATCAGTGGTGTTTGGACCCAGGGCAGGATTTTCTCTAATGCTCTCCCCAGTTCCATTTGCCTCTAACAGATGCTGTGAAACTGCTCCCAGTACCTCTGCTGGATGTGCCTTGCTGCTTTGCTTCTGTTTATCAGAAATACTTTCTCTTATCTCAGTATGACCTATGTGCGATTCTGCAGTATAAACTAAAACATTTCTTAACAAGAAAATACATGTTTCTCCTTACAATCCATTGTGAAGGTTTTTAAGTCTTGAAGACACCTTTTGCCCATTTTGTAGCTTTTCATTGATTTGTTTTAATATGTATTTATATAATAGAGGATGAAGCAATGGTCCTACAGCTATCTCTATTTTTAACACAAAATCTAAATGGATTGGTTTAGCTTTATATCAGGAACCCAGGGATATTTCTGTTCTAGAGATTATTGCACAGATTCAAATGTTTGGTTCTGCAGATTGAATTAGTTTTGATGACTTTACTGAAGGATTTCCTAGACTGTGGAACTGTCACCTCATTTTCTCTTTAGCAATGGTAACTGGCAAATGGTTTTAACCTATATTATTTTACTCAGTTCTTCTTAGGACTCTCAACAGGCAGGTATTATAATCACGATTTGGAGAATGTGAAAATTGTTCAAAAGGAAGTTACAGAATATCCCCAAAGACAGTGACCAGTACCTTGAATTCACATCTTTCAACAAAGTGCCCAGGGTAAACTGGAAAGGAAGAATTGGAATCTGAAGATCATTTTAGCTTCTAGCTATTCATTGATGATAGACTCAAATGACACATAAAGATTTCTCAATAGTTTCTGTACAATCTTGTAATATTTTGTTTATAATAGGATTTTCCATATATTATGTCATTTAATATTCACAATAACCATAAAGGAAAGAAGGAACTCTGGCTCATGTTGCTGCCTTTTAGTGTCTCAGAAGACCACAGTTATAGGAGGACCTTGGTTACAGGAGTAAACCAACATGAGTCACAATGTACTGGATGCATCTGCAGTGATGCTTTAAGAAAAAAAAACTTATGTTTGAGTTTTAAGTTTACCAATTTGTCTTCCAACTGATGTATAGGCAGAAATGTATCTCTACTTTGTGATTTCATTTCTATAACTTCCAAACGGAGTGGTAGAAGAAAAATACACTTCCCACGTTGCTCAGGAGAATCTCAGCTCCACACAATATTTCACTATCTCAAGAGATAAGCTCAGAGATATCTCTTTTTAAGGAGTGGAAAGAAATCTGGAAGTCATTTTCTTAGCAAATTTCACAGAACATCTTTTTTAACAAGAGTGGTACAAAAAATAGAACTTACCTTTTGACTATTACTCAAAGCAAGTGATGATGACATTGACATTCCCTTAAATTATAATTAAATGAAAATGGTAAAAGTAACTCCTGCTATTTTTTTAGTTGTTGCAAAGCTCTTACTGTAAGAGGTTTAAGATAAGTCCTTATTGTTTATAACAAAAGAACATCCTATCTTGTTTGAAAATCAGGTAATATCTGTGAAAAATAAGAATATCGCATCCAAGTGCCTGCCACTGAATGACAGATTCCCTTTCCTACATTATTTTTTGGAGGACAGATGCAGAAGCTAATACTTGAAAGAAAGATGGAACAACCTAGTTTAGGCATTGAAAAGGTGATGGACATGCATAAACACACACACACATACACACACACACACTTGTACAAAGAAAAACCTATAAAGAAAAAATTAGGTGGTGAAGCAGGATTAGTCTCTAATGGAAAGCGGAAGTTGCTTCCACATATTTTCATTTATTTTGATCACAGAAATAGAAAAAAATGAGCATTTAGTGGGAGTCTGTTTGGAACATTATCACTGCAGATGGCTAGACAACTTGAGAGGTATTAAAAGGTCAGTAGAACTGGAATTAATGAGTGTTTTTTGTTATTGTTGTTGTTGGCCTCCCCCGCCCCCCGGATCTGTAGTGAACTTTGAAGAATCAGAGGTGCTTAAATCTTGTCTAAGGGTTGCCTGGATTAATTAGAATTCCTGGAAATGTACACAGAATTCCTTGCAAAACTGTTTTTGGCAAGTGTGTAATCTTCCATTGAAAGGGTCTTAAACCATCACTGTATTTACAAAGCACCTTAAAACTCAAGTTATTTAAGAACCACTGGGCTAGTTGACATGCAAAAGCCCTATCAATAGTAATGTTTTATGATTTTAATACAACAAATGGCTTCAATGGAATGCAATCAACCTCTTTTGTGAACAGAAATGTTACCACTGATGATAGATTCAGTTCAGTTCAGTCACTCAGTCGTGTCGGACTCTTTGTGACCCCATGAATCACAGCACGCCAGGCCTCCCTGTCTATCACCAACTCCCCGAGTTCACTCAAACTCATGTCCATCGAGTCAGTGATGCCATCCAGCCATCTCATCCTCTGTCGTCCCCTTCTCCTCCTGTCCCCAATCCCTCCCAGCATCAGAGTCTTTTCCAATGAGTCAACTCTGCATGAGGTGGCCAAAGTATTGGAGTTTCAGCTTTAGCATCAGTCCTTCCAAGCTTTGACTTCTCTGGTGCCTCAGACGGTAAAGCATCTGTCTACAATGCGGGAGACCCGAGTTCGATCCCTGGGTTGGGAAGATTCCCTGGAGAAGGAAATGGCAAGCCACTCCAGTACTATTGCCTGGAAAATCCCATGGACAGAGAAGCCTGGTAGGCACAGTTCATGGGGTCGCAAAGAGTCGGATACGACTGAGCGAATTCACTTTCACTTTCCAGTGAACACCCAGGACTGATCTCCTTCAGAATGGACTGGTTGGATCTCCTTGCAGTCCAAGGGACTCTTCAAGAGCCTTCTCCAACACCACAGTTCAAAAGCATCAATTCTTTGGCGCCTAGCTTTCTTCACAGTCCCACTTTCACATCCATACATGACCACTGGAAAAACTATATCCTTGACTAGATGGACCTTTGTTGCCGAAGTAATGTCTCTGCTTTTAAATATGCTGATAGTTTGCTGCTGCTGCCGCTAAGTCGCTTCAGTCATGTCCGACTCTGTGCGACCTCATAGATGGCAGCCCACCAGGCTCCCCCGTCCATGGGATTCTCCAGGCAAGAACACTGGAGTGGGTTGCCATTTTCTTCTCCAATGCATGAAAGTGAAAAGTGAAAGTGAAGTCACTCAGTCGTGTCCGACTCCTAGCGACCCCATGGACTGCAGCCTACCAGGCTCCTCCTTCCGTGGGATTTTCCAGGCAAGGGTAGTGGAATGGGTTGCCATTGCCTTCTCCAATGCATGAAAGTGAAAAGTGAAAGTGAAGTCGCTCAGTTGTGTCCGACTCCTAGCGACCCCATGGACTGCAGCCTACCAGGCTCCTCCTTCCATGGAATTTTCCAGGCAAGGGTACTGGAGTGGGGTGCCATTGCCTTCTCCAGCTGATAGTTTAGAACCTATCTATTAGATTGGATCCTATTTGGATCACTAGGTATGATCCGAAACATACCATTTTTGTAGCTTTTTCTAATTCATCTTTTTCTTTCTTTAATGTCTATCCTTACAAAACTCTTTGAATTTCATTTATTATATAATCCTTATATCTAACACAGATAAAGATTTGGCATTTTCCTTTTTATATTTATTTGGAAAAGGATAATCTCATTTCTTAGAAAGAAATATGTATATTTTAGAGTATGTATCTATGAAAAATATTTGTACATTACTTTCCTTAAAGAGAAACCTTATTTCATATCAACATTGTACCAAACACTTCTCAGAACATGGAATTAGGCAGTTTCTTATAGTGTTAAGTATGCAGAAATTTAAACACGTGCATGGGGAAAGAATAGTAACTCCATCAGGCGAGAGATTACTAAGCGACCACCGGAATGGAAATCATAGTACTTCAAATTGAGCCTGATTATAATTTCACAATTCAACCATTATAAATACTTGTAATTTTTCATTTCCTTTAATCACACAAGCATTTAGCTCCACTCTTTAATTATATATATCCAGAATCTCACTTTCTGTGTTTCTAAGTTATGAAATTCTTCATGAGTTGAGTGAAAACTTTATACACAAATTTGTAAGTGGAATGAGAATCATATTTTACATATAATTATATTCTGGTTGAGCAAACCTTCCTTACAATAATTGTGAAAACCAGTGAGCATTAAACTTGGATATGAAGTTATCTTTTTTATTCAATTCATTTTTACTTTATCTTTTTCACTTTAATAATATTTACTACTATGATTTCATTCAAAATATAGAACATAAATTAACTACTGACTAATAAAATTTGAAAAATCAGTGTGAATCCACATGTTAAATAGGATAACAAAAAGTGAATAACTTTTTAAAAATCATCTATTTTCATATCCTTAATCTCATAATTGAAGTCCCTTTCTAAATTAAAAAATATCTTCCTTAATCATTTTTACATTTTGTTGTAGCAATCCACAAATAATTGAAATCCATAAACATCTATAAAGCAGATTTTAAAATATCAGCAAGCTCGGCAGACTACCTTCAGATTTTGGTAACAAAATGTAATAACATAGCCTGTCTAGAAATTTTTTTTCTGGAGAATAAGAATTTTAAAAAATGAACTAAAACTAGAAATGAAAGTTGAAAATTACTAATCAGAATATCACTGAAAATATTCATTATATTAAGAGATAATCTGTAATAATGCTACATGTCAGGTTTGTTTTATAAAAGTTTTTTGACTGAACAAGTTTTGTATTCATAAACATTCTGATATCTATTTAAAGGAATATTTTGGGGAAGCAAAAAAAAAAAAAAAGGATCTAGATAGATCCTTCCATAGATATTCTGTAAGGAGAAAAGGGGCTATATTTTATGTAAACATTGATCAGTGAATTCAGAACAGAAAATAGTAAAGAATGAGTATAAAAATAGCATGCTGCTGCTGCTAAGTCACTTCAGTCGTGTCCGACTCTGTGCGACCCCAGAGACGGCAGCCCACCAGGCTCCCCCGTCCCTGGGATTCTCCAGGCAAGAACACTGGAGTGGGTTGCCATTTCCTTCTCCAGTGCATGAAAGTGAAAAGTGAAAGTGAAGCCGCTCAGTCATGTCCGACTCTAGCGACCCATTGGACTGTAGCCCACCAGGCTCCTCCGTCCATGGGATTTTCCAGGCAAAAGTACTGGAGTGGGATACCATTGCCTTCTCCATAAAAATAGCATACTTCTTATCAATTTGTTGATCTCAAAGATTGAAAAACAATCTTCTCATGTGCAAAGTAGGTGTTCAGTTCTAGAGGGAAAAAAAAATCTTTTTTTGGCACCCTTAGAGTAATATACATCTACTTTACTGTAACTGCAAATAGTCTTACAGTTTGAATTACAGTTTTAGTAATTGTTAGCATTTATATGAAAGACAGATATCAGGAATTCCTTTTCTCCCCCATGAAGTCTTTCAGAACAATGCATACATTTCACATTTGCACACATGGAGGTCTCTTCTCGTTAGGTATGTCTGGCATAAGTGCAATGACCTGAATAAACTCTAAACTGGCAGGTTACTCCTAGGGCCACTTCTCAGCCTGCTGACTTGGCTATTAGCCACTGAAATCAAAGGAGAGGAAGGGGTGATGACTCGTGGTTTGCATATGTACTGGACATCTGAGTCAGGTGTTTCTTAATCACATCTTGAAGGGTAATTATTAGGTCAAATTACGGTTTGACAAGCAGCTCTAAAATCCTACTAAGTTATCTGAGGCCTGAAAAGGAAAATTAGCTCACTTTACTCAACAGAAATGTATAAAAGCTAAAATGTGGAGCTTATTAACATGGCCATTTTTTAGGATCTTTCTTTATTGTAAGACTCTGATAGTTGATGGTTCTCTGAGTATAATGTTACTTCTCCATTAGCTAAAATTGCTATTCAGAGAGCATCATTAAGTAGAATTATGGGGGAAAATGAAAACTTTTATAGGAAGCTTTTATAAATTGCTTTAAAGATATCCTCAAGTCAGAAAACATCTCTAAATATGTCACTATTCTAAATTGAACCTTAATATTTCTAAACTGGGAGTTGAAAAGTATAAAAACACAATTATGATTCAAGCCATTCTTGATATTTTACACACTGCATTTAATACAGCACCTATCAGCCTAGAGCTTTATTTACAATCTTACTCAACTTCATACATAAGGGATGCCAAGAACATGAAAAAAATAAGAAAGATTTTTCTTGGCATTTTATGTTTTGGTGAAGTAGCCAAAAAATCCTTAAGTTGTTAAAATAGCAGGGTGGCCTTTAAGAGGCATTTTTTTTTCTGTATTTATTACAAATTCTTTTTCTGTTCCTGAGATACATCATCTTATATGCTTTAGAAACCATAACATTTTACAGTTTAAACTATAGAAACAATGTTTTGAAGACATTGGCCAATTATTCTTACAGGTATAACTTTGCCAACTTTGCCATCAACACAATGTCACTGCAGTGTGGCCATTTTCAGCATGAGAGGTGATGAATGACCAGGAACTCATTTATCTAAAGCAAACAAGTAGTGCTCTTGGCTGTTTTCTGACTGAGTCAGAACTACAAGATAACGTGTCTGAAATAGTTCAAAAATGTAGTGCAAGTGCACCATATTAGGAAGTAAAAATGGGATACCTAAAAGTGCAAAATATTTTGGGTGTTACACATGCTATATCATGTAACTAAAATAAGTCTTGGCGCAAAAAACCAGACTTTAGTAATACCATTGTTCCCTCTACTAGGCAGGTGTAAAGAATTATGAAAGCCTATTTCTAAAAGTTGACTCTTTTGTAATAAGTTGATCACACTGAAAAAATTGCAGACCTGGTACAAAGATTCTAAGAGAGCAGATGCACTTTTACCATCTCTATCTTTTATGCACTTTAAAGGATTCAGCAGTAATGTTTTAAGTCAAATTACAATGTAAGATGTTCTTTACATTGCTAACTTGGGGAATTATCACAGATATCATGTATCTGTGACTCATGTATCATGACTCATGTATTTTTTCACTAGCAATATTTGGAGTAATAAACACCATTAAATAATGACTCTTGCTTTCAAGAAGACTAGAAAGAGACATATACATCTATAACACAAAAGACCTAATACATCTATAACACACATACATCTATAACACATGTATAAGATATAAAGACAGGCACAGGGAAAATCAAGAGAAAGTCACTAAACTTTCTTTAGGTGTTTATTTTACAAGTCTGAATTCACCTAAATAACCATGCTGCTGTTTGCCTTACTTGCAATCTGTTTATAGAAGTATTAATAGAAATTCCCTAAGTCACATGCACTTCTCAAAATTATCAGAAGAAAATGAGCCTTTCTATTATATCCCTTTGCATGGATAATGTCAGGGCACTGTCCCAGTGGATGATCTACTGAAGTATAAGAGACAAAAATCTTCATTTTGAATACATAGCAGTAGTATACTCTGGGCCTAAAGACATCTATATCCAAATGGTACCTTGGCTTTTTTCATGTATAATATTTCAAGGTGGTTAGAAGCACAGCTTGTGGAAAAAGAGGGTTAGATTTAAATCAGTTTACTGAGTGACATTTGGCCTTTCACTTCAGATCTCTGCCTCAAGCGTTCTTACAGAAACAATTGGGGATCGTAATTGCATCTACTCCTTAGAATTGTTTTAAGAATTAAATAAATTAATACATATAAACTGCTTAAAAGAATGTTATTATGTAATCACTCTAATCCCTTCATTAACTAATTATTGAACAACTGCTGCTACTGCTAAGTCGCTTCAGTCGTGTCCGACTCTGTGTGACCCCATAGACGGTAGCCCAACAGGCTCCCCCATCCCTGGATTCTCCAGGCAAGAATAGTGGAGTGGGTTGCCATTTCCTTCTCCAACTGAACAACTACTATATGTTAAAATAATAGTTGTGTCCTAATAACAAAGTATGATGTTCCAGAAAATTGAATAAAAATACAGATTTCCAAATTTCCAAGGTAAACTCAAATAAAACATTTGCATACAATTAGTTTGAATGAATAAAAATATCACCAGACATTGAATCAATCAACATTTTAGTCCCTTTCACATTGGTTCCAACTGTTTTCAATGAGTTCAGTTAAGGGAATCAGAATAGTTTTATTAAAATTTGTACATGTATTATTACTTCTCTTACCATACTCATTGCTCTTCCTACTTTCTGTTCTATGCCTTTCTCATTAGCAGAGGTCATTTCTACATTAACAGTTGTCTATCTAGATATCAGACTGCTTCCCTAAAAAGGATACAGAGTCAAACTTAGGCACATTCTAGTAAAGGCAAGCATTTTTATTGTATTAAAAAATACACCTTTTCTAAGAACATCAGATACAAGTATAAAGTGTAGAATTGCGTCTAAGTTTTACTTTAGGGACAGTTATCATTCATTAATTTTTTATTTTAAATCTCCCATTGAATATCACACAGCCATCATTTTACTAATCTTTATAAAACATAGTAAGTGACAGAGAGCACAATGAATTCCGAGAGTGAATAAACAGACACCACACATGATAAAATGATTTTGATCTACCTACAGCTGGTAGTTGACATACTGATTTAGAAATTATTCAAACAGGGTGACTACGTTTATTTACTACTGGCATCATGAGCCATGCCATGTAATTAATCACACCCTGCACTAGCAGTGAAGTCCGCTCCCCATAACGCAATGAACAGTTATTTGCCACTATCTCACTTGGCATCTCTGCAACCCTATTGTGATTTTGTTTCCAGAAAGACTCTGTCCCTGCTGTTTGGGGAAATGTATCTATAATGTCTGGATCCAAGATTTTCATATTCAACAGATGGTATTCTTGGCTATGTATTCACCGTGGTTTCTCTGAGAAGAGCTAGGTGCTTAATATTGCTTGTTCTCTGCCAATCATCTTCCAGCCTACAAGTGAATTTTGATCAAATATGTATTATTCCTTTTGCTTTGGTTCTGACCTTTTTGGAATTCTGACCTCTATCTAGTGTGAGTTACAAAGATACCATGCTTGTTATTATATGGTTCTGTCTTAAAAGAGATGCCCAAGACTGTATGTTTATATGCACAGGTAAATATAAAATAACCCTCTACTAATAGAGAAACATATACATATACATATGATTATTCCTACAAGGTCTGATTGTTTTCAGAAAGTGTAATTTTCTCTATATTTCTCAGTGTGTATCGTATAACATATACACCTGTCTTCAAATTTTGTAAACCAAAAGATGTTTATTATTCAAGGCAAGGTATATAGGATTGAGAATCTTTTTTAGCATATAAATACTCATGTATTTAGATAATATATCTGTATAAGAATGAGATGGGATCATGATGCAAATGTTCAAATTGCATGCAAAAACAGACTTCTTAAAATACATGTAGGAGACCATCATCTGAAAAGTCTTTTGAACACTGTAGATCAAGGATTAAGCTTTTTATAGCAATTTTAATTTATTTACTTAATAAAAGCAACTCTCCTCTACTTTCTTTTTACATAGGTTGGGACATCAAAAAGACAAATGGCAGGAAAGAGTAATAGCGATTTGCACAGGCTTCACAGAGAACAGGAACACAAATCTCATTCATTTTTCTGCCTCATCTAACAAGCCTCTGTAAGGCTACAAGAAAAAGATTCTATGTTTCCAAACAAAGCAAACCAAGAGTGAACTAGATTAAATGATTCAAAGTCTTCAGTTTCCTGATGCCTACCTAGCTGGCAAAAATTCACTCTTTGTCTTTTTCAACTTACTTTTTTACTTTCTGGTATTCTTTAAAGAGAGTCTTCTTGAGGCTTTAAATTTACCATCAACAAATTTGACAACGTCATTTGTAGAAAAATAAGCCTGTGATATCGGAGTACAGAGGAAAAGATGAACAAAAGAATAGATAAGGAGGATGTCACAAAATGTTTTGGACTTTATGATCAATTTTAGAAGTTTCCAAGTCAAGATACTTGTTTAACACTTCTAGCCATCAATTGCTAAATTAGTGAAGTTGACAAAAACACCCCACACTTGTTTAGATGAAACAAGTGAATGAGTTCAACCACAATGCTAACTTCTCTATAACAGGACTCAACAGGCATACATTTAACTGAGTTCACATCTCATGTTATTGATGCAGGGAAATTAAATTTCCATCCTTATAAATGAACTTGTCATATATTTCTCAACCTTTAAATATTTCCCTGCAATCTGTCTATATAATACATCCTCCCCGCCTGACCCCATTTACCCACTCATGCTCAGTCATGTCCCACTCTTTTTGACCTTATGGACTGTAGCTTGTCAGGCTCCCCTACCCACGGGATTTTCCAGGCAAGAATACTGGAGTGGGTTGCCATTTCCTCCTCCAGGGGATCTTCCCAACCCAGGGATCAAACTCTTGTTTCCTGTGACTCCTGAACTGGCAGGCAGATTTTTTCAACCACTTGAGCCACTTTACTGGAAAGCAAATGCAGTCTTACTTTTCAGTTAGTATTTAAATACCAATAACTTATGCAGCTTAATTTCAGTCTTAATATACTTTTGTCAGGCATTTCTTAATTACCTGAATCAAAATTGTATATCAAATCTCTGCATGGAATTCCTGGGTAATATTTATTCTTTGAATATAATAAGTATAATGAATAGAGTAAATGTCAAAAGTATTGGCCAGGGGTATCCCTGGTGGTCCAAGTGGCTAAGAATCTGCCTGGCAATGCAGGGGACATGGGTTAGATCCCTGCTCTAGGATAATCCCACATATTACAGAGCAACTAACCCCATGTGCCACAACAACTGAGCCAGTGCTCCAGAGCCCACATGCTGAACTACTGAAGCCTTCATGCCTCAAGCCTGTGTTCCACCACAAGAGAAGTCACTGCAACAAGAAGGTGATGGGCATTGCAATGAAAGGGAACCCCTGTTCACCACAGCTAGAGAAAGAGCAAGCACAGCAATGAGGGTCCAGCACAGCCAAAAATAAAATAAAATATACAAATAAATAAATCTTTAGGAAAAAAGTATTGACCAGAGTACCTTATACATAATATATGATTATGGATTTTTAAATTTAATTTTCATTTACACTTAAAAATATTTATGATGCTAAGCATTTTCTATTTATTATTTCAACATCATTGAATAGGGCTGGGGAGGAAAGTGTTACAAGCAAAAATTAATTACTGCATTAATTCCTTTAGCATTACGTAATAAATTAAAGGTAGTCACACTTTGACACAGCTGACTTCTTTGAGGAGGTCAAGGACTTAGAAGTTCTGTTCCACCCTGCCCCACCACTGAGAAATGAGCATATTGAAGATACGTTGGAGTGCTCTCAGAGACACTGCAGTCTCTCTCCTTAATCCTGCTGGAACATTTACAACATCACGGGATGTCTCCTTTGAATGTCAAGAATAAGAACGTAATCCTTTAAAATTTGGCTCACACATACACAAAAGTGAAGTTAGGTTTTTCACTTTTAAAAAGGATGGCAGAAAGATATTCTATAGGTAAGTTTCAAGGAAAAAATGATTTTGAAAACAAAACAACTCAGCAAGTGCATCATAAAGATAAAAAGGGACATGATTTTTAAAATCCTTTCTTAAAACTGACTGTGACAAGCTATAGCTCATATCTATATTGTGCAAAAGATATCACAAGATTGAGAATAATTTCAAAACACTAATAATATATTCTGATTACTACTGAAAATTAAAATAAACTCAAATTCTGATTTCAAGATTCATTTTAAACTTGCTGCTTTCTATTTGCCCACTCCAGTACTCTTGCCTGGAAAATCCCATGGACGGAGGAGCCTGGAAGGCTGCAGTCCAGGGGGTCGCTAAGAGTCGGACACGACTGAGAGACTTCCCTTTCACTTTCATGCATTAGAGAAGGAAATGGCAACCCACTCCAGTATTCTTGCCTGGAGAATCCCAGGGACGGGGGAGCCTGGTGGGCTTCCGTCTATGGGGTCGCACAGAGTCGGGCATGACTGAAGCAACTTAGCAGCAGCAGCAGCTTTCTATTTGTTTTGCTTTGTGATTGAGTGCTTAGCTTTATTTTTATTTATTTTATTTTTCACTCCACCACCTGGCTTGCTGGATCTTAATTCCCCAACTAGAGATGAAACCCACGCCCTCTTCCATACTTCAAGAAGCATGGAGTCTTAACCACTGGACTGCCAGGGAATTTCCCCTGCATTCTTTTTAAAAAGGTCTTTCTCATCAATATCTACTAACCGTTCAGACAGTCAAATTTTCAGTTCAATTCAGTTACATTTAAAAACTTGAAAATATCTGAATTGTGTTAAGTGTGGATGGATAACTCCTTATTTTACCATACTTTATTTTATGCAATTCAGAATAAAAATGGATTTCATGTTAGTTGCTCAGACAGGTCTGACTCTTTGTGACCCCATGGATTGTAGCCCACCAGGCTTCTCTGGCCATGAAATTCTCATGGCAAGATCACTCACCTAGAGCAAGACATTCTGGAATGTGAAGTCAAGTGGGGCTTAGAAAGCATCACTACGAACAAAACTAGTGCAGGTGATGGAATTCCAGTTGAACTATTTCAAATCCTAAAAGATGATGCTGTGAAAGTGCTGCACTCAATATGCCAGCAAATTTGGAAAACTCAGCAGTGGCCACAAGACTGGAAAAGGTCAGTTTTCATTCCAGTCCCAAAGGAAGGCAATGCCAAAGATTATTCAAACTACTCCACAATTGCACTCATCTCACATGCTAGTAAAGTAATACTCAAAATTCTCCAATCCAGGCTTCAACAGTACGTGAAATATGAACTTCCAGATGTTCAAGCTGATTTTAGAAAAGGCAGAGGAACCAGAGATCAAATTGCCAACATCCACTGGATCATCAAAAAAGCAAGAGAGTTCCAGAAAAACATCTACTTCTGCTTTATTGTCTATGCCAAAGCCTTCACTGTGTGGATCACAACAGACTGTGGAAAATTCTTAAAGAGATGGGAATACCAGACCACCTGACCTGCCTCTTGAGAAATCTGTATGCAGGCCAGGAAGCACCAGTTAGAACTGGACATTTAACAACAGACTGGTTCCAACTAGAAAAAGGAGTACGTCAAGGCTGTATGTTGTCACCCTGCTTATTTAACTTACATGCAGAGTACATCATGAGAAATGCTGGACTGAATGACACAAGCTGGTATCAAGACTGCTGAGAGAAATATCAATAACCTTAGATATGCAGATGATACCACCCTATGACAGAAAGTGAAGAGGAACTAGAGAGCCTCTTGATGAAAGTGAAAGAGGAGAGTTGAAAAAGTTGGATTAAAACTCAACATTCAGAAAACTAAAATCATGGCATTTGGTCCCATCCCTTCATGGCAAATAGAAGGGGAAACAGTGGAAACAGTGAGAGACTCTATCTTTTTGTCTCCAAAATCACTGCAGGTGGTGACCTCAGCCATGAAATTAAAAGACACTTACTCCTTGGAAGAAAAGTTATGACCAGCTGAGAGAACATATTAAAAAGCAGAGACATTGCTTTGCCAACAAAGGTCCATCTAGTCAAGGTTATGGTTTTTCCACTAGTCATGTATGGATGTGAGGAATGGACTATGACGAAAGCTGAGCACAGAATTGATGCTTTTGAACCATGGTGTTGGAGAAGACTCTTCGAGTCCCTTGGACTGCAAGGAGATCCAACCAGTTCATTCTAAAGGAAATCAGTCCTGAATATTCATTGGAAGGACTGATGCTGAAGCTGAAATTCCAACACTTTGGCCACCTGATGTCAAGAACTGACTCAGTTGAAAAGACCCTGATGCTGGGAAAGATTAAAGGCGGGAGGAGAAGGGGACAGCAGAGGATAAGATGTTTGGATGGCATCACTGATTCAATGGACATGAATTTGAGTAAGCTCTGGGAACTGGTGATGAACAGGGAAGCCTGGGATGCTGCAGTCCATGAGGTTGCAAAGAGTAGGGCACAACTGAGGGACTGAACTGAACTGTAGAATACTGGAATGGGTTGCCATTCCCTTCTCCAGAGGATCTTCCTGACCCGGGGATCTCGGGTCTCCAACATTGTGGGCAGATTCTTTACCATTTGAGGCACCAAGAAAGTCCTTATGTTTCATAGTTGGTGGAAAATAAATATAAAGCATTGTATGCTTATTTAATGTATGGTTCTCCATTTACACTAGTTTTATAGTTGTTGCAATTTTGTCTGTTTGTTAGCTCAGGGATTCTGCTGTGAAATTGGATAGTTTAGCCTAGAAGCTATATGGAGTCATTTAAGATTTATATCTATAGTCTTAAGACTTTTGAAGGTAGTTAATTTTATGTACTATTCTGTGTCTGTTTCCTCAAGTTCTCATAAATTAATTTTCAATTACAAATAAGAATAAAGTAAAAGAAAAGTTCTTAAACAAGTTTGCTTTATATGTAAGAGGTTTAAAAGGCCATCTGATAGTTTTGACTTTTTTATTTTTAAATAAGAAGTTATGGAATGAAATAAATGAACTTTGGTAATGTTCCTGAGATAAACTCATGTAATCTCAGCTATCTTGGTCAAAAATTATACAAGGGAACCCAAAATAATAATGTTTTAAAATATCGAAAGAGATAGAAATATGAGTTATTGTAGGGGTATATCACTGGGACTTTTGGTGAAGTTCTAAGGAAAAGAAACCAAAGTACCATAAAGAGAAAATATTATACAATGCTTCTAAATCAACCATATTTCCACTATAAAATTACATATAACATATCAAAATATACATATGATTATTCATAATTAACTGGGTAAATAATCTAAGAAATATACAATGTGGTCAGTTTTAGAAATACATGCTTAATATGAGAGGTAGCTTGATATCTCCTTGATTAGAGTTTAATAATCTTATTCCGAATCTTAAATATAAGAAAGGTTGCTTACTATTTAGTAATAGAATTTGAAAGCAGCCCTTTACTCTGGAAATCTATAGTATGAATAACTATTTTAACACCAGAAATCCTTTTAAGGTTTTTCTTTATTATTCCAAAATACTGCAAGTTATGTATGTATTACAGTTCAGCTTGGAACTATTACTAAGGCCTGGGGTAAGTTTACACAACACATAGCTTTTTGTGGCTTTGCCTCTTCAAAGAAAAATTTGCTATGGATGACTTTTAAAAACAGGGATAAGTGCAAAGAAGAAGAATTTTACTTTTCTTCTTGAGAACAATCTTATGCCAATTATCATTAACTAGTTATTTACTTAATAGTGAGTCCCAGTGGTTTATAATAAATCAAATGATTAAATATTACAGTTTAATAATATTTTAACTCACTAATACTTTTTCACATAAATTTCTATACATGACAGCCAAAAATATAACTGAGGTCATTTTTAAGTAATTCAGAAGTTTTGACATTTTTATAATATTCATTGCACATATTATTTTAAAAAGTTAAATGATTCGATCAAGTCTGAGTCAAAGAATGCGTATCCTATTTAAACACACCTTTCAAAGCAAGGATAATAATATCTATAGACTTTTGGGAAAAATCAGTCAGGTGACATTTTATAACTCAAATATTTTATTAGTGTTTTTCAAGTAGTAGAGGAGCCTTTACCATTGATATTTAAATGTTTCTAATTATAGGATTTATGGAGGGCACTCTGAAGGATTTTGTTGCTAAATTAAAATATACATTCTAGGACCTTACTTTTATGCTGTCTGAAGCAAGGACTCAGGTGGTAACAGATGGGGGAACTTATGTGAAGCTTAATAAAGGACATGGCACTTCTGACTGAGTGTTTGCTCTTATTACTGACATTTTCTTTGTATTATGTCCTTTTGCCCTCATCAATTTATCCTCCTTTATAAATATCCCTTTTTCCTCCAATGTACACCATACTCTCTTCTATTTCTAGGTTCACTCATTTTAACTGCAGTAGAATATTACATTGTATGAACCCACCGGACTGTGCCGATCTGGAAGTCTGTTAATGGACACTTGTGCTCTTTCCAAAGCTGAGCTTCACGTTCCTGGGTGCGTCACAATGCGTTCCTATACCAGGGCTTTTCCAAGCTCTCTAGGAGAAGAATTAATGTGCTGTAGGGTGTGAAAATCTTGAGCTTTACTAGCTATTGTTAAATTTAGCCCTAAAGTGATTCAACAAAACTTTACTCCAAACTTTTGTTTGTCAAACAGTATATGAGAATTTCTATTTCTCCACCTTCTCACAATGCTCTTGGTGTTGCCAGATATTAGCCTTACTTAGAATCTGATAGTTGTGAAATTGTATTTAGGTGTAATTTCAATCAACTTTTACTCTATTACTAGTGAGACTGAGCATCTTTTCATATTTACTGGCCATTTGGATATCTTCTCACATCAACTGCTATTTTGTCTATTTTTCAAAATTAATTTAAATGTCTTTTTGCACTATGTGGCATTCTTTTACTTACTTTCATTTATGGAGTCTTCTGTTGTACTGAACTTTCAAATGTTAATAAAGTCAACTGTATTAAATATTTTATTTGAAGTTTGTACTTTTAGTTTCTTGTTTGGGGGAAAAAAAAAAGCTGTCCTCACTAAGAAATTACTAAGTTTTCATATTTGATCTATAAGTTTTCCATTTCTATCCTTAAATTTGAGGTCTGCAATGTACACATAATTAATATTTGCAGATAATTTATTTTTTTGAATTCTGTGATGTAGAATTCTATCCATTCCAAACCTCAAATTATCCCAAGATCATTTGTTTGTAAAACATTGTTTTCCCCTGTTCCCAATAGAGCTTTTGTAAATTAATTACCTGCATATATGTGGGTCTATTTTATGATTTCTAATTCTGTTCCATTTGTTTATTTTGTTTAACACTGTGCTAAGACCATACTCTTAACTACTCTGGCTTTAAAATAAGGTTTAATGTCAGGTACAGAAAGTTTCTATCATCAGTTGTGTTCTTAAAACTTATCTTGCTAACTTTTGCACCTTTTAATCCCAAAGAAATTTGGTAATCAAATTTTTTTACAAGATCAGCTTGTAAAATTGTCTGAAAAATACATTTAAGTCTGGTAGATGTTCAAAGTTGACTCCACTGTGGGATCTTTCATAAGTTCCACAAAAGCTCCTTTGCTGGCTTCTGTTCTTCTACAACTTCCATGAAATGGGTGGCACACCATTTTTTCCAACTTCTACATCTGGCCTAGTCCCCCTAGTTTTCCAGGATGGTACAGATTCTTACTGTTAAATTCCGCAAATGATTCTTAGTAGACCGAAGTAAAAATTCTTGGGAAATATTTATGCTCTAACCTAATATATTTGGGGATAAGGCTGATGCTAAATCAGCCACCTCACTTTAATTCTTTCCTCAAAGTAGTTTATCCCCTCTCTTCTGTCATTCTCTAGATTTCTGTTTAGGATTCAGTCAGTGGACCATGTGCTTTCTACATATTGGGGTCATATATCAAATTTTCCAGGTGAGGTCCTTGAAGGCTTTCTTTTGGGGCATATTGATATATAGAAGGTGCTGTCTTTATCAATTCCACTTTAGAGGGTAGGTTAGAAGCACATATATTTTTCAGGTCTAACAAAAACAAGCTCTTATGTGACAAATGAATAATTTTTGAAATTATTTGAAATTAAATTATTTGAAATGAAAGAATAATAATTCTTTCCTTTGGCATATGAATAATTTGAGAAAATAAGAGTAAAATGTAGCTAAGGCTTCCCAGGTGGCTCAGATGGTAAAGTGTCTGCCTGCAATGTGGAAGACCCAGGTTTGATCCCTGGGTTGGGAAGATCCCCTGGAGAAGGAAATGGCAACCCACTCCAGTACTCTTGCCTGGAAAATTCTATGGACGGAGGACCCAAGTAGGCTAGAGTCCATGGGGCCTCAAAGAGTAGGACACAACTGAGCAACTTCACCTTCTTCTTTTCTTTCCATATTTGTTTGAATACAGTGTAGAGGATTTTATAAATATAAAGATTTAAAAGCAATTTAGATGAGAAAACATCAACATTGGCAGCATATTTTTGTACTGCTACTTTAAATCAAAGTCTTATTTATGTTTTAGGAAAGTAGAAAGAAATAAGTTTCTATCTTTAAGATTTTCCTTTGGAACATTTGTACATGAAAGAAATGCATTTTTAAATGTTTTTTTTTTTTAATACTAACAGACTTCAAAAGATAGCTAAAGTATGAATTAAAATGATCCTTTTTAATAAAATACACTACCACAAAAGGTGAACATGTTATATTCTGGATGTAGGTTTAATTGACATAATTTACCACACACTAAGAGTGTTGGTAACAGAACCCTGATGATGAACAAGCCAGAGCTGGTCCCTCGGACATACTGTCATAACAGTCAACATTCATTCTATTCTGAGAGCTTTAACAACAGCATGCTTTCAGGCTTCACACAACACAGGGGAAGCAAAATAACTGCCTCACTAGAATAAAATATATGTGCCAAATAGTATTTGCATGCTACTTAACCTTAAGAAGATTAAAGAGATACAAGTACCCCGAGATCAAAATGCACATTGGAACACACATGCCTGTTTATGCTTACACGAGCTATGCCAGGGCTTGCTTGTATAGTGTGCACACCTTTGAATTTAAAGCTGTTTGAACTTTGCTTCTGAGATATATGGAGGTAAAATGAAGAAAATTCTAGTAGAGAAAGTGAAATTGTGAGGCTGATTCAAATAATAATGGAAGGAAGGAAAGAAGGAAATTTTGGTTTTAAAAGCTATGAACAATTCATATTTCTCATTGAATTTAATGTAGTCACAGATGTCACCACCCATGAGACATAATAAGGCCCATATCCAGATAGACATTGACCTTTGCTTTCCATTGTGACAAAGCTAGTATTACTAGCCAGGAAGAAAGTTAGCCAGTTGCCTTGAGGTTCTCAAATCATAATCCAGACATCTGGTTCTCAACCCTGTGTACTCAGTTGCTTAGTTGTGTCTGATTCTTTGCGACCCCATAGATTATAGTCCCATAGGCTCCTCTGTCCATGAGATTCTCCAGGCAAGAATACTGGAGTGGGTTTCCATTTCTCAAACCTGATCCATAGGTAAATTGTCTGTGAGGCTTCAGAAAAGCATACACATATCAGGCATAAAGAATCAGCCTTTTCATTTAGGTTACAGATCTTTTTCTTGTGAGGGAAGATACCTATGGGCAGAAACGTAGACTCTGGAGACTAAGAGACATACATGCCAGAGGTCTGAGCTGGGCAGGTAGCAGAACCAGCCCTGTGATCTGTTATTTTCCCTTTTGATTTAGTCTCTGGCTGTTTCTATCCTGAGTACATTGCTAATCTACAAACAGCACTCTATCATCACTATGATTAGTATCATATCATGTAAAAGAAACACTTTCAGGCAAATGCAAAGGTTGTATGCATGATTACAGAACAGTGCTGAAGAAATCAAAATAAGACAACAGGAACAACATATTAAAAAAAAAAACATTGAGGATAAGGTAACATATTGTTACAAAGGATGCACATAACAAATGTGATACCCTCACTTTTATCCACATCTGTCTCCCGTTTGTAAAAAAGGGTGAGGTCCAGACAGTCATGTAATTTCATTTATTCAGGCTCCTTTTCAAAGCCTTTTTCAGTAAAGCCTTAATAAGTACTCTGCAGATGAGAAGGACATGGTTGATTATATGCTAGAGTAGGAGGAGAAGAAGAAAGGCCACTAACATTTCCTCCTAATTCCTATTAATTTTCCTGGTACAAATGATGAGCAATGTATCAGCAGGAATGAATCTTATATGTAAAGTGGCAGGCTAGGCTGCTCAAATAGATGAAACTTGCAACTGCAACAAGAACCTTTTTGCCTAGTGTACAAAGGACTAAGTGTTCTACATTGTTCTTTTCAGCACACCCAGAAATAATTTGTACTCATTGTTAATAACTATCTTTGGAAATAATGATATAAGTATATGAGAGCACCATTTTTTCATTCATTCAACTGAACACCTACTGTCCTAGCCCCACATAAAAACAGTCATGACCTTAATGGACAATTAATTATATTTTGCAATCATGTGTGTGAGTGTGAGTGTGTGTGTGTGTGTGTGTGTGTGTGTGTGTGTGTGTTAGGGAGCAATAGTGGGAGAATCAGAATAAATATGTAAGCCAAGAAATAAATTGAATGATTTCAGATAAAAGGGGTATTACGCTTGAGTGGGACTGGGGTGTTGGGATTGAAGAATGTGTCTATCTAATTTAGAACAGATAGGGTGGTGACATTTGAGCTAGTATCTGAAAGACAAAATAGCTGTTTGCATCTTGGGAAAAAAGAATGCGTGGAGTAGGAAAAGCAAGTGCAAAGCCCCCTGGAGTATTAAGCTTGGTGTGTTGGAAAAATAGACAGAAAAGCAGCTTGTTGGACTATGAGCCCAGAACAGGATAAGAGATGAGGTCAAGATTATGCAGGATTCAGAGCACTGGAATATTTATAAGGCATGCCAAGGAATTTAGATTTTTCTCAGATGCATTGGAGGATTTTTAAACAAAAAAGTGAATATCTATGTTGAAAGGGATTATGATTTACCTACCTAATTAAGATATTTTGTTCTATAATTATATATGAACATAGTGAGACACTCCTTCCATATAACCATTACATATCACCAAGACGTAGTGAGTCTTCATATGTAGTAGGGCAGAGATCAGAGAAACTAATTTACTAATATGACATATAGCAGATGTGTTTATTTTCAGACTTATTCTATTTGTTGGTCTTATGTAGAAACAGCCATAACCTTGTTCTAAAATCTTTCATTTGGCCATTGAGTTTCCTATGACACTTAATGAATTATTTTCCCTTCATTTGCTCTGCTCTTCTTGAAATGCAGAAATTAATATTAGTAAACTGCGATGAAGCAATTGAGCTAATCGTTTATTAAATTGATTTTTATTTTCATTCTTAATGATTGATGAAGTATAAACTCTACTTGGTCCAAGATATGAGTATAATTTATAAGGTACTAGATATTAGTGAGCTGAATGTGTTGCAACCCATTTTGTTTATCTATGTAAGATATAAATTAAGGCCCAAAGAGTTGTGTTAACATTCAGCTCTTTCACTTCTTTATTCACATAATTGCAAAGTCCATAGGATTAAAGAATAAAGCCCTAGCTCCTAAGCAGAGCACTCAATCAACTGCTCCTGAAAAATTATGCCTTTCTATACCTGCTTTTGGGCTTCCCAGGTGTTCAGTGGAAACTAATCTGTCTGAAAATTTAGGAGATGCGGGTTTGATCGCTGGGTCAGGAAGATACCCTGGAGAAGGAAATGGCAATTCACTCCAGTATTCTTGCCTGGGAAATCCCATGGACAGAGGAGCCTGGAGGGCTACAGTCCATGGAGTAGTAAAAGAGTCAGACATGACTTCGTAACTAAACAACAGCAACAAATACCTGTCTTCATTTACAAGTATTTATTTCATCTGTTTTGACAATTCATCTTCAGTTCAATTCAGTTCAGTCACTCAGTCATGCCCTACTCTTTTTGACCCCATGAACTGCAGCATGTCAGGCTTCCCTGCCCATCACCAATTCCCAGAGTTTACTCAAACTCATGTCCACTGAGTCAGTGATTCCATCCAATCACCTCATCCTCTGTCATCCCCTTCTCCTCCTACCCTCAATCTTTCCCATCATCAGGGTCTTTTCAAATGAGTCAGTTCTTGGTGGCCAAACTATTGGAGTTTCAGCTTCAGCATCAATCCCTCTAATGAATATTCAGGACTGATTTCCTTTAGGATGGACTGGTTGGATCTCCTTGCAGTCCAAGGGATTCTAAGAGTCTTCTCCAACACCACAGTTCAAAAGCATCAGTTCTTCAGTGCTCAGCTTTCTTTATAGTCCAATTCTCACATCCATACATGACTACTGGAAAAACCATAGCTTTGACTAGATGGACCTTTGTTGGCAAAGCAAGGTCTCTGCTTTTTAATATGCTAAGTTGGTCATAACTTTCCTTCCAAGGAGCAAGCATGTTTTAATTTCATGGCTGAGGTCACCATCTGCAGTTATTTTGGAGCCCAAGATAATAGAGTCTCTCACTGTTTCCACTGTATCCCCATCTATTTGCCATGAAGGGATGGGACCGGATGCCGTGATCTTAGTTTTCTGAATGTTGAGTTTTAATCCAACTTTTTCACTCTCCTCTTTCATTTTCATCAAGAGGCTCTTTAGTTCTCCTTTGCTTTCTGCCATAAGTGTGGTGTTATCTGCATATTTGAGGTTATTGATATTTCTCCTGGAAATCTTGATTCCAGTTTGTGCTTCATCCAGTCCAGCATTTCTCCTGATGTACTCTGCTTATAAGTTAAATAAGCAGGGTGACAATATACAGCCTTGATGTACTTCTTTCCCGATTTGGAACCAGTCTGTTGTTCCATGTCCAGTTCTAACTGTTGCTTCCTGATCTGCATACAGGTTTCTCAGGAGGCAGGTCAGGTGGTCTGGTATTCCCATCTCTAAGAATTTTCCACAGTTTGTTGTGATCCACACAGTGAAGGCTTTGGCATAGTCAATAAAGCAGAAATAGATGCTTTTTTGGAACTTTCTTGCTTTTTCAGTGATCCAGCGGATGTTGGCAATTTGATCTCTGCTTCCTCTGCCTTTTCTAAATCCAGCTCAAACATCTAAAAGTTCACAGTTCATGTACTGTTGAAGCCTGACTTGGAGAACTTTGAGCATTACTTTGGGGCTCCTCTGGTGGCTCAGATGGTAAAGTGTCTGCCTGCAATGTCAGAGACCTGGGTTCAATCCCTGAGTAAGGAAGATACCCTAGAGAGGGAAATGGGAACCCTTTCCAGTACTCTAGCCTAGAAAATCCCATGGATGGAGGAGCCTGGTAGGCTACAGTCCATGGGCTTACAAAGAGTCAGACATGACTGAGGGACTTCATTTTTTGCTAGTGTGTGAGATGAGTGCAACTGTGAAGTAGTTTGAACATTCTCTGACATTGCCTTTCTTTGGGATTGGAATGAAAACTGACTTTTTCCAGTTCTGTGGCCACTGCAGAGATTTCCAAATTTGCTGGCATATTGAGTGCAGCATGTTAACAGCATCACCTTTTATGATTTGAAATAGCTCAACTGGAATTCCATCACCTCCACCAGTTCATCTTACACTTTTCCTATCCACTCTCATATTTGTACACATTTCAGGATCCAGCTTAAATGTCAATTTCTCCATTAAGTTTTTCCTGATTTCCCAAGTAGATTTAACGTATGCCTGTGTTTTATTTCCAGAAAAGCAGTTTATTGAACTATGACCCAGAACAGGATGACAGGAGTTGAGGTCAAGATTATGCAGAGTTCAGAGTACTGGAATATATTTATAAGGCACAGCAAGGAATTTAGATTTTTTTCAGAGAGATGGGTTGGAGGATTTTTAAACAAAAAATTGAATATCTATGTTTAAAGGAATTATGATTTACCTCTTTTTCCTTTCATAAGACCTCTTTTTACTTCCATACTCCACAATAAAGATTTATTTCCTCCTGGACAAGTGTTATATTTTATTCATTTTTTTCTGAATTTATTGCTAGTTTATATCAGGGACTAATATTTCAGGAATTCAAGGACTGCATGAATGAATGAATAAACAAGTTATTGTGCACAGCAATCATTCTCACCTTATATTTGATTCATTCCTTCCCCTGATATGCTCTGTGTAATATGATTGAGATAACATGATTCTTGGAAATGCCTTCAGATTTTCTGGACTTTGTGTCTCCACTCACACTGCTCCCTGGTCTTACAACTGCCTCCATCCACTAATGACAACGGTGAGATCCTATACAGCTTCCAAAACCCATCTAAAATAGTCACTCCTCCACAAAGTTTTCCTTACTCCTAATCCAATAGCCTAGGATGATAGAGGATGAGATGGTTGCATGGCATCACCAACTCAATCGACATGAGTCTGAGCAAGCTCTGGGAGTTGGTGATGTACAGGGACGCCTGGCGTGCTGCAGTCTATGAGGTAGCAAAGAGTAGGACATGACTGAGCAACTGAACTGAACTGAGCCCGATAGCCATCCCTCTTGCCTCCGTACTCTTTCACACATTGTCAGTGCTTCCCTTTTTCTCATTTCTTTCTACACTGTGTCTGTTTATATTAAATCACAATTACTGATGCTCAAGCCTTTATGCTTGCATGCAAAGTACAAGCTCTCCACATTTGATCATATATGGTTTTCTTGGTACTACTCTCTTATAGCTGTATATAGGAGCACATATTTTAGTGCGAGGTAACTGCTGCCATGCTCAAGAGAATAACTGAGGTAGTTATAAGTGCTATCCTGCGTGCATTTTTTAAAATAGATATCATATATTATTTCTGCCAAACATGACAAGAGCCAGCAAAACCTTTCATTGAATTGGGCATTGTTATTTGTTCAAAGGATTTCTTTAGAGTTTTATACCAGTTTTGTTTTTATTTCGAAATGTGCTAATGTGCTTCTGTTGTGTTTTAGGGTGCTCCAATACTGTCTTCCAAAGAAAATTAGCTTTGTTACATTTCCATACTTAGAAAAACAAAGATAGTAAAAATGAGTCATAGCTCTGACAACAGTTTAGGACTAAAAGTAGTTATTTATATGAGCTAATCTAAAAGTAATAACAACTAAGAGAAGTGTTCTCACTCTTCAGAATACACAGGAATGCAGATATTCTATTGTTGGTATCTACTATTAATTACAGAACCCACTTAACACTGCAGGAAAGGTTCTTTCTAAATGCTGAACCTAAATGCTATATTTCTGTATTGCTGAAAGAGCAAAAGAAAAAGGGAATGGCTTACTTAATATTACAAATATAAGGGAAAGGTGAAGGTTTATACCAGGGAGGATGATGGGAATATTGTCTCACAAAACCAGAGTACCAACTCTGCAGATGAGCTAAGGTGGGTGGCATAAATGCAATGAATTGAGCTCTCTCTGCAGACATACCCCATTATTTCATCTCTAATGAATTCATTTGTCAAACATCAAAAGCAGAAAGAATAGAACAAAAATTTACCTACATTGCTAAACCTTTAACTTTTTCTGTAATTCTAAAACGCCCTTCTGTTAGAGTGATCTAGTGAAAGATGTATTTAACAGTACTCAGCTTATAAAAGATCACCTTCCAAAACATTCATTTTCTACCAATTTTTTCCCTTGGTGAATAACTTATTTTCTTTCATATTGATAACAAATAAACAGCCTTTGTTTATAAGTAAATAGGCACACATGTACACGTAAGTGTGTTAAGATGAATTTAAGCCAAACAGCTTCAGAGAGATGATGTGCTTTTGGTGTTTGGGAAAATAACAGCCTCACAGTGAATTAATACTATGCATTTTCTATGTATATTTTTTCTCTTCCAGATACTTAAAAAATCTATTGAGGACTATTCTACCTGTGAATGAGCCTTGAATTACCCTCGCTTCTGTCAGAGTCTATTTATCATTCTGACAGTGTGAGTCTCTAAAAGCAAATAAGAGCTGGAAGGGGCTCTGCACTCTTGCCTTGGCAGAATTAAGCTTCTTTCCCACAAGGGAAAGACATCCTAGAGACAGGTGCAATATTTTACACAAACTCAGTGAGATACTACATAATGTCTTTTTTTGGAGGACTCTATATAAGCTGGGTCTGATATAAGTCTAAATGTCCCTACCTTGCAACAGTGCATTAACAAACAGTTGTATTTGTTTACCTCTAGGAGTCTAATGTACTTAGTTTTAAAGTGCAGATGTTCAGGAGGAGAAAAAAATAAAAATCTCCTCTGTAAAAGTAACTTCTGATTATGTATTTTGATATTTTTACATATGTTCATATATTCTTTGTATAGAAACCTAAAGATAAAATGATTTGATATTCCTTGAGAAATATTTTCTATAGCCTTTAAAAATATTTTAAAAATTTAAAAAATAAGATTACATCTACACAACTCTTAATACAATGGTCATTCAATTAACACAACAAAGTGATTTGTTTAAGCAAATGTCTACCTGTAAACATTCAACATTACAGGCACAGATGTCTGTATTTTATTAATCTTGAGAACACATCTATGGAACTTGAACAATTCTCTTTTTACTAATGGAGTGGAACATTAGAGAGAGAAAGAATTCTATTAAAAAGTCAGTCTTGTTACTGTATCTTGATGGATAAATGATGCTAAAAACATTACACAACCAGTCTGAAAAGTATCCATTGTTAGATGTCCATCTAAATAATTACGGCCATTTTGTTTAAATGAAATACGTTAAAAATTATAACACTGAATGAGCATGTGTGTTGGTCAATCAATATATCATACTACACGTGAAGTGAATTCTTTAGAACACCCCGAATAGTATATTATGTCTGATGGACAGGTGATCTAATAAGAAAAATTCCTCACATTTTATTTGTAGAAAGATTTCAATTTTTGAGAAAACTTTGGTATACTTACACCCAACTTGTATTATCATTTGCTCTGCAAACTTTAAACAAAAACTAATGGTTATTCTAAAGGAATCCAAGTCATTAAAGTATCATTTTGAAGAAAATGTATTGCAATCTCAGTTTTGCTTTCCTTAGCATTATTTTTAATATGTAAAGTGATATCCATTTCTTCTCCATGGGATTTATCTGATATATTTTTGCTGTTGTTATAAAATTCTTCAAATGATCACAGAGAATGCCCTAAATTCCTTGAGAAGGAAAGAAATTTTCTAAGGAAACTTGAGGCATGAGGGACCATGAAGACTTCCTTATTTCAGCAAAGTGAATGAATTGGATGAGGTTTTTGATGTTCTGATTGAACAGAATAAAGCAAGTCCTCCATGGATTAATGTTTCTGCAAGTCGAAAGGCCTCTTTTGCAACAGTTGGCAGAGGGCTGCCTTAAGGTGGAAGTAAACTCCCTTTTAAAAACTTCCTTTTATCCCTAAAAATAAAGACACAGAGGAGGAAATCATGGAGTTTTTTTAAAGCATTTATATTGTCTAGAAGTTTAGTACTGAGTTCAGACATAACATCTATTTCAATGTGTAAATATACACATATTAAGAAATTACATGTACCAACAAAGAGGTCATCTTTTCTGTTACCCTAACATTTCTAGGACAAAGTCAAGGGGAGTATTTGGAATCATATTTTAAAACAAATGTTATTCTCTGAATTATAGGTCTTATGTCTGTTCTGGAAATAGTTGCATGGCCAGTGTAATTATGGCTTATATGAGTCACAGAAGCTGCTTCTAGGCACTGTTCATCCTATTTATACTCTAGCCCTGGAACAAATATTCAGAAGTTAAGGATACAATGACAAAGAATGATGTCAGGAGAAGTTCAGTGGCCACAGCTTCCTTTCTTATAACTTGAACTAAACTTAAGGACCCCAGCAGACAGGTTAGGGAGACCTCCTACCTCCCTGGAAGTCCTCCGTAGTTATGAGGGGACATGCAAGGAAGGTCACAGCTTTGTTTGAGGTCTGACCTTGCTGGGCTATTATAAAGAATTGAATCCTACTGACAAATTTGGCCATAGCAATTTTCTCTACAGCAGAATAATGCACTTCACAAGAGAAGTGTCAGATTATTAAATTCTTTGTGCTGAAATGCTCTTTGTGTCAGGGTGTATATGCTGGACCCTACAAGCCAAATGCAGTTTCTATACATTCTGTCCAGCTTCAGCTTACAAGTCATCTTGCTGTGTGGAAATTTTTATAGAGCAACAATGTGTTAGTTAAATGCCATTGATTCTTTTTCTACTTTTTTCTTGAGTTAACAAAATCAAACGAAAAAAAATAAGACCAAAATTATGAGAATTGTAATTTCAAAAGTAGAAAAAAATGATATGGATTGACTTATTTGCAAAGCAGAAATAGCGAGAAAGATGTAGAGAACAAGCATATAAATACCAAGAGGGGAAGGGGAGGGTGGGATGAATTGGGAGATTGAGATTGACATATATACACTGCTGCTGCTGCTGCTAAGTCGCTTCAGTAGTGTCCAACTCTGTGCAACCCCATAGACGGTAGCCCACCAGGATCCTCCGTCCCTGGGATTCTCCAGGCAAGAATACTGGAGTGGGTTGCCATTTCCTTCTCCAATGCATGAAAGTGAAAAGTGAAAGTGACGTCGCTCAGTCGTGCCTGACTCTTAGCGACCCCATGGACTACAGCCTACCAGGCTCCTCCGTCCATAGGATTTTCCAGGCAAGAGTACTGGAGTGGGGTGCCATTGCCTTCTCCATATACACACTACTATGTATAAAATAGATAACTAATGAGAACATATTGCATAGCACAGAGACCTCTACTCAGTGCAGTACGGTGACCTAAATGGGGAAGAAATCCAATAAAAGAGAGGTGTACGTATACATATTGCTGATTAACTTTGCTGTACAGTAGAAACTAACACAACATTGTAAAGCAACTACACTCCAATAAAAGAAACTAAAGGCAGACTACATTAATAAAACATACTGGAAAGTTTTCAAAAAGTAGAAAAACATATTAAACTTCCGTTTTCCCACAAGACAAAACTATAAGTACATTTGAAATGTCTTGTCTCCATGTACAATCTTCTCTAAAAGTAAGTGTATGTGTATAGTATCAAACCATGCACTAAGCCCATGGGTGAAAGAAAGTATATATTTAAAAACAGTTATGAAGTGAATGAAACTAGAGCCTATTTTACATAGTGAAGTAAGTCAGAAAGAGAAACACCAATACAGTATATTAACATATATACATATGGAATTTAGAAAGGCGGTAATGACGACCGTATACACAAGGGAGCAAAAGAGACACAGATGTAAAGGACGGACTTTTGGACTATGTGGGAGAAGGTGAGGGTGGGGTGATTTGAGATAATAGCATTGAAACATGAATATTACCATATGTAAAATAGATGACCAATGGAAGTTCAATGCATGAAGCAGGGCATTCAAAGCCGGTGCTCTGGGACAACCCAGAGGGATGGGGTGGGGATGGGGTTGGGAGGGGGTTTCAGGATGAGGGGGCACATGTACACCTGTGGCTGATTCATGTCAATGTATGGCAAAAACCATCACAATATTGTAAAGTAAGCATCCTCCAATGAAAATAAATTAATTAATTTTAAAACTAAATAAAAGCACACACACAAAAATAAAAAGTCAAGAACAATTTGATCCTTAAGGAATAGGTAGAGTGAAAACGTATCTTTCTCTATGAGAGAGATTGTGAGGGTTAATATATACTTTCTTCAAGAATGGGGGAGAAAGAATTTTTGCTGTTCACAATATTTCATTGTATGTATAATATTTCTTTCCCTGGACAATCTTCTATGATATCTTAGAATGAACTTCTCAATATTCCCCACAGAACTTAAAATAAAGATGCCTATTTGATTCATTGAAAAAATTTAAAAATGTGTTGTCAATTCATTAATAAACGTATTTAGTTGATGATATAACAGAAGCCTATCAACATTATTTTACTTCACTCTCATTTCATAGATACTTATATTTCTTTCTGGTGCTTGATAACGTTTCATTCTGTGACCTGGTCACTTTTCTCTCTCACTCCCTCTAACCTTTCAGCCAAGATTTACTGACGCTGTACTAAGTACTGTAATGCATGCAATAGTCCAGGGCAATGTAGCTAATCCTATTCTCATTTTTTGGAGAAAGAAATTGAGTCTTAACAATTTAAAGTCTTGCCTTATAAGGCAAGTAAACAGCAGAGCTCAGAGTCTAATCCTGGCCTTTCTAATCCCAATTAAGCATATTATAGCTCTTGGATGAAATTTCTCTGAATTAGTCTTCAAGGGTCATATGCAAGATGAATGGAAATAGATCTTAGGAATTACTGGAATAGTGGTTCCCAAACCTCATTGTGCATCAGAATAACTGTGGAGCAAAGAACACAGATTCCTGGGCACTGGTCCTAAATTCAGATTCTTCTGGACCAGGGTGGAGCTAAGGTATTTGTATTTTGAACATGCTTCACAGCTGAATGTTGTGCAGTAGGTTTGGAAATCATGGAACATTTCCAGATCTCTTATTTTAGAAATGAAGACAGCTGAGACTTGGTTTGTGATGAGAGAAATAAAGCCCAGGCTTCTCCTCCTTTCATCAATCCTTTTTTGTGCCCTATAATGATCAGTAACTAGTTCTTATAAGGACTGCATAATTATTGTTTTATGTCTCTATTTTCTCTCTAACTAAGCAGGACCCATGGTGCCTCCCGGGGACAGACTCCCTGTAACTCCTCTCTGAAGTACCTGGATAATAGTATCTTATCCCTGTTTTCTGAGTTTTTCACATGCTAAAACCACCACCAAATGGAAGAAATAAACTACTTGATGATCATGAGCAAATAGCCCCCAGAATTACTGGCACCTATAAAGAAAGCTGGGAGAAGGCAATGGCAACCCACTCCAGTACTCTTGCCTGGAAAATCCCATGGGTGGAGGAGCCTGGTGGGCTGCAGTCCATGGGGTCGCTAAGAGTCGGACACAGGGGAGAGACTTCACTTTCACTTTTCACTTTCCTGCATTGGAGAAGGAAATGGCAACCCACTCCAGTATTCTTGCCTGGAGAACCCCAAGGATGGGAGAGCCTGGTGAGCTGCCGTCTATGGGGTCGCACAGAGTCAGACACGACTGAAGCAAATTAGCAGCAGCAGCAGCATAAAGAAAGCTGAGCGCCGAAGAATTGATGCTTTTGAACTGTGGTGTTTGAGAAGACTCTTGGGAGTCCCTTGGACTGCAAGGAGATCCAACCAGTGCATCCTAAAGGAGATCAGTCCTGAATATAAAAAATCCAGAATTTCTCAATATTACTAGTTTACTTTACCCCACAGTATAGACATAAAGGAGAAAGAAATGGCAACCAACTCCAGTATTCTTGCCTGGAAAATCCAATGAACTAGGAGCCTGGCAGGTTAAAGTCTGTGGGGTAACAAAGAGTTGGACATGACTGAATATGATGAGTAGAGTATAGACATAAAGTAACAGAAGAAAAATATGAGTAAAGTATCCATGATCAACTCAATGTGGATAATATTTTAATATTTGTTCATGAGCTCTCATTATTTTCCTCTAATTTTCTGTATAATATCTTTATATCCTGGACCTATTGACAGTCCCTAAAATGTACATTCATTCTTATACTTTATTTACTTTATTCCTAAAGGTAAATACATTTATCATGTTTGCCACCTATCCCTATGTTGAGATTTTGGTGGTATAAAGCTGAATCTGGGAGATTCCTCAGGGAGGGCTCTGGAAATAATAATCCTTTCATTACCGTGTTCATTGGAAGGACTGATGCTGAAGCTGAAACTCCAATACTTTGGCCACCTGATGTGAAGAACTGCCTCATTTGAAAAGACCCTGATCCTGGGAAATATTGAAGGCAGGAGGAGAAAGGGACGACAGAGGATGAGATGGTTGGATGGCATCACCAACTCAGTGGACATGAATTTGAGTAGGTTCCAGGAGCTGGTGATGGACATGGAAGCCTGGCGTGCTGCAGTCCATGGGGTCTCAAAGAGTCGGACATGACTGAGCGACTGAACTGAAGAATTGATAATGTCAACTGTCTGCTACCTCACCATCAAAATTAGAGAATTGCACATTAGCCGATCACACACCCTGGGACATCCTTCCCTCATCTGGTCTTTATAAATAGTTTTCTGAAATCCATGGGGAAGTTCAGAGGCTTTTTGAGCACAAGTCAGCCATTCCTGTTGCATGAAAAGTGAAGTCATTCAGTGGTGTCTGACTTGTTGCAACCCCATAGACTGTAGCCTCCCAGGCTCTTCTGTCCATGGGAATTTCCAGGCAATAGTACTGGAGTGGGTTGCCATTTCCTCCTCCAGGGGATCTTCCCAACCCAGGGCTTGAACCCTGATCTCCCGCATTGTAGACAGACACTTTACCATCTGAGCCAGCAGGGAAGTCCTGTTGCATGGCCCTGCATAAACCTTTCTCTACCCAAACATTGGTGTTTCAGAATTGTTTGGCCTCACTGTGCATCCGGCACAAAAATTTGCATCCTGTAACATTTCTAGTTACTTTTCTTTATGAAACTTTGAATGTAATGATTGCATTTATTGAGAGAAATTTGCTTAAAATGCTCATGAAACACTATGCTTAGTCTATTATCATTTTGGTTAAAGGAAACAGAGGGAACAATGGAATCTTCATGAAAAAAATATTTAATACCACAGATGGTACCCTCCATATGGGAAAGCATATTTGGGTTGTTAAGTATTGTGTCTCTGGCCTGACCAGAGCACATTAAACCCCATTTAAAATCAAATTTCGTGTCAAAGCACCTTTGAAAGAGAAATAGTGAAATTCCAAAGGGGGAAGGTGCACAGAACAGATTAATAAAACCCATTAGAAGGTGTTTGAAACACTGTTACACATTGAGGATGTGACTTTGGTGAGTGAGAATGGCTAAAAATGCCACTTGAACTAACTTGCCACTTGAATTCTCACTTTTTAAAATCTTATATTAAATATGAAGAGAAAAATTAAAGGTATATAATTTTTCTGAAAGCTTCTCAGTGTTTGGGCAGAGAAAACCAGACTATGTCTTTTTAAGGGAGATTGGTTTATAGTACATTTATTCTTATGTTATAGACCATTAGTATTATAAAACGTCATATTAAAACAATATTTAAATTGAACTAACTCTAAGCCCTTCATTTAACATGGGAGAAATGGAGCATTTCCTTTTAATTATTTGCAGATATTATCTCCTAAATTAGATAGTGACTCTTAAAAAAAAAAAGTCTTATTTTGCACTGCTTTGTAGTGTCAGATAAACTCAAAAGAAGCTTTACTTGAGTTAGATGTGAATATCTGTTGAATGAAGGATGTGGCTGATGTGGAAATGGAGGGTAATCCTAGTCACATGATGCTTCTAGGATACTATAAGGAATACTCACCTATGAGATTCGAGCTTTGATGAACACTTAAGGGAAAATATGGTAGTGCTAACGAGGTCTATGACGTAATCACACTATAGCATGTATCTTCCAGTTTCACCTCTATCACAAGTGGAACTCAATTTTTAACCCTGAAATTCTATTATCCAATGAAAAATGTTCTGATATAAAGTAATTTTTTGCTGATTCTGACAGATTCTAGAGCCATAGGCAATTCTGTTAATATTACAATGAACTCTAATGGATAATAACAGCTGTCAACTCTACTTTGATAGAATTGTTTTCAATTTTTTTAAGAGTTAAAAGGCTGAAGAAAGAAAATATCAGAGAATATAAGGCAAAAACCATCCAGTCACAATGACAGGTCCTTAATACTTGAAATTCAGTGTCTGCTGATTCATTTAATAATCATTTGTTAAATGTCTACTGTACACGTGACTCTTTCTCTAAGGCCACGTATTTTCCTAAAGTCCTAACCCATACACGAACCACATTATCTTTCCTCCTGCACTACTGACTACATGCTCTGTAATTGGAGAAGCATTAATTTTATCTTGAATGTGATCTCTTAGCAACAGGTAAGTGAGGGAGAAGAAAGTTGAAAATTGCAACCCTGACTCCAAACTGCAAAGTGAAGACAATTTTCTGTAAAGTCCATTTAATTTAAAATCTCTTTTCTGCCTCTCAGACAGCCTTCCAACTAAGCACTGCTATTAAAGCACTGCTCATTCCACCTCACCAAGAATTGCTCTCCTGGTTATTAAGATGACTCACCGCCAAATACACTAGACTGAAGCTGCCACATGGATATTATATTTATTGCCAATATGCAGGGAAAAGGATGAGAACAAGTAAAATGTCCAGTGTCCCTGCTTTGCCAGAGGAAAATAATAACGTGCCAGGTTTACACAGCATCCCTCAAAGGAGTGTCTTAATTCCTCATAAAAGCCGCAAGGGGTGATAAAATACATTACTATACTATCTGAGAAACGGAATTCTAAATTAAAGATCTTTAACCACATCCAAAATCAAAGAAAGTGAACTTGAGAATTATAATCAAAAGGTAACTATCTTCACTAATGACCATGTGAGTTAAAAGGCTCTGAAATAATATGTAAACAAAATTCTAATTTTATAAGTATTGTGTTTCTTATGGAATTAATTGCATCTCCAAAAGATATGCTGAAGTCCAAACTATCCCCTCCCATTATAGGATGTGAACTTATTCAGAAATCCAGTCTTTGCAGATGTAATTATGTTAAGATGTTCTCACACTGGACCCTTAATTCAATAGGCCTGGTATCCTTATAAGAACAGGGAAGACAATGTGAAGACAGACACACATGATGAACGTCATGTGGTGATAGAAGTAGAACGGGAGCAATGCAGCTGTAAACCAAGGAAAGTCAAGGAATGCTACCACCACCAGAAGTTAAAAAGAGGCCAGGAACGAGTCTGTAGAGAGACGATGGAGGAATAGTGGCTTACTAAACCTTGATTCTGGGCTTTTATCCTCCAGAACTGCAAAAGAATAAACTTCTGCTGTTTTAAGCCACCACCCCCCAACCCTACCCACAACGTCCTCCACCCATACACATACCAAAATAAGAATACTACATGGATATGTGTCAGTGTTTAAAGTTGTTATCTCTGGATGAAAGGAGAGAATGTGACTCTACGCGTATGTTGTTTCCAAACTTTCTCTAGATTAAATATGTCATTCTGTCGTATGTAATAAATAATCACACAAGGGCTTGTCTCTAGCATGGCTAAGTGGACAGAAGCAAAAATTTTATCTGATTTTCTTCTTTTCATAATCTAAATTTCTTTGTACCTAACAGTCTAAGTTTTTATTTTGAAAGCAGTACTGATAGTTAAATATGGGCCAAAACATAATGCTGGGTCCCTTTACATGTTTTTTGAAATGTAAAAAACCTGCTTTTACATTGTAAAAGACATGTACAAAAGTCCTGAACATTCAAATCATCCTAAGCATTCAACACATTTTTATAGACTTTGCATCAGTACATCAAACTTAAAAATAATACATACTTTTCAGTTGGAACCGGATTAAATCTCTTCTCCAAGGATTACTGGCTATATGATTTGGGGAGGATTGCTAAATCTCTCTTAATCTCAGATTCTTCATCTACAAAATGGCAATATTTATGAAAAATTTACATTCCCTGAGATGTCATAATATATTGAAGAGCTAACATATGAGAATTGCTTAGCTCAAAGTCTAGCACATGCATGCTCATTAAATATTAGATACTATTAATAATACTATGGGCTTCCCTGATAGCTCAGTTTGTAAAGAATCTGCCTGCAATGCAGGAGACCTGGATTTGATCCATTGGGTTGGGATGATCCCCTGGAGAAGGGAAAGGCTACCCACTCCAGTATTCTGGCCTAGAGAATTCCATGGACTGTATAATCCATGGAGTTGCAAAGAGTTGGACACAACTGAGCAAATTTCACTTTCAATAACATTATACCCTACATTCTGTGACAATTTAAAGAATGAACTACTCTGAGTATCTATCCCCTTGTTATAAAGGAGATAACATTCTTTAAAATCAATATCTATTGCTTTGAATGTAAGCACAACCATTTTTTTTGTGTTTGTTTGTGGTTTAGTTGCTAAGTCATGTCTGTCTTTTGCAACCCATGGACTGTAGCCCACCAGGATCCTCTGCCATGGGATTTTGCAAACAAGAATACTGGAGTGGTTTGACACTTCCTCCTCCAGGGGATCTTCCTGACACAGGGATTGAACCCAGGTCTCCAGCACTGCAGGCAGGTTCTTAACCAACTGAGATACCAGGGAAGCCCTTTATGTGTGCAGTCTCTTTTAAAAGTTACTTAACCTAAAAATCAGTTTGTTCAACTTTGAAATGGAAAAAATAATACATATCTCATTTGGATAGTTTTAGAGAAATAATAATAATGATAATTACTATCATTTATTGACTCTGATGATGTTCAGACCCTGGATTAAACACCATGTGCATAGTAGTATATGCAATCCTTGCAAAATCTTCATGAATTATTTTGAGGAATCAATCCATAAGAATTAAATGTAGGTGTACCACATACATCTAATAGAATAATTAGAAATGATGTATTGGTTACTTTGTATTAAAATTATAGTATCATCTGGTTATTTAAATAAGTTTTTGAAGGAAAAGATACACGTACAATCTTCCTGCAATTATGGCAATCCACTTGGCCCACAGCTTTGATAAATGCTTTGAATAAATGAATACATGAATGAGTGAAGGAATTAATGAATCAATAATAACCTGTCTGGAGGTATTTGAGTTTTCAGCTATGCTAAAGATTTGTGGGTTCAGCACAATCCTTTTAAAATTGCATTTTAATCTTAGTTCTCTCAGTATCTTTTCAGACATCCAACAAGGATTAACTCAGGATATATTACATTATACATACATATAATTGCATAAACACATATGGTTTCTATATGAATATACTATATATAGTATATATTAATAAATTGTATGCAGCATCAAATTGTATGCCAAAAATAACAACAAAACAGTGTTTCCTTCAATATTTTTAAAACTATGAAAACATGAAACAACTCTACTTTGCCTAAAGTCCCTGTTGCACTTCATACCAATCAAAAGCACACGTGAAAAATCAGGTTTCATGGGACATACACACAGAAACACAAAATTACATTTTGTATGGCCCTGTGGCATTTTGACAAAATGGTCCTGAAAAGAATATGAAGGAAGAGTATGAGGAGTGGATCATGAATGTAGAAGGAAATTGTTTTTATTGATTTTCATTGGCACTACAGTTCATAACACAGGAACTAAATTTATGAAATCAGTTGTAATTTTGGCTCTGAGAGGCAGGCTACCTTTAGCTTCCAGAAGGCTGCCTCTCATATCCTTCTGATTATTAATTTCTGAGTTTCATACATTTTTCTGATGTTCAAATGATAAAAACCAGGACTAAATATAAAGGAAATTAGATATTTTAAAAGAACAAGAAAACTATTATTTTTAGAAACATCCTCTAACAAGATCTTAGGATCTATATTGGTGCTTCTATGTATTATTTAATTTCTTTTGCACACAAGGCTAACCTGTTACAACAGTAAAAATTTAACTTGGAAACACAGAGACAGAATGCAATAACCTTACTGCATTCAGATTTATCCTATTGTTCTAGGAGGCTCTCTGAATTTTTTTAAATGTTGGAAATTATACATTTATAATAGATGGTTATCATACTGTTAATGGCTTTTGGTTTTCTCATACCTTTATAGAAGCCAAATTTTATATACTATCTTTAATATAGCAAATATGTGTAATATACAAACTATGTGAATCTGAAAGAATCTGTAAGGATCCCTTCTTTGGATGTTAAACAGTTACTGAATCCACTGTTCCTCTCCCTTGTGTACGGTTCTATTTCCATTTGCTTTCTGACACATTATTAAATGCAATCAAAAAGCAGAGTGTTTCCTGGAGCAGAAGAGAAGCAGAGGGAAATTATGTTACTCAGAATATCCTAAATTCAATAAACAAAGTCTCTGTGTATATGCACAACCAATTTAACCATGTTGACTCAATTGGTCAATCAATTCTGATTTAAAACAAAGGTCAGCTCAGCCAAACTAGCAATCAATTAAAAAAAAAAGCACACAATAAACCACTCACTTTCAGTGTGCATGTTTTGAATATTATAGGTGATGCAATTATTCCAGAAAAAAAAAACTCTAATTATATAACACTGAGTTTAAAATTATTGAAATGTAGATTTCTTTTTAAACAAATATTCTTTTTACTCTTTCTTGCTTCAGGATATTCTTTTAAGTACAAAAGAAAGAAATTAAGTTCAGGTAGACATGTTTTTCTTTGAGAAAATATAGATACATTTTATAATGAAGGAAAACAAATATGATTTTATATTTTCTGATTGTTATAATCTCAGAGACTAAACAAATTAGGATCTGCTAGAGAAAATAGGGCTTCTTAGGTGATGCTAGTGGTAAAGAATCCGCCTGCCAATGCAGAAGAGACAAGAGACATGGGTTTGATCCCTGGGTTGGGACAATCCATTTGAGTAGGAAATGGCAACCCACTCCAGTATTCTTGCCTAGAAAATTCCATGGAAAGAGGAGCCTGGTGGGCTACAGTCCATGGGGTCCCAAAGAGTTGTATACAACTAGAAAAAATAAAGATTCACTCTCTAGAAAACAATTAAAATTATAATCTTTAGATTTTGCATCATCATCATATCACTATCTGAACACCTTATACATTACATGACCAAAAAAAAAAAAAAAGGCAAATTAAACAAACAAAAGTTTCATGAACCATGCAGTGTTTGGAGAAAACCCAGCATACCAATTATTACCTGATAACTTCTGCCAAAATAGATTTTACAATAAAATTACAAATATTCAGTCCATGGGACACCAAAAATGTGCAAAACACCAAGTGGTAAAAAAAAAAAAATACAGACTGTAATTCAAAGCTTTCTTAAAACCTATGCATGGTCTAGTATTTTATAGTCCATAGAAACCAACATGACAATAAAGAGAAGTCAGTGAAGAGCCCAGGCATGTTCTTTCAAAGAGAAGACTGTACTATGAAATGGTTATAACTTGGATTCAGAGAAGTCTGGATAGAAACCAAGATTCCTTCTTACAAGTGAAATAAACTTGCACAAGTTACTTAACAGCCTGAATCTTGTTTTATTGAGAATAATGAAAAAATTTCCCTAAATTTGTAATGATATTTAACCCAAATAATGTGTGCCATGTGCTTCGTACAGAGAATATTCAAAATTAGCGTTTGATAAACAACAGCTATTATCAGTATATCAGTATTGCCTATTAAGTAAGTGAGCTAAATCAACAATTTCATCCATAGGCTGGGGGTTTCCTGTTCTAAGGAAAATATAATGAATAATCACCAATTTATATATTTATAATCAGATTACAAGAAGAAATTGCACACTATCATTCAAATACACTGAAGTTGAATATTTTTAGACTTTGGAGGTGGTAGGGAATTATTGTTCTTGTGGAGTATTTAAAACTTAAGGCATATGGGCAGTATTAAAAATATACTCAGAAGTAGCCCAAGAAGACAGCAAAGGCTTGATAAAATAAGCTTTGGCGGATGTCCAATAACAAATAATAAAAACTATCCCCTTAAGGGGCTTTAATGAAATGTTTGGCCACTATGGGCCATCCAAACAATATGGCAATACACAAGACAAAAGCATTTAAGAATCTAATGGTACTGGGAGCTCTTTGGAGATATAAGAATTAGAAGTGTCTCTCTCTCTTTTTAATTAAATGCTAGAAAATTACAATTAAGTAATCTTAAATAAATTAACTCTTACTGGGTGGGCTCTTAGCTATTTAAACATTAAGGGAAGTAATTTCTACCATAGATAGGTATTTAGCCCCATAACCAAGATTGAGTACCATGCATCCACAAAGCATCTGTATTTTATCTGTATATATAAGCTAAGGAAAATGAACCAACTACCAGATGCAACTGATTTATTCTTCACAGAATTTAGCCAGACTAGTATAAAATTGTATGTAAAGATAAAGGTAACTTTTAATAGAAAACAACACAATCTCTACATCTTTTGGTCTGATATGCCTGACCAAGCATATGTGCTGTTACAACCACAAAAAGGCAGGCTGATTCCAGCTTTCATTATGCCTGAATAATTGTGGAGTTTTCCAAGCCATTTTGCCTCTCTGTAGCTTAATCTCTTCAACCTGTAGAAAGAATCTAGAGTAAATTATTTCCAAGGTTACTTTCAACTCAATTATTTTATACACGTAAGAAAAGAATACTTCATATAGTAAACATATACAGAATATTTCAGTTATATAAATCATTGGAGATTAGATAATATAAGATTAATAAGAAAATACTATTTTTGATTATAATTCCTTTGGGTTATAAGAGCATAAATTTGAATTTAAATATTTAATTCAACTTCCTTGTCCTAAGTATAAATTACTGTTTACCTTAGTTAGTAGCTCAATCCTGTCCAACTCTTTGCAACCCCATGGACTATAACCCACCAGGTTCCTCTGTTCGTGGGATTCTCCAGGCAAGAATACTGAAGTGGGTTGCCATTCCCTTCTCCAGAGGATCTTCCTGACCCAGGGATTGAACCTAGGTCTCCTGCATTGCAGGCAGATTCTTTATTGAGTGAGCTATAGGAAGACCCTTAGAATATTGTAAAAATGACAATGTATGGCTCCCTAATTCAATTTAAGGAGCATATTGTTTTGCTATATAGTCAAAACTAATTTGGATGATTGGGGGGGGGGGCAAATAAAATAACACTGAAATGACATATAGAGCTTAATAATTAGAAAAAACACTTATGTAAATTATAATAAATATTATGAATAAGTATAGCAATTTATACAATTGTACTGTCATGTTCTTAAAGAGTGTCAAAATAAAGCTGAAGGACCACACCTGAAATGATTTTAAAAATTAATAATTGCACAATGTAGTTAGAAATGCTATTAAGTAAAAAATACTTTGATTTGACTACTTAAAATACATGTTTAAGAAGTTATGTAAGTCATATAGATACTAGTTGTATGAAAGACTCATGGAATGTTTCTTCTCAGACAGATTTGCTTCATAATTGGTTGTTATTTCAAGTTAATTCAAATATAAATAGCCATAACTTCTAAAACAAAATTTAAAGCAAGCAAATATGAACATGATCTAAAGGAATAATGATGATATATAAAATCAAGATAACTATCATTTCAAATGTAAATTCTAAGAAACATAGTGGAAATGTTTATGAATCATTGAGTTTCTCTGAATAAAGGGGAAAGTTGCTGAAATTTCTATTGAGTCTTGTACTAGGGCCTGTGTTTTTGCCACATAAGAATGAAACAATAGGTTTTAGATCGACAGTCAGTTACATGTGGCAGTGAGTGTCAGCTGTAAATAGCCTCACAATTCTGTGCATCACTGCCTCTGTTGATTCTTCAACACTTATGTAAAGTGTTTGGCTCTGCTTATTCTATTGTTCCCCTTTTGAATGAGTATCTAGAATCCCCTACTCAAAGACTCTATTATTATCTGAAGCATATTTGTCTACATAAGAGACTATTTATTAGGTTTGCCACTAGATTGCCAGCACAGTTGGTGTGAAAAACTGCCAGGCAATTAACTTTTTCATTCAGTAATTTCCAAAAATATTACCTAGATTGTAAGAAGGTCTTTTACCTTTTTAATAAATCACTTGTCAAATTATATTTATTGTCCTCAGGAAGCTCATTAAAATAAAAGCAATAAAAATTTAGAAAACTATCTTTATAACTAAAGGTCATATATATCATTTACATTTCAGCTGAATGCACTCTGAATAAAGAGGTGATTACTATTTGTTAGGTTTGTAGGTTTTTGATTAAAATTAACTTTGACAGACTGCCATAAGTAAATGAATATTTAAGAAATCAGTTAATATTGCTTATACACCATCAACAATATTTAGACAGATTCCAAAGGAATTGACCATTGAGAATACCCAATCAAACAGAATGAATTGAAAGAAAGAATACAGTAGTAACTCTTTAAGTGAAAATGTGGGACACTTGATTCTTTGCACAGATATATATCTGGTTGGGATTAACTACTGGAAGTTTCCTACTTATGTTCTTATTTTCTCTGTGTGTTTATTGACTGTGTTATAGCAAGCCAAAATTTTCCTCAGGGCTTCTAATAAAAATATTTCAGTGTGCAAATTGTTATTTCATAGCAGGTTCTTGTTCAGAATGTCACTGCTTTCAGTTGTCAAAGTTCATTTCTACCTAATTAGATATTTAAATCCTAAGAATCTTCTGTGAATACCTAGTAAAAGTTTTTTTTTTCAACTCCTATTATGCTTTCTTAAGGCATTCAGAGTTACAAGTGTGACTTTTCCAGATAAGAATATTTTTAACCAAAAAAGAAAAAAAAATTTTTTAATCAAGTAAGATTTTTAAATGATGTATTTTTTAAACGATTGCCCTTGTCCTCTTTCATAACACATATACTGCTACTTTGGCAGTTGAGTTCAGTAACAGCATCAGATTCCTATGTGCCAATTAGCATGTGATCTTCATTATTGGGTGTATCATTAGAATCCAACTCACTCACAGGCACAAACAGCAACATTTTATTTACTCTCTAATCACTGGAACAGGCAAGCAAATATATGTTTATGTGTAGAAATTCACACAATTAACTATTGAATGCCTAGGTTTTCTACCTGAATCACGACTGTGAAAAGTGACAATGTTTATCTAACAGATTGTACTTTAGGAACAAGTTCTCATTTTTTTCTATTTTCAATAATGATTTTACTTTGAAGAAAATCAGAGACAAGATGACTATTTAAGTAGAATCAGAAAAATAATACCAATTTTTTCTGGTAGGTGCAGGAGAACAAGATAATATGACTAAGCTCTTCTACTTATGAAAAGCAAAATGTTTTTGTTGGCAAAACCAGAGAGTAAGATGGAAAAAATCTCACATGTTTATTTTAAATAAAGCACATCTAGGTGTGCTTTTATGAATGGAGTTAAACAAATACCAAATTTGTTAATAAATAAAAACATTTTTTCAAAATATTGAAATTTTCTAAAAATAAACAAATTATTAATATGTACATGATGTAATTGAAACATTCATCAACAACCATACATATGTATAAAACTTGACTTATTTGTATGTTTGATTAATGGATGAACACTTAAGACAATGTCATAGAGAGAAAATACAAATATCCAGTGTTTATAAAGATGAAAGTGACATCTAGAATCTGTCCATAAAAATGATGTCTCCTTTTCATACTAGAACACAGTTGTGTTCCAGGTGGGTGAGTATCTCCAACTAGAGTCCTAGTGTTTAATGACATTAACAATTAGGCGAACATCTAACATTCCTTTATAAACAAGATTCAAAGCAAGAATTTGATGTTCTCTTTATCTTGGATTCAGATACCTTCAGTATAACGTGAAATTTGTAATTAACTGATTAAACACATTCTTTTGACTCTCCCATTATTTTTTAGTCCACTGCTAGGATACATTCTTAGCCTCAAGGAAAAACATTACTAACTACAAATAATTTAGTTATAAAATTTAAGAATTAATTATAATGCTGTGCCAATCATTGATCTAGTGCTTCTTCTTTGACAAAGATGAGGGGGCATCTCCTGTGAAAGTACTTTAAGGAGATTACATTTATATTATGTTATATTATAAGGCTCAACTCAATAACTTAATATGATGCCAGATGTTTACTGACATGAATAAAATAGTTGTCATTTGAAGTTTTCAAAGTCTGCTACTACCCAAAGTCATTAAAGCCTAGTATTAGAATTTTAAAGGCCTATTCTCACCCAAAGCTTTTGTAGACCCCAATATATTTATCTACTACATGAGAAATCTTGAAAACTAGCATTCATAAATCTTAAAGTATTATGCAAGTTAAGATCTACTAAATTTCTTTGAAATTTAAAAACTTGAACAAAGAAAATGCTTTATAAACTTAAAATATAATCTCAAAACATAACTAAACCTTTTTTTTATTTTGGTGGGAAGAAAATATTAAAACATAATATTTCACTTGAAGATGAATCATATAAAAGAAATTAAAATATCAGTTAAGGAGAAAAGGAGCAAAGGTAATTAATTAAAATGAGTGGTTTTCCATGTCAAATCTATACTTGCTATCATGAAACATAAATGCTTTGTTTTTCATATGTTCCTATAATGTCTACAGACAAAAGACATAGTGATAATGTCATATAATAATATTTAAAAAGAAAGCAAAAACAAGACATTGACAGCAGTTAGAAAATAGCATGAAATGGGATGAAACTAAAATTATGGCAGGTTGATCAAAACATTTAATGAATATCCTACACTTCATCTTAAAAAACAGTAAAACATTAATTAACAAATCATTATCGGGAAAAATTCAAATAATCAACAGTTCTAAAGAGAAATCTGCCACAGGTATACATGCAAAACTAATACAATTATGTAAAGTTTAAAAATAAAATAAAACTAAAAAAAAAAAAACTGAGATTAAAAAATAAATAAATAAATAAAGAGAAATCTGTGATTATATTAGCCTAACTAGAATCAACAAAAAGGCACTAAGGACGTATCAGACCAGAGGCACCCATCTGATACTTTTAACCATTTTGCCTTTCCCACATAATAGCACCATGTGGAGGAACCAAAATCTTTATTCTCCCTGATCTAATGGCATTCAGATTACCATGGTTCAGCAGGTAAAAAAATCTGCCTGTGATGCAAGAAACACAGGAGACGAGGTTTCCATCCCTGGGTCAGGAAGATCCCCTGGAGAAGGAAATGGCAACCTACTGTGATTTTCTTGCCTGTATAATCCTATGAACAGAGGAGCCTCGCGGGCCACAGTTCAAAGTCTCTTACTGAGTCAGACACAACTGAGTGACTAATCTCACATACACACATACACACACACACACACCACCATGAGGAGGAACCAGAATCTTTAGTCTTGCTAATCTAATGGCAATCAGATTACTTCCATTAAGTGAGTCAAGCTAAACTATTCAATTCCTTATCTCCTTATAGAGAATGTAGGTTTTGAAAGAATTTTAAAATATGTTAGGTCCTACATAACTCAAGACAGCTCCTTACATAGTTGGTGTGGTTTAAAATCAAGACATCACTCATTCAAATTCCTAACCATTGTAAAGCTCAGTCTGTATCTCCTTGCTTGTTGTAACTCCATCTGTAAGATTAATAATCAACTCTTTATGGACACTTTCACTTGGACATGTTATTAATCTTCAATATTTCTTACTAATGTGAAATATGCTATAGCTATTATGATTTTCCATGTTGTTCTCAGGAAATTCTATTTTGATGGTTGGATCAAAAGTTGTGCGGGAGTCCAAGCTTTGCACCTGTTTCATGTGAATATTTTATTCTCATTACTGCTGAAAATAATTTTTAAAAAACAGGAAGTTTTAATTGAGTAACCTATTAATTTTTTAAATCACTTCAGTTCAGTTGCTCAACCATGTCCAAATCTGCTATCCCATGGAATGTAGAATGCAAGGATTCCCTGTCCATCACCAACTCCTGGAGTTTACTCAAACTAATGTCCATCCAGTCGGTGATGCCATACAACCATCTCATCCTCTGTCATCCCATTTTCCCCCTGCCTTTAATCTTTCCCAGCATCAGGGATTTTCAAATGAGTCAGTTCTTCACATCAGGTGGCCAAAGTTTTGGAGTTTCAGCTTCAGCATCAGTCCTTCCCATGAATATTCAGGACTGATCTCCTTTAGGATGGACTGGTTGGATCTCCTTGCAGTCCAAGGGACTTTCAAGAGTCTTCTCCAACACCACAGTTCAAAAGCATCAATTTTTCGTTGCTCAGCTTTCTTTATGGTCCAATTCTCACATCCATACATGACCACTGGAAAAACCATAGCCTTGACTAGACGGACCTTTGTTGGCAAAGTAATGTCTCTGCTTTCTAATATGCTGTCTAAGCAGGTCATAACTTTTCTGCCAAGGAATAAGTCTTTTAATTTCATGGCTGAAGTCACTATCTGCAATGATTTTGGAGCCTAAAAAAGTAAAGTCTCTCACTGTTTTCATTGTTTCCCCATCTACTTGCCATGAAGTGATGGGACTAGATGCCATTATCTTACTTTTCTAAATGTTGAGTTTTAAGCCAACTTTTCACTCTTCTCTTTCACTTTCATCAAGAGGTTCTTTAGTTCTTCACTTTCTGCCATAAGGATTGTGTCATCTGCATATCTGAGGTTATTGATATCTCTCCCGGCAATTTTCATTCCAGCTTGTGCTTCATCCAGCCAGGCATTTCTCATGATGTGCACTGCATATACGTTAAATAAGCAGGGTGACAATATACAGCCTTGACGTACTCCTTTCCCTATTTGAAACCAGTCTGTCGTTCCATGTTCTAAATGTTGCTTCTTGACCTGAAGACAGATTTCTCAGGAGGCAGGTCAGTTGGTCTGGTATTCCCATCTCTTGAAGAATTTTCCAGTTTGTTGTGATCCACACAGTTGAAGGCTTTTGCATAGTCAATAAAGCAGAAGTAGATGTTTTTCTGAAGCTCTCATGCTTTTTCGATGATCCAACAGATGTTGGCAATTTGATCTCTGGTTCCTCTGCCCTTCCTAAATCTAGCTTGAACATCTAGAAGTTCACACTTCACGTACTGTTGAAGCCTGGCTTGGAGAATTTTGAGCATTACTTTACTAGCGTGTGAGATGAGTGCAACTGTGCAGTAGTTTGAGCATTCTTTGGCGTTGTCTTTATTTGGGATGAATGAAAACATATCCTTTCCAGTCCTGAGGGCACTGCTGTTTTCAAAATTTGCTGGCATATTGAGTGCAGCACTTTCACAGCATCATCTTTTAGGATTTGAAATAGCTCAACTGAATTCCATCACCTCCATTAGCTTTGTTTGTAGGGATGCTTCCTGAGGCCCACTTGACTTCACATCCCAGGATGTCTGGCTCTAGGTGAGTGAGCACACCATAGTGGTTATCTGGGTCATGAGGATCTTTTTTGTATAGTTCTTCTGTGTATTCTTACCATCTTTTCTTAATATCTTCTGCTTCTGTTAGGTCCATACCATTTCTGTTCTTTATTGTACCCATCTTTGCATGAAATATTCCTTTGGTATCTCTAATTTTATTGAAGATATCTCTAGTCTTTCCCATTCTATATCTTTTTCTTTATAGGGGACTGGAATGCAAATGATGGAAATCAAGAGATACCTGGAGTAATAGGCAAATTTGGCACTGGAGTACAAAATAAAGCAAGTCAAATATTAACAGAGTTTTGCCAAGAGAACAACTGGTCATAGCAAATACCCTCTTCCAACAACACAAGAGAAGACTCTACACATGGACATCACCATGGAATGTCAGTACCATGGTGACCAATACCGAAATCAGATTAATTATATTCTTTGCAGCCAAAGATGGAGAAGCTCTATACAGTCAGCATAAATAAGACTAGGAGCTGACTGTGGCTCAGATCATGAACTCCTTATTGCCAAATTCAAACCTAAATTGAAGAAAGTAGGGAAAACCACTAGACCATTCAGGCATGAACTAAAGGAAAACCCTTACTATTATAAAGTGGAAGTGACAAATAGATTCAAGGGATAAGATCTGACAGACAGAGTGCCTGAAGAACTATGGGTGGAGGTACTTGACATTGTACAAGAGGCAGGGATCAAGATCATCCCCAAGAAAAATAGAGGCAAAAAGCAAAATGATTGTCTGAGGAGGCCTTACAAATAGCTGAGAAAAGAAAAGATGCAAAAAGCAAAGAAAAAAAGGAAAGATATACACATTTGAACACAGAGTTCCAAAAAATATCAAGGAGAGATAAGAAAGCCTTCCTCAGTGATCAGTTTTTTAAATATATTTTGTTTAATGGCATGGGAAAATCAAAAGAATTATAAAATATATCTCTAACTCCTACACAGTAAAATGTAGCTGTCCAGACAGAGTGTGTATCCTTGACAGGAACACTTTTAGGTGACAAACAGCAATTGAGTGTTAAGTACCAAGTGTCATAAAGTTACAACAAAAAAGAGAATACAGTAACATGATAAGAGCTGGGAAGACTCACCAAATAATTAAGCAATCAAACTGAGTTGTGACATGTGAAAAGGAAGCAAGTTAGTGGCCTTGTGAGAAGGATGATGTAGACGGAGGAAATAGCAAGGACAAATGCGTGGAAGCAAGAGTAATTTGTTCTGTTTGGGGGACACGATGTAAAGTTTGGAAAGATAGGTTGAAGAAAGTCTGAATGAGATTAGAATTTTGGGTAGGGCTGGGGGTGAAGAACTTTGAATGAGGGCAGTGGCATTATGGAAATGGTGTTTTCACAGGCTTAGTCTGGTGCTAGGCATGCTGAATTGTGGAAATGAGAAGACAGGGAAGCAGAGAGAACAGCTGGGGAGACTGACAGAGTTCCTGTCAACAACGAGGGGAGTGAAAATAAAGGGGAGTACGTAGCTTCACTTTTTGCTTTTATAAGTCATATCTGCTTTTTAGCATCTATAAGAAACACATAAACTGCCAACAGAAAAGGTATCCTAAGTGTTGTAAAGAGAGCAATCTGGAAAATGGTTTCTCAAAAAAAGCCATCAAAGCTCTGCTAAAAAAGTAATTCAGTTCCTGAAGGAGAGATAGCAGTCACAACATAACATTTAACTACTTAAAAGCAAAAAAGTTGAGGGGGAAGAGGAGAAAAATCACTAAGTGAAAAAAAATTATGAAATCTGTCTTTATTCTGAAGGGATATGATTTGATGATATTATTTTCATTTGTTCTTTTCCTTAGATGAATCTGAAATTCAATCTAAGATAAGCGATTACTAAGATAAGCCATGTGATTAGATGCTGGCAGCATCAGCGTCATATTCAACAACATTTACAGTGTGTCAGAAACAAAGGCCCTTTCATAACTGCATATGCAGATAAACTTTATAGGATCACTCGTGCTTGTTAGAATCTGCTGATTCCTGGTCACTTATTACATTTTTACTTACTAAGGAGTGACCTGAGGGCAAAGTCTAGATAACTGGAACTCTAATGTCCCTTGAGAAAAGATATATTTTTAAATCTTTTCTTCACAAAATGATCTTTGGATTGAAATCATTGCATTGTTGCTTACTACCTCTCAATAAAATTGAATAAAAAATCTTCAAGCACATTGTAAACTCCAAGAGTCTATAAGTTCTTGATGTTCAGTATAACAATGATAAAATCCTTTCTGTGGTTTTAAAATGCTTAATGGTGAGGATATTACCACTTAGACAGTACTTATAAATTCCATGTTAGGTCAATAAAATCTCAAAACATTGGTCCTGAGATCATTATATAGAGAGGACATTCTAGGCTAAACCAAGGTTGATAGGCAGTTGGCATACGATCCCATTTCTACATCACTTGAATCCATCCCTACACCTATCTCATACACAAAGCCAGCAGCTATATTCAGTACCAAGACACAAAAAATTCCAATAGGCTTCTATTAGTATATAAAGAAATAATCTTAATACTTAGTTCAGATAATTGCCAAATTATTTTTTTCTTCTGAAACAATAGACAAAATAATTTATTAGAATGCCACTGATAAGCAAATTAATGCCATAAAATTCAAATATCAACATCACAGAACTAATGGTCATCTATTTCCTGATGAAGCTACATGAAATGATTGAGAAATCATGAACCACTTGCCCCCTCTACACACACACACACACACACACACACAAATATGCTAAATTAAAAAAGATCAAGTCTGTTCCTGTTTAAGACAAAGTGTAAGATTTTTCTTCAGAAGATTGCATACCTGTGAAGTGTCAACTCAAGATTGCTATTTTTATTCTGGGAAGGTTTAAGTTCTGCTGCAACCCATGCGAAGCATGTGAGTTAGTGCTGTTTTATTGTACTTGTTAAGAACTACTATTAAAACAAAGGGCGTTACTGAAGTATTATAATATATAGATTAAGAAGTTGAATCAAACTCTATTGTAATTCTAAGATGGCAACTTAACTATATGATAAAAAAAAGAAAAAAAAAACCTACATAAAATTTAGACATATTACACAATGGCAGTAAATTACTTCTCTCTAACTTCAGCATGTTCTAGCAAGGCATTCTATCCATACAGCTCTCCAGCTGCTGTGTTTAAAGTATGTATGGTTCATTCATTCATTCACCAAACATTGATTGCTTAACTCAGATGCTAAGCTTTTAGAGCACTAGTGACTGGGGACACACAGATCCATGAGACATAATCTCCATCTTCAAAAAACTCACTGTTCAGTTGGAGAGAGAGTTGTGTAAACAGATCATTATAATAGAGTGAGATGTGCTAACAGATGCCTATACAATGGGACTGTGATGATAGACAAGGCATATTTGCTTGGGGATTCAAGGTCTTAAACAGAAAGTGGCTTGTGAACAATATTTTAAAGAAAGAATTGGAGTTTCCAAGGCAGGTTTGGTAGAAATCAATGAAAGAAAATGATAAATAGTTATATGAGCTAAGTGACAAGATTCAGATACTACTCAAAAATAACCCTCAGCTGGAAAGACATCAGTGGAACAGAGAACAGATGATGTGAGGCAGAGGGCCTGGCCATAAATGCAAGACAGTGAAGTGACCCTGGGAAATTTATGTAGCCCCAATTTCAATCTGCAAAGTAGATTTTAAAAATAGATTCAAAGGATTGTTAAGGAAATTATATAAATCTGTTCTGTATGTTCTAAAGCATCTTAAAAATGTTATTTACCTGATTATACTTATTTTTGTCCAGTGACTGTAGAAGTAGAGGTCACTTAATTATAAAAACATACTTATAAATGGCAAGGCCAAGAAGCAAACTTCACATTTCTCTTTATATAAACTGCATTTCAGTAAAATATTAGGAACATACAGTAAGGTCTCTTCATAATACATATTGTCTTTAATTCCTATGAAGCGTATTAACTCTTGAACAAGGGCATCCATGATCAAGCATGGATCATATTTAAGAGATGTCATTTACAACCAAATAGTATCTGAACAATTGTCCCTCCAATTTCAGAGTATATATATTTTAATTTCCCCCAATTTTATTTTATTTCTGAGCTCATACAATTTCAAGTACAATTATTATGTGATGTGGAAATATTTTTCATATGTACCTACAGCCACATACAGTCAGCATAACAAATAATAGTGTCATAGTTTATCCAGCAGAGTGCACTTCCAATCCAAAATAAGAATACACTCATAAGCTATTTCAGAGAAGGCAATGGCACCCCACTCCAGTACTCTTGCCTGGGAAATCCCATGGATGACGGAGCCTGGTAGGCTGCAGTCCATGGGGTCACTAAGAGTTGGACATGGCTGAGCGACTTCACTTTCACTTTTCACTTTCATGCATTGGTGAAGGAGCCTGGTGGGCTGCACAGAGTCGTACACGACTGAAGCGACTTAGCAGCGGCAGCAGCTGCTTGAGAGCATTCTTCTCAGCCTACATCTTCCTGAAGCATATTTGAAGTCAAATTCTACACTGAAGACAGAAAACTTCACAAGGAAGTGTTGAGCACCTTCTGTCACAGTCAGAGATGGATCCCTCTTAAACTACTGATTTACTGGCCAATGTAGTAGACATTTGTTGTGTTTTTGACACCAGCATCCGACTTCCCTATTGTTAGTGCAAATGCACTATTTCCTTCTGAAAAACTATCCCCTTTCAGCTCTTGGCTCATGCTGTTTCCATAAAGCTAGTTTTATCTTTAGTATTAAGGTAGACACATGATACAGACCTAAACCAATCAGAATATCAGTTTGTCCTATCCACATGGTTGGTTTTGATATGTCCATGTGATGCCCTTGGAGACCTGAGACTGCGTTGAAATGGCAAACAGACTGTATTGTAGTCAAAGAGGGAATGATTATCTGGGGATGGAAAAGGGGGTCAAGAAGTGGAGAGAGTCAAACAGGGCCTTAGTGACTATGTTTGACCTTGTATACAGTCATGTCAGGTCAGAGTCCAAAATTTTCAGATCCCTAAGCTGATGAACTTCTCTGTGATTAAGGCTAATTTGGGTCAAGTTTCTTGTCACTTGCAATGTAATTAACAAATACAATCAATATTAACGATTTATGCCCTCTTCCTGTTACTAGCAAGAAAAAAAGTGTATCTTATTTTTTGCTTACTGCTTTCTGGGCTACCCTTCCTGGTCTGAATTTCTCTGACATGTCTGTACTTGGCTCATACCAACCTATACACCCTTCATCTCTAAGTTACACACTGTCAGAGACTTACTTTGTAAGGGATGGGTTATGCTTATCCATACTAAGTAGTCTCTTATGTGACCTGATGTTCATAGTTACTCTATTCTCATTTTAGCTTTCATCTACTGTTAAGCCCCTTTCAAGTGGGAAATAAAAATACCCTTTTTAAAAATTATACCCACAGCATGCTTTCCTGTTTCTGGGTTATAGTTCAGTTACACCGTATCATCATAGCTGTCTTTTTCCTCACTTGTACTTTTATTCTCCAAGGGTATTTTGTCCTTTCACATTGTGGAGCCCTGTTAGGATAACATTCTGATGTGATGTTCTTACTGGATCCTTTGGAAGAAAGAATTTACACCACACTGGGTTAAGTGCATTTTCTTTGTTGAGTCGAAACAGCAACCTCACTTAAGGAATTAAGCTTTCCCTTTCGTCTCTTTTTAATAGCACCATTTGGCTGCTTTCTTCTGAAAAACTGAGTATCCGGCATATGGAAAAATCAACTATTTGTAGTAAAAGCTTGAGGCTTCTGAGGACTTCTGTGGATATCCCATATAAATTCACTGGGATGGAATTAACAGGACCGTCCTTGCATAAATGAACAGAAAGTCTGCAAAGTAATTCTCTGCTAATCAGAGCAAATTAGTCTTGGATTCTACTGACATGGAAAGATTCTAACTGGCGTTGAGCCTAAGGACTAGCAATAACTATATTACCATGGATCAGAAAGGGTCAACATTTATATTCCTTTGTAAAATGTAATCTTTATTCAAAATCAAATATCTATGTCTTATCTAGTAATTTGATACTCTGACTATTAACATGATTTTGGACTTGATATATATATACACTCTCTTGTCTGGGGACACTATAGTCGTAGTCATAAGAAATATCTCGCATTAATCACTCAGTTTTCAAAACTTCTGAGATGTTCTTATCCTGTACCTGTCATTTAATAGTTTTAGTATTAGCGATAGCTTTATGTTATAGATTTATTCAAGAAAGTGTTTCTTGAGTATCCATCACTGCATTAAACCTGAACTGAATAGTAAAAACATAATTATGTGAAAGAGGAAGAACAGATCCCTCTCCTTATGGAATTCATGTACTACTAATACTTGAACAATAATTGCTTAAAGTTTAGAACAGTGCAAATACTATGCAACTATAATATATATTAATTGTTATTAAAATATATTCCAAGGCACAAGTTATATATGCCTGTGGACCTTTAAAAATGATAACTGAAAAATAAAAATGATAGCTTAAAAATCATGCAACTTTGTCAATTTTACCCCAATAGACTTGGGAGGGGAATGGAGGTCATCTGAATGCTTTTTAATGAGATAAAAAAAAGTGGTATTTCCTATCACATCAGGTATGATGGAATAGTTTTAATCAGATAAGCAATAAGAAACTCAAATAAGCAAGGGAGAATGTCTAGAATCAGAAAAAGACAAAGTCTTATTTTCCTTTCCTTCAAGGTGTTGTGTGGCCCTAAGATTTTAGAATACTTGGAAGAAAATGCAAAATAAACATGCAATTGTAATGTCACTCCTTCTTTACAATATTCTTCTAAAATGTAACTGATTGTTGAAATGTAAAATATGGAACAGATTAAAACTGTGAAGTATTTTAAAACAATTAGATTTTTATAAAAGTGTTAATTGAGACAGTCACTACACAGATTAAATCAAACAGATTTGCCATCAGATAGGAACTTAACCACTTTTCTATGTTTCAAGTTAGCTCTCAGAACAGAAATGAAAACTAGCCTCAAGGAAGGAAATGATCAAAATGAATGAAGTATATGTAAAGACATCTGACATATTTGCCTTTGCAATTATGAGAGACATCTAATTAAGTAAGGTCATTAGAACTTGATAGAGCATTACTGGTTTTGAAATGTAGAAATGATGAACTCATAAAAGAAGGTCTGAAATCAATCAGCCATCCAATCAATCAATAAATTAACTGAACAGTCTCTTTCTTCACCCCTACTGTATTTCTCTTTCAATACAGATGTCTTTCTCAATACAATACATTTTGAGGAGTACTTTTTGAGAAGGGAGAAATGACAATTGTTTGACTTTTATGGAGTAATAGTAATTAGATAATCAGGGAAAAGCAGAGACAGTGACTTCTATTACAGTGAACATTTGTCCAAAAGATGCAGCTGTACATGCTCCACTGCTTACAATCTTGTAATTAAAAAAAGTGTACACATAGTTATATTAAAATAGATAATTAACAAGGACCTATTGTATAGCACTAGAAACTCTTCTCAGTATTCTGTAATAACTCACAGGGGAAAATAAGTTGAAAAATAATAGATATATGTATATGTATAATGGAATAACTTTGCTGTATACCTGAAACTAACACAATATTGTTAATAAAATATCTTCTGATATAAAATAAAAAAATTTAAATGAAAAGGATGACAAAGTTTGAGAGCATTGGTTTGCACTTTGAAGCTTATGAATGGACAATCATGTTATAGGATGGTGTACAAATGGAGGGGGATTTATTCTTGAATATTTGCCCTCAAGAATAGAGAAGAAATCCACATGAAGTTACTCATTAGTTTAATCTTCAAGAACATTTTGAGTCCATCTTATCTGTTTTTTAAACTGCCATTATAAGGTATTTGTATATCCAGAGGATAAAGAAAGTTTCAAAATTAAGTATTTTTTTTTTAAAATTATATTTTATTTAACTCCAAACAAAATGTAACTATCCACATACTGTCAAATTCAATATAAATAAGCACCATTGTGTATAGAAAGTTATAGTAGCACTGTGGTCTTTTCATTCTCTTTCATCCCTTTAAAAATATTATGAAATAAACAATTCATATCTGGCTTACAAATTCTTGTGTTGGATTTATAACATAAATTTACAACTATTTCTGTGCAAAATTAAAAATCATGTCAGATTTTTTCCTTTTATACAACACTTGAAAAGGAAATACTTTAATATGATAGACATAAGTACCATTCAAACAAAAACAATGTATTTCAAATGATTAATTCATTTTTGGAATACTTAATTCAAAATTCTTGAATTTGAATTAAGGTATGAATACTTATTTCATACCTCTTTGAATAATTCAATCTAGGTTACTTTAGAATAGAATTTCCACAAAACTATGTGTATATGTATAAAATGTCCTTAAAACTTGACTCTTTTAACTCTTTGCTTTAACTCTTTGCTTAAGTAATTATAAGCATTATATACACTTTCAAGTAATTAATTATACATTTTGAAACATCAGAGACCAACTATATATTACACAAACTACAGATTAGATTATTTGAGTCATGACAAGTGCAATGAAGAACTTTGGAAATATGCAATATTAATAAAATTAACTTAATATTATCTATTTACCTATATAGATATATTACCTTCATAACAACCCAAGGAGAAGTCATTAGTCCAGATTCACATTCTCTAAATAATAGAGCTGCTATTTAAACTCAAGAAGTCCAATTCCAGTGTCAAGCTTGGAGTGTGTATACATATTATGGAAAGTAAAATCATTTATAAGCTATTACTTAATAAAAAAGTGGAAAGACTCAATGTTAAATGGAGATGTCCCAAAGTCCTTTATTAAGCAGGTCTAGACTGGATTATTATCTCAGCCAAGCCTCACATTTCATCTCAGCCAAAATTTACCAACACATATCAACTGCACAAATAATAAGCACAAGGACGTACTCAAAAAACACTTTTTATTAATTGATAGCTAAGATTTAAATAGCCTTAATTATCTTGGTAAGCGGAACAATCTATAAAATGTTACTGATGTATGCATGGTATGGTAAACACACTTAGTGGTGTAAAGCCAGTCAAAAGTTGCTAACTTATTGACACATGAGTTAACCCAAGCTATGTAACAACAGACAACTGGAGGTTGCTATAAACAGCAGGATTGTGTATGATATAAAGGATGCAACATTGCATTTCAGATAAATATAGATCAAAATCATCTTTCAAGTATTGCAAGGAGTCTTATCAGTAAAAGACACAAATTATAAACTATATAAAACAGGTGACAGTGCCCTCTTGAGGATGCTATTAAAATCTGACACCAGTTACCTAAGAATTTTGTAGGTAAATTGATCTTTTCCATATCCTGAGGTCAATGCCTTTTATTTTTACAATTTTAAGAAAATGCAATGCAATGAAAGAACTATTCACATTGATTCCTCAAGCTTTTCCTCAAAAGGTCTTTATAATACTATCAAAATGAATGCAACAACACAGAACTAGCAGAGTTTAGGTTTCCATAACTATAGGAAAGAGCAGTGTCAATAATTGAATACAGAGAGAGCTTTATGGCTTGGTACTGAGGATTTAAACTAAAAAATGTTTTATGAATATGTATCCATACTAAACTATAATAAATCCAGAATTGTATTCAACAGAAGATTCTAAGTATGCTAAATTTGTGTTAGCTTACCATTCTGCTTATAATGCCATGACTTTGCTCAGGGCTGGTGCACCGGGATGACCCTGAGGGATGGGAAGGGTAGGGAGGTGGGAGGGGGGTTCAGGATGGGGAACACATGTACACCCATGGATGATTCATGTGAATGTATGGCAAAAACCACCACAATGTTGTAATTAGCCTCCAATTAAAATAAATAAATAATGCCATGACTTCTAACAGAAAGAATATAATAGTCCGAATGTTTCATGGTAATCTGGGTTTAGTTCTCTGATCTAGAACCTTTATGCTCCTAGAAAGGAGAGTGCCCTCTGGCTCTACATGTTGTCCCCTGTACACGCATACACACAGATACACACACACACACATGCAACATACAGTCCTTCCTTAAGTTTAACATCATAGAGGGTTTGCCATCAAAATACAAATACTCATGAAACAACTTCATCGTAGTCTTAAAAAACCTGCCAAAGAGAAGACCAAAAGAAAAGTAGCCTGAGTTTAATCACAAAGACAGCAATTGAGGGATTCCATTTGAAAATCTTCTTAATCGAAAAATAAGAAAACAAGAAGAGAGTCAAATGAGTTAATGGATTTTCTTTCTTAAAAGCACAGTAATTCTTATGTGTCACCTGTGTTAGGACAAATTCATAAAATACTTGGAAATTACAAGTAATTCATTTGCAGACTACCTTACTTTCTGAAAAATATAGCTGGTTATTCAGATTTGATGTAGGTCATAAGAGAGATAAGAAGTAAAATAAAAAATAAAATTATATGTATAGGGGTGATACACTTCCAAACCTGGATATTAACACTGAGGCAAGGAAGTGAGGGTTAAAAATGCCATTGTAATTACTCTCTTCATTTGTGTTTCAGCTCTGGAAAATTGACAAATATATATAAGAAGTTAATCTTACAAAAAGAAAGGAAACTACAATGGATCTTATATTTATTTTCCCAAGAAACTACTCTAAGCTTATTGAAAATAACCAATTAACTTGGAGATTCTTTTGTAATTGTTTGTTAAAACCTAATTATGTTACTAAGATAGCTAACATATTTTTGTTGTTTCACCCTTTAGTATTAATAGTAGTAATTAGTAGTTTACAAATATGGTAGCAATTTATTATACTGTAGTAATTGATCATTATCTTTTAAAAATTCATATAAAATATATAAGATTCAGAATCTTTGGCCCTTAAGCATGAAGAAACAGAAATATCAATTAACAAAATATAAAGACATGTCTTGCTGGTCTGTTTTATGTGTACATACTGTTGATAATTAAGAAAGAAAAGAAAAAGAGCAAAGGAAGCCTAATATATTTTTTGTCAGAATCACTATTATCATAGAAATATGGGATGTTAAATTACAATATATTGATGCCAAAAAAAGGTATGGCTTTAAAATGTGTTCCAATAGTATTATACTGTCTGGCTCTTCTCTGTACAACCTTGAACAAAAATTCTGGAATCCACTTGGTTAATGCTGAGAACACTTGGCCTTCTGTACAAACTGCAAATTTCTTCCCACCTGCTTTAATTAACTTATTTATCTAATTATTTCTTTAAACTGACAGAAATTCTGTTAAGAAGGTTGCTACTTTCAGCAAAGTAGCATTTGAATCTTCCATCTTCTCTCTTTTCTCTTATGATTAGATATCCTTAGAGAAAGCTAAACTACATCCAACAATCTCCATTTTCTCATTTCCCATTCAATTTTAAGCTTCTCATACTTTGACCTATGCCTTTACCCCATCAAAGCTGTTCCCTTAAAGGTTTACAAGGATCTACTTTACTAACTCAATAGCCTGCACAGGCCTCTTAATCATCTGAAAATACTGAGCCAGGTGAACACTCCTTGGCCTTTGTAACTTCATACTTCTTTGATTTCCCTTCTATGAATCCTCCTGTTGTGTCAGACCTTAACCTCCGCCCACCCCCACGTATCCCTTAAGTTTAATTGTTCTCCATAACATTGTTCTGTTCCTCTCTATAAAAGCTGTTTCAGCAATGCTATAGATTTAAAATATCACCACCATAAAGATTGTTTGTATATCACTAAATTTATCTTTGTCTTAGATTCTACTTCTTTATTCTCTCCATCTCACTATTTTCCTGGTCATCTCTCTCTGTTTAAAATATCTTAAGTACCTTAAATATTATTGTAACAATTCAATACACTCATGCTTCATAAAACATTCCTCTATTTTCTACTCCTTAAATGTTTCAGATGGTCTTCAAATCTCCAAGAATTTTCTTGTAAACCTCCCTTTCTTTTGTCTTCTCATCAAATTTGTTATCATGTTTTATATATTTTCTTTATTATGTTTCTGATATATAACTTCTGCTGCTACCACCTTGTTTCATACTCTCTGTGCATTTCTAATGGAAATATTGTAACAGTCCTCTAAATAGCCTTCCTCTTCCTGTCTTTCTTGACAATAGACAGCATGTCTGTTGCTGTCAGATTACTCTTTCTAAAGCTGAAAAATGTACAATAACCTGCCATGGCGCATAAGTTAAAGTTTGTAAACTGGCATATAAATCCTTATATAATCTGGCCTCATCTTGTTTTTCCAATATTTTGTGTGCCCTATGATCATGCAATTATAATATTAGTTGACACAAGTTTAGTGTTTTCACCTTTGTTCATCTTTTGAAGCTATTCTTGCTTACTGGGATGCCTTTTCTCAGTGTTCATATACCCAAATTCTCTTTTTCCCCCTTTGAATGTCACTTACTCTCCAAATGTCTGCTTAATCCTCTGCCATAAAGACAATACAAGGAACTAACACTGCTTTAAGTCAAACATTTACACTAAGTCCTTTGTGTGTATTATTTTGCTGAAAGCAATCTCTTTTTTCTGTTATCAATCACTGAATATTAACTGTATTTTTCTTATGGCAGTTATTACACTTTGTTGAACATTATATGTATTCTTGTGTAGTTTTCTCCCCCAAAAGAGTACAATCTTTAAAATCAACATCCATACGCACTCCCTTCTCAGGGCTTGTCACAATGCTTCAAAGAAACTAATCTAGGAGTCAATTTACAAATCTGTTTACTTAAAACAACCTGCATAAACTATTCATAAATATGATACACACATATGTATGCACTTCCGTACACACATACATAAGGTGGTTTTAGTGAATTACTACAATGGAAACAAAGTGGAAAGGGTTAGTTGCTCAGTCATGTCTGACTCTTTGTGACCCCATGGACTGTAGCCCACAAATCTCCTCTGTCCAAGGAATTCTCCAGGAAAGAAAATTGAAATGGATTGTCCTCCCCTTCTCCAGGGGATCAAACCCGGTTTTCCTGCATTGTAGGTAGATTCTGAGCCTACTACTCATCAAAACAGTCAAATATTTTCCATGTCATTGTAATTAACAATCATCAATGCAACATACAAAGATCAGAAAGAGATGAGACACTCCTGTAGAGAAGAGTCTTTGTGAAGAAAATATCTGACTCATTGCTTTTAGTGATTTGATTACCAAGGAAAGCATTGCTAGGCTCTGCTATTCTCTGTTCTTACCTATGTAGCTTCCTTGATACAGTTGGTAAAGAATTTGCCTGCAACGCAGGAGACCCCGGTTTGATTCCTGGATCAGGAAGATCCCCTGCAGAAGGGCTAGGCTACCCACTCCAATATTCCTGTGTCTCCCTTGTGGCTCAGCTGGTAAAGAATCCACCCGCAATGTGGGAGACCTGGGTTTGATTCCTGGGTTGGGATCCCCTGGGGAAGGGAAAGGCTACCCACTCAGTATTCTGGCCAGGAGAATTCTATAGACTATGTAGTCCACGGGGTCTCGCAGAGTCAGAAACAACTGAGAGGCTTTCACTTTCATTTATATTCTTACCTATAAAATTAAATTTATAAAATTTTTAATTTATAAAATTAAATTCTTACCTATTAAAAAAAAAGGTAGAAAGAAAATGACAATCATTCAAACAAACATATGAATAGAAATTAAGCCTGAAACACTTGTGCATATTCAAATGATATGAATGACTGAGTGTTCTGCATTTCCCATCACTGAGAGAGGCTGCACACTCAGTTGATAGAAACCTTAGTGCCCTGAGTCACTGAGCACTCTGTCAGTCAGGAACACTGGTGTCTAGTCTCAGAGGGAATGCTGCCTCGATTCACATGATTACCTTTTTGATTAACTTTCCTACTCCCATTTCTATTACTTGTCCCCCGTTGCACACAACTCTTTTGAAAGAAAAGATACTCAGTTCTGTAAACAGAAATCGTTTTTAAAATTCTTGGTTTATTTTATGTCCCTTAGCATTTATTTCTTCCTTGAAATATGAAAATGTGCTTTTTAAAGCAAAATCACCTTTTGAAAAAATAAATCAGTGGCATTTCTACATCTTCTTCAATAGAAAGAAGCACATTGATTGTGCTAAAAAAGCACATAAGCAAATGGGAAGTTTGTTTGAGGGGAAATTGCCCTGCCCTAATGAAAATGCAAATAACTAGCGGAGCAATGCCAACTGAAGCTTGCTCTGCTGGGGGGAAATTCCCATCTCTAGAACCGCTCAATGCCAGTGCTGGCTGGACTTTAACTTTCATGCTATGCTGTGCTCCTTCAGGGATTTTCCCAGAATTGCATAGCTTCTAGCGTGCAAGGGTCCATGATTTGATTTTCACTTGTGAAGTTGGAAACTGCAGACATAATAATTAGCAGTGACCAGATTTCAACATGTTAAACAAGGAGCTTGCTCTTTAAAATGTACTAAGTGGAAGAGAGGTAGAAAATAAAGTATCAGCATCTGAACAGTAAGTCAGTGCTCCACTAAACCATTTCCGTATCTCATAAAGCACGCCTGGAAGTATAAGCAAGCAAACAATTCTAATAGTAGGTAGAAACCAAACACTAGGTAATTCCCTTGTGAAGAAACATTTTCCAGAAGAAAATGCATATTGCTCTCTTTTTTTCTTTTTTTTTAATTTTATTTTATTTTTAAATTTTACATAATTGTATTAGTTTTGCCAAATATCAAAATGAATCCACCACAGGTATACATGTGTTCCCCATCCTGAACCCTCCTCCCTCCTCCCTCCCCATTCCATCCCTCTAGGTGGTCCCAGTGCACCAGCCCCAAGCATCCAGTATCGTGCATCGAACCTGGACTGGCAACTCGTTTCATGCATGATATTTTACATGTTTCAATGCCATTCTCCCAAATCTTCCCACCCTTTCCCTCTCTCACAGAGTCCATAAGACTGTTCTATACATCAGTGTCTCTTTTGCTGTCTCGTACACAGGGTTATTGTTACCATCTTTCTAAATTCCATATATATGTGTTAATATACTGTATTGGTGTTTTTCTTTCTGGCTTACTTCACTCTGTATAATAGGCTCCAGTTTCATCCACCTCATTAGAACTGATTCAAATGTATTCTTTTTTTCTTAGTTGTAGAATTTCATCCTAGGTGTGAATCTCTGAAGAGTCGTTGTTCAAAATTTGTTTAGCATTATAGAATTTTCTAAGATTAATAACAAATATTACAATGCAAACCTTGTCAAATGGAAGTCAGTACTATCAAAAAGCACTTGAACATGTTCTTTCTCAGAAAGTTGGGAAAATTGTTTCAATCTCTCTTCCCAACTCTATACCGCCACATGCTTTTCCAGTCCATGTATTTTCTCATCATTCATGTCAGGTAAATAGACACTTGGGAAGAAAACACTTCATTACCAAGTGGCATATGACTTAGTTTTTCTTAGTCTGCCTTTCAATTTCCAAACCAAATAATAATAATAATAATACAAGAGGCCATTTATCTGGTCAATTTGAATCTTTAATGACAGTAAAGAATGTCATCAGTTTTAGCTCAAATGATCTAAATTATGAGAATATTACTATAATTTTGAGGACAGTTGAACATACAATGAGTAAAAACCTACCTAACAGATTGCTCAAAGACTAAAATTTCCCCCATCTTGGTTTGGCTAACCTAACCTAAAAGCAAGAAATGTTTCTAGTTTCTGATTCATGATAGATATGCTCTATGCACTCAAACGAATGCCTTCATCATTTATTGCAACTAATTCAATATACTAGAGTGATCTGAACTAAAGTGATTTAAATCACAATACATGTGCACATTTTAAGTGAATATAATTTTATAGCAAAAACCAAATTAAAAGCATTCTTTCCTCTTATGAATGTCATACTTAAATTGTTGAGGAAAAAAATAATCAGATACAAAAGTTTACATCAGTATGTGTCCATTTACATGGAGTTCTAGAACAGGTACAACAAACAGACAGTAATACAAAACACAACAATGATTGTTAAGATGGGTCAAGAGGCTGTGGGAGGAGTAGAGGGGAGACTGGAAAGAGGCACAGGGAAATTTCTGGAGGTGATAAGAATATTTCATATCTTTATGGGGGTGGAGTGATGGATTTACCCATGTACATAAGTGTCAAAACTTACTGAAATATACACTGAAAAAAAATCTGACATTTCATTGTATGCTAATTATTCAAAGTATATCTCAGTAAAGCTAATTTATTTAAAAAATGAATATTCAGCCCTGGTCATTTACTCCTCCAATATAAAGAAGGCAACACTAAATTATCTAGAATTCCTTTCAGAAGCTCTGCTTATATCTAAGCTTATGATTTTTTTTGAACTGAGTGCAGATTCTAGGTTAGGGAAGCATGACCTTATTCTGCAATCCCTAGCAGTTCTGTCTGTTGGCTTGGCTTTAATGAAATCTATCTATCTTGCTTTGAGTATATAATCATCAGGCTGTTGATTCTAATTTATTCTCTTTGCTTACAAGGAACTGTGGCTGAATTTTTTTCAATTATGAAGTGTGCTTACACAAACACACACCAAAAAATACGTTTGGACAAAATAAACCTTTCAATTGCTCTTCTAACAAAGTTAAAATGTCCAGAGTCAAGGGATGCTTTTATGTTAGTCCAGAGATAAGAATAAAGGGCAAGAAACAGAGAACATTAGGAGGAAAATTTTGGTCTATAAAAAAGAGACTCCAAAACCATAAACTGTAGACAGCAGACTATCCTACTTCAAAACATGTTCCCTCCTCTTGAGGGGAAGTGCCTTCAGTTGGCTTTCAGCCTTAGTGGCTCTAATGTTCACAAATGATGGTGGAGCAAGTTGTGATGAACATTATTACTGGAAATTTATATACAATATATGACTCTAATGTAAATATTCTCATACCTTCACAAAAGTATAGTGAATTCTAAAATACTACAGATAAATATCAAATTGAATCTATGATTTTGATGTTCCAAACCACACTTTGGAAGAAAGTGTGGATCTTCTTACTTTATGGAGTAAGAAAGCTCAGATCTTCTGATCTTTAGGGTCAACAATCAGCATGGAAATGATTTCATTGCTTTGGGATGATACCAATAATGGTAGTTCATATTTGTTTTGCACTTATGGGCAGGTGCTTTTCTAAACACATGGTATGTATCACCTAATATTTTCTCTTTACAAACACTCTATATAGTAAGTTAGTATGATCATTCCTACATTGCTTATAAGGAATATCTAACTCAAGAAATTGGGTAACTTTCTCAAGTTTAACAGAAGATTTGTAGTGGCACTTGGATTTTAAAATACATATGCCATAGAATGGGCTTCCCAGGTGGCACTAGAGGTAAAGAACTGGCTGGCCAATGCAGGAAACATGAGGTGTGGTTTTGATCCCAGAGTCAAGAAGATCCCCTGGAGGAAGGCATGGCAACCCATTCCAGTATTCTTGCCTGGAGAATCCCCATGGACAGAGGAGCCTGGCAGGTACAGTTAATTGGGTGGCAAAGAGTCACACATGACTGAGGTGACTGAGCACACATGCCATAGAATACTGCATATGTGCATACATAGAATTATTGGTATTTACAGCAAAGAACTTGAAATAATTCTAAAGTCTATCAATAGAAGAAGTGATAGCTAAACTCTGTTACAGGACTTCAATAATATATACAACTATGAAAATCAGTGAACCACAGCTTCCCACATCAACATGGATTTATCTCACAAACAAAATTTCTGATGCATAAGTCACAGAAGAATATATAAATTACAGTAACATTTATATGTTGGCTCAGTGGTAAAGAATCCACCTGCCAATGCAGAAGCCACAGGAGATGAGGTTTCCATTCATGAGTCAGGAAGATCCCCTGGAGGAGGGCATGGCAACCCATTCCAGTATTCTTGCCTGGAAAACCCTATGGACAAAGGAGCTTAGCAGGCTACAGTCCATGGGGTCACAAAGAGTCAAACATGACTGAATGATTGAGTGCACACACACATGCACACACACACAATATTTATATACAACTCATAAATGGGAAACATAAGGCAATATGTTTTGGGAGGGCATACATATCTATTTCTCAAAATCATAAAGAAAATAAATATTAATAAAACATTCCTTTTCTATAATTTCTTATTCTCTCTGAAATTGTTCTCCAGTTACTTTTGTATTTAACTTGCTTATATTTAAGTTTTTTGCCACTAAGGAAGAAATTACATTTGTTTTCGTCTCCTAACTTATGATTCTAACAGTATATTTTAATAAATGTTTAGACCTAAGCATATAGAACAATGTTTTAAAGTATGTGTGCTAAGTTCCTTTGCTACTGATAAATGTCATTCAAAGCCTGATTTGGACTTACTTACTAGACATCAATTTACTCTAAACTTTTCCCCAGGATCAAGTAAGTTGGGAATATCATTGAGAATACTCTTCCATATCTTGTAATTTATTTTCTACTTGTGGATCTCTGCTGTGACCATACTTCTAGAATTGCAGGTCAGCCTTGCTCTCAGAAGTCTTGGCCTCGGCCCCAACCATCTGCTGCCAGACATTATTGAATCCATTTACTTGCCTGCCTAAATTCTGAAAATTGCTTATTGCCATCTTCCTTTGTCGATGAATTCTAACCAGCTGCCAGGAAATACACACGTCACCTGTCATCTACCTGTTGTCTGATTGAGCCATTGTCTCCTTCTATCAACATACTTTCATGATATTATAATTTGGTTTTCACCATTTAAAGCAAAATCCATACTGCAAATGCTGGCCCCATAGCAGGAAAGTGATGGATGAAATAAGAGTCACTTAAATACTCTCTGAAGTGCACCCTTCAGTCTTCTAGAAAAGAAGCAATAGGTAGAAAGATGACTGCACTCATCATGAGAAGGTGAAATATCCACCACTACTGTCGGCTATAGGGATATTTTTTCAGAACATTTATTGAATCACTTAGTTGACCAATGTTTTGAGACACTTGAGTGTTTTAACCATTAAAAATATAGAAATTAAGAACACATGGCCAATATCCTCAATGTGCTCACTAATTATTGTATAAAAAAAAGTATAGAACTTGCCTGAAATAGCAATAGAAGTATCAGCACAGCACAGCAGGACTAGAAGAACTCCGTTCTAGGAGAGCTTGTGATAGCTAAGCTAAATCTTGACTAAAATCAATCATTAACAATAAAGTTAACACATCATTACTGTTTAACTCGTATTTGCCAATAATTAAATGAAATGGTTTCCAAGTATAATTTAATTCTCAAACAATTGCTAGGTTACATTGTTAGTCCCATACCCAGTTGAAGAAACTGAAATTCAGATTTGGTAAGAGTCTTCAATGATGGAGAATAGGTCTTGGAATGAGGCAGAGATGGAGTTGTGATGATGAAGAAAATTAAGTTATAAAATTAAGGATTACATGAAGTTAATTCAAAAATGAAGGGCATGATGGAGAGGTAAATGTGGTAATGAGGTATGGAAATTTCAGTTTTACTAATTTAGAGTTAGTAATGCAGTAGAGTGCCTTGCATGTAATAAATAGATTATGAAGAAATATTTTCTATGAGAGAACAATTACCACATGGTTTACTCTCTAACTTAATTTGTCCACAATTTCACAATGTTGACCTCATATATATGTTAAAATGTTGGTTTCAGAGTTTTTTGGAGATGGACTCTATTATTGCTACATATCCAAAACTATAAATTCTTAGCTTCTATCTTCAGTGAAAATGATCAAATAATACTGAGTTAAATACTGAGTAAGCAGTTATATTAATAAAAGTAATAAAAACACATAGGACATATTTATCCAAAGGCATCTGTAATACCTTATCAAGGGTCTATCTCAGTATTTCCTAATTTCATCAAGGAATAAAAAGCATATAAATGCAGACAGCATACTTGCTGACAGTGAGAAATCAAAGATGAAAGTCAATTTACAACTCTTTTGAACATTGAATGATACATATCAAGAAAACATTTATCACTATCATAAATATTTTACTGAATGTGCCAAAAATTATACACAAACATTTTAAGATCACTTGAATGCCATGAAAATCCTTCCGCATCCTTAAGGAACTTTAAAGAAAGCACATTTTAAAATAATGAACTGCCTCCCATTTTCCGCTATTAAATGATTATCTGATGTTAGATACTCCTCACTTAGCTATAGTTTAATTACATGTTGGCACCACCATTTGGGGAATTATATTTTAATGCCATGTTCGCCTAAAAGTAATTTACATGCCACCTGCTTGGTTGGTTCCATGGATGACATCAGCCACTGCAAATGCAGAGAGGGAATGTGCTATTAAGAAGCACAGATCTTCTCTGAGGTCATTCTGAATTGATGCTGCACAATAAGCTAAGAACAACTACATCCCTTACTGGAAGGGATGCCATCTCCATGTTATATGCCACAAAAGACACAGATTCCTAACGAATTTCATCTGTCACTCAGTGAAAAGTGACCTGAATTCTAATTTGCTTCTCCAAAATCTACTTTGAAATTTCAGAAAAGCTGTTGATTCTCTATGCCCCAGTCCCCCTGTCTCAGAGTTGAGGATACAATCTCCCACATGGCAAGGGTGTAATTAATTAAGGTGTAAGCATTTTCCAACCTGTGGATGAAGGTAACAGGTGCAAATTACCATTTGAAAGAGTGATTCATGTCACCAAAACTAACTGCTGACTAGGGAGGCTTAAATCAACCCTATTTGAAGTTCTATTATTTCTTAAATGCTGACAGAGAATCCACACTTACATACAGCATTGCACAGATAAGATATGCTCCCTGCCCTCTGGGTCTGCCATTTCAGTGAAGCAGATGGCAAGATTATAGAATGAATGTGGAAGCAGTGGGTAGGGAAATGATGATAGATTTTTACAACTCTAAAAGTTCTGAAATTGCATTACCTGTAGGTAAATGACACTTAGATAATGGCAATTTCTAAATTTAGATGTTTGTACAAATTTTTGAAAAGGCACTGAGCAGCTAGGCTTCAGTTGGTTTCATTCTAACATCTATTTTTAAAATAGGCAGCATCACTCACGCTAATATGTACAGTGAAATGTGAAAACCAAATACCTAAATATTTTAATGTATACAATGCTGTTTACATGATAATGATGGTTAAAGTGTACTCTGAATAATGATCAATTATTTTCTTTTTTAATTAAATGAGACAAGGCAATTTTATGTGAACAGAAGTGTTCTAAGATAGTGCCTTTGGAGCCCAGGTTCAAGTTGGTGTGTCGTAGGGGAAGAGATAGGAGAAAAGGAAGTGACGACCGTCGTGGTAAATGAGCAACTGATGAAAAAGAAAGAAGTATTTCCTTAAACTGTGAAGGTGTCACTTACCAAAAAGGAAAGAACATTTAAAAAGTTCTAGGCAGAAGCCTTGAAAACCCAACTGAAATGTAGAACAGATTTAATAGTCAGCGTCTGGAGGATGAGAAATTGATCAGGGTGAGGACAATGAGGGCAAGATAGTGTTCAGTTGGGTTTTTACCTAACTGGATTAATCTAGAAAGGTTTCAACATAAAAAGCTACAGAAAAGCTAGCAACCAAAGATTGAATATTAAAAAGCGGGCACGATCTTTGGGAAGCAGAAGAAGTGGGAACTAATTGGATAGAAAATATATAAAACTAGTGAAAATTATTTCCTGTGAGTATTAAATTGGCAATGTAAGTAACGGATTACATCTAAATTTTTTTAAATGTAGAAAATTTATTTGAATTCTTGAATTGAGCTTTTAAAGCCAATGTAGAATCCAGCTGTATAAAATTATGGTACTGGAGAATCTAGAGGCAAATTCTACCATAAAAATTATCCTCTCTGATGCCTCTCCTCATTCCGTATTCATTTTTGATACATTTCCATTTTTTCCCCACAAAATACGCTGAAACAGTAGTTTTATTAAATGAGTAAAGAATTCTCAATCTTAGTATCTTTTTCTCAGCAACACTGGAAAGGACATAATTCTAATTAATATTTTCTAGTTTTCTTAACTTCTGCAGGTAGTCTGATGGATCCAACTGGTGTATGTTGTTGCAAGTTATCATCAGTGATGCCCACCACTAATGGACCCATAGAAACACATTTCTATTGGCTTTACACAGTACTAAAAAAATAACAGAGTGGACTAATGAAACTTAAATATCATTCTTATTTTGCATTTTATGTTTATGCTTTGTATTTTGGGGAAGTTGTCTTTTGAAAACAACATATAAGATTACTTTAAAATTACTCATTCTATAAACATTTTCTGAATGTCTCACTGGGCACTGAATTAACCAGGCTACCTATTCCTAGGAAACCTTCAATGGAAGACAGAAGAGAGGAATTACAAAAGAAAACGATAAGCACTATTATGCTACTAAAAAAAAAAAACAAAAAACAAAAACAGACACAATCTTGAAGATAGCAAACAGCTATCTCATAAAATCTATTAGAGATTTGTTCACTTCAGTCAGTTCAGTTCAGTCACTCAGTCGTGTCCGACTCTTTGTGACCCCATGAATCACAGCACGCCAGGCCTCCCTGTCCATCACCAACTCCCGGAGTTCACTCAGACGCACGTCCATCGAGTCAGTGATGCCATCCAGCCATCTCATCCTCTGTCGTCCCCTTCTCCTCTTGCCTCCAATACCCCCAGCATCAGCGTCTTTTCCAGTGAGTCAACTCTTCAAATGAGGTGGCCAAAGTACTGGAGCTTCAGCTTCAGCATCATTCCCTCCAAAGAAATCCCAGGGCTGATCTCCTTCAGAATGGACTGGTTGGATCTCCTTGCAGTCCAAGGGACTCTCAAGAGTCTTCTCCAACACCGCAGTTCAAAATCATCAATTCTTCAGTGCTCAGCCTTCTTCACAGTCCAACCCTCACATCCATACATGACCACAGGAAAAACCATAGCCTTGACTAGACGGACCTTTGTTGGCAAAGTAATGTCTCTGCTTTTGAATATGCTATCTAGGTTGGTCATAACTGTCCTTCCAAGGAGTAAGAGTCTTTTAATTTCATGGCTGCAGTCACCATCTGCTGTGATTTTGGAGCCCAGAAAAATAAAGTCTGACACTGTTTCCACTGTTTCCCCATCTATTTCCCATGAAGTGATGGGACTAGATGCCATGATCTTCGTTTTCTGAATGCTGAGCTTTAAGCCAACTTTTTCACTCTCCACTTTCACTTTCATCAAGAGGCTTTTGAGTTCCTCTTCACTTTCTGCCATAAGGGTGGTGTCATCTGCATATCTGAGGTTATTAATATTTCTCCCAGCAATCTTGATTCCAGCTTGTGTTTCTTTCAGCCCAGCGTTTCTCATGATGTACTCTGCATATAAGTTAAATAAGCAGGGTGACAATATACAGCCTTGACGTACTCCTTTTCCTATTTGGAACCAGTCTGTTGTTCCATGTCCAGTTCTAACTGTTGCTTCTTGACCTGCATACAAATTTCTCAAGAGGCTGGTCAGGTGGTCTGGTATTCCCATCTCTTGAAGAATTTTCCACAGCTTATTGTGATCCACACAGTCAAAGGCTTTGGCATAGTCAATAAAGCAGAAATAGATGTTTTTCTGGAACTCTCTTGCTTTTTCCATGATCCAGCAGATGTTGGCAATTTGATCTCTGGTTCCTCTGCCTTTTCTAAAACCAGCTTGAACATCAGGAAGTTCATGGTTCACATATTGCTGAAGCCTGGCTTGGAGAATTTTGAGCATTACTTTACTAGCGTGTGAGATGAGTGCAATTGTGCGGTAGTTGGAGCATTCTTTGGCATTGCCTTTCTTTGGGATTGGAATGAAAACTGACATTTTCCAGTCCTGTGGCCACTGCTGAGTTTTCCAAATTTGCTGGCACATTGATTGCAGCACTTTCACAGCATCATCTTTCAGGATTTGAAATAGCTCAACTGGAATTCCATCACCTCCACTAGCTAACTAGATATTATGGTAAAACATCATTTTATGGCAAAATTCAGATCTTTTAACCTCTTATGAAAAGTGGATTATTTTAGTATTTGAAATTCAGTTTAAAAATAATTTATTTTGAATTTTCATTATGTATAAAAATCAAATGTTCAAAATTATATGTATTTTTCCTAAACCAAATCATATTTGTATTCTGAGAAAAGTTATCTTGCTTTTTGAAAAGGAATAAGTTATATGAGAATTCTTTATATATATATATATATATGATATTACATATAATATATGTGTATGTAATTCTGTAATTACAGGCTAAACCTTTTAAGAAGGGTGTATCATTTGATTAAAAAACTTCTCTAATCTTAAGAAGTATTTTATCATAACTTGACTTATACAGGTAATTATAAACAAATAATTTTACTGAAGCAGATATAGTAAAGCTTTTTAAAAAGTTAATTGAAAATGAAATAAGTAACTACACATTTTATCTTGATTCTTGAGGTTGAGCAACAAAACTAGTTAGTCCTGTACACATATTATAGTCTACTTATGTGTAATTAAAATAATCATGAAAATGCCATGAAAATAATTAAATATGTAATGGATGAAAGCCATGCCAGAATCATGAGGCTTAAATTAGAATTCTAGAACTTATCTGAGGAAACTATCCTTTATTCTTTGTAAATAAATTGAAGGAACCTGGCACATAATAAGAACATTTTTCCAAGGAATTATTTGACTGCTTCCAAATGCCCTGCTAATCCCTTACACTAAGAAGAAGAGAAATATTTTGAGAAGAATGAAGCCTATTGAATATTTGAAATAATATTATTTAAATAATCAAAGATATTCTTACATTCTATGATATCAGATGTGAAATATTTTATTAGGAGATATCAGGAAAGTCAATTAAGAAACTGAAATGCTTTAACCAGCATTGAGTTTGTCATAAACTTTCTCCAGCCTTCACTTGTTTTACACTCCTTCATGCAATCTATATGATACCTCAAGCACTCGAGTCCAATAGAATTTTTCAAAGGTCCCAAGACTTGCTTTTATGAGTATTCATCCTTCTACTTGGAATATTCTTTATTCCAAGGTTTTTCAACTTGGGCACTATTGACAGTTTGAGCTGGATCATTCTTATGGCTGGTTGTCTTTTTTTTTTTCCCCTCTTTATTCCTACAACAATTTCTATTTTCATAATTGTACTGATAATAGATTTCTTTGATAATAATTTTTAAACCCACTTCAGCTATATTTTTAGTTTGAAATCTATAAAACTATAAAGTATAAATTGCAGAATGCCAGCTATTTTCTCACATATTTTCTCAGAGAGAGAGAAACACATAAAGAATTAAGCAGGCAATGAGGGGCCGCATCTGGGATAACACAACAATTTAGCTCTGTGGCAGCCACTCTAATATCTGGAAAAGCAGGGAGATGAGAAAATGATCCCCCCAGAAGAAACTGAATTCCATATGGCCATCACTTTCTAAGGATTGCAGCCAATCCTCAGATACTTATTAGATTATGCTCATCCCATTTGACTGAACAGACCTGAGTTGCCACCAGTGATTCTGGGAACAGCTTCAGGAGGTGTAATCAGGTTTCTGACACAAAGCCTGTATGGATTCAACATTACACAACTGTATTTGTGTGTGTGTGTATACAACATTTATTCATAAAAGCATACAAGAAACCAATTTATTACAAATAAAATAATACAAGTAATAAATTCTCCATGTTCTAAGGTCCTAAAATGGCTGTAATTAGTCCATCTTCTCTAGGTTCTCTAGAATGTCATCCAAGAATGGTGCTAACTATTCAGAAAGGCTGGGTGACTCAGAATTATATCCATTTAGACAAGGCAGCAAAAATCACCTTATCACTCCCAAGCTCATAACCTTTGGGTTTCTTGTATCTGCCCTCTTAACTCTTCCAGATTTCTTATCTCTTAACTCTTTATCCCTTAGTTTTTGGGATCATGGTGAGCTTTTTGTTTTTTATTTTCTGTTAGCAAAGTTTATTATTGAGAGTTCTAATTTAAGAGATATCTTTAGTTTTTCTTATTTATACTTGGATTGAGCTTCCCTGGTTGTTCCTGCCTGCAGTGCGGGAGACCTGGGTTCAGTCCCTGGGTTGGGAAGATTCCCTGCTGCAGGGCATGGCAACTCACTCCAGTAGTCTTGTTTGGAGAATCCCCATGGACAAAGGCCCGGCAGGCTATAGGCCGTGGGGTCACAAAGAGTTAGACATGACTGAGTGACTAAGCACACACAGCACACACTGCTTAGACTGGGGTAACATCTTCCTACAAAAACTTAACTTTAGAAAACAACGTCGACTTATCAAAAACAAAATTTTATTTATCCAGAGAAAATAGCTGATGAATAAATAGCGAAATGAATATGTTCTTCCTACTACACACTTCCAGCGGCCTTTTAGTATACTTCTTTTATGGGTTTTATGGATTATAGGATGTTTAGCAGCATCCTTGACCTCTACTCACCAAGTGCCAGTTTCATTCTCCAAATTGTGACAAACAAAAATGTCTCCAGACGTTGCCGCATATCACCAAGGGGTGGGGAGAAGGGGATGTAAGTTAAAACTGCCCCCTGTTAAAAATCACTGTTTAATCTCTTCATATATACTTGATTAAATCTTAACCATCATTCACCTTTCAGATGTAGATCAAATATAATCTTTGTAGCCTCCTAATACTACTACTATAACTGCTAGTTGTTTGTATTTTTTTTTAATTTTATTTTATTTTTAAACTTTACATAACTGTATTAGTTTTGCCAAATATCAAAATGAATCCGAGGAGGGTTCAGGATGGGGAACACATGTATACCTGTGGCGGATTCATTTTGATAGTTGTTTGTATTATATTCAAACAACCCACTCTTTCTTATTATAAGTATTTGTGCTCAATGCTTGCCTGCATCATTATGAAATCTAGTTTAATACTGGGATCATGCATTTTCTTCCCTGGTGTCTCCAAGAGAGCTTTATCCCAAGATATACCTCTTATTTGCTCAGATAGTGTCTAATATTTGTAATAGAACAGTCACTATTACCGTCATGACCATGTTCTTAGCCTCCACATCACTGTTCTATGTACTATATATTTTGAAAAAGCAAAGCATGATTAATATTAATCAATCTGAAGGATGATACAGGCACGTTCCCTTCCCTTTTATTGCTTAAAATTTGAGAGTAAGTCTTTGCTGTTGGATTCAGTAATGGTCTTGTTTTTTCTTTCTGCAGATAAAGTTCATTACTAAACAAATTAGCTTTTCAATTACTGCTGCTAAGCCCTAAGTAATTGGAATTCACTGAAACTTTCAGTCACTTTTTCCTAGCTGTTCTTTTCTAAGCATCAACAATTTAAAATAAGATGAAATTACGCTGCTTATGATTTTTTAAATATATGAATTAAAAATGTAACTTGCCTCTCAGCCTGAAGACAGATAATTAAAATAACAAACTTCTAATGTTTTTCTTTTTTTCTCTTTCTCTCTTTTTTCCTTCCAAGGCTGTGTCAAACCTGGTTAGTGTTTGGATAGGATTCCTAACTATAAAACTTTATGTTATTATAGATAGGAGAGCAAATAACTACACATCTTGTTCTATTATTTGTAAGGAAACATAACATCCTAGAACTAGATTGCTAATTGAAGTCTAAAAGGGAAGACAAACAGAATGAATGAAATTTTGAATCAAGTGGAAAATCAATGGTCAGGAAAGTCTTTGAAACAAATGAAGTGGACTGGAAAAGAGTTACTTTTAGCCCCCTTCCTCTTAACATTGACACAAGTGAAGGATGAGTGCTCACAGGTTCTCTAGCTCCAGGGTGAGGCCCTAAGGAAGGCAAAGCAATTTGAGGATACATGAAGGATGGCTGAGATGATGTGACAAGGCTGGGACCTACAGGACAATCAAATAATACCAGCAACATTGAACACCCATCACACACACACACACACACATCCCCCAGACAGCTTATCCTCTCAATCATAGTCAGAGGTGCTGACTTCACAGATGGCAGCTCAGCATTGGGTTCTTCAGGGAGCTGATTCATTCATCATTAGACAACTGGACATTCCTTCAAGACTTATTAGAACCTAGCCCCCTATGTAATGAGTTTTTAATCTGTTTCATTTTAAAACTACTTTTGCATTAGTGTTTATTTGTCTTCCTTTATTCTCATAAACTGGAGAAGGCAATGGCACCCCATTCCAGTACTCTTGCCTGGAAAACCCCATGGATGGAGGAGCCTGGTGGGCTGCAGTTCATGGGATCACCAAGAGTCAGAGACGACTGAGCAACTTCACTTTCACTTTTCACTTTCATGCATTGGAGAAGGAAACGGCAACCCACTCCAGTGTTCTTGCCTGGAGAATCCCAGGGACCGGGGAGCCTGGTGGGCTGCCATCTATGGGGTCGCACAGAGTCAGACACGACTGAAGTGGCTTGGCAGCAGCATTCTCATAAACTACCTGGACACCAAGGCCTGCCTCTACTAATATATGACATTTAAGGACTAAGTTCTTAAACTTGAATGCCACCCTAGTGCTTAAGGGTCTATTATTTGATATCTTACCTTCATGACAAGGCCTATCTGCCTGCTTGGAGTTTCCACATTTTACTCAGGTTCCTCATCCCAGCATTCTAGTCACTTGTTAGATTTCTGAACCACATCATCTGGGTTATAATATAAATTAAAAGTGGCAGATCTAACTTGCAAACTCAAATATGTCTGAATTCAAACTTCTCTATAAATTTCCTTTCTAGAACCAGGAGACCAGGCTTGCTACACCCAGGTACTGCTATGTTTCCCCAGTAATGCTGGAGAACATTCCCATAGGGCTCTCAAAAATGCTTGCAGATATCATGTCTTCATGCTTTACTCAGTTCAGTTCAGTTCAGTTCAGTCACTCAGTCGTGTCCGACTCTTTGCGACCCCATGAATCACAGCACGCCAGGCCTCCCTGTCCATCACCAACTCCTGGAGCTCACCCAGACTCATGTCCATCGAGTCAGTGATGCCATCCAGCCATCTCATCCTCTGTCGTCCCCTTCTCCTCCTGCCCCCAATCCCTCCCAGCATCAGAGTCTTTTCCAACGAGTCAACTCTTTGCATGAGGTGGCCAAAGTACTGGAGTTTCAGCTTTAGCATCATTCCTTCCAAAGAAATCCCAGGGCTGATCTCCTTCAGAATGGACTGGTTGGATCTCCTTGCAGTCCAAGGGATTCTCAAGAGTCTTCTCCAACACCACAGTTCAAAAGCATCAATTCTTTGGTGCTCAGCTTTCTTCACAGTCCAACTCTCACATCCATCCATGACTACTGGAAAAACCTTAGCCTTGACTAGACGAACCTTTGTTGGCAGAGTAATGTCTCTGCTTTTGAATGTGCTATCTAGGTTGGTCATAACTTTCCTTCCAAGGAGTAAGCGTCTTTTAATTTCATGGTTGCAGTCACCATCTGCAGTGATTTTGGAGCCCCCCAAAAATAAAGTCTGACACTGTTTCCACTGTTTGCCCATCTATTTCCCATGAAGTGATGGGACCGGATGCCATGAGCTTCATTTTCTGAATGTTGAGCTTTAAGCCAACTTTTTCACTCTCCACTTTCACTTTCATCAAGAGGCTTTTGAGTTCCTCTACACTTTCTGCCATAAGGGTGGTGTCATCTGCATATCTGAGGTTATTGATATTTCTCCCAGCAATCTTGATTCCAGCTTGTGTTTCTTCCAGCCCAGCGTTTCTCATGATGTACTCTGCATATAAGTTAAATAAGCAGGCTGACAATATACAGCCTTGACGTACTCCTTTTCCTATTTGGAACCAGTCTGTTGTTCCATGTCCAGTTCTAACTGTTGCTTCCTGACCTGCATATAAATTTCTCAAGAGGCTGGTCAGGTGTTCTGGTATTCCCATCTCTTTCAGAATTTTCCACAGTTGATGTGAACACAGTCAAAGGCTTTGGCATTGTCAATAAAGCAGAAATAGATGTTTTTCTGGAACTCTCTTGCTTTTTCCATGATCCAGCAGATGTTGGCAATTTGATCTCTGGTTCCTCTGCCTTTTCTAAAACCAGCTTGAACATCAGGAAGTTCACGGTTGACATATTGCTGAAGCCTGGCTTGGAGAATTTTGAGCATTACTTTACTAGCGTGTGAGATGAGTGCAATTGTGCGGTAGTTGGGGCATTCTTTGGCATTGCCTTTCTTTGGGATCGGAATGAAAACTGACCTTTTCAGTCCTGTGGTTTTACTCAGGATCTACCTCAAAAGACATTGTTTTAGATTCCATTGTCACCATCTGTGGAGACCTACTCAAGATGTCTGGATATCTAGGACATTTCTGATTTTGTTTTCATATTCAAGACACACAAACTTCAGAAGATAGCTACCATTTTCACATTATGATTAGTTAGTCTTGCATTAATTAAAATAGGCATAACATCTCTACACACAAAAAATAGATTTATATGCTTTAAATGTGGATAAATTTGCTCATAATGCATTAATAATGCTCTAGTATTTTTTTTTTCCTTTCTGATCACATAACCACATCAGTGATTACAGCAAGATGAATTAAACAGCCCTCCAAAGTCAAAGATATGCTTAATATTTGCTATCCTCCAGAGGATAGAAATGGAGAAGGCAATGGCACCCCACTCCAGTACTCTTGCCTGGAAAATCCCATAGACGGAGGAGCCTGGTAGGCTGCAGTCCATGGGGTCGCTAAGAGTCAGACACGACTGAGCGACTTCACTTTGACTTTTCACTTTCATGCATTGGAGGAGGAAATGGCAACCCACTCCAGCGTTCTTGCCTGGAGAATCCCATGGACAGAGGAGCCTGGTGGGCTGTCGTCTATGGGGTCGCACAGAGTCGGACACGACTAAAGCGACTTAGCAGCAGCAGCAGAGGATAGAAAATAAATTTTGTAATCATCTGTAGAAAATACTGCCGCTTGCACCAATTGACAACATTTCTAGACCTGCTTTATTAGCTGTTCTGGGCATAGTCACCTATCAATATAAATGAAAACCACATAGTCAGTTGGGGTTGCTTCTGACTACTGGGGTATTTATGTTTGTAATATAAGAATTTGTTTAACTTTTCCATACCTGTTACACTTCCCAAATCCTCAGATTATTCTACAATATGTTTACTTTCTTTTTACAAGATTAGTACATTGTTCAGTGCTTTTAAACTCCTATGTTATCCACCATAACTGTAGTTTAAGTAAAGCTAAAATTAAAACACCTAGTTAAATAACTGTAATATTAATCTTGATTTTTGGATAATTTTAAAGTGACATGTTTATCTTGTTCTCTTCTGTTTTAAAGATTATCATATTTATTTTTTTATCATATTTAAATAATCAAATTTGAGTTAGGTATATTGCATGAGCATCAAAACAGGAAACAAATGAAGTTATTAAAGATCAAATTCAAATAGTTTTATTCTAAGAATATCCCTATGTTTATAAAACTAATATCATATCAATTTTTAATATATCCTAATGTACTACAACCTTGTTAGGGGGTATAATATTTTGCTGCTCAAAGTCAGTATCATATTAAATAAATAATTTCTCTCTACTAAGAAAACTTCCTAGATAACTTCTCTTATATTTTAAAAGAAAAAAAATTTAAATTACAGCTAAAAGTCATAAAAAGCATTAAATGATCATAGCTATTAATATATAAAAAGTTGCTAAATCTAAAATTCAATTGGCTAATTGAATTTCCACAGGAAATCCAAGCATTTCTGCAGTTAAATTGAATCAAGTTGATAAAATACTAGTAAAAAATAAGCAGGAATGATACAAAGCAGGTTTGCTGACATTGTAAAAGATTATATACTACAGTTTCAATGAGCTCACAGAGCCATATTTCCCTTAGTAACACAATTCAATAAATATATACTTACATACATACATATATGTGAGTATTGTTCATATATAAATGAATACATACACATACAAATATACAAATGTAAATCTAGGGTTTTTCCAGAATTTTGAAAAGAACAGCATACTAATGGAATACAGTAAATAGTGTAGGATACTATATTAACACTCAAACAACTAAGGTGTTTGATCAAATGCAAAACAGAATTTTCTTCACACAGAACATAATGCCTGTTTGTGAGAAGGTTCCAAGGAAGCTCAGCTGGCAATTTAAAGAGTCCTTGGGGGGATTAATTTAGCTTTTTCATCAAGACTTAGCAGAGAGCACTGAGTGGAGTATGGTAAAGATAAATTTATCTTAACAGTCAGCAAAGCTTGGGCTGGGTTTCCTTATGGCAAATCATGAACATTCTGTGGGACTTGGGCAGAAGATTCTCGTGCAATGATTGCATTAGATTAGCTTTGTAAGAAAGCTTAGCAATAGTCGTTAGCTGCTTACTCTACCATTTATTTAAAACACAGTCATCGGAAACCCCTTTGAGAAGACTATCAAACAAATTCTTTTATTAGTTAATCAAATTACAAACCAACTAAGCCATTTGGCTCTGTGGTATCACTGAATATATTTATTTTAATGTTGTAGACATTCAACATTAGGCCAAGATCTAAAAACACAGGTGTATGTGCATGTTTGTGTGTGTTTTACATTTTTCCTCCAAAGGAAAGCCAAACAATGCAACATATTTTTTCTATGGCAAAAATAAGAGGTGTTACAAATATCAGTGATGTGTAAAACTTTTAATTCTGTGGGATGCCAAGGTGGCAGAATGTTGTATCCCAAAGAAAGTAAACGAGGCAGGCAGAACGGCATGTATGCTAATACATATTTGCTCACAGACACACACAATTACAGCTTTAAAGGGAATACATAAAAATTATGCTGCAGACAATGTCTTTATACAAATTTATCATAGCATCTGTGAGCTCCATAATATGTTCATAAAACTAGGAACACGTGTCTTCACAGCATGCTCATTTTGGTATGCCCACTGTTGTTATCTCACCTTCTTTTGCTGCTAGTCTGGCTGTTGTCTTTCAGATCATAGCCTCAGGAATTCTTGTTCCTTCACTTCCACATCAAAACGAGAAGTTTAAATGTAAATACATCAAAGGTACAACGTGTGGTACAAAAGGAGAGGGAAATAAAACTGTACTTAGACAATTCAAATAACATTTCTACAATTGGAGGGAACTCAGGAAAAATCCCACAGATGACTGGGGACAAAGGGGGAAAGTCCCAGGGGATTGATGAGTCATTAATACAAATCTAATCCTAAAAAGCATTGTGGTTACTCCAAAGTCAATGAATCTTCAGTGCTGCTTGTAATTTCAGTTAATGGCAGTGAAGACATGCCACAAAACAGTTCTTGATAAATCACTTGATATGTAATAGGAATGATCATTGTATGAAATTCCAAGCATGTTTACCTCATAAGTGATTCCTACAAATATTAGTATCTCACCTGCTAAACATCATTACTTTTTCATTCTGTATGTCCGGAAAACTTCCAATATTTTCCACAAAGATTTTAGTACAGATGTTTGTAATACTGATATTTTCAATGGGTGCAATAAAGCATATTCTGTTAAGCTTTACAAAACTTCACAAAGACTGAACTTCCAAAATACAACTTTAATTAAAATTCACTAGACTTAGAATCTATGAAATAATGGAGAAACTGGACCTTGACACATTTGAGAAAGAACAACTTAAAACATAGTTGGGCTGTATATTGTACAAATAGGCATTTTAGAGAAATTTTCTATTAAATAATAGGCAAATGGAAACATTTCTACTTTCATTCATCTGCAACTACCTACAATAATTAGGAAATAAATTATCCACTTCAAAACAAATCTCATAGATTTGCTTGGTACTTAAAGAACAATACAACACTGTGAATCCTAGCTAAGTGGGTTCAAAACATTTCAGTCAAATGACAAGCAAACAAAAATTCTTCCAAATCCTTATACTCTATGCCAGAGTTGGGATTTCTTCCAACTCTTATTAGAACTGCATTAAGAAACAAGTCACTCTCCTAATGCTGTTTGTACACTAATAGCCATTTCATTTAGCTTTTCATAGCTGAAAATTAAGGGCAGATGCTATGCAAGATGTTAAATGCAATGTGTCCTATATGTGAGACAATTTCTCTGAAAATCTGTGAAATTTTTGTTAACCTTTTCCTTTCTTGGCTATCTCTTGGGAGAAAAATGACACAAAATTGTGCATTTCAATAAACTGCCCCCAAAAGAACAAGCTATTACCAGTCATGAATAGGATTAACATTTCTTAGTAAAATTATTTATTATGTAACTTGAGTTATAAAATCACAGAAAGTTAATGCACTCTTAGATTTAAAAAAAAATAACTATGAATTAAGTAAAAATTCTTTTTCTGAGTATTATTGCTATAGTGTATGAGCAAAGTGAAATTGCTCAGTCATGTGTGACTCTTTGCAATCCTATTGACTGTAGCCTACCAGGCTCCTCCGTCCATGGAATTTTCAAGGCAAGTGTACTGGAGTGGGTTGCCATTTCCTTCACCAGGGGATCTTCCCGACCCGTGGAACAAACTCAGGTCTCCCACATTGCAGGCAGACACTTTACTCTCTGAGCTACCAGGGAAGCTATAGCGTATAGTTTCAAGGAATAAATGCTTTGAGAAAACTGAAAAATAAATGGCAAGTGTACAGATATACTCAAACAGATTTAAATTCTGGTACTGATTGATACTTATTTATGACACGATCTTTGATTAAGAAATCCTCCTGATCCTCAGATTCTGTATTTCTTAAATAGCAATAACAAGAATAATGATCAGAGCTACCTTTGTGGAAGAGAGCCTAACATATTTCAGGCACTGAATAAGGTGCTCTGTGTCATCAACTCCCTTTTTTTTCCTCTAATAATCCTGTTACATAGGTATCATTATCCTAGTTTTTAACAGATGTAGAAACTGAGGCTCAGAGGGAAAAAAGGAAATGAAAATATACATAATATCTACTTTCAGGTGTTTTCAAATATTAAAGAAACCATGTTTAATTCAATGACAAGTACAGTGCTCTGGAAAAAAAAAGGGGGGACATACTCTTCAAATATCATTTTCCATAGTTCTCTACCTCACCTCACTTTTCTGGAGAATATCTTCCCTGAAACACAGAACTCTTCAATCAAATGGCCATCAATCTACACTGCAGAAATTAACATTTCAAAGTATTAATGCCCTTTTTCCTGACAAGCATCAATTCATGCTTCCACCCAAATGGATATCAAAGTCGCAAAGCTTCTATCCATGGTTTTCCTAAGCCATGCCTCACTGAATTCCCAGACCTTGATTTCTATGACACTGTCCTTCTTGGGTTAAGAAATTTCTCTCTTTGTTGTCTCTGAGCATTCTTTTGTACCCAACTCCTCCTAAATCCTAAATACTATTCCTGGGAGCTTTGTTACAGATTCACAGTCTTTCTTACTATACTAAGACAGTAATGTAAGGCAGAAAAATTCTGTGGCATGTATTTTATACTTAACTCTTTGTCTGTAATTTCAAATAAAAGGAAGGAAGAAAGAAAAGAAGGAAAAAACTGATCTTTACATGAAAGAACAAGGGAATGAGTCATTTTGCCAGACCTCCTTTGTGCTGATATTGTTTTTGGTTCTTAGCAGCACACACATATATTATTTCACTTACTCCTAACAATAGGCTTGCAAATTAGGAATCCTCAGTTTTATTTAAGAGTAATTTCAGGTTGAGAACAAAGAAATGTTGAAATTATACTGCTAATTTGTGATGGAGCTGGAATTTGATCCTGGTCTGACTCTAAAACTCTTATTTCTCCTGCCAATTCTCCTACAAGAGGGAGGCTTAGATGTCAGGATAAGAATAGGGAAAATGAAACAGAAAATATGTGCAGAGCCTCATCGGAGTTCCAGGGTCTGCTTTTACAGCCTCCAGCACATTTCAGGCTGTGGTCTGCTTCCAGGCAAATAGCAGCTCTGGCCTTGCCAACAATCAAGTCTGAATGTGGGAGTCAAAGACTCTACTATTTCCAACTATATCATCCTTGTGAATTCATTCTCTGCTGTTGGACCTTAATCTCACCTGCCAGCCCATCACCTCCTTAAAGTCAGAACCGACACGTTAACATTTCCCTAAGTCTCATTCAATGTCTTTGAAAATGTTTTCCAGTTTCCTTTTCTCCGTTTGCTTTATCTTACTAACTCAAGCCTCTTGTTCTAAGCAAAGGTAATTGACATCATTTTCCTGATGATTTTACTTCCATTTCTGTCATCTCAAACTCACATTTCCTCTTGAATGTTTTTCCTTTATCTTCCCCATTCTTTTCCTTAATCTTAATTCCTGAACTTTCAGCATTTTCCTTATGATCATATCTACATTGAACTGTACCATGATATACATGGTGCTGATTTATTACTATTATGTCAATGGCTACATGTAAGAGTTTTGAAAAGCAAGGTCCAATTTTGATTTAACACATTATCTGAGGGCCTAAAGTGATGGCTTACACATAAGAGTTTGTAATCAATACTCATCAAAATAGAGATACATCAAGTATTTACATGTTACATTCCACGGAAAAACTAATCCCAGGAATGAGAGAGAACTTTAATTTACACTTATCACTAAACATGATACATACAATTTACAGTTTAAATATCTAGGTTGAAATCACTTTAAACATCTAGGTAGTATATCTTTGATCCAAGAGTATATTTTTTATTAAATAGATAAATAAGAAACATACAGAATATTCAATCATGCATTATTCTTAATATATTCTTCTACTTCCCCACCATGCTTCAGAAAATGTTTTGCCTCATTACCTAATAGATTTAATGATACAGTAAGCAAAATTACGTACAATAAAACTAAACACTAGGAATTTCAGAGCTTATAATGTGAATTTTTAAAGTCATTAGCTACTCTGCCATTAGAAATAATCAGACATCAACTATGCAAAACCACAAAAATCTCTGCAGTGCCAAGAATACCTTTATCAGTAAACCTAGGAATTGTTTTCCATGTGGAACACATGAGATTCTTAAAAATTATTATTAATACACAAAGGGCACCTGCACACAATCAGCTGAAAGCAGAGTCTGTCACTACAGAAAATCAAAAGGCTCATTTCTATTAACTAATAAGGAGTCTTTGCAGTCTAAACACTTACTTCAAAAGAGGTCATTTATATCTTTATATGAAAATAAGTCTCAATGTTTATCATTTCAAAACAACTGAGGATATATTTGACAAAGATGAAAGGTGCTGTTTTGTTTTTGTTTTGTGCTTGTTAAGAAAATGGATAACTTTCTCAATGAAGTTTCTTAGTGATAGAAGCTGATTATGTTCATTCAACCATTTTTTTTCCTCTTCCAGGGCTCCAGACTAGACCACACATCCCCACCTCCCTTGAAATTAAACATAGGCCTGTGACCATCTGGCTAATGTGATGTAAGGCCTAGAGATACCTGCCATTTCCAGAACTAATTCATATTTTTCTATAGTGCTGTTTATTTTCCTTTCCTTATCTCCTTGAGGAATTGAAAGCATGCCAAGATCTTAGGGGAAACTGGAACTGCAAGATGGAAAGAAACTGCGTCTCTGAATCCAATGGAAAGTCACCGCCAGAACATTGCCAATCAATTATTATATAAGCAAAACATCAAGGTCTATTGAGTTAAATCACTAAAATTCTGGGATTGTTTATTACAACAGTTAGCCTATGCCAACCAATAAAACTTCAGAAATACTTTTTCAAAAGTATATGTGTATGCTCAGTCATGTCCAACTCTTCATGATCTTATGGACTATAGCTCACCAGGCTCCTCTGTCTATGGAATTTTCTAGGCAAAACTACTGGAGTAGGTAGTCATTCCCTTCTCCAGGAGATCTTTCCAACCCAGGGATCGAACCCGTGTCTCTTGCATCTCCTGCACTGGCAGGTGGATTCTTTACCACTGCCCCACATGGAAAGCCCTTTTACAAGGATACAGTTCTTTTAATTTGATTAAGGTTTTTCTTACAGCCATTTTGATGAGATCCCTTAAAGACCATCTGAAAGGAGAAGGAAATTAAGTCTTTGAGCTGTGATGGGTCTAGGGTACATTAGTTAGGCTAACCCCTAGGGGCTGCATGAGCTCACTTAGGAAAACAATTGAAAGTGTCTTAATGAATTAGAGGTCATACATCTAATTCCCTAGGCTTTTGCCACTGAAGGTCCTTTAGTCATACCCATCACTTGTCAAACAAAACTAGCCAATTTACGTAGAAATTTTTTTCTTTTATCATGCATGATTTTATCATATAGCCTGATTAAATATGCATGAAATATCTGTTGTTCCCAACAGTCCTCACAATACTTTCTGAATAGGTCTTTTACTTTGAAATATGGTCTAGAAAAATAATGTTTTCCAAAGAATGCAAATATCTTCTTTTGAGTTCTACCATTCAGAAAGCAAAATAAAAAAGAGAGGAGGGGAAAAAAACAATCAATTTGGATGAGAATCTGCACACAATCCATGTGTAGAAATCAATGTGAATCCTAGTCAAACCTAGATTTCACAGTGGGAATACATACAGCTTTACACTACTCAAACAAATGGTTAGTATTATTGTGAACAATTGTAATGAGGCCTGGATTGAGTTTATATTGAAGCAGACAGGATCCTACTGATAATTTACTAAACCAAAACTGCTGGGTGTTATAATTTATGCCACTTTAGAGCCAGTAATTTAGCTTCTGAATCCACAACTTTTTTGTCAACCTATGGTGGAGTATTTTCCTGTCCTTTCATTGTTTTCCTTGTTCTGAAAGACAGCACTGGATGCTGGAAAGAGCTTAAGAGGTCTTATTAAAAAACTGCAGTGATTCCCAGGTTTACTGCTAACGTGGAGCTTGATTTGCCCATTATATGTTAAAAGCTGCTTCAATATCTATTGTCTCTAAACTATTTATATCAGACAAACACACAGAATCACACATTTTGAACCAGAATTCAAATAATAAAAATGTCCTATTTTAGGAAGATTTGCTGGAATTAACCTTCTACATTTTCCCAAAGATAACATTTATTAGTCTGACATTCTATCAAAAATCATCTTGGAATGCAAAAAAAAAATGCTCTATTTTTTAAAAATTTGCAGTCACTGAATGATAGAATCCTCAGTAAGAGATTCCATTCATTTCAACGTGTGTTTGGATCTTCTGAGGATTGTATGTTGTTGATAATGATCTCTGGTCAGTTTTTACAACATTGAAATGGACATGTAGATTAGAAATTAGGTTATTTTTGTTTATATCAATGGGGCTTGGGCAATCTATTTATATAGTTTTACACGTAAAAAAGGTTCTTTCTTTAAAAATATTAACACACAGCTGCAGCTATTTCTGACTTATTAATAAGTGACTTCATTTTGTTTGCCAAAGTGTCTATAAGATGAAAAACTGTAAATATGATATGTCCTCATGATAGAAATTCCTAAAACTACTGAACAGATTTTCAAGAGAGATAATTACCAGAAATCCTACTGCCCAGAGAGAGTTACTATTAAAATCTAGATGAATATCCTTCCAAAATTCCTCCTGCTGTTCACATCTTCTTTCTTTCTCTCATGGGGACCTCCAGCTCCTGGCGCCCAGCAGAGCACACCACACACTATGTACTATTCTTTCAGGGTCTCCCCAGAGTTTTGCTCTTATGTAAGTGTGTATGTGTGTGTGTGCTTAATAAATGTTTCCTCCATTTACTGTGCACTCCATGAAGGCAGGAATTCTCTATTTATCCTCTAGCTTGGAACATATGGCTTCATACAAAGTATAATTCAATAAATATTTTTTATAGATTACATAAATAAAATGTGATCATGGTTTTTTTTTAATTGTTTAAAACTTCTGTCAATAAATACAACTCGAGAAAAATTTAAGATTATGTATTTAAAGTTATGGATACAATTCCTTTAACAATGCTCCCATGCAGGCATTTTTCTCTCTCTTTTTTTCAGCTGCTCATAGAAGTGTAATGGATACCAGTGTAGTACATATATTTGGGGCTTTCCTGGTGCCTCAGTGGTAAAAAATCAGCCTGCGATGCAGGAGATGAAGGAGAGGTGGGTTTGATGGCTGGGTCGGGAAGATCCCCTGGAAGAGGGCATGGAAACCCACACCAGTATTCTTGCCTGGATAATCCCAGGGACAGAGAAGCATGGTGGGCTAGAGTCCATAGGGTCCCAAGGAGTTGGCCATGACTGAAGTGACTAAGCACCCATACATTTGAGCACTTATCTCCTTCTTTGGATAAATAACCCAAGTTGGAATATTGGGGCATCAGTCATAAATATCTGTGTTACATATTTTTGAACTACCACTTTAAAGTTGTATATAATCAGTTCAGTCGCTCAGTCATGTAAGAATCTTTGCAACCCCATGGACTGCAGCACGCCACCTTCTCTGTCCATCACCAATTCCCAGAGCTTACTCAAACTCATGTCCACAGAGTCGGTGATGTCATCCAACCATCCCTTCCCCTCCCACCTTCAATCTTTCCTAGCATCAGGGTCTTTTCCAATGAGTCAGTTCTTCGCATCAGGTGGCCAAAGTATTGGAGTTTCAGCTTCAACATCAGTCTTTCCAATGAACACGCAGGACTGATCTCCTTTTTTTTTTTTTTTTTTTTTTAATTTTATTTTATTTTTAAACTTTACATAACTGTATTAGTTTTGCCAAATATCAAAATGAATCCGCCACAGGTATACATGTGTTCCCCTTTTGATGGACTGGTTGGATCTCCTTGCAGTCCAAGGGACTCTCAAGCATCTTATCCAACACCATAGTTCAAAAGCATCAATTCTTTGGTGCTCAGCTTTCTTTATAGTCCAACTCTCACATCCATTCATGACTACTTGAAAACATAGCCTTCACTAGACGGACCTTTGTTGGCAAATAATGTCTCTGCTTTTTCATATGGTGCCTAGGTTGGTCATAACTTTCCTTCTAAGTAAATCTCATAGGAATGCAGAATAAAATGTATCACTACCTCAAGGCTTTGCTTGTATTTGTGAAACTGTACATGACTAAAACAAGGAAAGAAAAGGCTAGATATCATATTTAGGTTTTAAATTTAAAATTGCAAGGATGGTGTCATTATATGGAGAAAGGTGAATGACAGTGAAGATGCAGTTGATGGATAGTGAAGAAAACATTGGTATAAGGGAGAAAAAAATGTTGAACAGAATCATGAGTTTGTCAAAGTTTTCTTGATAAACATATTTGCTTTAACACTTGTAATTCTTTCTAGGTTCAGTGACCTTTGTTTTCTTACCAAACTTTTTTTAATTACATTGATGAATATTTTACCTTTATTCATTCAGCTAAACTAAAAATAAAACTGAGATAACTGATGATATAAGAAGAAACTCAAGTCAGGCTAAATATATCAGAATTTTGCAGAAGAAAATTTTCATTATCCTGTCAGTCATCACATGCTGATAATCTTCTTATCCAACCTTTTCATCAAGTTAATTAAGATTTCCAAATATTCATAAATGCCAAAGGTTTAAAAAAATAAAGTTCCATGCTTTGATGTTATAAGTCAGGGAATTATTAAAACTGTCTAATTTCTAATTAAAACAAGGTTGGAATTGACTCTAAGTTACCAAGTTAAATGGAAAGTTGTATTGCTGTAATATTATTGGGTAAAAGGGTTATTGTTTTTATTTGAGGTAAGAAATAAAAAGTGTCTTGTGTTAGTAATTACACTTTGTACTGCCATCATTGCAAGTCATATGTTCTTCAAAACTCTACCTCATACTCAAGGATGAAATCAAAGTATTCTCAACTCTGTAAGAGTTCCTTATTTGTTCCCAGTTTCAACTAAGCACTATTTTATTTTTCTCCTCTCTATATTGCTTTCACTACAGCAACTACTCAAAAAGACCACACTGCTTTAACTGACTGTGTGTGTTTGCTCAATTGCTTAGTCGTATCCGACTCTTTGCCATCCCATGGTTTGTAGCTGGCCATACTCCTCTATCCATGGAATTTTCTAGGCAAGAATACCGGAGTGGGGTGCCATTTCCTACGCCAGGGGATCTACCCGACTCAGAGATTGTACCTGCCATCTCCTGCATTGACAGGTCGATTCTTTTCCACTGAGCTACCTGGGAAGCCTTGTTTTAACTGTATAGCTACTGTTGTTTGGTGGTGCTGATGGTGATGATGTGTGTGTGTATCATATTGAATTTTAATGAATACATTTATATAAACTTTATGTGTGTGTATGTATGCATGAGTTCACACTAGGGTATCTGCTGAGATGCATTTACATAGACATCCTTCACCATGGCTAACTGAGTCTATCCATCTATCTACCTACTTGTCTATCTATTCATTTATCTATCTTTAAGGACATGCATATACATATATACTCAGGTACACATATGTCCATGTGTGTATATTATAAATATATATATATATATATATATATATATATATATATATGTGCTAAATGAATCTTTTTACCATAGGTTTCAGGAAAGTGAAGATTACCCATTTATTCTCTTGTATCTTCATTCAGTTAATAATTGAAAGTGAGTGCCCATTATGTAGTATGTGCTTGGAACCTTTTATATGTTTTCATATATATATGTTACCTGCTATATAGGAATGAACACAGCTAACAAAGTCCTTGCCACCACTGAGCTTAAATTTTAGCCCTTACAAGTCTATGATCAGAATGTATTTAAATCATTTTAAAATAATAACTATCAGTTAATTCAATTTTTCATTAGTCATATAAATTATCTCTCATGTCAAATTTAATCCAAAAGATAGAATTAAAAGTAGAATTTTGGAAGATAGCAAGATCTGGACTACCCCTAGAAGGAGTAGGTACATGAGAACTCCTACTTGGATAGCTTTTATAGTCTGTTCAGCAGCTAGGCCTGCTCTTTCACACCACATGTCCACATTTCTCTAAATGAACTCTCACATTAACTAAGTAAAATTATTAGGCATACATGGTCCATAAGACCACAAGATTGTAAACAAAAGGAATACAAAACTTAAATACAGACAAATACACACACACACCTCTCCTCACACACTAAAAAACAACAATTATATTCAACTATTCACCATGAGACATTGTATTAAGATAGTTCATGTGAGAGTTGCATCAACTAAATTATCCTATGTAAACTTCAATTTTTAAAAATTTAATTTTATACAAACAGACCACAAAATATTAATTTCCTCAACAAATCCTGCACATCTTACAATGACAGTGTTCATGACAGCTGCCCTCTACCAAAGCCTTTACATTGCATGGATCCAATGGCACTATGTCCATTGTAGTTCACGTGAATGGCGCACTTGGGCTTATTCAATGCACAAGCCATAGCAGAGCCATAGGTTTAACTGATTACTTTTTCTCCTCTCCTGACTAATAAAACCAATAGTGCTTTTTTGTCAGCAAAATCTATCTTTCCAGTTACTTGCTTTGCAAGCTTCTATAGTAAATCATGTGTTTGTAAAAATACCAAGAGTCAACTTTCAGAAAAAAAAAAAAAAAAAAAAACTCAAAGAATGTTTCAAACCTGTTTCTTACTCAAAGCATTCTCTCTTTAAAGTGGTTTTAAATACTCATATTACCATGTAATCTAATATCAGTGAATGTGTAGTATTGCATTGCCAATTACAGATACACAAAGCATATATTTTCATTGGGTCATTTGAGAATTTAAACATGTTTTGCACATTAAATAGAAACTATAAAAAAAAAAAAAACCTGAACATCAGCCTTTAATAGATGATACTTTAATATTCTTGGACATTTAGAAACCAATTCATTACATTTGGCAGGTGGAATGCTGGTCTTGAGTAGTTTAATTGCATAAAATATAATGGATTATATTACATCCACCATTCCAGGCCCATCCGTTTTGTTGCCAGAAGCTATGTATCTTGGTAACTGTAACCACATCACAAAATTAATCTGTGAAAATTAATGAATGCATGTATGAGTATAATTAATAGATTTGATTCTAAAATAAATTTAAGTTAGATTTTGACATTTTATGTATTAACTAAAGTCTGTTCTCACACATGTAATCTATAATTCAATTATTTCTAAAGATCTTCCTATGGATGAGGCATTATACTGGGCAGTTTGAGAAAGGTAAAGATAAAACACATGCTGTCATTACCTTTAAATCTTTGTAATATAGGAGAGGGGACTAGCTTTATTGAATAGTCACACAGTAATAGTTTTACTCTATTAAAAAAGAATGTGTTAAGTGAAGAATGCAGACATGAATAAAGACTTTTGTGTGAGTTGAGAGTTAGATTCTGAGTAGTGAGAGATTTCAGAAGAATTAATAGCAGATGTAGAATTAATGAATGCACAAGGATTTTCCATGTTATGTTTGAAAAAATATGTTATTGAATACATATTGGGAAGGCAATTCTTGATTGATAGTGACAAAGTATTATATGGTTTGTGTTACTTTATTCCATTTGATAGACATATCACTTAGTCAACAATCTGTAAAATACGACCTGAGTATTCACAGTACATCTTTGTAAAGGTGCATTATACAATTGTCATGGACTTGGCATTTCATCATAAAGTGCTGATTTGAAACAATAATATCCAATTGTAACCATGTGCTCTAAAGAAACTGGTAGTTTGTTGAATTTATGCATTCTGATTTTCTGATAGAAAAAGGGCATGAAATGGAGCTGGTGCCATTATGAGAAAGAATAATGAAATCTAAAAGAACTTTCTTATTGCACATCTGGAGAGTTCAGCCATCAATGCATATTCAAGTACAGATATGGTGCCATGGCAAATTACACCTTCACTGACAAAGGACTTGGTCAAATTTTAAAATATACATTGATTCATTCATTCAATAAATGTTGATTGTCTTCCATAGTCCAGGCAAGACAATCCCCCTTCTCATTAGTTTACATACAGTAGTAGGACACTCATAAGAAACAAATAAACAAAAAAGTACTTATCAGGTACTGATAAATCCAGTGAGGGAAATTAAACTAGTGTGACAAGACACAAAATGAACAGGGGACCAAAGAGACTTCTTTGAAGTGACATTTATCTGAAAACTAAATGATATTCCAGTCCAGTCTAACAGGTAATTTTTCTGTGATATCATTTAAGGAAAGTATATTACTAGCTTTTAAAGAAATCCATTGAGTTAGACAAGGCCTTGGTCCTGTGTGGTCAGATTGGCTAGTTGTCTGTGATTGTAATTTTCAGTCTGTCTGACCTCTGATCCCCTCTCTCAGTGCCTACCTTGGGTTTCTCTTACCTTGGATGTGAGGTCTCCCTTGAGCGCTGCTCCAGCAAAGCGCAGCCCCTGCTTCTTACCTTGGGCGTGGGGTAGCTCCTCTCTGCCGCTGTCCCTGCCCTCAGGCCAGGGGTAGCTCCTCTCTGTCGCGCTGTTGCGCCATCTCAGCCGCCACAATATGGCAACAAATTTGGAAAACTCAGCAGTGGCCACAGGACTGGAAAAGGTCCGTTTTCATTCCAATCCCAAAGAAAGGCAATGCCAAAAAATGCTCAAACTACCGCACAATTGCACTCATCTGACACGCTAGTAAAGTAATGCTCAAAATTCTCCAAGCCAGGCTTCAGCAATACATGAACTGCAAACTTCCAGATGTTCAGGCTGGTTTTAGAAAAGTCAGAGGAACCAGAGATCAAATTGCCTACATACTCTGGATCATCGAGAAAGCAAGAGAGTTCCAGAAAAACATCTATTTCTGCTTTATTGACTAAGCCACAGCCTTTGACTGTGTGGATCACAATAAACTGTGGAAAATTCTTCAAGAGATGGGAATACCAGACCACCTGACCTGCCTCTTGAGAAACTTGTATGCAGGTCAGGAAGCAACAGTTAGAACTGGACATGGAACAACAGACTGGTTCCAAATAGGAAAAGGAGTACGTCAAGGCTGTATATTGTCACCCTGCTTATTTAACTTCTATGCAGAGTACATCATGAGAAACGCTGGGCTGGAAGAAGCACAAGCTGGAATCAAGATTGCTGGGAGAAACATCAATAACCTCAGATATGCAGATGACACCACCCTTATGGCAGAAAGTGAAGAGGAACTCAAAAGCCTCTTGATGAAAGTGAAAGTGGAGAGTGAAAAAGTTGGCTTAAAGCTCAGCATTCAGAAAATGAAGATCATGGCATCTAGTCCCATCACTTCATGGGAAATAGATGGGGAAACAGTGGAAACAGTGTCAGACTTTATTTTTCTGGGCTCCAAAATTTACTGCAGATGGTGATTGCAGCCATGTAATTAAAAGATGCTTATTCCTTGGAAGGAAAGTTATGACCAACCTAGATACCATATTAAAAAGCAGAGACATTACTTTGCCAACAAAGGTCTGTCTAGTCAAGGCTATGGTTTTTCCAATGGTCATATATGGATGTGAGAGTTGGACTATAAAGAAAGCTGAGCGCCAAAGAATTGATGGTTTTGAACTGTGGTGTTGGAGAAGACTCTTGAGAGTCCCTTGGACTGCAAGGAGATCCAACCAGTCCATCCTAAAGGAGATCAGTCCTGGGTGTTCATCGGAAGGACTGATGCTGAAGCTGAAACTCCAATACTTTGGCCACCTGATGAGAAGAGCTGACTCATTGGAAAAGACCCTGATGCTGGGAAAGATTGAGGGCAGGAGGAGAAGGGGATGACAGAGGATGAGATGGTTGGATGGCATCACTGAGTAGATGGACATGGGTTTGAGTGGACTCCGGGAGTTGGTTTTGGACAAGGAGGCCTGGCGTGATGCGATTCATGGGTTGGCAAAGAGTCGAACACGACTGAGCAACTGAACTGAACTGAAAGAAATTCACTTTATATCTCAAGTTTTATGTTCTATGCATCTTTGGGAAGTGAAAAAAATGTATTCTTATTTAATATTTTGGCTATAACAATTCTTGTTAACATAAAATTAATGTAGAATTGCAAAAGAATTGTGTGATTTTTCAACTAGCTTATTTGCTGTTACATTTCCCTTTCTGATCCCTTCTTTTCCTGTCAGTCATTTCAACTCCTCCTTTCCCTCTTTCTCTTTATTTCTCTTCTTTTGTATTGTGTATTTTTTCTATTTCTTTTATTTTTCTATCTGAAATCTCACTATGTGTAATACAAGCTACTTGTAATACGTTAGCTATAAAAACAAATAATTCCAAAATGCACTAATATAAGCCATTTTTGGGAAGTGGTACAGGTATGATTTTAGGTAACTTTCTGAATAAGAATCCAGCAGATAACATTATGAAATGTCTCGATTTTTATGATTCTAAAGTTAGGTATATCTATACATATTTTATACTATAATGGCACCACTTGAAACTTTTTATAATTATGTTTTGTTTTCCTCTTTTTTCACCTCTGGCTAGATTTTTGCTTTAAAATTTAAATAGGTCACTTCCTCTCTTCTATAGCAATGCACACTTCTTGTAAATCAAGATTTTAAATGAGTTTACACTACATTATGAGCTTTAACACTAAAAACAAACTTATCATTACCCAAATCATAATAAAAAATATTTTTCAAAAGTCTTTATAAATTTTTACTTGCTATGTTACCCCTTTATGAATTTTAGCCCAAACTCCTGAGATAATTACTTGCAAATTTCAGCCTAACTGGAAATTGCCAGAAAAAAAAAAATTCCACTTACAAGGGGTGATAAACAACATGAATGTTAATGTATAGGATGGAATTCTATGTGACAAGAATATTACAAGATATCTTACTTATTGTCCATGTAAATCATTAAATTCCAGAATTATTTAATCATTTTCTCCAAGACAAGGCCTTCTTTATTATTTAAAGGCCTTCCCATCTCCAGGGATCTTCCCAACCCAGGTCTCCCACATTGTAGGTGGATTATTTACCAGCTGAGCCACAAGGGAAGCCCATCATATACCATTGGTGAATGTAAATATGAACTAAGGAGTGCTGTGTGCTTAGTCACTCAGTTGTGTTTGACTCTTTGTGACCTCATGGACTATAGCCCACCAGGCTCCTCTGTCCATGTGATTCTCCATGCAAGAATCCTTGAGTGGGTTGCCATGCCCTCCTCTAGGGGATCTTCCCACCCCAGGGATCAAACCCAGGTCTCCTGCATTGCAGGCAGATTCTTTACCATCTGAGCCACCAAGGAAGCCCAGTAAACATATAGTATTTATGTCACAAATAACAAATAAATCATAATAGCTCTCTATGTATATTAGGGCCAGTCTCTTTTCCCAGAGAAAGAGCATGACATGACTGTATACATACACACACATATATACACTTGGGACCACTTGGGACTTCCCAAGTGGCTCAGTGATAAATAATTTGCCTGTCAATGTAGGAAATGTGGGTTTGTTCCCTGTCTCAGGATGATCCCCTGGAGAAGGAAATGGCAACCCACTCCACTATGCTTGCCTGGGAAATCTGAAGGACAGAGGAGCCTGGAAAGCTACAGTCCATAGGATTGCAAGAGTTGGACACAAGTTAACAACTAAACAGCAAGAACAATATACATATATCACAAAGAAAAAGTCTCTCTGATCTGAGACTGTTTTTCAGCTTTTAATCCACTTACCAGAACATTAAATGAAAACTTTGAGATTTAAAGTTTGAGTATCTATTTGTTTCTAAGAAGATGGTCTGGTGATAACTGAAATTTTGCTTATTCACATGATGCATGAATGAATAAATAACAGGTTATTTTTAATAAATTTGTATATAATTAACATACTTGACTGAATAAAATAAAATAAAATAAAATAAAAATAATATTTACTTTGCATTAATTTAAATGACATTGTCTGGAGGAAAAGAATTTAAGAAATCATTATATACTAAGGTTACTATTTTCAAAATCTTTTTTATTCCATTTTGCACATGGATTTGTAAATTTTTTGACTACTGTACTCTCAAACATTATAAGTAAATAAATTATGTTTAAAATTTTGAAACATGGTAGTTATTTGATAACTAGCTATTATAAAGCTGGGTGTTGACTAAATAGTACCTAATTATTCTTTTTTTTAAAAAATCAAATAATCCATTTATACCCCTGGTCCTTGTGGTTATCACATCATAATTCCCACCTCAGTTAGTTTCTGATATAAAATGAGTACTGATTTTAGTTATATGTGGAATCTAAAATACAAAACCAACAATCCAAAACAGAAACAAATTTATAGATTCAAAGAGTTGAGTGTAATGGAGGAAGGGAAATAAGAGGTACAAAGTACCCATTATACAATAATGCATAAATGTAATACACAGCATAAGGAAAATAGTCAATAAAATGTAATAATTTTGTATGGTGACAGATGTTTACTGGACATGTGAACTTTTCATAATGTATTTGACTGGGGAATCATTAAGTTGCACACTTGAAACTAACATGATATTGTATGTCAACTATATTTCAATAACAAAATAAAATATATACAATATTATAAAGTGTATTAAATGTGTGGAAGGGAGAAAAGAAGGAGAGAATAGAAGGAGGAAAAGAGATGGTCCCAAAGCCTAGAATTTTATTAAAAGTATCATTTATTAGCTTGTAATTTAAGATACTTCACCAGGCACTTAACAGGCTTGGAAAGGAGCCAAATATCAAGAATAAAGATCCCTGTTGAATTTTATAAACAGACCAAGTTCCAAGAATAGCGTCCATATTTCAATTGGCATACTGAATAAAAAAGCAATTTGATCCACTTTCTTATAGCAGCATAGTTCTTTAATACCTTCTTATAAAATGGCTTAATGCATTTTTATCTTCCAATTTGATTCCTTTGATGAAAAATCTATCAATACATTCCACATTTTCTACAAAACTGTGACCTTATGGTTGCCCTTGTCAATGAAACCTATTGTCTGCTATTTACCTTAACTTCTTTTGACCACAATTATTAAAAGAGAGATATAAGAACCTAAAGTGATAATGGGCTTGATTTTCTGTGTAGATCCAGAAGTAGAGGCTAGCTATTTGGATGAGAAAAAATATATATTTTAGCATATTTATCAGGAGAAGAGAAAGAGATTGGCATTTATTATATATCATATCCATACTGTAATATATTTGTTTCCAAACTGCTCTAAAGGTTGGAATTATCATCCTAATTGTTTTACTTATTTAAATACAGGTGAGAAAAATAAGGCTCAAAATTATCAAATTTCTTTTGCCACAGTTTTCCTTTTTTCTTCCTATATTTGTGTGTATGTGTCTTAAGTTGCAGAGAAGGCAATGGCACCCCACTCTAGTACTCTTGCCTGGAAAATCCCATGGACGGAGGAGCCTGGTAGGCAGCAGTCCATGAGTTCGCTACGAGTCGGACACGACTGAGCAACTTTGCTTTCCCTTTTCACTTTCCTGCATTGGAGGAAACTTTCTATGTTTAATTCTTGTTACATAATTTAAATAGATATAGTAGTTTCAGAGAAAAGGCATCTAGATGAATGTTTAATGAGTCATGCATGTATAGGCTTTTCAGGTGGTGCTAGTGGTAAAAAATCTGCCTACCAATGTAGAAGATGTAAGAGACTTGAGTTCGAACTCTGGAGGGCGTGGAAACCCTCTCCAGTGTTCTTGCCTGGAGAATCCCAGGGACGGGGGAGCCTGGTGGGCTGTCCTCTATGGGGTCGCACAGAGTCGGACACGACTGAAGCGACTTAGCAGCAGCAGCAGCAGTCCTAAATTGCTTCAGTCATGTCCGACTCTTTGCAACCCCATGGACTGTAACCCACCAGGCTCCTCTGTCCATGGGGTTCCACAGGCAAGAATACTGGAGAGGGTTTCCACGCCCTCCAGAGTTCGAACTCAAGTCTCTTACATCTTCTACATTGGTAGGCAGATTTTTTACCACTAGCACCACCTGAAAAGCCTATACATGCATGACTCATTAAACATTCATCTAGATGCCTTTTCTCTGAAACTACTATATCTATTTAAATTATGTAACAAGAATTAAACATAGAAAGTTATTAATTGGCCAAATGTTCTTGCTTTTACGTTAGGCGAAATGCAAATATGTTTTTAATATAAAAGCACAATCTCTGAGTTAGAGCACTTCTAAAAATGTAATTTTGACTTCTAATTCACAGTGTCCAGCAGTAGAGAATCAGATCAAGATAAGTTGATTCTTATTAATGTTCCTCAACTAATCTCACATTTTCCATTTTATTTAGGCCTGATCTAATTATTAAGTAAAATGTTGCTTTAAATGACCTATTTTAACTTTTAAAAATAAAGAAGAAAAAGGTAAAGATTTACAAAAAGCACAAAACAAACAAACAAATTAAAAACTCTGTGAAGCCTAAACAAAAGAGGGTTTGCACAAATATGTTCTTTACATTTAAGCCTATGATTTCCCTTAAGTTTTTAATTTTTAATACAATCTAATAGTAGAAAGGAAAGGTCAGTTTGAGAAGCCAGAAAAATGCTTATATGATGCTTATCCAGGCATGGATTTCAAAACTCTCTCAGCTTTATAAATGTGAATGTGGATTGCTTTTGCTCTCAATGCATTTTTCTCAATACAATGAGAAGAACAATATTCTGAGTTTGAGGTTTATACCACAAGGCATTTTTGAATTTTGTAGGCAAAAGAAACTGTTGGAGTCTTATGGTCTGGTAGGGAACATATTTTCCCCCTCCTTTCTAGCATATGATTCAAAAGTGGCAAAGCTCGTTTTATCTAAACTCCCCCAAACATTCACCTTTGGCCCTATGTCAATTAAAAAAAAAAGTTTTAACTCCAAAGAATTGCTCTCTGGAGTTTTTACCAGAAAATTCATCTTTACCTCAGCAGTCAGTGAATATCAAACTATTCAATTCAGTCTCTATCACCTGCAGCAATATCAGTTCAGGCAAAACCAAAGATGGAGTTTGTTTCAGCATAGGGAAAATCTTTATGACTAGTTAATAGGGAAATCAGCCCAAATTAATTTCCTGAAAATATCCCAGTACAAAACTCCTGTTCAGAGTGGGGGTATGGCTAGTGAATATATGCAGACATAGGAATATACTTTCTGATAACCATAAAATTAAATGAAAATTAATGACAAATCCCTAATTCTCAGAATATATCCAATTCAGTGATTGCAATTTTGCTCAATTAAAAGGTGCCAGAACTTTCTCCCACATTGAAAGTGGTTTCAGCTGTGACTCTTTAGCAGGTTTTATGTAGAAATTATGGGGTTTTGATATCAACAAAAGTATACAGTGTCTGTGTGTGTATGCATGTGTGTGCACTTTCAATTTGCATATAAGTCAGTTAGTTGCTTTCAACAAAAAATAAAAATATTTCTCTACTGACAGTGCAAACAGCTTCTTCACTATTTCCATTAAATTGAGAGGTTTTCCAGTGCCAAAACATGAAGTAGGTTGACAAATGTATTAAAAGAAACATTATCCTGTTAAAGTGAAGTTTCACAATTGATTACTTGAGTAAAGCTAATCTGTCATTTTAAATTTATAAGCTTTTAGAAATGACACACTATTTCAATGTTAATATTATTTTCTATTTTAATTACAAGAGTATTATAAAAATTGGATTTGTTTTCAATGCCTCTCACTTATATGTCACTGATTTTCCAAAGTATCTCTTTATTTTGATTATCAAAGCACCCAGATTGAACTGTGTCATAAATGCAAGGTGATTTGGTACATGATTTGATGGAATGTAAAGTGTGGCAACAGTAGGTAATGGGCATAGGACTTATCTAAAATTATATAACCCTGCAAATTTGAGAATACCATGGAAAGGAGTTAACAGCTGAAGCTGGAAATAGGAGAAATAAGAACTATGTTAGCTTAAGGGAAACTTTTTCCTCAAAATTACTTTTTGAAAGGATTTCTCTTAATACAAACTTTACTGAACTGTAAAAAAATAAAGATGCATAAAATAGCACGGCGATCTGTGAGGGCAGGAGTTAGAATCATAAAACATTCACGTGGTTTCAGGAAATAGGACAAAGAGGTTAAATTGGAGTTTCAAAGGATATTTTACACCTGTTATTCCTTTAACAGGAAATCCTGTAAATTTGCAAGAGAAAATCGGGAAGATGAACACTAACATGCATTTTAAAATTTTGTAGTACTTTTATTTTCACCATATTGCCCAGGAAATCTAGTTTAAGAAGTAAGAAAATACATTCTGAATGCTTTAATTCACAGATTTATAAAACAAATTTGGAAATTATCTATGAAAATGTGATTTTTAAAAGTAAATCAATCAAGTTCACCAACTTCAAATCATTTATGTTTCATGAAACATGGCATTTCCTAAGTTGATGATTTAAGTTCTATATTCTCCAAATGCTAAAATTCAAAAATTTCTCCCTAAGCAATACATAAGTGAAAAGGAGATGGACAACTAAAGAATATATCTCAATGTCTGAAAAAAACCTAACGATACTAATAAAATGGCAGCACCTCTCTGGAATTTGATTTCATTTTTTTCCTAATCCATTTGACTAATGCACCTTTTCTCCTCTCCAGCTGCTGTGCAGAGTACTTGCCTTCTGTCTCAGTATCTCTGATCATCTGCCATCTCCCACAGGTAATTTTCTGACTGTTTCTGTTGATTGTCAACTTTTCATGACATTCTGCTCCTCTCCCCCTGCAACTCCCACCACATATTGTCCTGTAGTGATGAAGTCCCGTACAAAAGTTGTGAGTAACCAGAAGTTTTTTATAATGAGATTTCAAGGTAAAGCATGTTCAGGCAGCAAAAGAAAAGAAAACTGATTCTGTAATTCACTTTTCAGTGAAGCTTCAAGGGTAATCACTCTGTGGTTGCCTTTGAGACCTGAGGTCATTTACTAAAGCTATTACAAATGATTTAATAAATACATATTTAATTATTGAATTATGTTAAGTGCACTATTTAATTTCCTTACCACAGATGGCACACAATTACTAGATTTACTCAGGTTTCTCTAAGTAATTTCCATTAGCATATATTCTTGCTCTTATTTTTCCCCTCAAGTTGAAAATTTCTTTAGACAATTACTCCAGAGAGTGCCCAAATATTTTTTAAAAAGAAACAAGATGATAACAACAGCAAAAAAGAAGCATCAGAAAACACATGAAAATACTGAATAGCATTTTTTAGGAAAATATGGAAATTAAATTTAAGTTATTATATTTTATACTAAAATTTTACAATGTATTTTTTATACTGAGATCATTTTCGCAATACAATTGACATGCCTGGTTCTGTACCAGATTTTCAGAAGGCAAATGAAGGAAGAGGGAAATTAGGAGAATTCTCCAAAATCAGTTAGCCATTCCATGTTGCTAACATCCAATACTGCTTGTATTGTATATACATTGTGTCAGGCAGTCTACTTGATAAGCACCAGCAATTTTACTGTCTTTAAAAAACCCATGAGAGTGTTACAATTATCATCTCCATTTTACAGATGAGAAAATGAGACACAGGGGGATTAAGTAGTTTTCCAAGTTATTCAGCTTGTAATGTAGGAGAGAGATTAGGTCCAAGCAGCCAGACTTTACTTTCTTTGCTGTAACCACTGTGCTATACCAGTATTCTACTTTTACGCTGGTATTTCACATATGCTTAGCTAATTCCTGGTAGTTTTATCCTAGATAATTAGCAGGACCTATTGATTATATCTTTAAAAAAAGTCTACAAACAATAGTTGGTTATTAAAATAAATATATGTAACAGTACATTTTCTACTAATCCTATGAGGTTGAGTTAGATTCACATTGTATCTGAATACAACTTTGAAACATTTCTTATATCTATTTGGATTTAATCTAAATTAAGAAAAAAATTCTAAGCCTATGCCTCAGCTAATATTTGTTATTGTTCAATTGCAATAGCTTCCTTTAACCATGGCCTTCTATAAATTCCCACCCTCATCATCAATTTTGGATTTGTCTTTCTAAAATTAGGTTAATAATTTTCAGTTCTGTTGCATTTGTCCTTTAAAAATTTAGTTAATAGGCTCAAATCCATTCTGAAAATATATGAATATATGGAAGTGAAATGTTACTTTTAAACTTTATAGGAGCCTATTAGCATATTGATTTTGATCTTGAAATGTGCAATCAATTGTTTTCTAACCAATGAATGATACTCAATTTAATTGCTGCTGCTGCTGCTGCTAAGTCGCTTCAGTCGTGTCCGACTCTGTGTGACCCCATAGATGGCAGCCCACCAGGCTCCCCTGTCCCTGGGATTCTCCAGGCAAGAACACTGGAGTGGGTTGCCATTTCCTTCTCCAATGCAAAATCAGTTAGCCATTCCATGTTGAAAAATGACACTGAAGTCGCTCAGTTGTGTCGTACTCCTAGCAACCCCTAATAATAATAGCCAGCATTTATTAAGTCCTCTGTTTACACATGATACTGATCTAAATATTTTACATATATTATCTCACTTAGTACTCATGACAACTATATGAGATAGGTATCGGTACCATCCTCATTTTGCAGATGAAGAATGATGGTCAACATAAACTTGACCAAGCTCATGCTTCTAGCAAATGAAGCCGGACTGAAACACAGGAATTTACAGTCCAGCTTGATGTTAGCCGCAACTGCACATTAGCATTATCAATAGAACATTCTGCAGTAATAAAGTATGTTATAAAATAGTGGCTAGTGTGACTGAGGAAGTGAATTTTTAATTTTAATTAATTTAAAATAATAGCCATATATAAGCTAGTGGTTACCATGTTGGACAGGACAGCTATACTGCCTGATACTTGGCCTGTATGTGTATGTATATGTATGGCTGAGTCCCTTCACTGTTTACCTGAAACTATGACTACATGGTTAGTCAGCTATATTCCAATACAAAATAAAAGTTCAATATATAGATATATATTTATAGAAATAATATATATAGAAATTATATATATTTATATATATAATATATGTATATATATGTTGGGCTTGTTTCTGCTTCTACATGTAAAATGGTTAGAGTCTTTCATCAGATTTTCAACAAAATTATGTTAATAAGCACAGTAAGGAAAATCTTATATCTTCTTTTAAAATCTTATATCTTTGAAATCGTATTATGCTGATAACCTAACAGAATATGTTACTAACTAGGAAGAAAGTCTTCGTAAATCATTGCTTCCCTAATTTAACTTACTATGGAATCTATTTTGAACTTGTTTTTTCCCTTTCAAAGTTGATGCCTTTGTGAAGAAAGGCCAGTGATACTGAATTTGTATTCAATTCAATTCAGTCATGAAGGAAGCTTCTTCATAAGGGCAGGGCAGACAGCTATGACTTCCTGACAGAAATGGCCCTGATCATAGCACCCTCCATTCATGTGCATTTCCTTCTTTCATAACACTTCCAGTATTAAACCCTGTGATTAGAAGAGACTCATAGAAAATAAATGCAAAGAAGTGTGCCTCCCAGCTTCCCCAAACTTCCTGTTAGAAATATTTCAAGCAGCACTTAGTTCCTCATTGGGAAAAAGAAAAAAAAGGAAAAGGGAACTTCAATAACAGATAAAAACACTAACATCTGCAGAGCAATTTTACCAAGTACTTTTACAAGATAAACCATTTGAAATTCAAGAAACCCTGCAAGCTTTGGCCAAATGCAATTAATCACACACTTTTGAAAGAAAAGGCTAAACTCAGAAATTTGACTTGCCCAGTTTTCATAGAATTATTTCATACAGTGAAGTCACCAATGAAGATTTTTAGGGATGTTTGTTTTATTTTGCTTTTAGGAATCTCATTTTGCCCTCTCCTTACAATAAGTTATGCTATGTGCTCTTAAAACATATATCTGTTTTTAGTATTGTTCTGGCCACTTAACTGGGTGATGTTAGCAAAATTAATTAATCACTTTTTTTTTCATCTTTAAAATGGGAATGATATAGATCTGACTTCTTGAAATTACTTAAAATATTTAGATAATAGTATATCAAACAGTGTTTGGTATATAGTAAATGTTCAATAAATATTGAATACTATCATTACTTTATTATTCTTATGAATTTGTCTTACTCCTTTTTTTAGTATTGCCTATACCTCATAGTCTAGTAAACAAAGGATATTCTCTCTTGCATTGGGAATTAGTTATAGAATGCATGTATGGCTTCTTCCTTCAATCCTTTTTTCAGGCCAGGTCTCTATCCCATATTTATCTCTCTCCCCCTCCCCTATATAACTCAGTGTAATGTGGCATATAGGCTTGGAGAAGGCAATGGCACCCCACTCCAGTACTCTTGCCTGGAAAATCCTATGGACAGAGGAGCCTGGTAGGCTGCAGTCCATGGGGTTGCTGAGAGTTGGACACGACTGGGTGACTTCACTTTCACTTTTCACTTTCAAGCATTGGAGAAGAAAATGGCAACTACTCAAGTACTCTTGCCTGGAAAATCCCATGGACAGAGGAGCCTGGTAGGCTTCCATCTATGGGGTCGCACAGAGTCAGACACAACTGAAGTGACTTAGCAGCAGTAGCATATAGGCTATAAACATCAATTGTATATGGAATGAAATTAAATCTCTCTCTCCAATGTGCCAGTTTTTTATAGACAGGAAAGATTTTCCCTAAGCACTATGGAAAATGCGGCCCCAGTAGCTGTGAAGTAAATCTCTAAGGCCAAAAAAGAAGTTCATCTTCTTCGAAACCTTAGTGGGATTGTCTTCACTCTTCTGGGATTCAAATGAGTTTCAGGAAAATGGCTTTATTTTACCTATACAACCCAATAGGCTAGTGCTGATCTATGTAAAAGGAAAGAAAACCTATTTCATTTAATGTTAAAGTGAAGAAACCTGTTCAATATATTTCATGAGCAATGGAAAAAAAAGGGGGGAGGGGTGGGGAGATTGGTACCCATTGAGGACAGCTGCAATTTCTAAAGAAAATTCTCTTTAACATTTTTTTCCCTTTAAAATGTTTATAATGTGGAAGCTTCTGACAGAAAAAAAAAAATTATTGGTGAGTAAGTTACCACTACTACTACTTAAGATTCATTTTTTTATATTCATTGTGCTTTATGTAAAATCTTTCAGTTGAAAAGTCAGCAAAGAAGTACTGAAAATAAACACGTTTAAATGAAAGTTTGCTTCTGGCAGGAAGGTTGTGAGGTGATCAGGAGGCTTAAACACATAAACACTTGGTAAGTATTTTAAAATAAATTTTAAACAAGCATGATTTATTTTTTTCCAAACCAACTGTGCCTTTTCAAAGAGCTGCATGTGAATGAATAATAACGTGGAAGCAGCATTTTTTCTCAAAGGGATGCATTTATCTATGGATATGTTATGATTTAAGATAAAGTCATCAACTCAGAGCTAAAGTTTAGACTAATTAAAATATATAAATTACTTTTCTTCTGACCTCAAGGAGAGAGGCACAGGCTGGCATCAGCACAAGCCATGCTCTCAGCAGGAGAATTATTATTATAAATGGAACAGAGCTTCAGATATTACAGGAATGCACATGTCAAAATATTTGGGGCTATAACTATAGACAGAATCAATATAACAGACACAAGCATCATTCTCCCCTTTGATTTTTCTATTAAGTTGAGCTGAGAATACCTCAAAGAATAATTATTTCATGTCAAAATTGCAGTAAAATTTGCATTAATCAGTAAAGCAGTTTTATTTAAAGAAATATTCTACTTTAGCGACATTTTGTTATTGACTTCTAGTGCATTTTTTAGTTTTCCCAGATTATATTTCTATTCCTACTTAAATCATGGATCAGAAACTAATTGTATTAGTATCATTGCAAAAATCCTAGCCTCTATTCTCTAGACCCATCTAAGTAGAGCCTAAAATTCTAGCAAAAATTTTTTGTTTGTTTTTATGCCAATTTACTTTAAACAAGACAGTCTACATTAAATATCGGAGCACTTTCAATGGTGTGGTGAAACTGCTGGGCTAGTAACAGTATTAAATAGTGCATGTTGCTTCAAAGAGCAATAGTCTGATTTGGAACTGTGTGAACATGTACTGGGGTAAAATGTGCATGGTGCCAGAATGCTTATCATTTTATTCCCCTGAGACACTAATATATCCCTAGAGTTAAATTCTGACTCTAATCATGCCTGTCCTCCTTTGCCCCTATAAGTTAAATAAAGATTCTCTATATTTCAGTTAATATTTTTCAGGTATGTGCTTTTATAAGCATGCTGGTGATTCTCCATTAAAGCGAAAAAAGCTATATGCACAGAATATGTAAAGGTGGGGAAGGTATTATTTGCTACGGTTGTTTATAAAAGCAAAGCAGCTTTCTCTTATATTGGAAGAAGCTATGTTCTATCGTATTGGCTCAGCAGCCCTGATTTTTTTTCTCAAGAGTTTATAATTAAGGTAGTACAGTCCAAATGATGCTTTTGTTGTGTGGTTGTTGTATACAATTCTTTAATTAGACTTCAATATTTTACTTGTTAAGAAAATATTGTGTTAACTGTAGAAGAAAGGGTAAATATTTTTGTTCCCAACATCAAATATGAACATATTACTGGATTTTTCCTTTCATTTATGTAACTATTCCCAACAATAAAAAATAACACTGAAAGGTACTGGTCCAAACAGCTTCTCTATAATCAGATTTTGGCTCACCCTTCTTCACCTCAGGATTTAATGGCCATGTTACGAAACGTCCTTTTTAACCTCTTTTTTAAATGTAAATCCATGCTGGTAAATGTGTGTGCGAACTGTGTTTCATTGAATAGAAGTTTATGTATCCATACAGATTTGAAATATATATATATATATATAAAATATATATATATGATCATCAAACACATCAGATATATAACTGTATACATAAAAACAATTACATTATTAACAAAATTTTACGTCTAAGTGAAAGAACGCCTCATACGACTGTAATTTGTACATTGATTATAAATAATATGCTGTGCTGTTCTTAGTCACTCTGCGACTCCATGGACTGTAGCCCTCCATGCTCTTCTGTACATGGGATTCTCCAGGCAAGAATAGTGGAGTGCGTTGCAGTGCCCTCTTCCTATACCGTCAAACATAAAATATTTTCTGTTAATCTTCCAGAAAAACATCTATTTCTGCTTTATTGACTATGCCAAAGCCTAGCAGTACGTGAACCGTGAACTTCCAGATGTTCAAGCTGGATTTAGAAAAGGCAGAGGAACCAGAGATCAAATTGCCAACATCCTCTGGATCATGGAAAAAGCAAGAGAGTTCCAGAAAAACATCTATTTCTGCTTTATTGACTATGCCAAAGCCTTTGACTGTGTGGATCACAATAAACTGTGGAAAATTCTTCAAGAGATGGGCATAGCAGACCACCTGACCTGCCTCTTGAGAAAGCTGTATGCAGGTCAGGAAGCAACAGTTAGAACTGGACATGGAACAACAGACTGGTTCCAAATAGGAAAAGGAGTACGTCAAGGCTGTATATTGTCACCCTGCTTATTTAACTTCTATGCAGAGTACATCATGAGAAACGCTGAGCTGGAAGAAGCACAAGCTGGAATCAAGATTTCCGGGAGAAACATCAACAACCTCAGATATGCAGATGATACCACCCTTATGGAAGAAAGTGAAGAGGAACTCAAAAGCCTCTTGATGAAAGTGAAAGAGGAGAGTGAAAAAGTTGGCTTAAAGCTCAACATTCAGAAAACGAAGATCATGGCATCTCTTCCTATCACTTCATGGGAAATAGATGGGGAAACAGTGGAAACAGTGTCAGACTTTATTTTGTCAGGCTCGAAAATCACTGCAGATAGTGACTGCAGCCATGAAATTAAAAGATGCTTACTCCTTGGAAGAAAAGTTATGACCCACCTAGATACCATATTAAAAAGCAGAGACATTACTTTGCCAACAAAGGCCCGTCTAGTCAAGGCTATGGCTTTTCCAGTGGTCATGTATGGATGTGAGAGTTGGACTGTGAAGAAAGCTGAATGCCAAAGAATTGATGCTTTTGAACTGTGTTGTTGGAGAAGACTCTTGAGAATCCCTTGGACTGCAAGGAGATCCAACCAGTCCATTCTGAAGGAGATCAAGCCCTGGGATTTCTTTGGAAGGAAAGATGCTAAAGCTGAAACTCCAATACTTTGGCCACTTCATGTGAAGAGTTGACTCATTGGAAATGACTCTGATGCTGGGAGAGATTGGGGGCAGAAGGAGAAGGGGACGACAGAGGATGGATGGATGGCTGGATGGCATCACTGACTCAATGGACGTGAGTCTGAGTGAACTCCAGGAGTTGGTGATGGACAGGGAGACCTGGTGTGCTGTGATTCATGGGGTTGCAAATAGTCGGACATGACTGAGTGACTGAACTAAACTGAACTGAATCTTATTCACTACATATGTAAAGCATATGATTAATATTGTATTATGAAACAAACATTTAAATGAATTTTAAAATATATTCTAAAGAAAATTTTGAACTCATATGTACAAATAGGCAATATTTGTCTTTTTTTTCTGTTTTTAGAAACACAATATATTATCTGGTTTTGCCTAGTTTTAATGAGAACATAGGGGACAGTCTGTGTGATATTTCATGGACTTTTTACTTACCCACATTCTTTTGTTAAGGGTGGTTTAGTAGCCAGTCCTCTTGTCTTTTCTATAATTTTTGAAAGTAATAACTTATGTTGGGTTTAACTTATATTGGGCGTTTTTATCAACTTGTTTTCATCTACAATACTTCCACTCACAGTCCTAGTTTCACCATCTAATTAATGCATTTCCTGAAGTTTCCCCGTCTTTATACAAGTGTGTATATGGTGCATACATAGACTCCAAAATACATAAGATATACCATCATTAGTTACCACCGAAGACAATGATAATAACACCTCCATTTTGTTACCATTTTATTATATATAAGAGCTAATTTTTTGGATTATACCAATTTTTTGTTCCAAACTCAGTTTTACTAGATTTTATATAGATGAACCTTGTGCTGCTACTTCTTCTTTTCTTTTATTTCTCTTTTATTCTTTTTGTCATGTTTTTTGTTTGCAATGAAGGAAGGAAGACACGCAAGGAGAAGGACAGGGAAAGAAAGATGGAAGATATTCATAAAAGTAAATGAATGCTGTGTTCTGCCATTTAATCTACCTCAGACTTAATTTAGCCCTTTCCCCCAAAAAGAGATTGGGTAGCTAAGTTTTAAATAATGTGAGCCAAATTTAAGACCTCAGAAAGGGTTCCCTTTTCTCCACACCCTCTCCAGCATTTATTACTTGTAGACTTTTGGATCGCAGCCATTCTGACTGGTGTGAAATGGTACCTCATAGTGGTTTTGATTTGCATTTCTCTGATAATGAGTGAGGAAACCAGAAGGGAAAGAGACACGTGTACCCCAATGTTCATCGCAGCACTGTTTATAATAGCCAGGACATGGAAGCAACCTAGATGTCCATCAGCAGATGAATGGATAAGAAAGCTGTGGTACATATACACAATGGAGTATTACTCAGCCATTAAAAAGAATACATTTGAATCAGTTCTAATGAGGTGGATGAAACTGGAGCCTATTATACAGAGTGAAGTAAACCAGAAAGAAAAACACCAATACAGTATACTAACGCATATATATGGAATTTAGAAAGAGGGTAACAATAACCCTGTATACGAGACAGCAAAAGAGACACTGATGTATAGAACAGTCTTATGGACTCTGTGGGAGAGGGAGAGGGTGGGAAGATTTGGGAGAATGGCATTGAAACATGTAAAATATCATGTATGAAACAAGTTGCCAGTCCAGGTTAGATGCACGATACTGGATGCTAGGGGCTGGTGCACTGGGACGACCCAAAGGGATGGAATGGGGAGGGAGGAGGGAGGAGGGTTCAGGATGGGGAACACATGTATACCTGTGGCGGATTCATTTTGATATTTGGCAAAACTAATACAATTATGTAAAGTTTAAAAATAAAATAAAATTTAAAAAAAAAATAAAAATAAAATAAAGAAAAAAAAAAAGACCTCAGAAAATACTTTTCCAGGATCATAGCTATTTTAACTGCCTATCTTGATGAAATATAAGATTCAATAGGTTTGTTACATTTAAGATATAAGACTTTAAGAATATTGTAAGTGAAGGCCAATACATGTAGGTATGAGCCAGATGTCTATCTTTATATAAGGGCCTTCAGATAGTGAAAGTGCCTTTGTTCCAAATTGAAAACCCTTTTTGAGTCTGAAAAAAATACCCTCCTAGTTTGAACACCTAGTGACATTATTTTCTAAATGTTAAAATTGACAGCAGAAAGCTACTGCTGTTTTCTGTAATTCTGTAAAAATCTTTGCCCACTTCAGCCTACTCAGTTGCAAAGCTCGTCCAGATGGGACCATGAAATTTTTGCAGCAAGTTCTACAGCACATAATTTTGTTCAATAAAGTTATTATGCCACACACAGCTGTATACTGCCATATAAATGAGCACATGTGCAACAGAATTCTTGTACTATAAGTTTTATAAGACTAAAATTGAGATTATATGGCCATACACAATAATTTATTTGAAACATCAACATGTGCCTTGCTCTAGGGTTACACAAATGGTGCCATTTCTTTTCCAAGGGAAAAAGTTTGTCATTTAATATTCGGTATTAACACAAATGTTTTCCTCAGAATTATAATCTAAATTAGGTGATTTAAAATACATCAATACATCATTAACTTTTTACTTTAACATATTAGATCTACAGAAGAATCAATTCTCCCTAACAATGGTGAAGGAACCTAATCACTCTCTAAATTTGCTTTTAATTAGCATCATCTGCATTAATTGGTGTAGCTGATAGCAAAACATTACAATGCACTGCTATTTTATATTTAAAATGTAATATGTCTTTTAGTCCCATGTCTCTCTGAAGGAAACTTAGCCATTTTTCTGCAGTGCCTTAGTAAATATTTTCAGATGTATTGCTCAAGAATTTTCTCTAGGAAACTGTACAAGACTATATATGGGATGCAGTAAATTTCCAGGTGATTATTTGGTCTTCTTCATGTTCCAGACTACTCTGAGAAATATTTTTCTCTCTCTTCCATCTTCATCCTCATAATTCACTAATTCTCAGTCACATTTTTGAGTATTGTAAAGAAAAAAAGTATGTAATCAGTAAGAAGCTGAGAAGGAAATAAGGAATCTACCATTTATTCTATGTTATATCTTGCTAAAAAAAGTCTGTAGAGTCAAAGCTATGAGTTTTTAGTAGTCATGTATGGATATGGCAGTTGGACCATAAAGAAGGCTGAGTGCCAAAGAATTGATGTTTTCAAACTGTGGTGCTGGAGAAGATTCCCTTGGACAGCAAGAGGTCAAACCTGTCAATCCTAAAAGAAATCAACCCTGAAATTCATTAGAAGGACTGATGCTGAAGCTGAAGCTCCAATATTTTGGCCACCTGATGTGAAGAGCCGACTCATTGGAAAAGACCCTGGTGCTGGGAAAAAGTGAGTATGGGAGGAGAATGGGGCAACCAAGGATGAGATGATTGGATAGCATCATCAACTCAATGGACATGAGTTTGAGCTCTGGAAGATGGTGAAGGACAGGGAAGCCTGGTGTGCTGCAGTTCATGGGGACACAAAGAGTGGAACACAACAGCGACTGAACAAAGAACAGCACTTTCTTGCACACATTATTTTTCACAATAATTATGAAATATAGTCAATATTTCCTAGTGGGAAAAAATGAAAAAATAGAAGCAAACAAACAAACAAAAACCTAGAGCTCTGAGAAGTTAAGTGACTTTCACAGAACTAGTGTTCACAGCCAGGTAGTGTTGCAGAAGTTCCAGGTCATGGCCATATTTCAGGTGCTCTGGTTCCAAGTCCAAAATGTTTTCCTCTATACCACAGATTCTAATGGTGTTCTTGCCCCTAGCCAGGCTTTTTCTCTCTAAAGCGAAACTGTAAACAAATTAATAACATCCTCTGGTTCAATGAAGACCAAGATGGGTTTAATCAAAACCAGTTCCTTATATTTAACCATAGAACTATGCTTTTTTGTTATGACAGCTTCCTGGATAATTAAATATTTTTGAAAGTGCCTTTTGAAATAACCTAACTCTCCTCTCATGTATCCTATCTCATTTAATGACATCACTCATTCAGTTCAGTTCAGCTGAGTCACTCAGTTGTGTCCAACTCTTTGCGCCCCATGAATTGCAGCACGCCAGGCCTCCCTGTCCATCACCAACTCCCAGAGTTCACTCAAACTCATGTCCATCAATTCAGTGATGCCATCCATCCATCTCACACTCTGTCATCCCCTTCTCCTCCTGCCCCCAATCCCTCCCAGCATCAAGGTCTTTTCCAATGAGTCAACTCTTCGCACAAGGTGGCCAAAGTATTGGAGTTTCAGCTTAACATCAGTCCTTCCAATGAACACCCAGGACTGATCTCCTTTAGGATGGACTGGTTGGATCTCCTTGCAGTCCAAGGGACTCTCAAGAGTCTTCTCCAACACCACAGTTCAAAACCATCAATTCTTCGGTGCTCAGCTTTCTTTATACTCCAACTCTCACATCCATACATGACCATTGGAAAAACCATAGCCTTGACTAGACGGACCTTTGTTGGCAAAGTAATGTCTCTGCTTTTCAATATGCTATCTAGGTTGCTCATAACTTTCCTTCCAAGGAGTAAGAGTCTTTTAATTTCATGGTTGCAGTCACCATCTGCAGTGATTTTGGAGCCCAAAACAATGAAGTCTGACACTGTTTCCCCATCTATTTGCCATGAAGTGATGAGACCATGCCATGATCTTTGTTTTCTGAATGTTGAGCTTTAAGCCAGCTTTTTCACTCTCCACTTTCACTTTCATCAAGAGGCTTTTGAATTCCTCTTCACTTTCTGCCATAAGGTGGTGTCATCTGCATATCTGAGGTTATTGATGTTTCTCCCAGAAATCTTTATTTCAGCTTGTGCTTCTTCCAGCCCAGTGTTTCTCATGATGTACTCTGCATAGAAGTTAAATAAGCAGGGTGACAATATACAGCCTTGACGTACTCTTTTTCCTCTTTGGAACCAGTCTGTTGTTCCATGTCCAGTTCTAACTGTTGCCTCCTGATCTGCATATAGGTTTATCAAGAGGCTGGTCAGGTGGTCTGGTATTCCCATCTCTTGAAGAATTTTCCACAGTTTATTGTGATCCACACAGTCAAAGGCTTTGGCATAGTCAATAAAGCAGAAATAGATGTTTTTCTGGAACTCTCTTGCTTTTTCCATGATCCAGCGGATGTTGGCAATTTGGTCTCTGGTTCCTCTGCCTTTTCTAAAGCCAGCTTGAACATCTGGAAGTTCACAGTTCATGTACTGCTGAGGCTGGCTTGGAGAATTTTGAGCGTTATTTCACTAGCGTGTGAGACGAGTGCAATTGTGTTGTAGTCTGAGCATTCTTTGGCATTGCCTTTCTTTGGGATTGCAATGAAAACTGACCTTTTCCAGTCCTGTGGCCACTGCTGAGTTTTCCAAATTTTCTGGCATATTGAGTGCAGCACTTTCACAGCATCATCTTTCAGGAGTTGAAATAGCTCAACTGGAATTCCATCACCTCCAATAGCTTTGTTCGCAGTGATGCTTTCTAAGGCCCACTTGACTTCACATTCCAGGATGTCTGGCTCTAGGTGAATGATCACACCATTGTGATTATCTGGGTCATGAAGCTCTTTTTTGTACAGTTCTTCTGTGTATTCTTGCCACCTCTTCTTAATATCTTCTGTTTCTGTTAGGTCCATACCATTTCTGTCCTTTATTGAGCCCATCTTTGCATGAAATGTTCCCTTGGTATTTCTAATTGTCTTGAAGAGATCTCTAGTCTTTCCTATTCTGTTGTTTTCCTCTATTTCTTTGCATTTATTGCTTAGGAAGGCTTTCTTATCTCTCCTTGCTATTCTTTGGAACTCTGCATTCAGATGCTTATATCTTTCCTTTTCTCCTTTGCTTTTCTTCTACTTAGTTCATACAACAGAAATTTTAACTCTTCCTGATTCTTCCATCTTCCTTATTCCCAAATCTAAAGAATTCCTCAATTCTACTTCAACTCTAGAAATCTATCTTTAGGGAAGTTGTCTTCAAATACTAGTGTGCTTCAGATTCTCTGATGAACATTTTAAAACACAGGTAGCTGGAGGTCATAAATGCTTACCACCTTGGTTGTGGTGATGCTGTATGTCCAAACTTAGCAAGATCTATACGTTAAACACCTGCAGTTTTTGATATATGAATTATATCTCAATTAAAGCAAAAATGGTTGCTGGACCCTGAATCAGAGGTTTTCATCCAATAGGTCTTGGATGGAGCCCCAGACAATTGGCATTCTTTGCAAATTTCCAGGTGATGTCAATGCATCTGATCAGAGGACCACATTTTGAAAGGCATTAGTCTAGTGCATCTTTTCATTCTTGTCAACTCCTTGTGCCAGGCTCTCCTCAGATCTTGACCAGACAACCACAAAAAAATTATCAACCATTGCCTTTCTCATCCCTGTCCTCTGTCCTTCCTGGACAATTTTAATAAGTGAAAACACAAATCTGATAAAATTACCTAACTAATATTTTTTTAATCTCTCCAATGTTATTCCACTGACCAGAAAGCAAGGTAATCACTTTCACCTTACAGTTTTCACCTACCACACTCTTCTGTTTTTCCAGGATGTCTCCCTTGAATAAAATGCTCATCTTAATCTCAATCTGTCCAACTTCTACTGAACTTTCAAAGTTTATTTCAAAGATCATATTTTTATATGTGAGATATAGCCAAATGCCTCCTAGCAAAGTTCATAAAGTCCTATGGTGACTTCATATTGTGCCTAGTACTAACTCAATTGAATTTTTCACTATATTGTATTTAATTATCACTTTTGATCATTTTTGGGGGTTTATTTTTATAAGCCAAATCCTCCACTAAAAAACAAAAAAAATTAAATATCTTCAACATTTCCCATCCCCCATTACAAATTAGGAGAAACAGACAACTTGTTTGGCCTGCTGACTTTCCTTCATTAAGTATTATTTTAAAATGACTTGATTAAAAATATATCATTCAGCATATATTATCACCTCTAACACGCTATGTTAATGCAGAGACGTACTGAAGAAAGAGTTCAACATTATCCGCATGAATTTAGAAAAACAACTTGTGTAGGCATGTGTCTCGAGATATAAATGTCTAAATCAATAGACAGGTATCTTGGTGTGATTTAAGTCTTTGTCTTCAAATATACACAGACTTTATCTTAATAAATGCCTGAGGATTTGGCCTGTCTTCAACATCAGTTTTAAGGATCTTACCTGTCATGAATATTTGAAATTTACTACCTGCCATACAAATGCTTTCTAAATATAGACATAGTCTAAATTATAAATCTATCAAAGCATTATCTCTTATACTAAATGCATTTTAAAACCCAACAAAAGCTCCATCTAAACTGATACTTAAATTATTAAGGACTAAATGTACAGCCAAAATCCTTTCCTTCCATGGCCCAACTTATTACTAATATTATTATATAATTAAAAAATAACTTGTTATGTAATGGAAAAGACAATGTTATGAATTTCAGAATTACAAAATAAATGTATTTTTTTCTCCTCAAGCACTTAATTTTACTATGTTTATCTTTAGCTGGTACTTTTCCCCATAAAATTACCTACATGGAAATAATGTAAAACTTTCAGATTGATTGACAGATTTTAATTGCTCTGGTATGAACAACAACAATAAAAATGTCCAGCATGTGCTTAAATCATGTTTAGAACTCACTGATTTTACTGTTATACTTCTGGGGCAATTAGTGGTCAATTTAGTTTTGTGGAATAGACAGGATAAATTGAGAGTTTTCTAAGTCTAGTTAAATCATTTTCATTACTGATAAGAAAGCGATTTGAATATTACAATAGGGAGTATAATATCTTGAAAGACGGGTTTCATTTAAAACCATGGATTATCACCTTTGGAAAAGCCTTTGAATCGTTTTGTTAAAAAAAAAAAGGCAGGGGCCAAATTCAGACTTCTTCTTTTTTTTTTTTTTTTTTTTTTCATTTTAACTTTTTATTTTGTATTGGAGTACAGCTGTTTAACAATGTTGTGATAGTCTCAGGTGAACAATCAGTCAATGGACTCAGCCATACATTTACACGTATCCATTCTCCTGCAGACCCCCCATTCTCATCAATTATAAGTAAGTTTTGTTATCCCCCAATATTATACAAGCCATGATGAAACTGTCTATAATCAACTATACTTTAAAAATAAGATTGAATTTTTCCAGTTATCTGACTAGGTGAAGAGATGTTACCAAGTGGCTGCCACGTTTCTACAATTTTTTGAGGAATCCACTTGTCAATTCACAGAAGCATGTCCCAAGATAAGCTCAAAATGTCTGAGCAGGTGTGCTAAACTAACAAAGTCTCTCAGAGAGACAGAGAAGTGCTTTGTCTCTTTACTTTATTTGGCTTTGTTTCAAAGCCTTTTCTTTTTCATGAAAGTTCTACTCAGTCTCTCCGTGCTGAAAAATAGGCTTGTCCGCTGGAATTCACATTCCCTTCCTTCTCATAGGGCTGCTGCGTCAATTACTACTCTACCTGAGGAGCGTAGCAAACAGTTCCACATTCTGCCAGCTTCCTCCTTAATTAGAACTACCAAAAGGAAGAACACAGTTGTTCCGTATGTCTTGGTCTTTATATGTGAGTATTTGGGTGACACGAAAATTATCCTAAGCTTTTCCGAGACTTAAAATGATAAGAAGAAGTAGTGCCAAAAGGAAAACATTGGAAAAAATCTGAGGAAAATATGAACTTCTTTTGTGTGAAATGGAGAGGAGAGGGAGAGGGAAGAAGGAAAGAAGGAAGATTTTATATATTTATCTATTGTGCTCTGTCATGTCTGATTCTTTGCAACACCATGAACTGTAGCTGGCCAGGGTCCTCTGTCCGTGGGATTTCCCATTCAACAATATTGGAGTGGGTTGCCATTTCCTCCTCCAGGGGGTTTTCCCAACCCAGGGAACAAACCCGCCTCTCTTGTATTTCCTGCATTGGCAGGTCTATCCTTACCACTAGCACCACCTGGGAAACCCCATATTTATCTGCTAGGTTAAATATAAATATATATATACATATCATGGTAGGCAGAATGGCAGCCCAAAGATGTCTATATCCAAATCCCAGGAACCTGTGATCCTTTTAGGTTAATGGCAAAGGGAGGCTTAAAGTAGCAGATAGCTTGGCTTTGAGATAGGGAGACTATCCTGAATTATCCAGATGGACCTAGTTATAGGGTCCTTACAAGTAGAAGGATGAGGGAGGCAGAGAGAGAATTGGAGGGATGACAGCCTTAGAAGGGAGAAGGCAATGGCACCCCACTCCAGTACTCTTGCCTGGAAAATCCCATGGATGGAGGAGCCTGGTAGGCTGCAGTCCATGGGGTCGCTGAGGGTCAGACATGACTGAGCGACTTCACTTTCACTTTTCAGTTTCATGCATTGGAGAAGGAAATGGCAACCCACTCCAGTGTTCTTGCCTGGAGAATCCCAGGGACGGCAGAGCATGGTGGGCTGCCGTCTATGGGGTCACACAGAGTCAGACACGACTGAAGTGACTTAGCAGCAGCAGCAGCCTTAGAAGTACTTTCCCTGTGATGTTTTAAAGATGGAAGAATGGGGCCACTAGCAAATGTGAAATGGTGGCCTCTAGAAGCTGAAAAAGGTACGGAAAAGGATTCTATCCTAGACCTATAAAAGGAATGCAGTCTTTCTAATATTAATACTTTGATTTTAGTCCAGTGAGATTCGCTATCGACTTCTGACCTCTAGAACTGTAAGATACTAAATTTGTGTTGTTTTACACCACTAAGTTTGTGGTAAAATTAGTTCAAGCAACAATAGAAAATAAACATACATGTACATACACTTGCCTCATTGTTTATCTTTAAATTAGAGAATTTCTCTGTTGTGTTTAAAGATAAACACCATCCACGTCCATGCCAATGCACAAATATAATTCAAATCACACCTAAGAGTCATAAACATGATGTAAAGATTCCTTGTGTCTCTGTTTAAAAAAAAAAAGAAGCAAGTGGCATTAATTCTAATGACATGTTTTATTCAACCTTAAATATACAAGAATGTATCATATCTATATGTCATCAACATACAGTTATTGAGGTATTTTGCTTTCTTTTTATTGGCATCAAGTCTTCTAAATCTGATGTGTTTGTTATAGCACATCTCACTTTGGACTAATCACATAACAATTGCTCAATTATCACAACTGGCTTGTAGCTACTGTATTGGGCAATATAAATCTAAATATTAAGATGTTTTAGTATCTGAAGTCAATTTTGGTGATAGCTTTGAATATAGTTATGTGGTTAAAAAACTATAATATGAATTTTTATCTGTTTTTAATAAAGAATAGTGATTTCTTTTTACATTTTACAGGGCAAAAAGTTTGACTTGATCGAGACACTAAACATAAACACAGAAATGTAAATGCTGACAAGACCATCTCAATCTACAAATTCTTTTCAAATAAGTAAGTAGAATATTTAAATGCCATTGAAAAATTTAGGTGGGTATGTTGGAAAGCTGATCTTTGAGTCACATATATATTTGGGTTTTGTCATCTATTTTTCCAATTTGAATTTCTTTCTCCCTATTCTATTTTTATTCTTACAAGCAAGGCATCAAATGTTTAGTGCAAAACAAACTAAAATAAAATGAGTTTGCTTCTTTACATCTACTCTGAATAGCTGCTTATTCATATCACAGCACAGCTGCCACAAAGCTATCATGGGTCATGGTGTCTGCTCAGAAATAGGAAGCTGAAATAGCCAAAGTATTGCAGGTGAAAACACAGGTATATCAGAAGATCTTTTTCCAGTGCTGATTAAATTCTACAGGATTTCAATTGCTTATAATTTGGGATAATCTATATAAACTGCATAGTTTATTCTTAATATGATTTAAAGAGACATTTTAAATAGACATTTCACAGAAAGATAAGCAATTGTAGATTATAGGAATCAATAATCCTGAAGGTTTTTATTTCAACTTAAGCAGGTAGCAGGATTTTCCCCCATTATTCTTGTTTTCTTAAATAGAGCTGACACTTCAATCAGCATTTTAAGTAACTATACTGATATTTGAAAATCTCAGCAAGGCAATGCAGTCCTTCTCACTATCTACGTATACATTCTATCTAAATAGCTATCAGCCTAGCATATATTTTTTCCCTTTCTAGTTTCCTAACGTACATCTTTAGGGGATGTTATAAACTGAACATATGCCCATGCAGAAACACCCTCTTCTGAATATTTGGTGGGAATTGTAGCTGTGTTGTTTTGGGTTTTGTTGTTGTTGTTGTTTAACTTTATCCCAATCTTCTGTTTAATTTATAATGAGCTAAATCTTCCAACTTGAGACTTTTTCTTAAAGAATTGTCACTATTTGGCAAAAACAAAACAAAACAAAACTTAAATTGATGGTGTTCTTCAAAGCTCTTAAAATATTTTATTTATTGTACATTATACAAATAAAACTCCCACCTGTTTCCTCCACCTTCCCTGGCTTTAATTTACCTTTTCTCTAAGGCTGTAACAAAACCTAATACAGTCTAGCTGATGCCCAGATATGGGTATGCTATTTTTGACAATTGTCTAATATTTATATTAGGAATTAGCAAAGCCTTACACTTTATAAATGAAGTTATTCATCATTATCAGTCTCCATAGTATCTTGCCACTCCGATGGCCCCTTCACTCTCTATTTTAATTCAGTCTAGGCTGTAGATGCATTAGCCCCACCGGCATCATGACTCACTTTGGAAAAGGAAAACACAACAACCTGATTTCAAAGTATATGAATACCCTGCTTCTTAGATTTACTCCAGAAAACTTGTCAACCGCAGTATCTACCCATAGAGGACTCCTAATGGAAAATGTAGAAACTAGACTCAGAAGAAACATAGGGTGGCACACATCTCAGCTCCTCCATCTTTACATACTGCGGAAGTGACAAGAAGTGAACATCTTAGGAAGGTCTGAGTGGCAAACAATTTCTGGAAATTGTTTGCCAAAGAGTAGGGATAGCCTTCATTGCAAATTGACATTAATGATGCAGTTGAGGGACTGAGAGAACTTACTATTGATATGTGTATTTTAGTGCTAGTCAATTTTTTCCACTCCAGTTTGTAATGTTAGCTCTTTCTCTTTCAGCTGATGTTGTTGTTTATAAGATCACAGATTGAAAGCTTCTCAAATAACAAAGACTATTCCCTAAGTTTTGCTGAAATAAGGAAATTAGCCCCAGTTGAATTGGCTGTCAGCCACTAGGTACATAGTTCCACAGTTTTACTACTAAAGCAAAAATTAGAAGTTTAAGAATAAAATTTATTCCTCCTTCCTTGGGACAATTCTTTAAGCACTTGAAAACAGTATCATTTTCTCCAAATGGTGTAAGATTGTTGCTATGATGAGGCACTCTGTAAGATCACCATATACCCTTATGTGGCTGCTGCTGCTGCTGCTAAGTCACTTCAGTCGTGTCCGACTCTGTGTGACCCCATAGACGGCAGCCCACCAGGCTCCCCCGTCCCTGGGATTTTCCAGGCAAGAACACTGGAGTGGGTTGCCATTTCCTTCTCTAACGCAAGACAGTGAAAAGTGAAGGTGAAGTAGCTCAGTTGTGCCCGATCCTCAGTGACCCCATGGACTGCAGCCTTCCAGGCTTCTCCGTCCATGGGATTTTCCAGGCAAGAGTACTGGAGTGGGGTGCCATTGCCTTCTCTGGCTAGTGGAGGAGAAAATGCTAAAACCTATGGACCCTGTTTACATTCATGTGGGTTGGGAATTATCCATTGTTAGCCATGCAGCAGAAAAGGAAAAAATAAATCCTTTGAGGATACAAATCTTTCTAAGGATACACTGTACTCAAACGATCCCTTACACAGCATTCAGAATGAGACTAGCTGACATGCTAACATTTACAGAACATTAGAGAGATGTACAATGCTTTATGCTTTGTAGTACTGGCTTATTTAATCTTCACCACAATTCTACAATGTACAATGTAGAAGTTGTACATATTCATATATTGTACAATGTACAATATGAAGTTTTATTATTTCTTCCCACAGAAACAAATAAGGACTTAAGAAGATTAGTCATTTCTCAAGGTCACTCAGGTAGTCACAGAACTAGAATTTGATCCCATGTCTATTTGACTTCAAAGCCATGACCTTAACAATCACAGTAGAGAAGTTTTAAGGACAACTCTATGGCTAATATCCATAAAATTTTATATGTGTTTATTGAAATTCCACTAATGAAATTTTATATAATATGTATATACACACACATGCTTATGCATATGTATATATGTGTGTAATCCTAATTTGGAAGATATATTTTAATTATATTCAATGAAGAAGATTAAAAACACAGAAACTAAGATAAGTCATCTGATATTAACAAAAGGAGCAATGAATCTTCAAAAGAATGATGACTAGTTTTATTCTTTGACGTCTATTTCAAAGGCTAAATTGAAAACATTTAGTCTTTGTCTTTTAAAATGAAATAAGAACATGCGTATCTAAATCTGCACTGTGCAATATGGTAACCACTAGCCAAATGCATCTATTGAAATTTAATTAAAGATTGAATAAAATTTTAAAAAATTAGTTCCTGTCACATGAGTACCAATCTAAATGGAACTAAGGATGAACTAAGCGATGCTTTTATCAAGGATGATCTACACTAATTCTTTCCCCTTTTGTAGTCAATGTTCTCTTTCCCCCTCTCACAACCCTGCACTCTGAATAAGACAAATTGTTTGTGATTTTCGCATTATCTTTAACAGGATCCACTGGACAAGTTGTCTCCTTAAATGAAAATGAAGACGGCCAAAATAAGAACTGACATTGAGACTTGAGGGTGAGGAGTGTAACTCAGTTTTCTTTTAGCATGAGTCAATGGTATATTTCAGGAGATACAATTTAAGACACATTTCATTGATGACTTGATGGCTACCAGGAAGAGGAAGTATTCTAAAACAGTTGTTTGTTTTTTTTTTTTTTTGAAAAGCATGACATTTGAACAGAAAGAAATAGTGTGAGTGAGAAAGAGATGAAGTGATGAACAAGCAATAAACATTTATATCAATAAAATCTCATTTTAAAGGAAAGTAAATTGTCGTCTGTCCTTACTATAGTCAACCCTGATTATTTTCATTATATATATAAAGAATTTTAGATAGTTTTCTATAATCATTATGAAAACAAGGAGATGGGCTATTATGTTTAACAATTTCCATAAGTGACTTATAAACGAGTTTACATTTTCAAAATGGGAGGTTGAACAAGACGGTAATTTCAATTGTGAACTTATTAAGAAGTGAGCTCAATTTATGCTTTTCCCCATTTTTAGCCTTTGAAAATAGTTTCAATGATAAAGACTAGTATCAATGGCATCACCATTTTTAATAGCACTAATGATCTTCACAATCACAGTAGCATTCACCAACTTTTATAAGGCTGTTGGAATTTATTAGTGGTTTGCTTGTCTATTTAATGTCTATTTGATAAGGCTTTGCCCATGGTAGATTGATTTAAATTCTTTTGAAACTTTGGATTGCATATAAAGAACACATTCACAAAAGAAATTTCACAAAAGAAATTTGTGACTAATTTGAAAAAGAAAAGATTCTGATTGGAAAGAATCAGAATCTTTTTCTTTCATACATGGAGGTTAAAAATATTTATGCAAAACCATAATTCTTCCTCCCTAAGTAGACAAGTTGTGAATGTCCACAGGTGTGGAACAGCAGAATGCTTGATCTTATTTAAAACTACATTACACAAAAAATTCTAGGTTTAAAAATAATCAATCAACTAGTGTTTAGTATTTATCCTCAGTATAATTAATTTTATAATCATCAGCCTAGTAATCTCTATTTATCAACATTCTAACCTAGTTAATCACTGTATTATATGTTCACATACCACATACACTGCTGAGAAACTTTTAAGAAAACTGAAAGTATGTGCATACATTCTAAAATTTTTTTTCTAGTCACATCCTGAAGAAAACTCTTGATAATTTGATAAGGTAATGATTGTTCCATCTCTCTCAATCTCTCTCCATCTTTTTTATATCAAACCTTTCTTTTTATAGTCAGATGATGGATAATATGTGGAAAATATACAGTGCCCTCATTCAGTCACTAGCTACTCCTTTTTTACTTCCTTAGCTTGGCCACAAATATCTAACTCATTGAATGGCCTCCAAAACATTGCCTGAGGGTAGGCAGGAGGAGAAGGTGGAGCTCAAAGTGTGCTGTGCCTTCAAGAATACTGCCCATTGTTTTAGTACCTGCAGTTCCTTGGAACGGTGCGGCACCTGTAAAAGGTTAATGAGCATAGAGACTTTCAGGCATAATGCAAATTACAGACAGACAAACACAGACATTTCATTGATAAACAGACAAGCAACATGCACGCTGCAGGCACACTACAGGTGGCAGATATTACTGCAGCTCCACCATTGGATGATCTTGTAGATCATGTGTATAAACGAGTTTTTTGTTTTTTCATGTGAGATAATATTTTCAAGTACTATTTAAAAAAAAGGAAAAATCGTTTTTCAACAGTTGTCAGGTATTCTTGTCTTATCTTGCATTGTAATCAGATGTTTATGTCATCCTTTTTGTTACAGGTCATTAGAAATCTCCTCAACTTTATCAAATAAATCAATTAAATAGATCTTTTTAAAAAGGTTCATTCTTTCTTTTTTAAAAAAGCCTGATTCACTTCCATCCAAAAAGTATTGAATTCATAATTTAGGCACCTTGTCTTCACTATATTTGATAAACATCTTTACTACTAAAAAGAAATCATGGTCTAAATCGTCTGCAATAAATATCTTAAATGGATTCAAACTCTCTGAGCTATTAAAAAGTTCAGTCAGGACTTTTTGATGAACTCAATTTTTTAAAAAATCAAGCTGTCAGGTTTTTTAAAAAATCCTAAATTGTTTATCTTTAAAATTAATATTCATGGCTGTATGAGAATCATCAAGCATTAATATACATGCATTAATACTACCATCATTGCAGAGGGCCTGCAGAGAAAGAGTTCTTCCATTCCCAGTTTCATTTTTTAAACAATCTCTTGCTATTTTAGCAGCACTCAACACTAATACAGAAGTAATCAAATTAGCATTAGCAGTTCATGTTGCAAAATTCAATTTGTACTGCCACCACATCAAAGTAAAAATATTTGCATATCAAAAGTAAAAGAGGTGGGATTTAAATTAATTTAGTGTCTTAAACAAAATTAAGTAGGCCTTGATGGTAAATTAAATGATAAATAGTTCACAAATACCAAACTAGAATATATTTATATTTCTTTTCAAAAAATCCCAAGGCCTGTGTACTAAATGCTAATGAAATATGAATATTAGAAAAAGAATGGAATATGACAGTGCATATGGAAAATGTTGGGTTTCTCATATTCTGAGAATTCTGTTTAAATTTCATTCAGACTGTAGTGTTTACAACTGTTTATAACTCAGAGTATATAGGTGAAAATTCTATCTATTTTCTATCCATCTAGCATAATACAATATTCTAAATCTAATTATCACCAATATTTTACCATGTAAGAAAATGTAGTGGCTTTTATACACTTGTGGGCATAAACATGACAAAATACTGTGACTTCTAAGAAATACATTCCTGTTTTTAATCACCTGCTATTATCATGAAGTTTCCATCTGCTTATCATAATGATTAATGTTTTAATAGCCCTTTCTCATGTGGTGATTCATATGGCCAAGTTGGGAGAAACACACTTTTTTTATGAGTGGATATTTTCATGTAACCACAACTATGTGCTTCTCAGGGAAGGTGGGGGTGGATAACGTTTTCAAAGGAGTAAATCAAGCCTTTAAAATAATTTACATTTCTGCTTTAGCTCAGTCTTCTCCTAACAGAGACCTAGTGAATGACCACTGTTTGCAATATAATGGACTCCCTGAATATTAAATATTCCCTAATGTACCCAGGGCATTATGTTCCTTCCTCCCTGGCAACAAACTCCCAACCTGCCTGTTATGAAAACTGCTTCCTAGGTCATTAGTATGTAACTCTGCACTGATATTTTATTTTTTGTTTCCTATTCCAACTAATGTTTAAACTAAAACATGTTTCTATTGTACTACCATGCTTTCAGATATTTCCAAAATATAGAAAAATGTAATGTATTCAGACTATTTTATCTTATATGCTTACTGGAAAAGAAAGAAAATGCTGTTTTATGAGCCATTTTCATGATTTTAAACAATGTGATATAATTTGAGAAATACTAGTGACAAAATTTCCCAGAGATATTATAAGTAGTGTCCACAATATTTTCTAAGTACTAAATGGGCTTCATGGAGCTAATCTGATGGGTAGCTATACTTAGAAACTTTTAAGTTATTAGCCAGGTGCCCTTACAGAAAAGACATATCAGGAACAGGTAAACAAGAAAAAGAAAGCATTTTAAAGTGAAAACTTAGGATGAAATACATATAGTTTATTAGCTTCATCTAACTTCTAAATTTCAAGTTGTTAATTACATGATATTCGGGTAAAGGTGAGCAGGCAAAATGACAAGTTTTACATTTACTTATTAATTAAAGAATTATTGTCCTTGGATTAAGTTTTGTTGCTGCTGTTTTTTGTTTGCTTTACCCTGTGAATTGGAAAAGCAGATTTTCGAGTATGGTACGAGAGTAACATTGGTTAGCTTCCCCATAATAAAGGAATAGACTGATGAAAAAGTCATTCTTTGTAATGTATAACCTATGAAATTGTAATTTCCATGTATGTGTGACATATCACAATATGCTATGGGATATTATGCCCAAAGATATTTTCAAATACATTCTGAATATATTGGAGTACTTTTAGGTAAAAAAAAAATTGAGTTGTACAAAGATCACGTTTGTCATTGTTCAACCATTTCTTCATAATGATACTCTAGTCATTTTGTGGGGGAGGGGCAGGGATCATGTGAAATAGGGATTGTCTGTGCATTTCTCACAGATTTTGCTTTGCAGATTTGATATAACATCTACATAAAAGTGAATCATTTGATAATCTAACGTGGATACAGTATTTTGTTCATTTGCATGCTTTTAGAAAGGCCCTTCTAACTAAAATCTATTTTCATGGGAAATAATAATTCTCTTTTCAGGAATACAAGAGCTTAATTTTTTAAAAAGAGAAAAAAGTGACCTTTTGGGAAGAGAGGACAGAGATCTGAATATTAATGCAATCAGTAGCTGTCATTTAGAAGACAAGGCAAAATCATCTGCAGACCAAAAGAAACCTAAACCTAGATATCTATGACTCAATAGAAATTATTAATAGGAGGAAAATTTCAACTTAAGAAACATGTGGTTTAAATTTTCCTTGTTTTTAAGAAAGATTAAAAATACCTATTTCAAGTCACTTAGCTATTTCTGGTAGGAATAATTTAAGAAAGTTACAGTAATTAGTATAATATATAATTGGATTATGACATGTTGCATAGGAAACTCTTATACTTTATTGCATAATCAGGAAATGGTATTTCATCTATTTTTTGTTGTCATTCATTTAAAACTACAAAGACCAAAAGAAATAAATTAAATGAAAGGGTAGTGAAGTATTTAAAACTATATAGTTCAGATCTTCTTTTACAGATAAGAACACTGGAGTGCAAAAAGACAGTGGTTTGCACAAGGTCCCACAACTGGCAGCAAAGCCAGGAGCAAATCACTGATTTATAAATTTCAAAAATTAAGAAATGTGCTTATTTCAATATGAGAATAAGTAATTTGAAGGAAGATCAACTGAGAATTGATGAAGACCTGCTCTATTACAGGCACTATGATACATGCTTTATATACATTTTTTTCATCTCACTCTAATTCAGGAAGTTATGGATTTTATTAATTTTTTTTAATGAGAATACTGAATATCCGAGAGACTAAGTAAATAGTTCAAGGTTACAGAGTTTGTAAGTTGATTGCATAGTTACCACTAAAATCCAAAGTGTTCCTCTTTCCTATCTCAGTTTACACATTAAAATAACTAAAACTGAAGGCCAGTTCTATAACCAAACTAATATAGAATAATATTTGTTGAAATAATGAGGGTGATGATTTATAAGCTTCCTAAAGAGGAATCAAATGCAAATTCAATAAATACTTAGCTGTACTTGAGGCTCAAAACAAAGACAAATGAAACTTTTTAGCAAGAGGACATAAAAAACAATGTAGAAATGTGGCCTTACTTTCCTTGAACAATGTTACTAAACCTAGCCTTTGCCCCAAATGACTAATGTAGTTCAAGTTTGAGCAGAATTTCTTTTCATACATATTTAGCTTCCTAATGGCTGTTTGTTTGTTTTTCCTTTTCCGATATGAGAGTTTTGTTTGGATTTAACATGCCTTTGCCACATTTTACTTGGATTATTCTATTGCCCATGGAGATCTCTTGACTTAACTTGTAAATTTCATTGCCATAGAAAGGACCAAACCGGTTGCTTTCAGATGCCTTTAGATGACTATAAAGGACCCACAAATAATTTTTAGAATTACACATTGGTAGGCATTTTTCTCTTGGATATAATTATATTAACTTTGCTCTCACTGTATTCTTTATTTGGGAAGCCTATATTAATGATTCCGAAATCACAGACTTTTAGAATTCGTTGAAAAGGCCCTAAACATTTGAGACTTCAACTTCTTATGTTTATGTATGAAGAAAATGAAGACCTGAGAAATAAAGTTGGATGAAAAAAAATTTCCAAGTAAGAGAAGATCCAAGGCCACATCTAGTACTAATGAACCTATTTGCAAGACAGGAATAGTGACACAGACGTAGAGAAAGGATTTATGGACACAGTGGCACAAGGAGAAGGTGGGACAAATTAAGAGAGTACTGTTGACATATATACACTACCATGTAAAAAACAGAGAGATAGTGGGAAGCTGCTATATAAGGTAAGAAGCTCAGCATGGTGCTCTATGATGACCTAGAGGGGTGGGATGCGAGGAGTTGGAAGGGAGGCTCAAGAAGGAGAAGATATATGTACAGCTACAATTGATTAACATTGTTGTACAGCAGAAACTAACACATTTTGAGACAATAATCCTACCACTTAAAAAAAAAAAAAATCTAGAATTCCTAATCCAGTACTCTTTTCATTCAAACACAACAGCAGTGATAGACAAACACTGCCCTAGCAAAGATTCCTAGATATTTAATGATGACAAATGAAGGCTGACCATTATCCAAGAGTGCCATTTTAAACAGACTTTTCTGTTTCAGTGTAGTGCTATTTATGAAGCAAAACCTTATATTAAAACTAACACCTCCATATTGATCCCTCCCTTCAGCTCACCTTTACCTCCTGCACAGATGAGCCATGTGATTTTTTTGTATTTCATATATTTTTAAAAAGTAACGTATCTGAATGTAGAATGTATTACTGATTCCTTTATTTCTCCAGCTCTGTAAACAATAAATAGTTGTTTTTTCTAGTCCATCAATCTCAGTACTATAGACACTAGTGTAAGATCACTACCTGGTGTAAGAAGTCTTAGGATTTACTACAAAACAATGTGGAATGCTTTTTGTTAAATCCACACAAAGACTTTCTTCGACTCAATGGTGTGGGGCACTATGACAGCACAGAGTGTCAACAGACAAACGGAAATACGCTGTTACAATGCTATTATTAGTATTTATAAGAGCTCTAGTGCTCTTGATAAATGAAGCCACATTAATTAGTTTCAGGATTGTATTTTCACTTTGGCATATCCACTAGCACTTCTGAACATGCAATTAAAATATTTCAAAATGTCACTTATGTTTCCATTCTACAAGAAATGCATACTGATTATGGCCACTTGATTTATACTTGGACACATACATTTAGAAACAAAATGTGTTAACATTTTAGGGTTAAGAAATCTCTCCTACACTGCTTGCAATAAAATCTGATGAAAAACAAAACTATCAATGCTGATGCAAATGTATAATGATAGTATTTTTCTGAGTATGAAATATTTCCAGTTGTATATAAATGATCCAATCCTGGTAAGTTTGCTTTGCTTTTATTTTGGAAAATGTAAATTCAATGAGAATTTTGGGATAATCAGAGAAAGCAGACAGCTTTTTGGACTTCTCAAGTTAGCTCTCTGTTAAACAAACAGCATCATTGATTTGAAAGTTAGTAACCCATGTATTGACTTTACAACAAATTACCATTCTCTCTTAAATTATGGGAGATTGATTTTCATCTTTGTCCAATAAATACCAGAAATCCTTTGATTCATACTAAGAATGGTTTAAAACAAAGTTGATATATTTTCTGTTTTCTATTAAAAAGAAAATTACAGTATAGATTAGATAGATGAAGATACATGTATACATATAAATATAGATGTATGTGTATATAATAATAATATTTTCCAATTGTTTGGCCAATGTAATACCAGCTTGATTTCTTGTATAGATGTAGTCAGAGAGCAAAGTAAAGCTACACAAGGGACCCCCTGCACTACTTCCTTGATCTCAGGAAGAGGGAAGAGATGTCTGGACAAATGTAGAGGCATGTTGCTAATCGCTTTCCTATAAATGATAAATTGAGTTTTGTGAGAAGAACAGGTTGTATATCTGGCAGATCCCAACTGCAATTAATGTTTACTGTTTAAACCACTGAAATATTTTTATTCCTATCTTTAACTCCTCAAAAATCAATAATTCAGAAAATCTCTAAATTCCTCTTTAATTCTGCAGGAATATTCTAGGTACTATCAGACCTAGACTCAAGTGCCCCTCCTATCTTGTAGATATGAAGGACAGTACAAGAAATGACACTCAAAAACAGGGTGGACAGAGAAGTTACTGTTAAATGTGAAGGAGGTCAGTAGAGTAACTGAAAAATAAAAGAACCCTTGATGGCATTTAACACATAACATAGCAGTCCATACATGATATGAAAAAGGTTAAGGGTTATTTTATTAATTAATTTAAAAAGGAGGAAATTTGAAAAAGGATTCTAAAATTCAGTATTTGGGTAGAGATCCTAGCTTTGTTCTGAAGATCAATCAAACGTGGATGTCAGGCTTGAGAGGCACCATGATTTTATCTCCTACGGGTGAGAAAAGAGTGGAGGTTATCTTGAAAGAAAAAGCCAGAGCATAGATAGATCCACCAGGAAAAGTGGGTGGAGGAGAAAGAAAGTGAAAGTGTTAATCGCTCACTAGTGTCTGACTCTTTGGGATCCCATGGACTATAGCCTGCCAGGCTCCTCTGTCCATGGAATTCTCCAGGCAAGAATACTGGACTGAGTAACCATTCTCTTCTCCAGGGGATCTTCCTAACCCAGGGTTCGAACCCAGATCACCTACATTGTAGGCAGATTCTTTACCATCTAAGCCACTAGGGAAGCCCAGGGATGGAGAAAAGAAGTAGTAAAAACTGGGAAAGAAATCGGAGATGGGAGAGTTTACTGGAAAGATTGGTGAACACTCCTAAGGAGAGGGGCACGTGAAAAGGGAAAAAGAACTAGAGAATGACACGTGTATCCAGTGTTCCCTCTTCTTCCTTCCTGCCCTCCCCTGCTCTGCCACTGCAGTTCTCCATTCTAATAGAGTCCACGCACCAGCAATAGAAACAGAACAGAACCTGGCCGCAAAGGGGAGTGACTAGTACTCTAAACTGTAAAAAATATGAATTCTGACTATCTCTATACTGGGCCAAAAAACAAAAAAGAAAGAATAGACGCAACGTTAAAAAAAAAAAAAACTTAGTGACATAGAGCACAAAGCATTTTCATATCAGTCAACACTGGCATCAGAAGACTCAACATAAAAGAGCAAGGTTAAGAAGAAGGGTGAAAACTTAATCCTTTATTATTCCTGGATGCTGTATACTAATACATGAACTGATACACTCTATTAATTTAAAAGAACAACTTTGAAGAGCTTGTACTTTACTCAGTGATGGAATATGGGCTTTTTATTGTCTCAAATTGATTTGATTTCTAATAAAATATTTGCTTCAACCTTGGGCAGCAAGGCAGCAGATAGCTCAATGTAAGACATTAATATAATGAAAAATTGTGATATTTTCCCACGCAGTTCAAAGACTCCAGTGTTATACATCAAATTCATGTCCCTTGTAACTAAATCTGTCATAAATCTAGGCATCCAAAAATGAAACGTGTTTCTCAACAATAATCTACTGTCAATATTAACTTAATAAGACTTCAAATGCTACAACACTTTCTGGTGGTTTTTAAATTCTTCACAAATAAACTATTGATCTTGGTTTTTGATAATGATATTAATAGAATATACAAATAGGAAAATGAGGCATGTGAGGGATTACCGCATCCCAATCATTGAAACTGTACTTTTCTTTTAATCTTTCATGATCATAAGTAAATATGCAAACAGAAGCAAAGGTAAATAAATATTCTTATAAATTTTATATTTTGTTACACAAAATTAATAAAATTTAATCTTAAATTTTAAGAATTTAAAAATTATTGAAAAATTTGAAACTTCTAAGAATTAAAACATAAGCAATTTAATTATAATTACTAGAAGTGTTTTTCCCCCTTTGTTCAATAATGAATGAATCACCTGTTTCTGAGTGATCAAGAAATCCTATTCATTTATTTCTTTACAAGCCCTGTGTTTTCTTCTCTTCAGAATCCATTAGAGAAAAAAATATGAATTGTGAAGTTAGGAGTAGTTCTTAATGTTCATGTTTGGCTTCATTCTGTCTGTTAGTACTTTGTGGGCAAGATTAAATTCTGTTAGATATAAAAGGAAATCCTATGCTTGTGCTAGTAGTTAAATATGCTCTTCAGAGGAAAAAATAGTTGTAACATCTTAGTGTTAGATAATGATCTTGTGAGTTGCAGATTATTATGACTCTGAATTACTAATCTGATACTTATGGAAAAGTGTGTTTTTGTTACCAGAAAGCTATAATGTAAACAGTTCTCTTGAGTTCTTCTATGCCCAATGTTATTTTATGTGAGACTGGTAAGATGTAGAGTGAATATTGATACCCCATAGGCTTCCCAGGTGGCTTAGTGGTAAAGAATCTGCCTGCCAATGCAGAAGACTCAAGAGGTGAAGACTTGATCCTAGGGTCAGGAAGATCCCATGGAGTAGGAAATGGCAACTCACTCTAGTACTATTGCCTGGAGAATTCCATGGAAAGAAGAGCCTGGTGGTTACAGTCCATGGGGTCACCAAGAGTCAGATACAACTGAGCATGCACACACCTTTACCTTTACCTTTTTTCTTTTTAATTATCTTAAAGCAGAAGCATCTTTAGCTTCTATGCAGTGGAAAAAAAAGAAAGCAAAAGGCCCTTTATTTCCCAAAACTATCAACATTGTTGTTCTAATAGTTCAAAGAATGGAAAAGAAACAAGAAGTACAATTCTTGAGACTTTAATATAACTATGACAAAAACTCTCTTTAATAGCAATGTTCTAAGGTATTCTCAGGGTGGACGCCACGATGCCATATCAGCGTATAGGAAAATAAATACCATCAAACTGACCTCTGTGAATAAAAACTTGCTAGAATGTAACATAGGAAGTAATTTATGAGGACTGTATATTCACTACTGAAAAATCTAGTTCAATGGTGAGACTCAGAAATAATTCCTACCATTAAATGCAATTCTTACCATGGAAAAAGTACTTGAAAAATAATTAGTGACATATAATGATTCTATTTTACAGATAAGAAAATTAAGGATCAGAAAGGTACAAGGCTTTGTACCTTAGGGATAGAAGGTACTCAAGGTCACACATAATGCTGGAGGCAGAGTCAGGATTGAAAACCAATTATCTTGGATATTGATAGGTCCTGATTAATGTATAAGATATTTTCTTATGCATCAATAACCATAGGATAAAGAGAGTCAGGCCCCTATGAACTTAGATTGGGCCACATATATGTATAATATCTAGTTCATTGCAACATTATAATGACCTTTTGAACTATATTCATGAAATATGGCCGAACAACAAAGAAAATTCAGAGTATGCAAGAAAAAATAATCAGCTGCAAAGTTTTAGATTTACTTGAAGACAGGGTATACACATCTTCACATCAACATATATGCATCAACAAAAGTGCAACAGTCTCCACATGTTATTTAAGTACCAAAATTTTTATTTCAAAATGGTGTTTGAGAGGGAAAAGATAATTGTCAGAGTCCTTAACACATTTAAAAGCACCAGATCAGAGATTACTGGGCTTTCCTCATAGCTCAGACGGCATGACTGGCCAGAGGAGAAGAGGGCTGGGGAAAGAAGAAGCCTGAGATTTAAGCTTTGTAATATGTGGATCAGAATGGCAAAGAATCTGCCAGCATGGCAGGAAACCTGGATTGGGAAGATCCCCTGGAGGAGAGCATGGCAACTCACTCCAGTATTCTTGCCTGGAGAATCTCCATGGACAGAGGAGCCTGGCAGGCTACAGTCTATGGGGTTGCAAAGAATTGGACACAAGTGAAATGACTAACACTTTCACAATTTCACGCACAATAACGAGCCACGTGAAATTTCCATGCCTCTGACTGTAATGAGGGAAAGGTGGGAAGAGTAATATGAATACTGAAATGCAATTCAGATAATTTCTGAGAACAAAATCATGCTTGCAGATTTGCATTTGATCATATCTCTTAACATTCTACCACATTGCAAACTTTGCTTCCATACAAGTCCTCCAGAAATAGAAGGCCAAGAGAAGAGGGAGCAGAAGAAAAATTGTATATTGGCTCCAAGAGAAAGTATTGGAAAAAGCAGGTCTTGCTTTGAGTACAAAACACCTTACTGAGCCCTCATAGACAGAAATGGGGCGAATTATCTGGGAAACAATGTTAGGGACAGAAAAAAATGAGAGGGGCTGAGAAGATTGAGGACAAATAGAAAGGTGCCACAGAGAAAGGAACCCAGTGTTACCTACCTAGATAAGTTCTAACTCTTCCAAATAAGAAAACTGATCTAAAAAAAAAAAGAAAAAGAAAACTGATCTAAATATTACTATTTTTTTTCATATCTGTTGTACATAGAAAGCTTTTGAAGAATGATACTCTAAATGCCTGTTTATCAGTATTACATGTTTAAAATTAAAAGTTATTCAGATTTTTTAAATAACCACATATTTTCATTGGCGGCAACTATTCACAAATAATGAAAGCCATGAAATGAAAAGACACTTGCTCATGGAACAAAGCTATGACCAACCTAGAAAGCATATTAAAAAGCAGAGGTATTACTTTGCTGACAAAGGTCCATCTAGTCAAAGCTGTGGTTTTTCCAGTAGTCATGTACTGATATGAGAGTTGGACCATAAAGAAAGCTGAGTGCTGAAGAATTGATGCTTTTGAACTGTGGTGTTGAAGAAGACTCTTGAGAGTCCCTTGGACTGCAAGGAGATCCAATCAGTCAATCCTAAAGGAAATCAGTCCTGAATATTCATTAGAAGGACTGATGCTGAAGCTGAAGCTACAATACTTTGACCACCTGATTCAAAGAACTGACTCATTGGAAATGCCCTGATGCTGGGAAAGATTGAAGGCAGGAGGAGAAGGGGACAACAGAGGATATGATGGTTGGATGGCATCACCGGCTCAATGGACATGAGTTTGAGCAAGCTCCCAGATTTGGTGATGGACTGCTTTGGGAGCACTCAAGATCCTGTTTGGTTTAAACACTTGCAAACTTTTGTGGAAGGGAGGCCAGCTTCAACATTCAGAGATAATAGGCATTGATAAATTTTAAAGTAATTGTAATTTCAGGCCAAAGAGCATTTTTCACTAGTGTAACATGAAAAGTGAATCAATTCTAAGAAGCTTTCAGCATATAAAAAGTGTTCAGGAGCTAAAAATGAATAGACGAATAAATAAATAAATGTGACAAGTAAAGCTGGGTAAACTGACATCATTTTGCTTTGTAAAGTGGAAGTACTTTAAAAATATAAAACAAATGGGCACAGGTAATATTATCTCTGGAAAATGCCCGTTGCTTGAACACTTAGTAGTCTTCCTCAGATATTAAAAAATCACTAAGAATGTCAGGGTTTTTATGTAAGTAAAACTATTCTTATATAATGATTTTCCCTGTGTGAGTGAGGGACATCCTGTATTATATAAATAATGAGGGAGAAAAAAAGAATTGTAATGATTTTGGAGATACGACATTATACATTTTTAGAACATGCCAGAGTGATATGTATTCTTTGGAAATCTGTTTCATGGCTGTTTTATAAGCCAACATATGAGCATTTTGAGTCAATCAAAGTTCAGTGAAACTTCAATTTTCCCAGTTCCTGGTAGGAGAACACAGCACGTGCGCGCATGCATGCACGCACACACAGACACAGACACACACACACACACACACACACACACACAAGAAATGAAAGGGAAACAGAGTAGGTTTGTAAATACTGCTTTGGCTCTATTTTTCTAAGGGGTTATCTGCTCCCTGGATTCTCTCTGCTGGCAGTCACCCTGCTGCCAGCTCCAAAATCAGTCACTGGCCAGAGAACTACATACGGTAGTTCCAAAGAGATACAACCTGTGTGCTTAACTTAGGCTAATAAGAGTGAGAAAGAATAAGAGAAATACAAGCCAATTAAATAAAGGGTGGCTTTCTTCTATGCTGCTGCTAAGTCACTTCAGTCGTGTCCGACTCTGTGCGACCCCATAGACGGCAGCCCACCAGGCTCCCCCGTCCCTGGAATTCTCCAGGCAAGAACACTGGAGTGGGTTGCCATTTCCTTCTCCAATGCATGAAAGGGAAAAGTGAAAGTGAAGTCCCTCAGTCGTGTCCGACCCTCAACGACCCCATGGACTGCAGCCCACCAGGCTCCTCCGTCCATGGGATTTTCCAGGCAAGAGTACTGGAGTGGGGTGCCATTACCTTCTCCGGCTTTCTTCTATAGTTGTTTCTGATTCCCATCCCCCATCCGACTCTATTTTCTTCAAAATAGACCTCATAAAATATACTTTAAATAGAGTGAATAGAAGGCAAAAGAAGACGAGGGTGGCTGAGGATGTGATGGTTACATAGCATCACTGACTTAATGGACCTGAATTTGAGGAAACTCCTGGAAATAGTGGAGGACAGGGAAGCCTGGCGAGCTAAAGTCCATGAGGTCACAAAAAGTCAGAAATGACAGCACATGAACAACAAAAACAACACAGTAATATGCCAGCATTTTTTAAATGGTTACCGTGGCCATTAAATATGGCCACACAATAGGGACTCCTGAGCTGGGCTATCCTTTCCAAAGGTGGTTATAAAATACTACCTTACGTGCTTAATATGTCTTGGCACTCCTGGATATTTTGGTTAATTATCAGAAATTAGCTTGAGGGAAAGATTAATCTTTTTAAGTAGCCAACACACAACTGGTAATTTCCAGTTAGTCAACTCTCAAGATAGCTTCCTCTATTTCTTATCATTATCATTATCAAGAAAAATGGGAGGCTTACACAGTGAAAGTCTCTATTAGCCAATTTAGTTCATTAAGTATCTGACTTTTGGTTATGAAATGAAGGATGCTTGAATTAAAAAAAAAGGAACTTTTATATTTAGTAGGAAATCATTAAGTGTTTGTGAAGAATTTCTGTTTTGTTTTCCTCTTTAGGTCACCCAAAGCATTATAATTAGTAATCAAAGAGAGAAATATACATTTAAGAATGAAAGGAAGGAAGGAAGGGAGAAAAAAATTGCTCTGATTGGAATTAATCTACTGACACCAGAACTTAGGACTTGTCTTGAGAAACAAGAAGGCTTCTAGCAGTATTTGTTCTTTGGAGGAATTCTAGAAGACACTTGGGCTAGATGTAGGGGTATCTGCCCCAAATCTACGCTCCTACTCCTGAAGATCTTCCTTCTTGCCTTTGCTGTTTTGCTAGCAATTAAACAAGACTTGCTTTTTCTCAGTGACAGAAAATAAATTCTCATGAATTCAACAAACAACATTTTCCAGCAAATTTCAGGTTATACTTTTTTAAGAAGTAAAATAACTCAATCCATTTGAGTAATTCGTTAAGGGAAATTTGAGAGCTATTACAACAGAGAGTAATAAAATTTCCTCCCTTAACGACAAATTGGATACAATGGAATCCGAACTAAACTATAAAAAAATTTGGTGATTTGAACCTTAGTAGCACAGCAATCCTGGCATATCTTATCCAGTGCAGTTTTACCCCCATATTCATTTCATTTCACCCTCTATCCTCTGCTATTACCACCAATATTTAATGCATTCAGTCATCCAGAAATTTTTGACTTTAGTCCCCATTCTCAGGAAGACCTCAGTTATCACTTTTTCTTTTGGTACTAGAACATCTTTCCTAAATTCCAGTAATGTAGTTTGTTGTTCAAGACCTGTAGGCAATCCCTTATCACACTCAAGGGCTTCCCTGGTGGCTCAGATGGTAAAGAATCTGCCTATATTCTGAGAGACCTGGTTCAATCCCTGGGTGGAGAAGATCCCCTTGAGAAGGGAATGGACACTCACTCCAGTATTCTTGCCTGGAAAATTCCATGGACAGATGAGCCTGGTGGGCTACTGTCCATGGGGTCACAAAGGCTCGAATATGACTGAAACGACTAACACTATCACTCTCAAAGTTAAACCACTTGAGTCTAACTGGTCTACCCAAATTTATCTTCCCAAATAATACTTTCTCCAAACCAATCTCCCCTCTTGTCCCCAAACATGTCATGACATTTTTCAATCCTTGCTCATGCTGCATCCTCACTCTTTCTGGGTACCTTTACCTAAGAGCAAATTTATCATGAGTTCAATCTGTGCCCAACACCACACTCCTAAATATTTTAGGGAATGTGTTTCTGGATATCTTAATTTCACAATCATATCATCTTTTCAGAGGTCAGCAAAGTAATCTATCATTTCTTCATATCCCTTCAGTTCAGTCACTCAGCCATGTCCGATTCTTTGCGACCCCATGAATTGCAGCACGCCAGGCCTCCCTGTTCATCACCAACTCCCGGAGTTCACGCAAACTCATGTCCATCAAATCGGTGATGCCACCCAGCCATCTCATCCTCTGTCGTCCCCTTCTCCTCCTGCCCCCAATCCCTCCCAGCATCAGAGTCATATCCCTTAATAATGCTTATTTCTCATTTAGCAAGTTTTCTAGAAATATTTGTAAGAATTAAACTGTCTAAACTAGAAGAAAACAAACATAACACAAAAGATGGTGAGCAATATCTTTTAGAATTTTTTCATTTGAGGATGAATGTTAGTTTATGTGGCTGAGTCTATCTCGATGGGGTGAGGTCGGGTGAACCAGGTCTGATTTTACATAAGCAATTTTATGTCATCTTAGGTGGAATGATCTTAGCCTAGAATGTGGGATGATGTGGGTGAGTCCAGTGATTTCAAGAGCAAAATAAGATCTGTGAAGTGTAATTGAGTTTTGGAGATAATTTGTTTGTGCTGTAGAGGACAATTACATAAAAAAATAGGTTGGGCATTTTAATGGTCCTGATCACCTCACTCTGTGAGAGTGGTGTGCTCATTGTGAGACCTGTTGAATGCATGTACATCAGAAAATGACTGAATTTTCAAGTTGGAAGGGACTTTGGTGGGTCATGTTACTAAAGTTCTTTATGTCCTATATGGTAGTAGCCTCCTCTATTTACCTTTCATAATCTCCATTTTACTGTACGGTCACTTGGAATTGAAATAACCTCTGGAAAAAAAAAATCTACACACACACACACAAAGTAATGTAACAAGTCAGTTGACTGACTCATATCAAAAGAAACATTGTGCTAAATTACCATAATAGCCTACAAATTTTAGCAACTGCAAATGAAATATTGGTGTTCAGATTAAGGGAAATTGGAACACTTTCCATTTCCATAATAATAATTCTGACAATTAAAGAGAGAATTATTTTAGTTATAAAAAGATTTTCCTTTTCATCTTAAAAAAGTGATATGACTAACATTATCACAAAGACTGGAACTTCTTAGATTTTCTATAAATGTTAAGCAAATTATAAATAGAGTCATCTTAGTTTTTTTTGTTGTTGTTCATATGATCTTTGTAGCTTTTGCTTTAGTCACATATGACCTTTTATGGTTAGTGTAGCTACTAACACAAGCACTTTGTTAAAAGGAAACACTGACTTAAAATATATCATTCATTATGCACTTTGGTCAAAAATGTTTGAAAATCACTGACAAGAAAGCTTGTTTACCAACAGAGACAGATTCTAATCCTGATTCAAAATTTTGGGAGGGCTGGGGATCTGCAGTTTTAATAGGGTGATTCTTATACAGATGGGTTGAGAACTACATTTTAAGAAATGCTGATCAAATCTACAGTAGTTACCAATAAAGCTGGAATTACTGAGCCACAATTACCTAGGACATTTTAGAGAAATAATCCTGCCTAAACTTGATTTACATAAACACACAGCAGGTGTTTGGGTTTATTTTCTTATTGCTTTGCTGCCAGAATTCAGAGAGTAATTGGAGCCCTGGTTTCAGTCTACTTAGAGATGTTGTTTTGTTTTATTCTGTTTTTCCTGGAGATTAAAAAACCTGATTATAAACTCTGTTAGCCCTTTCTTAAGGTTTCTCTAACTACACATGCGTTTAGTTTATACAATCAAGTTAAGAAACTTGGGATCAGAAACAAATTCTAAAAACTAACATAGTTTAGCTTTCAACCCAACAGTTTGTAACTTCTAAATCATCTCTGGCAGGGAATTCTTTTGCATATTTCTAATGATGTGGACCTGATTACTTTAAAAGGTAAATGATTCCATTTGGATAACCTGAATTATCCTATTGAAGTGTATGTAATATTCCTTCCTAGAACTTTAGCTACCAAATTACAGTATCATTGATCTTAGAGCTATGTGTCATTTGTATCTGAACTTACACTATACTTTACTTATGAGGAGCCTGAAGCTTAGGCAGATGAAGAGACTTTCATCAAGTCAGAGAACAGATTCTGAAAACCTGAGCTCTTAAATACTTTATACTACAATAACACCATTTTACATATTGCTCTGCAGCTGCAGAAAATATAAGAAATCCCTCTTCCATCTGACAAAGCTAGTTAATAGTTAGCAATATCTTCTGTAAACCAGTATTGATTGACTGAGTTACATAGATGAAGTAAAGAAAACAATGTTTTCCTTTTCTGTCTTCCAGAAAGGAATGGGAGGTAAAAAAAGAAGTCTGATATTTAAAAGGTATCATTCAACTCATATGAAATATTATTTGTGCCAGAAATAAAAAAACTACCACTTTGTCACACTTCTATGCTGCAATAATTTACAATAAAATACTGGGAGCATAATAGGTCTATTTCAAAATTGTTATTAATAAAACACTATTTATATAGCACTTACTACATGCCAGACATGGCATGCAGGAAGCAGGCGAGACACAGAGGTATGCACAGTTCACGGTGTTCCGACTCTGTGGTCTGATCACTGGGGTGAACGTATCTGCCGGGCGAATGAGGCAAAATGAGTAACTAACTCTATGCCTCAGTTTCCTCATATGTAAAATGAGGACAATAGAATTGTTGTTATTTTTTAATTAATTAACAATTCAGAGAGAAAAGTCTAGTGCACAGGAAATGACTGATCATCAAAATGGTTATCTCTTTAATTCATGCAAAAATGATGTGCAGAAGGAGATCTTCAGTAAAGTCATGAAAGTGTCTGCAATACTCAACTTCTAAATAAAGATAAGATATGAACATGAGTCCATTTTAACATTGAGATTCATAATTTTAATCACTATTGTTACTGAAAACCAGAGAGTAAAGCTTCCAACATTGTTCTACACATTTTGCTGAGAGATAAGATACCTTAAAATCATGTATTTCAAACTGAGTTTTCAGTTGCAGGCACTCTCTTTTTATTTCTTCTCCTCTCTTAGTCTACTTTCCTTTCTTTCTTCCCAAGCAGTCTTGGATCTATGAGACTCAAAAATCACATGTGTCAGGAGGAGCCAAGATGGCGGAGGAGTAGGACGGGGAGAACACTTTCTCCCCCACAAATTCATCAAAAGAGCATTTAAACATCGAGTAAATTCCACAAAACAACTTCTGAATGCCGGCAGAGGACATCAGGCACCCAGAAAAGCAGCCCAACTCTTCGAAAGGAGGTAGGAAAAAATATAAAAGACAAAAAAAGAGACAAAAGAGGGAGGGATGGAGTTCCATCCCGGGAAGGGAGTCTTAAAAAGAGAGAAGTTTCCAAACACCAGGAAACCCTCTCACTGCCGAATCTGTGCCGAGCTTTGGAAGCACAGAGGGCAACATAAAAGGGAGGGGAAAAAAAGATAAGCAATTAAAAATCGCGGATTGTGAGCCCTACGGTAACTCCCCCAGCGGAGAAGCAGCGCAGACGCCTGCACACGGCATTAGCAAGCGGGGGCTGGGCAGGGAAGTGCGGCGCGGGCTGTGTCCCTTAGAGTAAGAATCAGGCCGAATGTCCTGAGCGCTATCTGAGCGAAATAATTTGGGCTAGCAAACCAGACTGTGGGATATCTACCACGCGAAAAGCCAGCCCTAACCTAAGACACCGCCAGGCCCGCGCACAGAACAAAGGACTGAACAGAGATAGCCGGCTGCAGACCTTCGCCCTCCGGTGACAGGCAGCCAGAGCCGGAAGGGGGCAATCGCAGCCCCAGAGAGACACTATCTATAAAACTGTAAGCAGGCTTCTTTGCTAACTAAAACTTCTTGGGGGTCTGGACGGTCAACAGCTGCCTGAGAAGGTGCGCAGGTTTTACACCCAGATAACCGAGTGGCGGGGAGGTGATAAGTCGCAGCATTGGCGCCCGCCAAACACCTCATCACCTGAGCTGCTCGGATCTGGGAAGAACACAAAACGCAGGCCCAACCGAGTCTGCGCCTCTGAGGACTACCCGAGTGCCTGAACCTGAGCGGCTTGGACCTGGGAGCTCAGCCCAGGGCCGGCCTCTGATTGTTCCCGGCGGAACAACCTAGAACCCAAGCAGTGTGGGCAGGGAGGCTACACGTGCCGTGAGCGGGGGCAGACCCAGTGTGGCTGAGGCACTGCGAGCACACGCCAGTGTTATCTGTTTGCAGCATCCCTCCCTCCCTCCCCACAGCGCAGCTGAACAAGTGAGCCTAAAAAAAAAAAAAAAAAAAAAAAAATAGTGTCCTCAGCCATGCCCTTTGTGTCAGGGTGGGAACCAGACACTGAAGAGACCAGCAAACAGAAGAAGCTATAACAGAGGGAAACGCCTTGGAAGCTACAGGCCATAGATTAAAACCCTGTGGTTACTACGGATTACATAGGAAGGGGCCTATAGATCTTGAGAAATATAAGTCAGACTAAGGAACTGCCAAAAATGAACTGAACCCACAATACTCACAACAAAACCAGAGAAAGACCTAGATATATTTTTACTATTTTTATGATCAATCTTTCTTTCTTTTTTTTAATTAAAAAAAAATTTTTAAGTCCTCTATTGTCCTTTAATTTTCACTTTTATAACTATTACTTTGCAAAAAAAAAAAAAGACCCTATTTTTTTTTTCTTCTTCAGCAAACTTCATATATATATTTTATAATTTTTTGACCGTGTGGTTTTTTTTTTTCTTTTTTCTTTTTCTTCTTTTCTTTAACATTGTATTTTTGAAATTCCAAACTCTACTCTATATTTTAAATTTTAGCCTTTTGGTATATGTTATCAATTTTGTACCTATAGTTTTTTTCATAATTTCTGTGACTTTTTTTCCCTCTGTTTCTTTCTCTTCTTCTTTTATATAACATCGTATATCTGCAATTCAAAACTCTACTCAAGATTTTTAATTTATGCTTTTGGTATTTGATATCAATTTTGTACCTGTATTTCTTTATAATTTTTGCGACATTGTTTTGTTGGTTTGTTTGTTTTCTCTCTTTATTTTTCTTCTTCTTCTTCTTCTTTTTTTTTTTTTTTTAACGTTGTATTTTTGAAATTCCAAACTCTACTCTAGATTTTTAATTTTTGCTTTTTGGTATTAGTTATCAATTTTGTACCTGTAGTTTCTTTATAATTTTCATGACCTTGTTTGTTTTTCTTTGTTCGTTTTTTCTCTCTTTCTTTTCCTTCTTCTTTTCATTAACATCACATTTTTGAAATTCCAAACTCTACTCTAGATTTCTAATTTTTGCTTTTATGTATTTGTTACCAATTTTGTACCTTTAAGAACCCAATCTTCAGGACCCATTTTTCACTAGGGAATGAGATTACTGGCTTGACTGCTCTCTCTCCCTTTGGACTCTCCATTTTCTCCACCAGGTCACCTGTATCTCCTCCCTAACCCCTCTCTACTCTACCCAACTCTGTGAATTTCTGTGTGTTCCAGACGGTGGAGAACACTTAAGGAACTGATTACTGGCTGGATCTGTCTCCCTCCTTTTCATTTCCCCCTTTTATCCTTCTGGCCACCTCTGTCTTCTGCCTCCTTCTTCTCTTCCCTGTATAACTCCGTGAACATCTTTGAGCAGTCCAGTTGTGGAGTGCACATAAGGAAGTGACTACTGGCTAGTCCACTCTCTCCACTATTGATTCCACCTCATCTCATTTGGGTCACCTCTAACTCCCTCCTCCCTCTTCTCTTCTCCATGTAACGCTGTGAACCTCTCTGAGTGACCCTCACAGTAGAGAAACTTTTCATCTTTAACGTAGATGTTTTATCAGTGGTGCTGTATAGAAGGAGAAGTTTTGAAACTACTGTAAAATTAAGACCGATAACTGGAAGTAGGAGGCTTAAGTCCAAACCCTGACTCCAGGGAACTCCTGACTCCAAGTAACATTAATTGACAGGAGCTCATCAAACGCCTCCATACCGACACTGAAACCAAGCACCACACAAGGGCCAACAAGTTCCAGGGAAAGACATAACAAGCAAATTCTCCAGCAACAAAGGAACACAGCCCTGAGCTTCAAGATACAGGCTGCCCAAAGTCACCCCAAAACCATAGACATCTCATAACTCATTACTGGACATTTCATTACACTCCAGAGAGAAGAAATACAGCTCCATCCACCAGAACATCGACACAAGCTTCCCTAACCAGGAAACCTTGACAAGCCACCTGTACAAACCCACACACAGCGAGGAAATGCCACAATAAAGAGAACTCCACAAACTGCCAGATTACAGAAAGGACACCCCAAACTCAGCAATTTAAACAAGATGAAGAGACAGAGGAATAGCCAGCAGATAAAGGAACAGGATAAATGCCCACCAAACCAAACAAAAGAGGAAGAGATAGGGAATCTACCTGATAAAGAATTCCGAATAATGATAGTGAAATTGATCCAAAATCTTGAAATTAAAATGGAATCACAGATAAATAGCCTGGAGGCAAGGATTGAGAAGATGCAAGAAAGGTTTAACAAGGACTTAGAAAAATAAAAAAGAATCAATATATAATGAATAATGCAATAAGTGAAATTAAAAACACTCTGGAGGCAACAAATAGTAGAATAACAGAGGCAGAAGATAGGATTAGTGAATTAGAAGATAGAATGGTAGAAATAAATGAATCAGAGAGGATAAAAGAAAAACGAATTAAAAGAAATGAGGACAATCTCAGAGACCTCCAGGACAATATTAAACGCTACAACATTCGAATCATAGGGGTCCCAGAAGAAGAAGACAAAAAGAAAGACCATGAGAAAATACTTGAGGAGATAATAGTTGAAAACTTCCCTAAAATGGGGAAGGAAATAATCACCCAAGTCCAAGAAACCCAGAGAGTCCCAAACAGGATAAACCCAAGGCGAAACACCCCAAGACACATAGTAATCAAATTAACAAAGATCAAACACAAAGAACAAATATTAAAAGCAGTAAGGGAAAAACAACAAATAACACACAAGGGAATACCCATAAGGATAACAGCTGATCTTTCAATAGAAACTCTTCAAGCCAGGAGGGAATGGCAAGACATACTTAAAATGATGAAAGAAAATAACCTACAGCCCAGATTATTGTACCCAGCAAGGATCTCATTCAAGTACGAAGGAGAAATCAAAAGCTTTTCAGACAAGCAAAAGCTGAGAGAATTCTGCACCACCAAACCAGCTCTCCAACAAATACTAAAGGATATTCTCTAGACAGGAAACACAAAAATGGTGTATAAATTCGAACCCAAAACAATAAAGTAAATGGCAACGGGGTCATACTTATCAGTAATTACCTTAAACGTAAATGGGTTGAATGCCCCAACCAAAAGACAAAGACTGGCTGAATGGATACAAAAACAAGACCCCTACATATGTTGTCTACAAGAGACCCACCTCAAAACAGGGGACACATACAGACTGAAAGTGAAGGGCTGGAAAAAGATTTTCCATGCAAATAGGGACCAAAGGAAAGCAGGAGTAGCAATACTCATATCAGATAAAATAGACTTTAAAACAAAGACTGTGAAAAGAGACAAGGATGGTCACTACATAATGATCAAAGGATCAATCCAAGAAGAAGATATAACAATTATAAATATATATGCACCCAACACGGGAGCACCGCAGTATGTAAGACAAATGCTAACAAGTATGAAAGAAGAAATTAACAATAACACAATAATAGTGGGAGACTTTAATACCCCACTCACACCTATGGATAGATCAACTAAACAGAAAATTAACAAGGAAACACAAACTTTAAACGATACAATAGACCAGTTAGACCTAATTGATATCTATAGGACATTTCATCCCAAAACAATGAATTTCACCTTCTTCTCAAGCACACATGGAACCTTCTCCAGGATAGATCACATCCTGGGACATAAAGCTAGCCTTGGTAAATTCAAAAAAATAGAAATCATTCCAAGCATCTTTTCTGACCACAATGCAGTAAGATTAGATCTCAATTACAGAAGAAAAACTATTAAAAAATCCAACATATGGAGGCTGAACAACACGCTGCTGAATAACCAACAAATCACAGAAGAAATCAAAAAAGAAATAAAAATTTGCATAGAAACGGATGAAAATGAAAACACAACAACCCAAAACCTGTGGGACACGGTAAAAGCAGTCCTAAGGGGAAAGTTCATAGCAATACAGGCACACCTCAAGAAACAAGAAAAAAGTCAAATAAATAACCTAACTCTACACCTAAAGCAACTAGAAAAGGAAGAAATGAAGAACCCCAGGGTTAGTAGAAGGAAAGAAATCTTAAAAATTAGAGCAGAAATAAATGCAAAAGAAACAAAAGAGACCATAGCAAAAATCAACAAAACCAAAAGCTGGTTCTTTGAAAGGATAAATAAAATTGACAAACCATTAGCCAGACTCATCAAGAAACAAAGGGAGAAAAATCAAATCAATAAAATTAGAAATGAAAATGGAGAGATCACAACAGACAACACAGAAATACAAAGGATCATAAGAGACTACTATCAACAATTATATGCCAATAAAATGGACAACGAGGAAGAAATGGACAAATTCTTAGAAAAGTACAACTTTCCAAAACTCAACCAGGAAGAAATAGAAAATCTTAACAGACCCATCACAAGCACGGAAATTGAAACGGTAATAAAAAATCTTCCGGCAAACAAAAGCCCAGGTCCAGACGGCTTCACAGCTGAATTCTACCAAAAATTTAGAGAAGAGCTAACACCTATCCTACTCAAACTCTTCCAGGAAATTGCAGAGGATGGTAAACTTCCAAAGTCATTCTATGAGGCCACCATCACCCTAATACCAAAACCTGACAAAGATCCCACAAAAAAAGAAAACTACAGGCCAATATCACTGATGAACATAGATGCAAAAATCCTTAACAAAATTCTAGCAATCAGAATCCAACAACACATTAAAAAGATCATACACCATGACCAAGTGGGCTTTATCCCAGGGATGCAAGGATTCTTCAATATCCACAAATCAATCAATGTAATACACCACATTAACAAATTGAAAAATAAAAACCATATGATTATCTCAATAGATGCAGAGAAAGCCTTTGACAAAATTCAACATCCATTTATGATAAAAACTCTCCAGAAAGCAGGAATAGAAGGAACATACCTCACCATAATAAAAGCTATATATGACAAACCCACAGCAAACATTATCCTCAATGGTGAAAAATTGAAAGCATTTCCTCTAAAGTCAGGAACAAGACAAGGGTGCCCACTTTCACCATTACTATTCAACATAGTTTTGGAAGTTTTGGCCACAGCAATCAGAACAGAAAAAGAAATAAAAGGAATCCAAATTGGAAAAGAAGAAGTAAAGCTCTCACTGTTTGCAGATGACATGATCCTCTACATAGAAAACCCTAAAGACTCCACCAGAAAATTACTAGAACTAGTCAATGACTATAGTAAAGTTGCAGGATATAAAATCAACACACAGAAATCCCTTGCATTCCTATACACTAATAATGAGAAAACAGAAAGAGAAATTAAGAAAACAATTCCATTCACCATTGCAACGGAAAGAATAAAATACTTAGGAATATATCTACCTAAAGAATCTAAAGACCTATATATAGAAAACTATAAAACACTGGTGAAAGAAATCAAAGAGGACACTAACAGATGGAGAAATATACCATGTTCATGGACAGGAAGAATCAATATAGTGAAAATGAGTATACTACCCAAAGCAATCTATAGATTCAATGCAATCCCTATCAAGCTACCAACAGCATTCTTCACAGAGCTAGAACAAATAATTTCACAGTTTGTATGGAAAAACAAAAAACCTCGAATAGCCAAAGCGATCTTGAGAAAGAAGAATGGAACTGGAGGAATCAACCTACCTGACTTCAGGCTCTACTACAAAGCCACAGTTATCAAGACAGTATGGTACTGTCACAAAGACAGAAATATAGATCAATGGAACAAAATAGAAAGCCCAGAGATAAATCCACGCACATATGGACACCTTATCTTTGACAAAGGAGGCAAGAATATACAATGGATTAAAGACAATCTCTTTAACAAGTGGTGCTGGGAACTCTGGTCAACCACTTGTAAAAGAATGAAACTAGAACACTTTCTAACACCATACACAAAAATAAACTCAAAATGGATTAAAGATCTAAACATAAGACCAGAAACTATAAAACTCCTAGAGGAGAACATAGGCAAAACACTCTCTGACATACATCACAGCAGGATCCTCTATGACCCACCTCCCAGAATATTGGAAATAAAAGCAGAAATAAACAAATGGGACCTAATTAACCTTAAAAGCTTCTGCACATCAAAGGAAACTATTAGCAAGGTGAAAAGACAGCCTTCAGAATGGGAGAAGATAATAGCAAATGAAGCAACTGACAAACAACTAATCTCGAGGATATACAAGCAACTCCTACAGCTCAACTCCAGAAAAATAAATGACCCAATCAAAAAATGGGCCAAAGAACTAAATAGACATTTCTCCAAAGAAGACATACAGATGGCTGACAAACACATGAAAAGATGCTCAACATCACTCATTATCAGAGAAATGCAAATCAAAACCACTATGAGGTACCATTTCACACCAGTCAGAATGGCTGTGATCCAAAAGTCTACAAGTAATAAATGCTGGAGAGGGTGTGGAGAAAAGGGAACCCTCTTACACTGTTGGTGGGAATGCAAACTAGTACAGCTACTATGGAGAACGGTGTGGAGATTCCTTTAAAAAATGGAAATAGACCTGCCTTATGATCCAGCAATCCCACTGCTGGGCATACACACTGAGGAAACCAGAAGGGAAAGAGACACGAGTACCCCAATGTTCATCGCAACACTGTTTATAATAGCCAGGACATGGAAGCAACCTAGATGTCCATCAGCAGATGAATGGATAAGAAAGCAGTGGTACATATACACAATGGAGTATTATTCAGCCATTAAAAAGAATACATTTGAATCAGTTCTAATGAGGTGGATGAAACTGGAGCCTATTATACAGAGTGAAGTAAGCCAGAAGGAAAAACACCAATACAGTATACTAACGCATATATATGGAATTTAGAAAGATGGTAACGATAACCCTGTGTACGAGACAGCAAAAAAGACACTGATGTATAGAACAGTCTTATGGACTCTGTGGGAGAGGGAGAGGGTGGGAAGATTTGGGAGAATGGCATTGAAACATGTAAAATATCATGTATGAAATGAGTTGCCAGTCCAGGTTCGATGCACGATGCTGGATGCTTGGGGCTGGTGCACTGGGACGACCCAGAGGGATGGAATGGGGAGGGAGGAGGGAGGAGGGTTCAGGATGGGGAACACATGTATATCTGTGGTGGATTCATTTTGATATTTGGCAAAACTAATACAGTTATGTAAAGTTTAAAAATAAAATAAAATTAAAAAAAATTAAGAAAAAAAATAAATAAAATAAAATGGAAAAAAAAAATCACATGTGTCTAGATGTTTAAAGATGAGGCTTAAGAAAGAGCTTGCAAATGTGCACAACCTCCTCCATCATTTCTTTTTTTTTTTTTTTTAACTTTCTTGGTCTTGTAGGTGTGAGAACAAAACTCTCTGCTTCATTTGGGTTTGTCAACATGTTTCCTAAATTGTTTTTCTGATGTTGTCCTTCGGTTCCTGAAGGATTCATAGAAAAGGAATTAACGCTCCCCTGGGGAACCTCTGAAGAAAATGTGAAACAAAACCAAACTTCTTTCTTATTGAGGAATTTGCCACATAGGTACAACAGTAGAGCTTCAAGGAAAGAAACACAAATGGCACATCTTAAGTGCCCAGGGGTTCTTTATGTGTTGCATAGGAGCAACATTCAAAATATTTAACCACTGGTAAAGCAAGGGCATGAGTCTTACAGAATGGACAGTGGCCGTAAATAACCAGTCAGTCCATGCTCTGCATTCTGGCCTAAAACAGCTCTGTCTGTGAAGCTGAAATGACTCTTTGTTCCCTGCACAGTGCTTTAAACAAAACAGGCTCTCAGTAAATATTCTCTGACCGAGATACATACCAAATGTTATAAAGGGAAGGAGAGATGATCATTTCATGCAGGATCCTAAAGCTGTGACATAAATTCATGGAAAGAAGTAATATGTGTGAACATTAATGCATGGATCAGGGTTGTCCAGGAAGAAAAGAGAGGAAAACTGTAATAAGGCAACAGAAACCCAGTATACAGGCACATGCATGCTTGAGAAACTTGGAGTTGTCTGGTGTCACTATTAACTATTAAGAGCCATTTTCAGTTTTACAACATTTAGTAAGAATTATTTTAATGTTCAGGTAATATACATGTTCACAATGAGGCATGAAAACTAATCACTGTTAGGCAGTTCTTTATTAAAGCTGGTTTCAAAATAACTGTCATGTTAAATCAACTATCTTTTCAAAATCTCTTATTTAAAAAAAAAAATTGCTGTGAAAAAAACACCTGCACAATTATGTGAGCAGAAGGTAAAGTGTGAGCAGCATGGGTTTATGGGTTATTTTAGGAGACTGAAGCAGAAAAGAAGCAACAAAATCCTGCTCATGTGTTTCCTCCATCAAAGTCTCTAACCCTGACCTGAAAATGGGTTGCCCTATCATTTCTTCACTCTGCCATAGTTCTTCCTTCACATTCTTGATCACATTTGTTCTGTTGTCAATGTTTATGTTCTTTCCACTGAATCCTGAATTTGTACAGGACAAGGATTCCAAATGGCTAATCTTTTTTCCTTCCTGAAAGCTAAATGATACTTGGAATACAGTGTCCACTCAACAAATACTTGCAAAATAAACAAAGAGGAACAATGGAGATTTAGAGAGAATACAGTTCTTGTGTCTGTTATTTTGCTTCTAAGAGCAAATTTTGATAAAATCAAGGAACTATTTCTATTCTACGAATATATATTTGGACCTTCTAAATATGAGACATCAAGTTGTGAGTGAAGCAGACACAGTGCCTGTCTTTTACTCACAGGACTGTCATAGGGTTCAGTCTAGTGCAAGAGTCAGATGCCCAGCCTAAGGCTCCTCTGTGCTGTGATATGGGCTCTGCCAGAAGTTGTGTAAAACGCAGCTGTGCCAGTTCACTTTACTGGATTCCAGGACAAATCTCAATTGCGGGCTTTCACTGGGGAAAGGACTATAGATCGAAACTAAAGTTCTGGATTCAGAGGGCATGGATGCTTCATTTATAAAATTCTTTGATTCTTGTGCTTTGGGAAATGCTATTCAAAGTACTTGGTTCTGAAGACTAATATTTATTAATATATTTATTTTTAGTGTCATTGTAAAATGGCTCAGTTTGAACAAGTATAATCAATCAGTGCTTATGTTATATAAATACATACTTACATTTATATATTTTCTTCTCTCTCACATATATATTTGCATATATATGTATATACATAAGAGAAAATACATATATATATAAGAATACCTCTCGGATCTTAGGAGTTTCTATACGACTTGGTATTTCTGCTGTTTAAAGTATTGCTGTTGTTCATTTGCTCAGTCATGTCCAACTCCTTGCAACCCCATGAACTGCAGCACACCAGGCTTCCCTGTCCTTCACTATCTCCCAGAATTTGCTCAAACATTCAACTCCATTGAGTCCGTGATCCCATTAGTGTACTTTGGTGTGTATGATTGTCTATATTTTCTGTCAATCAAATACTGTGTAGTCTTCTTGCAAAATCATAAACTGTAATCATAAAAGTCAGAAAAACATCATATTGCAGACTATCCACTGAAGATAACAATGTGACCTATAAGAATTGCTTGATTATAAATGTGCAGGAAATTATATTTGGCCCAATTTTAGAAAATATCTATTGCTAATGTTTAGGCTCTTTTATGATGCATTTTAAAAGTACAATTCAAATAAAAACCAGACAAGCAACAGAATAAAAATGAATTGTCCTTATGACTTAGATTTTCTTTTAGTAATGTCAGTCATAGCTTTCCCATCTTGAATTCAACATTCTTCTTTAGCCACAATCTTTATATGATTTTAAAATAGTTTTAAAATGATTATAATTTTAATGATAAACTGTTTTTACTTGAAATATGTTATTTATATTGATATTGATATTTTATTAATTTTATATTGATATTTTATTAATTTTAAAATATCCAGCACATAGAAAAAATTAAAATCAAAACTAGATGGAATTTTAAAAATCTTTAGCCCATTTCCATAATATCACAATATGGAAATTAAGGGATAAAGAGGCTAACAGATTGTCTGGTTTATTTCCCAGTTCAGTTCATTTCAGTTCAGTCACTCGGTCGTGTCTGACTCTTTGAGACCCCATGAATTGCAGCACGCCAGGCCTCCCTGTCCATCACCAACTCCTGGAGTTCACCCAAACACATGTGCATCGAGTCAGTGGTGCCATCCAGCCACCTCATCCTCTGTTGTCCCCTACTCCTCCTGCCCACAGTCCCTCCCAGCATCAGGGTCTTTTCCAATGAGCCAACTCTTCGCATGAGGTAGCCAAAATATTGGAGTTTCAGCCTCAGCATCAGTCCTTCCAATGAACACCCAGGACTGGTATCCTTTAGGATGGACTGGTTGGATCTCCTTGCAGTCCAAGGACTCTCAAGAGTCTTCTCCAACAACACAGTTCAAAAGCATCAATTCTTCGGCGCTCAGCCTTCTTCACAGTCCAACTCTCACATCCATACATGACCACAGGAAAAACCATAGCCTTGACTAGACGGACCTTTGCTGGCAAAGTAATGTCTCTGTTTTTGAATATGCCATCTAGCTTGGTCATAACTTTCCTTTCAAGGAGTAGGTGTCTTTTAATTTCATGGCTGCAATCACCATCTGCAGTGATTTTGGAAGTAGTGTTTAAATGAAAGTTCTTGGTCTTCATGCTTTTCAAACTGAAATATGTTCCCTCACAAGAATAATAGAATTTTGTCCTTAAAAGCAATTTTGATAACCTCAACTTCCATTTCAGCTTAACAGTAATATGATGCAGAGTCTTAGAGGACCTTTTAATCCCTATTTGTAATATAGCCAAATCTCAAGACAGGTGCCTTTTCTTCTTTTTTAGCTACAAATCCTACATAAACTTTATATAAAAGTTGAAGATTTTAAAAGTGATTTCCTACATCTACTCTTAAACGTTGGAGCCAAAAATGTATATGTATAAATATCAGTTCAGTTCAGTTCAGTCGCTTAGTCGTGTCCGACTCTTTGCGACCCCATGAATTGCAGCATGCCAGGCCTCCCTGTCCATCACCAACTCCCGGAGCTCACCCAGACTCATGTCCATCGAGTCAGTGATGCCATCCAGCCATCTCATCCTCTGTATACCCCTTCTCCTCCTGCCCCCAATCCCTTCTAGCATCAGGGTCTTTTCCAATGAGTCAACTCTTCACATGAGGTGGCCAAAGTATTGGAGTTTCAGCTTCAGCATCAGTCCTTCAGATGAACACCTAGGACTGATCTCCTTTAGGACGGACTGGTTGGATCTCCTTGCAGTCCAAGGGACTCTCAAGAGTCTTCTCCAACACCACAGTTCAAAACCATCAATTCTTCAGTGCTCAGCTTTCTTCACAGTCCAACTCTCACATCCATACATGACAATTGGAAAAACCATACTTTTGACTAGACGGACCTTTGTTGGCAAAGTAATGTCCTTCCAAGGAGTAAGCGTCTTTTAATTTCATGGCTGCAGTCACCATCTAAAGTGATTTTGGAGTCCAAAACAATAAAGTCTGACACTGTTTCCACTGTTTCCCCATCTATTTCCCATGAAGTGATGGGACTAGATGCCATGATCTTTGTTTTCTGAATGTTGAGCTTTAAGACAACTTTTTCACTCTCCTCTATCACTTTCATCAAGAGGCTCTTTAGTTCCTCTTCACTTTCTTCCATAAGGGTGGTGTCATCTGCATATCTGAGGTTATTAATATTTCTCCCGGCAATCTTGATTCCAGCTCGTGCTTCTTCAGCCCAGCGTTTCTCATGATGTACTCTGCATATAAGTTAAATAAGCAGGGTGACAATATACAGCCTTGACGTACTCCTTTTCCTCTTTGGAACCAGTCTGTTGTTCCATGTCCAGTTCTAACTGTTGCTTCCTGACCTGCATACAGATTTCTCAAGAGGCAGGTCAGGTGGTCTGGTATTCCCATCTCTTGAAGAATTTTCCACAGTTTATTGTGACCCACACAGTCAAAGGCTTTGGCATAGTCAATAAAGCAGAAATAGATGTTTTTCTGGAACTCTCTTGCTTTTTCAATGATCCAGCGGATGTTGGCAATTTGATCTCTGGTTTCTCTGCCTTTCCTAAAATCAGCTTGAACATCTGAAAGTTCACAGTTCACATATTGCTGAAGCCTGGCTTGGAGAATTTTGAGTATCACTTTACTAGCATGTTAGATGAGTGCAATTCTGCAGTAGTCTGAGCATTCTTTGGCATTGCCTTTCTTTGGAATTGGAATGAAAACTGACATTTTCCAGTCCTGTGGCCACTGCTGAGCTTTCCAAATTTGCTGGCATATTGAGTGCAGCACTTTCACAGCATCGTCTTTCAGGATTTGAAATAGCTCAACTGGAATTCCATCACCTCCACTAGCTTTGTTCATAGTGATGCTTCCTAAGGCCCACTTGACTTCACACTCCAGGATGTCTGGCTCTAGGTCAGTGATCACATCATCGTGATTATCTGGGTCGTGAAGATCTTTTTTGTACAGTTTTTCTGTGTATTCTTGCCACCTCTTCTTAATAGCTTCTGCTTCTGTTAGGTCCATACCATTTCCATCCTTTATTGAGCCCATCTTTGCATGAAATGTTCCCTTGGTAGCTCTAATTTTCTTGAAAAGATCTCTAGTCTTTCCCATTCTGTTATTTTCCTCTCTTTCTTTGCATTGATCACTGAGGAAGGCTTTCTTATCTCTCCTTGCTATTCTTTGGAACTCTGCACTCAGATCTTTCCTTTTCTCCTTTGCTTTTCACTTCTCTTCTTTTCACAGCTATTTGTAAGGCCTCCCCAGTGCCATTTTGCTTTTTTGCATTTCTTTTCCATGGGGATGATCTTGATCGCTCTCTCCTGTACAATGTCACGAACCTCTGTCCATAGTTCATCAGGCTTAAATTGAAGAAAGTAGGGAAAACCACTAGACCATTTGGGTATGACCTAAATCAAATCCCTGATATTATACAGTGGAAGTGAGAAATAGATTTAAGGGACTAGATCTGATAGATAGAGTGCCTGATGTATTAATATATACCTCCCTTAATTCATCTCCCACTCTTCTAAAAAATAATAATAAACAAAAGACTTAACCAAACTAAACTATGAAATGTATTTCTCTTCCTTTATGCTCAGAACCAAAGGTTCGCAATTTCCAGTGTCCTTTGAGTTATTTACTGAGCTAACATGAAACATTTTATGGATATTAAATCCTGTTGCAAAAACAATGACAGTTATACTCAGTGTAAAATTCAAGAACTCAGAATACTGTATTTTTGTCCTGAACATCATTATGTAAAGGGAAGAAGATAACATGCCTTTAATCCAGTAGAGACATTTGAGTATATATGACGCAAAGTTCAAATGACTGAGTTAAAACTTCAGTAGAAATTCTGATGATGTAGTTCTTGCTCTGCAATAATGTATGCTGATTGGAGAACAGTACTTTACAATTACTTAGAGCATATCTTCCAAGCTCTGACATCTAGCCAGCAGCAGTCAGGGATCTGCAATGAAAATCCTTTGATTTAAACAGCTCTTGCTTTGGAAAGTCGATGAGTTATAATGTTGATGGTCAGAAACAGCATACATGTTTAACAAGGCCAGGTTATCCACCTAAATCATCTGTGTGAACTGAAAATTAATTACTGTGAAAGATTCCAAGCGAAAAATGTTCTTTCACTGCATAGAAATACTTTTGGATGAAAATGGTCATCCTGTCTAGATAGTGCATGAAAATTATTCATAATAATCTGGCTGTAGCTGCTTCTAAATTTAGGGAAACATTGCTTTCTTTTTTCTTCTTCTTCTTCTTTAAAATTTTTTCTTCTTGAAGTTTCACAAAAAGATTATTTTGTTTTTGATGGAAGGATACAGATGCAAGAACACAAAAGGGCAAAATATTTAACACAACTATTTCCAGCTAGCAAGATTTTTACTTTCTTTTCTTTAATTTCTTTCAATGCTGATGTATAACTAGGAATAAACCTAATTTGTATGGAAAGATTCAGTAGCATGATGTAACATCACTCATGAGGGATAAATGCTTAGAATTTTGAAGATCTGCTTTGCATGATTGGTGAAAGGTGATTTGATATATTGTCATGTGATCTATAGAGGGAATAGTTTCAGGAAAAAGCAGAAATTTGATAAAATATTTTAGTCAAATATATTTAAAGCAAAATTATTTTGATAACAGTGATTCAATGCACACTAAAAGGTTGAAAAATTTAATATTTTCCAAAAAAAATTAGCCAATAATTTTAAAGATGTTATCCTATAAATTAGAATTATTGAAATATGGACTATTTAACAATTTATGTATCTTAATGCATTGGTTGATCCAAATTGCTTCATTTCCCAGTTGTGAGTCAGGATCATGAAACAGAAGTTTACATTGCAGAAAATACCTATTTTATTATTCTGCATAGACTCACATATAATTAAAATTTATAAATGACTGCATCTTAAAGACCATCTACCATATATACCACACAAGTATTGCAAATCACATTACAATACAAACCTTTAGAAACTAAGAGTTATTAAATTTAAAATAACTGGATGTAAGCTAATAAACATATGTGTGTATGCTAAGTCACTTCAATTCTGACCAACTCTTTGCGACTCTATGGACTGTAGCCAACCAGGCTCCTTAGTTCTTGGGATTCTCCAGGCAAGAATACTGAGTAGGTTGCCATGCCCTCCTCCAGGGGATCTTCTTGACCCAGGGATTTGAACCTGCATCTCTTATGTCTCCTGCATTGGCATGTGGGTTCTTTACCACAAGCGCCACCTGGGAAGCTCAGGAAACATATATTATTTCTTATGGACTCCAAGGAATGTCTGGAGTCCTTTGTGTGAAAGCATATAATTATGAATTAAAAAATAAGCACGCAAGCAAAATGTATAGCAATAACTCTAAATGTCTCTCATGTTCCTTGAAAGGGAATTTTAGGCAAAGGATGAAAAGTATCCCTTTACTCTCCACAATTGGGAATAGCATTAAAAAGCAAATAAAAACTAAGCAGTTCATCCAAAAATGTGGGAAAGTGGAAGGACTTTCTAGTCTGTGCGTGAATTGCCTGAGTGAGGGAAAATGCATGTAGAACAATTTCACTTTAGTCTCCTACGTGCTGGGTCTCTCAGTACTGCCCCTGCACTGCCCAAAGCTCTGAAAGTCCACGTGTTCTGCTGCTGTTTCTGCCTACCCAGGGAGTTAGGGAAAGAAGTATATTTGAGATTCTCACATGCAAAGATATAAAAAGTGAAATGCAGTAAGTTCTCAAATAAATATAACTATTGCCACCAAAGGAGCTTAATACAGCCTATCATTTCTCCTATGGCAAACTAAAGCTGTGAATGAGATGTTCTCCAAAGAAAGTGACCTCTGAGGCACAATGTAGACTCTGTTTTATAACATTGTTGGGATAAGATAATGTGCAGTTAATTTAACGTTAGTTTAAAATAGAGTATTTCTTATATAGCCAAAATGCATGCATTTATTGAAGATATATCAAGGGAGCAAGATAAAACATAAGTGTTTGAAATTGAAAGATAATATGTTTGTACCTAATATGCTATAGAATTTATCTTGGAATGATTTATGCATGTAAATATATGGCTCCTCTGATACTATCATGATCTGTAAGACTCAGGGTGATCTTCTGGATGAAGCCTGGTTCACAAAGCTGAAAAACATTGTAACTCATGTCAAAATTACCCGAGACCTGAAAAAATTATTTTGGAGATGAGAAGATGGAGTGGCTTGTTTGGTTGTGCTGGGTTTTTTCTCATTTCTGATATTCTATTCAGATTTGCCAGGTATCATAAATTCTAAAAAGCACTGCATATTTAGACATCACTTTACTGTCTGTGAAGTGTGAAAAATGCAGAAATACCCAAGAACTCAATTTAAAATGAAATAGAAAAAATAGAGAAAAACAATATAAGTAACAGATTAAATTCTATAAATTCAATACAGCACCTAGCACAGGATTGGGCACAGAGAAGGCATTCTATACTATTCTTGTTAGATGAAAATAATTGCCACTATTTTTGTAAAGGCACAAATTGTTATACTGTAACAGTGCAAATGTATTATTTGGCTTTAAACAATCACCAAGATTTGGGAAAATTTCATTATTTAGAGAACCTCAATGTTGAGGAAGAACATATTCAAAAACTGAGAAAAATAATATTATCCAGAAAAAGCAACTTACCAAAGTTAGAAAGGAATATGAAATCTCCCATGACTTTTAAACCTCAAAACATATGCTTAGTCAACATATGGCATGCTATTTTATACTTGGAAACCTTATTTTTGATTGACTAGATTTAGGCCAAAAGCCAAAAGAATCAGTGAGTCAGTCCTTATCAGATCTTCCTGATTATAGCTACCATTACCCAAGGTTTGTTTTTCATATGACAGTTTCAACAGTGGAGCAAAGCATATCTCTTCTGCATTTCTCACCCTGACTATAGCTGTAATACTTCTTATAATAGGAAACACATGAAATGTTAGTGGCAAGAGTTACCTTGGCTGATTAGAACACAGATTATAATACAGCTTAGTCTGCAGGCTTATTACTTTCATGGTGGAAGCCCAGCTGAGCTGTTAGCACTTCAGCAGAAAAAATGAACAAGTCAGTTACGGAGATCGATACTAATATTAAGCCAAGATTCTTACAGTAATCTCACAGCTCTTGAATGAATATAATGACTACATATAATGACTACACTTAACTGACCACTTTTCTAACTAAATTGGAAACATGCATGTATAAGTATACAAACACATGCACACACACACACACACATACACACATCTTACAGCTTTTTAACATTTGGGGGGTTAATATTTAAGAACATAATTTTGGGGGGGTAAATATTTAAGAACATAATGACTTAGGCTATCCAACCTGAACAAGGGTAGCTGATATCTTTGGTGCTGTATAACTCTGTTATTACAATGTCAGAAAATTTCCCCAACATTTTTTCATACATCCTAAATTTCAATCAATTACAGACACATCTGCTTATTAAATGTTTTTAAAGCTGCAAATATTTTAGGATCTTGATAATCTTTCATATATAAGAATGAATTTACCTCAAATAGTCTGTTTCCTCCAAGACCAACTCCATTTGTTCATAAACAATGTGCATTTGTTCAATGGTATTTTGTTGTTCTTAATATAAAGCTCAAATCAGTTAATGCTAAAGGAAATTAGTTATGAATATTCATTGGAGGGACTGATGCTGAAGTTGAAGCTCCAATACTCTGGCCACCTGATGTGAAGAACTGACCCATTGGAAAATACCCTGATGCTTGGAAAGATTGAAGACAGGAGGAGAAGGGGACAACAGGATGAGATGGTTGGATGGCATCACTGACTCAATGGACATGAGTTTGAGTAAGCTCCAGGAGTTGATGATGGACAGGTACACCTGGCTTGCTACCATCCGTGGGGTTGCAGAGTCAGACATGACTGAGCAACTGAACTGAGCTGAACTGATCATTTACTAAATTACTAGTAAATCTTTTCCTGACAAAGGTTTGTCTAGTCCAAACTATGGTTTTTTCAGGAGTCATGTATGATGTTAGAGCTGGACCATAAAGAAGGCTGAATGACAAAGAATTGATGGTGTTGAACTATGGTGTTGGAGAAAACTCTTGAGAGTCCCTTGGACTGCAAGGAAATCTAACCAGTCAATCCCAAAACAAATCAATCATGAATATTCATTGGAAGGACTGATACTGAAACTCCAATACTTTGGCCACCTTATAGGAAGAAATGACTTATTAGAAAAGACCCTGATGCTGGGAAAGATTGAAGGTGGGAGGAGAACGGGATGACAGAGGATGAGATGGTTGGATGGCATCACCAACTCAATGGCTATGAGTTTGAGTAAACTCTGGGAATTGGTGATGGACAGGGAAGCCTGGTATGTATGACTGAGCAACTGAACTTAATATAAAGCTCAGAAGAGGAGTGGCTCAGATGGTAAAGAATCTGCCTGTAATGTGGGAGACCCAGGTTTGATCCATGGGTCAGAAAGATCCCCTGGAGAAGGGAATGGCAACCCACTCCAAAATTCTTGCCTGGAAAATCACATGGATAGAGGAGCTTGGCAGGCTAAAGTCCATGAGGTCACAGATTCAGACACGATAGAGCAACTGACACTTTCATTTTCAATATAAAGTTCAGAAGAGTTGCACTGAATAATTGTGGAGTATTGATTAAGAAAAGGGAAACGTAGATTGCCAACATTACTCTGTGGGTAGAGTGGTGAGTGAGAAAGATTAGTTAGGTCACAGGAAATGCTCTGAAGTTATTAAAATGAAATGTAAAATAACAACACTCTATGGGCATGTTCTGTTTGAACAAGGCAGCAGCAGACAGCTTCTTCATATCAGCAATACAGATGAGTTGGTTTGGTTCTCTTTGTGGCAGGAGGATGGCAGTAAAAACAATGAGATGGTACCAGGTTGGATGGTACCAATGGATGGTACCAGGTCAAGAGACCAACAGATAAGTTTTATGCCAGCATGGTTCATGCCAATTGACAAAACTCATGTGAGATGAGCAGTCACCAAGATGACATTTTCAAATAACAAGAACAATAAGTGGAGGAGGTGGAGGGAGCTGTGGTTTTGATAGACTTAGATATGTTTCAATCATAATAAGATCATAATAAAACTATGACAAGTTGTCAAGGCTTTATAATGCATTTTACAAGCCACTTTAAATCATTTTTGAAGGATAAAATATGAATGAAAATGTATTAATTTAAAAGTGTTATTAAGAATATAGTAAATATTTTATAAATGTTCCCAAGAAATGATAAATGACTGTATTCTTCATATGGCAAGCAAAGACCTTTGAGAGACAGTAGTCCACCTACAACACTTATAAATTTATATATTTTCATTTCAATGTAAAATAACAACTCTGGCTTATTCTTTTCTTAATTTATATATTTTAGTCATCTAGACTCTTTAACAGAATCAACTCATTAAATTTTTCCATATCAAAATGAGATCTAACTCAGTTTGCTCAGATTAAAACATTTAAAAATAAATTTTCTTTCCCTTCAAATCAGTAGAGATACTTTTGGCCTCATATATTGTCCTACTTATTATTTTCTCATTTTACATTGTGTAAAAATCATGTAACTATAACAGAAATTCACATGAAAAGTGAAGGAGGCCCCATTAGCATCCAAAATTGATTTTCAACAATAACAACCAGAAAATTCTGAGACAGAAAATAAAATGCACAGAAAGAGAAATGATACTTTAATTAACTCTTCTTCCAGAATGAAGAGCTCTCACCTAATTTTCAGTCTCATGTTTATACTTTCTCTGTTCATCTCTATTTGCAAATTTTTTGTAACCAAACATTTTCTACACCTGATTCATCTTCTTTTATCCTTCAATAAACAATCATATGGGCAAGGATTGTTCCTCTAACATTTGGCATTAAACTTAAAATTTCTTCACCATATTTTTACTGTGACCAGCCATGTAAGAATTTTCTAGAAGATTATGGCCCAAAGTGTCTATGTCTAAGGAGATCCACCTACAGTTAGCAGTAGGAAGTAGTGCTACAGGGAGCATTCTGCTCATTAATAAACTGCCTGGCTTCCTAGTGTCTGCACAGTTCCCTGTTTCATCTCTTAGCTGCAGCCAATTCTCATTTTCCAATTCACTCCTAAGAGCATTTCTTTAAGTCTACCAACATTTAATTTCATTTTTTACCGTGAAGTGCTATATTATGCTGTATCATATCCATACTCTTTGCTCTCTCTCGGGCTTCCCAGATGACTCAGTAGTAAGGAGTCTACTGGCAAACAAGAGACCAGGGTTCAGTCCCAGGTTTGGGAAGATACCTGAAGAAAGAAATGGCAACCCACTCCACTATTCTTGCCTGGGAAATTCCATGAACTGAAGAACCTGGTGGGCTAGAGTCCACGGGGTTGCAAAGAATCAGACACGACTTAGTAACTAAACAACAACAATGCTAATGCCCTCTCTGCTTGGATGCAGCATCTCCACATGCAGTGACCCTTTTGTAAGACAGTAGAAACTGTTTCTTTCCTTCCTCCTTTACCCTTCCCTTTCTGTTGGAAACCATCAGCAGGATATAATGCCTACATGAGCTATTGTGGAAACAGTGGCTGACTTTATTTTTCTGGGCTCCAAAATCACGGCAGATGGTGACTGCAGCCATGAAATTAAAAGACGCTTACTCCTTGGAAGGAAAGTAATGACCAACTTAGCATATTAAAAAGCATAGACATTACTTTGCCAACAAAGGTCCACCTAGTCAAGGTTATGGTTTTTCCAGTGGTCATGTATGGATGTGAGAGTTGGACTATAAAGAAAGCTGAACGCAGAAGAATTGATGCTTTTGAACTGTGGTGTTAGAGAAGACTCTTGAGAGTCCCTTGGACTGCAAGGAGATCCAACCAGTCCATTCTAAAGGAGATCAGTCCTGGGTGTTCATTGGTAGGGCTGATGCTGAAGCTGAAACTCTAATACTTTGGCCACCTGATGCAAAGAGCTGACTCATTGGAAAAGACCTTGATGCTGGGAAAGATTGAGGGCAGGAGGAGAAGGGGACGACAGAGGATTCGATGGTTGGATGGCATCACCAGCTCAATGGACATGGGTTTGGGTGGACTCTGGGAGTTGGTGATGGAAAGGGAGGCCTGGTGTGCTGCAGTTCATGGGATCACAAAGAGTTGGACACGACTGAGCAACTGAACTGAACTGAACTCAACTGAGCTATTGGGAGCTTGATGTATGTTACTATGTTATTGTCTTACAGGTGAGAAAATATAAGAAAGACTGGTTAGACTGAATACAAAAATTTAATAGATGACAATTCAGTGTAAGTACTTTGCTCTGCCAGTCAATCACTCATTAAGTCTCTGTTCCCTGTCAATTAGGACTGTGCTAAATAAAATGGAAGCTCTCAATTCTTGATTCAAAGTAAAAGGGAGAAATAAGTAAATAACAACTCACTAAAATAGATTCAAAGTAAAAGGGAGAAATATTAACAACTCACTAAAATAGTTGAAGACATACTTTTTTGCACTGTAAGATGGGCTCGATAAAGGACAGAAATGGTATGGACTTAATAGAAACAGAAGATATTAAGAAGAGGTGGCAAGAATACACAGAAAAACTGTACAAAAAAGAGCTTCATGACCTAGATAATCATGATGCTGTGATCACTCACCTAGAGATAGACATCCTGGAATGTGAAGTCAAGTGGGCTTTAGAAAGGATCACTATGAACAAAGCTAGTGGAGGTGATGGAATTCCAGTGGAACTATTTCAAATCCTGAAAGATGATGCTGTGAAAGACTGCACTCAATATACCAGCAAATTTGGAAAACTCAGCAGTGGCCACAGGACTGGAAAAGGTCCGTTTTCATTCCAATCCCAAAGAAAGGCAATGCCAAAGAATGCTCAAACTACCGCACAATTGCACTCATCTCACATGCTAGTAAAGTAATGCTCAAAATTCTCCAAGCCAGGCTTCAGCAATACGTGAATTGTGTGAACTTCCAGATGTTCAAGCTGGTTTTAGAAAAGGCAGAGGAACCAGAGATCAAATTGCCAACATCTGCTGGATCATGGAAAAAGCAAGAGAGTTCCAGCAAAACATCTATTTCTGCTTTATTGACTATGCCAAAGCCTTTGACTGTGTGGATCACAGTAACCTGTGGAAAATTCTGAAAGAGATGGGAATACCAGACCACCTGACCTGCCTCTTGAGAAACCTATATGCAGGTCAGGAAGCAACAGTTAGAACTGGACATGGAACAACAGACTGGTTCCAAATAGGGGAAGGGGTACGTCAAGGCTGTATATTGTCACCCTGCTTATTTAGCTTATATGCAGAGTACATCATGAGAAATGCTGGGATGGAAGAAGCACAAGCTGGAATCAAGATTGCCAGGAGATATATCAATAACCTCGAATATTCAGATGACACCCCCCTTATGGCAGAAAGTGAAGAAGAACTAAAAAGCCTCTTGATGAAAGTGAAAGAGAAGAGTGAAAAAGTTGGCCTAAAGCCCAACATTCAGAAAACTAAGATCATGGCATCTGGTCCCATCACTTCATGGGAAATAGATGGGGAAACAGTAGAAACAGTGTCAGACTTAATTTTTTTAGGCTCCAAAATCACTTTAGATGGTGATTGCAGCCATGAAATTAAAAGACGCTTACTCCTTGGAAGGAAAGTTATGACCAACCTAGATAGCATATTGAAAAGCAGAGACATTACTTTGCCAACAAAGGTCCATCTAGTCAAGGCTATGGTTTTTCCAGTGGTCATGTATGGATGCGAGAGTTGGACTGTGAAGAAAGCTGAGTGCCAAAGAATTGATGGTTTTGAACTGTGGTGTTGGAGAAGACTCTTGAGAGTCCCTTGGACTGCAAGGAGATCCAACCAGTCCATCCTAAAGGAGATCAGTCCTGGGTGTTCATTGGAAGGACTGATGTCGAGGTTGAAACTCCAACACTTTGGCCACCTCATGCGAAGAGTTGACTCATTGGAAAAGACTCTGATGCTGGGAGGGATTGGGGGCAGGAGGAGTAGGTGATGACAGAGGATGAGATTGCTGGATGGATCACCGACTCGATGCACATGAGTTTGGGTGAACTCCAGGAGTTGGTGATGGACAGGGAAGCCTGGCATGCTGCGATTCATGGGGTCGCAAAGAGTTGGACAAGACTGAGTGACTGAACTGACTGACTGACCACTTACTAAAGTAGATGAATGCATACATTGTTTTGCACTGTAATCTATCTCAGAAAAAAAGATCTTTCATTTGCAGTTTAAGTATCTAAAAGTTTCATTGTCAACAAATTCCCAATGTGCCAGGGTACTAGGCCTGGCAAGTAACCCACGATCACTTGAACACAGATTTAATGCCTTAAGACTTCTGGAAGAATATGTAATATATGCATTTTACTTATAAATATAATTTTCATGCAAGTACAAAAAACGTTCTTTCATATAAACTATAGCCAGGCCAAAGTATACTCCACAACACTTAATAAATATCATTTATGCTTTTATTTCCCCCCTAAATTCTCAGCAAGGAGCAATTTGATGTTTAATACTATTTTTTCCTGAAAATATATAACTTGTCTAATAAGAGCAATTATTTATATCTTTGACATTTGGACTTTATGAGGGTCCTGAAAAAAGTTAATCATTTTAATTAGTAATGGTGCTTTTATACAACAAATTTCCTTAGAGTAAACTACTCTGAAATCTCACAGCTATTTATAATAAATCCTTGGCTTAAAAAACCTTTATATTGCTAAAATGCTGCTTTTAGTGTCTCTCAATTTATGAGCAAATTTTAAAACACTGTCATTCTCATTGTTGAATCTCATAAATAAACTACAATTGGAGGTAAAAGCTAAACATATATTATAGCATCACTGCAATGTCTAATAAATGACATTTTTGGAAAGTGATAGCGTTGCTTATATAGTCATAGATGATTCATTACTTTCTTAAATTTTCTCAACCATCTAATTTTGCTAATCTAGTGCCTGAGTCTCACACTATTGAGACAATAAGCAGCATGATCCCATTGTAAAGTACAGCAAACATTTAAACAATTGATATATTCTTTACTGTTATATTTATTTATTGGTTACATTAAAATAAAATAGCTAACAAATACATACACACTTGGAAAAATATATTATTACATACATAGCAAAATACTTTTATGTTTATCTGTTCAATGTACTTTTTATTTCCTTAAAAGAATTATTCTTAAAATTGGTAAGGAGATGATCTGAATTTTGGCTTTTGCCAGTCACTATTTTAATTATACCAATGCTTTATTATATGAAATTATTGGTCTACTTTTATTGATTAAATTAGATAAATATTAAAATTCTCTCAAATTACAGGAGTAAATACAAAGAAAAATATAGGAGTAGGAGAATAATAAAGTGTTATTATGAGATTATATGAAATCATGTGTGTGGAACTTTGGAAACTTGCAAAGCACTAAGAAATTTAAAGAACCTCTCATTAAAATTATAAATATTTATAATTTTGACTTAAAGTGCTTAGACAAAAATACATAAAGATTTTTCTCCTCATAACTTACACAAAACTCCTTAAAAATAAAAGAGGCTTGTCAAAAGGACAATCTTATTACATAAAATATATTGCATTTTCTAAAGTTATTCTTTAAATCCCAAAGCAATGAATTGCAAATTTACTCATTCAAGGATGTATTTCTTCTGTGATATATAATAGCCTGATACCACTATTAAGGCAAACTGATTGGTCATAAACAGATTGTGTATTCTTTGATATTTTTTTTGATATGTTGATTTATTTACATAGCACTCATATATCCCTGAAATATATTCTGGAAATACAAGAAGAGATTATAGACCCAGTTAAATATATGAGACACCTAAGAAGGGAACCTCTAGAGCAGGCCTGGCAGGATATGATGAATTTCCTTCCTCCTTCACTTACTTTCCCGCCTTCCCAGTCTACCTGCTAGTCTTGTCACACAACAAACTAACTAAAATATAAACATATTTAAAAAACTGTAACCCCCTACTTCACTTATTCTTTCCATGCACATGTACTTTGCTCTGCCTAGTTTTATCTTCCCTGTCTTTACTTTCTCATAGAACAACCGTCTACTCATCACAGTTCAGCATATATTCTCAGTCTCAGAGTCAAAACCACACTTAATTCTTAAGTTCAAGCATGACTAAACATCTCCAAATGATTTGATTCCTCATTCCTATTGACGTGTACACTATTTGGATATTTTCCTGTAACCTAATATGATCCAGCAGAGTTTTCAGTAAAGAACATTAATGGATAAGCTGAAAGTTACCTTTCCATTGATTTTCATGATAAGATTAGAAATTTAGCTCCCTGGAAGAAAAGGTGTTATGGATATATACTAAAAGATACTTATTATGTAAAACCTATTTAAGTCACATATTAAAAGACATATAATATAAAATGTCTTATTGATAAGCAGTTCAGAAATAACAAAAATGTCATTGATAGTATGGTGCTTATCAGAAAAAAAAAAAAATTTTAAATAGGTGGTTCAAAACACCGTTGGAAAACCACCAGTCTTCCAATCTCACTTTTTAATTCTGAATTATAAATTCAGAAATCAGTAAACCTTTAGCATTATGGCCAAGTTTTCCATTAGCCTCACAAAAGTGGCACAACTTCTAAATTAAATCTACATTTCTTTGTTTTAAAAATATTTTCCTGCATTTTCTTCATTACTTAAACACATTGGCTTAACATGGTATCATACTCAAGAAAGATCACAAAGAATTGAAATCCTGAGCAATAGGCACTATGGTGTCTAAGGACATCCCCCGCACCCCCCACCCCTTGTCAATTACCTAATATCCTATTACAAGCAGTTAATGTGCCTGTGTTAACAATTCTCTTTATAATAGGATATTCTATTTATTTAATTGATGCCTGTTGTCCTGATTAGAGTGGACAGGCAAGCTTAAATAATGATGGTTGAGTCTGGTTAAGGCTTATGATTGGAATCTATGGTAACTTGCTCTGCTTTATTTGCTGTAAACTCTAGGGCTGTTGCACAGTGTGGTGTCCCCAGCCACAAATGATGGTGAATGGTTCCTATTAGGCAGCTCCTGGCTTTAAGTTGGAGTTATCTTTGACTGGTTTCACTTCTGGCAAAAACTATTAGTTGAATACAAAGAATGTTTGTAATATCAAGCTTTGCAAAAGGATGCCAACTTCCGTGCCTCTCCAAGAGCACAGCAGGCTGCATTACCAAGTGTTTTTCTGTTTCTTATGAATAAAATTGTTTGCTTTCCTATTTCATCCTGCTGATTCCAGATAAACAGTGCATCCAAGGACATAAAAGAAAGTGTCACCTTCAACTCACCCAGATCTCTACTTTTAAGCAAGATACTTCAATAAATTTGGTAACCCCCAACTGGGATTCAAAAAATCTGGATCACAGTTATCTCACTAACTTAACGACCTTGAAAAATTACTTTTTTTTTCATTAACTAGATTTCAAAATGAGGAATTTTCAGATAAAATAATTTTTTCCAGAGAAAATAATTTATGATTCTATGTGAATGCTTTATATTCCACACCTTAATAAGTTGAAAACCATCAAACATTAAATTACTTTTGCAAGTTATTACAACTCCGTTATAGTAAGTTTCACTATAATAAACAGCATTCAAAATGAGGACAGACTTATGTCTCCAGAAGCAAAGGAAGTGATGCTTCCAAAATGAAAATGAGCAACTTTGTCTTCAAAAGCGTAGCTTTAACAAGATAAAAGGGTGTCCCTAGAACACTGTAGCACTGGTTAAAAATTAGATGACTTATGTTAAAAATTCTTAATCCAATGAAATCTTTGATAATTATGTTACCAGATTCTAGCACAGAATTATTGTTATTACATCTCATGATTATCATAGAATCATAGAGCATGAGTGTTGGAATCTGTGTTGTCTAATTTGTAATCTTATGAATGAAATTCTTTAATAATGATTTTGGGAAATTATCATGGAACCTTAGCTCTAATACATTCAATGATAAAGGTTTCAGAATACTGACTATTCTATGGAACAGAGTTCGTTGAACATTTCTTAAGATAATACATTTCTCCTTAGAAGGAAGCAATTTTCTACCGTTTATACCTACTAACATTTGTTCTTGCCTTCAGGAATCACCAAGAATAAGTTATCCTTTGTCTCTCTTCTGCATTAAAGTGCTTCAGATATCTTTTAAATGACTGTCCTCTCCTCAACCTGTCTTCCTCAGCACATTAAACATTTCCTTGGATTCACATATTTTTAAAAGCACAAAAAGTACCTGTATATACATGCAAAACGGAAAAAGTATAAAAACTTAAATGATAACAATCATCAAACTTTTTTAAAACTAGAAGCCTTCTTAGAAATTAAGAAGCTTGTAACATGAATTTTAATTGATCACATGATCATAGCAACCATGCCACAGAGTCAATGCAAATTCTCAGAATCCTTCTCAAGAGAAAGCTCCAGAAAGAAAAACAGGTCAACATATGCTAACACTAAAGATTACATCCCTCAACTACTGTGGTTTTCATATTTTACAGAGGAGGAAACCGTGCTTCCCGGGAGGCTAAATATTATTGACTGGCAAACCAATACCAAAATCCTAATTTCTAAAATTCCTAGTCTGCCATATTCTACAAAAATTTGGAAGATAATTTAAAGATCAGTTAGCTAAATTCCTTATTTTGGTGAAATAAGTGAGGTCTTGAAAGGTTAAATGATTAACATGTATTTCCCATGTATCACTACTCTCTTTCTAAAATATTAAAAGAAATTTTAAAATATTAAATTACATATATGCACATAGCATACATCTTCAATAGCAGTGACAGACAGAGCAACCTTAAAACAAAAGTTGTTTTAAGAATTTTGCCTAAGACTCATGTATAACCAAATACCAAAAGGGCATTATTTCAGGAATTGAATCTAAGAAAAGCAAAACTTTTCTGAGAACTTCCTTTGGTCATACAAAGCAATGCTGAGTATGATAGAGTAAGAATTTTTGTAGGCACTAGAGCTTTTGAAAATATAAAGTCAAGCACTACAATTACCATATGGAAGACATTCATTAAGAATATATAGGTTTATAATATATGAAGCACATTGAAAATTGAAATCTTGGGCAGGGTCAGGGAAAAGTCATGTAGCGTAAAAAGTATTATCTGCCAGCAAATTAATTAAATCTCCCAGTTCTAGGAAAGGCCATATATTCTGTGTAGACACTCATAGAAAGGCAGATGTGCAGTGCTTCCGAGATAGTGCTGTAATCTACTCATAAATAGGACTCACCAAAGGACACTGACAGCAATTTGGCATTAAAAAAGAGTTCACATGCATGGAGAATTTACTTTACATTAGCTTTTACTGAGGAAACTCCATATCTGACAGGGCAACCTTTACACATCTTTCAAACTTCTTTTGCTCTAGTTTGACGTCCATGTGTGAGCACATATTTAGTCATTAAAGTCAATAATTTGCATTGAGAAAATAGTTTTTGCTTTCTTCTGCTTTTCTGTTTGTCTTTTATTTCCACTGATATTATCCATATAAAGCTATGTATTTTTTAGTGTCAAAAATGTTAGAATGATGAATGAACATCTTAAGGGAAAACTCATCTCAGGCACCAACTCAAACCAAAATATTTAATCAATTAAGAAAGAAAAAGTAGAGACTTCTTCATGTGTGCTTAGTTGCTTCAGTCATGTCTGACTCTTTGAGACCTCAGGGACTGGAGTCTGCCAGGTTCCTCTGTCCATGGGATTTTCCAGACAAGAATGCTGCCATGCTGTCTCCAGGGGATTTTCACAGCTCACGGATTGAACACACATCTCTTAAATCTCCTGAATTGGCAGGTGGGTTCTTTAACACTGAGACACTTAAATTCTTTTACTTTTATCAAATATTATTTTTTATTTCATTTTTCTATATTTTTTCATTCATTTTTATGCATGCTTATATTAATTTTATCTATATATTATACTATATACTAGCCAAATCATACATTTATTCTATATAATTCAGATAAAAGGTATTAATATATGCAGCTTTAAACTGTAACTCCTTTTGTTTCCTGAAATTATTTAAACAGATTTTTTGGGTTCTTCATACTGCACAAATATAGACATGTAAACTGAAGGAGCCAATCCTGAATTCCATCTTTTTTTTTGACAAAGTATTTTGCACTAAATGAAAATAACCAGAATGCTAAAACGATTTGCAACCAACTAACAGAACAATTTGAAAGACTGGGGCTATAAACTAGAAAAAGAGAAATAGAGACATTATAGAGCTAGCCATTATGATGGAGTGTCTACCTGAATTTCAGTTGCTGGAAGTACTTTTGGAGTACATTTGGAGAAGGAATAGTACTTAAATTTTGTGTTGTTCCAAAGGAAAAATTCAGGATAAATGGATTCAAGTTCTGGGAAGGCAAATTTTGGCTCAATATAAGAAAAAGCTTAAAATTTAAGTTAAAGATGTCCCCAAATCAGTGAGCTACCCCTAGATTTTTTGTCACCAGAATCATTCAAGCAGAGATTAGTGATTTGGCCACCTCATGCGAAGAGTTGACTCATTGGAAAAGACTCTGATGCTAGGAGGGATTGGGGGCTGGAGGAGAAGGGGACGACAGAGGATGAGATGGCTGGATGGCATCACTGACTTGATGGACGGGAGTCTGGGTGAACTCCGGGAGTTGGTGATGGACAGGGAGGCCTGGTGTGCTGCGATTCATGGGGTTGCAAAGAGTCGGACACGACTGAGCAGCTGAACTGAACTGATGATGGGTATGAGGGATGCATGAATAATCTAAAACCAGATTGGCTGGTGATAATCTCTTTACCAACTCTTAAAATTCCATGATTAATTCAGCAAACATTCATTCCATGCTCCAGGCACTCCATATAAAAATAGAAATAAACTGATCCTTATATTCACAGAACTAATGAATTGGTTAATTCTAAGGTCTTATTGGTTGAAAGTCTAGGAAAGAGGGTATTTTGACTTGTACCCTAATTTTCCATTAATCTCTGCCTTAATTGTGCCCTCTAGGCACAACCTTTTTAGTTCTAAGTACATAGCTCCAAGTTAATGCTTAAGCCCTTAACTTGCTATCAAAAGCACTGTTCCCACAGAAAAAAATCCCAGAAAAATACAGTGTACACAAAGCAATGTATCTTAATTTCCCTTTCTCTTTTCAGCATTTTACCTCAAAGGCTTTTCTAAGAATAAAGGAAACATGAACTCATAAATAAAGTCCTTTTTCTCTACTTGCACTGATTTTTTTCCCCTACAAGTTTTCTTTCATATTTTTTAAAGTCCTCTCAGTGTCTGTGGTTTTCAGTGATCTGTTTCCTTCAATTTTTTATTGCTTTTCAATGTATTCACTTTCCCCATATCTTTTTGTTTCTATATTTTCAAAGATTTTTTCTTTTCTTTTTCAGTTTACCTTCTTTTTCTCATCTAATTTTACTCCCCCATTTCTTTCTTTTCTTGTATGTAACCTGTTAAGACTCTAGCTGTATGGTGCATATTTCTTTTATTCATCTATAAAATAACAACAACAAAAAAAGTTTCTCTGACCTTTCCTCAAAACTTCAAAATATTTTGGTTGGATTGTTTCCTTTCCATGTGAGATATAAGTATATCTATGCTTCTTTTCTTACTACTAGATTTGATAAATTTTATAAAATTTAAATGATCTTTTTTTCTATGTTTTCAATTATACTTACTTGGTTTTTAATTGCAGGTCCTAAATTTAGGGAGAAAAATAAATGACTTATTTTTTATAATAAAATATATTAAGTCATCTATGCAGCTAATAACAGTCAAGAGCTACAAATGAAAGGAAATAAAAAGGGTAGAGATAAGTGTGGATGAAAAGGGTCCCTACAAGAGTGAAAAGAAGAATGACTGTGTTCTAAAAATTCATTCATCTGTTCAACATTTAGTGAGTAGCAAACACTGTGGGCATAGAAGAGTTCATAAAGGATAAGATGGAATCATAGAAACTTAAAGAGTTAAACATGAACGAGAATCCCAGCTTCGCTGGGGAGGAAACAGGAGACTCTGCAAAAGACACAGTGCACTTTAGTCAGTTCTGAGTAATCTTGACCACGTCAGGTTTCTCCAAGCCTCACTGTTTATCATTTAAATATGAATATTAACAATTTTTAACTGTGTTCCTTTGTGTGGAATGAATGAAGAAAATAGGGATTATTAAGCTTACTTACACTGTGCTGGACACACAGAAAACCCTCTGCACATTTCCTATTACTGCTTTTGGTGTGAATTTTCCAAGCAGACCTGGGGAAACGGCTCTCCAGATGGAAGGACCCAACAATGCAAAGGTCTGTGGGCAAGGAAGATTATAGCCATTGGGAAAGATGGGGTAGGCCAGAACAGTGTATATCCAGGGTAAGTGCATAAAGTAAGGACTAGAAATGCAGGTAGAAATGAGATCACGAAGGCCAACCAATGATTTCAGAGCTTTTAGGGATAAGAGACTCTGCATTTGTGAATGAAGATCTATGGTCCAGTCTTTAACGGTCAATGGTCACATCAATGAAAATTCCTGTAAAGAATCTGCTTCATTTATATACACAAACAAGTCTTTGGCTACTATTCTAAGGAATACCATAGTGTTGCCACACACAGGCACACCTATAGACACACTCACTGCTTTTCTTTAAAGACATTTACTAAAAATCTTCCCAGCCCAAAGGCAGTAATCTAGTTCCTTGCCTCAAAGATCCTAATAGAGTCACAAAGGCGTAGTGCAAAGCCCAACATGCCCTCAAAACAAGCCCCTGCAGGAGCAAGGAGGACCAGTTCTCCTGGTGAAAAAGGAAATCAAGAAGGTGGGCGTTTCCCATAATGACTTACAGTTTGTGTTTTTACAGGTTAAGACTCTGCTGGAGTTCGAGCCCTGAGGGCTTAGCTCCTTTCAAAATTATCAACCTGAAAGAGGTAGACTTGAGCTGGCAGGAGGACCAAGGCCCTCCCCCACCTTCCTCAAATGCCACCAGCTGAGCTGAGCAAAGAAATCTTTGCAAAAAAGCCATTGGCCTACACTCAGCTCCCACATCTGGATGACCTTGATTTGTGGAGTATTTAGGTTTGAATTGAAATGGCTCATACTTAATTTTCTATAATCAGATGAATAAGCATTATAATTAAAGTACATAGTACAGTTTTGTGTGATGCTTTTGAAAGTTCAAATGCTAAAATAATTGAATTCTGAGTTAAAGTTCACAAAATATTCTCATTTTACAATTTGCAAAGATATGTCATATAAAAAGTCTTTGTAAAACATTGAAAGTGGCATATATATATAGGTCCGTTTTTTTTTTTTTTTTCTATACAATCAATTGAGGAAACTGCATAGCACCTTTCTCTGAAAATGATACAGGTTGTTCTTCTGTAATCCTTTACATTTAAAAATCATCTACAACTGTGCAGGGAATTCTGAAATAGCATGCTGAAATAGGTAAAGATTTACTCAAGTTGTGTAATTTCCTTGTATCAGTAGGCTCTATGTAGTGGATGCATGAGTTTTCTCTATATAAAAGATAGACTATTAATGGAGAATGCAGAAGAGGGGCAGCTGTACTGCTTCATGAGGACCACCATACCTGTTGATTAATGGAGAGGCCTTAACAGCACTCTTCTTCCATGCGTCTTGCCATGAGGAAAGGGGAGGAAGGGAAAGGTAGTGATGGCAGCAACACCTGGGGAAGGGAGATGGGGAAATATGTAAAGGGAAAATCAGCAGCCCCTACACCACGGTGTCCATCCACAGACTTGCCAATGAAACAATTTTCAAAAACCCTAAACTTGTTTTCTTTCTTTTTTAAAAAATCTAGATAAATTTTAAAGATAATTTAAACAAATTAGGGATTTTGAATGGCGTTAATCTCATCACTCTCCAACTATCAACTATCCTCTTCTGAGTCTGGGACATGGGGGCTGCTACATGTAATGAACTACCATCTTATTCTCACTTTTTGACTAGACAGGGTAGCTTAAGGCAGGACTAGGCAGGACTTTGATATGTGGGTACAGTGTTTTGTTTTTTGTTTTTATTTTTTACAACAGATTTATGAAAAAAAAAAAAAAACAAAAAACTGCAGGATAAATAGTACCAAATGGGTATGTATATTTTCCCCAACACACAGTAGGATTATTACCATTTACTTGTCCTGCCTCCATCTAATTGCCATACATCTAAAAGCTCACAAACATCTTCCTTATTACATTCTCCTAAGGGTGTGTAGGTTTGATATCAAAACAACTTCAACTTGTTATTTTAACAAAAAAGAATTAAATTTAGTAGAATGCCTATACACTGCAAGAGACCAAACTAATAAAAGTTGTAAAAAGGTTCATGTTTTAATTATATTTTTGTAGACATGGTTTAATTTGAACTACATGTAATTTTTTTAAAGTAAATAGAGTTATATGAAAAGAAGTACAATGAAAAAATTTCATAAAACATTGATGATAATACTGAACTCTTTGAATTTTAGTAGTGATCAACTGGTTTAGTGAATCAATTTAAAGGGCAATACCACCTGAAAAAGACATACTGCTACATATTTTGCTCTTGATATTTGTTTTCAGAGAAATCTTTGCCTTTCTATGTTTATATTGAAATACAAACTTCATATGAAAAATGACATTTTACATGATTTAGGGAAGCTTTTATACACCCTGGAGATAAGCTTATTAAAAATATGTATATTTTTTAAGAAAATAAGAAGTCATCCACTTGGGGTTTTTAGTAATGGAGATGTTTATGCATGTATAGGGGCAGGGAGTATATGGGAAATTTCTGTACTGTCCTCTCAGTGTTTTTGTGAACCTAAACTGTTTTTAAAAAGGCCTTAAGCATTGTAACTTAAAAGATAGGAGAGAATTAATTTTGGGGGTGAAAAAAAATGGTTTTGATCCCTCCCACCCATACATTTCTTAGTGTAATATCTACAGAAGGGCTGGGACATTCTTGAGTTTTTCTCTAAAGACAAGGATTTATGTAAATACCTGTTTGCATTTTTGCTTCTGAATGTGATTCTGACCATTAATCTAAATGTTTAAGAAAGCAGCTATCACAAAGATATTTGAGGTTTGGAGTATGATAATCCTTTTGGTCTTGCCTTAATCCTATTTAAACAGGATGTCTCAAAACTTTCCAGTTTCTCAACTCTTTTGGTCTCTGACACACTAATTACTATTAGGCATCATCTCTGCTTAAAATAACATATCCATCTAATACTTAGGTAATAGTATTAGTCAGCTCTTGAATTGAAACATTTGGAAACTAATTGGTTATCAGATGGATTAGCATCAAAGAATTCTGAAGGAACATGCACTAAGCCTGTTAAATTAAAATAAATAAACTCAAAGTAGTAAACTTAAATTTTATTTGATATGGTTGAACATAATTTTTATAGCTTTGCTTTTTTTCTTATACATTTTAATTTTGTGTTTAATTTTAAAAATATTAATTGCCATCACACATATTTTAAAATTTAAGCTCCCCTTCAAAATTAAAAGCCACATATTCTAGTAATATCAAAGTAACAAAGTTATAATTAATTATTCCTACATTTAAATGTTCCTGATTGATTATTTGGGGATCAGCATTTTGTCTTTGGAAGAATCAAGTGTGTGAATCTTCCAAGACAGAAAACAAAAGGGGCCCACATGTTCTTAATTTATGGCAAAAAACTTGAGTCTAGCATGAAACACAGCAGTTTTTGTACATGAATCCCTAATACCATAAGGATTTTATATAAGTAAGTTCTTCCTTTGATCTTAGGAAGGGTAGATTATCATGAGGTAATATATTTGGAAATTTGCACCACACTGTGAAAGATACAAAAATAACCAAAGGTGTACTTATGAGAAACTTTGGAAAATAAATATACACACACAAAACACAGATGACTGCTCACAGTAGAACTTATCAAGATGTAACAAGTAATATAAAATGATTTTATAAATATCTGAGTTTATAAATAACTAAAACAACTTAGAATGGTAGTCCAAAAGATTAAACAGAAATTTTCGAGTCATAAATTCATAGAGTGGAGAAGACAGCTTCATGGATTAAGGGAAATAAAAATGAAAGCTATTTTTTTCCTATTAAGAGGTAGGAGCCAGGATAATAAAATCACCCCTGGTACTAACGGGGTATTTGTTAGGAATATGCTTATAGGCAATCTTATGAGCTAGATTTTTACCTGGCTAGAAAAGGGAAAATGTACAATATGATGCATGAAAATAAAAAGTAGATAGACAAATGATTTGTGATTTTACTGAGTAGAATTGGCAATCAAGAATTTGTAAAGAGATTGATTTTCCAAAAGGACAGGAATTTGGTCATGTAGATAAAATGAGAATATCATAGAGAATGCTATGGTTCAGCCCTCTGTGGTTCTGTTCTTAGAAAAATGTATGTATGATAAAAGTAGAAATACGTATACTAACATATTGACACAGAGAACACAATGTCAAGCTGTAGGGCCCAAGAATAAGGCACAAGACTTGCTTCACATCCTCACAAAAATATATATTAATTACATGGGGAACAAAACTAAGGTCAAATTTCTTAGTGTTTGGAAGCTCAAAGCAAAGAAACAAAGGGATGAACTTTGAGAAAGGAGACACAGAGCTACTTCTTCAAGACTGTGTCAGATATGGAAAAAGGATAAAGAAAGAAACAGTTTGTAGAAAAGGAAACTGATACAGCCTAATGCAACGTGATGAGAAGAAGGTTATTTAGTGTTGGCAAGTCAAAAGTCAGTCAAACCAGACAGATTATATGGTGGGACCATATAATATGGTTGGGAACCAGCACACCTTGATAAGCAGAAGAGACACATCAAACAACATATAGAATGAGAGCTTAATTAGGCAATGAGACTGCTATTCTCTGCTTGATGACCTTAAACCTTCATCAAAACATCACTGTCTGATACAAGAATATATGAGAAAAGGCCATTACCATATGGTATAAACATTCCTGGTAACAGTATTGTTATCCTTATCCTATTTGTGAGGTCTATCTTAAAAATACATTTTCTATAAGAGTTAGAAAATTGATATTTTAGCTCTGATTCTGACCCTAAAATTTTCCCTGAGTCACATATTCATGTGTGCTAAGTCACTTCCATCCTTTCTGATTCTTTGAGACCCCATGAACTGCAGCCTGAATAGGAACAGTCTACCATATTCCAATGAACAGTTCAATTTTCTCTCATTCTCCTTCTTGCTAAGAGTGGCTGGATACTTATCAAAAGGAAATTTTATTCATCTTAATGCTGGGTGTGTCTGGGCTTCCCCTGAGGCTCAGTGGTAAATAATCTGTCAGTAATGCAGGAGATGTGGGTTTGATCGTTAGGTCCAGAAGATCCCCTGAAGAAGGAAATGGCAACCCACTCCAGTATACTTTTCTGGGGAATCCCATGGACAGAGGAGCCTGGCAGGCTACAATCCATGGAGTTGTAAAAGAGTAGGACATGACTTAGCAACTAACAACAATGTTATTTTTAGGCAGGGCTGGAGCTTGAAGAGGTCAGCTTGGCTGTTGCTGCTAGCTCCTGCAGGGTGGAGTAAGCTGGTACCCTGGTATATTTTTAAGATTATTTAACTCCATAAAAACATAATTTTTTTTGTCTTTTTTTCTCTTTAGCTGAAAATTTTCATTATTTTTATTTAATGAAATAAATTAATCACTACACACTACATCCTAACAGTAAATTTTCATGATGACAATTAGAGTATTGCCATACAAATCTTTACCTGTAACCTATTTTTCTGACAACCTCACTAAAAGTTCAAGATTTTGTTGCACTGAAAACATTTTATAAATCTTCTAGCAAATCTATAATATTCCACTTTATTATTTTCAAATTCCTAATGTTTTACCAATCTGCTAAGAAGTTCTCAGTTTATAGCTACAATAGAGAAGGAAATGGCACCCCACTCTAGTACTCTTGCCTGGAAAATCCTATGGAAGGAGGAGCCTGGTTGGACAGGACTGAGCGACTTCACTTTCTCTTTTCACTTTCATGCATTGAAGAAGGAAATGGCAACCCACTCCAGCGTTCTTGCTTGGAGAATCCCAGGGATGGGGAAGCCCGGTGGGCTGCCATCTACAGGATCACAGAGTCGGACACGACTGTAGCGACTTAGCAGCAGCATAATCCACTGTGTCCTTCATACAAACTAACAAATCAGCTACCCTAGTATCTAAGAGATCAGTAATGTTCACTTAGAATTTTAATTAATGTATGATTCACTCAGTATAATTAATATTCTAAATTTAGTTTTCCCTACAAAATATATTTTAATGAGGATTTTGCTCTTTTTTTTCTTGACATAGAATTGAGTAAATTTATAAAACTATGGATCTTAAATTCTCACATACAACATTTTTAGTCTCTGCAACTAAAAGTTGTCATATCAATTTTATTATTTAGGTTTGTTCATCAAATATTTAAAGAGTGTTCAATCTTGGCTAGACACCACTTTAATCAGTAGTACTTAAATTTGGATTTCAGGACTCCTCTAGCCTCTTAAAAACTGTAAATGACCCAAAAGTGCTTTTGTTTTTATGTGACTTTTTTTTTTATGTGACAGGTAAAGATTTGTATGGCAATACTCTAATTGTCATCATGAAAATTTATTGTTAGGATGTAGTGTGTAGTGATTAATTTATTTCATTAAATAAAAATAATAAACATTTTCAGTTAAAGAGAAAAAAAGACAAAAAAATTATGTTTTTATTGAGTTAAGAAATGTGACTACATCATTGCTGCTGCTGCTGCTAAGTCGATTCAGTTGTGTCCGATTCTGTGCAACACCATAGACCGCATCCCACCAGGCTTCCCGTCCCTGGGATTCTCCAGGCAAGAACACTGGAGTGGGTTGACATTTCCTTCTCCAATGCATGAAAGTGAAAAGGGAAAGTGAAGTCACTCAGTCGTGTCCGACTCTTAGCGACCCCATGGACTGCAGCCTACCAGGCTCCTCCGTCCATGGGATTTTCCAGGCAAGAGTACTGGAGTGGGGTGCCATACATCATTGGTAGTTTAAAAAATAAAATTGACATTTTAAAAATTAATTGTAAATGCATTTGAAAATAGCCATAATAAAGTCATTTCTTTTCAAAATAAAATATTTTTATGAAAAACGATTACCATACTTTATAAAACCAAAAATAAGCTAGAAGAGTGACATTATGATGTGTTCTAATATAGATTGTGATAGGAAAAGAGCAAAGCTGGATAGGGTCAGTATGGGCTCCACAGAAGAGGTGATACTTGAAGTAAACTTTAAATAAAGACTTGACTGGATGGATGGAAACATTGGTGAAAGAGGTTAAGACCATTCTAGTGAAAGAAGGGCATGGCTAAACAGAGCATGTTGTAATAGAAAGAATATGGATTTTTTTGTTTATTTGTTTGACAAAGTTTCCTCAGACTCCATCTCAGCTATTTTGGCTGTATGGCTTTGAGTAAATCACCTAAGGTCTGTGAGCCTCTCTTTGCTCTCTTGTGAGCCTACAGATTAAGAACGTCATGAGAATTGAGATGAAAAATGTAAAATATTTTCACGTGTGGCAGTTAAATGGAACTCAGTAATATAATGTGTTTTGTTGCATATTTAAGGACAGCGAATTGATTATCATGCTGAGAGCATAAAATACTATGAGATGTAGTGGGGAGAATGGAAATTATAAACAAGAGTGAAAAGAACAGCAGAAAAGAAGAGCTGGTGTGGAGGTTAAAGGTGGGTATGAGTGACTTAAAAAAACACAGAAACACAGTAATATGAAATGAACTACCTTGGAAACTCCAATGAGAATCACTTCTCATACAGGCCTTAGCAAACCCATAGAAAATCTCAATTTCCATTTGGTGCCCTCCTATCCTTTCCCAGAATTACATACAAATGAACAAACTCAGGTTTTAGAAAAATGAATTACTCCAGTATCATCATAAATATAGAATGAATATGTAAAAAATAAAATGGATGATAAAAAACTTAAGACAAATTTAACCAACCACTTTGCTGCTTACAGAGGTTTAGTTGACCTGAATCTTCCATGTCTCTATGAAATTAGATTTCAATTAATCTCAGCAATGAATGAATGGTGAATATATAAATAAAAGTATATTTTAAGCCATATGCATACTATAGTAAGAATCTGAACTCACAACTGTGATGTTCTCAACTTGGAACTGAAAATTAGGAGACTCATAAAGTCTGCAAATTGATTTCAACTTATTTAGAAAACACTTTTATTAAGAGTGTGATACATAGATAATGTTATGACTTTTCCCCATACTGGTTTGTACCATCTAGATGCTATCTTTGATCTTCAAGACTTCACTGATAGAATGTTAAAAAGTATTTCCCAACAAAAAAATATTTTCTGCCGATGCACCTTAGTTCTGACAATTAAGGCACAAAAGAAAAAAATATACTTAGTAGAGAAGCACAGCTTTAAAATGTAAAATAAACTCTTCATCAAGGTCCAGGTTTAAAATTTTATAAAACACAATAAATATCCTGGCTCATTGTACAGGCACTGGCTGTAGCAATACACCAATGACAGGTAAGAACAATGTGGGTTTTAGATGAGAATGACTGCAATAATCTATAAAGAATTTAGGACTAGACTATTCTTTTTTTTACAAAGTATGTTTTACATCAACCCATCATTTTGTCTGATCTCTTCACTCCCACAATTAAACCCAGCCTAACTTATCAGAAGAGAAAGCAAAGAAAATAAAGCATTAAACCAAGGTAATAATGGTAATTATGGTTGGACCTTGGACCCAGAGAATATTAATTTATTCTTTAATTAATTCAGCAAATATTTACTGAGCATCTAGTCTATGTCAGGCACTTCCTTAGTAGCTTGAGATAAAAAGAGCATAAAAACATAATCTCAATACTCCGGAAGCACAAGTAGGTAGGATATTTTATAAATAAGTAAATACAACATTTTATTCCACTCAATACAATACAAATAATTCTAAAAATTGTTTTCAGGAGAATTTTGTTGTAAAAAACATATACTGTAAAAATGAGACCAAGCTCTTCACTTTATAACTTTTTACATTCTGACTTTGTAAATATGGCTAGTAAAGCTCTATGTCCAAAAAGATAGGTGTCTAACTCCATGTAGCACTCGTCATCCAGGACTTACAAATAACTGTACTAATGGCTGAAATTAAATATGCATGATAAATTTTGACCTTCATTTTCAGGTCTCATGTGCATGTATGTGAAGGCAGGATGTAAGCATAATCAACTTATGGTGATAACTTTGGAATAAAATATCCCTATTCAACCATTCTCCCCTATAGCACTATTTGCATACAGTTTCTTCATTGAAATTTCTCTTTTCTTTACTTTTTTTTTCACTACCTCCCCTCTCTTGGTATCAACTACTATATTCTAACTTTGTCAAGTCAAACAACAGTTGTCAATTCTGTGTGAATTTAGCCATATAAATGTAGTTGCTGCTGCTGCTGCTGCTAAGTCACTTCAGTCATGTGTTATCTACTCACAATTGAGAAACTTTTTTTTTCTTTATCAAGAATGCTTCAGTCTTGAATCAGTTTAGCAGAAGCTACGCTAAGTCATTTTGAGTTTACCTAAATGAAAATGAAAACAAAATGGATGATTTCCTTTGTAAAGTTGAAATAACTCCATTCTGCACTGTTATTTATAATTTTAAACCTCAAGGAATGATTATTCATAGATCTGTGGAATGCAAGGAAAGGAAAACAATCTGTTCACCCTATCCTTCATTTGGAATACTTTTCCCACTCTGCAGTTAATGTATTTTAATTTATTTTTAAAAAACAAGTTGTTCTTTGACTATAAAACATCTCAGATGCTTAGTAAAACTTTTTTTGTGTATTATTTTCTTCTCAGCATACTGTGTACAACCAGAGAGGTAGGCAGCATGTTCTAAGCTGGAATTCAGTGAATACATGAGAACACCTTTTTTCAATGCTGTCATTTAGATTACATGAACTTAAATGCCAACTTTGGGCAATGCTATTCCCTCGAAGCATATATATTATTTCATTATGGATGTATTAATTCACAGTGTTTTATTTCAAGCCTATAAAATATGGTATCTCTTGAGAAATCTGACAGCTGATAAAACTGCATTAGAATGGTGCATGTGCACATGTTTTCACATTTCCACAAAGTTGCTGATTTCTTCTTATTTGAGTCAGCTGTCTGAATTAGTTGCACAGCATTAAATTTAATAAACACCATATGGATCTGATAATGTATGAGAAGAACCTGTTCTTTCTCTTCCCTGCCACATATATGCTCTTTTATCTTTCAATTAAGTGATACATTTCCTGGCTAAGTTTATTTTAAGAGTGTTGTGTAAAAAGAAACCAAATCTTTGAAATCTTTGTCTTAGTATAACCGCTCTAGATGTACATAATGCACAAAATATGTCACATGCTTTTCCATTTATAGAAATAAAATCTTTAAAATTTTTATATTGTGTGCTTAAATTTCTCAAGTCTTTAAAATATTCAGTCAATTAATAGAAGTTCATTATAAGAAGAAAGTGAAATCACCATTTTTTAAGTTAAAGTTTTACTGACAAAATACACTGAATTTCTCAATAGAGTTTCAGTCAAAAGCAGTTCAGAAAGTACGATGATAAAAGGTTCCTTAAAGTTCAAGACAAAAGAAATATCTACTTTTTAAAATATGGACCAAAACTACTAAGTTTAATTCCTGGGAGATGAAGAAAGAGTTTGAAAATATTTTAATATGCTAAATGCAGATTCTGAGAACTGGTTATAATCCTGAGTCCCTCTTGCCTGCACACCAGAATTCTTCATTCTGAGGTAAACACTGGCCTCAAACTCTAGGCATGTGCTTATCAACCCTGATCTGATTTTCCTCTAATATGAGCTCAATTAAACTTCCTACTCTTAAAGGACCTATCCATTTCTTGTCAGTAAAAGAAACAGGTAAGGAAATACATCAAGAGTAGATAAGTACATGGAAAGTTATATTCTGTGTAAGAGCAATAAGATACTATGTATTCTAAATTTTCCTACATCAAATTTAGATTTGCAAAGCCAGGCCATGTATGATTACAAATGCTGAAGGCAAACCTTTATAGTGGTTCATTCTTTTGAGACTTCAAATTATAACACCATCCCTTTTTTACAAGGCATTACTAGAATATTCCCCAATGTGTATATTAGATTCCTTTATAGAGACAGTCATGTTCCTACAAGCCATAAATTTAATAAATCACCAGATATATAACTTTCATTCTCACATTTACATTACCAAGTATTTTATGGAGCAATTTTCTTAGTCATAGCAGTGAGACTGTTCAGTGATATAAATAAATAAATACTATTCCAGCAAAACCCCTTAACTCTAAAGGAATGGAATCTCACAAGAATACAATTCACTATTAAAGATAATTCAGCTATCAGTAGGGTCTATCTTGCATTGCCTCTATGAAAGTTTATTACGAGTAGTATCAGAAGGACTTTATTATAGCAAGCTTTGCAGAAGCCAAGGACAGAGTTATGGCTGGGTTCCAGTGAAAAGAGAAAAAGCTTGAAAAGCCTAATATACCACAATACTGAAACTGTTATTATAAATAACTGGTACATTTACATCAGATTATCATATATTTTCAACAGAAACGTCAAATGCCAACTCTGTCAGTATCTGTCTCTGGGCGCGGATCTTCCTGTTGAGACCTGTTGTGCACTAGCAGAGCCAGGCTTAAGTGCTCCCCAAGGATTTTTATGTTTATATTATAAAAAAAAATTCTTTGCAAGGAAAATTAGACTTTAAGGTGTAAAGAATATTTTGAAATGATGAAATATTTTATTGGTCCAATGAAATTACTTTAAAGCGATATTTTAAAATACTCCAACTCTAAAATACTCTAACTTTAAAATACTTTAATACAGTTCTTTTAACTTAATCAGCACAATTCCCTAAGCATATATTATAAAAATGCAAGTATACATCTTATTATTGGTGGGTGGAAGGGGGTAATGGGGCAGGAGGAAGCAGTAGAAGGCATTAGAAAACCATAGCCTTGAGTTAACCTTATAGTCTTTTGTTGGTTTTTACCTAAAGGGTTATATTGAATTCCAAATTCTCATATTTAAATAATGAGAGAAAATGTTCCAAATTGTAAAGGCACTTGCTCTACATGTTTTCTATTTGCAATTTAATAAACTTACTTCAATACAGGAGTATTGCTTATTTTTATAATAAAAGTCTTAATATGGTAGGAGGCTGTCAAATTTGCAAATGATGAAACTATTGACTTTAATAGAACAGTTCCAAAATAGAGTCTGGAGGCATAGTTTATTATTCAAATTATTTCCAAGAAGTGCTTTAGGCTTCTTAGCCCAACCCATCACGGATGGTGTGTCATGCATGTGTGTGTGTGTGCGTCTGTTTCCTTGGTGAGCAATGCTGAGTCTTCTTAAAATTTGCTCATAAATTTCAGAATGAGTTTCCAAAAATTAAAGTAACTAGGTCAAATTCTCCACATGTTGTACCACCAAATAAAATATCTGTCCTCAAAATTGTTTAGGAAGTCATATCAGGTATACAAGTAGATAGTTCATAAAGTCCAATCAATAGGGACACTAGTTAAATGAAGTGCAAAAAATATTATAATGGATCCTTTTGCTCTTTGGAATCAATGGCAGTAATCTTTGTTTAGAAAGAATGTGTGTCTGAGCAATAACATGTACCAATATTTCTCAAGCTGCTAAAACAAAAAGAGCTCAGAAGCAGGCATCTCTCCATTTAGCTATATTACATTTTCTGTTCTTTTCTTCCCTATTTAGGCAGGAGAACTGCCTTAACCACTTCAGAAATGCCCTACCTTCATCCCAGGAAAGGAAATGAAGGCCTTAGCACTGATGCTAAAATATATATAATAGATACAAATGAGCAGCAGGGGCAGATGGGGACTTTCAGTTACTTTATGACTAGGTCAATTATTAGCAAACTGTACATGCCGGCTTCTCAGTGAAAACATTATTTTCACTTAATCCCAAAGTGAAATATGCATTATCTTTTCTGTTATTCCTAAATACATGAACTGATTCTATATATCAAATAAAAAAGCAATATCCTTTTTCAATATGAAAATCAAATTACAACAGCTTAAATGCTAGCACCAATTGAGTTATCAATCTATGTTTGTAAGGCATGTCTTCTCCTGACTACTAAAAAAATTAATAAACTATACTACTGGAGAATAAAGGACTTTAAAACTCTTTTGTACAGATGATATATATGTCCTTTTACTTATTTATGACAGTGGTTTTGAAATTATTTTTCAATTTATTTTAATTTGCTTTTGTATCTAAGGAAGCTTCTTATTCTTAAGTACCTTTGAGCAAATTCAATCATTTAGATCAGCTGATAGGCATAATCAAAATAAATATCCCTAGAGAGGCAGGGGTTTAAGTTGCAGTTAAAAATATGTGTGTCCCAGTCCTGAAATAGCTATTTTCTAATTCAATTATGCACTACAAAAATTATATTATTTAACAGAGTCTGCTGCTGCAGCTGCTAAGTCGCCTCAGCCATGTCCAACTCTGTGCGACCCCATAGATGGCAGCCCACAGGCTCCTCTGTCCCTGGGATTCTCCAGGCAAGAACACTGGAGTGGGTTGCCATTTCCTTCTCCAATGTATGAAAGTGAAAAGTGAAAGTGAAGTCGCTCAGTCATGTCCGACTCTTAGCGACCCCATGGACTGTAGCCTACCAGGCTCCTCCGTCCATGGGATTTTCCAAGCAAGAGTACTGGAGTGGGGTGCCACTGCCTTCTCCATTAACACAGTCTAGTAGTTCTTAAAGTAGTGATATAAGTATATAAATGTTTATCCTATATTTACCCTACAAAGAAGAATATTTGAAAGAAAATTTCTCTAAGAGTTTACAAATTTAGCTTCCTTTTTGCTTATTTTGAAAATTCCAACATTACTGAGACAACATTAAAGTATTAAATAAACTTTAAGTATCTTTTTAATGCCTGCTTTATTGAATGGTGTGCATAATTAAAAAGTTAATTGCTCTGTTCCCACAGTCTTTGGGAGTCAAGGGACCAACTCCAGAAGCATGCTTTTAGTGCTGTACTTTCTTATACACGTGCATTATTCTACTCAGTGAATTACCTTCCCTACCTAGGCAGAAGGATCCAATGAAGACAAGTGTGTGTGTGTGTGTGTGTGTGTGTAGAATGAACTACCAACAAAATATAGGCATAAAGAATATAACTGTCTAGTTTACTTAGTGAGTAAAGCACCTGGTATTAATTCTCACCCTATTTTGGGCAGGCTGTATTTCTTTAAGTAACTGATTATATTGAATCTATTTATTATCTTAGTATTTTGAAGGGAAAATGTATTAACATCTTAATTTTTGTGATATGAACACGACTATTTCACTTATGATCCTAGGTATCAACATTTATGTCAAGCCACAATGAACAGTAGTTCTAGAAGATGGCATATAATACTACTTTTATGCACTGTGTTTACATAATTACAAAAGTACAGTTTTTTATAATGCATATAAATACAAAGGGGAATCCCCTTAATGTCCTTGAAAAGTAGGTAGTGCATGAAATATTGGTTGCTTCAGATGAGACAAGATCAGTGATTTGGTCAAAACTGCATAATAAAGTAATGCTTATATCATATATGTATAAAATGAAAACTAAATTTTTCCTTCTTAAATACGTTTTAAAATAGAAATGACTATAATGGCTACAAAAGGTTTTCCTGAGCTTTGAATGTAGTAATAATACAAGTATAGTCTTTAGGGCTAATAGTAACAATGCAAGAATAATAAATGATAACAGTTACTATATGTTGAACACGTAGTATTATCAGGTATTAACTGTAATTTTACATCTCAGTTACATCATTTATAAAATGCATATATTTCCTTCCTCAGGATAATTCTATGAAGCAAATGAATATAGAGAACCCTCAGGTTATCACTAATATACTGCAAGAGCATTCATTTATTATTTCAATTTTTCTCACCCTTATTATCATTTATTTTTAGATACTTAATAAAGATACGATTTCATCATTCTTTTTGATGGATAGATTGTCCTCTTTATGTTATATTTGCTCTTTTCTGGTGCTTCTCTCTTTGTGTGTGTAAGTGTGACAGGGAGTGAATTAATCTATAATTCATTTGTCTCTGACATTAGACATACTTTGTGATGACTTGGCCCCTTTAAAATCCCTTCAGCCCTTTATGTTTGAGTTGTATTGTAACTGAGGTGTTTCATACTGTGATCTGAAAATTATCTCCAAAAACCCATAAAAGTTGATTTCTACATTTATAAATGTATTTGGTTTAATTAGCAGCTTAAAATGATATGTGAATGAGTGTTATGAATTGTTACCTAATTGGCAGAGTCTATCTACATTCTGTGACTGGCAATCATTTTTACAAGGCTTTTCTCACAGCCATGAATTTTTGAGAATTGACTGCAATCTCAGTCTTTTAGGAACCACTTTGCTACTGGGCACTGAATGATCTTTAATAATTATTTGATGACTTCTCTGTGAGTTACTAGTTTCTGTTATTTACTTCTCCTTAACAGTAAATCCAGGAAAATATATACAGGTCTCTTAAAGACAGAAGCCATGTAGCCACAGAAAATAAATGTGAAACTATTAATATGCTTTCTTTGTCTATGACTTTTACAGAATTTTATTTGTTATAAACACTGGTATTTGTTCACAATGGATAGAGAAACATGTGTTCCTAGCCTTGAAATGAATAAGGAATTCAAGAGGGGCCAGGAAACCACTTGCTTTAATGGCAAAATACCTGTGAGGCCAGTGAACACTTTTGTAAGCAAGAAAATAATCATGTATTTAATAAATATAAACACTGTGGATCTGGTTTAATTTGGGGGAAAAAAAAAGAACTATAGGACTAGAAATAAATTTAAGGTATTTTTTAAAAAATCAACATAGTGAAGCAGTAATCTGATAGAATTTTATTAAATGCTAACTGCCTATACATATGTTTATGTATATCTGCACAATAACTCTTTAAGATAGGGCCATAATTATTATAATTGTTGTTTCCATTTAATAAGGGAGTGAGATATGTAAATTGATCTTGATTCCCTTCTTGAAAATGTGATGGAGGTTGAACTAGGACCTAGACTTCTGGCAACAATTCCTTGCAAATGTAACTATTGTACTGCATACCACAACACACCAGAATTAAGTTTAAAAAGGACATTTTAAAACTGAAAATTTATAGGACAGATGCTTCCAAAAAGCATCCCCCAAAGAATACAGAAACCTGATAATCTGAAATGACTCAAATGGTGCCATTTGGTAGAGAAAATGAATTACTTGATCCTCAAAAATGTCACAGGTAAGGTATTAGAAGGGACAACGTGTGCATGGGACAGTGTGGTTGGGAGGGCAAAGGAGTAAGGTTATTAGAAGCATAAAATAAAGAAAATATTAAAATCTCAGTCTGTGGGACAGTCCTCTAATCCTCCTTCAGAAATGAAATGACTGTCAGAGGAGCTCAGAACTTTTCATTAGGGTAAAGAAGAGTAATGTATTTTCCCTGTTATTTTCAAAAACTTAAAACATAAAGACCAGAGGCTAAGTAATCAAGTCAGAAGTCTTGTACTTTGTGCCCTGAAATAAAATGTGGTTGCTTGAGAAAAACTCACATGGGAACCTCTAAACCCACAGACAATTGATAGAACTAATTTAATAGCTACTTGATTCTGGGGACATAGATAATACTCAGACATGGGCTGTTAAGGAAAAACATATGGGTTTGATTTCACAAAAGAGGACAAAAACAGACTGGGGCTGAGATAGGCAAGAATTAGATTTTAGATCTTCATTATTCTAGGAAAAAGAGATGAACTAATGTTGTCCAGGAAACTAGAAGTGCCTTCTTAAAATTGAATTCTTAAAGGCTGAGTACAACTGATCACACTGAATAAAGGGTAGTAAGCTTAAGAGGAAAAGAAAAAAACTCTGAAAACGCATGGTTCTATGTGAACATGTTGCTTTCTAATCACTTGCTCAAAGATATTGCATGATTAACATTGCCTGGACTAAAGTGCAGGGAAAGAATAAGGATTGAGCCCTAAATTCAATTTTCTCAAATACTCATATAATTGAAAATTGAGTTTATTTTAGGCGATAATTATCTGAGAAATTGTGACTATATAAGTAATGATTTCAAAAATTACATATCAGTCTGTGAGATGTTTCTGACACAGATTGTTGAGAGGTATTACTTAAAGAGAACAGCAGGTAACTCTGCCCAGTATCCATCAATAAAATTGATGGATAGTTAATTGAATGCTTAGATAATGCAAAGATATCTTACAGAATGGACCAGCAGCAAGGAGGGAAGCAAAATCTGGCCATTTAATCATGCCTATGGTGAGTTCCAGAAAAACATCTATTTCTGTTTTATTGACTATGCCAAAGTCTTCACTGTGTGGATCACAACAAACTGTGGAAAATTCTGAAAGAGATGGGAATACCAGACCACCTGACCTGCCTCTTGAGAAATTTGTATGCAGGTCAGGAAGCAACAGTTAGAACTGGACATGGAACAACAGACTGGTTCCAAATAGGAAAAGGAGTACGTCAAGGCCGTATATTGTCACCCTGCTTATTTAACTTCTATGTAGAGTACATCATGAGAAACGCTGAGCTGGAAGAAGCACAAGCTGGAATCAAGATTGCTGGGAGAAATATCAATAACCTCAGATATGCAGATGACACCACCCTTATGGCAGAAAGTGAAGAGGAACTCAAAAGCCTCTTGATGAAAGTGAAAGTGGAGAGTGAAAAAGTTGGCTTAAAGCTCAACATTCAGAAAACGAAGATCATGGCATCCGGTCCCATCGCTTCATGGGAAATAGATGGGGAAACAGTGGAAACAGTGTCAGACTTTATTGTTTTGGGCTCCAAAGTCACTGAAGATGGTGACTGCAGCTATGAAATTAAAAGACGCTTACTCCTTGGAAGAAAAGTTATGATCAACCTAGATAGCATATTGAAAAGCAGAGACATTACTTTGCCAACAAAGTTCTGTCTAGTCAAGGCTATGGTTTTTCCAGTGGTCATGTATGGATGTGAGAGTTGGACTGTGAAGAAAGCTGAGTGCCAAAGAATTGATGGTTTTGAACTGTGGTGTTGGAGAAGACTCTTGAGAGTCCCTTGGACTGCAAGGAGATCCAACCAGTCCATTTTGAAGGAGATCAGCCCTGGGATTTCTTTGGAAGGAATGATGCTAAAGTTGAAACTGCAGTACTTTGGCCACCTCATGTGAAGAGTTGACTCATTGGAAAAGACTCTGATGCTTTTCCATTGGGGAGGGATTGGGGGCAGGAGGAGAAGAAGATGACAGAGGATGAGATGGCTGGATGGCATCACCAACTCGATGGATGTGAGTATGAGTGAACTCCAGGAGTTGGTGATGGACAGGGAGGCCTGGCGTGCTGTGATTCATGAGGTCACAAAGAGTCGGACACGACTGAGCGACTGAACTGAACTGAACTGAACTGATAGCTGATATTGAGAAAATCATTTGCATATTTTAAATAGAATTTTTCCCTAAGAAATAACCCTAAAGAGAAGAGAAAACAAATAAAAAAAACAATAGAAACAACTACAAGTTAGAGACACGGAATTATAATTAGTACCTTGTATTCTAAAAGAGCCCCTGAATCTAGGGCACCAAAGCAATTTTTTTCTTAGGAGAAGATCTCAGTCAACCGCAGACATGTTACAACACACCTTATCTGCCTCATTGGGTCTGGATGAAAAAGTTCCTCTTCTGATTTCATCCTCAGCAGGCAATCTTTTAAGAGGTACACTGATTTTCCTTCGGAGAAGGCAATGTCACCCCACTCCAGTACTCTTGCCTGGAAAATCCCATGGACGGAGGAGTCTGGTGGGCTGCAGTCCATGGGGTCGCTAGGAGTCGCACACGACTGAGCGACTTCACTTTGACTTTTCAGTTTCATGCATTGGATAAGGAAATGGCAACCCACTCCAGTGTTCTTGCCTGGAGAATCCTAGGGAAGGGGGAGCCTGATAGGCTGCCGTCTATGGGGTCGCACAGAGTTGGACATGACTGAAGTGACTTAGCAGTAGCAGTAGCAGTGATTTTCCTTGGGTCACCTTAGAGATAAAGGATATTGTCTTGGAGACAAAGTGGGGCCTTTCCAATTTCTTCAGTGGGATATTTTCCTGTTCAAAATTTAATGAACTAATATACCAGTTCGACATTAAGATCTTGTAATAATGTTTAGAATTTGCTTTGGCTCTGTTCAATTCTGCACACTGATAAAACTGAAACTTGGATCTAGAAAAAATCTTCCAGGTGCCACGTAGAGACCACTCAGTCACCAGACAGGTAGTCTTCTCTTGACACACACTACACTTTCATACCTTCTATTCAATGCTCCAGGACAATGGGAAGCACATATCCCAGGCCCCTAAATGCACACGTCTAGAGGTTTTTGATGAGCTAAATAAATGTATGCATGATTAAATAGATGCTGAATTTTTATTGGGAAATTATTATGCAGCAGTTACTTAGATAATCTTGGGATGGAAGACTAGTTTTATTAATGTAGTCCTTACGTATAATTCCTACTAAGCAATGGTGAACACAGACAAGGGAGAATACATTTATGTGACATTGATAGTTGTCCTTTCTTAGACAAAAAACAACATCAAAAGTGACATCTGCCTAGCAAATCATTGTTAGTAAGTCTTCACACGTAATACATTTGAAGGCAGTTCTTCCCTTGCATGGTGTACTAGCTGTGGTAAGCATCTTTGACATGGGATTTCTGTGACTGGAACTGAACAATCATTTACTATATAATTTGAATTTATTTCTTGTGCAAATTCTATTTCATTATTGTCTGTTTCGAAGCTTATCTATTTGCGTAAGGCCACTAACAATTGATAGCACTATTATAGTGTCAGGAATTCTATAATCACAAAATAAAAATGTTTGACGATGACTAAAAATGTTTGATATCAATTATTGGATCTCACCAAAAATGCAATTAGATATTATTTTAATTTCAAGTCAGTGAGATGGACAAATGGTGACCTAGTATAAAATAAAGCATAGAAGTTATATGTGAGGCCAAAATTCACTTAAAAGAGTAATTATTATATCTCAAGGAAAGATAACAAAAGCTATTATTACCAAAATTTCAGACACTGTTGTACTTTTGGAAAATTTTGTAGAAACAGCAACAAAAATTATGAACACAGGATAAATTATAAGTTGGTTAGAAATTTATTGATTGATATAGAGGGATGCAACCATGCCCCTGTCTCTGACAAAGACTTTATAATGGACTTGCTGACCTGGGGGAAATAATTGTTGAATATGCTCTTACACAGCACCTCCTGGTCTTTGGCTTTCTCAGTTGTCTTATTTCTGTTGAATCTCTATCAGCAACACTGGGCTCCAAGTCCATATAACAAAATTCAACAAAGTTTTTAAACATCTAAACATTCTAGATGTACAACCCTAATTCTAAATTTCTCCTTAGCTTGCCGTGCTTTGTTTAGTTTTACTTTTTTTATTTTAAAATATCCTCAGTCACCTTTACTGAAACTTATTTCTCTATTATTCTCTTATATTTCAGTATTTTTTCAGATTCTGTGTTGGGTATGATCTCTCTTATCTGGTGTCAATTACTTGATGTTCACATCTATTCTCCAAGTTTCATAATCATCGGGGTGCCAATAACTCTTAAAGTTGTATTTCTGCTATTGATTTCCACTCCCAAGTTTCTGGTGTACATTTTCAATAGGCTGCTAGATAGCATTTGAATTTTTCAAAGGTACCTTAAATCCAACATGTCTTAATCAAGCTTGTCCTCCTGAAAAAGTGTATTCCTTCCACTTTTCCCAACTTGGAAATAGCACCCCTGTTTTCCCTATAACCTTACTCACTCACATTTCCATTTATCAAATTCCTACTCACCCATCCTTTAAAGCTTGACTAAAGTTTTTCATATCCCCAATTCATATCCTCCTCTAATTCTGGTAACATTTAGTCCTTTCACCTAGAGCTTCTCATGACTTTACTTTTAAAAATCTAATTCTGCACATACCTTTCTCCATCACAATATTTGACACATAGAAGGCAAAGAGAATGTCTCATTCACCTTTGGATCCTTCATGGGAATTTGAGTAGAGTAAATGTTCAAGAAATAATTATTGAACTTGAATTCTCATAATACTCTAAATTCACTGTTCATTGTATAAAATTTCAGCTATAGCTGTGATGACCTTTTACTGTAAAAGCTGGGTTGGTGAAATGCAACTTCATACTGAATAGAAACAATGTGCATAATTCAGTATAGAGCACTATGGCTCTCAGGAAGCACACCAGTCAGATTATATGTGGGTCCTCCAATGACCTCATCAATGGAAATGCTGAGCATTTCAGAGCAGAAATAAAGTCATAGAAGATGTATTTCTCAAAGAAAATGAATGAGTAGATGATTTTCAAACATAGGATACTGTTCTATTTTTTATTACCAAACATTTTTTTGCACTCCTTGGAGATTTGTTTTAAATTACTATATCAAATCTTAGTTTCTGTTGTGATTATCACATTTTAGCAGCTATCTATTTTAAAGGATTTAAATTTAAATGTGCATGTATTTCATTTTTTTTCACTTTGTAATGAATTTATTCTTTCTGGATCAGTGATCAGAAGGCATACAAAATAATGAGACTGATGTCAAAAAATATATATCTGCATAAATTAAGTAAAACTTAATCAGAAACAAGATTTTAAAACAGGGCAGCCTATTATCTATATTTCAGATAGAAAGTGAATGTGACATAAAGACAAATATCCAAAAACTTAACTGGAACCTTGAGATAGTAATTACACAAAAAATAACAACCACAACTCAAGGAATGAATCGGGTTTTCAAAAAAATAAGCCTAATCTAATCAGTCTACTCTAATCTAATCATCTGATTTGAGTAATACAAATTGTTTTCTGAAAAAAAATCACAAGAACTTCAAAAGATTATTTACAGGATCTTATTAAGCTTGAAAAGCCTTATTTAAAGTACACATATTTTTAGTAACTGTCCACATTTATGAGCAGGGAAAGAAAAGAGACATAAAAGTAATTTGTTCTGTAGATGAGATCTAGATTTACCATATGCTGATAATTTCTATAAATGATAAATTCTGGAGTTTTAGAACTAATTATGAAGAATTTAATTTCTTGTAGTTTGACATGAAGCTTCCAGGCCAATAAAGTATTTATTTTTAAATTATGTAGAAGACAGGTAGGTAAAAAGAGAAGATAGAATGTAAATAACTTTTGGCCTTCTTCCAGTCCAAGATATTATTTATAAAATGTAAAAATATCAATAAGTGCATTTATAATTGTTTCATCTGAATAATTTTCTACTCCATTCTCTGTACATCATACCATTCTGAGCTTCTCTGAGCTTTCTCCTTTTCATATCACAGTGAAGCTACTGAAATCAGGGTTGTATATCCCCAACCTGAAGATGCCTGCCACAAAAAGCAGAGATTCTTTCTCATTCACTTCTACTTCCTCAGAAAGTCTTGGCCATGTTTTATTTTTTATACATGTTTGTTGGGTCAAAAAGAGTAACCACAGCTTTGTCACTATATAATTAACCCATTAAACAAGAGACAAGGAGGATATTACTCTATTTTGCTTTACTTAAGAAGAGAATGCTTTTCTTAAAAAACAAAACAAAAAAACCTGCAACAGAAGTAACAATAGTGACTTCCTTAACCTAAAAGAGGAATATGAGATGAAACAAAGTCTCTATAAGTGGACTGACCTCTGAGGTTGAGAGCTAGCTACACTTTAATAGTCAGGTTCCAGAGTACCTTTACTCACCCAGAGGATGCTTAAAGTGTCATCACATTTCAGCAACATCAAGTATTTTATACATAACTCAAGGGGAAAGAATCATAGGAAAAACAGAAATATATACAATGTATAAGCAAAGACGAATACAAGAAATATGGGATTATAGCTTAACTTAATAAGGACCTAAACACAGAATTCATTATCTAACAAGTGTGCTGAAATTCAGATAAGCAAGTGCTTTGAGAGTCTGGAGGCAACAAGCCCACTAACTAACCTCCAAAGTCACTTTGAGATTTGATGAGAGCTCATTCCCTCCTCAAATGTCATAAAGGTTCAGCGAGTGATCCAGTTTTAAAAGACAAAATTAGAATAAAAAGGGTAATATAGTCACACATTTTATCAGTGTTAATTATTAATACTGAGATTAAAAAGAAAGGGCTGAAGTTAGGTAAGCATACTAATTGGATACTTTTCAGTTCGTTTCTCTGTCGATTTGAATATTTTGAAGCAGTTAAAAAGGAAGTATATACCTGCAGAATAATGCATTCAACTGGAAAACTGGTTGTTTTACATTTCAAAATGTAAAAACACTTTAAAAAGAGATTAGAGAATACAGGGAGATAATGACTTCTCACCTTGATTGACAGAGAGCACAAAAAACTGGATTCATTTGATACCAAAGGATAGATTTTACTTTCCCCTCTTTTAAGATCCTTGAGATGTTTAAATGTTACTGCTCCTGGGTGTCTTCCCTTGGTATCCCACAAAAATTAGAAATTAACTGGGAAGTATTAAAGGTGAGAATATCATTCTTACTAGTCATTTCAGAATGCTATCTTTGTGAGACTAAGTATTTTTGATGCTTTCATGATTAAGCCTTTGTGTCATGTCAAATCTACCTAAAGTTAATAATAATCATAATTATTTTATTATTACTATTTAAATAATAGTACTAAATAGTCCTATCACTAATATAGTAAAATTATTGGTACTCATTATTTATTTATACATTATTCAGTGCTACTATCTCATTTAGTGTCTTCCACTACCCTATGATTTATTATTGGTGAAGGTGGGACTATGAGATGTCAGAAAATTACACTGTTAGTAAAAGGGGAAATCAGAATTTAAACCAGTGTTAATTAGACTTATACTTTGGCCATCTGAGGTGAAGATCTGACTCATTGGAAAAGACCCTGATGCTAGGAAAGATTGAGGTCAGGAGGAAAAGGAGGTGACAGAGGATGAGAGGGTTAGATGGCATCATCAACTCGATGAACAGAAGTTTGAGCAAACCCCCAGAGACAGTGAAGGACAGGGAAGTCTGGCAGGCTGCAGTCCGTGGGGCTGCAAAGAGTCAGGCACAACTGAATGATTGAACAACAACAAATAGATCAATGTCATTTAATTAACATTGTTAATGTTAATTGTCCCTAGATTTCAAGACTGTTTTTTAAGCCAGTACATTCTACTACATTACATATGTAATACAGGACATTGTCTATAGGACAATGTTCTTTAGATTCTTTTAGATTATGTTGCTCATTACTGGAAAGCTAGAAAGCTGCTGCAGCATACATCTTGATTGGCTGAGACTGCATAGAGATAATCTATTATCACTTTCCCTAATCACTATGAAGAAGGAGGAATAAATAGGACCCTCCAGAAGTGAAAGGTGTGTGGACTTGGGGATACTTGCGAGGTACAGAATTTTACTGATGGTTAGGAATGTAAAAAATACAGTCAGACATCAGTAACTAGACAGAGTGAAATGCTAAACCAAGAAAATGAATCCTTTTCAAGGTATATTAGTCTCTTTCCCACACACACACACACACACACACACACACACACGCAAGTTGCAGGGCATTTGTTTTGTGGTATTATGAATATGTTATTAACAAGAATATGAACATCTTTGGGAGACTGGAAGAGACAGCGTCAATTCAATCTAAATGAAAACAGTAAAAATCAACAATTTCTAGAGGACAATATCTTACCGATGAGTGCTGAAAATTGGGTAGGTAAAAGAAAAGTAGAAAGTAAAGGGTCCTTTATCTCACACAAGGGTATGAGTTTAGTGTCTATTCTCGTTGCCCTTGGTCATAAAAAAACGGTGCTTCATTCCCAAATGACATTTCAAATATACTGTTCTTTAGTTCTGAAATCAATGTGAAAAGTCCATGGCAGATACAGAAAGGGTTCACAGTGAAATGCACCATGCTTCAACCCTCAAGAACAATGTGTTCTAAACACTAAAGCATATGGAGTGAGGAGAATGAATAAAACAATTATGACTAGCTTATACATAGATTATAAAAAGTATTGAAGTGGGAAATTTAAAAAATTAATATATTAAAAATCAAAATTATCTTTAAATATTTGAGAAAATCAAGAGGCATAAAATTAATTAGACAGTTAGAATGGGCAAATTTCTGACCATTTAACTTTTAAAAATCTGCCTTATGGATCAACAGCTATTTTCTTACTTTGATTTATTTCTATGTTATACTATCTGAAAGTTTAACTAGAGGAAAACACATACTGTTTTGTACCTTTTGTTCACTCTTACTCTGACCAAAGTTTACACTGTCAGGTAAGAAAGTAAATGTGTTTATTCTATTATGAGATCACTTAGTCATAATTAATGGTTTTGAAGGCACTGTATCCAGAGCCAGATCAGACCTATAAATGCCTCTTGGACAGTGCAATTTGGGGAGACTCCAAAATTGTTTCCCATATTGACATACTGTTGGACCAACTTTTTCATCTACCTGGTCAGAAATCATGCCATTTGACCCTTTTCATTTATTTGATTTATGTAATACATTCATTATCTACTACTACAATGCACATGTGTTATATGGGTTGTGAGGAAGGCCCTAGAATTACTTCTGATTGGCCCAATTATACTACATATTATCAAATTCACTCACCACCCCACTAAGAGATCCAAAGTTCTCTTTCTGTTCAGGAGAATAAAATACATAAGAAAAATTGGATGTAAGAAAAGAATAGCAGTTTACTGGATCTGTGTATGGTTTACAGTTAATTTAGCTATTTGCCATATAGATGATAGAAACAGACCCTAAAGAAGTAAATGACCTACCCAATCCTAAATGGAAATTATGACTAGAGGTTAAGTTGGGTGTTTTCCATATTTGAGTTGTTAAACTCATCATGTGATAATGTGATACATAGTTAAAACAAACTAGTCTTGAAAATATGATTCAGGAGGGCTTTTGAAAGAATAAGTAGACCATGGTACAAAGGCAGGGTAGGCTTAAACTCATAAGCCCCATTCTAAGAGAAAGTCTGAAGACTACTACTAATAAAGAGAAGAGCAAACCTTGCATAATCAATGGTTGCCTTGAATGTGATCATGCTTTTAGGCCTAATATCTGGTTTTCACTTGACTTATTAAATTATTTTATCAATAAAGTTCTTTATCGTTACTTAACTTCTTACCATGGATTCCATATTTTAAAATATGTAATTCCACTAAGCATATTTTAATGAAATAGCAACCAATTTCTCCAATCTTATCAAAGGATCAGCATGAAATAATCCTAATAATATTAAGTTAAAGAAAAATATGTTAGTGATATTTTTCATTAATGAATGCATAATTCATGATGGTTTTCTTAAAAATATTTTAATGTATAACTTTCATTATTCCTTTCCAGAAACTCAGGAGATACAAGTACCGCAGGTTTGAAATCATCAAAATGGTGGGTTTTATTTTAATGAATAAATTCTGGTTTCAAAAAATTGTTTATTTTTACACTGTATTATTTTACCTAAGCTAATAAGAAAATAAAGCTTCATCATCATTTGGCACTAATGTGGTTTGGAATATAGTGTAAAGCTTGTTAAAAAGAGAACTAACCCATATGCCCTTAATAAAATTTTGTATGCTAAAGTATAGAAGGCAGAGATAAAAGCTTTTGTAAAACATGAGTGCATTTCACTATCCATGTACTGAAATTTTCCTGTATTTTGGTTATTTCCTTACTACAGCATCTGTGACTATTTTTATCATTAGCTGTACCAACTTATACCCAGTTTCCATCATTACACTGGAATATTATAAAGTTATTGCACTGGAAATTATCTCCTAAACTTTACAATGGAAGTTAATCCAAGGAATTAGTTATAATAGCATTGTTTCTAATAGGTTAAAATTCTTATAGGTTAAAATTAAAAATTCAAAATGTTTGAGGTAATAATAGTTAGGAACTAGGACAGCTTCCAAAATGGTATTTTCATTGTAAAATCCAATACAAATCCTGATTAAAACCTAACCAAGCAAAACACTGCAGATTACCTGGATTCCAATTAAATGTGACAAATGAATATTTGACAGGTTTCAATTCCAATTCTATTTATGTCAGAATGACCCATTAATATTGAAGATGAAACTACCAGAACTCAAGCAGTACAACTACACTTTACGACTAGATAATAGTCTGAAAACGAACACAACGGAACTCTTAAATGTCAACTGCTACATTTGGATCACCCAAAGTGAATCACATCTCTTCTGTCATTACCTATAGATCAGGGCTAACATGAATCACACTGAGCAGATGACAAATGGTTATATAAACTCCAAATTTCAAGTGTCAGTCACATAAAATCAGGAAAAATCAGTTACATCATTATGTTCCTTGGCTGTTGACAAGACTGAAAATATAGTTATAAATAATAACTAAAAGTCTTTGAGAAATGTTTCTCAGTCAACTTGCTAGCCTTTAACAAGCTCATCTTTTAAGTTTTCCAAGATATGTATGTTTCCTAAAAAGTAACCACTGTGTATTTATCATATATAATATGTTTATTATTCATTATTTTCTTATTTTAATGGCACTGAATTCCTTAAACTCAGAAAAGAGAAAATGACATTAAAATATGACTGTAATGCCAATGATAGTTGATACCCCCAAAATAAAGACTTAATTATACTGTATGTTGTGAGAAAAGTACTTTTAAAAATACATATAAAATTATACGATACCATCAAAAGGTAATAAAGATATAGTAAAGCCCTTAAAGTAAATGAATCCTGCCTTCATAGAGAGTATGTATGTGTAGGTGTGTGTCTATATATAAAACATTTTGTGGCATTTTTACTTTAATTTTTACTTTTGTACAAAGATTTGAAACATATTTGCCTTAAATATACATTCATCAGCATTGCAGTTCATATATATCAAAATTGTATTTAAAATTGCATTTAAAAAAATCTAAAAAAAAAAAAAGGTGAATTCTTAAAAACCATATCAAACTCCCATCCACATAAGCACACACCGCCATACACACAGATAAGCATGCCTTTATAGCCATAAGGCAAAATGCCATTTAATATCTGGATAATTAATCAAGAAGGATTTCAATCAGCAGACCCTGATATCATATCTACTTAGCCAGATAACAATGTGGAAAAATAACTATTTTACATGACTTAGTTTAGCAATAATTTGATTTGGAGTTATGTATGATACATTACTCTCTAATGCTAGATTTTAATATTCATGCGTAAGCTTCCAGAAGAAAAGACTTTTTCCCGCAGTAATAGGTTCTATTTACATATTGTCACTCAAGAAACTGGTATATAACAAAAAGTTAAAATTTGTTATTTCACTTGGGGAATGGAATGGTGAAAGACATAAATTCACTTCAAGGTTTCACTAGAGATAAAAATGTGTGTGATTCCTCTTCCTCTCTCTGCATATAACCAAATTTCTTCTTATATATGAAATAGTAAAGTTAGCAAGAACGTCACCACTCCATTATATGACATAAATCTATTCTTCAGGCATTTACTTACAACCTTTGGGAACAGAAACAAATGTGAAAAGTGTCATAAGCACTACTTGCAATCTAACATTGTAGCTTAAAGGTAAGTGTACATAGGCTGATTGTGGTAATTATGAGAATCATCTCACAACAGAATAAGAATATAGGGTGCTATAATCTTCCTTCCTCCCTTTCCCTTGCAAAAAAAAAGAAAAAAGAGAGAGAGAGAGAAACCTTATAATTAAATGAGAGGGGAGTTCTAATAGCATTTACAGTCTATTTTGGAGAATAATATGATACTGTTCTTCTCCTTTGACTCCATTTCTGTTATCACTTGAAAAGGAGAGGTCTGAAAATGCTTTTCTAAATACCTAGGAGACGAAAGAACAGAGCCAGGTGTGTTTATTGTCATTTCCTTTTACCAAGACTAGACAATTACAGTTGAAGAAATAGTTGCATGACAAAAATGAATAGAAGAAAACAGTGACACAAGACCTTTCTCAGTGGCTATAGTTTAGGCATTATACTAGTTTAGTTTTTCCCATAACAGGTACTACTCTGATTTATTTGTAAAGGTGTTTATTTCTGACAGGCTGGTTTAAAATGATGGAGCAAGTTCAGTGAATTTAATCTAGAGAATTATGTTCCTTTATTTGGCATTTCTATACTTTAGCAAATATTGATTATTTCAAAGAAAACAGGTTTGGCGTCAGCTATTTTATTTTGATTTTAGACTGACCTTCAAGAGTCTACTTATTACGGCTCACTAGCGTGATTATGTGTGTGGGTGTTGTGTTTGCCCCTACCATTTTCCATATGCTCTGCCTCACCAACACTGCCATCCGGCGTGGTCCTTTCATAGTTGTCCTCTGGGAGTGGAAGGGCACCCAGTCTTGGCCCTGATGAACTCTTACTGCTTGGTGTTTCTGACTCCTCCAGCCCGCTGTCATAGCAACTCTGCAGTGACCCCTGATGTGGGTCCTGAGGCTGACTCACAACAGAAAACGTCACTCTACGAAATGGCTGTAAGAGAAAAGATTCTGAATGTCACTAAGGTATAAGATTGTAAATGATCTTATTTAAAAAATACATAAATTACATACATTAAGGTTGACTGACAACTAATTCAATACAGAATAGTTAATATGATAATGCTGAAATGTATTTGCTTAACTCTGTTTTCTGAGGCAATACATAGAGCTTAGATTTTATTATGGAAAAACTGAATATTCCTTTCTGTAACAGAGATAAGAAAACAGCAATGCTACTGAAACACACATTTAAATTTGATATGGTACTTCCACACAGTCATCACTTTTCTATTCCGAAGTTTTCACTTCAAATATATTTTTCACAAACAGACTTCTTATAAAAACAAGGGTCAGTGATTTTGGAAAGCAATAACTATAGAACTAATCCATCGTAAGAAGACCATTTTTAAATACTTTGTCCTTACAGCAGATGGTTTAAAATCAAGTGTTCTGGGAATTGACTTCAACTATTAAAGGTACAGCTGATAAATAAGAATTCGGATGAAGTGCTAACAGATTGGAATACATTTCTTACTTCATTCATATTAAAAATATCACCTACTGACCCTAAAAGTGTAAGGGTAGTACTGAAATAATAGACAAGAGTTTCATTAACCAGGGAATTTAAAATAAACTAAAAAAGTTTAATTCAATGTGTTTTTACCACAACTAATTCACAATTTGCTCAAAAAAGTAACATCATATACCATCTTTAAGTAGTATTTAAAGTACTGCAAATATTACCCATTGGACATCACAATATAATATGTTACTAATGTTGGCTGAATAGAATACTTACTATATATGGATTTTAAAGGTTATCATAACTACATAATAAAACAGAACATTTTAGGCTCATTAAGGGAACAAATTAATGCCATACATTGTCAGGGATATATGTACACATAATATTGTGGGGGTAGAACCAATATAAAAGGTTCTATAATATCTCTTTCATATTATTCTTAGCAAATTGTATTCATTATCTTCTTATATGACTTGAAAGTGGCATAAATGTACAGATTTTTGAACCTATAACTCAGATTGTTTTTTTCTAGTATGAAGATAAAACTAATATTGCCAGAATAGTGAGAAAGATAAAGAACCTTTTCTGCACTTTTACACTTGCATACTAGTGGTACAAATCACCCATCACAATTAGAACCAGTAGAATTTTTAAAACGTTAAGTCTAATCTACATACCATAGACTACTAATGGGAAAGCTAAGAAGATCTGTGACATTTCCCCCAAAATTTATAAACTGGTCTTACTTGAGACAAACACATGCTTCCACAAAACTTCCCTTTATTTTGTCTCAGATAGAAGACTGGCCAGGAATATTGTCTATTGTTCACATTTCTAACCAAGTACCTCTCCTTCAATGTACTTATTAGAGTGTATAGTCTTTATAAAATCTACTTTTCCATTTAAATCAAAATCAAACTTTAAGAAATTCTGAATTCTGTTGGAAACATTTAAAGCATGTTCTCTTCTTTATAATGTTTCCCTGAATTGGGACTGCAGTATTTTAAAACAGTTACAAAATATTACTAGGATAAACATCATATACACCATGGGCCCAAATTTTCTAGCAACAAAATCTCTAGAAACATTTTCCTTTTTTCACTATAATCTCACATTGCTTTAGAGTAGTATAATTGTGATAGTTTACCTTATTTCTTAATAAATATGAAATCAATTTGTATTTGCCATGCTTTATCTTATGTGTGCATATTTTTCTTTCTTTTTTTCCCATTTATACTCCCAATTGACTGCAAACCATCTGTGAATTATGTTCAGTATCACCCCAGAAATGGAATTAATGACAGTCCCCTAAAACCAAATTGCTTTGCACATAGAAGCCACTTAGCAAATAATACTGAACAATAAAATTTTAATGACAATGCTGAATTTACGAAATAATGCTGTGGGTCATGAAAACATATTATCACTTCAAGACATAGCAATGGATTAAGAAAATCACGTTAAAAATAAAAAAGGGTCAAAGGCTTTTTAATTCTATTTTAATGATTCTCAAATCTTTTAGAATCAGTCCACTAATGCAAGGAGAAAGTTCAAAATGAACACAGAAATAGGTAAATTATGCTAATGGATTGACAAAGAGAAATAAGAAATTATGAGAGAAAACATTTCATTTTGATATAAAAAAGAATGATGTTTGAATGAAGGTGTTAATCTCATAATCTGTGCTTAAATACTGGTTCTACTAAGAGTAATACTAGAATATCACAGACAGGAGATAGACTATGTTTATAAAACACTTTTTTCTATCATGCATTATATAATAATTGCTATGAATCTGTGCATTTTACTTTCTAGATTCTGTACTCTATTTTAATTGTGAATATTTTAATCCCCATGAATTATTGTAGGTTACATATTAAGTTTAATGATAGAATGAAAGTGTTGTAATTTTAAAATACTAAGATGAATATATATACTAGAAAATGCTCAGATCCATTAATACTTCCTTTTTGCATAAAAAAGCTTTTTCATTTAAAATCATATCTAAATGAATGAAAAAATGACTTATAATAAAATCTGAAACAAAAAATATTACCCAATGGATCATAAAATGCCCTATCATTTTTATCAGCATTTAAAAAAATTCCAATAGAATTCTACATACAATATAAACACTACATTACTATCTCTTAAATTCTACTTTGATAATTTTAAATAAAAAAAAGTCTGTGGCAAACTGTTTAAGTTGGTAATGTGAACCAAATTAGTACAGATACCTGAATTCTGAAAGAGAATCCATTAATGCAAGAACTAAGTTTTAATTCCAGTAATAAATCAGACATGTATTACAGATTTAGATAACAAAGTAGACAGATAGGCAGACAGGGAGACAGATAAGTATTTACACACCATCCTTCACCATGGGTTGGGTCTATTGAGAAGATAGGCTTTATGGCAGAAGTTATGACACAGAATACATATTATTTACATACCAGAGATATATTGACTAAACCAGAAGTCTAAGCATTGTGTTAACTGTGACAGAGATAATGAATTTGGTAATGACTAATACTCTGAAGTACAGTGGCTTAAGTAGTGACTCCTAAACTTAGATGTGTCTTAGAAACATCCAGAATACTTGTGAGAAAATACAGTGCCAATATCTGGCCTCAACTTAAACCCAATGAATCAACATTCAGGGTGGAAGTGGGTATCAGCAACTTCTAATATTTCTCAGGGTGATGAGAGGCACAGAGAGGAAGGTGAAATCCTACAATTGAACATTTAGTCAGAAAGTCAAACTGCTTCAGGAAGCCAGATGGTCCTTTAAGTATTCATAGAATTTCCCTGTAAAGTCACAGAAGCATGGTTCCATCTTGAGATGCAAAAGTATGGTATGAAGATATCTAGTGACCTGAGGTGTTTGAGCTTTCAACTTTTCTGTCTAGGGTGACAAATGACATGTCTTGCAAAGGCAAACTCATTTTCTATGCAAAACAGGAAAAAGCAGAAGAGCTTGAGGAAGCATGTCAGTTTCCCAGCTTTTTGAAACAATGAAGATATGCTTGAAAACTAAGTAAGTAATGCAAGAAAGAAGTCTCCAAGAGACTTCCCTGGCAGTCCCGGGGTTAAGACTTTGCCTTCCAACTCAGGGGCTGCAGGTTTGATCCCTGGTCAGGGTGCTAAGATCCCACATGCCTCCTGGCCAAAAAAACAGAACATAAAAGCAATATTGTAACAAATTCAATAAAAACTTTAAAAATGGTCCACATCAAAAAAAAAAAAATCTTAAAAGATGAAGTCTCCAAGAAAGCTTTTACAAAAATTGTGAGTGGTATGTGTGTGAGAATTATAAACAAGAGGGGGTGGAAATCAAAGATTTTTATTAGGCAAATAAATGACCTAATTAAAGGGGTGAGATTAAAGACATGGTCTGACCATTCCCTACAGAAGAGTAGGAGGAAGAAATGTTGAAGGCGGAGGATTATGCTAAAAAAGAGAGGGGATTGTCTTTTTGTCTTGGTTATGGTTTCTTTTGCTGTGCGAAAGCTTTTAAGTTTAATTAGGTCCCTCTGTGGTGACCTAATTGGAAAGGAAGTCCAAAATAGAGGGGGTATATGTATATGTATAGCTGATTCACTTTGATGTACAGCAGAAACTAACAAAACATTGTAAAGCAACTATACTCCAATAAAAATTTTTTAAAAGAAGGAAAGAAAGAATGGGGAAACAGCAATAAGAATGCTCAGCAAGGCCATTACAGAGCAAACTTGTGTGGCTGGCTGGGTCTAGTCATTATACCTACATTTGCGATGTCCCATTGTATCTCAGGGGTTCAAGGATGTTCCAACAATAATTCTATATATTTAAGAAACTCAGAATCTTATAGGTATATAAAAACAGCCAAAAATATAACATGATTAAATTTCCAACAATGTAAAGGCATCCCCCCCCAAAAAAAATTCCATTTAACTTGCTTATGAATTCAGGCAGGCATTGCAAAGAAGGGGTTTCTTGGATTGAGATCTCTAAAATACTTTTGATAGATAATATATATTTGAGGGCTGATTACAGACTTCAAATTTGAAAATAGGGGCAAAGAATAAAATATAGGACTAATAAGAAAACCAAGTCACTTTTGAGACTCAGAAAACAAGGAAGCTGGTAATTTCTGGAAAGCAAATAAAATCTTCTGTGATCAAAGGCATCAGAGATAGTGAGAAGAATATTGATTACTGTAAGTCCATTGGATTCATCCATTAGGAGGTCATTTTTGTTATAAAACCTCTAAACTCTGGGGAACAATTCTAGGAGATTAAGCCAGAGGAAGTAAAAGACCCCTTGTAAACATAAGGAGACATGGAGAAAGTGGGTGTAGGCTTCTAATTTTTAAAATGGTATGGTGTAAGAGAGATGTCGGGTGGCAGTTAAAAGGAATAAGATTTATGTAAAACCTTTATCTATTTTTTTGTCTTTCTTATTATTGAAAAAAAAATGCTTTAGGGAAAGTAGTTGAAGATGCCAGCAAAAATGTCAAGCAAAAAATATGCCTAATAATATAAAGTTTTCCAAAATGAAATAAATCAGAGACTAGAAGTAAACTAACTAGAATTAATAGAGAAATAAAATTAAAATCACAAAGGCAAGGCAAACAGTAAAACTTGTGGGGAATTACATGCATGGTCCATTGGTCCATGTGTGTATGTTTAATGAGAAATATATATATATATAAACATATATATATATATTAGAAACAACAGAAAAATTAAAAAAAGATTCTATTCCAAGCAACCTTATGGATTCCCTATTGACCTCAGAAAAGTTAGCTGACCTCTGGCTCTTGTGCCTTAGGCTCAGGGTCTATAAAATGCAGAAAATAATACCTATCCCTTACTAACTTAAATTCTCCGAGAAATAATGAGATAGCTTCTACAAAAAGCCTTAAGCTCCCTCAAAGACATATACTATAAAAGGTATTATACCTCAGGCCACAGCTATATAATGAGAACTATCTCCCGTTATGTTTTAAGTTTTTTTTTTGCAAGAAAATAAAGGGCTAGTCCAATAATTTACAAAGTTTCTAAATATAATTTTAAAAACCCATGTGAAATCACAAACCTAAGTCTCCTATTCATGCACTGATTTTTGTTTTTCTAAAGGCAGGTTATTTGTGAAACAAATAGGTACACAAATAACACCCACATTTTTCAAAAATATTTGCATCCAATCATTTACTGAGCATGAACATCTATAAGTTTAATTATTTAAGAGTGACATTCATGAATTAATTTTTGTTTCCATTATGACACACTGGAAATTTTCACTTGAAGACACATATATATTCAAAGGTAACTCTGGGGCTTCCCTGACGGCTTAGTAGGAAAGAATCTGCCTGCCAATGCAGAAACATGGGTTCGTCCCCTGATACAGGAAGATGCCACATGCTGCAAAGCAGCTAAGCCTGGGCACCACAGCTGTAGAACCACACTCTATAGAGGTCCGAGCCACAACTCCTGAAGCCTGCATGCCCAGGACCCATGCTCTGCAACAAGAGAAGCCACCCCAATGAGAAGCCCACCCACGGCAATTAGAGAGTAGTACCTGCTTGTCACAACTAAAGAAAAAGCTTGTGCTGCAATAAAGACCAAGCCCAGCCAAAAATAAATAAATAAACAATGTTTTTTAAACGTTACTTTGAATAATATCCAATCCCTGGGGAAGGGGATGTACTTTGATACTCATGCCAGGCCCCAGCTGATGGAAATGGATTATAATTGACTTTGCTTTAAACTACTATAGACTGGGAATCAGTCTATTTTTCATATTATCCTTATCCATTCTTTATATAATTTTATTCACTTGCTATTTCAAAATCTAGAGGTCACATGGGAAGTGGACATGAATGGAGAGGTCCTCTCCCTTCTATCCTTGCCCTCATGCTGTGGAGTATGTAAGTATGGCTGCTCTTCTTACCCTCCTCCCCTGAGCGGGAATTCTGATACACCCAAGATGAAGAACATGTGATTGCTATGATCATTTCCACAAATAAAATTAACCTAGCTGAAGCTCCAATACATTGGTCATCTGATGTGAAGAGCCAACTCACTAGAAAAGACCCTGATGCTAGGAAAGATAGAAGGCAGGAGAAGAAGGGGGCAACAGCGATAAAGATGGTTGGATGGCATCACTGACTCAATGGGCATGAGTTTGCGCAATCTCTTGGTGTTGGTAAAGGACAGGGAAGCCTGGCTTGCTGCAAAGAGTCAAACACAACTGAGTGACTGAACAACAAGAAATAAACTTGAAAGGACAAAAATAGCAAATAAGGATAAAGTTGGGTGCTGGGGGGATACACATTGTCACATATTTAGTACATACATTTGCCTATTAATATTTTGGATTTTTTTTTAATTTGGAAAACATGAACAGTGGTTAAAATAGTATATAGGTAAACTTGGTATCAAGAAAAAGACACCTTGGTTAGATGAGGAGAGGATTTATGATATGTGTGGATGACAGAAATAAGGCTTGCATTCTAATGACAGTATTGCAAAGTGTGAGGCATTCATGAGAGGAAAAGGTGGTGAACATTTGATTCATTCTTCTTTTTTGTAAAATTTCATCTCCACAATTGCAAATGTGAATTACCAAACAGTAAATGTAAACCTAGGCAATCCATCAGGTTTCTGGAGGTCACATAAGAAGTTATCACAATCCCCACTTTACTTCGCATAAGGAGTAGAAGCCAGATCTCATCCTGCTTTATTCAGAGAGTTCACAGAAAGTTAAGTTCATACATTTCAAATCCATTAGAGGACTGGGACAATTTTCTAAAAAGCCTTTTTTTAATATCTAGAAAGTGAAAGTGTTAGTCGCTCAGTTGTGTGCAACTCTTTGTGACCCCACAGACTGTAGCCCACAAGACTCCTCTGTCCATGGCATTCTCTAGGCAAGAATACTGGAGAAGGTAGCCATTCCCTTCTCTAGGAGAGCTTCCAGACTCAGAGATTGAACCAGGGTCTCATGTACTGCAGGTGGATTCTCTACTATCTGAGTCACCAGGGAAGCCTAGAAAGTTTATGTCAAATTGTCCAACTGTCTTATTTTTCTATCTTGCAGATTCATTTTGTTTTAATTTTAGAGAACTATATAACTGCCCTCCTTTTTTGAAAGTACTGACATAATAGCATACACTATAAATAATATGTACTTTTGAGGAAATTTCATTCTGAAATTAACAGTAATATGTTATTCTGTTTCCAGAATTCAGTCATTGGCATTACATCTCTAGGGGCTAATTATTTAAAAAAAATCTTTATCACAAAGTTCATTTATAGTTTATAAGAAAGCCAATAAAGACCAGATGCATATTCACAAAAATATGAAAATAATAAAAATGTATTTTATCCATTATTAATTATTAAATTGTTTAAAACATAACCATCACACCATAAATAAATATTAAATTTCATAATCAGACACAGTTAAAAATATTGACCTTCCACTTGCATTAACAAAATCCTCTAAGTTACAATATGCACAATAATAATGGATTGTGTTCTCTAAATAGGGCAGTGGCTAATTTTTGAAAAGGGAAAGAAAATAGTTGAACTTTGGGAATATCCTATTATATGTAATATTTACAGTAAAAGAGAAAACACAGCATCGGGTTAACAAGAGAGAAACTTTCCCCTTGGAGTCCATCAACCTAGTGACACGACCTTTTTGGGGATTTCATTTGCAAGAGGATATAACCCAAAAAATGACGCTAGAAAGAACTACAGGTTAAATCTCTTTCCCTGTTGGATGCTATTCTGTGTCTTACAGACAACTTTATTGGGACTTTAAATCTGTACCTTACTTTTTAGTTTCAATAGTTTCTCCATAAATCGTCTTCTTATCTGGAACTCACATACAACTGTCTCAGTCACGTCAATTATTTCTGTATGGCTGAAAAGGCTTTTCTATTTTTTCCAATTCACTTAGTTATGTCCATCAAACAGACTTCTAATGACTCTCTTTGTCAGTCATTAAGCACTGAAACAGTCATGGAGCAGAACATTGCTAAATTAAAAGGAGTGCTGCTTTTGCTTTTTATTTTAAAAGGAACTAAAACTGGGAGATCTTTCCTTGCAAATGAACAGGTACTTGATTAATCTGCAAACATTTTGAACCCGTGTCAGTGGCTACTGAACAAACATATCTAAGATTCCATAGTGCATTAGTTGCAATATGTCTGGCAGAATCTTCAAACAAACTTTAATGAGGTCTTTTAACTTTTTAGGGTCATCTTCCTTTGCTAACATCTTAAAGTTCTTCTGTACTTCAAATCGCCTTTCTTTCTTTCAAGTCAATAGCAGATGAAAGAGTAGTAAAAAGAAACATGTTGAGACATTTGGATTGGTTAATTAAAACACTTATTTGGGAGAGGAGAAGTTAAATAATTGTATTTTTTCTGACTTGCATGCAGTTACAAATTTGACATTGTTGTATATATTTGTTCTGCAGAAACTAAGAACCTAGGTTATACTTAATAATTCTTAGTCCACTAGATCACAAGTGTGAAGTGTTTTCTGCTCAGTCATGTCCAACTCTGTGAAATCATGGACCAGGGTTTGCCAGGCTCTTCTGTCCATGTGATTCTCCAGGGAAGAATACCGGAGTAGGTTGCCATTTCCTTCTCCACAATAATGCAGAAGAACAATAATGATAATATTAAAATTGTAGCTATTCATTTCACTTGTGTTGTCACTTTTCCTCATGCATGGGTCATACAGATATTCTGATTTTGAAAATGAGAAAAAAATAATGAGCTTAATATTCAAACTACTGCAATCACACTACTCTAATCTAAAAATAAAATTTTGTCTCCTATTTTTTTAGTGAAAAATATCAGAAAACAGAAGAGACAAAAGCCTAAATGTTTTAGTAATGTAGGCAAATATTATTTTCTGAAAACGTCTAAATAAGACACTGTGCTCTAAAACACAAATTGTGGGTCCTTTGTATTGTGGACACGTTGTTTGATCTATTTTTTTTCTCTTTTTGCTGGCTTCCATTAAGCCTGGTTGAGAATTTGGAAAACTTTTTCTATGAAGGGACAGAAAATAAATATTTTAGGCTTTGTAAGTCATGGGTCTTTGTCCCAACTACTCATTTTGACATTGTCCTGAAAAAACAACCGTTGAAGATACAGAAATGAATAAGAATGGCTAGGTTCCAATAATACTTTATTGATTAAAACAGGAACTTGAATTTCATATGATTTTCCTGATTCATAAAATGTTGTTGTTAAATTTTTAATCATATGGAAATGTAAAAAATACAACTTTTCTGTTGTATTAACATTTTACAAGTTACTGTATATTTTTCAACCAGTGCGTAAAGTCCTCATAAACAGTGTATATCAATTATATCTGTTTCAATGACAGTGCCTTGAAATTAGTTTATATTAAATTGTCATTTGTTAGCTTGTTTTAATATTTATTGTCTTTTTCGCATATAACTCTGAAGTAGAGAATCAGCAGACATGGAGTCCAGTACTTCCTCTGATACTAAGTGTAAAATCTGGTGGAAAGATTAATCTTTCAATTTTAGCATCTTCAACTTTAAAAGGAAAGAGTTTTAGCAAATGATATTTAACATCCTTTCTAGTTCCTTAATTCTTTGAAACTATAAGAAGATAGGTTTTTTCAATAAGTCAATAAATGGCTGAAATGTGTGATTTTAAACTACTCTTTTTCACCCTTTAAGAAATTCCTTAGTACACTGCATGGTCTTCAAAACATTAAAGCAACTAGGAATGTGTTTACTCATGAAGCGAGAATCATGAACAAACATATGTATAATAACAAAACATTTTAGTCAATTATCTTAATGAAAAGCTACAAAAATGACTTAACATCTTTGTGAAAGGTGTTTTCAAAAAGTAAAGACTTTCTCTGGAATGTCAACGCCATGAAATAAGCTTGTTTAAATGTTCCCTATCCTCTGAAACCACCTCTTCTGCGAGTTCTTCTTTGATTCACCCCCCGAAAAATATTCAAGTGAAAAAAAAAAAAATACTCGAGTTCCTACTGTGTGCTAGAGACTGTGAGATCTCATTCGTCTCTTAAAGGTATGCTTTGAATAGCAGAGGTTAGCAAGGTTGGTATGAAATTGAGTGGTGAAAACATGCTGGGCGGTTGATTGGATTTCACCTCCCAATTCCTTTGAGACCCTACACAGAACCTTGTAAGTTTCTATGTTTACATGCACAGAGAAACAGGAAGGCAGAGGGAGTCCTATTTAGGAAAAGAGAATATTGACAGGCAGCTAATGAGAAAAAGACTATCTTTGCAATGATACTCAATTCAACAAAAGCTTATTAAGCACTTGCTTTGTGCCTGCCACTGCACCGAAAAATCTACATGCTGCAAATTTAGGCATTAAGCTCAGCTGGGCAAGTGCGGAATAATCATACAAAAGCACTCACAGAATACAAGCAAAGGTTTCTTTTTTCCTTTTTGCTATTGTGATAATCATCAAAAGCTCAGTTCACAAACCTCTCAGTTGCTTTGCATGACTATTCTACATACCCATGGAGTTCCACAAGTGCTGAATGCGGATGATAAAAACCTATGTCTTAAACTACACAGTTGGAGTTAGACTGCAGCAGTTCAAGGGAGTAATGCTGAAGAACCAACTGGAACTCCTAAAGAATTGTCCAGGTTTCCGACTTCTAAAATACTAACACTGAACAAATAAACAACAGCAACAAGGAAAAAAAATATAATAATAACCTTTTAAAAGCTACCTCCTAAAATACATAGAGGCTTTCCAGGTGGCGCTAGTGGTAAAGAATCCACCTGCAATTCAGGAGATGCAGGAGATGTGGGTTTGATCCCTGGGTGCAGAAGATCCCGGGGAGGATGGCATGGCAACCCAGTCCAGTATTTTTGCCAGGAAAATTCCATGGACAGAGAAGACTGGTGGGCTACAGTTCACAAGGTCACAAAGAGTTGGACACAACTGAAGTGACTTAACAGTCACGCACACAAAATACATAGAAGTTTAGAAGCACAGACAGGAGTCTGCCTCATAAACACCTGATCAATTCTCTCATCCTAAAATGAATGAAAATGAAACTTGCATTTTAGGATCCACTCAAACAGATGCTCCAGATTTTTTTCTCTTTTTTTTCCTTTTCTATCTTAGACATTACATCGAAACTGCACCTGGTAAAACTTGTTTGGGAAGCTACATAGAGTTTAAAAACATTATGTTTTCATATTCTACAGAATGAAGGTCTGTGTCCTTAAGTAGCTTTTCCTGGTCTGAATGGATTAAAGTATCTGACAGAAATCAAGATAGACAAATGGAATAAGGCTCTGAAGTTTTACTTAAGCATTTAATTAGTGGACTGAGTTGAAACCTAACTCAAGCCGAATCTTCTGCTACCCACATGAAACTCCTGCTACCCACATGAAACCATACCTCTGCCATCTCTGCTGGTTTACTTGTTTTATTTTCTCTGTACTTTGTTTAAAATAAAAGTTACAAGGGCCCCTAAGGAAAAATGTATTCAATGCCCAGATATGCTTGTTTTCATTCCTTAATAGAAGTCAAATAATTCCAGAAAAATGAGTGAAAAGTGGACTTAGAAGGCAGAAAAGTGGACTCTAATGATACATACATCCTAATCCTTGGAACCTGTGAATTGGTGAACTTACATGCAAAAGGGGAATTTTAAATTGTAGATAGATTAAGTTTATTAATCAACCAATATTAAAATAGGGATATTATTTTGGATTATCTAGGTGGGCACAATGTAATCACGGGTTTCTTTTTTTTTTTTTTTTTCTTTTTTAAAAATTTAACTGAGGGCTTCCCTTGTAGCTTATCTGGTAAAGAATCTGCCTTCAATGCAAGAGACCTGGGTTCAATCCCTGGGTTGGGAAGATCCTCTGGAGAAAAGAAAGGCTACCCACTCCAGTATTCTGGCCTAGAGAACTCCATGGACTGTATAGTTCATGGGATTGAAAAGAGTTGGACACAACTGAGCAACTTTCATTTTCACATTTTTAATTGAAGGATAATTATTTTACAATGTTGTATTGGTTTCTACCATACATCAACATAAATCAGCCATAGGTATACATATGCCCCCTCCCTCTTGAACCTCCTTCCCACCTCCCACCCCATCTCACCCCCACCCCTCTGGGTGGCCACAGAGTACTGGTTTGAGTTCCCTGAGTCATACAGCAAATTCCCTTTAGCTATCTCTTTACATATGGTAGTATAAATGTTTCCATGCTACTTTCTCCATTTGTCCCACCCTCTCCTTCCCTCACTGTGTCCATAAGTCTGTTCTGTATGTTTGTGTCTCCATTGCTGCCCTACACATTTACAAAGAATAAATGCTGAAAGGGTGTGGAAAAAAGGGAGCCTTCTTGCACTGTTGTTGGGAATGTAAACTGATATAGCCACTATGGATGACAGTATGGAGATTCCTTGAAAAACTAGGAATAAAACTACAATATGACCCAATAATCCCACTCCTGGGCATATATCCTAAGAGAACCATAGTTGAAAAATACATATGTACTCCAGTGTTCACTGCAGCACTATTTACAATAATAGCTAGAACATGGAAGCGACCTAGATATCCACTGACAGATGAATAGATAAAGAAGTTATAGTGTATGTGTATATATATATATATATATATATATATATATATATACATACATACATACAGTGGAATATTACTCAGTCCTAGAAAGGAAAGCATTTCAGTCAGTTCTAATGAGGTGCATGAACCTGGGGCCTATTATAGAGTGAAGTAAGTCAGAGAAAAAACAAATATCATATATTAACATATATATATACACATTTATGTATATATATATGGAATCTAGAAAGATGGTACTAATGAATCTAAACTTCCTTAAAAGGAGAAAGGGAAGGTGGAAAAGGAAGTCAGAGTTATGCAATGTAATATCTATACTCACCTTCTCAAACTTTGAAGACAGAGGAAGGGGCCACAAGTTAAGAATACTGGTGGCCTCTAGAAGATATTAAAGGTAAGGAAGGGAGCATATTTTCCCTCAAAACTCCAACATAAACACTGTCTCACTCTGATTTTAGCCCAGAGAGACCTGATTTGAATTTCTGTCATCAACAATTGCTATAGCTTTAAGCCATTAAATTTTAGTAATTTGTTATAGGAGCAATAAGAAACATGTAATGGGCCATGGAGCCTGAGGTATGATGGGAAAATAAGAGAAGTAAAGCAGTTGGGCCTACATTTCACATTTATAAAAGAAGTTAGTCATCATTCAAATTTAATTTGGTATTCCATTCCTATATCACTCCACCTGTAGAGCATAGAGAACCAGCATGTGATTCTAATATCTGTACTTATTTTATAAAGCATTCAAGTATATCACTATGTATTTTATGTTGAAAGGTCTAAAAACTATAAAAATGTTGAAAATAATCTTTATAGCCTTATTTTCACATTTATTATTCTTTTAATACAGTGAAAGTGCTAATACCAAATAAAACCAAATTGAAAGGATTAGGTCTCTGTCCACCATTCATATGGGGAAAACGACTTCAAATTTGCATTTCAGTCTTCTCTTATCAGATTACTAATACTGTATTTGAAGAAAACCACAGACTTCCAAATCAGGAAATCAGAATTTATTTTCCTGATGTCAACTATAATTTGAACAGGTTTGGGCTATTGACTTAATTCTTCTGAGCTGGGATTCAACTTCTGTAAATATAAATTATAATATCTCCATTTAAAGGATACAATGGAAATCCAATCTTAGAGTACATTGTAGAGTGTCCTATACATTATAATGGTAAATTGAGTTCAAAATTTTGTCCATAGGCCAAAAATTTATGGAGCTGATAAAAGATTTTTTTTTTTTAATTCCATAAACTTGGAAGAAACAAATTTTTCCCACTACGCTAGCATAAAGAAAGATAGTGAATGTCTTGATTTTTGAGCATAGCTTCATCTACACTGGAGAGAGTTAATAAATAAATACTGATGATGCCTAATTGGAGTTACCATATTTGTAGATATTGTCTATTGTCTACTATTTTCTTACTTCTTTGTTTTACATTTGTCTATTGAAAAAACTTTCTAGGAAGATGAATTCTTTCTACTAAAACTTTAACTTTTCAGAAGGAAAGCAGAAAATAAATTCAACAAATAAATAATAAGTAAGCATGTTGGTATTTCATGGTTCTTTAGGGAAAAGAGGATACTTGTAACTTGACTGTTACATGGGGACTCAAAGGACACAGTGGGGGAAGGACAGAGTGGGATGAATGGAGAAAGTAGCATAGACATATATGCACTACCATGTGTAAAATAGATAGCTGGTGAGAAGTTGCTATATAATACAGGGGCCCCAGCTTGGCACTCTGTTATGATCTAGAGGTGTAGGATGGGGGAGAGCAGGGAGACTCAAGAGGGACGTGATAGATGTATGATTATGGCTGATTTGCATTGTTGCATGGCAGAAACCAGCACAACATTGTAAAGCAATTTTTCTCTAATTAAAAAAATAAATTTTAAAAATGTGATAATTATACAGAAGGACAGATAGTCTGAAATACTGACTGGAGTTTAGTTTTCAGCCATAATTTGAAAATATAATCAATAGTATCCAATATTTGCCATATATTATTTCAATATTAAATGCCACAAGAACAACTTATTTCAATTGCCATCTTCTTGAGAAAAATGGTCAAATTCTTAAGCTTCTAGAAAATGCACATTTTTAAGCATGAGGGAAAAATGAGTCCACAAGGCCATAACATCATAAGACCATCATATTTTATTACTAGTATTCTTATTTGACTAAGTCTGTTTACATTTCATATTTAGGAGATACATGGGGTACCATATCTAAAGACAAATATTTTATTCCTTTCTTTTTTTACCTTATGACCTTTTCCAAGTCTCTGATCTTTTTATTTTTTCACACTTCATATACGTTGACATTTTGGAGATGTTGCTTCCCTGATATCTTAATTTTCACTTCAAAGGTGCTAAAATTATAACCCTCTGGTACCCATAGTTTGGGAAGTTCATTACATTCTGTGTATTAAGAAATAAAACTAATAATAAACCACATAATTAAGTTACCTCTTGTATTCTAGGGGAAACTTTTTTTTTAAATATTTAAGCTCAGTTTTTGTAACAACTGCTCATAATGGTAGATTGTGAATTAACTAGAGATAACATGTATTATCTTCACCTAGTTTGACAGAGAGCCCCGAAGTAAGTCAGAGATACTTTACTGAGCAAGAAACTTACATAGTGCAACTGTACAATGCAAAGAGAAATCTTTCTAGGGGGCAATCAGTAATTGGTAGCAGACATTTCCCAGAACACACTGGAAGAAGGCAAAGCCTCCTTAATGATATAGCTGATAACATGTCTGCATTTAAAATGCATAGTGATTATTCCCTAACACTCATTGATTGCTTACCATGTGCCCATTCAAAGCTTATTTAATTTTCACAATAGTACTATGAGGCAAATGCAGAAGCCAGTACCCATGAAAGTAACTTGCCTGTAGTCACACAGTGGCTAAATGATCATAGTTTGGCTCTTGCTCACCAAGCAATAGCTTTGCCTTGATTAAACCCTAAGAAATTGATAAACAGACACTGAGGCTTGCTCATATAGTCACAAGAGTACTGGCTTAGGGAAATCATATTCTAGCACAGATCAGCTACTTAAAAGCCTGCAAGTGCTCAGGAGAAAAAAGTTGATTATCTCAGCCACTTCTGATAAGGGTTCCTTAGGCTGAAAATCAGACATTCAGATTTGAATTCTACTGGAGATTATGTGTAGTTTGTTGTTATACTTTAGCCAAGTATAAAAGAAAAGGGACATACTTCACTTTCTATCATGTGGGACTTAAGTAATTTTCTTAAAGTCTAATAAACCTTTCAGCTGTGTTTTACACAAGTCAGCTGTTCTCTGCTCTGCTTACATATTTAAATTACCCTCACCGAAAGAGTATTGATACTTGGACCATATCCTAAAATTATTTTGGGATAGAGCTCAGCATCTATGTCAGCAGGGTTGAAAATCCACTCTAATCCTGAAATAAAATGGAAAAATCATTCTAAATTTCTATGTGCTTTGGCTGCCAGGAATCTCAGCACTCAATCATCATCTATTTATAAGCCCAAGCAGGGTAGGTGCATTTCCTTATTCTTGTATGTGGTTTTTGAGGTATTATTTCCATTTTAATATCTCATTATAAATTTGTTTTATCATAAAATATCCCAAATCCTTTTGGGAGCAGATGGCCTACATTTTGAAGATGATTACAGAAAAACTTAAAATGAGCATTTCTTATCATTCACTTTACTTTGGGAAAACAAATGACTTGGGTGTTATTTTTCTAAAAGCTGTAATACATTCTAGAGAAAGTAATTTGTAATTAAAATCAGCCATACTTGGGGTTTTGTTCAAAAACAAGAAGACTAAGAGAGTTTTATTTATTAAATAGCATGGGAATGATCAATTATCTGGGGTAGGAAATGGCTACTCACTCCAGTATTCTTGCCCAGAAAGTTCCATGGATAGAGGAGCCTGGCAGGCTACAGTCCATGGGGTCACAAAGAGATGAACGTGACTGAACGCAGCCCTAGCCCACATAGGCATGGGAATGATCAACATGTCATTAAAACATGTTTTAAACACTAGAACATTCATCTCCATGAAGTTATCTAATACCCATCATAAGACATGCTGACCTATTTTGCTCCTCAATTAATGATTAGTTTTATATAACTAGTGATTACTCTATTTTTTATTGTTATAGATGTGTATTGCTATTCATGACTTTATTTCTATACAATAGTTTGCTAGTTTTTCAAGACTAGGAAATTCTCAGATATAGTGCCATTAATGACAGCATTATCGAGCACCTTTAAAATCATCTTTAGTATCACTTCCTCCATTTAACGTTTGTTGCACCATATTTTTTTACTTTCTTTTTCTTCTAAATATGTCATTCTCCTAACAATATTGCATCAACCATCCATGACAAATTATCTTGCTCTGTCCTGTGACTTCTGTGCATTGATTTATGGATATTCATGGTAATGATAGCCAGAGGTTTTATGTTTTGCCTTCTAGACAATGTGTTGCTCCCTCAGATAACATAGTAACACTGATTAAAATACTTGGTGTCTTAAGAAAATCTTCCATGAGTCATATAAATTTTAAGAATTTCATACCAAAAGGATTAAGAGAAATTTGAGGAAGTAGATTAAACTCCTAAAGTCATAAGTATTTTACCCATTCTTCCTTCAACTAGAAAAAACACTGGGCTTGAAGTTGATACCTAAGATTTCTCATATCAGAGCATTTCAAAAACATTTCTTGGACCCTTAACTTTGCTCACGTGAGCTTTACTACTCACAAACTCTATGAGCTAAGGCAAAACACTTAATTCCCATAAGCTTCAATTTCCTAATCTCTAATATGGGGGAAACTGTGAGTGCTTTACAATATAGTATAACTAATATTTAGGTTACACAATCCATGGATCCTAATCTGCAGAGTGCATGGAAATTATCTGAAAAATTGCTCAGTACTCAAAAGCCCTCTAGCCCCACATTCAGAAAATGTTTGCTGAGCCCCCCCCCAAAAAAAAAATATATATATATATATATATATATTGTGATGCACACTAAATTTTGAGAATTGCTGGTATAAACCATGTAAAACCCTGAGCACATTATTTCCTTTATTAATATTACAACTGTTGCCACTCTCATCATTTTAACAGCTAACATGATGATGTTCCTTATAGCAGGCAATAAAGTGGCAGTCAGACCCATCAGTTATCAGATTTAGAAATCAACCTTGAATATTCATCGGAAGGACTGATGCTGAAGCTGAAACTCCAATACTTTGGCCACCTGATGTGAAAAGCCAACTCATTGGAAAAGATCCTGATGCTGAGAAAGATTGAAGGCAAAAGGAGAAGCAGGGTGGCAGAGGATGATATGGTTAAAGAGCATCACCAACTCAATGGATGTGAATTTGAGCAAACTCCAGGAGATAGTGGAGGACAGAGGAGCCTGGCTAGCTGTAGTCCATGGGGTTGCAAAGAATCAGAAGCAACTTAGCAAATGAACAACCACAAAAATCAATGCCAAGAATTTCAGTCATTCATTGCTTTTCCCAACCTCATACACAAACAAATGCATGTGGTGAAGAACTGTTGAAAGATGGCAGGGTAGAGTCATAATCAATTAGGTTCTATTCTAGAAAGATTCCAGGGAAGGTTAAGGACACATTTTGTAAGATGAAAGCAATAGAAGAGGGAAATCCAAAGAAAGGACATCTTGGAAACTCCCAGATGACAGTTTTGTCCTGGCAGTTGTGCTACTACTTCCCCATTGGCTGGAAGGCCTAACTGAGAGCAGCAGCAGATGAGACAGATCCTAAGGGACTGGAGATAAGAAAGGCACGGAAAATTAGGCAAGGGGAGATTATTTAAACAGAAGCAACAAAATTTGACACTAAGACAAAGTAAGGGCAATTTTTATCCTTTAGAATCTGAAATAACTACTATACTACAACGACTTCTCCTTAACAAAGTGAGTTTATCTGTGTTCAGATTGGATGGGATAGGAACATCTTAGAATTTGCATTGCTGTAGGTAGTCATTTTCCAAATCTATCAAGTAAGATAGGGTTAGGGTTATTGGTCATTTCCAATCTATCAACTAATATCTATTAAGTAAGATATTTCTGGGGTAGTCACCTTCAAAGTTGTTTTTCTGAAGTCACTAGCAATAGTAAGAAATAAATTTTGCATCCCTGTTCCATATGTACGTGTAAACATACACACACATACACACACACAAAGAGAAATATGATAAAAAAAATACTTTTCTTCATTGTGTGCAACATATTTTGATATATATTATACATATTTTTATATATTTTAAATATATATATATATTCCATCTCATTCCATTCTCTTCTTTAATTTAAAACTGTTCATTAAGATCCACTCAGTTAATTTTATGCCTCACTACTGGGTTTTAATTACAGTATGAGAGGAAAAAAAAAAGGCATTTGTTAAAAATGAAGATTTTAGTTCTACCTTCACCCCAAGATGTGCATTTAATAGTTCAAGGGATGGGCATCAGGACTTTGGGTGATTCTGATCTCTCGAAATAGTGATCTATAGAGTTAAAACTGCCTTCAGATATAGCTGATCTCACCTTCCCTGATGCCTTCTACCTTCCTGCTCCTGTCTGCTTCTCCTCTACTAAACTCCAGAACTGAAGCTGACATTAAAGCTGACTCAACTGCATGCCTAGAACCAAGCTGAAAAGATGAATAAACTGAGGCCCTAGAAGGTAAATGCCAGACATAAATTCACAACCATCTTCAGATTTCCCTGGCTTTTAAATCCTTTCATCTTTTGTATAGATCTCACAGTTCAACTCAAGAAGAACCAAAAACCAAAAACAAAACAACAAAAAACTTAACTGCAATTTACAGTTTATGTCATGCAGAGTTTTTCCCCCTTGAGGCTACTTTTATGGTTAGAAAATAGGAACACATTAAACCAATTTGACTGAACCCTACTTTTAATGTATAAATATCTTACTGCAAATTGGAAAACTTAGTTTTTCAATTTTCTTATTAGTGTTAAACTACTTATGTACCTTTGGGAGGAAAGAGAGAGCATTTATAATATACTCCAGAATTACATGAGTAAAGAAGACTATTACAGGGTTGAGAGCTGATTGTACCAAGTTGTACAAATATTTCCTATTATTACCTAAGAATGTGATGCGCGTGTGCTAAGTCACTTCAGTCATGTTTGACTCTGTGCGACCCTATGTATGGACTGTAGTCCGCCAGGCTCTTCTGTCCATGGGTTTCTCCAGGCAAGAATACTGAAAGGGGTTGTCATGCCCTCTTCCAGGGGATCTTGCTGACACAGGGATGGAACCTGCAACTCTTAGATCTCCTGCAATGGCAGACAAGTTCCTTATCACTAGCGCCACCTGGGAAGAAGCTTATATATTGTACTAATCAGCTAAAATTTGAAACGATTTCTCAATAAAATGAAAAGGAATTTTGCTATCAGTCACATGGTATCATCACAGAAATGTAAATACAACACATTTTATTTGTGTACAGTATTGATGTGTATGATTTATTTCAGGAAGATAAACAACTATATGTGTTTTAACTAGCTTAGTCAGCCTGATTATGGGCTTCCCTGGTGACTCAGATGGTAAAGAATCTGCCTACAATGTCTCATTATATTTATTCTCTATCATCAAGAACAAAATGAGTAATTCACATAGCTTCTGTCATGGAATTTAAGAATCACAGAAGTCTACCCCTCTTGTAAAAGCCTGTAATCAATTGAAATATATCCAACTAATATCCATATTAAATACCTTTGTATGATCTTACTAAAGCATGTATATAATCACTTATTTTATATTAATAATTAAAGGAGATAACCATGTGCTTAAGAAATATTTTACATTGAAAATTCCCTTCAAATAACTTTAAAAAACTTTCACAAATACTTTGGCCAGAATACAGAAAATATCTCAAGTTATTGAACTGCTGTTATGATTTAGTGGACTATAACATTTATGAAATATTGTTATGAATGGAAGAAATTATTTTAAAATTGTGCATTTTCAAATCCTCTAGATATTTGCATTATCTCTTAAGAAGGAATTCCTGGAGAAGGAAATGGCAACCCAGTCCGGTCTTGCCTGGAAAATCCCATGGACAGAGGACCTAATGGGCCACTATCCATAGGGTTGCAAAGAGTTGGACATGACTGAAATGACTTAGCACAAGGCAATTTAGAGTTAAAAACAAAAAGACTGACAGAGGGCAGAGGAAAATGGGGAAGTGCTTGGCTAATGTTTCAAAAGCATGCTGATATGTGTGCAAAGATAAGGATAAACTGCAAATAGTTTACACGTTTCTACTTCAAAAAGTGGTATATGAAGTTACTATCATGGCACAATTAGTTATTAGCATAAGATATAGTAAATATTTTGAAGAAATAAACCTGTATTTAAAACTTCTTTATCAAAATTTTCACTTCTTCATTAAATTTTCCACACAGTTAGTCTGAATTAGTAGTTTTACTGTATCTAATTCATTAAATTACTGTCTAAATCACTGATCATCTGTAAGACCATAAAGGAAAAAAAGTAATTCCTTGCTCCAGTGATGAGGTTTGTGCTATATATTCAAAGTATTAGATAGTTCATAACATTTATAACAATAGAGCTTTATTGCTTTTAATCATCATGGTGGGTTAGAGTCCGGGGCAGCGGCAACATTTACCGAAACAAACAATTGAGAATCAGTTCAGAATCAGAATAGCTGTCCAAATCCATAAAAGAAATTAAGCTGCATTGGAATACATACAAATTTCAACACATAACATTTTATATTTTGTTTAGTTGCCAACTTCACAGCAAGAATTTAGTGCCTGTTCAAATCCATATAACTAAATTGTAAATTAAACGCACTTTAGACAGATCAAATTTGCAGTCCAAAATGCAAATATAACTGGACTGAGCCAGAAGTTGTTTACAACACAAAGAAAAGTAGGGGAGAAAAATGTCAGTGTAATATTTAGTTATGTTGCAAAGTTCAGAAAGAAACAAAAACCTCTGCAACACATCATCACTTAGGTAATGAAAAGCGTTCTTGTTTGTAAGAGTGCATGGAACTCTTTGAATACCCTTGACATTGAACCAGAGTTCTCTGTATGGTGTACTAGATGAAATGGAAAAAATCAGGCATCGATAAAGAGTTTTGAATTATTGATACGTTGATTGCACCAGGCAGATATCTCCATGGCCCATCGCTCCATGTGCTGAACTTCACTTTGTATGGGCTTACTGTCATTTGGATTTATTTGTCATATAAATTCAGGCTGAGTAAGGTGACATTAAATGAGAAGTCTGTCAGGCACTAGATCAGGACAAAGTCAAGTCCTCCAGGGCAACTGGCATCAGTGTTCTTACATTTTTTTTTTTTTTGAAAGTGAGATGCATTTTCCATAACCGTGGATAGTCTGCTAGTAGCAAAGTAGGAAATGACTTCCTCAAACTTTTACCACTGGTTATCTGAAAAGAGAAGTGTTGTTCTGTCTCCTTTTGGGAGTAAGATTAATAGAGGAAAATAACTTTCATAGTAGGAGAGCAGGGGAAAAGAGATAGATACTATTGTAAGACAGCTATATGCTACTTCACATTAGAAATATATCATATGTTCCTGTTCTCAAAATGCTTGAAAGGTGTTCAGTTTTTTAAACATCACTTGCATTTTCTGGTTATTTTACATAGACGCTTTACCATCTGAGCTACCAGGGAAGTCCATAGGATACATAAGTTTTCCTATTGCTCAACATATCTGATGTCATGAACACTGTAGATGAATACTGCAGAATACTATATGCATGAAAAGGTATGGTAAAACCCACTAAAACCTGTATGGATTATGCAATGCACATGCTCACATGTTCAGTCGCTCAGTGGTGTCCAACTCTTTGCAACCCCATGGACTATAGCCAGCTAGTCTCCTCTGTTCATGGGATTTTCCAGGCAAGAATACTGGAATGGGTTGCCCTTTCCTATTCCAATTATGCACTTCATATCTTCCTAAATAGACTGAAAGATTCTCCGGGACACTAGATTTTATCTTTGTTTGCCATTTCCACAGCTATGGTATAAAGTGGGTACTTGTTATTTTTGCTGAAATTGTCATGTTCATATTGAAAATGTAACTGTTTAAAAATAAAAATATATATTGATTTAACATTCTCTGTAAAGAGGAAGCTATATATATCCTTGGTATAAAAAGATGAAACTGATGCATGACATAATACTGTAATAAAAATAAAATAACAATGTAATAAAAATAAGCATAATTTATTTAGCACCTACCAACTTGCTAAGTATAATGCTAGAGGTTTTACATATGTTGCTTCATTTATTTCTCACAAAAACCATATGGCATATGAATTATTACCTCTATTTTACAGAGAATGAAGCTGAGTTTCAGTGAGGTTGAGTAACCTTCCAACACTCAAACACAAAGGGGTAGAGCCAAAATGCAATGCCAGGGTCTGGATAACTCTGCCTGTAAAGTTGCTTTTTAATAGCTGTGCAGGATGCATATTACAACATCTGTATTTTTTCATTAAATATTGCTTGTGACCAATGCTTATACTGTCAAGATCATATACTGGATAAAATAATAAATTCATGACCTCAAAACACAGAATCTTCACACCATATACAAAAATAGATTCAAAATGGATCAAAGACCTAAATATAAGATGAAAAACCACACAACTTCTAGAAGAAAGCATTGGCAAAACACTTTTTGACATAAATCCTAGCAATATTTTTTTGGATCTACCTCCTAAGGCAAAGGAAACAGAAGCAAAAATAAACAAATGGGGCCCAATTAAGCTTAAAGGCTTTTGCACAACAAAGGAAACCATCAATAAAATGAAAAAAACAGCCTACAGAATGGGAGAAAATATTTACTAATTCTATTACTGATAAGGGGTTAATATCCAAAATATATATATGAACAGCTCATATAACTCAATATAGAAAAATGCATAACCCAGTTTAAAAATGAGTAGAATACTTGAATAGACATTTTTCAAAAAAAATATACAGATGGCTGACTGCACAAGAAAAGATGCTCAATATAGCTAATCAGCAGATCAGTGTAAATCAACACCACAGTGAGATATCACCTCACACCTGTCAGAAAGGTTGCAATCAAATGTGTACAAATATCAAATGTTGGCAGGAATGTGGAGAAAAAGGGCCCTGGTACACTATTGATGGGAATGCAAACTGCATATAGTAGACACTATGGAAAACAGTATCGAAGTTCCCTGAAATACTAAAGTACCATATGACCTAGCAGTTTCACTCCTGTATATGTCTAAAGAAAACCCAAAACAATAATTTGAAAAGATACACGCACCCAACATTCATAGCAGCATTATTTACAATAGACAAGATATAGAAACAATGTAAGTATCCATCAACAGGTGAATAGATAAAGAAGATGCGGTATATATACACAATGGAATATTATTTAGCTGTAAGAAGAATGAAATTTTGCCATCTGAACAATATGAATGGACCTGGAGGATATTATGCTTAGTGAAATAAGTCAGAGAAAGATAAATACTGTGTGTTATGACTGTATGTGGAATCTAAAAATAATAAAACAAGGAATAAAACTAAACAGAAGACTCAAGATACAGAAAACAACTTGGGGGGAGGAAGGGCATTGATAGAGGTAGGGGGTTAAGATGCACAGGCACAAACTACTATGTATAAAATAAATAAGCTGTAGGGATAATACTGCAAGTCAACTGTACTTCCATAATACGTGTCCATGTGTGTGTATACCATAAGTGAAAGTGAAAGTGAAGTCGCTCAGTCATGTCTGACTCTTTGCGACCCCATGGACTGTAGCCTATCAGGCTCCTCCATCCATGGGATTTTCTAGGCAAAAGTGCTGGAGTGGATTGCCATTTCCTTCTCCAGGGGATCTTCCCGACCCAGGAATCGAACCCAGGTCTCCCACATTGCAGGCAGACGTTTTACCATCTGAGCCACCAGGGAAGCCCGTGTATACCATAGATCCTTCTTTTCCGAAGGGTAACTGGTCTCCAGATCATGGCTTTGGCCTCATCCATACCACATGTTCATCAACTGGGCTTGTCAGGGAAGCTAAATTTCCAGTGAGACTGAAAAACTTCATTCACTAGTGTGTACTTTGCACAGACACTAAAAACTTGTTCTCCTTACGACTCACCTGACAGGACATTAATCCAGCACACTTGCTTTTGGGGAAAAGTTCAAGGGTTCACTTTAGAGTGCTGTTTGGTTTGATGGCAAGGAAAGCCTGGGTGTAAGGCAAATCTTAAACATCTGCGATCCCATAATTTTCTCTGAAGCTGATTCTCTAGAATGTTAGGCTCATTTTCCTATAGGGATAATTTCTCAAAAGCAAAATAATATACCCCAGGCAGTGAATAGGTCATTATCAAGATTGAAAGATTCTATATCCAATTTTCCCAGAAAGCATACAGGTGTCTCTCTGGTACCCTGCACTGTCATCTGGAGGAGTATGACTGACTTCAATCTTTAGTGGCCTCCTCCTACCATATTTATTACATAGCTGCTTAGTGGCAATGACCTGAAATTTACCACCCTAGACACTTAATCTGGTATACTCAACCATGGTGATACATGCAGGCATGTGTATGTAAGCAGTGGAGACCATTTTTCATATGAAAAGCATTTGGTCTTTCAGAGAAATAATGTATTAAGGAGCAATTAGTGGAATAAACACTACATTTTGTTGCAAATGAAATTCACCTCTGGTTTAACTCACAGGTAGGATGGTAGTTTCTGAAAACATGATAATGTTTTTGGCCAGATACTCATATTCAACTAAGTGAACCTTATCACCAGGAGATGAACCTTCTAGATTAATATATCACAGTCACACTTCTGCATGGTCATTAGCTCACATCTCTGCAAACCTGAATATGTGCTAAATTGCTGACTTTAAATCCAAAAGTGGAAATAGCCATAAGTATGTCCAGAAATAGGAAGACAGACTTGCTACTTTCATTGCAGTCCACTGAATACTTAGATTTATGGTATTTTGAAATGTAATAGTAATTCAAGAGGAATATTAATTCAAAGATATTCAATTTAGGCTAGATATGTTTCAGAAAGTAAAATTAAACCTACTCTTATTAAGATACCACTGACTATGAAAAATAGTCACAATGGTATTTTAATTTTAATTATTGAAAATAGTTTCATGTTAATACTTAGACAACTTATTCTCTGTTTCTTTTGCCATGGAAAACAATCTATTTGAAATTTCCATTTTTAAGATTATATAGTATGTGACACAAAATATGCAGAGTATGACAGTAATTTCTTATGAAGAATGGAAAAATTTATTGAGAAAATTGAGAAAAAATCTGCAATACTCACATAAATTTTTGAAAAATAGTAATCACACTTCAATATACTTGTCAGACATGATAAGGATGCAGCTACCATATGGCTTAGAGGGATTAGTCATAGAAAGAATTATGGCCTTTTTAACTGTGACAAGAAAAAATGATCTAAGTAAACAGGAATATTAATTGGTGGGAGAAGTCAGTAATACTACTTATTTGACAATTGTCCAAGATTCTATTCCATGAAAAGGCTCATCAGATATATTTTCATTTGGGAAAATAGAATACAATAATACATACATACATACACACACTTTGTTCTTTTATTTTCTACATACATTATATTCAATATAGAAAGAGAAAAGTCATTAAAGTGAAGTCACTCAGTCGTGTCCAACTCTTTGCAACCCCATGGACTGTAGCCTATCAGGCTCCTCCGTCCATGGGTTTTTCAGGCAAGAATAATGGAATGGGTTGCCATTTACTTCTCCAGGATATCTTCCTGACCCTGGGATTGAACCCTGGTCTCCTGCACTGTAGGCAGACGTTTTACCATCTTAGCCACCACATATTATATTCAATATAGAAAGAGAAAAGTCATATGAATAACGTATTAGGATGTGATTATTCATCTCACAAAAAAGAATCTTCATTTACCAATGATTCACTATTTAAATCCACGAGAGAAAAAGCACCTGGTATACTTAACATACATGATTCTCACATATCTATGCCGCACAATATATTATATAAAAGGCTCCAATTTAGAATTCTGTTTAGAATAACTATTTTTCTCTGCTAGTATTATTTGATTCAGTTTTTAATTCACTGTGAACTATTCCAGTGAGCTTTAATACCTTCTCAAATTAATTTGGGAATAGCTGAATATGGAATCATTCATGTTAATTTTCTTCCCTTTGCACATATATATATGGTATATGCTGTTTAGAAAGTCTATCTCTCCACATAGTATACTTTATGACTAACAGATAATAATATCTACCAATTTTCTTCCATATCTTACCTAATAAAGATTTAGAGTGATACCATAAAAAAAACCTATTCACTTACTTTCATTCCGTTGTTAACAGAATATCCCTCTTTTCCTAACTATCCTATGTTAAATTAATATAAGTTCATGTAAATTCTTGGGAAAATGTTCCTTTTTAAAATCAGTGGAATGTCTGATGGGTCACATAAGAGAAAAATGACGTCACTGTAGTGCTTTCTGAAGTAATTTATATACTGCAAACTCTGGGAAGTGCAATTTAACTCTGAATAGAATAAAATAGCCAACTGAAAACTGAAGAAAACCAAACAAACAAAAATACACATACACAATAAACTAGCTGGTTGCAACATGCCATTAAATGCTTTATGTTAGTCAATAAGTGATTTTTGGTCATCTTTCCCCCTTCTCTATGGGAATTTGTTGCTGCTGCTATTGTATTTAGTTGAAGTTTTAAAAGAATGGATTTGAATCAGACACAATAATACAGTTACTCACAGGGACTAATCATTTCCTCAGCAAGAAAAGGAATTCTTTACGTGTGTGTGTGTGTAAGACAGATATAATTGTTCGCTGTATCATGAGATTAAATGAACTTGGAAACCCAATTAACTATTTTAATGACTGGAGAGGGGTTAACAGATGATTCAAAATGACAGTTGGTAATTATAGACCTCTTCCCTCATTTAAACTGAGTTAAAGATGATTTTTTTTTTGTCCATGTCTGGACATTAACTCTTTGTCCAGGGATCTCAGGTCCCTGACCAGGGATGGAAATTGTGTCCCCTGCATTGACAGGGTGGAGTCTTAACCACTGGACCACCAGGGAAGTCCCAAGAGAATGTGATTTTTTTTAAATGCAGGTAGAGAATGTATGAAACAAAACCTTGCAGGACCATAATGAGAGCTTTGCGTTTTCATCAAGCATTTATGGATCACTAACTGTGAGCCTGTGCCTAACCTTGGGGAACTTTCTGAACACACAGCTTCCCTATGACAAATAACAGTCCACTTAATTGAGCTGCTACACTACTTGTAAAGAAACATTGCCTTTTTGAGTACTGTTAGTTCACTTTGGATATTATTAAAACATCACTGGTATCATTTATTACACTAGGTACATATAAGATACTATTAGAAATTACATGCTTTCTTTTCAAAAGAATATTGGTACACTGCACCTCTACATAGGTATAACATGAATGCCTTTATCCCAAGAAATCTATCAGATTATTGATTTTTCCCTCTGACCTTGAAAACTATTAAGATAAACTAGTGGTTTGAACTCCCATTAATAATGCATCAAAATAGATTAACTCTTTGGAAAAATTCTCAAACTGCATAAAAAAGAAGTTGAACATACATTTAGTTATGCTAGTTTTCAAAAAAATTAATACTCAACGGTTGATACTGACTACACAATGATCAAAAAACAATAAATGAAATCTAATGCAATTCCATCTTTTAGCAGACACATCAAACAAAATGAACTATAAGTAAAATAATGTATTAGTCTAAGGTATTTATGTTAAACATGCAATTAAAATGAAAGTATACTAAGTGTGTAAGACATTTTTTTCTTATCATCATAATCCTTTAATTTAAACAAATATGAATTGCATTAAATGAAAATCAGCCACATTGGCATATAAATCATAATCCTCTGACCGTTATTTTCGTTTTCTCTATTTTAAAAGAGATCCCTAAATACACTGGTCAATGGTAAATTTTACTCCAAAGGTTTTATTCCTGAAAGTCTGAAAACAGTATCTTCTTGGTCTATAATTTAAATCACCACAAGAGAACGCAGTACATATCACAGAACAAAAACCTATAACTACATTTTCTTTGACGTCAGTACTGATGCCCAACACAACTGAAGCGACTTAGCACGCATGAGTGCACATGCTAATGCTCAAGCTGAACAGATCACTATCTCCATGTTCAATACACACCTTTAGTACAGTATTTATTCTGTTGTTTTGCAACTCTATATTTATGTATTTATCTGCCTACTAAGAATTTTCATTTAGTGAGGGCTAAATGTTTCTGTTTTTGAGCACAGAACATTTCTTTTGTAGTATTGTGAAATTTATTATAATATTATCTTCAAGTCTCATGCTATGGAACATCACTAAAAAAGCACTCAGTGTTTTAGACTCTAAATATTATGCTATATAGCCTAAGGTCAATTTGTTGTAGCTTTGCAAAGAAGCCAGTAGTGAAATATATTGCCTTTATATATGGCAAATCATTTCTAATATTATCAAACACTTGGTTACTTTTAAAATACCACATAAATGTTTGAGTACCTACTCTTTTTTAATTCAATCCAATTTCATGGATAGAACTAAGGTAAATTTATAATAGTCTCAAACTTGTTTTACTATGGATACTTTCAACCATACACAAAATTCAACAAAATAATATAAGCTGCCATATATAATCAACCAGTCCTTATAAATGTCATTCCAAGAGCACAACTGCCCAAACCACTCTCTATCTTCTTTCCTCCCTCTCCAAATACTAGTAAGAAAATTTCAGACACAATTCCTCATCCATATTTTAGTACTTATATCTATAAAATGTGGACTATCTTAACCAAGTTACTGCCCCATTATCACCTTTAAATAATTAATATTAATGCCTTAATACTATGAAATATCCAGTGAGAGTTTACATGCCTAATTGCATTTTTTATGTTTTTAAAGTAGGATCGAAATAATTTCTATATATGATAGCATGGTAATTAAATTGCTGTCTCCCATGTGTGTGTGTGTGTGTGCGCAGCTGAGTGTGTGCTCAGCCATGCCCAACACTTTGCGACTCCATGGACTGTAGTCTACCAGGTTCCTATGTCTGTGGAATTTTCCTGGCAAGAATATTGGAGCTAGTTGCCATTTCCTACTCTAGAGGATCTTCCTGATCCATGGACTGAATCTGGGTCTCTTGCATCTCCTGCATTGGCTGGTGGATTCTTTACCACTGCATCAGATAGGAAGCCATGCCTCTCTTAATCTATAGGTATTCTATATCACTGTTTTTGTCTTACCACCTACTGGTTGACAAGGAGAATATTTATTTTTTGGCTACTGCATTATCTCAGTTTGGATTTTTCTGACTCCATTCCCATGGTCAAGTTCAACATGTCACTTCTACCCTATGGTTATATATAGGCTTATCAAACCATGAAATAGTCCTCATATTAGTGTAATAGCCAAACAAATACTGGGTTGGCCAAAAAGTTCCTTTGTATTTTCTTTCCATAAGATGTTATGGAAAAACCCAAATGAACTTTCTGGCCAACCGAGTATTTATTGATACTTAAACTACTAGAGTCATAATCCAATAACTGCTTGAACCTATGCATAGAGTACCTCAAGAAAAAGGAAAAAAATCAAAATATGTAAACACCACACACACACACACACACACACACATGCATATAGATAGAGTAGTGTACAGTTTCTGCTCTGTCTCACATTTCCAGAGAGTACTAGAAGAATTTGGCTTGATGGTTATATCATTACTAACAAGTGAGTGGGTTGATACATCAATTAAATTTTATGTTCCTTGGGTTTTAGCTCTATAAAAAAGAAGATAACAATTCCTTCTCTCGAATTACCTCTGTGGGACTCTGAGCTACTTAGGCAGAATTCAGTGTAGTGATTTAGAGACATAGTTGAGGGAAAGGTGTGCTTGTGTGTGACAGTGTGTGTGTGTGTGCACGTGTGTGTTTGCTTAATAGGAGGAAACCCATGCTAACAAAAAGAATGGCAAAGTGTGAGATAACAAGGCCACGTATGGGACACAACGAAAAAGAAATCATGGCTTCTGAGATCACAGGCTCTTCCTGTCACCTGCTGGGTTTGTGGACAATAAAATGGGTGACAACATGGAAAATATGAAGTGTTTGAGCAATGAGGTAGTTTCTGCAGATACAGAGAGATATTTGGTGTGCCAGCTAAGAAGCATTGCCTACTAACCTCTGGCATGGGTTCAATCCTCAGTAATTGCAGCTATTGCTAAGGCAGTGACTTCCATAAGCAAAAGTTTTACTTTGTTTTTATCTTCTTTCAGCTCTTCAAAGAGCAAGACACGCAATGAAAGATTTATTTCCCCACATGACCAAAGCTCAGAGATGGTAGATTCACTGACTGTATATTTTACTTATTTTACCAACTGTTACAAAGAAAAAAAAAAAGGTTTCTAGCAAACATCCTCTGAAGCAGTAGAAAATAAGCATTCTCAGAGTTGTTGGCCTCAAAATGTGCCATCCAGAATAAGATGTGTGTCCCCATGTGGTGGCCTCTGCTTGCTGGCCAGTTATATTACTAACGTTTAAAAATTTTTGCATTTGTTACTTTACGTATAACCCATATTTATACCAAAATATAATAGATAAATAGGCAAAATAATGCACAAAACCCTAATACCATTCAAGTAAGTACTATTTTGAAGGGTTAGTTTCAAATAACACTGCTTAAAAAAAAAGTGAGGGTGAAACCTACAAGTCACATTAATTAAGATTCAATTTTGGCCTGTTTTAATACGACAGCAGCAGATGGTATGACTTATTGAAAGCACTTTTCAATTTTCTAGGCAAAGTAATTTCTTAAATGAAAGGACTCCTTTAGGCACACAAAACTCTCCTTCCAGAGCTGTTCAGAGACCTACTTTAGTCACCAAGCTAGAAATGGTGGTGGGAGACACTAGAACTCAGCAAAATTGTTTCCTAAGTTGTATCGCAGCTAAGTCCTTCAGTGATCTCTGGATGCGGTAAACACATATGCTTATTTTTGAGCATGTGTGGATAGTAGGGTAGTTGTTCCTTTGACTTGCACACATCGATCTCTCTTCTTCTGGGATAAGAACTATCGTTTCTGAGGGCACTCACTCTTTCCCTACTCCCTGGACTTGTGGTCATGTTTTACTGATCCCACCAAATACTCCAGGATGGGTAGTAGAACCTGGTTAAGCCTTTTCTCCCATCTATCTTACCACAGTGTTTGGTCCACTTTGAAAGAACATCTGGTTAATCTATACTGATCCTGCTCAAAGAAACTGATTCAGAAAAGTTATGTGATCTGAACTGGTTCACAGAGAGCTAATCTGATGGTCTTGAGGTTGTGCGTGCCTATTAAGTTGCTTCAGTGATGTCCAACTCTTTGTGACCCTAGGGACTGTGGTCCATCAGGCTTCTCTGTCCATGCGATACTCCAGGCAAGAGTACTGGAGTGGGGTGCCATGCCCTCCTCCAAGGGATCTTCTCAATCCATGGATGGAACCCATGTCTCTATGTCTGCTGCATTGGTGGGTGGGTTTTTTTTTTTACCACTATTGTTGCCTAGTAAGCTCAGTCTTGCAGTTGAGAAGGTGTAAATCTGAGTTTATGGAGACCTCCATGGAAGAGGGACAGTGATGTAAGCACAGAGGAGAGCAAAGATATAAAGAAGCAACCAAATCTTGATGTTATTTTTTGCATCCCCAGACCCAGTCATAACTGTTGGCAAGACAATGCCTCTGGACTGTCAGCTGAGTTTGTCAATCAGTTCAATTTTGCACCCTCTGTTTGTTTTACACAAATTCACTTTTCCCTCTTCTGATCATTGGTATTTTGTACAATCTTTTTGTTATTCAGAGAGAAAACCATCTGCTTGCATCTTTGCTAAAAAAAAAAAAAAGGAGAGAGAGAGAGGTAGGCCTATGAGGCTTTAGGTAATTTAAAAAAATGGGAAGTATTTATTTGTCCTAAAAATATTTAAAAATATATATTAAACAAATATTGAAATAAGAAAAAAAAACTTCTAAGGAGATAAAACTCCTTTTCCTGTGTATTTTTTTGTATGGCACAAAGCAGATGCTACCTCAGTGGATAAAGAACTTTGTTAGAAATTCTATGCAGAGATGTTTCTATTGAGCTGTTCTAATAGTGATTTCACTGTTTTTCAAGAATTACAACTATGATACCTCTGTGTCCTGTAACATTTACGTATATTCTACATATTGCTTTAAAACTGCATGAAGATCTGGTTATTGAGACTATTTTAATTAAGCTCTTTATATGAACAGTCCTTTGCAATGTAAACATTTTATATAAAACTTAAAAGTTTATTTTCTTTCCCTTTCTTGTTTTGTTGTTTTTCTGTACGACTGTGGTTGATGACAACTTCCACAGTACAGACCATTCTAGGAAACAATACATACTATCTCTTTTTTACTGGCTATTTTGCTGAAGTTAGTTAAAATTCTTAGATTTCTTCAACTATTCCTAGGTATTACATCTTGCTAAGAAGTTAAAAGTTATCCTAAACTATAATATGCTTAAGGACATTCCATTCAATATTTTATGAGTCAACCTAATGTATTAAGAGTATGGGTTCCAAACATTAGGTTCTGAAATAGAATCTATGAACAGGCTTTTGGAAAACTGTTGACCACTGAAGTTGTATGAAAAATATATATTTCAGAAATACATATCTGAGTATATTTTTCCTCAGGTAAAAGATCCTAGCCTTTTTCAAATTCTCGAAAAGATATATAATGCAAATAATAAAAATGTTATTAAACAGGAGTAAGCAGAGGGATTTTGATCTTTTAAAGGCAAAATTGAGGGTAAATGTTCACAGAATTTCCATTTTCTATGTAAACCAGCTTTAGTACAATGTTAGCATCTGCAGGTGGTAGAGTTATGACTATGCAAAGTTAACCATGACATAATCTGTTCAATATTGCATATCATCACAGTAATAATTGCTTTATTGTTCAGTGGTCAAGGTCCCGGCCAGGAAGCGTAACCCAAATAAGAATTAAATGCAAGAAGCGTATGTCCACGATATCACAATTAAGCTCAGTATAGACAGACCTGAATATTAAAGGCAAATTAATAAACTTTCAAGAATACCATCAAATAAATGGTAAGAATTCAGTGCTCAAGTATAAAATGTTGCAAAAATACACTAGAATGACTTATGTGATCACAGTTCTGAAATTTATTTCATATAAAGATTTTCGTCTTAATGGACATTCAGTTATGTTAATCCTTAAAAATAACCGCTCTTGGTGTTTTATATCTAGAAATTAGGGTTGGATCACAGTTTCAAGTCATTTACTGAAGGAAAAAGGAACTAAGACGGAAGGAGGGAAGAAGGGAGAAGGGTGGGAATAATGATGAAAGAGTATTTTTTACATTAACTGCATATTTGCAGAGAAATTCGCATCTCCTTTTAAGTTCAGTTTCTTTAATTGTACTCCATTTCTTTATTATCTTATAATATTCAAATATATTTTACCAATTACTGTTAAAGGATCTACTTTTGATATTTGCCCTCAACTAGCTACATTAGTTAGGAGACTGGTAGATAGGCAGCTGAAATAAAGAGATCAAAAGCAAAATAAAAAAGCAGGGCACATTAAAATGTCAGAAATCTGTTTCTTTTAAATCAAGGTCTAAAGGTAAGGGATTCAAGATGGCAGTGTACCTCTTCTTCAGATGGTTACTGGGATGCCCAGTTTCTTCCTATCTTGTTTTGTCACACTATCCAAAAGCTCAGTTTTGCTCAGGGCCTCTGGATACCCTTCAATATCCATTCTAGCCTTCTATTTCCCAGTACATGAACCTCATGGAATGTCAGAAAGACCACATTTCCCAAGCTATCTTGCAGGTAGGTAAGATTATTTGATTAATTTATGGGCAACAGCATGTGCACAAAAGTGATATACAAAACTGGGTTATGCTTTTAAAGGACCAGAGGTGACTTCCCTTGCCTTTTACTTTCTTCCAGACATCTTGGAGAGCCATAGCAATCCAATGAGGGTGGTGAAGGATGAAAACACAGAAGCCTATACCTAACACCAGGCTTCCCAGGAGGCACACTGGTAAAGAATCCACCTGCCAATGTAGAAGACAAAAGAGATATGGGTTCGATCTCTGGGTTGAGAAGATCCCCTGGAACAGGAAATGGTAACCCACTCCATTATTCTTGTCTGGAAAATTCCATAGCCAGAGGAGCCTGGCAGGCTACAGTCTATTGGGTCCCAAAGAGTTGGACACGAATGAGCACATGAGCAAATACCTAACATGAGAGAGTCATTGCACCGGTAAATGGGTTTATGTGAGAAATAGCTTTCTACTTTTGTTTAAGCAAATGTTATGTAAACAAATTTATGTCATGGCAATTGAGCCTATATCCTAATCTTTGCATCAATACAATACCTGCTGCTCTTCTTCCCACTTTTCTTCCAATAAAACATAAGTTCTTTCATCCACATTTTTTTCATATTGGGTTATTTGTTACAGCAAAATAAATGAAGGGACCATAGCCATTTAGAGTTCCTATTACAAAAAAAAAAAAAAATCACAAATAATTGTCTCCAAAACTTTTATTTAACTAACCAAATTTCCATAACCAGGAAAGAATAGACTGTGACACCTTTCCATTTCTATCTATTGATTCCAACGTAAATTGTCTGAGAACAGAAATCTGCTTAAAACCGAATATACTAAAATTTCCACTGAATACCATGTAGCAAGCAGCATAAAAATAAGAATGAAATACTAGGAAAAATAGATTATGTAAAAGATAATAGTGTAGAGTTGAAAGCAACATGTTGGAGATGTACTTTGTGTGTGGGAGCTAGAATGGGGGGAGAGACGAATCTCCGAAGAAGGCAGAGGGATGGCTGATTTGCCTTTATCATTGGCTTGCTGCCTAGTTTCTTTCAGGTCAATCTTTTTTATTTTATTTTATTTTTATTAAGCACAAGCATTCTTGCCTTAGGCATGTTCTTCTTTGATAGCTACAACTTCCTCTTCCTACCACTCATCTCTCACTAATCAATACACAATGAGGTGCCAGAGTAATTTCCTTTTTATAAGACTCTTACCACTTCCTGACACTTTTCACATTTCTTCCCTAATTATTTTCTGATTTTGACACCAGAGAGAGAGTTCTCGCTTTCAATAACAGGCATTTGCTCTCCACACCTTGGTCCAACTTCTTTTGCTCAGTCCTGGCCTGTCAAGCTTTTGTGGTGGGCTTTATTCCTATCACCCTCCCCAAAAAACAACATGCCCTAGTCTAACTTTGTGCTTTCATCCTACATAGTCTTTTTATTAAAATCTAATATTCATTATTATCTTCACAAAACATTTCTTAAAACTTTAATAATGCCCCTCAATTGTTACTTAGGAAACTTGATGGAGGAAAAAAAAAGATGAAAACACGGACATGCTAATATCTGACAGGGCAGGGGTACAATGTATTATAAAATATATGTAGCAGGTAAAAGACTTACAACTTGTTTTTCAAGCAAATATACACTTTTATGGGGCCTAAACTAAAATTTAATTTTAAACTAAAGCTCTTAACAAATGTACCTCAAAATTTGATTGGAATATTACAATACAAATGTACAGTATTATAATAAAGTATCCCAGAATGTGTTAAGCATAATGGGTGTATATACAATCTGATCTACACAAGCTTTACTTTAGAACAATTTGGATCTTAAATACAAAAAGGTAATAATAGGAACAGTTTTTTAACTTCTCAGATGCTATGCACAATAAGCTCAAAATAAATATAAATTTAATATATCACATACTTGATATATATTTACTGCAACTTCGCTTATAAATGTTTCACTCTGATGTACTTGGAGAAGGCAATGGCACCCCACTCCAGTACTCTTGCCTGGAAAATCCCATGGACAGAGGAGCCTGGTAGGCGGCAGTCTATGGGGTCGCACAGAGTTGGACACGACTGAGCGACTTCACTTTCACTTTTCACTATCATGCATTGGTGAAGGAAATGGCAACCCATTCCAGTGTTCTTGCCTGGAGAATCCCAGGGACGGGGAAGCCTGGTGGGCTACTGTCTATGGGGTCGCACAGAGTCAGAAATGACTGAAGTGACTTAGCAGCAGCAGCTAATGTACTTTCCTATTCCATGGGTGAAAAAAGATAAGACTTTTAACACTATAGGATGATGTTAATGCATACTGCAATCTATTACATTCAATGCCTGATACATGTGTGAGTGGCCCAAGGTGAAGTGGAAGGAAGGTAATGAAATTTCCTAGGACTGATACTCTTCACTGGCATCATGGGAACACCATCAGTACTCATGAATGTTATAGACATACTTGGTTAGAAGTCACAAATGCTCCTGGGAGAACAATAAACCTCAGAAACTACTTACATAACTGTTAGACAGCATACTTCTAAAAACCAGGGAAACTAATTTTCACCCTCCCTCACAGGACAGAAGAGAACATTTGCAGGTCCTGTTGAAATTAACAGTCTCAGGTATAGCCAGCTGCAGGACTGTAAGGCTCCTTAATAAATATTTGCTGAATGAATAAATGAGAACTATGTGTACCAGATATGTAGAAAATTAAATGAGCAAATTCATCTTTAAGTAAAAACCTTAATAAAACAACCAACAAAACACATATAGATTCAGGGAAACCTCCATCACTTCCACAAAAATTCAAAGAAAACCTGAGTGAGTCAGTGCTGAGAAGCTTTCAGTCTATTTGCATAGAATAGACTTATGCATTAATGTAGACAGAAGGGCAACTGATCACTCTGGAAAGTAGAAGAGAAATTAGAATCATTATTGAGATTCTGCCACAAAGGACTGGATAAGCTCAGACTAGTCACTTAGCCTCTCCAGGCTTTCTCTTAAAAGCATGTGTTGTGAATTGAATTATCTCCCTCAAAACCCTATGTTGAAGTTCTAACCCCCCGTGACCGTATTTGGAGATAAGATCTTTACAGGGGTAATCAAGTTAAAGGAAGCACATAATCAGTTCAGTTCAGTTCAGTCTCTCAGTCATGTCTGACTCTTTGCGACCCCATGAATCACAGCACGCCAGGCCTCCCTGTCCATCACCAACTCCCGGAGTTCACTCAGACTCACAGCCATCAAGTCAGTGATGCCATCCAGCCATCTCATCCTCTGTCGTCCCCTTCTCCTCCTGCCCCCAATCCCTCCCAGCATCAGGGTCTTTTCCAATGAGTCAACACTTCCCATGAGGTGGCCAAAGTACTGCAGTTTCAGCTTTAGCATCATTTCTTCCTAGAAATCCCAGGGCTGATCTCCTTCAGAATGGACTGGTTGGATCTACTTGCAGTCCAAGGGACTCTCAAGAGTCTTCTCCAACACCACAGTTCAAAAGCATCAATTCTTCGGCCCTCAGCCTTCTTCACAGTTCAACTCTCATATCCATACATGACCACAGGAAAAACCATAGCCTTGACTGGACGGACCTTTGTTGGCAAAGTAATGTCTCTGCTTTTTAATATGCTATCTAGGTTAGACATAACTTTCCTTACAAGGATTAATCATCTTTTAATTTCATGGCTGCAGTCACCATCTTCAGTGACTTTGGAGCCCAAAACAATAGTCTGACACTGTTTCCACTGTTTGCCAATCCATTTCCCATGAAGTGATGGGACAGAATGCCATGATCTTCATTTTCTGAATGTTGAGCTTTAAGCCAACTTTTTCACTCTCCACTTTCACTTTCATCAAGAGGCTTTTGAGTTCCTCTTCACTTTCTGCCATAAGGGTGGTGTCATCTGCATATCTGAGGTTATTGATATTTCTCCCAGCAACCTTGATTCCAGCTTGTATTTCTTCCAGCCCAGCATTTCTCATGATGTACTCTGCATATAAGTTAAATAAGCAGAGTGACAATATACCACCTTGACATACTCCTTTTCCTATTTGGAACCAGTCTGTTGTTCCATGTCCAGTTCTAACTGTTGCTTCCTGATCTGCCTACAGATTTTTCAAGAGGCAGGTAAGGAGGTCTGGTATTCCCATCTCTTTCAGAATTTTTCACAGTTTATTGTGATCTACACAGTCAAAGGCTTTGGCATAGTCAATAAAGCAGAAATAGATGTTTTTCTGGAACTCTCTTGCTTTTTCCATGATCCAGCGGATGTTGGCAATTTGATTCTGGTTCCTCTGCCTTTTCTAAAACGAGCTTGAACATCAGGAAGTTCACGGTTCACATATTGCTGAAGCCTGGCTTGGAGAATTTTGAGCATTGCTTTACTAGCATATGAGATGAGTGCAATTGTGCGGTACTCTGAGCATTCTTTGGCATTGCCTTTCTTTGGGATTGGAATGAAAACTGACCTTTTCCAGTCCTGTGGCCACTGCTGAGTTTTCCAAATTTGCTGTCATATTGAGTGCAGTCTTTCACAGCATCGTCTTTCAGGATTTGAAATAGCTCAACTGGAATTCCATCACCTCCACTAGCTTTGTTCGTAGTGATGCTTTCTAAGGCCCACTTGACTTCACATTCCAGGATGTCTGGCTCTAGGTCAGTGATCACACCATCATGATTATCTGGGACATGAATATCTTTTTTGTACAGTTTTTCTATGTATTCTTGCCACCTCTTCTTAATATCTTCTGCTTCTGTTAGGTCCATACCATTTCTGTCCTTTATCGAGCCCATCTTTGTGTAAAATCTTCCCTTGATATCTCTAATTTTCTTGAAGAGATCTCTAGTCTTTCTCATTCTGTTGTTTTCCTCTATTTCTTTGCACTGATTGCTGAGGAAGGCTTTCTTATCTCTTCTTGCTATTCTTTGGAATTCTGCATTCAGATTTTATATCTTTCCTTTTCTCCTTTGCTTTTCGCTTCTCTTCTTTTCACAGCTATTTGTAAGGCCTCCCCAGACAGCCATTTTGCTTTGTTGCATTTCTTTGCCATGGGGATGGTCTTGATCCCTGTCTCCTGTACAATGTCACAAACCTCAGTCCATAGTTCATAAGGCACTCTATCTATCAGATCTAGGCCCTTAAATCTATTTCTCACTTCCACTGTATAATCAGAAGGGATTTGATTTAGGTCATACCTGAATGGTCTAGTGGTTTTCCCTACTTTCTTCAATTTAAGTCTGAATTTGGTAATAAGGAGTTCATGATCTGAGCCACAGTCAGCTCCTGGTCTTGTTTTTGTTGACTGTATAGAGCTTCTCCATTTTTGGTTGCAAAGAATATAATCAATCTGATTTTGGTGTTGACCATCTGGTGATGTCCATGTGTAGAGTCTTCTCTTGTGTTTTGGAAGAGGGTGTTTGCTATGCCCAGTGCATTTTTTGGCAAAACTCTATTAGTCTTTGCCCTGCTTCATTCCATATTCCAAGGCCAAATTTGCCTGTTACTCCAGGTGTTTCTTGATTTCCTACTTTTGCATTCCAGACCCCTATAATGAAAAGGACATCATTTTGGGGTGTTAGTTCTAAAAGGTCTTGTAGGTCTTCATAGAACTGTTCAACTTCAGCTTCTTCAGCATTACTGGTTGCGGCATAGACTTGGATTACTGTGATATCGAATGGTTTGCCTTGGAAACAAACAGAGATCATTCTGTCGTTTTTGAGATTGCATCCAAGTACTGCATTTCTGACTGTTTTGATGACCATGATGGTTACTCCATTTCTTCTGAGGGATTCCTGCCCGCAGTAGTAGATATAATAGTCATCTGAGTTAAATTCACCTATTCCAATCCTTTATAGTTCACTGATTCCTAGAATGTTGACATTCACTCTTGCCATCTCTTGTTTGACCACTTCCAATTTGCCTTGATTCATGGACCTGACATTCCAGGTTCCTATGCAATATTGCTTACAGCATCGGACCTTGCTTCTATCACCAGTCACATCCACAGCTGGGTATTCTTTTTGCTTTGGCTCCATCCCTTCATTCTTTCTGGAGTTATTTCTCCACTGATCTCCAGTAGCATATTGGGCACCTACTGACCTGGGGAGTTCCTCTTTCAGTATCCTATCATTTTGCCTTTTCATACTTTTCATACTGTTAAATTTCTCTACTACAAGACTCTAACTGGTTGGCTCTGATAAAATTTACTTAAAAAAATTTATAGTCATATTCAGGTTACTGTGATATTACTAGAAGGGATCCCATCACTGGGCCAATTAATTATGCCTGCCCTGACTCTGGCCATAAATTTGAGCTTTTTTCTATTACTCAAGCTCAATCAGAGCAACAAGAAAAGTTTCAGCAAAGAGGAAAAAATCTCCCACAATTATGGGGTGGATTTATATAGATAACACCAGGCTATGGTAATTTAGGTTTAAAGTCTCCTCTGTGTTGGAAACAATTAGATCATACTTAGGGCAGACACACTGAAATCATACTCACGGAAAACTAGTCAATCTAATCACACTAGGACCACAGCCTTGTCTAACTCAATGAAACTAAGCCATGCCCATGCAGCAACCCAAGACGGGCAGGTCATGGTGGAGAGATCTGAGAGAATGTGGTCCACTGGAGAAGGGAATGGCAAACCACTTCAGTATTCTTACCTTGAGAATCCCATGAACAGTATGAACAGTATGAAGCACATAATGGTAGATGCTAATTCAGTATGACTAGTGTCCTTATACATAAAAGGGAAATTTGAACACAGAGAGATATACATGCAGGGAAACCACCATGTGAACAGGAAATGACCATACAAGTAAAGGAGAAAGACCTGGAACAAGTCCTCCCCTCATGGCCCTCAGAAAGAGCTAACTCTTGAATGTGGACTTCTAGCCTCCTAAACTTTGACAGAATACATTTCTGTAGTTTAGGTCATATAGTGATCCAACCCGAGTCTTCCACACTGTGGGCAGATTCCACATCTAAGCCACCAGGGAAGCCCATACTGTCTAAGAACAAGCAAATACAGTAGTATATATTCAAGAGACATGGTTAAAAAAGAAGAAAAAAGAATAATAATTTATTTATAAAAATCTCTGAAGGCTATAGCTGAAGAGGAAATGCTAAATGCTTTTAATAAAGTCATAGTAGCCAAGGAATGGGCTCCGCTATGGTAGAAAATGGGGCTTCCCTGGTGGCTCAGATGGTAAAGGATCCGCCTGCACTGGAGACCCAGGCTGGATTCCTGGGTTGGGAAAACTCCCTGGAGAAGGGAATGGCTACCCACTCCAGTATTCTTGCCTAGAGTATTCCATGGACAAAGGAGCCTGGTGGGCTATGGTTCATGAGGCCAACAACTGAACAACTTGCACATGGTAGAAAATGGAAAGGGAGCCACAAAAGAATCAATATGAGAATATGGCTAAAGATTCACAATGTCTTAACATGACATAACCATAATGGCATCTTTTTTCCAAGTTCACTATTTAATACAGTCCAACTGAAACAAACAGGAATTTTCTGAACCGTTAAATTAAATAGCTTCAAAATACTAGTAAATGATTCCCATTTGTATTCTTAAAAATTTAAAAAGTCTCCAAATATAAATAACAAAAACACAAAACTACATTTCTATAGATTTGAAATTATGCAAACCAATGTAATGTGGTATTTACAGTATGAACATAGAAGCATATCACATGTCATATTCAACATACAGAAATTAGTTCAGTTCAGTCCCCCAGTAGTGTCTGACTCTGTGTGACCCCATGAACTACAGCACGCCAGGCTTCCCTGTCCAACACCAATTCTCGGAGCTTGCTCAAACTCTTGTCCATTGAGTCAGTGATGCCATCCAACCATCTCATCCTCTGTCATCTCCTCCTCCTCCTGCCTTCAATCTTTCCCAGCATCAGGGTCTTTTCCAATGAGTCAGCTCTTTGCATCAGGTGGCCAAGTATTGGAGTTTCAGCTTCAACATCAGTCCTTCCAATGAATATTCAGGACTGATTTCCTTTAGGATTGACTGGTTTGATCTCTTTGCAGTCCAAAGGACGCTCAAGAATCTTCTCTAACACCATAGTTCAAAAGCATCAGTTCTTCAGCCCTCAGGTTTCTTTATAGTTCAACTCTCACATCCATACATGACTACTGGAAAAACCATAGCCTTGACTAGACAGACTTTTGTTGGCAAAGTAACGTCCTTGCTTTTTAGCATGCTGTCTAGGTTGATCTACGGCTTTTCTTCCAAGGAGCAACTGTCTTTTAATTTCATGACTGCAGTCACCATCTGCAGTGATTTTGGAGTCCATAAAAATAAAGGCGTCACTGTTTCCATTGTTTCCTCATCTATTTGCCATGAAGTGATGGGACCAGATGCCATGATCTTAGTTTTCTGAATGTTGAGTTTTAAGCCAACTTTTTCACTCTTCTCTTTCACTTTTATCAAGAGGCTCTTTAGTTCTTCTTTGCTTTCTTTTAAGGGTGGTGTCATCTGCATATCTGAGATTATTGATATTTTTCCCTGCAATCTTGATTCCAGCCTGTGCTTCATCCAGCCTAGCATTTCACATGATGTACTCTGCATATAAGTTAAATAAGCAGGGTGACAATATATAGCCTTGACATACTCTTTTTCCGTTTTGGAACCAGTCTGTTTTTCCATGTCCAATTCTAACTGTTGCTTCTTGACCTGCATAGAGATTTTTCAGGAGGCAGGTAAGGTGGTCTGGTATCCCCATCTCTTTCAGAATTTTCCACAGTTTATTGTGGTCCACACAGTCAAAAGCTTTGGAGTAGTTATTAAATAAGAAGTAGATTTTTTATGGAACTCTCTTTCTTTTTTGATGATCCAGTGGATGCTGGCGATTTGATCTCTGGTTTCTCTGCCTTTTCAAAATCCAGCTTGAACATCTGGAAGTTCATGGTTCATGTACTTTTGAAGCCTGGTTTGGAGAATTTTGAGTATTGCAAAATTCAAACTTAAATTGAAGAAAGTAGGGAAAACCACTAGACCATTCATATATGACTTAAATCAAGTTCCTTAGAATTATACAGTGGAAGTGAGAAGTGAGAAATAGATTAAATGGCTTGGATCTGATAGACAGAGTGCCTGAAGAACTATGGACGGAGGTTTGTGACACTGTACAGGAGGCAATAATCAAGACCATCCCTGAGAGGAAGAGAAGCAAAAAGGCAAAATGGTTGTTTGAGGAGGCCTGAGAAATAGCTTAGAAAAAAAGACAAGCAAAAAGCAAAGGAGAAAAGGGCAGACATATCCATTTGAATACAGAGTTCCGAAGATTAGCAAGGAGACATAAGGAAGCTTTTTTCAGTGATCAATCAAAAGAAATAGAGGAAAACAATAGAATGGGAAAGACTAGAGATCTCTTCAAGAAAATTAGAGATACCAAGGGAATATTTCATGCAAAGATGGGCACAATAAAAGACAGAAATTGTATGGGCTGCCGTCTATGGGGTCCCACAGAGTCGGACACGACTGAAGTGACTTAGCAGCAACAGAAAGATACTAAGATATCTAACAGATATCTTACCTAACAGAAGATACTAAGAAGACATGGCAAGAATACGCAGAAGAGCTATACAAAAAAGATCTTTATGACCCAGATAACCACTATGGTGTGATCACTCACCTAGAGCCAGACATCCTGGAATGTGTAGTCAAGTGGGCCTTAGGAAGCATCACTACAGAAAAAGCTAGTGGAGATGAGCAAATTCCAGCTGAGTTATTTCTAAAATCCTAAAAGATGATGCTGTGAAAGTGCTACACTCAATATGCCAGCAAATTTGGAAAACTCAGCAGTGGCCATGGGACTGGAAAAGGTCAGTTTTCATTCCAATCCCAAAGAAAGGTAATGCCAAAGATTGTTCAAAGTACTGCACAATTGCACTCATCTCACATGCTAGCAAAGTAATGCTCAAAATTCTCCAAGCCAGGCTTCAACAGTATGTGAACATATAGAAATAGAAATAGCAATTTTAAATGAAGCACATGACCCCATGAATATACTGCTAAACAACGAATTGAACGATATGACCCATATTTCTTAAGGAAAGTGAGAAACCAGCTAAATGATTATCATTATAGGTTCTCTGCAAGGAGTTCTCATTATTTTGAAATATACATTTCTGAATTAAATTTACATATTTAAGTTACTAACAACAAAAGTTTAAGTATTTTAATTTGTGGGCCTTCCCTGGTGGTCCAGTGGTTAAGAACCTGTGTTTCCACTACAGGGGACATTGGTTCAATCCCTCATCAGGGAACCAAGTTCCCACAAGCCACTAGGCATGGCAATAAAAGTATTTTAGTTTGTAATTTTCTGTGTCACTACTCTAATTGTATATTGATACACTATTTCTTCTGAAAAATCATTATCCTTGTTCTATTTGTTTTCAATAGAACAAGGCAAGTTTCTGAAAAATTATTAAGTTAATATAACCAAGAAAAAATATATCAGCCATGTAGTTTTCCTCTGCTGTGGATCTAAGAAAACTCGACTATACATTAGCAAAACATCCAATTTTATATATTCCTCAGTTGAAAGAATTTTTAAATAGGATTCGAATCCTCAGATGTAATAAGTAAGTATTTTATACCAAAGTTGGCTCTAAAGAAATATTCTAATTATTATATTTCAATTTCCTTTAAATTCATATTGCAACATACATGAAAAACTTCAGGAGTAGTGTGACTGGAGGACAGAGCGGTTGTCTGAATACTCTGATAGTTTTGTCATCCCTTCTTGAGCAGAAATAATATAGAGAATAAAGAAAAATCATCCTTCATCCTAATATAATATAACCAATAAATCCAAAATAGAAATTACTTAGACCTGAATAATCACCCAGTATTTATTTAGTTCTCTCTTTGACATAAATTCAGCAAAAATAAAAATAAGGCATGCTATTGTGTTGAGTAACAAGGAAAGCCAATTGTAACAATGATGACCAATACAAGTAAAGATACACTTACCGGGTGCTTAATATGTGCCAGGCACTGTCTAATTCTTTTACACATATTAACTCGTTGAATCTAGACTATCATTGTATCTATTTTAATGACGAGAAACGTGAAGCACACTGATCAACAAAAGAACCTACCCAATATCAAACACTAGCAAGGGGTATTCTGGCTTCATAGTTTTTGCTTAGACCCGTTTTGCTACACTGCCTCTGCAAAAGAGACATATACAGGAAGCCTCATTTGAATGCCTCCAAAGAGCTAAGCACTATGTGGATGATTTATGTGAAATGTAAATCATTCTGTTGATGAGGGACTAGCACTTAGCAAGGTTAAGCTGTTCAAGGTCACTGCTACTCATCCATGGCTGGAATTTGAATTTATGTGTGTCTGAATCCACAGCTGGGGTCCATTTTCCAGTGCTCACATCCAAGTTATAATGGACCATAGTTTTGCACAGCCATTTAAAAACTACTGCCTGCAGGCCAAATCCAGCCTGCTACCAATTTTTGTAAATAAAGTTTTATTGGAGCTTATATGAGCCTTGTTCATTCATTTGCTGTTGACTGTGGCTGCTTTTCTGCTATAGGGCAGAGTAGAGAAATCGTGACAGAGGCCATATGGCCCACAACATATGGCCCACAAAGCAGAAATGATTCATTGTCTGGGCCTTTACAAAAAATGTTTGCTGACCTCTGGTCTAGGGTGTCCCTAGCTGAGATTCCTAGCAGAATTAAAAGAACTTTGTTATGGTTATAGTTGCCACCTTACTAATAAGCAAAAATTGCTAAAGACATTTAAGAAAACAAAGGAACCCCAAATTCCTGTTATGGACTGAACTGTTTCTTCCAATAAGATGTATGGGAGTCTTAATCTCTGGTACCATGAATGTGACACTGGAGGATAGGGTCTCTACAGATGAAATCCAGTTGAAATGAGGTTGTTAGTACGTACCACAATCCAATATGACAGCTGTCCTCATAGGAGGAGGAAAACACCAGGAAGACTGAGACATAGGAAGAGAACATCATGTGACAATGAAGGGAGAGATTAGAGAAATGCAGTTACAAGCCAAAGGATGGCCACCACCAGAACCCAGGAGAAGGCAGGGCAAGAGTGCAAGCAGAGTCTCAGAGAGGGATCATGGTTCTGCTGACACCTTGATTCCAGACGTTCAGCCTCCTGAACTGTAAGGGAATGTTGCTTTGTACAGCCATTTTTGTAGCACTTCCTTATGGCAGCCATGGGAAGTGACTGGAGTGCCCTTCAGGCTAGGCAGAGACACAGGGTAGCAGGAAATTACTGACTTTGAATAGTGTGTCACAGGTTACCAGCTGACCAATTAACAATTTGCTTTTCTTTAGTAGACATAACTGGGAGGTATCCATTCAGTGAGAGAAACATTTCCCCGCCTCCACTGACTTTAGTCAGGGTCATGAGACTTGTACTCATCAATAGAATGCCGCCAGAAGTATAATAACCAAAGTGACTAAGGAAGCAGTCTGCATTCTTAAAGCTGGATGCATAGACTCAAAAGCTTGAGGGGTGGTGGAACCCCAAGATGGAAGGGGCCCAGGCCCTGGAAATATGCATGGAATAAAACCCTCCCAACTGATCCCTATGTCAGCAAAAAGTAAATCTGTATTAGGTGAAGCCCTTGGAATGTTTTTATATGTTATATCAGCTAATATTACATCAGTTTCATGAACTATTAAACACAAAATCAAGTTTCTCATTTCTCTAGAATTTGAACTCCTCAGAGGTGTTATATTATGAGGGCCCTATAAATATTTTGAAAACCAAATGGAGAAGGACATCACCGATGTAAAGTTCAAAGACGTATCAGCCCAAATTCAAGCAACACTTGCCATCAACATAAAGCCCACAGAGAGCCATATAAAATATTTAGCAAAAGAACATCCAGATTACAGCTCCATGGTGAACAAAGGAGGAATAAACTCTCAAAATTTTGGCCGTAGAAGATGTTTATGGGTACCATGAAGTATACAATCTAGCAATAAGACCTACTTGGGGAAATCCAGGAAAGAAACACAGCCCCAAAATTAGTGTGATACATACCAAAACTAAGCTTGAAGCAAAACAAGAGACAAGAGGTGAGAATACATAGTCACAAACTCTCCTTTCTGTGAACGATGGCTTCCAAGTGATGCCACAATGTGATCTTTCTGCGGGTGCAGTGGCAAATCAATTTGTGCTATTTTTGCACTTTCTGAATGGGATAACATATGTACAAAACAGTGTTTGTCAGAGATGGGTCTTGAAACCTGCACTCCATGGAGGCTGTCTATGACTCAAAAGAACATTTATCTGCTGAGTAAAGGATGATGAAACATTAAATGCATAAGTTTCCAAATGATGCACTATATGATTTCCTTTCTTTTTTTTAAATTTCTCCTTTCTTTTTTTTGTTTACTTGATTATTTTTCTGAATTTGCATAAACTGAACTTTGATTTACTAATTGATTTTTATTAATATCTCCTTTGCATGTGATTGCAAACCTCTTTTTTACAACAAGTCCTAAAGAGACTGCAGGTTTATCCTCCTGGAGCAGCACACTGCTGTACCATCAGTGGCTATGCCACCATCTTGGAACTGGTACTCCCCTGTGTAATATTTCTGTGCCATCTGACAGAAGGAGTTCAAGATTATCTTCTTGTTCTCTATCAGTAGCTGGGGTAAAAATAAAGGTTGGTAACATCTTTGGCTTCCTTTTGATTTTATATATTTTAATTCACTCTTTTTCATTTTACTAATTCTTTTTCATGGAGTGAACTACTTCTGCAGATGAAAATTCATGAAGTAAAGTAAAAAATCTTTGAGTGCAAGTCACACTGTACATCAGAAAGCTAGAGTTACAGACAGAAACATCTGTCAACATATGGCGATGCAGATGCATCGTAATACTTTCGGGTTTGACAGCTTTGCACTGGATGTGCTCTTGAGTAAAAGAACAAATTGTTTTTGTTTCCTTGGGTTCTCAAACAATAGGCCTATGCTAGGGATCAAGAATTTTCGATACTAGATCCTGGCTTTCATCAGTCACACTTACATAAACATAGATCTTTCTTTGCTCCATCAAGGCTTTATCATTTAGTAATATGGTATAAAGGCACCCAGGGAACAAAAAATAGAAAAAAAAAATTAAGCACTTGGAATTGCTGTTACACAAACAGAAGTCTTTAGATAAACATCGTAAAATGGAAAGCACTGAAGATTCCTTGACAAAGTAGCTACATCAGAAAATATATAATGCCTGTTCCCAAGTGCTCAGAAAAAGGCAGAGACAATTCAGCAAGGAACTGAAGTCAACAGTGCAATGCTTAAAATTGGAGTTCTGCAAGCTGTACCATTTTGTATGATCCTAGCATGCAAATGAACCTAAATCACCATTTCTTCCTCTTTAAAATAGCATTATAATAGGGATTAAACGAGGTGATGTATGTAAAACACTTAGCACCATGCCTGGCATATAGGAATTTCGCCAGAAATGGTATCTTGAAAAAGTGAGTATTCATAACAGTTGGTATCATTAACTGAAGTCCTAGTTTGTCATGCATGAATTTTTATTTCTGTCAGAATACATTTCTGACAGCACTACTGTAAAGCAGTGAAAATGATGGATTATACGAGACATGTAATGATGGATAATAACTATTAATAATAACTAATGTGGCTTCAAAGGTAGGCCTTTTTTAGGGAAAGGTTTTGTGGCGTTCTCTTATAGAAATACCAACATGATTGACAGACCTAAGTGTTAACATATATTAAAAATACCATGAGATTTTTAGAGGGCATCTTAATCTGACACTATATGTTAGTTTCGCAAAATAAGAATTTCATCACTGATAATATTTAAACAGTTCTTTTGAATAGCTCTACCATCAGACTGAATAATGAATGCTATTTTCCCCTCAGTTGATCCATACGGCGACAGGGCAAAACAGGTATATTGCACATCACCCCGTGCAGTCTGTCTCCCCCTTTCTCACAAGGAAAATGGCAAAACCAGTGAATTACCAAAACTTCTGTGGGCTGCTACCAAGTAAAAGGCACTGTGCCAGGCTCTCAGATGGATCCTCGGCTGTATAAAACCTTGTTTTTCTTTTCTCCAAGAAGCTGACGACTTTGATGACGAGACACAGGAGAAAAACATGAAAATATGAATGTAAAAGTTATTGGGTATGTCATGTCCCATCTCAAAAGAGGTTATTTTCATTGTCTTTTTGCTCATCAATTATTTTATTATTAAGTGCCCTGAAGTGTATGACAAATGTTCTAGCTTATCACAATGCACATCACAAACCGTATGCATTTTCTCCCTGCTTGGAGTACATCCTTTAAAAATCAAACAATTTCCTGGAGGGAGGGCCTTTGGGAAATTACTAAATTAGCCCCTCACCTCCAGCCCCACCTTTCTCTTACCTTCACACACAGAGGCTAATTCTACATGGAATAACCAAATCAAATCAGAACTGAAAGTTCAAACAAGCAATAATTCTCAATCTGTGGTTCCTATTTCTGAAAAGCCACAGAGAGCTCTGATCTGTGGACCCTTACAGAAAACCTGGGCTGACATATTTATTTGATCTCATCACCCTAAGCAAACAGAATCTCTAACTCTAGATAGCAGCAAGTGAGGATGTTAGACATTTGCCCTTTCTAGCCCATGAATCTTAGTTTTAACACTTAAAGATAGTGCTATATTTCCTGGTCCCCTTTCTATCTTACTCTATGTTCTGGAAGGAAAAAAATAAAAAACAATACTGCAGGTTTGCTGCCCTATCAAATGAGAGCCACATACAGAAACTTCTTTATTAGCTGTTGGAGGGTTTCCTCTTTCCTTTTAAAGCCCTATTTCTCTATAAACTATTGTCTTATTCCAGTTTACCATGTAAGGATTTCAGAGGAGTTAAAAACTCATCAAAAAGAACAATACTTTTTTTTTTTTTGGCTCAAGATACTATTTGTGGAAAGCATTTTCCATTTATGGTCATAGCTAGAAAGCAAATGATTACTCAGCAAAGTTGTCTAAGCAAAATATTCATTCACTTCATTTCACAGAAATGCAACCTGAAAAATTGAACAGAAAAGTTAGAAATTGGAGTAAATCTGATCTAACATTATAGCCTGCTGGCCTAAAAATGCCTCTATTAAAAATGTCTGAGTCAAATAAGTGAAGCAGCAATATATGAGAGAAAAGCAAGTGGATTTTGGGGTCAACCTGACCTCAACTTTTTTTCTGTTTTAGTCTATAACCTTTACATTTACAATGTTAATAATAACAGTAATAGTATAATGATAACAACAATAATACTTTTTTGGAGAAGTTTAGAGAATTTAATGAAATTGTGTAGATTTGTTGTACAAAAGTGCACTCGTTAGGTAATAAGTGAAGGTTATCTTCTCTAGCCACCTCTAATTACTTGTGTATAGCTAAGTTAAATGTCCTGATACAGTACTTTAGTGTGAAAATATCAGCTTCATTTATGTTACCAAGTAAAACAATGAGGGTAAAAAAGGAACTGGAAGGAGCAGTGTGACACTGAGCAGAAACAGCTCAAGATTATCAGTGAATAACAGAGCTTTAAAAAAGCAAGAGTGGACTCATATCATGTTCACTTAACAAATGAGAATTTAACTATGAGGCTTCAGGGGAAAAAAAAAACAGAGGGAGACCAGACTGTGTACAAAATTGTGTCCAATTTTCCACTCCATGAATATATGCCCCCAGATGTGAGATGATAGGAATGGATCTCAGCATGTAAGGATCTTTCTCTGCCAAGTGTGAGTCAAGGGTCAAATAACACATAGTTTTCCTACAACATATTCTACTAGTATGCCAATTACTTTGGCTGGCACCTAACTGAAGAGTCAATTAGTCATCACCAGAGAAAACAGCGGCTGTGCTGGAAAGATACAAGATATGTACATCTTTTATCTGTTCTTTTGTATGAGGTTTTCTAAGGTAATTCAACTCAAAATATGCCACTATGAAGCACTAGGAATATGTATAAATGATCATTTACTTTCAATGATTGCCTCATGACCTAACTGTCACAGCTACAAGATGACAAGCTGATGTTTAGCGTGGTTAAGGTAAGCATTGCTCAGATCCCCTCTGTGAGACATGCTTTGGTAGAAGCATCTACCAAATGGCCCTGTTCAGGGTCCTAGAAGGCTGGGCACTCACTGCTTTCCAGGTTTTTATTTTATATCTGCACACGTCCACTTGAATGTTCTAATACTGTTCAGAAGCTACTATGTCTGTAACTCTTCTTTCCTGTCCTTTTCTTTACTACATCTTTATTCCTGAACATGATAAATTTGCAAATATTTTAAGTTTTAAAATGAAGCCTTATAAACATCCAAGTCAAATGTTATCAATATTGTCAACCTTTCTTTGCACGACCTTCTCACCATCCTGACTTCATACCTCTTAAAAATGATTCCAGTTTTTTTAGTGTTTTGTCCCTACCTGAGATGCCTAAAAAAAGCACAATTGTTGGTCTGAAATATTCAGAGCTTTCCAGGTAAAATCTGAAACTGGACTTTGTATACAGAGGGCAAGGAGAGACTGAAGAAAGAGGCAAATCATTTCACCTTAGATTAGAAGGAGATAAGTTTAAGAAGCAAGGGAACTTACCTATGAGGTTTCTACCTATGAGTAGATCTCCATGGCCACTTGCCAGAATCTTAGAAGTCTGTATAGAGACCTTTACTGGGTTCAGACACATATGCTATCCAGATGGTCTCAACACCACCTTGCTCCCTCAAGACTGCATTCTTGAAAATAAAGCCTGCTGTGGAAATGGTGGATAGAAAGTAGATTTCAAGGATGAAGGTGGGGCTGAGTAGCCTGTGATTGGCTGGGTCCACCTTTCGGGTCAATCAGGAGTCTTATCCTCTCGGTGACCTTCTCCAACCGCAATAAAACTAGCAGGGTCTGATCAGTGTGGGACCCTCTCCATTCCTATTTCTCATATGCTCTAATCTTAATCAAGCACTCTAAAATCACATGGGCTCATTTTGCTGCAAGAGCTATACTCAGTGCTAACTTACGTTAAACTTATAATCACATGCAATTCCTGAAGATTTTTTCACACATGTTGCTCTCAAAGTGTATCCCCCTCTTTCTTTATTTGACATTACCTTTTTTAAAAGTTTGTATTATCTGAATGAAATAGAATCTTGTAAGACCCCATCCTTTATCCAGCCTGTAGGAACCTTTTGCATTTGTTCACTATGAGATGTTTACACATTGGACCAAGCCTTGGTATCCTGGTAACCAGGAATGTGAGACAGCATCAGAAGTTTCCTCAGCTGAACATACATACTTTTTCATTCACCGTGTAAGATGACTGTTATGAAGAGAGTATAAAAGAACCTAATTTTTATGGACTTACTCTATTGTGCAATAAACAGTCTGTCATCCATTTAAGTATAACATAGAATCTATAGCCTGCAGATTTAGGAATGAAAAAAAAAAAACATTTTTTTTTCCTTAGTAAACTAAACTGGCTCCTTTGAAAACAACATGATGTATGCTTATGTATGTGTATGTTTTCCAATAACTTATCTTTCTAATATAAAAGTTAAAGGACTTTCTCATAGTAATTGCTAGCTAATTTTGAGTCTACAATTTCCTATTTTTATAAGGAAAGAAAAGAGTTAATATTGCACTTATGAGTTTATTTGCATGTCTGTCTCTCACGATAAGTCTGGATGTCCTGTGAAGTGAGGGGCATGTTTTTATTGGTTTTTGTTTCGAATGTAATTAATATGCTCCTGCTGTAATTAACACATTCGACTGAATGAATAAATATATTAATGAATGAATGAAAAGGTCATACAATTCAAAATCAATATGGTAACAAAGAGATGGTCTTGAAATAATTAACCAAACTTTCTCCCTGGTTGCAGAATTTGTCTGCCAGTCTTTTGTGCACTGTGCTGAGCCGATTACAGATTAAAGTAATTACAGTGAATTCTTGATTACTGGCATGCAGTCTAGCTATTTTGTGGATTACCTATCACAACTAATTCCGAACTTATCTGCTGCCACCCAGCATATGTCTGAGTAACAGTCAGCTTCAGTGATAGCAGCTGAATGCTTCAGGAAAGAACATTTATGTTGATATTTCTGTACAGAATACATAATTATGAAATTCATTCTGGTGAGGGCTGGAGAAAACCAACAAGCATTCCAAAACAAAATGTTAAGTTTGTTTCCTAAGTCCCAAAGTAGATGAGATGATTTGGATAAAGAGGTTCAAACAATTGACCTGTATCTTTCCACAATAGCTTTATGAACCATAATTAGTATGTAGTCTATTCCCCTCCCTGAGACTAGCTACTTGTCTCTATTACCATTGATAACTGATAATGATTGTGCTTTATGAGTTCATTCTTTCATCTAACAAATATTTATGAAATGCTACAGTGAAATGGGCAATGTAGCTGGCCTTGGAGATCAAGCACCAGGCAAGCATAAATATGGTTCCTGTCCTTAAGGAACTTAAAATTCATTTATTGAGAGAGAACTTGTATTAAGCAAGAATGTCCCACGAAGATGTCCACACCCTAATCACACTTGTAACTATGTTATGTCACATGTCAAAAAAGATCTGAGGTTTCATATGGAAGTAACATTGCTAATCAGCTGACTTCAATAGAGGTGGATGATCCTGGATTATCTAGGTGAGTCCAATATAATCACATGGGTTGTTATGTGGGAAAGAAGATGGCAGAAGAATCAGAACCAGAGAGATGGCATCACGAGGAAGAATTGATTGGCCATCACTGGCTCTGAAGATGAAAGAGGGCGCCACAACAAGAAATGGAGGCAGCCTCTAGAAGCAGGAAAAGCAAAAAATGGATTATCTCCCAGAGTCTCCAGAAAGAAATATAGACCTTCCTGGCACCTTGATTTCAAGCCCATGAGACACGTTTAGAGCATCTGATCTAGAGAGTTGTAAAATATAAAAGTGTGTTGCTGTGAGCCATTATGTTTGCAGTAGTTTTTTTTTACAGCAGCAATAGGAGACTAAGACAGACCTTCAAAAATTAACCAATAAGATTAGATTTTAATTGCAATTGTATAACATAGAATAAAGATTTTTAGAAAATGTTATGCCTATGTACTTGTGAAAACTTAAATAAATTGAGGTGTCAGGAACAGCTTCCCTGAAATTTAAGCTGAGATTTCGGAGAAGGAAGAGATTTCAAATGAAGTGAAATGAAAATGGAAGAGATTTGTAGGAACAGAGAATAGCACGTATGATCTGAGGAGAGGAGAAAGCTGGTATTGCTTAATCCCTGAACAGCCACTGTAGATGATGCAAAGCAATTTTGTAAAGAAGAGGCCTAACTCAATGCTAGGAAAATAGCTGGAGATCAGGCTATGCACAGTTTTATAGACCATAATACAGGTTTTCACCTTTATCCTATGGGCAATGGAACTTTCTGAGGGCTTTACACAGGAGAGACATATAATCAGATTTGTATTTTAAGATCGTTTAGGCTTAGTTTTTGGATTAAGAATTGAATTGGGAAAGAAAATGTAACTAGCAGTGCAGCTTGAAGGTAATGGAGGCTGGTGCTGCAAAACATGTAGAGAAACAGATAATTTCAGCTTCCTTTTGAGAGGTAGGCTCTATAGGACTTGATTATTTAGAGGTGAGATGAGAAAAGAAGAGCTGGCAGTGATGATTCCCAGTATTCACTGGTATTAACAATGGTTCCATATACTGATGAAAAACATGTTGGCAAAGCAACCTAGGAAAAGAGATCAGGGGTTCCTTTACGAATCTGCTCAGTTTGAGATGCCTATGAGAAATCCACACAGAGATGGTAAGAACGAAACTGGAACACTAGCTGTTTAGTCTCCAGCAAGATGGCACATACTTGGCATGTTTGCTGTCACTCCTTAATAAATCTGCAGTTGGCCTCAGAAATCTTCCCAAAATAGTGTTCCCTGTAACAACCATGAAGTGAAGGAAGCTGGCATTGGTGAATAAACTTATTTTCTAACTCTGTTCTAGACTATAAGAAGCAGCAAACATTAAATTGTTAGCGGAACTGCTATTTCAAAAAAAAATGCTAGTACTCACAGTATGGGAAATTTGTAAATGCTTTTTCTACTTCTCTTTTTTGTGCTTCCTCCCACTTTTCTATCTGAATTTGATTTTAATGGTTTCCATTAGAGACTTCATCACAATGGGGTTCTAATTTGTTTGAATAGATATGTGTCAACATCACTCATTAAAAAAAAAAAAAAAACTCTCATTATATCATCCTAGAGCACTTTACCATCTCCACTACCATTCCCCTACACACACACACACACACACACACACACTTTCCAAAATAGAAAAATCACTTCTATTTCTCTGTTAGAATTTCTTTCTTTTGTACCAATAAATTGTGCATGTGTTCTTTAAACCTGATTATATTTTGCACCAATAGTTGCTCAAAGCGGTTAAGAAGGTCTATTTATATGTTTCTGTATGAAAAAGGCAAATTTCCTATGACAAGTTTTTTCTGCCTACTACAGATTGTAGTCATCTATTGTGTCCTCTAAAAGAATTGTGCAATTCCCTTATGCCATTTCCATCTCTTTTTGCTGAGCACATAATTCTTTACTGGACGGAGCCTCTGACAGTGAGTCTAAATCCCAGAGTCCCAGAGCAGCCCCAGCCCTACTACCAAGTAGCCATTTTCTTTTCAACAAGTCACTTTAAATTTTCCCATGAGTTTCAAAAGTAAAATTAGAGTCTTGTAGTAAATGATTCATAAGTTTTTTAAAGGCTTAAAATACTATGAGCTTAACACATTATACAATTTTAATGTTTTAAGTAATCGCTATGAAATGACACACGCATGTTAAATATGATTCCTCTCAAAGTGCCCAAATAGATATCACATGTGATTAATATATGGCTGTAGAAGCATGGAGTTCAACTGGAGGAAAATTTTCATGATGAAATGGAATAAAGATGATATGAATAAGGAAAATAAAAGGGGAAAAATGCAGCAGATACACATGTGGACAAAAGGTTCAAAATAAAGGGTCAGTAGGTAAGTGGAACACAGTGGAGATGTGTGTATTGTGGGGACGGTGGTTGACATAAGTCCAGTCATAAACATACCTATTTAACACTAGCTGTTGTAAATCAAGTCATAGTGACTAAACCTATATTATAGCAGAATCAGAAAGGCTTAAAATGACAGGAGACAATGAAGATAATAAAACAAAAACTCAAGGCTCTCATGCAATTAAATTTCTGTCTCAGCCACTGATGTTAAAGTTTATTTTTAATAAAACTAGCAACAAATTCCTTGTAAACTGTACCTATGCAGCAGTAGGAAAAATAATTATTTTGCCTATCTTTCCTATAATTGTGTCTTTTATATTTCAAGTTGAACATATACACTCCTTTATGATCCATTAATTTCCTTTTTAGTATATACTAAACAAAAATGTGTGTATACACACACCAACATTCATGCATAAGAATATTTATAGTCATATTAACAATGATGGCTTGATACTGGAAATGACCAAAATATCCATCAATAATAAATGAATAAAAAATATACTATATTAGCCCAATGAAATACTATTCAACAATAAAAATGGACAACTTAAAGCTATACACAACTTGGATGACTATCTTAAATATTCTGTGATTTTGAACCAGAAAACAATTTTAAAACAAGAAAATGTTGGAAGTCAAGATGGTAGTTATTATTGAAATGGTGCTAGGAAATGATGTTTGGAAAACACACAATTTATTACAGGCTGGCCAAATTTATTTAATCTATGAGGTAGTTATATTAATGTGCTCATTTTCTGATGCCTTACTGACCCATGCATTTAAAGTTTGTACAATTTTTTTTGGTACCAAATGTCAATACAAAATAAAAGCAATGATTTCTGAACCTCATCAATTGCATATATGGGGGAAAGTATAATTATGAATAGATAGAAATCACCATTAGATTGTAAACAAATGATGATGATACAATGTGACAAACATTAAGCAGGGGTTCTCTGCTTGGGCCCGTCTGACATTTGAAGCTGGGACGTTCTTTACTGCAATAAACTGGCTTGTGCACTACAGACCGTTTAGCAGTGTCCATGCCTTCTACTCACTTGATTCTAAGAGTACCACCCGGGTTGTGACAACCAAAAATGTCTCCAGACAATGCCAAATGTTCTTCTGCGGGTAAAATAACCCCTGGTTGAGAACCACCATATTAAAGACATATCTGGAAGTTCAGGTTTACCAAAAATGGAGAATAGCTAACTGCTTAATCACAGAATGAAGAATCATTTTCTGGGAAAAAGACCAATGTATTATCTTCTTTATCCCATTAAATTTTGGAGGAAGGGAAAGTTATTCCATAATCATGGGGCAAAAGTCCAATTTCCCTTTGTTGCACTCAAATGCCAGAACACAAATGAACCTGAAGAAAGCTTTAAAAATTGCAAAAGGGAGACATTTCTTGATAATGTTAAAGCTTTCAAGTTAAAACATCTCCCTTAACTGGTCTTAATAAACATGAAAGAATTTCTTTTTCTTTAGTGTATCTCTCTTGTATATGACCAGAAAATCATTTATTTACTTACTTTTTTATTTCTTTAACTCACTTTGAGCAATAATTTTTTATGATCAGAATTTTTCTTCCAAAACCATGGGCTTTGGAACTACACTAAATCGACCTCACGATACTTTAAAAATGTAGTGGTGCAGACATCAGATTGTATGAGAACAAATATTTTCATTTCAAGTAGAAAGACTAAAATCAAGTGATCACCACCTGATCTGACTTCTGACCCTTTTGCTGTTTAGGTGAGAAAAACTACTGAGAAAAGAATAAAAAGCAAGATTTTTCTCAGTATATTTATTTTAAACCTGCAGTAACTAAAGACTCAGCAGAGACATCAAACACTGAAAGGATATTTATAATTGGCATATGATATTATCTTGGTAAAAACACTGTGCAAAATACACTATCAATTCTGAAACATAATTCTGTGACATCTCACCATATGTATCCTTCAAAGGGGACTATTTCATCGACTAATTTCTATGTTTCACAATGGCCAAGGCATTAGGATGCAAACCTCTTCTCTTCTCATATGAATAAGGGTTACCCAATTCCTCAGCATTTTATTTATTGTGAGGTACAGACTACTAATGACAAGAAAGTTTACTGTGAAGGGAATAACATGAGTCTGACAATTCTGGGTCCTATAAAGGAACTATGCCAAGCTACAGAGAATTTCACACCGTTGGCACTTCTTGCTGAAATTCCTGGAGAACACAGACCAATTTTTGGTCTGAATCACCTCTAGGAATTTCCACTGCGTTTATACACTAATCATCATCACCTTATTCCTAAATATTTTCCAGTTTAAAGAATGTATCATGGATAAGCTGGAAAACTAAGGATTAGAAACTCAGGGAACCCTGGAAGCTAAATAGAGGCACAACATTGTTTTGACCTGTTTCTTCAACCGTAAAGTAAGGTCTTACCAGCTTGTCATTTCAATGGACCTTTTCAGTTTTCCTACAAGATACACCAGTCTCCTTTATGTGCCCTTAATAGGATTATATTTTTCCATGCTTAGAATTTATACATAGCTTATAATTTGAAACTAATAAGGACCAAAGAGAATCAGAAGTTTAACTATGAAAAAAAAAGTCAAATGCAAAAAGCCAAAATACTCTACTTCTATGTTACCTAGACATAACACATAGCAGACTAAAAAATGATTATTATCTTGATACAGTGAAGATATACCAACTATAAATAATCTGCATAATGTTATTTTGACATACATTATCTGAAGATAATAATAACATTTTGCTAATTTTCTAACTATAAACAATGAAATCAATGTTCCTAAAACTATTAAAGGAATTAATTCATGGAGATGTTTTGTTTAACTATATTGAATTTATGAACCATAAGTTTTCAGAACTGGAAAATAGCCAAAAAATAATCTAACCTAAAGCCTTCCAATGGACAGGAAATGAAATAAGGGCTACACAGCAGAAAATAGAAATATTTTTCATTGTCTACTTTGTCATTTTGTTGCTTTATCAAAATAATGTGTATATATAGCTATTTTGCTCCAGTGGTTATTATAACATCATGTGGAGACAAAAAAATACATGCACAATTGCTCAGACCATTGTTAGGATAATTTAACAATCACCTAGCCAGTGATGTTATAGGTACAAGCAGTCTATCACTAGGGAATCAGAATCAAGAAAGTGGGGGTGAATCAGAGAACAGTAATTACCTCCACCAGAAAAACAACTCAAGATCGTGTAATGCTGATGTTGACTCATTAGAGGCGTCATCCTCAAATTCAAAGAACAGAGCTTTAAATGGATAAGATGGGGCTGTAATGCAACTGATTCTGTAGAAAACTCATGAATCTCTCTCTGTCTCTCTTTTGCTGCTCTGCAACCACATTTACTTGATAATCAGGAAATAAGTTCTAGCCAAAAACTCCAAGGGTCTATCCAAAGCCAATATGTTTAATATAGTCAAGAGAATGCATTGGTAATAGCAAACACCCTCTTCCAACAACACAAGAGAAGACTCTACACATGGACATCACCAGACGGTCAATATCAAAATCACATTGATTATATTCATTGCAGCCAAAGATGGAGAACCTCTATACAGTCAGCAAAAACAAGACCAGAAGCTGACTGTGGCTCAGATCATGAACTCCTTATTGCCAAATTCAGACTTAAATTGAAGAAAATGGGGAAAATCACTAGACCATTCAGGTATGACCTAAATCAAATACCTTACGATTATACAATGGAAGTGATAAATAGATTCAAGGAATTAGATTTGATAGATTGAGTGGCTGAAGAACTATGGACGGAGGTTCATGACATTGTACAGGAGGCAGTGATCAAGACGATCCCCAAGAAAAAGAGAGGCAAAAAGGCAAAATGGTTGTCTGAGGAGGCCTTACAAATGGCTGAGAAAAGAAGACAAGTGAAAGGAAAAAAATTACCCATCTGAATGCAGAGTTCCAAAGAATAGCAAGGAGAGATAGGAAAGGCTTCCTCAGAGATCAATGCAAAGAAATAGAGGAAAATATAGAATAGGAAAGACTAGCAATCTCATCAAGAAAATTAGAGATACCAAGGGAACATTTCATGCAAAAAGGAACACAATAAAGGACAGACATGGACCTAACAGGAACAGAAGATATTAAGAAGACGTGGCAAGAATATACAGAAGAATTATAAAAAAAAGATCTTCATGACCCAGATAACCATGATGGTGTGATCACTCACCTAGAGACAGACATGCTGGTATGCGAAGTCAAGTGGGCCTTTGGAAACATCGCTATGACCAAAGCCAGTGGAGTTAATGCAAGTCCAGTTAGCTATTTCAAATCCTAAAAGATGATGCTGTGAAAGTGCCGCACTCACTTTCTGCACTCAGTAGGCCAGAAAACTTGGAAAACTCAGCAGTGGCCACAGAACTGGAAAAGGTCTGTTTTCACTCCAATCCCAAAGAAAAGGAATGCCAAAGAATGTTCAAACTACTGCACAACTGCATTCATCTCACACACAAAGTAAGGCTCAAAATTCTCCAAACCAGGCTTCAACAGTACCTGAACCATGAACTTCTAGATGTTCAAGCTGGATTTAGAAAAGGCAGAGGAACCAGATATCAAATTGCCAACATCCACTGGATCGTCAAAAAAGCAAGAGAGTTCCAGAAAAACATCTACTTTTGCTTTGACTAGGCCAAAGCCTTTGACTGTGTGGATCACAATAAACTGTGGAAAATTCTTGAAGAGAAGGGACTACCAGACCACCATACTTGCCTCCTGAGAAATCTGCATGCAGGTCAAGAAGCAACAGTTAGAACTGGACATGGAACAACAGACTGGTTCCAAATCAGGAAAGGAGTATGTCAAAGCTGTATATTTTCACCCTGTTTATTTAACTTATATGTAAAGAATATCATGCAAAATGCCAGGCTGGTTGAAGCACAAGCTGGAATCAAGACTGCCAGGAGAAATATCAATAACCTCAGAAATGCAGATGACACCACCCTTATGGCAGAAAGCAAAGAACTAAGAGCCTCTTGATGAAAGTGAAAGAGGAGAGTGAAAAAGTTGGCTTAAAACTCAACATTCAGAAAACTAAGATCATGGCATCTGGTCCCATCATTTCATGGGAAATAGATGGAGAAACAGTGGAAACAGTAACAGACTTTATTTTGGGGGGCTCCAAATCACTGCAGATGGTGACTGCAGCCATGAAATTAAAAGATGCTTGTTCTTTAGAAGAAATGCTATGACCAACCTAGACAGCATATTAAAAAGCAGAGACATTACTTTACCAACATATGTCCATCTAATCAAAGCTATGGTTTTTCCAATAGTCATGTATGGATGTGAGAGTTGGACCATAAAGAAAGCTGAGCAACAAAGAATTGATGCTTTTGAACTGTGCTGTTGGAGAAGACTCTTGAGAGTCCCTTGGACAGCAAGGAGATCCAACCAGTCAATCCTAAAGGAAATCAGTCCTGAATATTCATTGCAAGGAGTGATGCTAAAGCTGAAACTCCAATACTTTGGCCACCCGATTCAAAGAACCGACTCACTGGAAAAGCCCCTGATGCTGGGAAAGATTGAAGGCGGGAAGAGAAGGGGATGACAGAGGATGAGATCGTTGTATGGCAATTTGACACAATGGACATGAGTTTGATAGGCTCCAGGAGTTGATGATTGACAGGGCAGCCTGGCGTGCTACAGTCCATGGGGTCACAAAGAGTCAGACACAACTGAGAGATTGAACTGAAATGAACTGAAAATATGTAGATCACAATGTTTCTTTTTAATGATTTTGATACATAAAAATTTTCTATCTAAACAGCATTAAAACAATTGAATTCAAAAGCAGGCACATGCATACTAGATGCTAGATTCAGACAAGTGAAGAAATGTTTTATTTCCTCCATGATCCTAGATTCTAATGAGCAAAACTGAAATTAGCCTGCATTTGTACAGTGAAAGAGTCACATGTTATATTTTGAAAGATTAAAAAAGAATCCTCAAATATTCATATTTACTTTTGCATAAAATTTTAAATAGATTTAATAACTTCAAATTTGAACAATAAGAAAGAACAAACAATACTAGTTGAGGCCTGCAGCAGATTCAGTAGGAAGGTAATCACTTGAGAAGAGAAGATTCCGAGCAGATAAACAGAAGAGCTGAGAACAGTAGATGCTTGTTTACATAGACTGCCAACATGTATAAGGAATGATGCATGACCTGAAAATTAAAATAAATAGACAAGCCATGGAATCCCTGATAGCTCAGTTGGTAAGGATACTGCCTGCAATGCAGCAGGCCCCAGTTCGATTCCTGGGTTGGGAAGATCTGCTGGAAAAGGAATAGGCTACCCACTCCAGTATTCTTGGGCTTCCCTTGTGGCTCAGCTGGTACTCTGCATGCAATGTGCGATACCTGGGTTCAAACCCTGGGTTTGGAAGATTCCCTTGGAGAGGGAAAAGGCTACCCACTCCAGTATTCTGGCCTGGAGAACTCAATGGACTCTATAGTCCATGGGGTCACAAAGAGTCAGACACAACTGAGTGACTTTCATATTGAGACAAGCCATAAATGGAGAATATAACCTGAAATCTTCCAACTTGAAAATATAGATGATACTAAAACAAAGAATGAACAAGAAAATACTAGGTAGCCATTCATTTATACCTCCAATACCTACCAATCTGCTTTTTCAGGGTAGCTCAAAGAGATTATTTTTTTTCCTGCTCAATAGTGTGTTTTTTGACAATATGAGAGTTCACCAAACTCCCACCAAACCAGAGTTGGTTTCCATGGAGATTTCTCTTCTAAGACCCTCAGTGGAGACAGAAATATCATGCCCTTGAAACCAAAGAGATTTGGGGCTCAACTATTAACTAAAAACACTGCACATTGTTTGACATATTTGACCTGGGTTTTGACTTCAGCTTTCCCACCTGTAAAATGGGGTTAGTGAGAGCCATCTTTTATAGCACTAAGAATTCAATGCCTTATTGATGTCTGTTAGTAGGTGACCTACAAATGCTAACTCTCATTTTGTTCACTAATTTTAGTATTTCAGTTCAGTTCAGTTGCTCAGTTGTGTCTGACACTTTGCGATCGCATGAACCACAGCACGCCAGGCCTCCCTGTCCTTCACCAACACGTGGAGTTTATCCAAACTCATGTCCATTGAGTCAATGATGCCATCCAACCATCTCATCCTCTGTCGTCCCCTTCTCCACCTGCCCTCAATCTTACCCAGCATTAGGGTCTTTTCAAATGAGTCAGCTCATCGTATCAGGTGGCCAAAGTATTGGAGTTTCAGCTTCAATATCAGTCCATCCAGTGAACACCCAGGACTGAACTTCTTTAGGATGGACTAGTTGGATCTCCTTGCAGTTCAAGGGACTCTCAAGTGTCTTCTCCAACACCACAGTTCAAAAGCATCAATTCTTCTGCGCTCAGCTTTCTTTACAGTCCAACTCTCACATCCATACATGACCACTGGAAAAACCATAGCCTTGACTAGACGGACCTTTGTTGGCAAACTAATGTCTCTGCTTTTTACTATGCAGTCTAGGTTGGTCATAACTTTCCTTCCAAGGAGTAAGCATCTTTTAATTTCATGGCTTCAATCACCATCTGCAGTGATTTTGGAGCCCAAAAAAATAAACTCAGCCACTGTTTCCACAGTTTCCCCATCTATTTGCCATGAAGTGATCAGACCGGATGCCATTTTTCTGAATGTTGAGCTTTAAGCCAACTTTTTCACTCTCCTCTTTCACTTTCATCAAGAGGCTCTTTAGTTCTTCTTCACTTTCTGCCATAAGGGTGGTGTTATATGCATATCTGAGGTTATTGACATTTCTCCTGGCAATCTTGATTCCAGCTTGTGCTTCATCCAGCCCAGCTTTGATCATGATGTACTCTGCATATAAGTTAAATAACCAGAGTGACAATATACAGCCTTGACATACTCCTTTCCCTATTTGGGACCAGTCTGTTGTTCCATGTCCAGTTCTAACTGTTACTTCCTGACCTGAATATAGGTTTCTCAAGAGGCAGGTCAGGTGGTCTGGTATTCCCATCTTTTTCAGAATTTTCCACAGTTTATTGTGATCCACACAGTCAAAGGCTTTGGCATAGTCAATAAAGCAGAAATAGATGTTTTTCTGGAACTCTCTTGCTTCTTTGATGATCTAGCAGATGTTGGCAATATGATCTCTGGTTCCTCTGCCTTTTCTATAACCAGCTTGAACATCTGGAAGTTCACGGTTCACCAATGCTAAAGCCTAGCTTAGAGAATTTGAGCATTACTTTACTAGCGTGTGAGGTGAATGTAGTTGTGCAGTAGTTTGAGCATTCTTTGGCATTGCCTTTCTTTGGGATTGGAATGAAAACTCACCTTTTCCAGTACTATAGCCACTGCTGAGTTTTCCAAATTTGCTGACATATTGAGTGTAGCACTTTCACAGAATCATCTTTTAGGATTTGAAATAGCTCAACTGGAATTCCATCACCTCCACTACCTTTGTTCATGGTGATGCTTCCTAAGGCCCACTTGACTTCATATTCCAGGATGTCTGGCTCTAGGTGACTGATCACACCATTGTGATTATCTGGGCCATTTAGATTTTTTTTGTACAATTCTTCTGTGTATTATTGCCACCTCTTCTTAATGTCTTATGCTTCTGTTAGGTCCATACCATTTCTGTCCTTTATTGAGCCCATCTTTCCATGAAATGTTCCCTTGGTATCTCTAATTTTCTTGAAGAGATTTCTAGTCTTTCCCATTCTATTGTTTTCCTCTCTTTCTTTGCATTGATCACTGAAGAAGGCTTTCTTATCTTTCCTTGCTATTCTTTGGAACTCTGCATTCAAATGGGTATATCTTTCATTTTTTCCTTTGTTTTTTGCTTCCCTTCTTTTCACAGCTATTTGTAAGGCCTCCTCAGACAGTCATTTTGTTTCTTTGCATTTCTTTTTCTTGGAATGGTCTTGATGCCTGTCTCTTGTACAGTGTCATGAACCTCCTCCGCCCATAGTTCATCAGGCACTCTGTCTATCAGATCTAGTCCCTTAAATCTATTTCTCACTTCCACTGTATAATCATAAGGGATTTGATTTAGGTCATACCTGAATGGCCTAGTGGTTTTCCCTACTGTCTTCAATTTAAGTCTGAATTTGGTAATAAGGAGTTCATGATCTGAGTCACAGTCAGCTCTGGTCTTGTTTTTGCTGACTGTATAGAGCCTCTCCATCTTTGGCTGCAAAGAATATAATCAATCTGATTTTGGTGTTGACCAACTCGTGATGTCCATGTGTAGAGTCTTCTCTTGTGTTGTTGGAAGAGGGTGTTTTCTATGTCCAGTGCATTCTCTTGGCAAAACTCTATTAGCCTGTGCCCTGCTTTATTCTGTACCCCAAGGCCAAATTTGCCTGTTACTCCAGGTGTTTCTTGACTTCCTACTTCTGCATTCCAGTCCCCTAGAATGAAAAGGACATCTTTTTGGGGTGTTAGTTCTAAAAGGTCCTGTAGTCTTCAGAGAACTGTTCAGCTTCTTCAGCATTACTGGTCAGGGCATAGATTTGGATTACTGTGATATCGAATGGTTTGCCTTGGAAACAAATAGAGATCATTCTGTCATTTTTGAGATTGCATCCAAGTACTGAATTTTTAACTCTTTTGTTGACTACAATGGCTACTCCATTTCTTCTAAGGGATTCCTGCCCACAGTAGTAGATATAATCATCATCTGAGTTAAATTCACCCATTCCAGTCCATCTTAGTTCTCTGATTCCTAGAATGTCGATGTTCACTCTTGCCATCTGTTTGACCACTTCAAATTTGCCTTGAATTTTAGTATTTACCCTCCCCCAAAATGTAAGAGATTCCCAACTTCAGTCACATTTTACTTAAAAAGTTTACTTTTTACTGAAAAGTTTATGTATACTGAAGTATATGTTTACTGAAGTAAAAAGTATATGTTTACTGAAAAAAAAAGTTTACTTTCCCTCTGAACTAGTTGTTCCAAGTATCAACTCATTAACACACTTCTTTCTTGTACTTCTTAGTAAGATTTACCTAGTCTATACTTCCCTATAACTGCTAGAAGCAAAATCTTCGTGGCTATTAATATCCTTCAGTCATCTCAATTCTCTCCTTTTCTAACCTGGGATGATTTTGCTCTACAAAAATAATAGAGTCCTCACCATTGCATATACAAGGGAACAAAATTAATAGTTTTTGTTTTAAAAAACATGGCATGAAAAGAGGGCAGTATACAAGCATTAGGGGAGACTGATAGGCTTTATTTGATGTCGATGTGATCTCCTAACTGTAACTCAAAAGTTGATAAATCCTTAAATGCTTGTCCTTACACATTGACCATGTCTTTGTTACCTAGCATTCAACTTGACATCATTGGTGTCTGAAAGCGCCCAGGAAGAAAACAACAGAGCTTTGAAGAGGCGAATGGAAAATCCTAAAAAAGAGAAGGCACCGTATTAAAAACAAAATGAGCAACTTTACTACAGCAAAAGCAGTGACAGGAAAGAACAAAAATAAAATAAAAGGATAGAAGGAAGATAAGTATCTGTAGAAAGCAAGTTTCAGATCATAAACTGTGGGCCCAATATGAGAGACAGAGATGATTAACTTTGTTGACCAAATAGATCTGTGGCAACGTCTTCAGACAATGCAGAATTCCTCCAAGTAAATGATCTTATTTCCTATATTCAATGGGAAAATAGCATATGGAAAAATTCAAGGCAGAAAGTTAATATATTCAGCTATAAACTACTCTCACACAAGATACACAAGGTAAATATATATATATATATATATTATGCTTCATGTGGAGTGTCAAGACAATAACAAGATGAAGAACTAAAGGCCCAAGGGATGCAAACCCAATGGTAGGAAATCAGTAAACAGCTAATTAGCTTTGTTACATATACTTGGGCATTTGTTACTCTTGCCTAATAAAAGACCCTCTCCTTGCCACAGAGATGTTATCAACATTACTTACTTACACATAAGATATTATAAAATAATTTATGGTGTTAGTAACTATTGACATGCTTATATATAGTCCTATTCTTGAAATTAATTGCTTGCATGGTTTAGAATAATAAATGTATCCTTACTATGAAGGAAAACTTATGGTAGCAAACATCAGAAAACAACAAACAAACAAAAACAAAAAAAAGACATAACAAGTTCAAACATTTTTTTAAACTGAGAAACTATTTGCAAAATATCATATATAAAAAGTAAATGGCCAAATTTAACAAATCAGTTAAACTAAACCGATGTGGTTGTATGCATACAAATAAGAACAAATACATGAAAAGGTGATTTAAAGGCTTCATCTGAGCTAGAAAAATAAAATAGTTTTTTTTCATGTGTTCAGAATGGTAAACATTTTAAAAATTGACAAGGATCTGTGTTAGCCATGTTAAAGGAAATGGCAGCCTCAAGCATTATTGACACTGAATTATAGTATGAATCAATGCAGGCAAAATTTCATACATATATGAATAATAAATATTTGCACAGATATATGATTGTCAGTATGTTTGCCAAAATATTAAACATAGGTTTGAGTGGCTGGTGTAACTTCTGTTTATTTTTAGTATGTTATTTATACCAGTATTATTTTAAATTGCCCAAGTATGTATTATTTTTATAAAAGCAATGATATGCCTTTTATAACAAACTATATTTCAGTTCGTGTTAGAGTTTGGCCCAAATAAATTATGGCATAAAGCAAAAGGCTCGAATCTGTTCTGTGGTTTAACAAAAATGAAGGAGAAATAATCCAGAACAAAAAGGCTAATATAAATTACTTGGTTTTCAGGGTCTCAAAATATTCTAACAAAGGTAAGACTGGTGCAAAAGGGCAGGATGTAGAAGAGGGAAAACACATTTGATGAAGTGTCAGGATATCATAATAGAGCTCGTCACGTTGATGCTACTCGGCAGGACAACCTGAGTTTTCAGCTCCTTCATCTTGAAAATGAGGAGTCTGGGCTCAACTCTAATGTGCTAAGAAACTAAGATCCTGAGAACACCTATACATAACCCAGCCACGCTTTACTGACATGAAAAAGCCTTGTACGTTTTGCAGGAAGCACTGCAGACAGATATAAACTGAAATTAAAATGGAAAACAGCTGTACATAAAAAGTTAGCTTGGTGAAACCACATCCTTTAAAAAGGTTAAGGGGCTGTGTTCTTTAACAAAGAAGATGCTCTGAGTGAGGGGAGATAACTTCCTTGTCACCCTCAATAATAATGTTAATGACTTGATGAAAACAGCATCCAGACAGTCTAAAATGGTTAGGTTTCTACAGCATCGCTGATCTGAAGCAGACAGTGAAATTAGATTTCTAAAATATGCCTATTAAATGAAAGGCATTCAGAAAACACACCCCAGAAGGGAAGTCGCTGTAAAAGGTAGCAAGGTTGCCATGAGAGTCAAACAAGAGGGAAAAGAAGTTGTGTTTTGACAGTGGGTTTGAAAAGGTTTCATTCAAACATCACCATTAACCTTGTTTTCTAATTTCAGATATTTTATTACCTCTCTATTTCAACCTTCACGTTGACTCACCACCACCACCGCTGTTCCTTAACTGAAATATCTGACAAAGTGCAGTCATTTGAAGATTAAAAAAGAAAAAAAAAAAAAAGGCTTCCCAAATTATTCTAAGAGTTAGATGTACAATTTCACAGTCAAATTTTATAGAATTTGGTTTTCAGAAAGTAAATTATTTACTTTACCTTTTTGCAGTAAAATGTGGATTTTGAAAGTCATTGAACTCATATTTTCAGTAAGTAACATATATACATCTCTTTTTAATCTTATATGTGAAAAAATTATAAATCAATGTAAATCCCATGGACAGAAGAGCTTGGCGGGCCTCAGTCCATTGGGTGGCAAAGAATCAGACACGACTGAAGCCACTTATTCACGCATACTCACCTAAGCATTAATAGGATGTATACACATGTGTGTAAAATTGTTCTTTCTTATTTTATAAATATAAAACTCTGTGATCAAGCTTATATTGGTATATAACAACTGCAGAATATGGATTCTATTTTTGCTATCTGACTTCTAAGCTTTAGTAACATCTTATAATCTTGAATTATTTACGAAGCTCTAAGGTTAATCTATATTTCCTCTTTTGTCTGCCTAAATTATAGGTCTAAAAGAGAAAGAGAACATATTCTAATATGAAAAGTAGGTTCAAGCAATATTAAGCATTAATACAATTCCTGTACATCCACAGAGGGGGAAGAAACCTTGTCCATTAAAAAATGAAAAGTAAATACTCCAAAAGATCACTATAAAATAGTTACAGCACAAGCTAGAAAAAGAGTGCTTTAATTCATATAAAATTACATTTTTTCTTTATTTTTTGGTAATGTGTTAATTCCTTTTGGCATAACCTCTCAGATAAACTAAATTTAGATGTAAGGGGATAAACTAAATTTAGATGTAAGGGTGAGAAACATTTTGTGTAAAACCACCGCAGAAGTCACTGTATTTTCTAAAAATGTCCTCATTCCATCAAAAAGTAAGAAAATGGGTTCAAGGGAAAAAAATCAAGAGGGTTAAGTTCTCACTTGATCCTTCAATAAAATTACTTGTCACCACATTCAGCTGATGATCACCCAGACAGTGCCCCTTACATTAACAATGTGGACAGATCCGACATTTTACAGATGGCAGTGGCCATCCTGCAGATTAAAGCACAATGTAGATGTAATCTCCCCAATGACTTGATAGCCTCAAATGAAGGATTCTCAAATTTCACGGTTCTGACCTATTCAGGGTGAATAAGAGTATAATAAATTGCCTGTCCCCTGGCTCTGCAACAAGAAAAAGCAGAACTGTACAATTTCTGGGTTAACTCCCATGTATTACCAAGTTTACCAACATAATCTGCATGCCACAGAGCAAAAGATCACCCTATCTAACAGATTTTAAGAAATTAACCTGCATTGATATATGACTCTGTTTGATGCCAATACAGTAAGGTGGTAGCAGCAGGTTAACGTGAAGCCAGATTTCAAGAGAGGCTCATTTGACTGGTGATTAAGGATAACTTCCAGTAAAAGTGATTTCTCATTGGGAGGGCAGGGAGAGGGAGAAAATACATTTGATGCAAAGAGAAACAGTATGTACTGGCCAGCCAAAGAGCCACACACCAACTGTGCACGCTGCAGTTATGGTGGCGAGGTTGGCCCACTAATGTCTTAGGAAAGGACAAGAGCTAAGAAATATTACAAAGCACAACCATAAGTGAGGAAGAAGCAGGTGTGCCTAGATGTTCTGTTCTAAGCATGACAAATCAAACATCTTTAGAAAGATTTAATTTATGTTGCTCTCCTTAACTCAGGCTGATTAAATTAGAATCTCCATTATCCATCAGTAGTGCTGCCTGTACATAGGCACTTCACCAATGTGGAGCTTCCTGTCCTTATCAGCAGACCCAGAAATACCACAGCAGCAGATTTTGTGGACATTAAAAATTAGCAATGAACTTCTGGCTTCAGAAGGCGAATGCTTGACCTCCACTCCTTGAGCAAAAAAAAAAAAAAGAAAATTCTTGAACCAGGGTAATGACTAGATCATGATTTTAGCTGAGTAACTTAGAACCACAGAGATATTAATCAGAGGTGCACTGGGACGACCCAGAGGGATGGTATGGGGAGGGAGGAGGGAGGAGGGTTCAGGATGGGGAACACGTGTATACCTGTGGCGGATTCATTTCGATATTTGGCAAAACCAATACAATATTGTAAAGTTCAAAAATAAAATAAAATTAAAAAAAAAGAAATATATAAATAATAATATATTTTATCAGAAAAGAGTTTTTAAAGTCATAAACATTACATCAAAGATAATCCTTTACTTCTTGAATGCCTCTAAAATTTATGGCCCCTCACCTATCCCCCACAGCCTTCCAGCCTTCCCTTCCAGTGCTCCCAATTCCTTCACATAGATTTCCATGGTAACCAAGAACAACTATGAAAATTCAGACTCCTGGGTGACATTCATAAAGCATATGCATGACTCCAGTCATTTTGCTTTTGCTGTGCCAAATTTAACCCATGCTTAACATTCCTTTCAGCTTAATTCCCAAGGATCATCCTCAAGGACTTTCTGTCTCTGGAACATTGTTTTTTTTTCCTTGAAGAAAGTAATAGAAAGAACAAACTAAAGTCTTTTAGAACTGAATAAGACTGCAAAAACCTCACTTATTTAAATGAAATCTGGTCTAGGGAGAATAGGGAACCACACAAAGTTACACTGTTAGTGAGTATGAGAGTTAGTCAGTGGTAACCCAGTTCTCTTAATTCCCCAATCCATGCTGAGCATCTCGAGACATTTTTTGTATCACAACTGCTAAGGATGGGAGGGGGCAAGTTGCCACTGGCATCTAGTATGCAGAAGCTAGGGGTTCTGCTAATGTCCCACAACACAAAGCACAGTCCCTAAAGAAAGAATTCTACAGTCCAAAATGTCTACAGTGCCAAGACTGAGAAACATATCTAGAACTATGAGGTAGGAAAATTGAAAAAAATTAATAGAAATTGTAATCAAGTTTAAATTATATCTTGAAATGTCAAATCTAGGGTATTAATAATGGCTTTCCTTTCAAATTTCCATTCTCTGCCCAAATACACCATGAAACAGAATATGCTTCCAATTCTGCATACAACTGGTATTTACTATCATCACATTTCATTTTACCTTGAAATGTTAATTGCTGTACAGCAGGGTTCCATGGTTGATTTAAATTTACATTTGCTTTTAAATTTGATTAATCTAGTTTCTCAGGAGCCCATTCTTCCATAGTTATTCAGACAAAAAAATGGGCTTTTGAGTACACAATGGTATAAAAAATTCCTGGCTGATGTGGTGGTCATACCTTTATATTAAAGTCACATTTAACTTTAAATATAAAAAATAAGGGGTGCTAAGAGAAGAGTAAAATATATCCTTATTTACTCTGGTTGTTTTCTTGAATGTCTTAGGCATATTGTAAAATGGTGATAAACAGAGGAGAAAATATAGCTTCAGCTTATTTCCCCTACTCAGAAAATATGCTACCTACCTTTTATGAATATTCTAATGTATTTAATTAAAATACATATAAATATATAAAACTTGAATGATTCCTCTTAGGATCCAACATGGTGCCTTACATAGTATCACTTCCTGTACCCAGCTCATCTTGCCACCCTACCTTCTAGGATTCTCCAGATGGGCATTACTAAGCCCATTGCAAAGTTCTTTCTGGCTACACCTAGAAGAGGTTAATAATAAATGGAAGATAAATAACATTGCTTAAATACTTAATTCTCACCAAGCACTCTCCTAGATATTTTATTTCAACCTAGAAATGGTACGTATTGGCAAGAATCCTCTCCATCCCATTCCAAGGCAAATCTCTCTAATCAATAATGTCACCTTCCCTGGTGGCTCAGATGGTAAAGAATCTGCCTGCAGTGCAGGAGACCTGGGTTCGATCCCTGGGTTAGGAAGATCCCCTGAGAAGAGAATGGCAAACCACTCCAGTATTCTTGCCTGGAGAATTCTATGGACAGAGGACCCTGGCAGGCTATAGTCCATGGGATAGCAAAGAGTCGGACACATCTGAGCAACTAACACTTTTCACAAAGTCCTTCTAAATGTAGCACTCCAGCAAGCCATTACCAATTAATCCTTATAAAGCAACAGGTTGAATGAAACCCATTTGTCATCCCTGATAAACACTAAAAGCATAAGTAAGGAATGCTGCTGTTCAGTGAGGTTGGTCAACATTGTTGAACAGAAATTTTTACCTTGAGATTGGTGGTGCATGCGTGTGTGCATGCTCAGACGCTCAGTCCTGTCCTACTCTTTGCAACCCCATGGACTGTAGCCTGCCAGGCTCCTCTGTCCAAGGGGTTTTTGAGGCAAGAATGCTGGAATAAGTTGTCATTTCCTTTAGGGGATCTTCCTGATCCAGGGATCAAACCCACCTCTCCTGTGTCTCCAGCATTGGCAGGCAGATTCTTTACTCTGAGCCACCTGGGAAGACACGATATTGGTGCACCCAAGTCTAAATTCAGATTCTGATAGTTTCAAATCAATTTCTATTAATTTCTCCACCTTACCCTCACTACCTTAGGCCAGAGCACCTGAATTCTGGGATGAAAGTATTGAAATTTGGAGGGCTCAATATTATTAACTTTCATGTGCAAAGTTTTAAAGTCTTTCCTCCTTCAAGGATTTTTCAGAAGGACTATTATGATTCAATAAAAATCGTCAAGTAGTGCTATTTGATTTGATCAGCAAGAGGTTTTCTACTCTACCATCATTTTGGTTAACATATTAATAACTTGAGATTACTTCAAGGAGTCTCAAGAGATAGTTTAGGATTCTGGCTGATTAGATGAAGTAGTAGTGCTGAAGGACAAATTCTTCTCTGACACATCTGAAACCCTCAGCAGCTTGGGCTACTGCCTAGGTCTAGAATAGTTATTTCCCCTATTCTCTATTCTCCTTCACCCCTGTATCCATGCCTTCTGCTTACTTGACTCTGATGCAATTACTAAATTGTATGCTACATGAATCTGCATCTGACTCTTTATGATCCTATGAACTATAGACCACCAGGCCCCTGTGTCCTTGGGATTTTCCAAGCAAGAACACAGGAGTAGGTTGCCATTTCCTCCTCCAGGGGATCATCCCAACTCAGGGATTGAACATGCATCTCCTCCATTTCTTGCATTGGCAGGTGGATTCTTTACCACTGAGCCACCTGGGAAGACAAACAAATGGCCTTTATTGAATCTGATGTGACTTTGTAACTTGGTAACCGGTGCCTTAACATGGTATTATATATATATTAAGACATAGCCTCTTAAATATAAAATATTAAAATGGCACAAAGAGACTCAACTCCCTAGCCAGAAACAGAAATGCTTACATCAAAATTTTTTTTAAATAGGAAAACACTATTCTTAGGTACTTTGTTGAAGTAAACACCATAAAATAGCAAAGTATTAAATGACAATTTCTGTATATTTTTTTTCTATTACTTTCCTTCAACAAATCTCTTTTTCCTAGGTTATATTTTAGGTCTTCTTTTAGAGAAAAACACTAAATTTCACCACTTTCATGTAGCCATTACATATAAGCTGATTTTCTTATGGATGTGTGTATTAGTTTTCAGGAGTAAATTATCAGAAATTATCATTCCTATTTATCTCAGTAGTGAAGTATTTGACAATGGCTATCAAATTTACTGTCTAAGCAATACACTTGAAAGTCAAATTAATGATTGTTTGCTATGGCTTGAATATTTATGTCCCATCCCCCCAAATTCACCTGTTCGAATGCTAATATGCAAGATGATGGTGTTAGGAGACAGGGCCTTTGGAAAGTGATTAAGTCAAGGGGTAGCACCATCATAAATGGGATTAGTGCTCTTGAAACACCACAGAGCTTCCTTCCCCTTGTGTCATGTGAGGATCAATTAGAAGTCTGTGACCCAGAAGAGGGCCTTCATGGAACTGTGCTCGCACCATGTTCTCAGACTTTCAGCTTCCAGAACAGTGATCAGTAAATTTCTGCTGTTTATAAGTTATCTAGTCTGTGGTATTTTGTTATAGTAGCCCAAATAGACTACGTCATAATCATTACTTAAAAGAAAAGCTGTACCCTACTCAATTTCTTAGAATGGAGAGAAGGTAGAATAATAATTGAATAAACTGAAGCAACTGAGGCTCAGAGATGTTCAATAATTTGGCCTATTGTTCAGTTGGTGCTAGTGGCAAAGAACCCACCTGCCAATGCAGGAGATGCAAGAGATGCCAGTTTAATCCCTGGATATGGCAGATCCCCTGGAAAAGGAAATGACAATGCACTCCAGTATTCTTGCCTGGAGAATCCCATGGACAGAGGAGTCTAGCAGGCTACAGTCCACAGGATTGCAAACAATTGGACACAACTGAAGCAACTTAGCATGTCAAAGTCCACTTGCCCTTCATGCTAAAGGCAAAAAATCATGATAATCTTTTCTTCAATTATGTTAAATGAATATTCCCAAGCAGAGTATATCCTATATCATGGTGTGTGAAATACGTAGGTATTTAGAGCTTGGTAAAGCTGTGTTTGAATTTCAATGCTGGCACTTAACATATAATTGTTTTCCAAGTAATTGGAAGAACTGGGTTCCAAATGAGGTGAATCTGATTCCCAGGACCAAACTTAACCCATTGTAACAATCTCTTCAAAGGAATCCCTCCAGTAACATCATGTTTTTTTTTTTTTTATCACTTGTGTGGTACTTCAATAGAAACATATATACATTTATTTTCTGTTTCATAACAACTGAAGGAAAGCTGCAATGTCATGGAGAATATGTTCCTCACCCTAAACAAGGCTTCACACTTCGAAAAGTAATCTTTGGGTCACTTTATAAAAATTTCCAGGGAAACTGGCCTCCTTCAATTTCTCCATCAGTCAGAACTAATGATAAGTCAAAAATAGTAACCAAACATAATGCTGCTCTTAGGCAGACAAGTGAAGAAAATGCAGAAAATTAAGGAAAAGAAGCACTGAATGTTGGCAGGTGATATTAGAAGAAAACCAAGATGGCCTCATGGAACCCAAACAGAATTACCAAGCGATGAGTCAATCAAGGAGGCAAAGGCTGGGTACTAGGGGTAAGAAGACAGTAAGCATGAGGCCAGTCTGGTGTTTAGTGGTGGGGTAGGGCCCTAACCATGGGGTAGGGCCATGACATGTGTTCTCAGTCCCTCAGAAGCTTAGAAAGAGAAAAGTCATGCCTCAAGCATAGATACCGAAGGTAGCAACCTAGTTAAACAACTAGTTACAAGGCAAGAATGCAGAGCTAGATATTCTGGCAACAAAACCACAGAAACCTGGTTTCTAGACCTGACTCTGAGTCAGCACAAATCATTCAGGTCTCTGAATCTCCGTTTTCTCACATATAATATGGGATGAGACTAAATTACCTCAAAGCTATTTCCAGCACAAATTGTCTATGGCTTGGTCAAAGGAATGAAAAGAGTAGTTCTTAAAATTGATATTAGAGTGAAGGGAAAATCAATAGCAAAGTAGACTCAATGTTTAGCCATCAGATTGTAGTTTAAAAGACCTTCCCATTTCTTCAATGAAGGCTGAGCACAAACATGGAGATCCGGAAAAATCGGGCCCTCCAACCACAGATAATATGTGTATGTATCAAGAATAATTTCTCAGTTGAAGTCTTCACAAAAAAATTATAATTTAATTGCATTTGTAATAGCATAGGATGACATTAGAAGAGAAAATAGTTTGTGTCTGTGGAGAAAGACACCGTGGAGTTGTATGAAGACAAAGGTAAGAAAAGTATAAAGGCTGAGTAATACTCCATTGTGTATATGTACCACTGCTTTCTTATCCATTCATCTGCTGATGGACATCTAGGTTGCTTCCATGTCCTGGCTATTATAAACAGTGCTGTGATGAACATTGGGGTACACGTGTCTCTTTCCCTTCTGGTTTCCTCAGTGTGTATGTATACACATATATACACAATGGAGTATTACTCAGCCATTAAAAAGAATACATTTGAATCAGTTCTAATGAGGTGGATGAAACTGGAGCCTATTATACAGAGTGAAGTAAGCCAGAAAGAAAAACACCAATACAGTATACTAACGCATATATATGGAATTTAGAAAGATGGTAACAATAACCCTGTGTACGAGACAGCAAAAGAGACACTGATGTATAGAACAGTCTTATGGACTCTGTGGGAGAGGGAGAGGGTGGGAAGATTTGGGAGAATGGCATTGAAACATGTAAAATATCATGTATGAAATGAGTTGCCAGTCCAGGTTCGATGCATGATACTGGATGCTTGGGGCTGGTGCACTGGGATGACCCAGAGGGATGGAATGGGGAGGGAGGAGGGAGGAGGGTTCAGGATGGGGAACACATATATACCTGTGGCGGATTCATTTTGATATTTGGCAAAACTAATACAGTTATGTAAAGTTTAAAAATAAAATAAAATTTAAAAAAATAAATGTTTAATACATAATTTGTAAATATATGAATGAAAAATAAATAACTTATCACTGTAAAAAAAAAAAGTATAAAGGATCTAGGAAGGAAGATGAAGCCCAAAGGAAGCAGAGGAGACTTTTTTTTTTTTTTTTTTGCAGAATAAAGGAGATTATGCTACAGGCAGAGTATTGTTACAAAGTCTAGGCACCTCTTAGAATTTTAACTTTCCATAGAACAAATTTAACCTGAAACCACAAAGTATAGACATAGGTTTCAGACTAAAACAGACACATGAGTGTTCACAGAAGAAGGAGAAACGTTTCTGCCTGAGATTCAAGGAACAGAGGTGAAAAAAGAAATAGAAAGGGAGAACAGGGACCCCAAGAATGTGGAGCTTGAAGAAGAGGAGGCCAATAGGGAAGAGGGTGGTGAGTGAAAGAAAACAATAAATGCTTGAATTTAGTGAATTAGCTCTCTCAAAACAATCAGTAGGGGTATATTAGTATTTTACAGACAAAGAAAATGAAACCCTAAAAGGCAAAATAAGTTAAGAAAATGACGTAGCTAGTTCATTTGAATAAGCAGAAGTTGAATTTTATCTGTAACTAGCCTTATCCAGAAACACACATGCACACACACACACACACACATATTATAGTATAAGTATGTCATTACCATTAGTAAAACAGAGCCCTCTAAACTGCTAAGAATCTGGCCTATGATATCTTGAGTCATCAGAGAAAAGAAATCTGGAAGTAACATGAAATGGACAAAAGCCCTAAATTATTGGCATCTACCTATACTGAGAGTCAGAAGACACATTTTGTGACTGGTATGTCATTATCCAGGTGATTTGAAGAAAATTGTCTCATCTTTAAAATAAGGAAGTTGAACTACAATGAGTTTTCATTATAATAGCCTGTGATTTTCCCCTTGGTTGGGGAAAGAGGGGCACACACACATGACTGTCAAAAGGCCAAGTTTCATGTAACACTATGCTCTTTTGGGTGGCAGTTTTCCATGTGACCACTTAATTATAAAAACATAGGAATCCTCATGCTATTTTTCTGCATTCACAAACTATAAATAAATGAATGGTTTCAGTTGGAATTGAATGTTAAAGCCCAGTAAGTATTATTGACAAGGCAAAATTATGTTTAAACAGCTTCATTTTTGAATCTATATAGAACCTAACATGATTTCTCCAAAGGGTTTGATTTCAGCAGTGTGCTTTTCCATTTTATAATTCGTAATAAGAAGAAATCTTGAGGAAAGAAAATAGTATTCCCAAAGCAACATAGTGATGGCCAGTTTATCACCTAGCTAAAATAGGACAATTTTAATTGCATGTTTAGGTCATTGGGTATAACCACTGATAAGCTGTTACTGTGAAATATCCTAAAATCAATAAAGAAAATGTTAGAAGGGAGAGAAGTTGTAAATGGAAATGTTAAGAGATTCTTAACTATGCTGTCTTAAATACTACTATCGGAACACAAACTGAACTTTAAGCATGATTTAGCAGAACTCTGAAAAGAAAGACCTCTGAACCACAGCTCTTATTTTCAATTGTACTGAGAGCTAGCAGTGCCGTGTTTATGCCAAACTAATTTAGTCAAGAGTACAAGTATTCATTTAGGCACACAGTTCTCATTGCATCCGTCCTCATCTGAAAAGAAGAAAAACAAAATGAAAAAAGAAGGAATGAACTTTGTTACAGAAATCTTACAAAATGCCTAAAAATCACCATTAAATATGCCAGAACTATGATAAATGCACATTAAAAACATAATTATGCAGAGAATTACTGATGATATAGTATCTGTACTGTATTTTTTGGATCACATGGCTGTTTATACAGAACACTTCAAATTTTAAAGTATATTAAGAGCTGCTACCTGCAAAGTTTTATGTTTAAGTAAAATTTCAGATTGCCGCTGCTACTCTCACTAAAACTATTTTAGAAAGCAGTTGATGTGAGAAGGTAATATGATGGCACAATTGTACAAGTTCGTGTTTACAGTGTATGTATATAATCCATTTATATACAATTAACTAGATGCACATTTAATGGGAGTGAAGATAATATTGCTCATTAAAGACAGAGCAGGCATATGGCAAGGTACTTTATTAAATACATATTAACGGTAGCAAAATGGAAAGAGGGTTGCATTTTTCTCTTGAAAATTGTTTTAAAGTAATGTGGTAGTTTCATTGGTGTCAACTCTGAATCTCATGCTCCCATTGATATATAACTCAGTTTAGAGATGCAATAGTAGTAGAAAATATGAACAAAGTAATACAGGAAAGGTGGAAGAGAAATTTGAGTAAGGAGACAGGGTTAAAATGGAAAAACTGTAAAATGTATAATGTCATTCTCAAAAATGAAATAAAAATTGTAATATAATTAATTGCAAAACTCCTTTGTAGCATTAAAATCTACTATAAGAGCAACTTAGAATCATGATTTGCAGCAATAATTATTTCCATCTAGTAATTTCTAATATTATTATTATGTATTATATAATTATTATAATTTCTTATATTGCTATATGACATAATAAATATAATAAATGTGTGTGAATATGTGTGTCCAGTTGCTCAGTCATGTCTGACTCTTTGTGACCCCATGGACTGTAGCTCACCAGGGTCCTCTGTCCATGAGATTTTCCAGGGAAGAAAACTGGAGCAGGTTGCCATTTCTTTCTCTGGGAGAACTTACCGACCCAGGGGTTGAACCCATGTCTCTTATGTCTCCTGCATTGGCAAGTGGATTCTTTATCCCTGCGCCACTTCGGAACTTCAATATAATGTATATATTATAATATGTAATAAAATATATTAATCATTATGATTAGAAATAATAATTCTAAATTATTTTCATCTAAAATTTCAGCTAATAATTTCCATCATGCTTTAGAAAAAGGTTCACAAAACCATCTATGATATATATGGACACATTCTAAGTTCACTGGGCTGGCTAAAGGAACGATCATTTAACAGCATACTGTTCACATTATCTGTGCCTTTGTCTACGCGCAGACAAACATTTTGGAAAGTCATACATTAATGCAAGTGGGTGTGGGCAATAGTTCCTTCACAGGACAGCTGGATGCATCCCATAAAGACGTTTCAGCCAAATGTTTATTCTAAAGCCTTCTGCTGTGAAGCACAGGGAGGCCTGCAGCACAGCTAGTTGGAAGCAGCCCCTAATGCAGAAAGGAGAGCTCAGTGTACTGATAACAGGTTCTCACTCCTGCTCGTTCTTTGAGCAAGAGGGTAAAAGGCTATATACATCATTTGCCAATCTATGAATTATCCCTTGGAAAAGGGAGGCAAAAGCACAATCTGATAGTAGCAGTGTAAATTATCAACAAGCTTAAATAATATTCATTTTGCCTCTGCATTCTTGTCTTTTTAAAACCTGATCTCTACACATAGAACTGGGAGGTTAAACACACACACACTCATCCCACATATTTTGAATAATAAAATAGAGTTGTGCATATTTTCTTACAACAATAATAGTTCTTGACGAAAGGCAATTCCCCCTCAGGTGATGTTTGGCAAAATCTGGAAGTATTTTTAATTTTCACAACTTGAGTGGTAATACTGGCATCTAATGCATGTGTACCAAGGATGCTACTAAACATCCTAAAATACACAAGACAGTCACCCACAAACAAAAGAATTATCTGGTCCAAAATGCCAATAGTGCTGAGGCTGAAAAACCCTCTTCTAGATATAGTCAGACATGTTGAGTTCAGTTCAGGTCAGTTGCTCAGTCGTGTCCGACTCTTTGCGACCCCATGGACTGCACCACGCCAGGCCTCCCTGTCCATCACCAACTCTTGGATCCTACCCAAACTCATGTCCATCATGTCAGTGATGCCATCAACTATCTCATCCTCTGTCATCCCCTTCTCCTCCCACCTTCAATCTTTCCCAGCATCAGGGTCTTTTCCAATGAGTCAGTTCTTCACATCAGGTGGCCAAAATATTGGAGTGTCAGCTTCAGCATCAGTCCTTCCAATGAATATTCAGTACTGATTTCCTCTAGGATTGACTGGTTGGATCCCCTTTCAGTCCAAGAGACTCTCAAGAGTCTTCTTCATCACCAAAGTTCAAAATCATCAATTCTTTGGTACTCAGCTTCCTTTATGGTCCAACTCTCACATCCATACATGACTATGTAGCTATACATACAGCTATACATATAGCTATACATACAGACATGTAGCTATCACTATTTAAGTCAATGTTTAGTGTGTTGATAAATATTATACCTGCTAATTAAAGATAATTCTAAGATGAAAATTCATTTTAAAAATATAGCATTTCTAAAGCACTTTTTATAGCATGGAGTCAATTGCCCATTTATGGTATTCAAATAAGACTAGATGGTAAATCATCCCAGTCCACTTTAACTTTATGCAGAACTGGGTTTTCCCTTTAAAAAATAGATTTTTAGAGAGGCATTAGGTTCACTGAACAGAAAAATTGAAAAAAAAAACTGAACATAAATTACAGAGATTTTCCATGTACCTCAAGTCCTACACGCAAACACACGTGTTGTGCGTACACGCACGTGTGCACACACTCACACACACCCTCCCCACTATCAACATTCCCCACCAGAGTGGTACTTTTGTTACAATCAATGACCATACATTAACACATCATTATTACCTAGAATCAATAGGTCACCTTAGTGTTTACTCTTGATGTTATATATTCCATGGGTTTGGACAAATATATAATAGCATATTCATCATTAAAATATCACAAAGACTAGTTTCATTGCATTAAAAATCCTCTCCGCTCTACCTATTTGTAATTACTTCCTGTGTTTTTAACTTTTAAACACATCACAAAGTAAGTGGTATAGTTTCATAATGAATTTGTATATTGATTCAACACATTGTGAGACTAGAATAGGGTTTGCTGAAAGAACTGTAACTTCAACTCCACAAATGATAACAAATTAATAAACATTAAACAAGTATCCTGCAAATTTTTGAAGTTACATTACTTCATCAAAATAAACATCTTACACTAACATTCAAAGTAAATGTAAGACACAATATTTCCATCCATCTGAAAAGGCTTAACCTCCTGTTAAAAGAACCAATATGCTTTTAATGTGTTTCACCTTTTGAGACCAATGTGTAATAAAACCCTCAAATTAAGTAGATTGCATTTTAGCTTAGATAAACTAATAGCACAATTAGAGCACCACATAATTTACTATTACTGCTCCAAGGGAAATTACTTAAGTATTTAAGCTCTTCAGAAGGACTTCCCTGATAAAGTAATGACTATCTACAAAACTCCCCTGAAGATTAGTCGTACTGAGGCCCATGGTAGGTGAAAAGATGGTTGGGGGTTTGGCATGGATATTACACATCCTAAGATGTACTTTAGGATATCTGCTGTTTTTCCCCTCAATTCCCCTTAAAGTGTAGAAAAAGGATGCCTTGACTAGTCCTACCTGATTTTAATTATATGCAACACAATTTGAATGACTATATCTTAGTCATTAGATATATTAATTTGCACTTTTTTTTCAGTATTCCCCACCACCATCCCAGAACTAGCTTACTTATTTTGTTAATATGTAAATTGACATGTGCTCAAATTCTTTTTGAAACAATATTTACACACATATTATAGATTATATGATTTCTGTGAATACTTGATTTTCTTTCCAAATACTTTAATTCAACATCTACTTTAGAACAACTATGAAAGGCTCTAAAAATATTAGGAAAGGCCAAGTACGAAATAGAAAAGAGGCAATAAAAGTCCACACTTACATATCTGAACCTAAAGAGTTCATAGATTGATTAGAATGTAACTATTTGAAAAGCTTATTATTCTGATATTTATAGCTAAGTATATATGAAAAAAATTAAATTGCTGATCATATTTTTATTTAGTCCCATAGCAACAATTTAGCAATGATAAGGTGAGTTTTTCAGTTTTGAGTAATACTATAAGACTTTGGAAAACTCTATACAAATTGTTAATTTTTCAGACCATATTGTTCATGCTTAATTGATATGTGTTTATTTAGTAAAAGTGAATAAACATGCTCACATCCTACCTATAAAACTCCAGTGCTTGGGAACCATCCAAAATGTAGACTCAAAATGAGCCATATATGTAAATAAACTGATTTTCCCAACTTTCCAGCTGAGAAAATTCCTGGACATTGAAGACAAGAGAACCATATTTTAGTGGAAAATAGAATTTGGTTGTCAAGGTTATTTATTTGCTTCTGGACACTATGATTTCTTTTATAACAGACACCTGCAAGAAAATTATCACTGTGAATTTCTGCCTGAGGTTTTGAAAGAATTTTAAATGCTTACGCACAGAGAAGTTGTGTTTTTTTTTTTTTTCCACTAAGAGAAAGTGCAGTGGTAAACTTATTTAAATTCTTGTGCTGATAAGAGGCTATTCTAATCTTGATGAAAAGGTAAATTGCAATCTCAGCCCAAATAAACCACATCTCTAAAGAAGAAAATCTAAGGGGCTGCAGAAGCAAGTCTCTTTAGATTATGTGATAAAATTAGCTTGAGTAGGTTTTCGTTTGTTTGTTTGCCTCATGTCTAACAGAACACAGGATGAAAAAAGTGAAGATACAAATCAGAAAACCTGACAGTCTTTGAAAATAATTGCTACATCCTCAATTGCAAGAATTATGTCTAGTTTACTGAAAGTCTCTAGTCCTCTCATAATGGATGGTGGGTTTGGGTTCGCTCGTGCCTCCTTTGGTAAAGAATCCGCCTGCAATGTGGGAGACCTGGATTCAATCCCTGGGTTGGGAAGATCCCCTGGAGAAGGGAATGACTACCCGCTCCAGTATCCTGGCCTGGAGACTTGCAAAGAGTTGAAAACAACTGAGCGACTTTCACTTTCACTTTCACTTGTAAAAGTGTAGGTAGAAATAAGATACAGTATATAGCTAAGCAGACATTTACAAACTGTTTGCTAACTATGTTCAAGTTCTTAAAAAAAAAAAAACAAAAAAAAACCTATTTATTTACAATATTTATAATTAAATAAGTTGTCACTTATTTATTCAGTAAACATTAATTGAATCCCTAACTTATGCCAGTATTTAACACGGCCAGGCCTATAACACTGAATGAGACAGACATCATCTCTTCTCTCACAAAAGGATAAGCAGGATGTGGCAGATAATAAATGTATAAGTAAGCAAATTATCAGAGAGAAGTGAATATTGTGAAAATAAAAAAATGAAGTACTATGGTAATTTCTACAGGTACACTTCCAATATCTCCATGCTGACCTCTCTCTCATGATTCATCCTCCACATAACCTTCACAATCATCTGCTAAATCATCGATTTTATCATGTCACATTCCTGCTAAAATTCTTTAATTGCCTTCTATGGGGCATAGTCTAATATCTGTGGTATTTCAGACCCTCAAAACCTGTCTTCCTCATCTGTCCCCCTTCCAGCTTCACATTCCATGCGAAGTGTACCATGTCACATGGTACATCACTTTGATTTATCCATTCATACATCCACCCATTCAAGAAGATAATCACTGGGACGCCTGTACGTGCTGTTGATACAAATAAATATTCATGGCCCCTTCCTTATAAGCTCTAAACTCTGGTATGGAAAACAGATCCCACAAAGAAACTACCAATTGCAAATGTGAAAAGTGTTTCAAAAGAGAAGAACGTGATATCATCAGGATTAACATAAAGGGATATGATCCTCAGAAGAAATGACAATCGGGCATCTATTGGCATGTATCTTTATATGTTTTAATTAGGTGTTTTTATGTGTTCAGTAAATTTCTACACTCCTCAAGGGCAGGTTATTTCTGGGTTTCCACTCTATATTGGCTTCCCAGGTGATGCTAGTGGTAAGGCACCTGCATGCCAGTGCAGGAGACAGAAGAAATGCGGGTTCGATTCCTGGGTCAGGAAAATCCCCTGGAGGGGGGCATGGCAACCCACTCTGGGATTCTTGCCTGGAGAATCCCATGGATAGAGAAGCCTGGAGGGCTACAGCCCACAGGGTTGCAGAGTTGGACGTGATTGAAGGGACTTAGCATAAATGGATACAAAATTACAAATTATACCAGAATTATTTTCAATGGGTCTATATCTCCTCCTAACCTATTTTAGATAGCTGAGATTATTGCAAAAGCAGAGGCAAAAAAACCCCTCAGTTTTTATTGTTGTCAAGTTTATTTTTCACATCAAACTCTCCTCTCATACTCACTCCAATTCATATGACCAATGGCGTTTGTCTTTTTCCCTCCAAGCTTATGAAATTCTGCTGTCAGGCTTTGCATACTTAAAAACAAAAAAACAGACGTTTACTTGCTGACACCTCCCCTATGGTAAAGGTCTTAAATGTACAGATAGGAAGATTTTCTTTCTGGCAATAGAAAACTAGAGAATTTTACACTTGTTGCATCCTTTTTGGTGGGTAGTAACATCTCCTTTGTATGTGCTCTATTTATCCCCAGATGTTAGGCAAGATCCACTGAAAATTATAAGGAGACAAAGACAAGTCAGAGTTAGATAACTCTGACCTGGCCTAGTGTGGAATTTGTTTATATTGTTATATTTCTGGGTATATGTAACATTTTACATTTTCACTTATTCAGGAGGAAACTCCAAACACACATTTAGAGGTCAAATACTCAAGCTCTCACCCATTTCCACTTATTTGTGTTTAATGCTTAAGGCTGAAAATGTTTCAATAAGATCATAAAATCACATCATGTCAGAAAAGCAACTTTCTTAGAATGGCTGGAGGGTAATGTTTTGGATAGATTAAACTAAAACATCATATCAAGAAAGTTGCTGGCCTGCAAAACATAATGTTCTTTTTAACTAGGAAGATAGAGCCCAGAGCTGCAGAACAAGAATGGCAGAGACATTTAATTCTTTCATGTATAAACAATTTAGTTCTCTGAACTCATTATATCATGATGAAATTTGAGAAATAATTTTTCCTACATAAGCCTCTGGAAAAAAAAATCTTGCTATGAGGAAAGTTGTGAAGTCTTAAGGTAAAATACATGATTTCTTTCCTTGTCTTTTGTGCCTATCAATAGAAGATTATTATCTTGAAAAGAACAAAATTTTATCCAGAAAATTAATGTTTCTGTCTTCAATTTAATTTTATCCTTTTTGGAGTATATTAGAGGTATTCTAAAGTATTCTTGACAGGTACAGAACTTCAGTGTATACATATCAAGATCAGTTGCATTTATTTAAATGCTATACACTTATGTTTTAAATATACTTTTTAGCTGTCATTTTAAATGCTTTAGCAAAGGAATTTGAATTTCCAAAAACTGGATCCTTATGCATGGCAGTGTTTCTCTGTATATGAGAAAGCAAACTCTTGATTTTGCAGAAAAAAGGCCCAAAGAAATTATATGAGAGCAACTGTATGTCCTTTTACAGCTAGAAGTTGGCTTTACACATTCCACGACTCATAAATAAACAGAAGAGTTCTGTGAACTATATGCAGATGGCTGGGTCTACACTGGGAGCCTTTTGTGATGACTTTGGTTTGATTCCCTGTTTTGCCATCTCTTAAAATATCTGCAAAAAATTTTTTTGCTCCACTTCTTAGAAATAGGACAAGTAAAATCCTGTAACTTAAGAATTTGCTCTCTGCCTTGTTGGGGCTCTATAAAGCTTGGAGAAATTCATTTTTCCTCTTCATTATTGTTCACATATAAATATTTGCCTCCATAACTGGCATTAAAAAGGTTTTATGTTTCAAATATTCATTGTTTTATTTGTAAAAGATAACACAATAACACAAGTACAATGAGAGAGACAAATCTACAAGGTGGTAGAAGGAAGTAATAAGCCAAAGAGTGGGAAAAAATCCCACAAACCACATAAAGGAAGATATGAGATCAGCCACTTAAGTAAGCAAGTTTAAGGTTACCACACTGGCACTGAGTGAAAGTGTGCCTGCCAAGCCTAAATGAAAAAAGGAGTGGGAAGAATAAGGGCATTTGACAGAGCAAGGCAGGGAGACAAGGTACCAAAGTCAAGTGGAAACACTAAGACAGCAGTTATGGATCTTTTTTTTTCACCTGATTATGGTGCAGAAATTCTAGTAGGCTGGTGAGATATTGGATATTAACAAAGAACTGAAAAAATATGCATACAGTGCATTGTGCATGCTCAGTTACTTCAGTCGCGTCCAACTCTTTGTGACCCTATGGACCGTAGCCCACCAGGTTCCTCTGTCCATGAGACACAGGGATTGAACCCATGTCTCCTACATTGCAGGTGGATTCCTTACCCACTGAGCCACCTGGGAAGCTCATGCATACTAGTATTTATAAATGTTGCAACTATCTCCATTCTCCAAACACACTTATATACACAAATACATACACACACACACATAAATTCGTCTCACCATTACTGCTATAGCAAGAATCATTTGCTTAGCTAATCACAAATCTTTCTCAACAGCAAAGCCCTAGGGCTTTGGCAATGTAAAAAGTATTGGCATTTCTCTGATGTATATTCAAAAATCTATATTACAACTCAATTCAGCATGCATGAGTCAGCAATAGATATACTGTATCTTTAAAAAGACATGAAGGTTTCCAGTCAAGCCTTTTAAAGCTTTACAAATAACATTTCAAGAGGGTTGAGCATGTGGACTTAGATAGCAGATGGCTTTTAGTACAATACTCCTCCAGGATCCTTTGATTTTATTACTTTTGCTTTTTGATGGTGCTCTTTTCTGGTTTGTTTTGATGACTTTGTGGCCTAATGGACTGAAATCAGACAGCGAAGCTGAAAACCCTTAAGTCCTAATGACAGAAAGTGACTTATTGGGTAACCTTGAGTAAGTGTTACATTTCCCTTATTGTAGTTTCTATGGCAGAAAATAAAAATTACTCTGACTGCCTCTCCACCCTCCAAGGATGGTCCAAGGAGACTAGAAATTATTAACTTGCATAATATGAAATAATATATTACCTGCTGTTTATTAAGCAAGCGTATGTGCCAAACACTATTTTAGGTACATAGCATATTTTGTGGCTTTTAATATATACAATAGCCATATAAACTATGAATAGTTAATTTCATTTTACTGAAGAAGAAATGAAGCCCCAGAAGTGAGAGGACTTGAACTTACATCAACTTAACCAAAATTTCCCTTTTCTTTCCTTTACATGACCTGATCTCTGCTAATGAACAATGATAATTAAAATTAAAATATTTAGTAATTAATTTGTCATATTATATATATAGCAATTATAATACTATATAATTTTGGTGGTGGTGTTGTTCAGTCACTGAGTTGTGTCTGACTCTTTTGCGACCTTATGGACTATAGCCTGCCAGTCTCCTCTGTCCATTGAATTTCCCAGGCAAGAATACTGGAGTGGGTTGCCATTTCCTTCCCCAGGGAATCTTCCTAACCCAGGGATCGAACCTGCATCTCCTGCAATGGCAGGTGAGTTCTTTACCACTGATCTACCAGGGAAGCCCATACTATAAATACACAGCAGTTATTACACATATACATAGCATGTACATAAAAGATATTAACTGGTTATATATTATTGTGAATTAAATGTCATTCAGCACTAGCATTCCATTGTTACTTGGTTTTATTCAATCTATGGCTATCAATGTGGCTCAAACCCAGGTCTTCTGCATTGCAAGCGGACTCTACCATCTGAACCACCAGGGAAGCCATCAGTCTATTAATCGAAAACAAACACCCTAAAGAAAGGAAGGATGGAAAAATGGAATGAAAGGGAAAAGGCAGTGATGCTCTGTTCCCACAGTCCATAAATTACCACCAGATTTCTGAATGTGTGAGTGGTGAATTGATTTGCAAGAAGTTTGGTCCCTGCTTTGAGAGTAAAATCCTGAGTGCTACACTTTGTTTATTTGGTGGTCCTTGGTGGAATTATTTTTCCCGTAAATCACTGTTCTGCAACAGAAAATAAGGTCCGCAGTGCTTTACAGTTCCAGGAAGCACAAAGACAGAAGGAATTTGAATTTTCATTAAAAGAAAAAAGGAAGGAAGGTGGGAAGACAGGAATGCAGGAAGGAAGGAAAGAGAAAAGAGAGAATTTGTGCACTGCTTTACCAAAGCCAGGGACTCATTTATTAAATGAGGGCTTTTTTCCAAATGAACCTGCTGATTGATCACTTCCATGTGGCTAAATGTATTTTCTGTTTTTATTTAAAACTGCAAAGAAAAGGAGACCTTTAAAATATGTTTTAAAAATGGCAATAAGCTAAGATGATGTAAGGAGTTTGACTGGAATGATTATAGCCATCTCTGAAAGCTGAAGTATCAATAAAACTGCCTCATTGCCGTATCTCTTCCAGGAGTTAATTCAAGAAAAGGAAGGATCAAATCCTTGCCTCTCTTCAAACTCCTAATTCCAGTGCCTGGGGAGAACCACACACCTATGTTTTTTTCAAAAAAATATGTTTTTCTTTTTATTCAGCCTGTCATTCATTCAGCAAGGGCCTCAAAGCACATTAGAACATTAATTTATAATACTTATGCATATGTTGTGGAATCCCCGAAGATTTTAAGGACTAACTTGCCAATGGAAAATAGGCCATATGGCGCACACAGGCGTTCTGAACACAACTGAAGTCCATTATCTCCCCTAGCCCCCAGCCCCAGCATGATGAAGAGGATATTTGGCTAAAATATTTTGGAACCGAAGATGCTCTTGTGGATTGTGGATGCCAAATTGGAACAGAATTGATCTCATATAAGACAGTAATGGTTTCAAACATAATAATGTTATACATATTTCTAATCAATTATTTTTAAAGTATGTACTTTTTTGTTTCATTTATAGAGTCATTAACAATAGAGAATTAATTTATAGAAATTGGAGAAAGTAAGTTTTCAACTGGCAAGTATATTTGATTCTACTTATAAAAACAGTACCTTTTCAGGGAAGTCATGAAGCTTATCAGACTGTAAAGGAGAAAGTGTGTAAAACCTCTTGAGTTTATCAATGTAAAGAACTGATATACATTGGTAAAATGAACCCTACCCTCCCTTAAAGACTCTACACACTCACATTTTTCTTTTTTAGCCTCAATTTTCCATTTTGCTGTTTATTTCATTCTTTGAGTAACACCACCCCCTTGCATGTCACAGTATGCCATATTTTTTTAATGACTTAACACTCTCCGAGATAAAATGGTGGGCAATTATCTCTGGAATGTTGCAGAAAAGAATTCCTTAGGCCTCTGGCTAGTTGCAGAAGGGCTTACATTAATCACTCTCTCTGCATGCTTGTCTCCTCTTAGTAGTGTCCAATGTCAAGTCAGACAGTCCAGGCAGGGACCTTGATAGAACGTTAAAAGGGCATTACTACACACTGCAGGTATCCAGCAGGAACAAAGTCTTTGACCCTGAGTAATCTTAATAATTTTTGCTCAGATCTAATCCAGTGCTTTGGGGCATGTTTGTTCCTGAAATTCCTGTTAGACCGCATACCATACAATTGCTGATCTAGCATTAAAAAAAAAAAAGTTCTTATGTTCCAAGCCACTCTAGACTTGATGCGTCTGTCACTTGCTACTTTATTTTTGAAAATCGTGACAGCCAAAAGCTAGCTTCCTGTTGTAAAATGTTTTATTTGTGTTTCAAGGAGGGGCCCGGAATGCCCAACTGCGCTAGCCTGTTTGGCTTAAAGTGAGTCAGCTGTAATGAACTCTGTGACACTCATCTCACTTAGTGAAGTTCAACAGTGAGTGAATGTGACAACCATTCAAAGTCACAATAATGGAAATTATTATACACATAAAATGGGTGTATTCTTCAGGAGATTTTGCCTCTAGCATTTGAAACCTGCAAATACTGTAATAACATCGTTGAAAATGATCTGAACCAGGTAGAGCCAGACATTTTTTCTCCCCATTACCATAACCTCCAAGCTACAGGTTTTATCATAATATTAATTTATTCCTCGATCTATTGATCATGTTTGCAAAACTATTACTCCTCACAATAAACCTTTCAGGAGAGAAATTTAAATTTTCATAAACCACAATAAAAGTTGCTATGAAAAACTTCACCAACATATACAGTCTCCCAGGCAGCTTTGGTTTGTCCTTATAAAATAACAGGGGTATTCAAGTAATACCACCTTCCCCTACACTTCCTACTTCTCCCACACTGCTTGATTTTAACTGTTTTTTTTCTTAGATACACACACACAAAATATATATACATATAAATCCAGGTGGTTAGTTATATAGTTTTCTATTTCATATGCTCATTTCCTTCTGAGAATTTTCAAAGCCATTCCATAGCACTTGTGCATCTGGCCCTGTGTACACACATTTTATCCCTATTATCACTAGTAAACCATGCTTTCCATAAAAGTACAGATTATATCTTACTTATCTCCTTTATCTCTATATTATGTGCTGCTGCTGCTGCTGCTAAGTCACTTCAGTCATGTCCGACTCTGTGTGACCCCACAAACGGCAGCCAACCAGGCTCCTCTGTCGCTGGGACTCTCCAGGCAAGAATACTGGAGTGGGTTGCCATTTCCTTCTCCACTATATTATGTGCAATACACTGTAAATTATAAATGCCCAATAACATGATTAAATGAATAAAACAAATTAGTTTCATGTTTTGGCTTCTCTATTAACTGAGTCAACCAAATATGAATTATAAATATAGGATTGTGAATTAAGGATTAGAGTAAATTAGCACTGCTAATATCTTCAATCTTTTTGTTTTGGTCCAATAACCATCTAAGTCAACTGAACACGGATAATGTAAGGTAGTAAAACAGAGATTAAAGTAATGTAGCTATACTTAATATGAAATAAGGCTTCTTTTTCTATACTTTGTGATTTATGGCCTATGTCTTGTTTAAAACTACTTAGTGCAAGAAAAACACCTAGTTTAATACCTCCCTCCACCTTCTCCCTTTAAAAAAAAAACATTAAGATGTATTCACATTCATGGATCCATTTAGTACTTACATCACATCATGAAGTAGGTAGAAAAGATAATATTAGTGCCAATCCTCAGAGGGTGAAGTAGAGATACTGAATGTATTTGGGCTGTGAGCTGCCCAAAGTTACACATGATATCTGTTGGTAAAATAAACATTAAAATGTCCACATTCTGGCCTCAAGGTCTTACTATGCCTTGTTTCCAGTCCTTGCCATAGAGTTTTTCTGATAAGACTCTCAAATAATTGGATCTCTCAGCCCGTGGGACTCTGGGCTCCCTGAGGACGACTTTTTATTGTTAATTAATATAATTATTACTAAAATTTCCCTCATACAGCCTAGCATTAGCACATAGCAAACCCAAGTAAATGCATATTAAATTAATCTGAAGCCTAATAACCAACAAGCCCTCTCAACTGCTTTTCCCATCCAAATTGTTTATTATTGTATATGGCTTTACTAGTCTCATTCTACATGAAATTATACTTCTTAGAGTAATTTTATCAATGGAAATATATAAAACCATTTTTTCTAAAATTTAAGGTTTTTAAGAATAAATTAGGGTGAAGGTATAAGATTGCTTTGTGTAGTTTTATCAGACCTCTCCAGAATATTTTGCTAATATGAACCTAACTAGTTATTAACTAAACAGTACTTTGGCCACCTCATGCAAAGAGTTGACTCATTGCAAAAGACTCTGATGCTGGGAGGGATTGGGGGCAGCAGGAAAAGGGGACGACAGAGGATGAGATGGCTGGATGGCATCACCGACTCGATGGACGTGAGTCTGCGTGAACTCCGGGAGTTGCTGATGGACAGGGAGGCCTGGCGTAATGCGATTCATGGGGTTGCAAAGAGTCGGATATGACTGAGTGACTGAACTGAATATCAATCTAACTAATAAATGCTAAATAATGGACTTTTGAACAAGGTAATCTCCCTAGGCTTAAGCTGAAGCTCCAATACTTTGGCCACCTGATGTGAAGAACTGACTCACTGGAAAAGACCCTGATGCTGAGAAGAACTGAAGCAAAAGAAGAGGGCAGATTACATAGCATCACAAACTCAATGGATATGAATCTAAGTAAACTCCGGGAGAGAGTGAAGGACAGGGAAGCCTGGTGTGCTGCAGTCCATAGGGTCACAAAGAGTTGGACATGACTGAGCAACTGAACCGTATATCCTTAGGCATCTGACTTAGTGAAGGGAAAAAAGCCAATTCTGGTCTGTTTGACCAAATGTCTTGGAAAAGATTCAGAAATTTTTTTTTTTACTTTCATCTCTCTAAGTTGAAAAATGAAGTGAATGTTTATACCTAAGACCATCAAATATGATTTAGTTCACCAAGAACTTAGAAAAGTTAACCATGTAGCAGAGAGTGGAGCATAGTTGGGAAGAAGACATTATCTCTGCCTTCCAAGAAGTTGGGGTCAGGTACAGCTCAGGGCTCATTCCCCTCAGGTTCAAGTCCTGGCTCTCCTTCAGGCCATCAGGGTGATCTTGGCAAGTTAACCCTTCTCTATCTCAGTTTTTCTTCTACAAAATTCTGGTAATAATATTATTTAGTGTATAGTTTTGGTGTGATGAGTACAACCAACTACAGGTTTACAGGGCCTACGATCAGATGTAGGCCCCACTCATTTTAAAATAGTCAAAAACTTCAAGAGACTGACCACGCAGCAGTAAACCAGGTGTGGGGGTGAGGGTGCAGGAGGAGCTTCTTAGAGTGGGGACTGTGTAAGTAGATTGATGCTCAAGAAGACAATCCTGGTGATAAATAAATGATTAATATATATAAAGCAATTTAAGAGTGCTTGGCACATAGTAAGTGGTGTCATGTACTAATAGTGTTAGTTTATTATTATTATTATAGCACAAGCTGGAATCAAGATTGCTTGGAGAAATATCAATAACCTCAGATATGCAGATGACACCACCTGTATGGCAGAAAGCAAAGAGGAACTAAAGAGCCTCTGATGAAAATGAAAGAGGAGAGTGAAAAACTGGCTTAAAACTCAACATTCAAGAAATGAAGATCATGGCATCCGGTCCCATCACCTCATGGTAAATAGACGGGGAAACAGTGGAAACCATGACAGACTTTATTTTCTTGGGCTCCAAAATCATTGCAGATGGTGACTGCAGCCATGAAATTAAGACACTTATTCCTTGAAACAAAAGCTATGACCAGCCTAGATAGCATATTAAAAAGCAGAGACATTATTTTGCCAACAAAAGCCCATCTAATCAAAGCTATGGTTTTTCCAGTAGTCATGTATGTATGTGAGAGTTGGACTATAAAGGATGCTGAGCGCTGAAGAATCGATGTTTTTGACCTGTGGTGTTGGAGAAGACTCTTGAGAGTCCCTTGGACTGCAAGGAGATCCAACCAGTCCATCCTGAAGGAAATCAGTCCTAAATATTCACTGGAAAGGAGTGATGCTGAAGCTGAAACTCCAATACTTTGGCCACCTGATGTGAAGAACTGACTCATTGGAAAAGACCCTGATGCTGGGAAAGATTGAAGGAGGGAGGAGAAGGGGACAACATAGGATGAGATGGTTGGATGGCATCACTGATTCAATGGACATGAGTTTGAGCAAGCTCCGGGAGTTGGTGATGGACAGGGAAGGCTGGCTTGCTGCAGTCCATGAGGTCGCAAAGAGTTGGACATGACTGAGCAACTGAACTGAACTGATTATTATAGAATTTACAATTTCACTTAACGTGGAAGAAATATAAAGGAAAATGGCAGTTTTTTTAGATGCTGTCTAGATCTCAATTTTGAATGAAGTCTCAAGTTTGTAACAATTTTCTTTTCTGCCCTGGATTTGGGGTCCCATTACCTAAATGCAGGCTTCCCTGGTGGCTCAGTGGGAGAATCTGTCTGCAATGCAGGTAGATTGCAAGAGATACAGGTTTGGTCCCTGGGTTGGGAAGATCCCCTGGAGGAGGTCATGACAACCCTCTCCCGTATTCTTGCCTGGAGAATTCCATGGACAGAGAAGCCTGGTGGGCTACAGTCTTTGGGGGTTGCAAAGAATCAGACATCACTTCATAACTAAACAACAACAACAACATCAAAATTCACCACCTCTTCTTCATTTCACAGAGATCATATTCTTCCACCTTCCCTTCACAGAAAATATGCAAAATGTGAGTTCTATCCTTTACATATATACATATACATATATATATATATATATATATATATATATAGCATTCATATGGTACTTTCCATTTGTTTACCTCTATAGTTTTTGTCTCAATATGGTACACAGTATATGAAACAGGAAAGTTCTTTAACAAAAGATTCAAGTCCTGGTCTTCTCTTCAATGTGCAGATGGGACAAGACTTTTAGTTTACTGATTATTTCTTTTTACATTTTCTCTCTAATATCCAATTCTTAACTGAAAAAAATATACACTTCTGTGGTACCAAAACAAATGCTCCCCTCAAAGATGTTCCCATCCTAATCCCTGCAATCCATGAATGTGTCATGTCACTTGGCAGTGGTAGGGGGTGACACTAAGGTTGGAGATGGAATTACGTTTGTCAATCAGCTGATGATAAGATAGACTATCCTAGATGAACCAAGTAGGTCTATGTAATCACATTTACAAATTCCCCTACTGGTCACTGCTGACTTTGAACATGGAAGATGGCACTATGAGCCAAGAAATCTAGCCAGGCTCTTACTGCTGGGAAAGGCAAAAGCAGATCTTCCCCAAGAGCCCTCAGAACAGTATGTTACCCTGTTGGTGCCTTGATTTAGCCCACTGAGACTCATTGCAGACTTCTGAGCTCCAGAATGATAAGATAACAAATTTGTGATGATTTAAGACATTCAATTTGGGTAATTGTTACAGCAGCAATAGGAGAGTGAACATTTATATATAGATGTGTGGTGTGTGTGCGCCAGTGTGTGTGTGAATACACACACACACACACATTCAAACACACTTACTCCAGATATACTTTTGAGCATTTGAACATTGCTGTTCCTAATGTCGAGTAAATAACCCTCACAAGGGCAGGCTATTCTTGTTTGAAGTCACTCCACAGTGGAGCTCCCACCTTTGGCTAAAAAGATATTTCAGTAGAAATGCAAAGAGCCTGCCCTCTTTGACTTAGACTGAGAATTTCAACCCTTCACAGTGTTTCATTGCACTGAATCTACTCCTCTATTATTATGTTGATTACATTAGCTGATAGTTAATATACTTATCTGTCTTATTACTAGACAGGGACAGCCTGTAGGACAGGGACTGTGTCTTTATTCATATCTCCATATCCATGACATGACAGTGCGTGACATATGGCAGATAAATCAATATTTCTTGATTTTTCTTAATTTAAATTAATGAATGAGAAAATTCTTTAAGCATGCACATGTGCACACACACAAACACACACACACACTGGGGTAAATGTATACTTCTATTTTATTCACTCTTGCAACAATGTTATGAGATAAGGACTATATTATTTAGTGATATTAGTTGGGAATGGATAGTAAGGTCTGATTCAGAAATCCAGGCTTGTGACTATGAATCCTTAGAGCTTTCTAATCCTAGTTTAAATGATGACCAATGAAAGAGCAACAGGTTTCATTGCTATCAGTTACCACATTAACCAAGAATTACTAACAAGTAATTTCAGGGTTCACAGAATATATCCAGTAGCATAAAAGATAGTTAAAAAACTCTTCAAGAGTGTAAAAGACACCATTCCTGTGCATGTGATGGATAGGTGAGATAAAATTCTTCAATAGTGGAGTCACAGAATCTATTTTTACGTTATCATAGATTGTATCTTTTCTAGCTGAAACCCCAGTTTTATTCACTCACAGCAAGAAAAAGCTCACTATTCTGTTTCGGCTTGTGATGTGGAGTTCACGTCTAGATGTGAATAAATCTGTAGTTTTTTCAAAAGAAATTTAACAAATCCCATTTAGTCATGTGTGAGTTACTGTGCTATTTTAAAGTGCCACTTTTAGGGGTTTACTAAAATGATAAATAACTGAAGGACAGATTCATATGTGGCTAGATCTCAATGAAGGGGCATGCACTAAAAAATATAGATTCATGAAAATTATAAGACATCTGAAATATGAACCATCTATAATAATTTTAATTTTAGGAACAGAATTTATTAGCAGAAAGAACACTTGCCTAGCAGAGCATGACAAGAAAGTTCTACTGATGATTGTATCCACAGAAATAATAACCCTATGAGAAGGTAGTTCATGTCCATTTTACAGATGTAACTTTGTTTCCATAGCTAAGAAGAAAAACAAGCCTTCCACAACTGTGTTGAACTATAGCTAAGTTCACCTCCAATGTAACTCTTCTTGGTTTGGAACCAGTAGCTGATGGGGGAGGGGAGAGCATGTAAAATGAGTAGGGGTTCCTTCTTCCTTTTATATTTGTTTTTTAGTTCTGTTTCTGTTTTAGTCAATCAATTAAGAAAAGTTTCATCAAATATTTAAATAATAGAAGAAAAAACATTTTTATTTAATCTGTTAGCATACTCATATCCATGACCTCATCATTGGTACTAGCAAATTGTGCCAAGAACTTTACAAATGTTACCTCTTTCAGGTTAAAACTTGTATTAATCTATGGACAGTTCTTATACTCATTTTACAAATGAGATTTCTGTTCCATTCCTACTCAAAGCCAGTATCAAGGTGTGAGCCCAGTTCCATAGTTAATCAAATCCATACTTTCTGTCTTCTCTACAGTAATTATCAAGACGGTAGCAAACAACAGAAATATCTCATATGAATAAAATTCAGTTATGATTGTCTTTGTCTTTTTAATTGCCCAGGCATAAATGAATGAAGATTATGAGGGATACAATCTGGTCAGTTGGAGAGGAAACTGAAACATCACAAATAACAGGACGAATGCAGGAGAGAGCTAAAGTTTAAACACTAACATAAAGCCACTGGTGGGGAATGTCTAAATAGTGAGATGCCTGAGTATACACACTCTTAGAAAAATATTTTGATAAAGTACTCTCTACTAAAAGAGATTAAACTTTTGATATATCTAATAGAGATCAGTCGAACAGCTTAGTAAAGAGAAAAAAAAAAAGAGTGAAATATGTTGAGGTAGATGGTAAGGAGTCTGCCTGCAATGTGGGAGACCCAGGTTCAATCCCTGGATGGAGAAGATTCCCTGGAGAAGGAAATGGCAACCCACTTCAGTATTCTTGCCTGGAAAATCCCACGGACAGAGGAGGCTGGCAGGCTACAGTCCACAGGGTAACAAAGACTCCAACACGACTGAGCGACTTCACAGAAGAAAGTAGTGAAAATGTGTAGTCCTTATGGGGAAATAAGGAGAGGTAATATTTTAACTATAACTGTCAATGTTAGGATACATAAAACTTTTAGAAAAATAATGTCAAAGGTAATTTGAGAAATGCAAGAAATCTATTATGGTGATACTGAGAACAGCACAGATAATTTTTATTCTGGAATGGCTAGAAAGCTAACTAAAAGCAGAGAAGTAACCTCAACGACCTCTAAAATCCCCCAGATTTAGATGCAAGATTTCTATTGTTATTATTAGTGTTAGCACTACAGAGCAGGAAAGAGTAAAGATAAATGAAGAAAAACAAGTCCTATCTAAACTGGGGAAGTGAGGGCCAGACACGGAAGGAAAGCAAAAGAAGCGTGAAGGATGATTTAAAAAGGTTAGGCTAAAATAAAGAAAACATGTTATTTTATTTTTATCTTTTTTTAGTCAAAAATAATGAAATAGAAAATGTGCAAAATGTGGTACCTAAATCCATCAACAGCAGGATGTACAAAATTATGTTTCTATTACATCACTCTATGTAGTACTTTTGATTGCTAATTACACTATCAGATGTATGTGATGTGAATAATTTATTTTTTGTTTCTTTTTAACCTAACTTTGGTTCTTGCATACATTGAAAAGATTCAAATCTATAACATACATAATGTGGAAGTGCAGTTTTAAGCAATTATGATACAAGTATACATTTTTGAAAGCATTCATATTTAATTTAAATAGTAAGCCTTTAAGTATCTTAGTTGAATTGGATTTGACATGTGGCACATTTTAAAATGTCTCCAGATTAAAGTCTATTAAAGAAAAGATTGCTATAAAATAGAAACTGATAAAGAGAAAAATGAAAGCAAGCAGAATAAATAAGCTTAAAAAATTAGCACTCTGCAAAACCAGGGCTGATTCTGATTGGCTAGAAGTGAAACCATGATTTACTGGTCTATTTGCCACTATTCAATAAATAACTTGGTGTCAATGAAGCAACTGTTGTATCATAAAGAATGCAGGCCATAAAGTGGTCCACAGGACGATATATCATCACTGTGCTTCCATTCCCCTTCTATTTTAGAGCAAACTATGTGCAATAAGATGATAAAGCTTCCTACATTTTAGTAGCCATATTTCTAAAAATTATGCATCATGCAAATTATTTGGTTCTCCCCACTGGACCAGTTTATTGAAAGCCAGAATAGGTTGCATTGCAAAATTCTTATGTATTGAAAACAGTAACATGTGATAAGGTTTCTATCTAGACACCTGGTGGGAGAAGAATTTCCTTTTATTGCTGTTAAGAGAGTTCTGAGCATATTTTTTAACAGTTGGCATTTGCAGAAGTACTTTATGGACATCAATTAGTTACTGCTGACAATTGCTTCAAGAAATAGAACTGTAGCTGTGGACTTGGGCTGTTGCTTCTAAATACTGATATATTGATATCCTATCCACCAACCATTTTGCTTCTGAAGCACAAAATCTGATTTATTAATAGAGATTTTACTTTCCAGGTTTGATTATAATTTGGGAAATTTCTAAAACTGCCCCTCAACTTCGTCTCTGTTAATCCATATCATTTGCTTTCTCAATTTATTATTGTACACATATGGATTTTACTGTTAGGTAACTAGAAAAATAAAGGGACAATTATCTATCTTTCTGTATTTGTATGTATGTAATTTATATATAACACTTATGTGTATGGAATGAAGTGCTGGATAATATAACTAGAACCATTCATTCTTCCTGCTTATCATGTGATTCCTGTGTAGAGCCCCCTCTCTGTTTTATCACACACAAACCCCCATATCAGTTCCTCAATATCTCCTTCCCCTCTGGGACCAAACACAGAACACAATGGCATCTGGATGGATTGCTCCAGCTCAAAAAGATAAAGTAACAAAGTGCAGACACATGGGAAGCTGCACATGAGCTAGAATCCAGACTAAACTCAAGCATCTACCTTCATGTCCAGGTTAATTTACTTAAAGAAAGACACGTCACAGCAGCAACATGCTTAAAGACCATCAGAAGCACTTATAAAACAGTCAAATGACTATTATGAATGAGTAAGAAATGTACTGATTAAATATCAGTAATGTCTACGGTTAAAAAACAGCAACAACAACTCACGGTCAAGGAAAAGGTACACTGCTCACAGAGTCCACAGAATGGGACTCTGCCCAGAAAACATCTGGGCAGCCACAGTTTTACACACATACCATAATGAATGTGCATATTGAGTAGATAAAAGCAAGCCACTACTTTAAGGGAGAATCACTGTAACCAGAGAACCATGTTCTGGATTGTGGTCACCAGCTTTGTGTTTTTTGTTTTATTTTTCCTCACAAGAGGCAATTCCAAAACAAAAAACAAAAAAGATATGTTTATTTATGAACCACATTTTTTCATTACATTTTATCATATCACTGTAATAAAACTGTGATAAATATATGTATTCTCACTATGCAGACTGCCTACTCAACTAAAGAGAAAAATATTAATGAAATACTTGGCGCTACTTTTAAGCCACTAAAATGTGAATAACTGGGCATATCTCATAAGTTGACAATGGAAATTAAGAAGTTCACAGAGCTACCTTCCACTGGAGAATGTCTCTTTATTGATCACCAGAACCAAATTTAGGATTGTGACTTCAGCAAGCATGTGTTATGTATTTGGTCTTACCTCTAAAGATTATGCAAATATTTTCCTGCTTCCAATATATTTCCCTGCTTCTTTGCTCCAGATGATATGTATTAAGCTACATTTACTGCGTACATATTTACTATGTGCCAGTCATTGCTCTAAATATTTTGTATGTACCAAATCTTTTTATTCTCTCAATACCAGCAATAATAGTACCTAGTGCTGCGATTCATGGGGTCACAAAGAGTCAGACACAACTGAGCGACTGAACTAAACTGAACTGAACTGAATTCTGTCCAGAATTCAATCATTTACTACTTCCAAGATGTTTAGGTCCCTGCCCAGCACATAGAAAGTGCTACATTAGTGTTTTACCAAATAGTCCCATGAAATAGGTTGTATTTGTTATTCTCATTTTATATATGATGCAATAGAAGCAGAGGCTGATTAAGGAGCTCCCAGGGATCAAGAGCTAATAAGTGATAGAGCTGGACTTTAAGTACCAGCAGTTTAACATCAAAGCCTGCATTCTTTATTCCCTTGTATTTATTTATTTATGCCTTTTAAAAATGTTTTATTTTGTATTAGGGTATAGCTGACTAACAGCGTTGCGACAGTTTCAGGTGAACAGTCAAGAGACTCGGCCAAGTTCATGTGGCCATTCTCCTTCAAACTGCCCACCTATCCAAAAGCTTGCATTCTTAACGATGGGGCTCTGCCACTTCCCAAAAAAATGTGCATAGACTCTTCCTTCAACAACTTGATCCTTAACACTCCTCCAAGAACTTTTCAGAATTTATATCTCTACACACACCAGACTTCAGGCTTCTTGAAAATACACACTAAATGCTGTCTCACAGTCTTCTCTTGCAGGCCACTTCTGCACTGATGTGCACACAGCAAGTGTGCAGAAGCTGCATGGATGCCTGTATAGATTAATGGCCTAGTGAGGATAATGTAAGTGATAACGTTTTAACTTTAAAAATTTAACAGATATGCATTGAATATTTTATGCTTCAAGACACAAATACCCATCTAGTTTAATTATCCTTTCATTTTTTATTTCTGAGTAGATGACACCCAGATACACATACAATGACCTCTCTTTCTGTACTTATCATTCCCAAAACTACTCTTTAAAAAATGCCCTGACAGTCCTGGAGACATAATTTTTTACTTCTTGAAAAAAATGAGAAATTTAGTCTTTACAGATTTGGGTTTGCACCCCAATTCCACAACTGTGGGTAGTACTATCTATGAGATCTAGAAAAAGTTAGTTAACCTCCATGTGCCTCAGTTGCCTTAGCTTTCAAATGGGACTACATAAAAAAAAAATAATAGTGGGCACAAAGTAAGCACAGTATAGTGAGTGTAAAAATTGTTTTTCAGACTTTCTCCAAGGAAGTGAGGTAAAAATTAAAGACCAATAAGCATCTAAATGAAGTTTAGCCCTGACTTTATTTGGGTTCCATACATGGATATTCTTTGGCATTTTTACCTTTCTAATCCTGAAGTAGAAGTGTATTTACATAATTTGTATACAAATTGACAATCAGAAGTAGGGCACTTAATAGTAAAATCTAGAGTAGCACTGGGAAGTTAAGTTGAAAATTAAAGTTTCCTGAAAATAACCAATAGCCAAATAATAGTATCTCTAAGAATTCTCAGATGATAGCCTCTTCTAAGCATCATGGTCTGCAACATTTGGTGATTTAGAAATCTCCAGATGTTCTTAGGTGAGGTGTATCCTTTTCTGGGTACAGGTCCAAAAAACAAAACTTCCTGGTTCATATTTCTTAGTGTGACACTATAAGTCAACATTCCCTAAAGTAGAGCATGCTGGGAAAAAGCCCCAGAATGGCTTTTAATATACCAGATACCCTAGAGGCTCAATTGCACTAATGATGGATTATTGACAAACTGTATTTCTGTTATTCATTTTTCAAAAGCATATGTTTGTTTTTACAAGGGTCTTTTCTAAGTTTGTCTCAATGTTCAGTGCATTTGTTTTATTTATGTATATTTTCCTTGTCCCAGAGAATCCTAACCACAATAAGTCACAATACACTGACTCTTTCAGTCACTCTTGCCTTCCACAAAATCCGCAATGAATATTGATGATTCTAAACTCAGTACAGGTCCTTGAAATAAACAAAGAAATACATTATAGTGCTTCCCTGGCTTTAATGAGGTTATCAAATGGAGAAGAGCTTAAGATTTGCCATTAGGTTTTAAAGAATGGTCAGCTAAGAGAGAAGCCTTCTTTGAGGCATGAATAATAAGAAAGACACTAATACTTGAAGGAAAGAAGGGAGAAGGGAGGGAGAGGGGGTATAAAGAAGAAAGGATGGAAGAGGAAAGGAAAAAAAAAAAAAACTTTTCTAGCCAGATACAAACCAAAAGCCAAATTTGCAAGAAAATTCTACATCTATCCAAGTTATGTTCCTGACTCTTTTAAGGTACTGGCAGCCACTCACTCCATCTTTTTAAACATTAATCTAAAAAGCCAGTCAATGCTTGGCCTAGTCTGACCTTCCATTTTAGAATTTTTAAAAAGGAAAAAATAGCCATACAACAGCATATTAATATCTTCTGATATATTCAAAACGATCTAAGGGATTAAGCACCTAAACCACGGCAGCTCTTTTTCAAAACTCCCTAATGAAGTTTAGACTTTCCTTGTCTTGGCCGCATGCGTTCTTTGTGCCTTTACAGAGAAGCAGCTACTAAGGACCACTATAATGGCAAAGCAGCAGTTAAGCAAGAAGCACCAATAGCAATACAGAGCTGACGTGTTTTCTTTTCCTTGGCTTGCTAACAATCCTCAGGAAATGAAGCATGTGGTTTTCATGAAGTAGTTCCTTAAATTTTAATGTGACATTGATCTATCTCAGGATTCCTAAAGGTTCATAGGCAGTACACTAAGGAAAGACAGCTAACAACTGAAAAGAAAATGAAAGTTTAGTTACATAAACACATTCTGTAAAGTGCAAATTAGAAATGATACTACGTTACACCCAAACATAATATCAGTGATAATCTTTTGGTTCCTGTTTCGACCAGATTCCCAAGGTCAACACTGAAAAATACTAACATGACATACTTTGTCCATAAACCATGACATGGATCAACAAGGCTGAAGCTGTAGAGGGGGAAAGTAATATTTGGTGTCACCAGTAACATTGATGACATTACCTAGTGTTCTATGTGGTCCCTCATTTATTGGCATCGCCATCTGCTCCATTGTATAAGACAGGAACCACAAAATAATCTTTATGCCTCGCCTTCATGAACACAGCCTATCCACACCTAGTCAGCAAGCTGTATCCATTCAGCTTTACACATGCCTTGTGTGCCTATCCCTGTCCTTCCTTTACCACTGTCACTTGATTTGCTTGGTTATTAATCATCTGTCTCCTAGACTCTTCTCTAGTCACTCTGCCACAGACTCTTGTCTTCCCAATCTATCTGCTCCCAGAATTGTTTTCCTATAATAAATAATTACCCTTTATAAACTACTGATGACTTCCTATTTCCTAAAGGATAAATTTGGAACACCTTTTCATGGTATTCAGCTAGCTCCAGGGTACCTGTCACATCCTGGTTATCTTTCCCTGTGTAGTAATATTCAGTTCTGTGCTTCTGCTTCCTCAACCACAGCAGAATATTCACAGTTGAAAACCATTTCCATGCTCTTAAACTCTGTTTGTGTTGTTTCCTCCTTCTCTGCCTAATACAATTTTACTCATAGTCATGGTCAAATACCCACTCTTCTCTGAAGCAGACCCTTTATGCAAGGCAGGGCAGTATCTCACTTCTCTGTCCTTCAGTAATTTCTGGCATATATGTCTATTAACTGGCTGTGACAGATTGTGGGAGCTTCATCTTTGAATTGCAAAGTCAAGGTATACCATCCATATGTGGAAGGTGTTCAATATTAGTTTATTCATTTTTTAAGGAAAAAAATGTCTTTAAATTGTCTTTACTGTCCTCTCAGAAAAATAGCACAATCACAAATCTGAAGTTTGCCAAATCAGATTTCAGAGCATGGAGTGTCATCTTTTCTGCTGTTTAGGATGGGGATACAGTACATAAGGGTCATACCTGATGGGCAATGACTTAATGAAAACTTCTAAAGCTATCATGAAGAACAGCTAAATGACAAAAATATTTCTCAGATGGTGGAGGAGGAAGCATGTATAAAAAGGAAGAAATAAAGGAGAAATCTTGTTTTAATTACACACTATAAGACAAATAGCCATTAGGAGAGGTGCTGCCTTTGCTATGACTGATAGTTCTCTAAATCCTCCTGACTTACTAGCCTCTTTTGAGATTCTGGATTCCTTACTTCAAATTTGCTGAAGAATAAAAGGAAACTGCTTTTGCTGAGCAGAATGAGAAAAATGCACTTTTAGAATGAGATGTAAATTGTAACCCTAAAATTAGAGAAACTGGAAATTCTCATTTTGGGTTGGGTGTTTTTCATTTTGCAGAAGCAGCACTCCCAGACCTGCTCTGAGTTAACCTGTCCCATTCTGAGATCATTTAAGGATGGTAGATTTTCAACTACTCTAAACACCAAGATGCTAGCTCCTGATGTTATCAGTCTAATAAGAACCAGGAGTTTCCATAATATGATTTCAAGGAGCCTCTATCACATTCTGTTCTCTGGAAGGCATTTCGTCAAATGGTTCTTGTTATCAAAGCCCCGTATACCCAGGAAGCATCCTATTTTAAATTTGCAGGGACTTCATTGTAATCTCAGCAGTATCTGGTTGTCAGCAAGAAGGTGGCATAACGGACTATAATCATTCTGCACAGAGTAAGGACAGGTCTAGCAGAAAATGTTTAATTCTAGGTGATGGCTCCTGCAGAGTCAGTAAAGGGCACATACTAATAAGGAACTGCAAAAAAGTGCCGGTGACGACATGCTCGCTTCAAAAAGCAAGCTCAGCACATCTGTGGCAGCTAATAGAACCATTACAGCTGCATGTCAGGCTATGAAATATACCAAAGGACAGGAGCACTGGAGTGGAAGGGATAAGAAGAGAGCAACAACAACACAAAGAGATAAATCAGAATATCCGACCATGCCTCCATATTTTTATCAGCTGAGAGTTAGGTGAACCATGTTATCAAATCTAGGAAATAAAAGTGTGCCAAAAAGCTTGCCTTGGACAATCTCCATGTTTTAATTTATGATAATATCACACACTGTAACCAAACTCATCACTATATTAATATCAGCCCAAAACTCATTTTATCTTTAGTAATGCCTATATTGTCATCTGCTACAACATCCAAGCTCTAAGGCTTCTATCTTTGCTATTTAATGCTCACTGTCCTCTTTTCTTCTTACTCAAATATAAAATGCAAAACTCTGCAAATGAAGGGAAAGATAACGCATGGAAAGGATCCCGTTGCTTTTTAAAGGGGATGAATTCTTCACGTGATTTCTAAAGGCTTCTGTTGCCTCTGCAAGATTGAAGGTCAAATGGGTTCCCTTGAAAACTGGGAGCTAGACCAGGAATCCTAAGTCTAGACCAGGGTCCTAAACCTGATGCAGCTTGTCCTTTGCTCACCAATATTCCCCATAGTTGCATTCTGTAATGAAGGACATTCCTTATACAATGAGCGCAAGAAGTACTGATGCTTAAAAGCCACATACTTGAAACATCTAACAAAAAAATATAAATTTTTAATATAAAGAGGTGGACTCACAATATAAGTAAACCAAAATGGATACATAAAGATGCACACAATATCCCCATAGGAATGCAAAGTAGCTATTTAAGGCTTACAGCACCATTTATCAGCCAGGAAAATAACACAAACAAAAGATGAAAACAGAACACCTAACCATTTATTCTTAGTCTGGGCCAGGTCATGGCTGTTTAATGCAACGCGACAATGAGAGAACATTTTTGGATGTGGCATGTGACATTCCAAACCTAGCTTGCACTGGCCTGCACTGTGAAACATTTACAGCATCCAGCCCTCCATTAGGTATGGCTTCAAGTTTATTCATTATTTTGAGTAAAAATGAAATAATAGAAGATTCTTGAAAATAAATTAAAAATAGGTGCACTTTGAAATTATTTGCTTAGGTTGGAGGTGGGCAGGGGTGCTTCCATGACCTCATTACCAAGGAGTTTAATTAATCAGGGCTGGGAGATGGAAGGAATGTTAGGGTTTCCCGCCTGTCCTTTAAGAACTTTATCTATGTTATCCAGTATCTGAGATACTGATTCTTTGCTCTCATCGGTTACTGTGCTGCTCTGTGATGGGGCTTAACTCAATTTATCTACCTCTTAATTTAACCGTTAATAAAAACTGAGCATCAGGGAACATAGCTCAGAAGGTTCTGAATAGTGCCTCTGGGATACACATTTTATCCTTCCCACTGTTTCTATTCTGGTTACATCAGTATGCAGAAGCCATTTCAGCTGAATATTCCTAGACACAATACAATTGTATGCAGAAGGATGGGTCTGGGTTTAAATTAAAGTTTCAAATGCTGGCTATTCCTACATACGGACAGAACCTGTGCAGGGAGATCCTGGGCCTCTGTGAACCCGGGCCATTTGTCACTGGAGATTATGAAGGAAATCCAGGAAGGAACAAAGGTATCGCTGTTTCAGTTTAAGAAGACAAGAGCAGTTGCAGCAGAGGAACGTCCCTTATGTCTATTTCAGGTTGGCCTAAGTCGTGGGAAAATTTGAGTGGACAGGGCGATCTCGGCCCAGCATCTGAGACCTTGAGAAGGCCACAGTCCCTTGTTTTATCCCAGAACCGGTTCAGCCAGAAAATGTTTATTTTCTGGACATGGTGCCAAGCTAGAGACACACCACATATACTTAAGTCAACACTGGAACTTCATATACCCTTTTCCTCCATATCTGAAAGGGGCTGACCTCTTTCCTCTGCTTGATATCAGTTCTTCTGGAAGCCCTCAAATGCAAGAAATGGATGGAACTCAGTTTTTGCACCAGTGGCAAAGAATACATCTGCAGAGGTGATGCAGACAGGGTAGTAAAAACTGACCTAACTTTGAATCCATCACTACCATTTACTAGCTACACAGCGGGTCATTTAATCTTTGTAAGCCTCAGTTTCTCTATTTGTGTATGCATGTATGCTAAGTCAGAGAAGGCAATGGCACGCCACTCCAGTACTCTTGCCTGGGAAATCCCATGGATGGAGGAGCCTGGAAGGCTGCAGTCCATGGGGTCGCTGAGGGTCGGGCACGACTGAGAGACTTCACTTTCACTTTTCACTTTCATGCACTAGAGAAGGAAATGGCAATCCACTCCAGTGTTGTTGCCTGGAGAATCCCAGGGATGGGGAAGCCTGGTGGGCTGCTGTCTATGGGGTCGCACAGAGTCGGACGTGACTGAAGCAACTTAGCAGCAGCAGTATGCTAAGTCGCTTCAGGTGTATCTGACTCTTCATGACCCCATGGACTGTATTCCTCTAGGCTCCTCTGTTCATGGGCTTCTCTAGGTAAGAATATTAGAGTGGGTTGCCATGCCCTCCTCCAGGGATATTCCAGGTCCAGGGATTGAACCGGCATCTCTGATGTCTCCTGCACTGGCAGGAGGGTTCTTTACCACTAGCGCCATCTGGGAAGCCCTTATCTCACAAAGTCATTGTGGTAATTCAAAGTCCTTAGACCAATGGCTTGGCTTATGATAAGTGCTTAAAAATGTGGTACGTTTATATTAAAATCTGTCACTACCCTCAACCCCATTCACTCCTAGATGAACTGTGCATTTTATATTCTGAAAGTAATTTTTATATAAGATGTTTTGGTGCGTTGGCTGTAACCTACATGTTCTACATAACTTCCTTATTCCTTAAAAAACAGCTAGTGTTGCTTAATTAATGTATGTTTTTTTCCTCCATACAATAATATGCTCAGTTTCTTATCAGAATAATATAGTACTATTTTTAAATCCATTTGAATATTATCTATCATCTTTTACACGTTGCTGCCCATATGGTTCTTCACAGGCAAATACTGATCAAATATACTACCCCTTTAGATTAATATGCCACTTTTTACATATTCCTAGGGAGTGCAAAAAGTACTATTTTCCTTTTTTTAAATGCCTGTATCAAAGGTGTGAAAACAAAGATAAACTAGGGATTCACAACTCTCTGGGGCTTTTTGTACACAGAGACATCTTCACAAACAAACAAAATCATTTTAATTTATTATTTCTTTTGTAACTTTGGACCTGTTATAAAAGTGTTCATATTAGTTTCTCCCTTTGTCTGCATTATGTGATTTTTTTTTTTAAATAGCAAAACTATTTAACTATCATTCAGCTGTCTAAAATGTTTAACTGAAGAAAGTCCAAGGGTATTACCTGAAATGTTAAATCTTGATCTATATTAGAACTCTTTTACTCTCTTAATCATTCTGATCATTGGTTTTCAGAATTAAAGATGCTATTAACATTTCTGGAGCACATTCAGAAGACAGAGCATGTTTCATATTTACTCTATGTGACTTCATCCAGGCGTTATTCAGAACTTGTTTATGAAGAGCTATCACCACTAGGCTCTCTTCAAGACAGAAGACACCCCTCTACTTATAATTGACCCCAACTCCTTCCAGAAACTTTTAAAATAAGTTTCTAGGGAATTTAATTTCCAAAAAACAGATGAGCTCTTTGGTCAAGTCTGATTACAGGAATTTATTCATCATAGCTTGCTGGAGAAAAGTTCTCCATATTGAAAATTATCAGAGCAAAATGTTCCAAACAAATGATTTCATAACCAACTATAACTTAATTATTCAAGAAACTATCATAATATAACACCCTCAACAAATTAATGGCAGGGATAGACAATCTGAAAATGAATCATTTAACTTGTCCTTAGCAAAACGACAACAGAGTCTATTTTTACTTTATCTATTCAATTTCCCCCTAACAAGGTAAATTCCAGTACAAGCATACAGCCATTTGCAGTTAATTAATCACACAATCCACCCAAACATTATCAAATCCCAAGAGTATATGCTGCTGCTGCTGCTGCTCAGTCACTTCAGTCGTGTCCGAATCTGTGCGACCCCATAGACGGCAGCCCACCAGGCTCCCCCGTCCCTGAGATTCTTCAGGCAAGAACACTGGAGAGGGTTACCATTTCCTTCTCCGATGCATGAAAGTGAAAAGTGAAGGTGAGGTCGCCCAGTCATGTCTGACTCTTCGCCACTCCATGGACTGCAGCCTACCAGGCTCCTCTGTCCATGGCAAGAGTACTGGAGTGGGGTGCCATTGCCTTCTCCGCAAGAGTATATATATATATATATATATATATATATATATATATATATATTTATATTTATATACATACACACACATATATTTGTATATATACTTTTAAATATGTAGAATTAAATAGAGTTTTCATGTAATACATTTAAATCAGGGCACATCTAAATGCTCTAGAAAAAGTAGCATTGTTCTGCCCAACTAGTGAAATCTCTTATTTCAGGAGTAGGGCACAGCCAGGCATAAGTTCCCATCAAAACTTTTTATCCTGTTGATACTGATTTTCTTCCCTAGAAGACACAGTTTACATTGCTGGTACAGAGATGGGAAATTTCTAAATGAACTCATATAGGCATGGCTCAAATAGGCATGCGTCCTATAGCCTCAGTAGAGGACAAGGAACAATATTACCTTAAGAAAATATTACCTTAAGAAAAAAACACTTATCAGTGTTCTGTTCTATAGACCACAGTTCAAGACACTTCTGTCTCATCCTGTGAAAGAGGAAGGCTTACTCTACCCTTCCCAATCAGGAGATGGAAAACAGAAATGGTTAGAAATAGGAATGCTGCTAAGTCACTTTAGTCATGTTTGACTCTGTGAGACTCCATAGACGGCAGCCCACCAGGCTCCCCCATCCCTGGGATACTCCAGGCAAGAACACTGGAGTGGGTTGCCATTTCCTTCTCCAATGCATAAAAGTGAAAAGTGAAAGTGAAGTCGCTCAGTCGTGTCCGACTCTTTGCCACCCCATGGACTGCAGCCTACCAGGCTCCTCTGTTCATGGGATTTTCCAGGCAAGGGTAACGGAGTGGGGTGCCATTGCCTTCTCCTAGAAATAGCATTAATTACAGTGAAATCAATAAAATTAAGTTTTAGAACTGCAGGTATAGGGGAAAGAGAAAAGATTATGAATCTTAATGTTGGGCTTTATTTTGAAATCTTTTCTGCAAATAATCCTTTATTTTCCAGGTCTTGTCATGATTGTTTGTTACGCATGTTATTACTTCAGGGTTGGTTTCCTAGGATCATTACACTGAATATTTTGAAAAGAAAATTGCCCTGGGAACCTGGTGTTAAAGATTCTAATTCAAACTCTCCCAGGAAGAGTGGTGTGTCTGAAACAGGGGCATTAGAGAGATGCTTCCTCAAGTCTATATCAATAAAGAAGTACTGATTTTCCAATTCTGTGGAGCAAGTCTCAGTTACTATGGTTATCTGGTTACATAAACGTACATGTGGATATTATTACAATGATTAGAATCCTTGGGCTCTAAGCAAAGGGAAAGGACTGCTCTTCCAATGCAAAAAAAAATAACCTGGTATTTAGGTGTTAACAACAGCTAGTGGATCCCAAAGCTTCCTTTGAGCTGATATGGAAAGTGAAGATATGGAAACTCAGTTCAGTCCAGTTCAGTTCAGTCACTCAGCTGTGTCCGACTCTTTGCGACCCAATGGACTGCAACACGCCAGGCCTCACTGTGCATCACCAACTCCCGGAGCTTGCTCAAACTCATGTCCATCGAGTCAGTGATGCCATTCAGCCATTTAATCCTCTGTCATCCCCTTCTCCTCCTGTCTTCAATCTTTTCCAACACCAGGGTCTTTTCAAATGAGGTAGTTCTTCACATCAGGTGACCAAATTATTGGAGTTTCAGCTTCAGGATCAGTCCCTCCAAAGAATACTCAGGACTGATTTCCTTTAGGATGGACTGGTTGGATCTCCTTGCAGTCCAAGGGACTCTCAAGAGTCTTCTCCAACACCACAGTTCAAATGCATCAATTCTTCTGCACTCAGCTTTCTTTATAGTCCAACTCTCACATCCATACATGACTACTGGAAAAACAATAGCCTTGACTAGATGGACCTTTGCTGACAAAGTGTCTCTGCTTTGGAATATGCTATCTAGGTTGGTCATAACTTTTCTTCCAAGGAGTAAGTGTCTTTTAATTTCATGGCTGCAGTCACCATCTGCAGTGATTTTGGAGCCCCCAAAAATAAAGTCTGATGCTGTTTCCACTGTTTTCATCTATTTCCCATGAAGTGATGGGACCAGATGCCATGATCTTCGTTTTCTGAATTTTGAGCTTCAAGCCAACATTTTCACCCTCCTCTTTCACTTTTGTCAAGAGGCTTTTTAGTTCCTCTTTACTTTCTGCCATAAGGGTGGTGTCATCTGCATATCTGAGGTGATTGATACTTCTCCCGGCAATCTTGATTCCAGCTTGTGCTTCCTCCAGCCCAGCATTTCTCATGATGTACTCTGCATATAAGTTAAATAAGCAGGGTGACAATATACAGCCTTGACGTACTCCTTTCCCTATTTGGAACCAGTCTGTTGTTCCATGTCCAGTTCTAACTGTTACTTCATGACCTGCATACAGATTATTCAAGAGGCAGGTCAGGTGGTCTGGTACCCCCATCTCTTGAAGAATTTTCCATAGTTTGTTGTGGTCCACACAGTCAAATAGATGTTTTTCTGAAACTCTCTTGCTTTTTTGATGATTCAATGGATGTTGGCAATTTGATCTCTGGTTCCTCTGCCTTTTCTAAAACCAACTTGAACATCTGGAAGTTCATGGTTCACATACTGTTGGAGCCTGGCTTTTAAAATTTGGGGCATTATTTTGCTAGCATGTGAGATAAGTGCAATTGTATAGTAGTTTGACCATTCTTTGTCATTGCCTGACTTTGGGATTTGAATAAAAGCAGACCCTTTCCAGTCCTGTGGCCACATCTGAGTTTTCCAAATTTGCTGGCATATTGAGTGGAGCACTTTCACAGCATCATCTTTCAGGATTTGAAATAGCTCAACTGGAATTCCATCACCTCCACTAACTTTGTTCGTAGTGATGCTTTCTAAGGCCCACTTGACTTCACATTCCAGGATGTCTGGCTCTAGGTCAGTAATCACACCATCGTGATTATCTGGGTCATGAAGATCTTTTTTGTACAGTTCTTCTGTGTATTCTTGCCATCTCTTCTTAATATCTTCTGCTTCTGTTAGGTCCATGCCATTTCTGTCCTTTATCAAGCCCATCTTTGCATGAAATATTTCCTTGGTATCTCTAATTTTCTTGAAGAGATCTCTAGTCTTTCCCATTCTGTTGTTTTCCTCTATTTCTTTGCATTGATCTCTGAAGAAGGCTTTCTTATCTCTTCTTGCTATTCTTTGGAACTCTTCATTCAGATGCTTATATCTTTCCTTTTCTCCTTTGCTTTTCACTTCTCTTCTTTTCACAGCTATTTGTAAGGCCTCCCCAGACAGCCATTTTGCTTTTTTGCATTTCTTTCCCAAGGGGATGGTCTTGATCTCTGTCTCCTGTCCAATGTCATGAACTTCATTCCATAGTTCATCAGGCACTCTATCTATCAGATCTAGGCCCTTAAATCTATTTCTCACTTCCACTGTATAATCAGAAGGGATTTGATTTAGGTCATACCTGAATGGTTTAGTGGTTTTCTCTACTTTCTTCAATTTAAGTCTGAATTTGGTAATAAGATGTTCATGATCTGAGCCACAGTCAGCTCCTGGTCTTGTTTTTGCTGACTGTATAGAGCTTCTCCATCTTTGGCTGCAAAGAATATAAGCAATCTGATTTTGGTGTTGACCATCTGGTGATGTCCATGTATAGAGTCTTCTCTTATGTTATTGGAAGAGGGTGTTTGTTATGACCAGTGCATTTTCTTGGCAAAACTCTATTAGTCTTTGCCCTGCTTCATTCCGTATTCCAAGGCTGAATTTGCCTGTTATTCCAGGTGTTTCTTGACTTCCTACTTTGGCATTCCAGTCCCCTATAATGAAAAGGACATCATTTTGGGGTGTTAGTTCTAAAAGGTCTTGTAGGTCTTCATAGAAGCATTCAACTTCAGCTTCTTCAGCATTACTGGTTGGGGCATAGACTTGGATTACTGTGATATTGAATGGTTTGCCTTGGAAACGAACAGAGATCATTCTGTCGTTTTTGAGATTGCATCCAAGTACTGCATTTCTGACTCTTTTGTTGACCATGATGGCCACTCCATTTCTTCTGAGGGATTCCTGCCCGCAGTAGTAGATATAATGGTCATCTGATTCAAATTCACCCATTCCAGTCCATTTTAGTTCACTGATTCCTAGAATGTCAACATTCACTCTTGCCATCTCTTGTTTGACCACTTCCAATTTGCCTTGCTTCCTGTACAATGTCAGAAATCTGTGTCCACAGTTCTTCAGGCACTCTGTCTATCAGATCTAATCCTTTGAATCTATTTGTCACTTCCACTGTATAATTGTAAGGGATTTGATTTAGGCCATACCTGAATGATCCAGTGTTTTTCCCTACTTTCTTCAATTTAAGTCTGAATTTGGCAATAAGGAGTTCATGGTCTGTGCCACAGTCAGCTCTCGGTCTTAATTTTGCTGACTGTATATATATGGAGACTCAGAAACATTAAATACAATCATTTCCCCATTCAACACAATGCATATTAATGAATATTTTCTCTTGGTTAGGCACTCTAATACATATAGTGGATACAGCCGTAGAAAAACATACAGACCCAAATTCCCCAAATCACCGAAACTACATTCTAATTGGTGAAAAAGAAATAAGCCAAATAAATCTGTAAATGTTATACACACACAATACATACATACTTACATACATATCTCAAGAGGATTGAGGCCAAGGGAAAAAAAGTACGGAGTGTTTGGTATCTAAGAGCAAGATGCTATTTGAAATAGAATGGTCAGGAAGTTCTCATTGCTAAGATGACCAGAAGGAGGAAAAATGTGAGCTATGTGGAGACTGAAAGAAATGCCCCAGAAGGCAGGGCAGATTTAAAGATTCTGAGCTGGAAGTGGACCTGGCTTTGAATAAAAGAGATGAGTGTGGCTGGAGTGAGGGGATTATGATTAGAAAGGTCTTCGGGAATCTGAGGAAATTGGACTATGCAGAGTCTTGAAGATTTTGGCTTTAATTTTTTGTGAGATGGGAAGCCTCTGGAGGCTTCTGAACAGAGGAGTAATTTGAATTATATTTTACAAGACTTACTCTGATTATAGTTTTAAAAATAGACTGCTGCAGGGGCCAGGGTTAGAAGCAGAGAGACTAATTAAGAGTCTTTTAGACACTCTTTGCCATGCAGAACAGATAGCAGAAAATTAAACAAAACAATACTGAGGCATGCATGTCCTGTATAAAAGCAAAACAAAACAAAACAATAAAAGAAAAGCCCTTAAACAGAAGTCCACAATGTCCTGAAAAAATGCATTTGTTGACCAGTTAATTTTTCTAAGATAGGAATATAAATATTGGACAGGAAAAGCCAAGAAGGATGAAAAATATGCATGTTCTTCAACAATTTACACAAATCCCTAATATTTCATTTGCTTTATATCATCCCTACAGACATTTTTCTACACCTACTTACTTAATGAAATTTATGGAACAGATATATGCAAACAAAAGGAAAAACTGAAATCCAAATACTTAATATATAATGCAGCCTCTTTTATGTTACAACACACTAGTAATTAAACTAGGCCTAAAAACTAAATTTTAAAATATTAAGATAATATAACAAGCCAATACACTGAAACCAAGAAAAAGAAATGTAAAATTTTTGAGCACTATGAGGAGAGTGAAAAAGTTGTCTTAAAACTCAACATTCATAAAACTAAGATCTTGGCATCTGGTACAATCACTTCATGGCAAATAGATGGGGGAAGAATGAAAACAGTGAGAGATGTTATTTTGGGGGGCTCCAAAATCACTGCAGATGGTGACTGCAGCCATGAAATTAAAAGACACTTGATCCTTGGAAGAAAAGCTGTGATAACCTTAGACAGCATATTAAAAAGCAGAGACATTACTTTCCCAAAAAAGGTCCATCTAGTCAAAGCTATGGTTTTTCCAGTAGTCATGTATGGATGTGAGAGTTGGACTATAAAGAAAGCTGAGTGCCGAAGAATTGATGCCTTTGAACTGTGGTGTTGGAGAAGACTCTCGAGAGTCCCTTGGACAGCAAGGAGATCCCACCAGTCTATCCTAAAATAAATCAGTCCTGAATTTTCATTGGAAGGACTGATGCTGAAGCTGAAGCTCCAATACTTTGGTCACCTTAGGCGAAGAACTGACTCACTAGAAAAGACCCTGATGATGGGAAAGATTGAAGGAGGGAGGAGAAGAGGACAACAGAGGATGAGAATGTTGGATGGCATCACTGACTCTATGGACAGGAGTTTGAGTAAACTCTGGGAGTTGGTGATGGACAGGGAGGCCTGGCATGCTGCAGTCCATGGGGTCACAAAGAGGCAGACACGACTGAGTGACTGAACTGAATTGAACTGATGAGTAAAAGCCTCAGAAACCATATTTCATTGAGCTCTGAAAACATCCTATAAAACAGAGGAAGATGAAAAAACTGAGGCTTCAAGATATTAGATGACCTATCCCAGGTCCATAGCAAATAAATATCAGGCATCAATATGGATCCAGGTGTCTAATTCCAGACACTATTTTCTTTTTATCTCAATTCCTCCAAATAGAGATTGAACACAAATAATCAAATACTGATCAGTATCAAAGAACGGTCAGTATTGTCAATAACTTGCCTTGATATGACTGATCTGTGTTTTATTGGTTTGTTCACTGAATTTCTGCAAAGTGATGTAGGAATAGAATGCAATGCTAACTTGTGATAAATCCTTCTGCTGTTCTTCTTTATTTGAATGAAAGCAAAATGTCTTTAATAAAAAGATTCCTAAAATGTCCCTTTTCCCTAGTTCTTCATGATAACTGCCACACCCATCAGTATCGTTTTTCTCCACTAACTCTACAGTGAAACTTTGATTGAAATCTACTTAACAAAACTTATTTTGAAATGCCAGTATGTTTTTGTATAATATGCAATCATTTTGTGGCGAACAAGTTTTGCCTTTCAATGCCTAAATGAAGAGATAGAAAACTGTTTCAAAAATCATTCTGAATCCAATGGTAAAAAAAAAAAAATGTACTTTCAACTTCTAAAATCTGGGAGAAGTAAAATAAATCTCATTCCAAAATTTTACCTTATTTTGTAAAGAATTACAATACAGATTTAATTTAAAAGAAGCAACATAATTAAAGAGGAAAGTCCCTGCTTACATGTTTTAAAAGGTCAGTGTCAAAACTTGACACAAGAAAATGTGTTTCAAATTGCACCTTTTAAATTTAAATTCCTCTTTAAACATTTCTCTACAAAGTCAGTCACTGTAGGAGAGAAGTACTTCAGGGATTTTAGAACTGAAAATACATCTTAAATCAAAATATGCTACTAGCAGCTTTATACAAAAACTCCAGAAAACCTGACATCATTTGAATTTCTTTAAATGTGTGCAATATATTTTTAAAATACATTTAAAGCTAATTTGTTCAAATTTAACTAGATGTATTTTTCCGAATTTACCAGAAATAAAGATAAAATTATATTTTAATACAATAAATAAAATCACTGATTCATCTACAAAATATTTCAAATTAATAATTGATCAAGAGTCTCACAAGATAAGTATCCCTATATAATTTATAGATCCATACAGCAATTTATTGAATGAATCCACTTGCACTGTTTCAAATACCTTTCCTCAAAGTTCTATCTGCACTGAGATACTGGGTATACTTCCTTTTGATTTTTTAATCATATTTTATATATACATGGCTTCCCAAGTGGCACAGTGGTAAAGAATTTGCCTGCCAATGCAGGAGACACAAGAGACTCAGGTTCAATATCTGGGTGGGGGAAGATCCCCTGAGTTAGGAAATGGCAACCCACTCCAGTACTCTTGCCTGGAGAATCCCATGGACAGAGGAGTCTAGTGGGCTACAGTTCATGGGGTTGCAGAATCAGACACAACTGAGCCACTGAGCGCACACACACACCCACACTTATATATAATCCATACTCACAAATAAAAATGAACACATACATTTATGGTCTTCATCATACAACTTACATTTTAATTTTATTTTCTTTTTTATTAATACAATGCTATTTAACTTTGCCTATTAATCTGTCTCAAAGCTTGTGCAGTTAATCTGTCTTTACTCTCTAAACCCACCCTGCACAGGAATAGAGTCTTATAATACTTTTTACATTCCCATCACATCAAACATAATATAGAGAAGCAGATGCTCAATTCATGACTCTTAATTAACACATTTACTTTAAAAAAAATTTATAGGAAAAATGGACTCTAATCCACTCTTACATCCTTTTATTATGAATTAAATGTAAAGAGCTACTAACTTATTCCCAAAGCTAAAGAATATATTTATTTAACAAATTATGTAAAGTATATATCAATATTTCAACCCTTAGCCATCTTCCACAAGGGGAAAGAAACTGTGTGATTTGTTTCCATATATCTTTGAACCATGTCTTAAGCAGCAGTAAAATGAATGGTGAACAGAAGTTAACGGAGATTGCTAATACAAAGGGGCTTCCTCAGATAAAAAGAAAATTAGGTAGTTAAAGGAAATATGTTTTTAGGCCAGGACAAGAAGAAAAATATAAACAACAATAATGTTTAGAGGGGAAAGAATAAATAAAATAGACTTGATGCAGCATTTCACATAGTTCAGATAACTCGCTAAAAAGTAAAATAAAGAAAATCACATGTAAGTTAACCAACAATAAATATTCATATGATGAATGAAATTTTTACTCTGGCATTGTAAAGCCACATTAAAGCTACAGAAGTATTCAGAAAGGCATGATAAAAAAACTTCCAAAATATGTGTACAATGATATTAACTTTTTTCATATATATATGGATTTTCTAAAAATATACATATTCTCATATCCATGTATAAATTATTTTATGTAATATAAATATGTAGAAATGGGTAATATGAAATTGGGACATAAAAGTATATTTGTTTATACAAAATTTAAAAATAATATATAGAAGAGGTTAAAATTTTGTGATAATTTCACATAGAGATAAATCTATGTATATCCCTTTGAATTACTTCATGATGCCACCTTCCCAGGTCCCTGAGCTGAGCTCCCCGCCCTTCCTCTACACTTCAGGGTACAGTATTAGCAATACTGGACTGTGCTTCCATCGTGCTTCTGTTGCATCCACTTCTATAAACTTCTTGAATGCAGGGACTGTGTCTTCTTCAGTCCTACAGTCCTGTTATTATCATGATGTTTTGCTAGGTCAATGGTTTCTTGAATGAATAAATGACATTTATTTGAAGGGATCCAAACACTGATGGTGGAGAAGGAAATGGCAACCCACTCCAGTATTCCTGCCTGGAGAATCCCATGGACGGAGGAGCCTGGTGGGCTACAGTCCATGGGGTCGCAAAGAGTCGGACACGACTGAATGACTTCACTCACTCACTCACTCACTCACTCAAACATTGATGGAATCCTTGCAAAAATCATCTAGTGTATCACACTCCAAAGTGAACAGTTCAATTTTTACTAATGCCTTTGTCTACTTCCCCTTTAATATTTTTAGAGATGCAAATATATAGGCAACAATGAAAACATGTCTTTTAAAGGCCACAGTTTCCTCTATATTGAACAATATAGATTATGATACCCAACAGTGCAAAACTTATTTATAGGAGGTGCTGGTATCCTTATGTTTGAAGATGATGCTGTGACCTACCTTAGAAAGGCACACCCTTTTATTTCCAGTGGCTCTCCTGTATGCTCAGTATAATAGATTTTCCAAAAGCTCGATTCAGAATAGAGCCAGAGTGCGGCATGCTGATTGAGTTACCTAGTCTCCCTAAATGCGTTAACCACCAGAAGCTCAATATATCTTCATAATGCTTAGAATTATGTTTCCTTCATTTTCTAATTAAAGGCCTGATTATATTTATGACAGTTAGAGAATTTAATATGTGCATGTTTAGTTAGTTGAAAAATTAAATTCATCAGCTCACCTACTTTTCACTACAGCTATTATACTAACAAGAAAAATGTAAGTAGCCTTAATGTTATTCTCTCAAAATAAATTAGATAAATAATGTTTTCCCTTCATTACCTGAGGGAGGATGAAAAGAGGATAGTACTGAGAATAGGGTTTAGAAAATAGGGAGAGAACATATACTTTAAGAAATTGATTGAAGGTAGAGTGGAATGAAAGAAATAGTATACACTAGAATGAAGCTTTACTTTACCCTCTAAAATTTTAAAAGTAGTTTAACAGAATTCATCAATATGGATTATATTATGACTCACTTCTCAAATCTGGATTTTGAATTTGTCCTAGAAAGAAAGTTTACTGCTTTGTCAGTGAACATTTGTACAAAATGTACTTAAGGATTCATATTTGACAAGTGTACTCAACCCTAAATGAATTTCTGAGGGAGAAAATGACTGTCCATTTTAATGTAATTTGGAGATGTTATCTCACTAGTAATATTTTCAAAATGTACATGGAGAATAATAAAACAAACAGTGACAAATTCATAATTATTGATATGTCAAGATCTTAGGGCTTAATGATAGTCTCAAAACCAGAGTACCACCTACCCTACACCCAAATACATTACACATCTCAGAAAATTGAGAATGTTACAATGGTAGGCTTATTTAATCAACTTTATTTATTTAAGCTGTCTGGTTGTAAATCTTTACTTCTTAGGAATTTTAAAGATTTAGAAGCAGGTATCTTATTCCTCAATCTTGAAATAGGCACATATTTTCTGTTATGGAATTGTACTCTGCATACATTTGTCTCTGTTCACTGAATTTTAATTTAGAGACCACATTTTGTGCACTTCTGAATCATTCTGCCCTATACTTTTACAAGTCCGGGCCTTGCTTTTGACTAACCTTTCTCCCTACAAGGCCTTCCTGTTCTTTACCTAGTAAAATGGTACTAGTATTACAAAAGGCTTCCCTGTGGCTCAGCAGTAAAAGAATCTGAGACACAGTTTGATCCCTGGGTAGGGAAGATTCCCTGGAGAAGAAAATGGCAACCCACTCCAATATTTTTTCTGGGACAATCCCATGGACAGAAGAGCTTGGCAGGCTACAGTCCACACGGGAATCAGACGTGACTGAACACAGCACAGCATAGTATTTCAGAGCCCAATTCCAGTGCTCTGAATCTTTTCCTGACGCTTTCTAGCTTCCACCTGCCCTCAGTCAGGGTCACCTTACACCTTCCATGGACCCGTCTCCTCTGCCTTAACAGACACGTCCATCATGAAAAAAAACTTACCCATTATATGTAAAGACTGTGTTGGTATAAAGATGGATGTAGTAATATTATACATTAAAACATTTTATTTGACTGAAAAGGTCCTTGTTCTTCTTCTGATTTTAAAGGAAACTGAAACACTGTCATGGGCCCCACATTAAAACGTACTGTGGATCCAAAGCATTGTAACTATCGTGCCAATGAACAGTCAGTTCTATTCCAGGATCCTTCTCCAATGCTAGAGTTAAAGATTCTACATGACCTTGTTCCCAGAGTGTTTATTAATACCCAGCACAGTGCCAAGCAAAGAGTAGCCACTAAGACATTTTGTTTAATGTTGCTAGTTAACATTTCACCATTTCTTTATCAGTTATTGATTACATTTTACCTTCCTAAAACTTATTGTGAGTCCCTCGAAGAAAGGGCCAAAGCCTTATGCACTTTTATATATCAGAGACTCATAAATTATTTGGTATATAGTAAATATCTATTGAATTGAATGAAATTGTGCTTATCTTTGCCAACTCACATCAGATGCCACTGACTGCCACTTGGGAAAAAATATTCTTCCGATAGAGAGGACTAACTTTCAGCATGAGAGGAATGTTTGAAGCTTGGATTGTCATTGAAAAGTATCTAGTTGTCTAAACCTCAGTTCTGACCTGAAACACACAAATAGCTAGAAATCATTTGTAATGGTAATGAGCTGTGTTCTCATATTGGCACAATGCCTCTCTTTGACTGTTAAGGTTTAGCCATAGACCTCAAGATGAAAATACTTTATTACAGTACAAAAAAGAAATGAAAGAATGAGAAGTAACCTTAAAAATGATAGTTTGAAAGAGTGTACCTCATTTACTTATGATTTATTTGTTATTGTAACAAAATTTATCTTTCCAGTGAGTATAAAGCACAAAATAAAACTAAGAACTTGGAGCATATTAACTGCAAATCTAATTATTAGCTGTTTAATATCATCCAATATCTATTTACTAAATTAAAATGAACTACATACATAAACTATTTGTTCGTCCATTCAACTGATATGTGATAAATGCCCATTATAGACATTGTAATAGATATAAATATGTTGACAGAAGATCTCAGTCTAGTAAGATAGATAAGCAGTCCATTATAAATATTATCCACTCATATAATTATCAGGAGAGGTGAACCTTTGTGCTAGTGAAAGGTAAGCAGAGCGACTGACCCTGATTCAGTTTGCAATGGAGGTGCTTCAGGTTTTTGTTCATGAAATCTTCAAATGGCATTTTAAATTGCAAAAGTCATGAAAGAGAACTAAAAACATAAATTATAAGGAACAAAATGTTTTTGCAGGCAGATTCTTTTCCAGCTGAGCCACCAGGGAAGCCCAAGAATACTGGAGTGGGTAGCCTAACCCTTCTCCAGGGGATCTTCCAGACCCAGGAATTGAATCAGGGTCTTCTGCCTTGCAGGCAGATTCTTTACCAGCGGAGCTACCAGGGAAGCCCATCTATAATCATACCACACAGAATTAAGCTACACATTGAAGAACAAGGAAAAGATAACCAGAAGGAAAAGAGAATTGGCATTTCAGGCATGAACAAATGCAAACAGGAGTGAGATGGCAGCACAAAATCAGAAAAGGTGCTAGAGCACTGGGATCAGGGACACAGCCTGCGTTATATACATAATGTAAACCAGACTAGAGAGGGACACTGCGGTCATCAAAGGCAGAAAACAAGCAGGAAAATGGTCGTCTCCCTGTAGGTCTGTATAGCGGCCCCATTCAGCAGGAGATGCAAGGTGAGTGAATATTCACGACACTCTTAGAGGTTGAAGATCAGAATGGAGCAGGGTTTGGAGCAATTCTATGCACCATTTTTCCTCAGAGATAAACAAAGTTTGCCCTATTTCAGGAGCTTAGATGATGATAGCTCTGTCTCCTGACAGGGACTTACTTTTACAAAATATTTGCACCTTCTTTATTTCATTAATTCTCCATAACAATACTAAAGACTATCAGAGACATTTCTCACATTTAACTACCACAGAAATGGAGTCTTAGAGACATTCAAAGTTTTGTTCTAGGTCAAAGGTTTTCAAAACAAGACAAGGACTAGTGTTTCTCTTTCTCTTTTGAACAGAGAGACCAAGTTATTCAAGTCCTATAAATTCTCCAGTTGACAACATAGAGGGCTGGGGGCAAGGGAGAGTCGATACTGCTATCTAAATTATTAATTATGAATGCTTCTTTTTTGCCTCTATTTATTTAGATAATCACTTAATTTTCCATTTTGTTGAGTATATGCTCTACATTATTAGTCCAATTTGATTTTTTAAGAGGTTATAGGCTTAAAAGAAAACAAGAAAAAGAATGATAAACTTTTTTTCCAGATACATTTTTAAGCTTTTCAATAGTGACACCAATATGAATATTTCATAATTACATATTTTATTTTGGAGGACCAATAGCTGTTTTAATACAGAAACCATTAATAGAATTACCAGATGGGTGCTTTATTTACTTTTAAAGTGGGTTATGAATAGTAGCAATTAGTCATTGATGAAGACCTCCAAGTTGAGAGGTTTTTCATAATTCAGCACCATGATAATTTTTTATTTCATCTGCAAAACAATAAATATAAAATCGTTTGTAAAAGGCAACATATGTCTTGACAATTTTCTAATTATCTGGGTGTAAAATACTCAGTTCTCCTGCAGAGACGGAACTTTTCACGTGACACATTTGTACTCTAAAGCCTACAGAAGATTACTAGAAATTGGTGAATCCATATTTCTACGATTTGTTTTTATCTGATTCTATCCAGTCAGAGTCCAGAGTTATATTTATTTTTCCCACAAAACGAGGTAACTGCTTATATAAAAAACAAGTAGGGAGAATGGGTGTTGAGTTGAAAGCTGAATTTATTCAGAGATAGCATCAAAAACTAGACTCCACACTTTTCAGTGAAAATAAGAAGGGAAGCATGCCAGATGGAAATTGGCCAAATGGTGTTCTTTTAGAAATTGCACTGAAGTTATTCTGAAGGGGGAATAAGAAAAGAGAGAGAATTTTCAACAAGATGCCCTGAAAAAGTCTTCTGGCTTTACTTGCCAATAAAGAAGCAGAAAACAATTATTATTATTCAAACATCTTAATCAATCTATAAGAAAGACTACCAAGTATTTTATCATAGGAAATGCACTTTTTAGTAGCTTTTCTATGATATTTGAAGTTTATCAGTTGTATTCTCTCTCTAAAATAAATGATTGGTAATGGCATTTAATCCCTTTTCAGTATGTTTATTCATTTAATCAGTCCTGGCATCTCTTCCAACCATCCCACAGTCTTTGTACATGTCTGAATCTCTCATCTTCTGCAAACACCAACCAGAGATATGCCTACATGCCCACCTCTTTCTCCTACACCAGCTAAGAAAAGAAGCCGCCTTTGTGACTGTGGCACCCCCAGAGAACCCTCGGTGGCTGCACATGCTTTGGCTCTTCCAGGAAAAAGGAACCTGGGTTGAAACTTCTCTTTCTTGAGAGCCTACAAAAATGTATGCTCTAATTAAACATTTGCTTTGAGATTCACAAAATATTTAACATCAGAAAGCCTCTCTCATCATCTATCAATTGGAATTTTCCAAGTGTGCCAGTAACCAGCAAATTTTCTCTGTTACAAATAAATGATGACTGTTACCATACGTGCTGGGTTAGGCCTAGGAATGTAATAATATTTAGTTACTAACTCAGAACATTTGCTCCATCCTATCTTTAAAAATGCAACCAGAATCCAGAAATGTAATATTTGTGGTTTCAGACTACTTGTAGAAAGTCTAATTTTATATTCAAATCTTAAGTGATTATAAAGAGTTAGTTGGGACTGCAAAACATAGCATTATGTTTGATGAATAAGAATCTGTTCTATTTTTGTAGTGGAAAGCCCATGATTGCAGCTCATGCGTGTCTGACATCCTCATAGATCTACCTTAAAACAGTAATCCTTGAACATGCCTTCGTGGTCATGTCTCGGTCCCAAGTGATATTTATAATCACAACACATGGATACCCGAGTAAATATGTATTCTTGCTTCGAAATGATAAGAAGCATGTTTCGCATTGCTTTCCTCAAAAGGAAACTGAATGTGTAAGGAAGACAATATCTTGCTTTTGTTTGTATTTCATTGTTTACACTTTGGAGAACAACTGATATACCAATTAGAAACTTCTGGTCTGTTAACCCTATTAATAAAATAACTAATGATTCAAGCAAAGTATTTAAATTTCAAGCAAAGGCTTAAATATTTGAGTGGGTTGCCACACTCTCCTCCAGGGGACCTTCTGACTCAAGGATCGAACCTTCATTTCTTAACTTTCCTGCATTGGCAGGCAGGCGGGTTCTTTACCATTAGTGTCGCCTGGGAACCCATATATATATATATATATATATATATATATATATATATAGCATAAAAATCAAAAGGATAACAGCATATTTTCCAAAAATAGTCACTCTCCAAGAGAACTCCAGATCCAAAACAAATAATATTCTATTCATGTCAACTTTTACAAATGTGATGAGAAAAACTAGAGACGCTTACAACATTCCAAATGCCTAAGGCACAGCAGACACCAGTGTACCATCTAAAACTCACTTTGCTTAAATAACCAAGTATATAAAAAATAAAACAATAATTCTGGTGATCAAAATGTAAACAATCAAGTAAATCAAATAAAGCTCTATGATAGATTCTTTTATTTTTTCAGAATAAATATGATCAATTTGGGCAAACTTAGATTTGGGCAGAAATTGTAGTTCCAATGAGTGCTACAAAAAATTATAAATCAGAGAAGTATGATGAAGACAGTCAAGTCAACCACTGTGGGGATTTGATATCTGGAGTGAAATTTAAATGATGAAAAGGAGGCATGTATACAAGGACTGGAGGGGACAAAGAGTGTTCCAAAGAGCAAGCATAACAAGTTCAAAGGCTCTGAAGGAGGAAATCTTTTGGCATGTTTCAGTGACAGAAAAAAAGAATCAGAGTGGCTTTGGTTTAGTGAATCATGCTGAGATTGAAAGGAATTGAGGTCCCAGAGGCAAGCTGGTACCCAACCAGGACATGCTTGTAGACCATTTCGGAAGATTGGATATTATTCTCATTGTAATAGAAGGACACTGGAAGACTTTAAACAGGGGAAGGACATGTTTGCACTTGCACTTTAGAAACATCACTACATGGATATTGTAGGGAGCACAGGAGAATCAGAGACACAGCAGATGTTGGTGACTTGGATTAAGACTTAGAAGAGAAGGTGATAAAAAATGGTCAGATTTGGTATACATTTGTGATGCACAGCTAATCGAAACTGCTAATTGATTATGGTGGCTTATAAAGGAAAAGAGTAAAAGATGATCTCAGGGGTTTTCCTCTGAAAAAAAGTGGGTAGACCTCTGTACTATTCACTCACATGAGCAAGGTTTACAAAGAGGGAAAACTGAGTTATATGAGGGGAAAAAAATCAATGGTTCTACTTTTACTCTGTTATGTTTGTGATAATATTAATAAGGAGCAATTACTGAGCACTTATTCTGTGTCAAGTATACTTCTAAACACTTATATATTTTTATTTATTTATATCTTTTAGTTAAGCCTCCCAAGAAGTCCCTGAAGTGGTTCTTATTATCATCCTCCTTTTAGAAATAAGAAAACTAAAGCACAGAGAGATTTGCCCTAGTCAGCCAGCTAATAGAGTCAAGGAGAATCTGGTACCAGAATCTACTGCATGACCACTGTGTAATACTGCCTTTACCTGTGGAAAAGCTGAATGGGTCATTGTATTGAGTATGGAGCCCACATGAGAAGCCTGGGATGGTGATACATAAAAACAAAATCCTGGTGCACCACATGCCTTAGACATCTAGTAGAAGCAGCATAGGTGACTGAGAAGATGTGGTGATTAGTGGAGGAGGAAAACCAAGTAAATATAGTGATCAGAAATGCTCCAGGGAGAGGGAGTGAACAACCAGCCAAGATTCAGGCCAGGAGACAGAATTGATCACTGAATTCAGCAAAAGGAATTCTAGTGAGTTTGATAGAGACGTATCAGTGGAATGGAAAGGACAAAAGACCCATCAGTTCAGTTCAGTTCAGTTCAGTCGCACAGTCATGTTGGACTCTTTGCGACCCCATGAATTGCAGCATGCCAGACCTCCCTGTCCATCACCAACTCCCGGAGTTCACTCAAACTCACGTCCATCAAGTCAGTGATGCCATCCAGCCATCTCATCCTCTGGTGTCCCCTTCTCCTCCTGTCCCCAATCCCTCCCAGCATCAGAGTCCTTTCCAATGAGTCAATTCTTCTCATGAGGTGGCCAAAGTATTGGAGTTTCAGCTTTAGCATCATTCCTTCCAAAGAACACCCTGGACTGATCTCCTTCAGAATGGACTGGTTGTATCCCCTTGCAGTCCAGGGGACTCTCAAGAGTCTTCTCCAACACCACAGTTCAAAAGCATCAATTCTTCGGTGTTCAGCTTTCTTCACAGTCCAACTCACATCCATACATGACTACTGGAAAAACCATAGCCTTGACTAGATGGACCTTTGTTGGCAAAGTAATGTCTCTGCTTTTGAATATGCTATCTAGGTTGGTCATAACTTTTCTTCCAAGGAGTAAGCGTCTTTTAATTTCATGGCTGCAGTCACCATCTGCAGTGATTTTGGAGCCCCAAAAAATAAAGTCTGACACTGAAATAAAGACCCATAGGAGTGGATTAAAAAGGCTTAAGGTGTAAGCAAGTGGTGAATGGCAATATGGACATTGACAGGTTTTGGTAAAGATCAGAAACTTGGTGCTATCACTGGAGGTGGTAGCTAAGATAGAACTTTCTCTTTTTTCTTTTTTAGTAGTTAGGAACTTTGTTTAAGTTAGGTTATATTACCACATGTTTAAATGAAAATTAGCATGACCTAGTACAGAAAAAGAAATTCACCCACTAGAACATATCTGAGACTAAAAACAAAGTAAGTAAGTTACCATGCATGGGATCTGGGGGCTTCCCTGATGGCTTAGTGGGTAAAGAATCTGCCTGCCAATGCAGGAGACACAGCAGACTTGTGTTTAATCCCAGGGTCAGGAAGATCTCCTGGAGGAGGAAATGGCAACCCATTCCAGTATTCTTACCTGAAAAATCCCATGGACAGAGGAGCCTGGCAGGCTATAGTCCATGGGGTCACAAAGAGTAAGACATGTCTGAGCACAGATGTATGCACAGGAACTATTTACAATGAGTTTTAAGTTTTATTCACATAGATTTCACTACATGCTAGAACACTGTAAAAAAAAACAAAACAGTAATCATCTTCCTATCTTAAGGCAAAGAGGACGAGGGACATTCTCTTGAACTTCCCCTCCCAATTCTGAGACATTGTTCTATCATCTTGGTTCAATAAGCCCTATGTCTACAAAACCCAATCAATGAAACTGTTTTCTAAACCTTATCATCTACAAGTACTTCATCAATTCACTCGACCAATTTGGCAGTTAGCTTATTTTATCCTGTTTGTTTTTTTCTTCCGTTGCTTGTTGCTATCCTAGATGGTTTGGATGACTCATTCATCTATTTAGCTTCAAAATTCTTTTGCCCCTATATTCAGTGACCTACACTCCCACACAGCTTTGGCAATCCACACCCATAGACACAAAATGGATTGTTTCTAAACAAAAGCACTGTACCATACTATCTAGAATTGTGAAATTCTCTTCTCTCATCCTCTATCCCACTCATGCCCACAAAATTCCTCTTCAGCGTGAAAGGCTAATGCTTTCCACTGCTTTGCCCTTCACATTTTAGCAGTCTCCAATCCTTCCTGGCTTCACTGTCATCTCTGCTTAATTTTGATCCCCCTGATAACACATTTTCATGGGTGCAATTGATTCTTCCATTCTTTGACCTTCTCTCACAGCTGCCTTGCCAATCCCACCACCAAATCAATCCTACCATCTGCTCACTTTCCTCCTCATCCTGGGCTGCCAAGAGTTACTGAGAAAATTGAATAACCACGCTGATTGACTTTGCTACAAATTTATGATTTCCGATGTCAGCTGAACTCTCAGAGCTGCTTAGCAGCCCTATTACTCATTCCTACTTGGCTGGTCTTCCCATTTCACACAGCAGCTGTTCCCACCACACCCTCCTCAGATCTCCCTCTCCCACCCCCACCCACCTAAACCCCAAAACATGATCTCACCTCCTACTGCTGAGAACACTAAGGCTATCAGGCGTGACTCCCCTCTGCTTCCCTCCTCTGTGTCTCCAAATTTATCAGTATCTTTACTCATAAGGACTTTATTTTGCATCTGAGAAGAAGAATCCTTATTCTTTTGTTCATCTGACCTTTTCATTCCATTTCTAGTTGACTCTGCCAAGACCTTGTTTCATCAATGGGGTTTCTATTTTCTATTCAGTCCCTAAGCTTCTTTCAACCCACAAACCTACCTGAAGTTCCCTATTTTGTTAAAAAAAAAAGATCTTTTTTTACCTCTTTTCCACCATCAAATTACTGCTTTCTCTTCCTCCCTACAAAAATTCTTGGCAAAGGACCTTGGTTTCAATAGGTCTTTTTACTTAAAACTGATTCCATACAACCTGATGAAATCTTACTTGGCCATCATGCTAATTAAAATATTAGAAATGCTATAGAAAAGAGGCTTTTCTCGCTCTTCAGTTTTCTTGAGCTGAATGCTGGAAGTCTGGCTTTAATACAAATTCATTTATTTACTGTTCTGCCCCATTTTTGAAAGGCATTTAAATTACCTACGATTTAGTTCCCTCATATTTCAGTTGCAGATGCTTGGGTCAATTTTAAGAATACTCTGGGTTCTTCTGGGCTTCCCTGGTGGTTCAGATGGTAAAGATTCTGCCTGCAATGCAGGAGACCTGGGTTCTATCCCTGCGTCAAGAAAATCCCCTAGAGAGGGGAATGGCAACCTACTCCAATATTCTTGCCTGGAGAATTCTGACAGAGGAGCCTGGTGGGCTGTAGTCCACCAGGGTTGCAATGAGTCAGACATGACTGAAGCAACTTACACTGCTACTACTGCTACAGGTTTCTTTGAGCAAATTACTTTCACCCACTGAATTTAGTGTGGCAAACTGTTATTCAAAGTGTGGTCCCCTTCTTGTCAACCAGAAAGTTGACAAGCAACGCCAAAAGGATATTCCAACATTCCCTCTCTGGAGTCTGAACAGTGAACTTGAAAGGAATAGTTTACCAGTCACTACTGACCTCTGAATTGACTTCTACCCTCTGGAGCTGGAATGGATCTTTCTCCTTCCTGAGCATGTTCACCTTCCACAAGAGCTGATCTCCACCTCTTAGTTCCCAAAGCCATCTTCAGTTTAAAATACTAAATTGCAAACTTGGTTTTTACTGCTTGAAAATAAATTTTATGATTAGGATTAAATGAGCTCTTCTGCATAATATTTTTATTGCAAAGTCTAGTTCCTAGTAAAAGTTAAGTCAATTTTTGCTATTATTAGTTTTTGATATTGTTATTATTAGTATGTCTATGGACAGAAATGCTTTCCATTTGTTTCCAGCTTTTCACCACATAATTTTACTTTAAGTTCTACATATCTTCAAATTCTATCTGGTCATTCTTACCATGTTCCCTCTACTCTAACCACACTGGATGATGTGCATTTTATGAAATAAATGATGAACTTTGATGCTTTCATTATTTTGCTTATGATTTCTTTTCCAGTTAAAATGCCTTTTTCTTCCCTCCTTAGTGTAAGTACATTTAATATAAGGCTCAATGCAAAAGCTGTTTGTATTATTCCCAAAAGTCTTTACTTTCTCTCTTTATCTCTGTTGCCCTATAAAATTTGTAACACATCTGACACTCTTGGTAATGAGCTCCTTGAAAACACAGATAGTATCTTTCCAATATTTATATTCCCAGACTCAAGCACAGTTTCTGGGATAAAGCAGATATTCAATAATTATTTTTGAGTAGTTATTTCCCTCTAGTGATCTTCAGAATAGAAATATACACTCTGAAATTTATATATATATATATGCACATATGTGAATATATATTAATAATATATATGGACATATATATGAATATGTGAAACATACATACATGAGGATAAAATATATATTTAAACTATTTATTATATATCAAAACAAGTATGTGCATCCAAAATAATTCAGAATTTCTATACTTTTATGCTCCATTGGTTAATGCTTCAGCAGTCAGTATATGATTCAACACTGACAATAGTATTCCTGACATACTTTACTTATGATATCAAGGAAAGTTATATTCAGAATTGGCAAATCAAGCATTGAGAAAATTCTAAATTATATGAAATGGTAAGATATTCTGAAAATATGATACATCAGAGATTGTACCTTTTCATAATAATTTTAGTAAGGCAATTTTGATTTCTAAGTAATTTTTAAAAATAAAAATTTAATTCTTTTAATTAGAGAATGTGTGGTAAATTGTCACTTCATGGGTACCAGTAACATTAAAGACAAGATGGTATTCCTTCTGAAACCTATCAAACCCAATATAAATTTCAAACAATACAATCATTTAATTTAAAATTATATTAAAAAGCATACAAAATATGATTTATACAAGATTGTACATAAATATTATGCTAAAATATAAAACAGGCATTTTGAAAATTGTCCATTGAGAACGTGGATATTTGTCTATCAGTTCAGTTTAGTTCAGTCACTCAGTAGTGTCCGACTCTTTGCGACCCCATGAATCACAGCACTCCAGGCCTCCCTGTCCATCACCAACTCCCGGAGTTCACACAAACTCATGTCCTTCAAGTCAGTGATGCTATCCAGCCATCTCATCCTCTGGCGTCCCCTTCTCCTCCTGCCTCTAATCCCTCCCAGCATCAGAGTCTTTTCCAATGAGTCAACTCTCCGCATGAGGTGCCCAAAGTATTGGAGTTTCAGCTTCAGCATCAGTCCTTCCAAAGAACACCCAGGACTGATCTCCTTTAGGATGGACTAGTTAGATCTCCTTGCAGTCCAAGGGACTCTCAAGAGTCTTCTCCAACACCACAGTTCAAAAGCATCAATTCTTTGGCACTCAGTTTTCTTCACAGACCAACTCTCACATCCATACACGACCACTAGAAAAACCATGGCCTTGACTAGATGGACCTTTGTTGGCAAATTAATGTCTTTGCTTTTGAATATGCTATCTCGGTTGGTCATAACTTTCCTTCCATGGAGTAAGCGTCTTTTAATTTCATGGTGGCAGTCACCATCTGCAGTGATTTTGGAGCCCCGAAAAATAAAGTCTGACACTGTTTCCACTGTTTCCCCATCTATTTCCCTATAGAATGAGTTAAATATTTTGCATACATAGGATATGTGCAATATCTGCATTATATGGAATATTAAGAACAATCAGCAAAGCAGAATATAGGCCATCTTTGTTGGAAAATTTAACAATATGAGTAACACATATTAATCATTATTCACAAACCAGGGATTCTAAATTCTTGAAACACTGGATAGCCCATGGCATGCTGTGGGCCCTTTCAGCTCTAACAGATTGAAGCTGAATTTCCTTGGTTGTAAGTCAAAGATCACACAGAAAACATCCAGGCAGAAGGCATCTAGTCTAATAGAATATGTATCTTTTAATTGGAATTAAAGATGAAAAAGAAAGAGAAAAAAACAGTAACTTTGCAGGCCGTGCCTTTAATATTGATGATCCTTAAAAATTCCACTGTTACAGAACTGTCAGAACAGTCTCACTACAAATGAAATCCTATGCATTGTTTTTTTTTTCCAAAAGAAAACAGTAAGTCTTAAAAGGGTCAGGACTGTGAAAATCATATCCATATTATCTGTGGCATAAATTCTTTTTTTCTAAATCATGAAACACAGAAAGTAATCAAAAATCACTGAAAATACTTTAATGATATGCTACAAGGTCAAAATAAAATACTTTTGGGTAAGTGTGAAATGCTAATCAGCTTATAGCTTGAACAGTGAGCTCAGACAATAATAGGGGTAGAAATGAGATGGCATCGATTCGATGAGTGTCAATTCTTCAGCTTTCAGCCTCAAGATAGCCTCTGAGGGGTGACTTACCTGAGATCATAGCTCAACATCAAGGGAAGTCTTTTGTGACAGTCATTATTTCAGCAAGAAAATTTTTATATGTAAATGAGGCTTTCTATCTATATGCAAACATAATATAGATTTGCTATAGCACCACACATAAACATTTAAGTTGAACTGAAGTCCATGTTCAAAGAATAGTTTCAAGTCTATTGATTTTAGAAACATTTCTTTTGTTATTGTACTAAATCCTCTACTAAGGAAATAAGTCTCTAGAGAGGAGCAGTGTATTGGTACCAAGAAATGACCACAGAGAGCGACTGTCTCTACTACTTATTCCACATGAAGTGTGGCCACTAATAGCACAGCATTCCAAGTCTAAGAGAAATATCTCTGTTAAAGAACAATCCAGATCCCTTTCAGGATATTTGTTTCTTTCTTTTCTTCATCAAGCTCTGAAAATTGTTCCCCTAAGAAATTAAGGCCTCCACTCTGCTGTACTTAAAGACCTCTGCCATCTGACTCCCATTTCTCTTAGAATCATGTTGAATCTCCTTAACATGAACTCTAATGCTGTTTATATCTTGATCTATTTCCTGGTTTCCTTTTAGACCATTCTGCCTTGGCATCTACTTGTACTCCCCCAGACCCCTTACTTTTGGTACCATCTAGTTATCACATCTGGTTAACATAGTTATCTTTGTAATAATAGGATTTCTGCACTAGAGTAGATCCTGAGTAATACAGAACACAAGCTCTAACAAAGCTTATATGATTTATGATATATATGTATCTAAATAGGTGCATATTACCTAAATTGTTACCCAAGATTTAATTCCTTATAGGAATTGACATCCTCCGCACCTAATCTATTGTAGAAATGCAATAAATATTTATTGAGGAACTACTTAAACATTTCAATGAATGACCTAGAATCACATAAAATTCCCATCTATATCATCAAATGAATTCAATCACTGTTTAATAAGCATTTACTAACTTAGAATTTATTAACCTACTATAGGCAGGCTTCCCAGGTGGCACAATGGTTAAGAATCTGCCTGCCAATTCAGGAGACATAAAAGACAGAGGTTTGATCCCCAGGTTGGGAAAATCCCCTGGAGAAGGAAATGGCAACCCACTCCAGTATTTTCACCTGGAGGATTCCATGGACAGAGGAGCCTGGGGGAATACAGTCTGCTGCTGCTACTGCTATGTCACTTCAGTCATGTCCGACTCTGTGCGACCCCATAGATGGCAGCCCACCAGCACCCCCGTCCCTGGGATTCTCCAGGCAAGAACACTGGAGTGGGTTGCCATTTCCTTCTCCAATGCATAAAAGTGAAAAGTGAAAGTGAAGTTGCTCAGTCATGTCCGACTCTTAGTGACCCCATGGACTGCAGCCCACCAGGCTCCTCCATCCATGGGATTTTTCAGGCAACAGTACTGGAGTGGGGTGCCATTGCCTTCTCCAGGAATACAGTCTATAGGGTCTTAAATAGTAGGACATGACTGAGCACACACACTTCAACCTACTATAAGCAAGGCACTTTGCTCACAACTGAGGTGAGATGGCAAATATGTATCAGACTTAGGCCATTCTTGTGAAGAGATTATGATGTAACAATAAAATAAAATGTAATAGATATATTCACCTACATGCACAAAAACTTTTCCATCATTAAAGGTAGGAAGCCCCAGCTAACATAAAATCATGCAGATAAAGTGACTTAAAATTAGCACTCACGACCTGGTAATCAGAAACAGCTTAACAAAAGAAGAATCAAGGAAGGAAGGATTCACTCACGTAAAATTAGAAGACAGAGATTTGCTGGAGGAGATGAAAGTAAAGGTTAAGGTAAACTGGTAAGAAAGTGTGAAGCCGGCAAAGTCACTCAAAAGTTACCGGGCTTAACTGGAACATAGAGTTCATTAAAAGAAGAATGAAAAGTAAAAATGTGAGAGGGAGATTAGTGAGAGAAATAAGATTCTAAATTAAGAAACTGGAAATTGATTAGAAATGAGCAGGCGCTAAATGTTCCTGAGCGTGGCCTAAGAAGCAAGTCATTCTGTCCTTGCAATGTATGGAATACTTCAGCCTTCAGTGTAATATCTGAGTACATTATACATATTTTGTACACAACTTTAATAGCAGTTCAAGCATGCTTTCCATGCCTAGCCATGCTCTATTTTATTTTACAGTCTTGATCAGCTGCCAGTAGCAAACAGAGAAAGCATTTCTTATTTAACACATATTTTTATGATCCTGTATTGCTAGATGGCACAGTAAGTGAAGTAACTTCCAATAACAGTTATCAGGGCATATCAATTTCTAATTCAACTAAACACAAAGTAATGGTGACTACTGAAAGATGATGCTAGAGACATCTACATCTAAAGATCTAACTGTAACATATATTTTAGAACAAGTTAACTGGAAAAATTACAGCAAACTATTTTAAGAAAACTGAATAAAGCATTACTCACAGTTAAACAAAACTGAATGGCAACAGAAATGATGCAGCAATAGCCAAAAAGAAAATACCACAGTGTAAAACGTGCCTTCCACAATAATGACAGTGATTAACATAATTAATCACTTTATTTTGATTAATATAATTCTAAATGTTCAAAGAAAGTGGAGGTAAGAATATGAGCTCACCAAATTACCCTCCTGAAGTATACTTGAAATAACTAAATAAATCTGTTAGATATTTCACCAGTGTTTGTTTTAATCAGTAGTTTCTAAATGCTAAGAGATATTCCTGAAAACAGTTCAAACTTTGTGTTAATAATTGATCATGTTTTACTATAATCTCCTTTATAAATAAAACTATGTTTTATAAGCATGTTTATATGCTAAACATAGAAATAACCTAAACAATCCCCCAAATGCCTTTCTGAGACATACTGAACAGCAAGCTTATTTATAAAATTTATGAAGTCTACACCAAAAAATAATTTCAAAATCAAATTTAAATTCATGTAAGGTTTAAGGAAATCACAATCTAAAGTCAGGCACATCTGAAGTTTGAATCTGAAACTAACTCGTGACCAGTGTTTTGGTGTAAAACAAATGTTTGTTTTTAATAGTACTCAGACACACATATAATTATGGTGGACAGTATTGTGAATTGCATTCAGACTGCTTCTGGAATCTTAGCTCAACTAGTGAATGGCTACACGACTGGTGTCACATTTCTGAGCCTTTCTTTAATAATAGCTGTTATTTATACATTCTCACTTTATGCCAGACATGGCCATAAGTGTCATATATCAAGTTATACTTACTCATTATAGGACATACAACTGATAGAGCATATTAATGCATGCACATTTGCTAATGCTACCATAAGACTACTAGTATCTTCATTTAAATACATGACAGGTTAAATAACTTGCCCAAAGTCTCAAAGACTGGTCCATAATCAATGCTGTAAACACTACATTTTTAATTCATGGATTATATATGCTTTTAAGTCATATTTTCACAGGAACTCCAAGAGAGGACAAAATGCAATTCAAATGTTCAGTAAATGTATTTAAACTGAAAGATCACTCACAGATCAGATCATTATCAGGTAACAGATTAAAAATTAAATTGCAACTTTCTGATTATCTAAAGATATAATAACACCATTAAAAAGAAAGAAGCTTAAGAATAACTTATCTTTATGTTCATCCTAGCAAAAATGTTTACTGAATTATTTTTTTTACCACAAGGTCAAATTAATCCTTATTTTAGAATACTGCTGTTTTTGTTCAGTCACTAAGTCGTGTCTGACGTTTTGTGACTCCATGGGCTGCAGCATGCTAGGCTTCCCTGTCCTTCATTATCTCCTGGAATTTGCTCAGATTCACGTCCACTGGGTAAGTGAGGCTATCTAACCATCTCATCCTCTGCTGCCTACTTAGAAACTAAAACTTCCAATTGATTATGCACTATAATTAAAAATTCATAATTTTTACATATTTCTATTCCATTTGCCAAAAATTTATGCTAAATGATAAGGGAGCAATTTGAATTGATGTGTTAGACAAAAGTCAAAGAGAAAAAAAATTAAGTTTTTTTTTCTCTTTATAACATTTTGCTTAACAGTGTCTTTGCTGCTGCTGCTGCTAAGTTGCTTCAGTCGTGTCTGACTCTGTGCGACCCCATAGAGGGCAGCCCACCAGGCTCCTCTGTCCCTGGGATTTTCCAGGCAAGAATACAGTGTCTTTAGATTTCCATAAATACTCAGTTCTGTGTACAATAAAGTATCTGTGAGCAACATGATAAAAGTTATGTTCCAAATGGCATCCATACATTAACTGCCAAAAGAAGCTACATAATAATTTTTGAAAGTGAAAAAAAAGTCCTCTGGACCTTCTATAATATGCAAAGTCAAAGGAAATGGATAGCCTATGATACAGCAACGAGGAGGTGGCCAGCAGAGTTCAGTGACTGGGAAAGAAAGCTTGACAAAATCTAGGTATATTAGTCAGTTCCTTAAAATATTTTATTTCTCTGCAAGTTCTGAATTGTCAGCAGTGTAAAAAGTACCTCCAGAAGGATTCTATATTTTATACCTCAATATTCATAACTACTGTAGCCATTTTTCATACTGTTGTAAACAGGCAGAACCAATCAGCTGGCAGATGACTGTCTTTGGCTCAGCAGAAACTTCCATTTCGTGTAATAAAGACAAACACACACAATCTGAATACATTCTCACTGGGGAAGGATGGAGGGGTGGGAGACTCCTTTCATGTCATTTACTTTATAAATTATTTCTAAGATGCATATTTTTTTTCCTCAGGCTGTCCAAAGGCAGAGTTCCATTGTGCCTTTCCAAAATGCAGTCCTTTGTAAGTGATTTCAATGGCCCTTAATAAAATCCTATGAATCACATTATACATTCAAAAATATGATCATTCTAATACATATCTTTCATGTTTTTCTCTCAAAATCGTAAGCAGAACTTCTTTTACTGAAGTGTATCCTTTAGGCATTTACTTGTGGTCATTTGGAATTTAAAATGTACTTCATTTAACACTATTGCACATATAGTTATTTGATAGGCTTTTAATTCGTGGAAGGATTCATACCATAAAAACGCTTTAAAAATCTGTTCTACATTCAGATAAAAAAGTATATGTATGTTCTCTTCTTTTAAAATGAAGAATTATTTTTAATTCTGGTAGAATATGATATGAAAAGTGAAAAAAAAGTGAAAGTGTGAGTCACTCAGTCGTGTCCGATTCTTTGTAACCCCATGCATGTGATAAAACCATCAATTCTAAAGTTCTCTTTCTTTTTTTTCCTTGTCTCCATTAGACCCATTGGGAGTACAGTGGCTTAGGTCACAACATGAAACATCATGCTAATTAATCTGCTAATTAACTGGTATAAGAAATATATTGCATGAAACAGATTGCTGTATTACTTTGTTTCAACTTTTGTGTAACCACTAATTTAGAATCATCTAATCATGCTCTTTAATCCAAATGTTAATCTCAGATGGCAGTAACACGTGATTGCTGAGGAGCTCCCTTGTAAGACACGTACTGCATTTCTTCCCAGTACTAAAAATGGTTTACTGAAAGATGAAAAGATGCTTTGTTTACAGATCCTTGGTATTCATTTGAATATAATCTCTTCTAATGCAGTACTAATAACGAGATATCCTCAAAAACATTTGCTCAAACATCTTCATCCAAATAGTGAGACATCTGTTTGATAAGTTATCACAGGATTTTTATTAAAAAGGCTCATATAACCAATTGCTTCGTTAATATCATTAGTATTTTCCTTAACACATTTTTTTTTTCGATTACGTGACTTATCAACCAAGGTTCAATTTGGGGTTCAAATAAATGACAGATTTGTAACTAATAAATATTAAGGGGGTTTAAAAAGTCAACCAGCAGAATAGTTAGATTACACGATACCCACTTGAAATCTACTATCAAGAGGCAGCCGGTTTCTGATCTTTCTGAAATGCATATAACAAATGTCTGCTGCTTTCATAAGCCTGACACATAGGGGAGAAAAAGTCCTTGCTGACCTACCTTTTAACTGCTAGACACAGAGAGAAGAAGAAAGATTAGAGACCTAGGTCCTCCTCAGTTGCTACTGAGACAGATTTTCACTGACACAACTGGGCAATAGCAATTAAAAAACATGGTTGAGCTATACCTGATCTCAGAACACCAATCTCTTAAAGCAGGAAATGTTCACTTTCCCTCCAACATCTAAGGATTGAGTCTAGAAAGATATTCATTTTTAATCATATTAATCTTAACTCCTCATTAGAAATTCACAAAAAGCAGCACAAGATAGGTTATTATAGGGGAATTAACATCCACAAAAATATACAGTAGCCAGCTTTTTCATAAAAAACTGTAGAAATTATTACAATGTATAGTCTAATAAAAATCTGTAGTTGGCTTTTTTCTTTTCGGTTGCTAAACTATGATATAAACTTAAAATATAACTTTCTCTTATTTTCCAGAGCCACTTCTGAGGCCTACATTTTCCAAAGTCACATTTATTCAATATATTTCATCTAGAAAGTAGTTTAAAATAGGCCAAACTGAGCATTTTCAATGCTTATTTGTTTTCTTCTCTCCAATATGCTTACTTAACCAACTACTATATTTAAAATGAAAGCCACTGACTTCACCGATACTAAATATGATCCAATTCAATTCAGCACGTATTTAGTTTATATTTCATACATTCAAATCTTATCAGCCAATAAATGCAGCACTGTTTTCTGCTTAATGAATGACTTTGAAAATAAAGCCCTCATCATATTTAACAGATATTAAATATTTTCAAAGAATAACAACTGCCTGTTTATGGATTGGCTGTCATAATCAGCATTACCCTTAGTTTTTATGATAAGCTGATATATTTTCCATTCTTAAGTTTCACAATTTTTAAGCTATTAATAATGTGAAAGAATTGCATTCCCTTATGATTGTGGATAAAGTGATCTCCAAAAATTGTTTCTTAACCTTTTGCAAACTTTAATCATGTAACACAGGCTTGATTTCAGCTTTCACAGTTTCCTTTCACTTGTCTATGACTGAAGAAATTACAGATCACAGAACTCCCAGATTTGAACTGTAGTGGATCAGAAACTGATGCATTCCCCTGGAGAACTTGGACCTGCACAATTTTTCTAAGTTTCACACCATAGCATACAGAAAAGAGTGAGGGCTTGGCATTACACTTTTCTGTGAGATGTCTTTTACTTCACTTTTGCCAGTGATACTGAGTTTATTTTGGCCCATGAACATCTCAGCCAACAATCACCTCATTCTATTCATGTCAATTATAAAAACGATAAGAAAATTAATAATACCATTGTTTATTGAGTTCTTGTTATGTCATACTCACTTTACCTGGATGAATCTCATTTAATCATCACAACTAATATATGAAGTAGATACTGTTTTAACTCCATATTATATACAAAGCAATGGAAACAGAGAGATGTTATTTGTTCAAAAGTCACTCAAGTTATGTTCGTGAACCATGTTTCAAACTCAGGCAGCCTGGATTCCAGACCCTGAAATCTTAACCACTGTGATATCCCATCATTTAGCACATGGCATTGTAACATTCAGCCTGCACGGCTGGAATTCCCATTAGACTGGGAGCTCTCCCTATTCAAAGAATGCAGCTGACATATTCCTCAGTCCACTCAGATTCCAGCAGCAAAGTCTTTATTTAAAAAGAAGTTGCAGCAAATAGTACATATTTATATTACTACACTTTAAGCATGCAAAACAAGTAAGAGAAAAACTTTTCTCTTCTTCCCTTTATACAGTATTTAGAGCAGACCTTTCACCACAGATTCCATCTTTATCCAATATTTCAGTGAGCTAGAACATCTGAATACCTTTCACATCTAAGTCATGCATTCTGAATCTGCCTCACACAGGTTAATAGATGTGTGATCTAGGGAACCACAAAATTTATCTCTGCACCCCCAAATAGTTTCAGAACCTATCTTGAACTCCTAACTATAATTGCGTTTGCCATGAAAGCTGTGACCCACCTATTGAATGTGGCCTCTGAAACCAGACTGCCAGGGCTCAATGCTCAGCACTACCTCCTGCTAATTCTGTAGCTTTGCAAATTTACCAAAACTCTCTGTTCCTCATTTCCTCATCTGTAAAATGGGTCTCATGCAATAATAGTATCTAACCTCATGAGGTTGATATAAATATTAAACAGAGCAATTACTATATCATCTGTACAGAGTAGGGTCTTGGGAACTTAAGTTTAAAATATTATCAGAGAAATATGAAAATCTGTTTGACTATATATACCAAAACAGTGAAGTAGAATAATAGTAGCCCCCCAAAACAGCAATAACTAAAAACAAATTTTCATTCCCAGTGATATTTTTTTAATCCATGTGTATTCAATCTGATGGATTCTGGACATAATTTTTCAAATGGAATTCCCATTCACAATTATACTGCTCTGTGTAGCCATTTCCCTCAAGCCAAGTCTAGTCTCCTCTCCCTCCTCTCTTTTTTTTCCAAATGGATAGAGGCAAAGGACAAGTGTAGAAGTTTTAAGTAGAGATACTAGGACTTGGGAGAGGTTTGATAGGTCCCATTTAAATTTTTAATCTTGTAAAATAAAGACTAAATTGACAAAATTAAATTTTATTATCAAAATCAGTTCCATAAATGGCCAGAAGTTCACCTAAATGGAAAAAAAAAAAACAATTCAGAGTGACCAATTTCTGCATAAGGAACTTTGAAGATTATCCATGCCATCTTTGTGATATTGAAAGTGACACTATTTTGCAAGTCAGCATGCTGCAATGAAAAAAAATCCACAAGATATATATGCTTTCATTTTGCTTCCCACTGTTTCTCTGACCTTTCTCAGTTGGAGTAGTAGCAGGAAACTAAAATAAAAGTACTGTTTTTCTGTGTGAGGCACTTTGTGAATAAACAATCGGGAAATCAGAACAGTTGTAAGACTTCTCTGCCTGTTGCTTCTCCTAAGCAGAGAATTACTATTAGTCAAAAGAGCCTACGGCAATAAACATCAGGGGCTAGTGTTTCTTTCTTTTCTGAAACCAATAAGGCTGATCCAAGTCCAAAAACGCTTTTGAAGTTACAGAGACCTTCATGTGTTGATCAATCCTTGAGTGGTAAAGAGCAAGAAAAACTGGTTCTAGATCTTTAATACATTCTGCCAGGGAATGCATTCAACTCAGTGAAGTACAAAAAGGTTTCCTCTATTACAAATTGAGTGATTTTGTACTTGGGTGCTGCTTGGTTCAGTTAACTTAGAGGGAGCTATTGATTCCAGACTTGATTATTTGTATGTCAGTGCATATCTCTATTAAGTCAAGCTAAGGCTGGAACAGCAACAACTGTAAATTCATATTTTTTCTTGGTCCTAACGCATAGGTTGAGATTTGGGTCAATTTAAGTGGAAAACAGCATGTGATTCTCTTAATAAGGATTATCACTATTGATTATTGATATAATCACTATTCTATAGCATGGTGCTAATATTTCTAAGACATCAAAACCTAAGAATTAAGTTAATTTATTAGGAGTTAAGAATGCAAATGATTTTAAAATTGATAGTTCAGTCCAAACCCATCCTTTATGGGTGAGAGAGCTTAGCCCCGGGTAATGCAAAAAAAGCACCCTCAAGTCTGGCTATTTAGCACCAGAGTAAAATTTGGCATCAAGCAAGACTCCTGACCCTGTTCAGGGTGCTATTCTCCAAACATTCTCAAATATATCTCTGTCAAACCTTTCTCTTTATCTTAAGTGGCTAAGCTCTTCACTTTCAAATTGTAAAGATGCAGAAAATATAGTTTAAAACCAGCAACACGAATATACTTTACATCTCATTTTGTTTTAAGAGACTATTAAAAATACAGGCGTTTTATAAAGTAGACTTCTTTATTATTTTGGCCACAGAAAAATATTCAATACAATAGAATTATACAGCTTGTAGACTTATAATTTATTATAATAGCATAAAAACCAAAATCCCTGTAATAGTATAGATAGGGTACCAGCTTCAGTTGATTGTCACATAGAAAAAAGAGGTAAAAAATTTCAACTCTAAAGTTAATCAGTAATATAAAGAGAAATAATCATAAATACCAGCGTACAATAGTTTCAAAATTATTATGGCACATAGTGACCTCAAAAAATACATCAATCTGTTTGAAATACTATTTTATCTACCTTAATGCATGGTCACTTGTATAATTCAGATTGAAAAAAAGTGGGGAAAAAACACATGTAACTTATTGGCATATTTAAAAATTAGAACACAAATATTTCCCCAGTCTCATCTGTAAGAGCAGCCGTGATTCACATTCTCTGTCGCTGAATAAAGAAATCTTAAGGAATATAGTAGGACTTTCCAACTGTCTTCAAACTGATTTCACAGGAGCCTACTCTCATTATTTTCAGACATCAGTACTATCTTAATTTAAATGGCTCAATTGCATTAAATATTATACTTAATTGGAGAGCCTTTGCAGTAGTCATTCTATCTTCAGAACTGCTTCTTTTGTGAATAATAATGTTTAATATGATCATGACATATAGGAAATGGCTTAAGACGGTTTACTCTACCTCTTTACATTCTAGGTAACAAACCAAAGTGCAAATGTCAATCGTTAAGTTTTACCTTCTCCCACTGATACATACAGGCACACACACAAATGCATACATATACACTCACGCCCATACACAAATTAGACTTTATACAGTATCTTCAATTGAGTAAGTAACTATAATGCAAAGAGTTACTTCCCACATGCAATTCACCTTTAATAAAATCTAAAAAGTCCTCCTCTGCATACCTAAATGCATAGGACCACAAATGTAAAAGGCCAGTTTCCTATTAAATAATGGCCGTACATTCCTATAACACTTAAGAAGGTTTACCCTAAATTCAATCAGAAATTGTATCAAATGTCTGTGAGATATATCCTGATCTTCTGCTTTTACACCATAATAAACTCTGTTTCAACAAGTATCAGATTGACCTAAATTTTACTTTCTCTTATGTCCATTAGTTTCCCATTTTCCCTGATTGGCAGTAGTATTTCTTCTTAGCCTTGTGAAATAGTATGGAACAAGCTAATTTTCTCAGAATTGAGTCCTGAGGTATATGTTTCCATTTTCTTTGTTGATCTAGCACAGGCTCAGGTGATTTCTACATAATCCATCCAAGTAGTTCAAGCAAGGCAAATGAAATCACATCTATAATAATTTCCATCTTATTAACTATAAAGAGTAAGTAAGAGGATATGTTTCTCCACTCTTTGCTTGAGTCCTTTCAAGTGCAAACCAAAGGAAAAGGATTTCCTGTTCTTTTCATACTCTTGAATGTGATGATATTTGATTCAGTGTCTCCATTGTAATTGATAAGATTGTAAAACCTCTCTCACATCCCTTCTTTATTCTATACTGAGAGCTTAATTTTCTTTTTCAGCTGTTTGCAAATTATAGTTTGATTCCTTTTTTTGCCGAAAATTTATTTTAAAGCCATTTTGTTTTCTTCCAAATCAGAGCTTCATTTTACTCAGCTAGTGGTCCTGCCCCTTGGGAATCGATTTCTTTTTACACAGGACTAATCCAGGTTTATTAGGATCCAACACCTTTAGTTGGAACAGTCCATGGATTTCACTTACGAGCACATACATTCATTTTACACGATTCCTCAATGTGGCCAGGGGGTTTCGTGGTCTGCACTGTATCCACCTATAAAAAATACAAAAATATATGTCTGCTTTACAGGGATGTGAGTAGGGTTTTGCTAGCCTAGATCCAAAACTTGGATGCATATTTTGGCTGATAGTATTCTTTCCTTCTTTAAGATGTATTTGTAGTGGCCATAACCTGTTTTAGAATTCATAGAGACATAACTGTTCCAGCTACAATTAACAACCTTAGGGCATCTACATCAGTGCTGTTGGCTAATCTCCTGGATTCCATCTTTGACAAGAGATATTTGCATGGTAAAAGAAACATTGAATTATTGTTTTTCAGGCTTTGAGTATTTAAAGGAGAGGGGCTGTCAGGGAAGCAAGTGTTGTTGGCTTGATTTATATTATAAATACAAATAAGAATGAAATGGTAATTTTGTTATCAGTTCTTTTACAATTTACTGTCCCTAAAATCTCTGGGAGGTGAGCTTGATCTGAATGGTCACATCCTTCAAAGTAGCTCTGTAGTCTCTAAATGCAATCATGGAAATCTGAGCATTTTACACATCATCAACAAATGGTTCACTGATTTATGGTCAAGGATAAACTATTAAAACTATCCCCTTCAAAAATATGACCATAAAAAGGTATTGTTTTTTACAAGTGAAAGTAATGATAATACTCCTTTAAAATGTTTTGGTGCCAATATGAGTTTTAAATAGTATTGAATATTTATTGCTTTGAATTTGAGCCTGACCAATAGTCTGATTTCTGCTTTCTGACAAAAAATGCACAGAATATTGTTTCCAGTTTAATGATGCAATTGATGTCAGTAAAAGCTTTAATGAGTTTGAACATTGTCAAAAAGGATAATAAATCACTTCCATAAAATAAAAATGCTACAGTTCACTACCAAAAGAATTAGTATGTTTTAAGAATTAAAAAAAAAATTAGTACTGCACCTAATTTCCAATGTCACAATGCATCAGCACATGAGAATCAAGGTTAGAAAAGAAGTAAATTAATTCTTTCACGGAATAATCAACTCACATTTGAAAGTAAATGGAACAAAAAAGTAATGTCTAATTTAAAAATTGCTTATATTCAAGAGCATTTAAGATGCTTAAAAATTGTTCTGACTGCAGATTATCCATATTAGCTGTATAAATTTAAGCAGCTTTAAAATGCCTTAATTTATTAAGTTAATTTTTATCTTTTCTAGAAATAGCATATATTTTCTTTCTCTAGCAAGTTTTAAAACTTAGCATAATTTAAGATATTCTGGCCAATAACACACGGAAGACAAGTTTACCATGGAATCTATGCTAAGTGAGTTTTCATGATTTAGATTGTAAGTTTAAGATGAACATGTGCTAAGTCGCTTCAGTTGTGTCCAACTCTTTGCAACCCATGGACTGTAACTCACCAGGCTCCTCTGTCCATGGGATTTTCCAGGCAAGAATACTGGAGTGGGTTGCTATTTCCTTCTCCAGAGGATCTTCCCCACCGAGGGACTGAACCTGCATCTCTTATGTCTCCTTTACCACTTATGTCTCCTTTACCACTAGTGCCATCTGGGAAGCCCTAAGATGAACATAGATTATCTAATCAGAACACCAACCATACACTACATTTGTCATTTAAAAACTGCTTTATACAAAAATGAAAACTATATATTTAAAAGTTTCAGATACTGTTTTATATTTCCAAACCAATGAGAATGATGTAGCACAACTAGACTACATTAGATCATCCTGTTAGGTACTACCTATCATGGTTGTGTTAAGTTGCTCAGTCGTGTCTGACTCTTTGCAATCCTATGGACTATAGCCCACCAGGCTCCTCTGTTCATGGGATTCTTTAGTCAAGAATCCTGGAGTGGGTTGCCATTTCCTCCTCCAGGGGATCTTCCAGACCCAGGAATCAAACCCACATCCTCTAAGACTTCTATATTGGCAGGCAGCTTCTTTACCACTGAGCAGCCTGGGAAGTCCACATCTTTGCCTGGAGAATCCCATGGACAGAGGAGCCTGGCAGGCTATAGTCTATGGGGTCACAAAGAGACGAACACAACTTAGCGACTGAGCAGGAGCACTATATATATATGTATGTATGTGTGTATATATATATACACACACATACATACATACATATATAATTATCTTTGTAAAGTTATTCACTTAACTGTTTCATCCTGTCAAGGCTACAGTGTAGTCTAGAAGAACAAACCTCATTTCCATGATTTACTACTTTATTCTCAGTGTTGGGACATGGTGCTCTAATGAATGAATACCTGTTGGAAATAGCTAGCTAAACAAATCACAATACTGGTCACATCATAGTACCACTTTTGTCTAATTTTAATATTTTGAAATCATGTTTTTGACTTTCTATTATTTGTCATACGATAGGTTATGAAACAGACACTTTTGAGCTGTATTAACATTCTTCATTTTATTATCATTTTATTTTACCCACTTTTTCTATTTTTTTTCAACTTGGCCTGTCCATTTAAAATTTCATTAATTTTCTCTTTTTAACCTTTTCCATATAGCAGTCATTCTTTTCTTTCCTTAAAGGGAATATTCTATTTAAAATGTTCTGCAAGGTTTTCAATAAGTGAATAAGTAAAACAATAAAAACATAGGAAATCAGAGGCATCAAAGTGTTTCATCTTCTATTTTAAAGACTTGACATTCTTTTAAAAGCATACCCAAGAAACAGAATGCATTTACCACATTGCCATGAAACATAATGAAATCCTCTTATTAAAATATTACTGAGGAATAGAGCTCTCTCATGTCATAAATTAACTATGGAAGGGCAGGTTTCACGTTTGTGGTCTCAAGCTTTGATGCACTGAACAAATGCAGCTGTGCACTAATATTCACCTGTCACTAAAGCCAAGAAAGTGGATTCTTTCCTCACCATTAAAGATTCATGTTTAAAAACAAAAATGTGTACCTCAAATCACTTATTGAGCTCATGGAGAACTACTTAGGAATCACCATTCTGCAAACAGTCATTGATGAGGGTCAGGGTAGAAATGGATGTTATCAGGATTGGTTTGTTTTGATTTGAATCAGCTAATTAAAATGGCCCTGGAAGCAATTTTCAGATCACTGCCCACTGAGGAGATAGGCTCCAGTAAATCAGACCAAACCAATCTTTCAGTCAGGTCCAATTCTGCTGAAGTTGTATAGACGCAGCTTTTGTCTTCCCCTTCCAGCCATTCTCTTTAATTTTTTTCTATCACCCAGGCAACAAGCCACACACACACACACACACAAAGATGAAACCAAGCCATTCCTGGAGCACGTTTTACCAGGCCATCTCTATAACTACTCAGTTTTCATTTCTTAATCAGACTGAAATAAGCTTGGAATTAATTATCAAAAACCATCACAAAATTGTAAAGCAATTATCCTCCAATTAAAATAAATAAATTAATTTAAAAATATTAATAAAAAGTTAAATGATAAAAGCTTTGTTCTTTTCCAGATTTCTCTGGCCTTCTCCCTGACTAGTGCTTGGAAAAGAAAGCTGAATTATGCAGAGAACAGGAATAAGATTCAGATTTAAGTACAAGAAGACAATGAACACTCATACAAAGGAATAAACACTCTCTTAATAATTCTGAAAAAATTCCAATCATAAGCAAATGTATATATTTTGAAAGGAATATGTATCTATTTTGTACTTATTTTTATTAGGCATGCTTCAAAACTAAGTCACACACCCACGTAATTGGTGTAGATTAAGTACAAGTGTCTGTTGAATGTGTTTGCATATAATTGGCAATATGTAAAAGGATTCTATGAATATTCATTATTTTTTTCTCTGACTGATGTTAAGATCTAGGTGAAAGTAAAAGTCATCATGTAAAAAGTAAAGTCTATTCCATGACACAGAAAATGCAATTGTTGGTAGTTTCTGCAATCTAGGAACAGAAAGTGGATTTTCATATTTTACAGCAAATGCATAATATCAGAGCTAAGTCAAGGGAGAGCCATCATCAAGACTGAAAGTTTATTATTTAAAAAAATAATGGAAAATCATTTGAAATAGAAAGTGAGACAGAAGGTTAACATGGGATTTGGTGAATGGAGGACTATGAAGATAATTCTGAATGAATTATATGATCATGTTTTACTCCATTTTGACATATAAATGAGGTACCAAAACTCAAATTATAATTATTCGTTACTATATCATCTGCATAGATGTTTATTACAAGATTGCACTTAATTATTTAACTTTCCCTCACAAAGTCCTTATGAAGTAGCAATTATAAGTTTGCTCATTTTACATATGAGGGAATTAAAGATCAGAGAGCTTAATCTTCTTATATAAAAATCACATAGATAATGGGAAAATCAGGGCCCCAAATCAAGACTTTGGTTATTAATCAAAGATTGTTCTTCCTCAGCATTATGTTTCTGGATAATTGTTTTTTAAATTTGACTTTGAATCTTTTAAAAATATACATCTAAGTTATAACTGAAAATGTCTCTATTTTTGCCATTGTTTCAGGAATAATAAAACTATGCAAGCTTTCTATACTATTATAAATGAGTGTGTATGAAACTCAGTTCTAGAAGCCTGTGTATTAGAGTCAAGATTCTATCATAATTACTTAAATTTGTGAATACATAAGAAGCAACTTCAACATATCTGAAGGTTGTCTAAACGTACAAAAAAAAGAGAAAAACACAGAAAGAAAAGGAATAAATAAGACAAATTCCACCTAATCAAAGAAAGAGGTGTTTATAACCATTTACCTGTGTAATTGGAGAAGGAAATGGCAACCCACTCCAATACTCTTGCCTGGAAATTCCCATGGACGGAGGAGCCTGGTAGGCTACAGTCCATGGGGTCGCAAAGAGTCAGACACGACTGAGCGACTTCACTTTCTTTTCACCCTGCATATATGGAGAAGGGAATGGCAATCCACTCCAGTATTCTTGCCTGGAGAATTCCATGGATGGTGAAGCCTGGTGGATTACAGTCCGTGGGGTCGCAAAGAGTCAGACATGGCTGAGCAACTAACACACACACTTGTGTAATAGTGCACACACACACACACAAAGACCATTCATTAGCACTGTTTAATTTACATTCTTTGGAAAAGAGGGCTTTTAAATGGTGAGTCAACCTCTGAATTGGCCATGGAAGGAAAGGGATTGGATAATATCATACCATTTCCACATCATAGGTAATTTGCTCTCACTACAGAATACGAATGATGTGGGCCCTAACAAAAAAGTGCCGTGGGTTGGATAACCAAACAATCAATATTTATTGACTGGCTGGCTGTTAGAATCATGGAATCTCAGTGTTAGAAAGAATGCCAAAGGTTACAGAGTCGAATCATGTGAAAGACATTGTGGGAGGCATGGGGGAAATACAAAGAAACAAAAGTCACAATCTTGCCTCTGAGGAAATTTTTATGTGTACAAATATATACGTATAAACAGATGATTAATCTTGAGGAGGAAAAGACAAGAACCCAGGAGGTAAAACTATGAGAGCTCTGAAGAGTGAGAAGAAACTATGATGAGGGGAGGAGGAAGAGGGCTCCTGGACTAACTGAACCTGAGTTGGGTCTTAAAAGCCAGATAAGCTTGACATCTATGCAAATGAGGGAAAACTGCATTCCAAGAAGAAACCTGTGAGGAAGATGGGTGGTGAAGTCCCTGCCGAAATCAGAGATTTCTGTAATTCCATTCAACTTCACCCCAAGCTGTTTTCTCTACTTAGATCAAGTCTACATATAAAAGGATGTGATGTAATAATTAAAAGCAACAACAACAAAGCTGTCCTGAATATCCTAAATTAGAAATACAGACAAATTAAAGTAACTGTCAAAAGTCAGAGAGAGAAAAAAATCTACTGTTTTTGTTAAAACTAACATAATCAAGTTTTTGAGGATTCTTGCTCTAGAACTGCCTATTCCTAAAGGTTAAATTGTGTACATCTTAATTCACAATTTTATTTTTTCTTGTTTTACTTCTAAATGACATTTTAAAGGAACACTCTTTCTAAACAAGTGAGGGACAGGGATCAATTCAAACAGACTGAAAGTGAAAGTAGCTCAGTCTTGTTCAACACTTTGGGACTCCATGGACTATACAGTCCATGGGATTCTCCACACCAGAATACTGGAATAGGTAGCCTTTCCCTTCTTAAGGGGATCTTCCCAACACAGGGATCAAACCCAGGTCTCCCACATTGCAGGCATATTCTTTACAGCTGAGCCACAAGAGAAGCCAAAGAATACTGGAGTGGGTAGCCTATCCATTCTCCAGCTGCTCTTCCTGACCCAGGAATTGAACCAGGGTCTCCTGCACTGCAGGCAGATTCTTTACCAACTGAGCTACCAGGGAAGCCCTCAAACAGACTGCTAGGCATCAAGGAAGCAAAAACACTGACTGAACCTCAGCTTCAGTCTACTGACAAAACATGCTCCACCAAAGAAGGGAATGGCAAACCACTTCAGTATTCTTGCCTTGAGAACCCCATAAACAGTAAGAAAAGGCAAAAAGATAGGACACTGAAAGATGAACTCCATGGGTTGGTAGGTGCCCAATATGCTACTGGAGATCAGTGGAGAAATAACTCCAGAAAGAATGAAGAGACGGGGCCAAACAAAAGCAACACCCAATTGTGGCTGTGACTGGTGAGGGAAGTAAAGTCTGATGCGGTAAAGAGCAATATTGCATAGGAACCGGGAATGTTAGGTCCATGAATCAAGGCAAATTGGAAGTGGTCAAACAGGAGATGGCAAGAGTGAACACGGACATTAATCAGTGAATTAAAATGGACTGAAATGAGTGAATTTAACTCAGATGATCATTAAATCTACTACTAAGGGCAGGAATCCCTTAGAAGAAATGGAGTAGCCATCAAGGTCAACAAAAGAATCCAAAATGCAGTACTTGGATGCAATCTCAAAAATGACAGAATGATCTCTGTTTCCAAGGCAAACCATTCAATACCAAGTTAATCCAAGTCTATGCCCTGACCAGTAATGCTGAAGTTGAATGTTTATATGAAGACCTACAAGACCTTCTAGAACTAACACCCCAAAAGATGTCTTTTTCATTATAGGGGACTGGAACACAAAAGTAGGAAGTCAAGAAATACATGGAGTAACAGGCAAATTTGGCCTTGGAATACATAATGAAGCAGGGCAAAGGCTAATAGAGTTTTGCCAATAGAATGCACTGGTCATAGTAAACACCCTCTTCCAACAACACAAGAGAATACTACATATTACATCACCAGATGGTCAACACTAAAATCAGATTGATTATATTCTTTGCAGCCAAAGATGGAGAAGCTGTATACAGTCAGCAAAAATAAGACTGGAGGCTGACTGTAGCTCAGATCATGAGCTCCTGATTGCCAAATTCATACTTAAATTGAAGAAAGTAGGGAAAACCACTAGACCATTCAGGTATGACCTAAATCATATCCCTTACAATTATAGAGTGGAAGTGAGAAATAGATTTAAGGGATTAGATCTGATAGACAGAGTGCCTGAAGAACTATGGATGGAGGTTAATGACATTGTACAGGGACAGGGATAAAGATCATTCCCAAGAAAAAGAAATGCAAAAAGGCAAAATGGTTGTCTGAGGAAGCCTTACAAATAGCTATGAAAAGAAGAGAAGAGAAACGCAAAAGAGAAAAGGAAAGATATACCAATTTGAATGCAGAGTTCCAAAGAACAGTAAGGAGAGATGAGAAAGCCTTCCTCAGTGATCAATGCAAAGAAATAGAGGAAAGGAATAGAATGGGAAAGACTAGAGATCTCTTCAAGAAAATTAGAGATACTAAGGGAATATTTCATGCAGAGATGGGCAAAATAAAGGACAGAATACTATGGACCTAACAAAAGCAGAAGATATTAAGAAGAGGTAGCAAGAATACACAGAAGAACTGTACAAAAAAGATCTTCACGACCCAGTTAATCACAATGGTGTGATCACTCACCTAGAGCCAGACATCTTGGAATGTGAAGTCAAGTGGGCCTTAGAAAGCATCACTACGAATAAAGCTAGTGGAGGTGATGGAATTCCAGTTGAGCTATTTCAAATCCTAAGAGATGATGCTGTGAAAGTGCTGCACTCAATATGCCAGCAAATTTGGAAAACTCAGCAGTGACCACAGGACTGGAAAAGGTCAGTTTTCATTCCAATCCCAAAGAAAGGCAATGCCAAAGAATGTTCAAAGTACTGCACAATTGCACTCATCTCACATGCTAGGAACGTAATGCTCAAAATTCTCCAAGCTAGGCTTCAACAGTGCATAAACTGTGAACTTGCTGATGTTCAAGCTGTATTTAGAGATGGTAGAGGAACCACAGACCAAATTGCCAACATCCACTGGGTCATGGAAAAAGCAAGAGAGTTCCAGAAAAACTTCTACTTCTGCTTTATTGACCATGCCAAAGTCTTTGACTGTGTGGATCACAACAAACTGTAGAAAATACTTCAAGAGATGGGAATACCAGACCACCCGACCTACCTCCTGAGAAATCTGTATGCAGGTCAGGAAGCAACAGTTAGAACTGGACATGGAACAACAGACTGGTTCCAAATTGGGAAAGGAGTACATCAAGGCTGTGTACATCAACCCTGCTTATTTAACTTATATGCAGAGTACATCATGTGAAATGCTGGGCTGGATGAAGCACAGGCTAGAATCAAGATTGCAGGAGAAATATCAATAACCTCAGATAAGCAGATAACACCACCCTTATGGCAGAAAGTGAAGAAGAACTAAAGAGCCTCTTGATGAAAGTCAAAGAGGAGAGTGAAAAAGTTGGCTTAAAATTCAACATTCAGAAAACTAAGACCATGGCATACAGTCCCATCACTTCATGGCAAATAGAAGGGTAAACAATGGGAATAGTGAGAGACTTTATTTTTTGAGGCTCCAAAATCACTGCAAATGGTGACTGCATCCATGAAATTAAAAGATGCTTTCTCCTTGGAATAAAAGTTATGACCAATCTAGACAGTTTATGAAAAAGCAGAGACACTGCTTTGCCAACAAAAGTCCGTCTAGTCAAAGCTCTGGTTTTCCTGTGGTCATGTATGGATGTGAGAGTTGGACTATAAATAAAGCTGAGGACTGAAGAATTAATGCTTTTGAATGCAGGTGTTGGAGAAGACTCTTGAGAGTCCCCTGGACTGCAAGGAGATCCAACCAGTCCATCCTGAAGGAAATGAGTCCTGAATATTCATTGGAAGGACTGATGCTGAAGCTGAAACTCAATACTTTGGCCACCTGATGGGAAGAACTGACTCATTGGAAAAGACCCTGATGCTGGGAAAGATTGAAGGCTGGAGGAAAAGGGGAACAGAGGATGAAATGGTTGGATGGCATCACCAATTCAATGAACATGAGTTTGAATAAACTCCAGGAGTTGGTGATGGACAGGGAGGCCTGGTGCGCTACGGGCCATGGGGTGCAAATACTCGGGCACGACTGAGCAACTGAATTGAACTGACTGAACCTCAGCTTTACAGTGCCAATTACATGTGGTCAAAGTTGACCATTCATGTATCTCCATTCTTAAAGCTCAGAATAAAATGTAAAATGATGTTAACTTAAGGTGTCATCATTATCCTCCTCAGACCATGGTATTGGCCACCTTTGGAAACAAAAACAGAACTGGCTAGTATTCATGTGCCAAAGCAATAAGTCTCTGGAGAAAGAGAGACTAGATGTAATGAGAAGGTGAAATGAATAGCAATCTTGGCTGTTCTTAAATGACATTGAAATGCAATTGTGTGCCCCAAATACTGAGTCTACTTTGCGATCCTTAAACACTCACAGAGGGGAGTAGAAAGCAGCCAAAGTGTTTCTAGATGATGGATAAAGTAACTAAGAGTCATATACACTACCAGGGAAGTGAAGGTAATGTCCGATGAGTTTTAACTGTCTTGAAAAAGTTAATGTGCAATAGGACAAAATTACAAAATCCAACCAACCAGTTTCTTGCTCATGAACGATAATGTTAAAAGTGTAAGAACTGGCACCATGTTTGTATTTCAATTGAGTTCAGTTGCTCAGTTGTGTCTGACTCTTTGAGACCCCGTGGACTGTAGCATGCTAGACTTTCCTGTCCATCATCAACTCCCGGAGCTTTCTAAGTTGAATATACTTCTCTTTTAATGTGATTTGTGGTCAATCAGCTTTAAAAAATCTATGCTTTCTGATCATTAGAAATTTCTAGGAATATTTTTTACAAATACTTTCAGAAATACTAAGTGGTGATGATTTAAGGACTGACATGAGTATATTAGCATAATGACTTTTAGGACATAGAAATATATTATATCAGCAACTAATACAGAAATACAATTTCAGAGATAAGGAACTCACCTGAAACCACCCTCTACCAAATTATTCATTTTACCAGTGATAACACTGAGGCCCAGGGGGATGACAAGACATTTAGTGTAACACTGCAACTTTAGGATTAAAACTAAATGCTCTTGCTCCCAAATCAGTAGTTTATTTCCACTTAATTTATGAGAATTACATCTCAAAGAAATATAAAACTGGGAGATGAGATTATTTAAAAACCAAGCAGCTCTAATTTCAGGACAGTTCAGTTGTGAAATGCAGGGAAGACATACAAGTTAGATAGACTTATTTTTAATTTACAAAGGACTTTGCACTCATAATGTCAGTGGGTTCATCAAAAACAACCAATGGCAATTATATGATAAATATGAAAATGAGATTCTTTGAAACACAAATGTTTCTGTGTGGGCTAAGTTACAGAATCTCTTTTTATTTTGAAACATTTGAAAAATCTTAAGAAATTAATAAAAATTACTTTAAGTCAAGCTTCTTTATAGCTTCATTTCAAATTTTTTTGGGATGGTTCCAATCAATATTGCATAGAATTTTTTAATATGCTTTGTATGAAAAGGACTGCAAATCTTACACTTTAAAATAGGTCACAAGTCTTAAGGAACTTAATAAAAATGCAATATGGTGTTTTTAACATAGAAAAGATTATTTGCTTCTTTTTTGCTCCTTTGTCTTATACGTTCAGTGTGATGTATTAGTTTAATTAAAGTCTACCAAATTATCATAAGGATTTTATGTGCTGCAAATAATTGGCTTTGTTCTCATCTCACTTTTTCTTAATGGGAGCAGAACATTCTTTCTTTCTTTTTTTTTTTTTTTTTAAATGATACTTAGTAAAAGATACCAGAAAATTACAGGGAGGAAAAGTTAAATGATGTGCCTAATAGAGTGACCTTTGTCATCTTGGACATGAAATAAAATTAAGCCTGCACTAATGCAATGAACATAAGTCAATGTTTTCAAAGAGTTAAGAGGATAGGTAATATTATGGCTCAGGGCCAAATCGTACCAAGAATCCTTCCATACATAAAAATGACAATCTTATTAATATGAAAAGCTGATAGGCCCTAAAATGAAGTAAAATATATAAATAGATCATGTTATAAGATTTTTTTATGGAAGCTATAATGAATCAATCTTTTTCACGGGACAGATTTAGGTGATAATCCAGATAAAGCATATTATCAGATACCTATTTGATAAGAGACAATTTAAGCATGTAAGTGAACAGAGAATTAACAAATGTGGCATATTAAATCAAAGTTGTTTCAGAGAGTAACAATACTAACATAACCACTCTTGCCATAGTTGAGCGGGAACAAATTATAGTTAAAATATACAGTCATTGATAAGACTACTATCTCTAACAGTAGCAAAACAAAAAACAGAATAACCTATGAACAGGAAAGCAATTAACTGACTACTGTATGAAATCTGAAAGATGGAAATTACAAGTGACTTTCTTATAGCATAATTCTTAAAGTATGTTAAAGAATATGTGTAAGATATGAAAGATAATCAGCAGTGCTTCTTTTGTTAGAAGAAAAAATGTGATCACTATTCATCTACCATTGTCTTTAAAGAAACATAATCTATATATTATGGACTTCCTGAAAAATTTTGAGGTTTTAATTTGTCCTCCGAATTACTTTTTGTTTAAAATATGCTTCTATCCCTGGCTTCATAATATGATAAGTGTTTTCAATTGCTAATAATAACTAACACTCTATTGAGTGTTTACAAGATCTCAGGCTAATGGGTGCAGTCCCTAGGAAATAGATAATATTATGAACCCCACTTGACAAAGAAGGGACTCTAACAGAGAAATTAACTTGCTTAAAACACAGTTCTAAAAATGGCAGTGCTGGAATTTTAAACCCAAGAAGTCTCATTGTTGTGTCTCTGCTTTTAACTGACTACTCTCTACTGCCTCTCTAGTGAAACAATTGTTCTGAAAAGCAGGTTTTATCAAATTTGCTATACCTTTTCAAATATACTCAATAACATTTTTTCAGGTAGAGTATTATTGAATTTTTAATAGAACCAGAAAATGTTTAGCATATCATTTTAGGTTTATTAAAACTCTCTCTTTCTCTTTCTCTCTCTCTCTCTCTCACACACACACAGACATGCAAACAAACACACAATAATAATCACTTTATTACATTTCTGAAGAACACACAACAGGTGTACATAATGTTATACTCAGATGGTGTTAAGCCAGGAGATTTCTTTTTTCCTTTCTTCATAAAGCCAGACTATGTACTTGTAAAATCCCATGACCTCAAAATGTGCCTAAAAGAATGAAGCAAAGAAAATGATAGTCTACCCACCCTGTGATACATGTTTTTATTATTTTTTTAATATAAATGTATTTATTTTAATTGCAGGCTAATTACTTTACAATATTGTATTGGTTTTGCCATACATTGACATTAATCTGCCACGGGTGTACATGTGTTCCCCATCCTGAACTCCCCCCTCCACCTCCCTCCCCTGTGATACGTGTTTTTAAAGTAATTCTCTAATTGGTTGTCTCAGAAGGAACATTGCTAGGAAGGAGTGCTTCTTCAGAGAGTGCACATGCATATTTTGAATAGATATACCTGATTTATTCCATTTGTTTTAAGCCAAAGAGTGAAAGGGAATCTTTGACAAACTGTCATCTTTAAAACACAGTGATATTTCATTTTCCCCTTCTGCACTATTTAGATTGTCTGGAACTGAAATGCTTCCAGGGGCTCCTGTGTCCAATTTTTCAAAGCTGTCACTTTCTAGAAATCTGCTTAAGCAAAATACTTATGCTGTTAAAAAACAGAACAAACATACATTATAAAATACATTCTATTCTTCTTTGCAGGTCAAAGTCTTCTTCAAGAATGCAAACTTGGAAGAAAATTTGAAAAGAAATTAAAAGATGACTATGATAGATTAGTGAAAGTCAATGAATCTGGTGTACCTCTGATTAGTTTCTAGAGATACACCAGGACTTAGCTCAGTAGAGCTTTTCCACACAATAATCATATAATCAAAATGTTATTTTCAATGCATACACGAAAGGTCATTAAACTGAAAAAGAACAAATACAGAGGAAAATGGGACATTGAAAGATGACCATGGTTACTCTTCCTCAGATCATGTCTATATCAAGCTATTATAATGTTCTTGTCAACCTTCCACGTCCCAGAAGTTAACAAAAAATTGTCAAGCATTATACTTGTTAGACCTCTGGCCTCTCTGAATTGTGCGCAACATAACTCACATCCTCTAATACCTGACTATGTGAAAGCACAGTGTAACAATATGCAAAATAATGATGATAAGAATGGTGTGAAAGGCAATCAAACTTTTGTTATCAGCAAAGGACTTCCAAAATGTGACATGAAACATGTTTTGAAAAGGTTCAGTCATACTGACTTGAATATTACTCAATATTCTTAGCACAGAGTGTACTTCCTTTATTCACACATATATACATACTTTAAACTGTCTATATATAGATATGCAGAGTATATGTTTATCACACATGGACCTTTGTCTCCTGGATGCATGATCACACACTTCTGGCTTAATTAATCTTTCCAAGTTTATGCAGTAAAAATTACATAAGACTTGCAATTCTTTCCATTGCTTTAAAAAGCTAGTCCTCAGCAAAAGCCAGGACTGCTTATGGTGTACAATCTGAAACCCAATTCTCTCTCGGCACTTTAACACTAGATCCGTCACCCTTTAACACCACAAAATCAATACCCTGTAATGTCATGGTTCTCTGATGGCCCACAAAGTCAAGGCATGATCAATTTCAACTTCCTTACTAGATAGAAATAGACTTAGACAAATAAAAAAGATTTCATTCAAGTTAAATTCAATAAAACAAAGGAATAAAGGTAGAGAGAGTCGGTGCTGTTAGAATTCAGTCGAATAAATTTTCACTTAAATTTAGATCCATTTTAAATCCAACTAAATTGCATACTCAGCCAAAGGATATGTATCAGAAATTAAAAGAAGCTTAGAATTTACTGCATTCCCTAGATTAAGAAATGCTATCAATTAAATGTGTGTGTATATACATGTGTTTCTTTTACTGCATTAGTTAATAAGCAGGAGGGAAAGGATGGGGTCTGAGTTTACCTAGAAAACAGGGTAATTTTTGGCTTCAGTGGCTCAGTAAGAATAAGAATCTTGTCTTTCTTGTTATAAACTGTATACCCCATATTGAGAACAGTCCAAGACACAGAGTAAACCCTTAGTAAATATTTGATTAGAATATGAAAATCTATGCATATATTAAACATAATCTGATACATAAACTTAACTGAGGGCAAAACTTCCTCTTTCTTGTTCACTGCCATAATCCTGTCCTCTGTAGTGCTTAGGGTGTAACAGGCACTAAATAAACATCTGCTGATTTGAAAGACTAGAGAATGCCTCCTGTTTTACTGGTCAATTTCTAGCACTTTAACTGAAATTTTAGAGTCGTCATTTCAGGATCATTTTCATTTTTCTGTAACAAACACTTTATATGTCAGCAGTTTTATTTTTCTCCTAACTTTGAACATATAAAACACAAAGATATTATTTAGAAATACTTAGAAAAAGCCAGGCCTGAGAGTCAGGGACATGGAGTGCATTTTAGGTTCACTCACTTGCCAGGCAACTTTGCCTTCCCAGGCTTCTGTCTCATCTATAAAATGTAAAAGAGGGACGGAGGGAGAACAGGATGATTCTCAGGTGACCTCCTGGGAATATGTAGGAATGTAAACTCATGGGTATTTGTAGAGCTATGGATTAAAAAAAAAAAATCAATGAAAGGGGATCTACAGGTCAGAGCAAAACAGGAAAGTGATCCTATTAAGAAAGTAAAAGAAACTGGAGTCATTCAGTTGTTCAAAGAAAATGCTGAAAATGCCCAAGTGAAGTAGACCAATTCGAGAGGACTCACAGGCATGTGGCACCCAGAGCTGAGTTACTGCTTTCTGGACCCTTAAAGCATAGGGTGTAGTTTGGCTCACTCTCTTGTCTTCCTGCATCATCAAAACTAGAAAGAAAAATATTCACTCTCATCTAGCTTTCTTCTAGGGGAAGCCATGTGACAAAATGTTGGCCAATAAAATACAGAACAAAGTCCTTGGGGAGGGACTCATTCTTAGGAGAGAAAGGAAATGGAATCAAAGGAAGTTGTTCCTTTTCCTTTTTGTCCCTCTTTCTTCTCCTAATCTGAAACAGGGACAGAGTGCCAGGAAAAGCAGCCATCAAGTTGGGAATATGAAAAGGAAAATAAAAACTAAGAGATGATGGTGCAAGAGAACAGCCGTACCATGATTCCTCAGTAAAACTTGCTGACCCACAGCTTCCTGAAACTTGTTATAGGGGAAAATAAGCCCTTCACTTAACCATGATTAATTTATTACTTGCAGCTAAATGCATTCTTAAGTGATGTATTTGCTAAAGGGAAAATCAGAGAGAAGGATTATCCAAAAAAAAGAGGGGGGTGGATAAGAAAATAAAAGAAAAAGAAGCTATGACTATAAGGGTTCCCATGATTACACACCAAATACAGGTTATGAGTCTGCAACTCCATCTGATCAACTGCCATGTTTCACAAAATTTTATATCACTGACACCCTGTAAAAAGGAGGCAACTTTTATGTTTAAAGGGCTCTAGAGCAGGAATCAGAAGATGGGCTTGATCTCTGACTCTGTCACATAATAACTCAGTTTTAGCAAAAGTGTTTTAGAATAAAAATGGAAATCACAACATTTCATTGATGAAGTGACTGTTAGGATTAATATAATGCATGCAAAGACACTTTAAATGCTCAGTGTTTTACTAATAACTATTTTCATGGGATGATGCAAGTGAAACACTTAGACACAGGTTCTGGCATAGACTAAGTGCTTATTTATTATGATCATTGTTATTATTTAATATAATCTACTCATATCTTCTCTAGAATATCTTGCTCATGACCTTCTCCCTGAGGCATGGCTGACTGAAAAAGTCAGATCTTAAGCTAGGCACAGCCAGAGTTTCTCTAGCAGGCATTTGAAATTGCTACCCAGAAAAGTTACCAGTCTTGCTGCAGGTGGGCATGTGGCATGCAAATTAAAGAACTATGGAACTGTCAGCATGGTTTATCACCTAGAGTAGAAAAAGATAAAAGGATCATCTCCAACGTAAGAAGAAACATGTGGATGCACAGAAAAGACAGATGGAGAAAGAGAGAAAAGGAGAGAGGGAAGGAAGAAAAGAGGGAGGGAGGAAGAGAAGGGAAGCGAGGAAGAGGGTGAGAGAGAGCATGAGCACAGATGCTGGTGGTATTGAACTTTGAATATATTTATGAAGATTGAGATCCATGTACTTCTATTTTACATGATATATTTTAAGCTGGTTTCTCTTACTGACAATCAAAGAAAGTGAAAGTGCCAGTTGCTCAGTCCTGTTCAGGGACTGTAGCCCACCAGGCACTTCTGTCCATGGAATTCTCCAGGCAAGAATACTGGAGTGGGTAGCCACCTTTCTCCGGGGGATCGTCTAGACCCAGGGATTGAACCCAGGTCTCCTGCATTGCAGACAGACTCTTTACTGTCTGAGCCACAAAGGAAGCTCCAGCAACCAAAGAGTGCTAACTAAATAAATATATTTGTTTCAGTTTTAGCATTGAAACATATTATCAAGTTAGTTGTAGAAAATTTGAATCTATAAAAGCTGTATAAGAAAAGGTCACACATAATCCCCTTCTGTTTCTATGATTTAATGTTAGCTCTATGAGTCTATGATAAAATTTCATGAAGAATTTTATAAAATGAAATTTTATACAATTCAAAACAAAAAATGGTTTCTATTTATTTATGATTCCTGATAGCTGCAATCATTAAAGAAAATAGGAAACTAGTTAAAGTCTTAAGGCTATACAATATTTTCTTGAAATTTTTAATCTGGTGTCTTCTTGCAAAATAAAGTCCAATGAAAAATCACATTTATGTATACAAGAAGCTTTCCACTTCCCTCTCCTGTGAACAGCAAACAGCCAGAATAGAAAATGCAGATTTTAGGTGCCAGGAAAACAGAACTGACAACTTCTAAACCCTCCCCGACAATTTAGAGAATGCTGGGATCCTCTGAGTATATCAGGGATCCAGACCCTAGAATGGGTTTTCTGAAGGTGCGTACAACCAAATTGCTAAATGCTTTTGGATGGAGTCCCAGAATGCAAGAGCTTATGTGTAGAGTTTGTTTTGTTTTGTTGACAATAAAGAAAAACTCTTGGGTTTCACTATAATCCTGGCTTAACAATAGTCGTTTTTCAGATGTAGGGCTGTTCAAATATGGTCAGCTCCATGTAGTTAGGACAACATTTTGAATTTGTTCAAAGTAAGAAGAGATTAGGTATGAGAAATACAGCAAAATATTTCCATCTGGTAGTAATAAATAGATCAAATGTGTCCTGTTTAAGACATTCAGGTACCTGGTTTTGTCAGTGAAATCTTAGCTTTCAATGGAGAGAAGTTTAATGACATACATTTCCAGAACAGAGAAGACCCATATTTAGAGCTGATACTTTCAATTGTCACAGCTCAGATCCAAGCCACCTGCTCACTAGTGGGATTCAGTGGCAAAAATAATAGTGATATAGAGTAAGCCTATATAAGCTTTTAGCATACATAGTTTCTTTCATAATAAACATTGAAGTGTATACTGATTTTTTAAAGACACATTAAAGATAATTTATATTTCCCCCTTACAATGTTGTTCATTGTATAATTTCAACAATAAACAATGAGATTGTTTGATAATTATGAAATGAAGCTTTCATTCAGTTTTCCAGTTTTTCAGTGAGGAAGCTGCATTTCATTCCTACTTTTTTAAATAGGAATTTTGACAGGCTTCTAATTAATAATCATCTGGAGCACAGTTTATAACTTTAATTATAACCTCTACACTATAAGAGAAGCTAGTGTGACGTAGACACTCAATTAGTACTTACAGGGTGAATGAATCTATAAAAAAAGAAGAATATATGCTATAACTAAGCACTCTATTCCCACCTGAGTTTCATATTTATCTTTCCATTTACTTTACCTGAAACAGTTTCCATAACAAACGCATTGGGTAACAGGGCTAAGACACTCAACACTGTTTTTTTTTTTATTGTTAAGAAGCAGGAAGTCATAAACCAATTTCAAACCACAGTCCCATAAGGAAGGAAATCTGCCAAAAGACATGAAAGCCATAATGATTTATTTCTTGAAAGGAAAGAAAACCTGATGGGCTATTTCAAGCAAGGGCAACTGGAACTTGGTGCATTAGCAGTTATCTGTGGGATCTACTTTTAGAACAGATATTCCTTGTTTGAAAACAGAACATAAAATGATGTTAATCTGTAGGTGGAGGAAGCTGTTCATGGCTCTTTAATCAGAGCATGGTGTACTCGAATTATCTGCCCTTCCATTTTCAACTCAGAATACCCACAAAGTCTGCACCAGCAGCCATTAGGAGTACTCCACTCTCAATAAATTCACTGGAGTTTTGCAAGTACAAAGCCTTCAGGATTGAACACTTCAGAGTCAATTTTAGCTGCATAATCAAGAATATGGCCGAAATTGCCAATTAATGGTGCAAAGCACAAATAATCAAACTTTAGATATAGAAAAGCCCTTTATGGACTAAATATATCCACTATGCAATCTATCCCTAACTTTGCAGGGAGGCTCACCTGAATACTAACAATCAAAGCTATCCAAATAAATTCCTGCTGAAAAGCAACCTCTCAGCTAAAGAGAATTATGTAAGATAAAAATGAAGAGGGAAAACATGGCATTATATATTTAAATAATCTCATTTTGCTGTTATTTAAACTTGAAAGCAAATAAAACTCACACTATGGGAGATCTTCACGGACTAAGACATTCAAAACGGGATGGGCAACATGTAAAAGGACCCTAATAAGCTTAACAAAGTGTACCTTAAAACAGAAACATCTCAAAGTTAAGAATTATGTAACAGTAAGAAGTGCAACTAAAGGGAAAACATAGCCAGGGAAAAACTTCATTTTGAGCCATGACCTGAGAAGGCAATTCTTAAAGCCAAATTGAGGCTTATTAGACAAATATATGCATGCCAGGCAAGCAGTGAAAAAAACCCAGGAAAGAATATCAACACAGATGGGAACGAGATAGCTGACTTGCAGGAAACCATGCGGAGTGACAGCTCGGCAGTATCTCCACACCTGAGCTGGCAGCAGGGCCTGTGGGGCTGTGCCTCAGCCAAGTCCGCGGGGGCCTTAGGCAGATGTGGCTTGGCGCTGGGAGCAGTGTGCACAAAGTCCTGACCCTACAAGCCTGCAACTCCGCGAATGGGGTCTCAAAAAATATGTAAAAATCAAAACTCACTAGGGGACTCATCAATACTTAACTAGATGCAAATTATACTTCTATTCAGGGGAAACATTAGAAGGGAAAAGTCTGCCAATAATTGCTATGAAAACATTTATCTGACCCTGATCCATGTTGCTCACCAGATTCAATTATTTTAAATAACGTATGAAAGTGGAAACAAAATCATTGCTAATCAATATTAGATTGATTTTGTTGTAAAAAATTTACATTTTTGTAAGTTACCTGAAACTATCGTTATCTCCTAAATCTGATTTAAGAATCTGATTTAAATAAACTTAATTTAAGAAATTTATTTTAAAATAATGCATTATTTCTATTTGTTTTTACAGCAAATATCATCACCTGTTTGCCCGTAGTTGTGTTGCTAAACACAAGTCCTTCTAGGAGAGGTTTCTAGTTAATTTTAAAAACACAGGGGAAAGAGCAGAATAAGAGAAATTGGAAATCAAGTCAGAAGTAAGATGGAAAATGTATGATATACCCATCAGCATCTGGTTAAATAAATTTACTGACATCATAAACAGCAAAATCGTTTGCACAAAGAACTTTTCTCTTACGTGAAAACTTCCTACTCTAAAACTTTCACTCCATTATGATATTTATTGAGTGCAATTTCCTGCTTTAGGATGACTGAATTGCAGGGAGTTAATCTCGATTCAGGCTGAGGTCTTCCTGTTCACATCTCCTTTGCAAGTGGAGCTTCCTGAGGAAGCTGAAAAGGAACCAAATGTTTCACAGCTGAAGCTCTTCACCTGACTTTCTCTTTATGACATAATTTATTTATTTTTTTACAGTTCTGAGATTTCCAGTATTAAGCTAATGAAAGATGAAGATGTAAACATACTACTTAGAATATCTTGTATCTAGTAAAAATATATTCAACTGTGGAATTAATAAATTCAGAGACTGAATAAGTTAAAATTGCTAGACCTTTAAAAGTTCCATTAGAGTTATTGCAATGGCAGCCACATATTTATATCTACTAAGAATCTTTAATCCAAAATTAGCACAAAAACTATTTTAAAAAATTATTCTCAGTATCATATTGTTAAGGTACAATGATGATTAAAAGCTTGTTAAACAATCTTCTCCAATGAAGTGGATATCATTTTCAACTGATAAAATTATAGCAATGTAGGATGGAAGGTAAGTTACCTAGATTATAATTTTGCCAGCTACTTTAATGGTTTTAGTGTACTAGGGCTTGAATTTTCCCTTCTGCTGTTGTTTATTTCAATGCAATAAGAAATAAGGATTAATGGGCAATACAAAGGTTTTTCTGAGAACTTTAATTCTCTCAAGGTTCCAGTTCAAAGTTGAAAGAAAAATACCAAATTCTACCTTACCAGTAAGATTTGACATAAATTCTAAAACCGTTTTTTACTCAGTACCTCTTGGAGACTAAGGGTTTCCTGATTGTTAGCTGAGCTACTAAATATTCATGTGTGTGTGTGTGTGCGCGTGTGTGTGTGTGTGCAGTTGTGTCCAACTCTTTGCAGCCCCATGGACCGTATAGCCTGCCAGGCTCCTCTGTCCATGGAATTTTCCAGGCAAGAATACTGGAGTGGGTTCCCATTTCCTACTCCAGGGGATCTTCCTTACCCGGGGATCAAAACTGTGTCTCGTGTGCCTACTGCATTGGTGGGTTGATTCCTTACCATTAGCACCGCCTGGGAAGTTCTGAAGATTCATAGCCCCAAAGAAAGGAAGATTTTCACGAGTCCAAGATTTTTTTACTAACAAACTTTAACAGTTCTTACTGTGATCTCTTTCTCTTTTAAAAATGTACCTTAGACTTCTGCTAGCAAAAGGTCTCCAATTGGCTGGAATATCCAACAGATACTACCCTGTTCTGTGAAGTTAACTGTTCAGTATTTTCTCGGAGGCAAGATTACCACTTGAAAAATCAGCAATCACTTCCTGTCTTTTTCCCTAGGGGTTCCTACTAACTAAAGGTTAATCATCCATGTTCTTATTTAGCTCTTGAGTTCCGATTAGATCATAGTTTATAAAGTGGATGACTGCAGACTGCTAATTCTTACCTGACAACACAGTGAACAAATACAACATATTCAGGAAATATGTCTTTTTTTTCATTTTAACAAATCCATACCTGACTATTGCATCATTAAATGTAAAAATCATGCTAAGTTTGACTGCTCAGGAAAGAGATACTGATAAGATTTCAGTAGCCACATGTTATTCCCAATACTGTGGGGATTTGTACTGGCTAAGTTATTTACAATCAATTATGTTTTGGCTTCCCTAGTAGCTCAGTTGGTAAAGAACCTGCCTGCAATGCAGAAGACCCCCGTTCAGTTCCTAGGTTGGGAAGATCTGCTGGAGAAGGGACAGGCTACCCTCTCCAGTATTCTTGGGGTTCCCTGGTGGCTCAGATGGTAAAGAATCCACCTGCAACTCAGGAGACCTGGGTTCGATCCCTGGGTTGGGAAGATCCCCTGGAAAAGGGAAAGGCCACCTATGCCAGTATTCTGGCCTGAAGAATTCCATGGACTGTACAGTCCATGAGGTCACAAACAGTCAGGCAGGACTGAGTGACTTCCACTGTCACTAATATAAAACTTGATATGACATTATGAAAATGTATCAGATGCAGGCTAATGTCAATAACAATGTATTATAGGTCAAACTCACCCAACAAACATTGAAAAATAATTTAATGAAATATTTGAGATTATTAAATATTTTTATACATATTTCTTTTCCCTTGGTGCACCTTCTCTTCTTAATATATATTTATGCATTTGTTTAAAACTGAAATAAAATAGGATTGAATAGTTCCAAACTACTGCAATTTGAAGAGAATGTAATGAAAATGGTAATAATATAATAAAAATAAATCAGATATAATATTCTAGAAAATCATTTTTTGGTAATTTTTTTACCACAAAATATTAATAAAATACAAAAAAGAGGTTTTTTTTCCTAAATGAGCCATAAATATTTCAACAAATAACATTATTATATAATATCTGTAAAAACAGCCATGTCTCAGTTAAGTAAATTTAAAAACATGTATTTTCCCTTGATACAATGAAGCAGTTATTGTAAAACTTAAATTTCAAATCACGTAATGTTATCACTTAGCACATCACAGTCTTGTCAGGTCAAATCAGTTTGCAAGTGAAATATTACGAAAGAATAAAATAGCACCAAAATTTGAATTTTAGTTGCCCTTTTAAAAACTGTATATAAAATTCTCTAAAATTTCTGATTGTTGCAAAACTTACAATACACATAGCATTTAATAATTAAGGAGGGGCTTTTCAGATTCATTTCTTTTTTTTCCTGCATGTAAAGGAAAAGATCCCACTGGTATGGAGTCCCCTGTCACTCTTTTCTGTGACGTCTTTTCTAAGCCCACTAGTGTCTCTAAACAGGCGTCACTGGGTTCCCTTCCGGCCTCAAGGGAGTTTGGCTCCTCCCAACTCCCTCCCAATTATAAATATGTAGGCTAGATAATTGACCCACCCTTTTGACTGCTGCATTGTCTAAGTGGAACTGACTGCCTCCTACTAAACCACTAACAACAGGTAGGAGAGGAAGTACTAATTAATCAACTTGAATATCTGAAGTCATTATTGACTCAAATCCTTTGATACCTTCTTTAACACTCCCAACTTTTAAACTCCCACCCTCTATGGTACCTGCACAACTCACATTCTGCTTAAACAGCAAAGCATTTAAAAAATAAATAGAATTTGCCAAATATATATATATATATATGTGCACATATGCATATTTAAGTTCCTTTTTTTCGCATCCTAGTTTTACCAATCAGATCCTAAAATTTAAATACTTGTAAAGTCTAGAAAATACAATAGTGAAAATAAAGAAAACCTTATCTTCTTGGTCCACAGAGCATCTGTTCATGCCAATGTTTCCATCAGAAGTATAAGAGAAGCTCATGAAAGTGCAAAATCAGAAAAAGCTGAACCTTAGACAAGAAATTCTAAAGTTACTTAAAGTTGCTGCTGCTGCTGCTAAGTCACTTCAGTCGTGTCCAACTCTGTGCGACCCCATAGACGGCAGCCCATCAGGCTCCCCAGCCCTGGGATTCTCCAGGCAAGAACACTGGAGTGGGTTGCCATTTCCCTCTCCAATGCATGAAAGTGAAAAGTGAAAGTGAAGTCGCTCAGTCGTGTCCGACTCTTCGCGACCCCATGGACTGCAGCCCACCAGGCTTCTCTATAAATGGGATTTTCTAAGCAAGAGTACTGGAATGGGGTGCCACTGCCTTCTCTGTTACCTAAAGTTACCAAGTCCTAAAGATACATTCCAGAATGTAAAAATATAGAAAAAAATTAGTGTGTTAAAAATGATAAAGAAAAATCTCTGTGAGGATAATTTATAGCCTCTATTCCAGGCTACAAGGTTATGATCATTAGATATAAAGCCATCAGATACCATGGAAAAGAGGCCTTTCTTGCTCTTAACTTTAAGGTTGCAAAATGGGATTTGTATATCAAAGGAGGAGGGTTTTCAAGTTGGCTATCTAATACCATGGCTTTATCATTCCAGGTAGTTTTCAGGAACAATGTGCAGGAAATGAGACACCTGAATACATAATTGTCACTTAACTTTCCATCTTACTTAGACTCAGGTACCTGAATCCATTCTAAGTGTCTGCAGACCTACTCCCCTTTCCCTTAACTGGCCTCTTAGTTACAAAGAAATTCCCCAAGCAGATCATGTATGTAAGTATACAGATAAGAGACCAGTTAATCAGGTCAATTGTGTGCATTTTAGTAGAATTAGGACTGCAATCTTCATCTCACAAAACAACAAAGATTTGATGAAATTTAAGGCCAGTATTTTAACACATTTCATTGGCATACTTGATTTCTTTCAATGTCATATAAAAAATTTAAAAGTAATATTTACTTTGATGTCTTTAAAAAAATCTGCAGTTATGAATTGTTTGGGCATTGTTGCATAGATAAACATGTTCAATTCAGTTCAGTTCAGTTCAGTCGCTCAGTCCTTTCTGACTCTTTGCAACCCCATGAATCATAGCACACCAGGCCTCCCTGTCCATCACCAACTCCCGGAGTTCACTCAGACTCACGTCCATCAAGTCAGTGATGCTATCCAGCCATCTCATCCTCTGTTGTCCCCTTCTCCTCCTGCCCTCAATCCCTCCCAGCATCAGAGTCTTTTCCAATGAGTCAACTCTTCACATGAGGTGACCAAAGTACTAGAATTTCAGCTTTAGCATCATTCCTTCCAAAGAACTCCCAGGGCTGATCGCCTTCAGAATGGACTGGTTGGATCTCCTTGCAGTCCAAGGGACTCTCAAGAGTGTTCTCCAACACCACAGTTCAAAAACATCAATTCTTCAGTGCTCAGCTTTCTTCACAGTCCAACTCTCACATCCATACATGACCACTGGAAAACCCACAGCCTTGACTAGACGGACCTTTGTTGGCAAAGTAGTGTCTCTGCTTTTGAATGTGCTATCTAGGTTGGTCATAACTTTTCTTCCAAGGAGTAAGCGTCTTTTAATTTTAGGGTCAGTTATAAACTATAAACACTTTATGATATGAAATTCTTGAGTCATTACTTAAAATTAGATACAAAGATGGTTTGCTTATGTTCATGAAAATTAAATCTATATATAGTAATGTACCCATTAAATACACATTCAATCATTTGGGGTGAAAATTTTCCAAAATGTGTTCCATAGTGACCTGAATTCTTAAACAAAGGATACATGAAGACACTGAGATCATTATAAATACTAATCAGGCTGCCTAAGGTAGTGTCATCTGAAGTCAGTGAAGTATGTGTGACTTTATGAATCTGGAAAAAGATTTTCTCTTAGATACATATGTTTCCCTCACATTTGAGAAATATTTCTTGATACCTCTGATATCAGAATAAATATGGAGTGTTAATAACTTTTCATTTAGATTCTATTCACCTGTTTTAACTAAACTAGAAGTGGCAAATAAGCACATTGGTACAATCATGGATACATGAGAAGCAGCAGGTTCTGAGTAGGGACTTAGAAGTGACTTACGTGAGGTTTCCCAAGTACATTTGGTAGCATCTTTTTTTAGTTACTTGGTGCTCTTTTTCACTGTTTCTAAGTTTCATTTTTATTCCAAATAGAAAAGGTTATTCAGAGAATTATGCTTAAAATGTGTAAATTTATCAAAATGCAAGTAAGTATTTATAGTAAAGCAAAAAAGAAACTTAGATACCAAATGACTAGGACGTGAGCAGCATAATCTTCCTTTTTTTCTTTCCAAGTGGCAGCTGAGGATATTGAGACCCTATTTCATCATTAATGAAAAGGGATTTGAGAAATAGTGGGATCAAAAACAAAACTGATCCTGAAATCCCAGGCTAACAGAGCACCCTGGGATTACATCTCCTACTTGTGGACTAGACAGCTATACCCATGAGGTAACAGCTGTACTTGATGTAACACTGTGATTTACCCACTTGGTAATGAATGGAGCCTCTACATCAAGAGAAGTTTCTAAGCTTCCAGTTTATCTTATACATGGGTAGATAATTTTAAATAAACAAGAGAGCCATTGATATTCAAACAATTTACACTGAATTGTCTACACATGAGAGATCTCCATGGTGACCCATCTACACAAAACTTTTAACTCTAATTTAACTTTATATCAGGATGTTTCTAAAAAATCTTACTCATTGACATATCACTTTACACTTAGGATCAGAAAAATAAAGATTTAAAAATTATATACCCATTTTAGGCCAAACATAACATATTTAACTTGCTATTTGCCATTCATCTATGCCCTTCTCATTCGAGTGAGTAATCAAGTTGAGAACATTATGACTGTGTGTAGATTCATTCTATTGATAGATAAAAACAAATCCAATAAGTTGATTCTGCTTACAAAGTCCAAGATAAATAACATGTTTGTTTGATTTTATGCTTCATTCTACACAGTACCACTAGCTTTACATCTTCAAAGCACTTGGTACCTTAATGTGAAGATCTAATGCAATCTAGTCCAAGATAGTAACAATAGAAGACTAATGTTTTCCATTTAAAATAATATTTTCCTTGGTCTTTGAAAGTCCTTGAGGGGTAAACTATTTTAATTTAATAGCTGCAATTGATCTTCAAATATTCAGCAATATTAAAAGCAAAGGGAGTCCTTTTTTCTTTAATCACTCAACTTAAAACTAAAATAAATGAAGATGTTCATAGCATGTGGCTCAGGCTGCTAAGTCGTTTCAGTCGTGTCCGACTCTGTGCAACCCCATAGACGGCAGCCCACCAGCCTCCCCCATCCCTGGGATTCTCCAGGCAAGAACACTGGAGTGAGTTGCCATTGCCTTCTCCAGTGCATGAAAGTGAAAAGTGAAAGTGAAGTCGCTCAGTCGTGTCCGACTCCTAGCGACCCCATGGACTGCAGCCTACCAGGCTCCTCTGTCCATGGGATTTTCCAGGCAAGAGTACTGGAGTCGGGTGCCATTGCCTTCTCCAAGGAAGCAAGGGGAAAGAAGAGTAAATAACTTTTGACAAATAACCTTCTTTGAACAAATGATACGGTGAGAGTCTCGCCCTTGAAAAACTGTAGCTTTTATAGTTTTATTATACATTGGCTCACTTTATTTCTTTATTTGTTGTTCAGTCACTAAGTCATGTCCAACTCTTTGTGATCCCATGGACAGCAGCCAGGCTTTCCTGTCCTTCATTATCTGCTGGAGTTTATTCAAACTCACATCCATTGACTGGTGATGCTATCTAACCATTTCACCCTCTGTTGCTCCCTTATCCCCCTGCCCTCAATCTTTCCCAGCATCAGAGCTTTTTCCAATGAGTCAGCTTTTTGCATGAGGTGGCCAAAGTATTGAAGCTTCAGCTTCAGCATCAGCATTTCTTTATTTATTCATTCATATTTAAGATAATTAATAGTCATCAGTAAATGGCATTTTTATGTTATTATTTATAATGTTTCCTATTGCCTCAGAGGAAAAAACTAATCTTAAGAAAATATGAAAGTGAAATTGAAGTCGCTCAGTCGTGTCCAACTCTTTGCGACACTATGGATGGTAGCCTACCAGGCTTCTCCTTCCACGGGATTTCCAGGCAAGAGTACTGGAGTGGGTTGCCATTTCCTTCTCCAGGGGATCTTCCCGACCCAGGGATCGAACCCAGGTCTCCTACATTGCAGGCAGACACTTTACCCTCTGAATCACAAGGGAAACATAAAATTGTTTTTAAAAAGTGACCCATAATATTTTGGCATTTTTATAATAAACAGTTTTTATGTCCAGTCCTCCCAAGCATCTCATGCCAAGGATGCTTATTCCAGTTCTGGAAGGTTAAATGGCATGAGGGATTGATATATAGATATAATAAGTTACCTCTGCATTCTATTTTATGATATATTAATATGACACAATTCCTCAACATGTATAAGACTTTAAACTAGAAAAAGGCCATGTCTCATTTAATTGTTTGAGAAATAAGCATGGTATTTTTCTTACCAAGTAGGTAAAATAGCATACCTGCTTCCTATTATTATTGCTTGGATTTAATATGATGCATTTTAAGAACTTAGCTTGGTGCAAACCACATGATAAGCACACAAGAAAGTATGTTTTTACTTAGCATCAAGAGCTTATATACCAATTTGAAAGCAATTCTCTAAAGCTGTGTTGTACGATATGGTAGTCACTAGCTCTGTATGGTTACGAGTGCTCGCAGTGAGGTTGGTCCAAAATAAGTTGATGTGCTGTCATTGTAAAACACACACCACATTCTGCAGATAATTTTTATGAAAGGAATGGCAAATATCTCATTAATAATTATATATTGATTAAACCCCCTAGAGGAGGAAATGGCAACCCACTCCAGTATTCTTGCCTGGAATATCCCACGGGAAGAGGAATCTAGCAGGCTGCAGTCCATGGAGTCTCAAAGAGTTGGACACAACTGAGCAAATAATGTGACTGAACACACACGGTGATTAAATACTGAATTAAAATGTTTTGGATACAGGGAGTTAAGTAAAATATATAATTAAAATTAATTTTATAGGATTCTTTTTTATTGTATTATTGTGCCTACTAGAAAATGTAGAATTACATGCATGGCTTCTATTGATATTTTATTAGATACTGCTGCTCTAGAGTATTTTCCACAAGAATAACCCAGGGCGCTTTTTAAAAATGTAGGTATCTTGCCCATGCCTGAGGTGAAGAGAAGCAGAACTGTACTTCCTAAAAGCTCCTCTGGTGAAACTTTTGTAGGCAAAAATTTTAAAACCATTTCCCTAGGTTACATACATTAGATGCTGCCAAGCATCCAGCCTCATCCTGTCCTATCTAATAGTCCTGAAAGATTTGACTATTGCTACTTAGTGTCTGGTGAGAATATAGTTTGACATAAGTAAGAGATGCCAATTAAAAAGCCAGCAGTTACTTTAGGAGGGCTTCCCTGGTGGCTCAGATGCTAAAGAATCTGTGTGCAATGCAGGAGACCCAGGTTTGATCCCTGGATCAGGAAGATACTCTGGAGAAGGAATGGCTACCCACTCCAGTATCATTGCCTGGACAATTACAAGAACAGAGGAGCCTGGTGGGCTATAGTCCATGGGGCTGTAAAGAGACAGACATGACTGAGCAACTAACAGTTTCCCTTAGGAAGGCTGACTCAGCCAAATGGTCAACGTCAGGATTAAGGGGAATTTGCAGACACCTGATTTTAGAAGTAGAAGTGGAGTTGAAGCAAGTGGGTTTTTCTTAACATAGGGTGTAGAAAGAACTATATAGATGATGAAGAGGAAGAGGAACTTTTCTGTGATTCATTTTTGGACACCTCTCCCTAAGACACACAGTTGAGATGCTTCAGAAGGAGGAGAAAGAGTCAAAACGAAGGGATGCCTTACTGAGTTGTGTTTCTCACTTGTACTTTGAGAAGGGCTCATCAGTGTCATTTGTACTTTGAGGAATATCATGGTAAAGTGAAGTATTTAATAAATTCAATCAAATTTAGAGTAAAGACAGTTTACATTAGAAAAATTAATACATGAAACTTGTTTAGTATAAAATCATATAACAAGCATAACTGTACCCAAAAAAGTGGCCCATTTTTTTCTGATAATGTTATACTAAAAGTTTTCTGGTTGTTTATTCAATTTGAACATTTTTATTCTGTCATGTGACAGAACTATCAAAGAAGTGATAACAGGCAGCAGAAGTAGAAGCAAAATGTAAACAAGAAAATCAAACAGAAAAAAATACATGATTATTTTTCCTGTAACTAAAAAAAAATAATAATTCACTTTAGAAATAGAACATTTCAGTCTAATTTCCAAATAATATCACAGAACTATCAGCCATCAACAAGAAGAGACAATCACTGATCAGGAAAAGAAACCAGCAGATTCTCTGTGATATAGCTTAATGGTAGCCAACACTTCTCAGAGCCCTGGAAAGGGAGAGAAGAACTGGGACATGAAAATAAGAATTTGGGGGGAAAAAAAAGCAAGTTCATAACTCCAAGGAGGCTGTGAGGATAAAGGAGGGAGGAGGAGAGCTGGCAGGAAGCCAACGTTGAGGAGTGTCTGGAGCAATAGAAGACCCTCTTCTCCCATTTCTCTCTTCTTCCCTTTTAACATCTTCAGTAACAGGAAACAGATATCATGGCAGGAATTTTGGCAAGGGAATACCCACAAACATGCAGAAACACTGGGAATACTGTCCTTGAGAAAAAATAATGGAACTTGAAGCTTAACTCTCATACTTCTTCTGGAAACTTTAAAATCTGATTTTTCTTTTCAGTAATAAAAATTGTATGCATGTGTACATGAACACTCTATTTCCAATCTACAGAGGTAATGCTAATATTTTAAAGGAAGAGTCTGATGAAAAGATAGGTCTAAATTTCATTACTGGGAATGAAGGTGGCTGAAGTGTAGAAATCAAATGAAAAGAAATAAAGACAGAAATATAACCCTAGCTTTTTGAGCCACATTTGTTTTTAACTAAAAAAATAATATGTAGGATAGATCTGTACTTAGAATGCAGATTAGTGTGTGAAAATTCAATGATGGTATTTTCTGATGTAAAGTAGCATTTATTTCTTAATTTATTTTAAAATATTTCAATTAAATTAGGTCATATTGTAGAAAAGTCTTTTGATTCTATTATATATATCTATATATTTATTTATTTATTTATATTTATAGTGAGTGCTTAGTCACTCAGTTGTGTCCGACTCTTTGCGACCCCGTGGACTGTAGCCTATCAGGCTATTCTGTCCATGGGGATTCTCCATGCAGTAATACTGCAGTGGGTTGCCATGACCTCCTCCAGGGGATCTTCCTACTCAGGGATCAAACCCAGGTCTCTCGCATTGCAGGCAGATGCTTTACTGTCTGAGCCACCAGGGAAGCCACATATATATAGATATACACAGTATATATTGTAATGTATTTATTTGTATTTCAATGAAATTAAGATAAAGAAATATTTCTATAATTTATTTTATTTTTGTATGAAGATAAACCTGTGGCATCCAATAATTTAGTATTCAGTCTCCATTTTTTCACTCTTCCTAGAAAATAGGAGTTTTTTCTTTCTTTATACAACATAGCTCAACATAAACTTGGCTGTTTGATAGGATTTCTTTTGCCTATTAAAGAACCTTTACTTTCAGAATTTCCTAAAAGCTGATCAACCAATTCTAGGAAACTCAATATCCTCTGTTTTACCATAAAAAGTATAAAAACAACAAGGAATCAGGATAGAAAATAAACAGAGTGATTGCTGTATCTGTCCAAGTAGAAGGATGGCATCTTTGATACCTTTTGTCCCAGCATAATTTTCGTAGCACTTGCCACCTAATCATAATACTTTATATATTTATATCATTAATTACCATTTGATCCCTCCAGCAGATATGATAGCAGAGATAGCAGTGATTTTTTTCAATGCTATTCTTTGCCATATCCCAATGCCTGGAGCACTTCCTGGCATACAACATACTAAATATGTACTAAATAAAATTTGGTTGCTTACATTCATTAATTTGACCACTGAAACTGTTCTATAAGCTTTTATTTAGAGCCTACTATGTATAGGACACCATGAATTCAGTGATTAATCAGATATAATCCTATTTCCTGAGCAAGTCCTATCATTGTGGGAATCAGTTCAGTTCAGGAATACAGTCGTGTTGGGCACTTTGCAACCTCATGGACTGCAGCATACCAGGCCTCCCTGTCCATCACCAAATCCTGGAGCTTACTCAAACTCATATCCATTGAGTCGGTGATGCCATAAAACCATTTCATCCTCTGTCGTCCCCTTCTCCTCCTGCCTTCAATCTTTCCCATTATCATGGTCTGTTCCAATGAGTCAGTTCTTCACATTAGGTGGCCAAAATATTGGAGTTTGAGCTTCAGCATAAGTCCTTCCAATGAATATTCAGGACTGATTTCCTTTAGGATGGACTGAATGGATCTCCTTGCTGGCCAAGGGACTCTCAAGAGTCTTCTCCAACACCATACTTCAAAAGCATTAATTCATTGGCGTCAGCTTTGTTTATAGTCCAGCTATCACATCTATACATGACTACAGGAAAAGCCATAGCTTTGGCTAGATGGGCCATTGTTGGCAAAGTAATGTCTTTGCTTTTTAATGTGCTGTCTAGGCTGGTCATAGTTTTTCCTCCAAAGAGCAAGCGTCTTTTAATTTCATGGCCGCAGTCACCATCCTCAGTGATTAAAGAGCACTCCAAAATAAAGTCTGTCACTGTTTCTACATCTATTTGCCATGAAGTGATGAGACTGTATGCCATGATCTTAGTTTTTTGAATGTTGAATTTTAAGCCAACTTTTTCACTCTCCTCTTTCACTTTCATCAAGAGGCTCTTTAGTTCTTCTTCACTTTCTGCCATAAGGGTGGTGTCATCTGCATATCTGAGGTTATAGATATTTCTCCCGGAAATCTTGATTCCAGCTTGTGCTTCTTCCAGCCCAGCGTTTCTCATGATGTACTCTGCATGTAAGTTAAATAGGCAGAGTGACAATATACAGCCTTGACATATTTCCTTTTCCTATTTGGAACCAGTCTGTTGTTCCACGTCAAGTTCTAACTCTGGCTTCTTGACCTGCATACAGATTTCTCAGGAGGCAGGTCAGGTGGTCTGGTATTCCCATCTCTTTCAGAATTTTCCACAGTTTATTGTGATCCACACAGTCAAAAGCTTTGGCATGGTCAATAAAGCAGAGTAGATGTTTTTCTGGAACCCTTCTTTTTTCGATAATCCAGCGGATGTTGGCAATTTGACCTCTGGTTCCTCTGTCTTTTCCAAATCCAGCTTGAACATCTGGAAGTTCATGGTTGACGTACTGTTGAAGGCTGACTTGGAGAATTTTGAGCATTACTTTGCTAGCATGTGAGATGAGTGCAATTGTGTGGTAGTTTGAGCATTCTTTGGCATTGCCTTTCTTTGGGATTGGAATGAAAACTGACCTTTTCCAGTCCTGTGGCCACTGCCTAGCTTTCCAAATTTGCTGCCATATTGAGTGCAGCACTTTCACAACATCATCTTTCAGGATTTGAAATAGCTCAACTGGATTTACATCATCTCCAGCAGATTTGTTCGTAGTGGTGCCTCCTAAGGCCCACTTGACTTCACATTCCAGGATGTCTGGCTCTAGGTTAGTGATCACACCATCGTGATTATCTGGGTCATGAAGATCTTTTTGTATAGTCCTTCTGTGTATTCTTGCCACCTCTTCTTAATATCTTCTCCTTCTACTGAAGTGAAAGTGAAAGACCTAGGACTTCCCTGGTGGCTCAGACGGTAAAGCATCTGCCTATAGTGTGGGAGACTCGGGTTCAATCTCTGGGTTGGGAAGATCTCCTGGAGAAGGAAATGGCAACCCACTCCAGTATACTTGCTTGGAAAAATCCCATGGACGAAGGAGCCTGGTAGGCTACAGTCCATGGGGTCGCAAAGAGTCAGAGTTTTTCTGTGTATTCTTGCCACCTCTTCTTAATATCTTCTGCTTCTATTAGGTCCATACAATTTCTGTCCTCTCTTGTGCTCATCTTTGCATGAAAATTTCCCTTGGTATCTCTGATTTTCTTGAAGAGATCTGTAGTCTTTCCCATCCTATTGTTTACCTCTATTTCTTTGCATTGATAACTGAAGAAGGCTTTCTTATCTCTCCTTGCTATTCTTTAGAACTCAGCATTCAAATGGATTTACCTTTCCTTTTCTCCTTTGCCTTTTGCTTCTCTTCTTTTCATAGGTATTTGTAAGGCCTCCTCAGACAACCATGTTACTTTTTTGCATTTCTTTTTCTTGGGGATGGTCTTGATCCCTGCCTCCTGACCAATGTTACAAACCTCTGTCCATAGTTCTTCAGGCACTCTATCAGATCTGATCCCTTGAATCTATTTGTCACGTCCACTGTATAATCATAAGGGATTTGAATTAGGTCATACCTGAATGATCTATTGGTTTTACCTAGAATTCCCTAGAATTCAAGTCTGAATTTGGCAATAAGGAGTTCATGATCTGAGCCACAGTTAGCTCCCAGTCTTGTTTTTGCTGACTGTATAGAGCTTCTCCATCTTGGCTGCAAAGAATATAATCAATTTGGTTTCAGTGTTGACCATCTGGTGATGCCCATGTGTAGAGTCTTCTCTTGTGTTGTTGGAATTCAGTTCAGTTCAATTCAGTCGCTCAGTCATGTCCGACTCTTTGTGACCCCATGAACCGCAGCATGCCAGGCCTCCCTGTCCATCACCAGTTCCCAGAGTCCACCCAAACTCATGTCCATTGAGTTGGTGATGCCATCCAACCATCTCATCCTCTGTCGTCCCCTTCTCCTCCTGCCCTCAATCTTTCCCAGCATCAGGGTCTTTTCCAATGAGTCAGCACTTCGCATCAGGTGGCCAAAGTATTGGAGTTTCAGCTTCAACATCAGTCCTTCCAGTAACACCCAGGACTTATCTCCTTTAGGATGGACTGGTTGGATCCCCGTGCAGTCCAACGGACTCTCAAGAGTCTTCTCCAACACCACAGTTCAAAAGCATCAATTCTTCGGTGCTCAGCTTTCTTCACAGTCCAACTCTCACATTCATCCATGACTACTGGAAAAACCATAGCCTTGACTAGATAGACTTTTGTTGACAAAGTAATGTCTCTGCTTTTCAATATGCTATCTAGGTTGGTCATAACTTTCCTTCCAAGGAGTAAGTGTCTTTTAATTTCATGGCTGCAATCACCATCTGCAGTGATTTTGGAGCTCAGAAATATAAAGTCAGACACTGTTTCCACTGTTTCCCCATCTATTTGCCATGAAATGATGGGACCAGATGCCATGATCTTGTTGGAATAGACATATAAAAATTAATTAGAACACAGCATGATTACTCTATGTTGAATAAAGACCAAAAGCAGGAGAATAACTCATTTACATGGGAGCTAGGGAAAACACTGCATAGGAAGTGACACTGAGCTGAGACACTAAGTCTTGGAATATATATGTCTGTTGCTGAGTAATGGAGAAGGATAAAAGGACATTTCAGACAGAAGAAAAAGAATGTACAAAAAGCATGGAGCTGATGAAGCAAATGTTCCACAGAGCAAGGAGCAAATAGTTTAGTGTGGCTAGAGCAGAGCATACTCGAGAAATAAATCAAGAAGTACAGATTAATTAATTCACTTGCTAAGACTCTTTTCCTCTGCTCATCAGTCTTCTCTTTATCCTATAGGAAGCTACTGAAGACTTCACTTGCTGAGAAAATAACTTAGGAGGACAAAGATATTTTGTGGGTTCAGGCCTAGAGGCCTCTCTTTTTATTGTGAGCAGCAGTGAGGAAGGAGGACATGGAGGTCGAGGGAGTTTTCAGGGCCCAACAAAAAACTTGTTTGTAAACTTTCCTGGTGGCTCAGGCGGTAAGGAGTCTGTCTGCAGTGCGGGAGACCTAGGTTTGATCTCTGGGTTGGGAAGATCCCCAGGAGAAGGAAATGGCAACCCACTCCAGTATTCTTGCCTGGAAAATCCCATGGACGGAGGAACCTGGCAGGCTACAATCCACAGGCTTGCAAAGAGTCAGACACGACTGAGAGACTTCACTTTCTTTCATGTAAACTTCTCAAGATATAAATAATTACTAGAATCAGAACTGTGCATCACTGACAACTACCACCAAGAGATGAAGAAAGCAGTAGCTTTAAAATTTTAGAAAATGAATTTTTACATGCAGTTTATTTATTTGAAAACAGAGATGCACATACAATTTTGAACAATAAAGCTGTACAACTTTATAAGGTAAAGCACATTTGAGTTTTTGCCCCAGTTAGTATTACAGAAATGCACAAATATTATGAGATGTTAAGTGAGCCTGGTGTTATTATATCAACCTCTTAGAGAGTTGAATTCGTGAAGTCACAGAGCCTCGGGTTTCAGTCTAGCTCTATCCCTTATTAACTATACAATCTTGGGCAAGTTGTTCAAGCTTGAGCCTCAGTTTCTTTATCTGAGAAAACCAACACAAAAACAATATCCTTCAGCACTGAAAGAATGAAATGACCTAATCAGCCTAAACACACCTTGCACAGTGTCTAATATATAATAGATCCTCTGTCAACATGGATGTCCTTAAGCCTCCTTATAAACATAATTGTTGAAGCCACCTGAACACCACCAAATGAGTTATAGAAACTCATCAGAAATTTTGGCCACCCATTCACTTGTTAAACTATGCAATTAGATAATGTCAAAAAAATACATATGGTTTTCTCAAGGGTTCACTTAAAATATTTAAATACCAAATCAAATTGAAGATAAAATACTGAAATCTTTTAAAAGGGTATCTGTATGTCATATGATAAATGATGAATCTCTTTAAATGTCTTACATACTTCCTTGAATAGTATTATCCTGTGACCTTCACTTTTGTACAGCAATAAAAGTACCTTGAGCCTGACAAGATTTATTGTTTCCAACTTATATCTCCTGCATTGGGTGTGAATTTCATTCCCATTAACACTGTACAATTTAAGACCTTTAATTCATAACCTTTGCAAACCTGAAACACCTCAGACCCCAAACAATCTAAAATAAATCAATATATAATGTTTTCTAAAGAAGAAAGGAAAAATAATAAAGTGATACATTTTTGCCCATATCACTAGGTCTGCTTGAATATGACAACCTCCTTCCTTTTCACTTGATAAATGTCTTGGGAATGCTTTGTTGCTTGCCTGATATGGAACTGAACTTATTTCAGGACATGTTTAATGAGTCATGGGAGAGGCTAAGAGTAAACCATTCTACTACTGCCCAGTCCTTCTAGAAAAACCTAGAGAGTGTTTGCAGCACATCTTTTTGTTGTTGTTGTTAAATTAATTTCTTTATTTTAATTGGAGGTTAATTACTTTACAATATCGTGGTGGTTTTCGCCATACGTTGACATGAATCAACCACAGGTGTACATATGTCCCCACATCCTGAACCACCATCGCCCCAACTCCCTCCCCACACCATCCCTCTGGGTTTGCAGCATATCTTGACGGCTGAGTAGATAAGACAATGGCTGTGCTAACTGATAAAGGAGGCTTAAGTTATTACTGACAGTCCAACCTGACTCCAATTTGACAAGTGGAATGAAAGTCGCTCAGTTGTATCCAACTCTTTGCGACTCCATGGACTATACAGTCCATGAAATTCTCCAGGCCAGAATACTGGAATGGGTAGCTTTTCCCTTCTCCAGGGGATCTTCCCAACCCAGGGATCGAACTCCAGTCTCCTGCATTGCAAGTGGATTCTTTACCAATTGAGCTACAAGGGAAGCCCAATTTGACAAGGGGATGTATAGACATTCAGTGTATCTTATGAAAATGTATTTCAGAAGCACATGCATGCATGCTAAGTTGCTTCAGTCATATCCAACTCTTTGTGACCCTATGGATGTCTCCTCTGTCCATAAGGATTCACCAGGCAAGAATACAGGAGTGGATTGCCATTCCCTTATCCAAGGGATCTTTCTGACCCAGGGGTTGGACCTGCTTCAGAAACACACTCAAATATATTTTGTTGTTCAGTTGCTAAGTCATGCCTGACTCTTTACAACCCCATGAACTGAATCATGCTAGGCTTCCCTGTCCTTCACTATCTCCTAGAGTATGCTCAAATGCATGTCCATTGAGTCGGTGATGTAATCCAATCATCTCATCCTCTTCCACCCTCTTCTCCTCCTGCCCTCTATCTTTCCCAGCATCAGGGTCTTTTTCAATCAGTCAGCTCTTCACATCAGGTAGCCAAAGTATTGGAGCTTCAGCTTCAGCATCAGTCCTTCCAATGAATATTCAGGGTTGATTTCCTTTAGGATTGACTGCTATCCAAAAGACTCTCAAGAGTCTTCTCCAGCACCACAATTTGAAAGCATCAATTCTTCAGCACTCAGCCTTCTCTTATGGTCCAACTCCCACATCTGTATACATGACTACTGGAAAACCTTAGCTTTGACTAGACAGGCCTTTGTCCACAAAGTGATGTCTCTGCTTTTTAATATGCTGTCTAGTTTTGTCATAGCTTTTCTTCCAAGGAGTGTCTTTTAATGTTCTGCCATTATGTTTAGTGGTTTCTATTGTCAGTAACACTTTGAATAAAATGAAGATTTTATCAGTAAATTTCCTAGTAGTCAAATATAATTCAAACCTTATTTTAAATTATAATTATTTATTTTCTTTATTTATGTGTGCAATGAAGTTGCACAAGGTACTGGTAACTACTCCTTTGAGAAGAATCCTTGGAAGGGGCTAGTTTGCAATTTTTAAAAATTCATCACATATACAACAATTTTTATATCTTTATTTTAAATGAGAATGTAAGCAACATGAGAACAACAGAGCCCAACAGAATGTAGGTGTTTAATAAATATTTGCTGAATGATAACAGAATCAATCTGTTCTCTAACAGAGCCTAAAAATGGTTCTTGCCATGGAAACCAGGCTCAAACTCAGTCTGAACCCTGTGCCAAAAATCCATAGATTACATGGCACATGGAATGCCACCTTACATGGTGAGTTCTTGGTAGTCTTCGTAAGGCTTAGGGCCTACTTCAAGAACGTGTCAAGTTTCTTGACAATATATCTTCATACATCGACTGAGAAAAATTTGTAATTTATATGAAAATATACTTCTTAGGAGATTTCTGCTAACTTAACAACATTACCACTCAGAAAATATGCTGTTCACAGATTACAGCAACTGCCTATAAATTGAGAGACTTTCATTCTGTTTCTTATCAATAAAAGAGTTGTAAAGGTTATCTCTCTCTCTCTGCAGTTAAAGATACATGAAGAGAAATAAGATACGTACCAGAAACAAAAAGATTTGGTATGAAAAAGTTAAGAGAAAGGATAGTGACTTAAAGAGTTGCCCAGGCATGATGCTGACAGTTATGGTATTTTATCATCCATACCAATCCACTAAGAACTCTTCCACTTTCATTAATATAATTTCATCAGAGATTGCTGGAATCTAAGCACTTATTCCTTTCAGAACTTCCCAAAATTCATGACACCAAGTTCAAATGCTCCCATTTTGAAGCCTAATATTTTTAACTGGTTTACAGTAACATATCATTTACCAACACCATTGCAAATTGAATTACCATTTATTTAATTAGTAACAGTGTATGTGGGGTCAAACACCTTTATTCACAAATTTTGTCCCATTTATTTTCAGGCATTTTCACCCCAAAACAAGAATGCTAAAGGGAAGAGAAAAATAAGAGACTGCGTGTAGAAGAATCAAAGTTCCATCACCAGCTTCTGTGGCCACCAGTAATCACCAAGATTCCCTGAAAGACAAGGACTTAGGAGGGTTTGAAAAAGTGTCAGCAGAAGAAGAGCTAGCATCTTCGAATATTTACTTGCATTGTTAACATTGCTCACATTCAGACCATAAGATAGCTTTGGACATTCATTATTTTAAGTGGAAATATTGAGGCTAATTACTCAACTATAGTGAAATTTTCCTTCAAACTTCAGGTTCAAAACTAAAGAGAAGAGACAGCAGGTAGCTGCTGATACCCCCCTACTCCTGGCATTATTATCTTGCTTTGGAAATGTGTTGTGAGAACAAAAAGAGTAATAAATTTTATAGAGGCTAAGAAAAAATATATATATTTATATTTGTGCTCTGCTTTGCTTAGTCGTCTTTGCAACCCCATTTAAAGAGTATCAAAGAGTATCAAATTTAAGTGCATCCACATAATGTAAGGGCTGACTTCCCTGATGGCTCAGATGGTAAAGAATCCACCTACAATGCAGGAGACCCAGATTCGATCCCTGAGTTGGGAAGTATTCTCGCCTGAGAATTCCATGGATAGAGGAGCCTCGCAGGCTACATTCTACGGGATCACAGGAAGTTGGACACAACTGAGCAACCGACACTCTCACTTTTACATAATATAAAACTTGAGTTCCAATTATGTAGCTGACAAACTTTCAAAAAAACTATTTCCCAACTATGATTATTTCACAACTTTCTAAAAGATAATGATATAAGAAATATTTCATAGTGTGCATGTAAGGATTTAAGAAACATTTTTTAGTTGAGAAGCAGAAGAGGGACTCTTATTCTCAAAATGTTTCTGAGATCTTTGATCCTCTAACACTTTAATCAGAATAACCTAGCTAAGGACATTTATTAAGTACTATCACGTTTGAACATCCAAATGCGTCTGTAAAATCTTCACTATATTAAGCTCACTCAGAAATAATTGAATTGGTACAGCATCACGTTTAAGATATCTTAAAAGATTTTAAAGATAAAATTCTGATTGGCTTATACTATACAAGGGTATAGAGGTTAGAAATTTTTAAAAAATTAAGTCACTTTGCACTAAGCATTAGCCATACAGCTAATGATTCTAAACTACTTTGTAGTTCCAGTTCCAATATCTTAGTATGGTGCACAAAATCCTTAGAAACAGGAGCTCCACTTATTTTATCACTCACCGTTTCCACTCTGTGACAAAGGACACCTCTAAGTCTTCCCTAAGTATTTCTATTTTCCTGTCCAGAAAACACCTACTTGACCTTGAAGGTTCTGTGAAGGTCACTATCTACATTCTAGAAAAAGTTAGTATCTTTTTTCTCTCCCATACTACTTCATACATATGCAGTCCAAGTGCTTTCAGTTCAGTTCAGTCTCTCAGTCATGACCAACTCTTTGCGACCCCATGGACTGCAGCATGCCAGGCTGCTTTGTCCATCACCAACTCCTGGCGCTTGCTCAAACTCATGTCCATTGCATCGGTGATGAAATCCAGCCATCTCATTCTCTGTCATCCCCTTCTCCTCCCGCCTTCAATCTTTCCCAGCATCAGGGTCTTTTCCAAAGAGTCAGTTCTTAACATCAGGTGGCCAAAGTATTGGAGTTTCAGTTTCAGCATAAGACTTTCCAATGAATATCCAGAGTTGACTTTCTTTAGGATTGACTGGTTGGATGTCCTTGCAGTCAAGGGAATCTCAAGAATTTTCTCCAACACCACAGTTCAAAAGCATCGATTCTTTGGTGCTCAACTTTCTTTATAGTCCAACTCTCACATCCATACATGACTACTGGAAAAAGCATAGCTTTGACTAGATGGACCTTTGTTGGCAAAGTAATGTGTCTGCTTTTTAATATGCTGCCTAGGTTGGGCATGGCTTTTTTTCCAAGGAACAACTGTCTTAATTTCATAGCTGCATAATATCAAAATGAATCTGCCACAGGTATACATGTGTTCCCCATCCTGAACCCTCCTCCCTCCTAAAAAAAAAAAAATAAATAAAGAGTCTTTTCCAACAACAACAACAAAAAAATTTCATAGCTGCAGTCACCATCTGCAGTGATTAAGGAGTCCCCAAAAATAAACTCTGTCACGGTTTCCATTGTTTCCTCATCTATTTGCCACAAGATGATGGGACCAGATGTCATGATCTTTGTTTTTTGAATGTTGAGTTTTAAGCCAACTTTTTCATTCTCCTCTTTCACTTTCATCAAGAGGCTCTTTAGTTCTTCTTCACTTTTTCCATAAGTGTGGCATCATCTGCATATCTGAGGTTATTGATATTTCTCCAGGCAATTTTGATTTCAGCTTGTGCTTCATTCAGCCCAGCATTTTGTATGATGTACTCTAGATATAAGTTAAATAAGCAGGGTGACAGTATATACCGTTGATGTTCTCTTTCCCCAATTTAGAACCAGTCTGTTGGTCCATGTCCAGTTCTAATTGTTGCTTCTTGACCTCCATACAGATTTCTGAGGAGGGAGGTCAGGTGGTCTGATATTCCCATCTCTTGAAGAATTTTTCAGTTTGTTGTGATCTACATAGTCAAAGACTTTGGTGTAATCAATAAAGCAGAAGTAGATGCCTTTTTTGGTATTCTTTTCCTTTTTCCATGATCCAGTGGATGTTGGCAATTTGATTTCTGGTTCCTCTGCCTTTTCTAAAGCCAGCTTGAACATCTGGAATTTCAAGATTCATGTACTTTTGAAGCCTGGGCTGGAGAATTTTGAGCATTACTTTGCTAGCATGTGAGCTGAGTATAATTGTGCCATAGTTTGAACATTCTTTGGCATTGCCTTTCTTTGGAATTGGAATGAAAGCTGACCTTTTTCAGTCCTGTGGCCACTGCTTCCTTTTCCAGATTTCCTACCGTATTGAGTGCAGCACTTTCACAGCATCATCTTTAAGGATTTGAAATAGCTCAACTGGAATTCCATCACTTCCACTAGCTTTCTTCATAGTGATGCTTCCTAAGGCCAAGTGCTTTAGTACTTTGTTTATATAGCTGTCTCTCTTGCTACATCCAAAGATGCTTTCAGAGTGGGCACCATTTTATGTTCATTTTTTGTGTCTTCTGCACTTGGATCAGTACCTAGCACTCAACATAATTTCAATAACTTGGTAAATTAAATCACTGAGTGAGCACAAACAGACAACATTATACCATTGAACAAAGCATGTGAAAATGTTTTAATGTGTTTTAATATGATGAACAAACACAAATTATCTGGGGAAGAATTAATTTACAGATGCATTTCTGAATTTTCCTTATCCATATGATCAGGCTCTACACCCAAGATGCTGACCAATGTAGATTGTGTGTTAGTCATTCAGTCGTGTCTGACTCTTTGTGACCCCATGGACTGTAGTCTTCCAGGCTCCTGTGTCCATGGAATTTTCAGGCAAGAATACTACAGTGGGCTGCCATTCCCTTCTCCATAGGATCTTCCCAGCCCAGGGATTGAACCCCCAATGTAGATTACATGCCCAGAATCCCTTTCTTTCTGGCTTACAGCCAGGTTTAGTCAGTGGAAACTCTTGACTCAGACTAAAAAGAGAGAGAAGATAAAGGTCAGAGTATTTATTCCCTGACTCCTCATCTCCAAGGCCACTTTGGGCAGCCCTGTCTAAATATTTACTTTATTCTATTAACTTCTCTCTCTCATTTTCCCCTGCAGAGTAGAGGTGGGACTCAGTGGGCAGGGTCTCTCTTCCTTGTCACTGTTGACATTTTAAGCATCATATTTCCATGTCATGAGCAGCTTCCCTGTGCTCTATATGATGTTTAGCAACATTCCTGGCCTCTATTCAGTAGATATAAATAATCTTTTTAGAGTAATCTACAGTTTATAGATTACTTTCACCTATTTAATCTCACTTGAGCTGCATAAGTCTATAAATAGACATTATTAGAACACTTACCTTTATAGATGAGGAAATGAAACTCATAGTAACTAAAAAACATGTACTAGGAAAAGTCCTATGGAGTGTAATAATAGGTACAAAGTGTTTTTATATCAAAGTCATAATTTCATTTCATATTGTAAACATATATTGACTAGATTTCCTTATATTATCATTTGCCTAAATTACAGCATTTCATCACCAGGGCCACTGAGTTTCCAGTGAAATGCAAAAGTCATGATGGAATTCTCTGGATGTTATATTAAATGTGAGTGATATAGTTAGTCATCTATTATATATATTTCTAACCCTTAGAAGAAAAATGTTGCAAGTATGTTGTATTAAGAATTGAAATCCTCTTCAAAGATAATATATACTGAACCCATTCTACAAAAATGCCCACCAGAATTACAATAGAAAAATAGAGTAATTCCAGGCATGCTTATGTATTTGATCATTTTACATTAATGCAAGAAAGATGTTTAATGCATTTCAGATTTCTAGGGACTGCTTCTTTCATTCCACTTCTCTTATAGAAAACCCAGTCCTATTGAAACTTGATCACTCAGCCAAAGAGATACAAACTGCTATCAGACTTTAAGGAACTAAGAGTTGTCAGCATATATGTGTCCTGCAAAGTTCAGAAATCAAAGAGGCTGCACGTAATGTCTCCCCTAGGATCTCAAGGAACATTAATTGATGAGAATTGATGAAACTGCATCTTTTCTCCAGGGTCTACATTTATTTTTTCTTTCCCAGGGGGACATTATTTTGGTTCCATAGTCTCCAATGGAAATACATGTGAGACTAAACTGAATGCATATCAGTAAGCTATGAATGAATGGCCTTTTCTAAATTAAAGCATAACTTTTCCTCTTTTGATAACTACTAGTCCAATCATAGTATGGGCTTCTGCAATCAAACAAATCATAAGCCACAGCAGTTAGAAAGAGAAGAATTATGTCTAGTGCCAGATATAATTACCTTTTACTGCCCTCAAGATAGCCCTGATATCATGTTATTCCTCTAGGTGCATCACTGTTAGGCCAAGTCCTAGAGAGTAAAGACACTATCCTTTATTGAGTTTCTGTTATGTCCCAGGATCTGTGCTCCATTATCCCATCAACCCTCATAATACCCCTACTTGGCACACAATGTTATTCTCAAATTACAGATGAGGATATTGAAGACTCAATGAGAAATCAAATTTACCCTGTTTCAAAGCTAATGTCACCTCTTTACTGCCTCTTGTTGATCAAGTCAGTCAGACCCTATCTAACAACAATCATAGTATTTAACTTAATTAGTACTTAATTAATAAGTTCAATTAATAAACAGTGTGCAAAGTTGCTGCAGTCAGAAATAGTCATTAAAGTTAAGAGTGAATCACTAAATCATATTACATCTCAAAACATTTGACACATTTATACATAAAATTTATCTTACAGAAAAAATCATTGCAGCTTTTTCTATCCTTAAGCTTTTTCAAATACAAAAAAAATTCTTTTGAGAGAAAAGTAAGATACAGAAATAATAATGAAATAATTATTTGGTGATTTCATGGGGAAAAGGCAGACTGGAGACTGCCCAAATAATATTTTGTGGTTTATAAACTGTGTTTATCAAGTTTTTAGAATGTTTGCCTATCAGACCTACAGTGAACAGAATGATTCCCCCCCAAGATATCCACATCCTAATCCCAGGAATTTATGAATATGTTAACCTACATAGCACAAGGAATTAAAAATGCAGATGGAATTAGCTTCTAATCAATTGATCATAAAATAAGAATTTTTTTGTATCATCCAAGTGGGTCTAATGTAATCACAATGTCCTTAAATGATTAAGAGAGAAACAGAAGACAGCCAGGGTGATATTTGAAAAAGACTCTTTACCAGCCATTGCTGGCTTTGAAGATGGACGAGAGTCAAGAGACAAAGATGCAGGCAGCTTTCAGAAACTGGAAAAGGCAAGAAAATAGATTCCCCTCTTGATCTTTCAAAAAGAAACACACAACAGACAATACATTGATAATAGCCTAGGGAGACCCATTTTTGACTTCTGACCATCAGATATATAAGAAATAAATAATTGCTATTTAAGTTATTATGTTATTAACAATTGGTTACAAAGGCAATAGAAAACTAATTCAAGACTGAAGTAAGGCCTGGAAGATACCTGGAAAATGGTGATTAGTTGCATTAGCCAACATCCCATAGGACATAAATTAAAGTCTCCTGGTTGTATAGTAGGAGATGTCTCCCTTTTCTTAAGTATGATTCAGCATTAACTATATAAAGTGTATTAAAACATTTTTCATTACACAAATGGTTTTAGCCAACACCTTTTTAAAAACCATGATATAAACTACCATGATGGAGAATAATTCAAAAATGCATTAAAAATACTTAAAGTGTTAAGACACATCATGCGTCTTGTTCAAATGATTAATTATACTGCTCTATTCTGATTCATGAAATAATTCACCATGATATCAATGATATAAAAGACCTAGTGATAAAAGCAAACTTTATTACTAAATGCTCAAAAGCCCACTGTAACAAAAATCTATCTCTGGTTTACTAGACTCTATTCAATTAAAAAAATTGAAAAACAAAATGAAAAGAAAAAAAGAATGAAGGAAAAATAAAGAAAATTCTCTTACATTAGCCAGACTTAGATAGTTAAAATAACCATTGCTAGCTGGAATGTTTTAGCATTAAATTAATTTCTAAGTACTACATACAGGTGCTCGTGATACTAACATATCAAACCACTAACATTCACCAGTGTAAATATACTTTCAATAGAATATCCCAACCTAAGGATAGGCTTAAACTGTTGCCCTGAGAGAATTATACAGAAATTCTGCAAATTCTGTAGAAAGTGAATGGGGTGGATTTCAGGAATAGTTATTGAAAATAAGGCCTCAGGAGACTGGAAAAGCTGGCAACACAAAAACAAGGAAACAGAGATGCCAAAATATGAAGGGGAAGATTGCAGCCAAGGCTAATTACACAGTGAACCCCATTCCAGAACACCTAGCCTTCTGCTCTCCTTTCAAGGTGCAGGCCTTATACCTGGCATGGTGCAGTCCACGAGGTCGCAAAGAATCAGAAACAACTGAGTGACTGAACAACAAGAACAATTTCCAGAAAATCAATTCAGTTGTTCTTCCAAAAAGTAACATTTTCCAAGTCTTTTTTTTTTTTTTACCATAAGCCTCAACAAGAGCATTTAAAATATGTGACCTTTCTGCATGCTGCTTCTTTTTAATATTTTTCAAAAATAATACAAATAAAATTTCTAATTTAAAAATATCATTGTCTAAATTCGAGTTATTAGCTTCTGTTATCTCTGGGAGATGAGAGACTTCCAGACCAAAATTTACCCCAGAACCAATACAATATTGTAAAGTAATTAGCCTCCAATTAAAATAAATAAATTTAAACTAAAACAAACATTACCCAAGAATTTAAAATATAATGTTATCTTATATCTACATTACTTTGCTAGCATGTGAGATGAGTGCAATTGGGCTATAATTTGAATATTCTTTGTCATTGCCTTTCTTTGGGATTGGAATGAAAACTGACCTTTTCCAGTTCTGTAGCCACTGCTGAGTTTTTCAGATTTGCTGGCATATCGAGTGCAGCACTTTCATAGCATCATCTTTTAGGATTTGAAATACCTCATCTAGAATTCCATTACCTTTGGAACTAGCTTTGCTCGTAGTGATATTTCCTAAGGCCCATTGGACTTCGCATTCCAGTATGTCTGGTTCTAGGTGAGTGATCACACCATTGTGGTTATCTGGGTCATGAAGATCTTTTTGTATAGTTTTTCTGTGTATTCTTGCCACCTCTTCTTAATATCTTCTGTTTCTGTCAGGTCCATACCATTTATGTCCTTTATTGTGCTCATCTTCGCATGAAATATTCCGTTGGTATCTCTAATTTTCTTGAAGAGATCTCTAGTCTTTCCCATTCTATTGTTTTCCTCTGTTTCATTGCACTGATCACTGAGGAAGGCTTTCTTATCTCTCCTTGCTATTCTTTGGAACTCTACATTCAAATGGGTATACTTTTCCTCTTCTCCTTTGCCTTTCACTTGTCTTCTTTTCTCAGCTATTTGTAAGGCCTCCTCAGACAACCATTTTGCCTTTTTGCACTTCTTTTTCTTGGGGATGGTCTTGATTCCTGCCTCTGTCAAATGTTCTTGTACAATGTCACAAACCTCCGTCCATAGTTCTTCAGGCACTCTGTCTATCAGATCTAGTCCCTTGAATCTATTTGTCACTTTCACTGTATAATTGTAAGGGATTTGATTTAGGTTATAACTGAATGGTCTACTGGTTTTCCCTACTTTCTTCAATTTAAGTCTGAATTTGGCAATAAGGAGTTCATGATCTGTAGAAAATTCTTAAAGAGATGGGAATACCAAACCACCTGACCTGCCTCCTCAGAAATCTGTATGCAGGTCAAAAAGCAACAATTAGAACAGGACATGGAACAACAGTCTGGTTTCAAATCGGGAAAGGAATATGTCAAGGCTGTATATTGTCACCCTGCTTATTTAACTTATATGCAGAGCACATCATGCGAAATGCCAGGCTGGATGAAGCACAAGATTCTCCTGGAATCAAGATTGCCAGGAGAAATATCAATAACCTCAGATACACACATGACACCACCCTTGTGGCAGAAAGTGAAGAACTAAAGAGCCTCTTGATAAAAGTGAAAGAAGAGAGTGAAAGCACTGGCTTAAAACTCAACACTCAGAAAACGAAGATCATGGCATGTGGTCCCATCATTTCATGGCAAATAGATGGGGAAACAATGGAAACAGCGAGAGATTTTATTTTGGGGGGCTCCAAAATCACTGCAGATGGTGACTGCAGCCATGAAATGAAAAGTTGCTTGTTCCTTGGAAGAAAAGCTATGACCAACCTAAATAGCATATTAAAAACCAGAGACATTACTTTGCCAACAAAGGCCCATCTAGTCAAATCTATGGTTTTTCCAGTAGTCATGTCTGGATGTGAGAATCGGACTATAAAGAAACCCGAGCACTGAAGAATCGATGCTTTTGAACTGTGGTGTTGGAGAAGACTCTTGAGAGTCCCTTGGACTGCGAGGAGATCCAACCTGTCTATCCTAAAGGAAATCAGTCCTGAATATTCAGTACTGATGCTGAAGCTGAAACTCCAATACTTTGGCCTCCTGGTGCGAATAACTGACTCATTGGATAAGACCCTGATGCTGGGAAAGATTGAAGGTGGGAGGAAAAGGGGACAACAGAGTGTGAGATGGTTGGATGGCATCATTCATGTGATGGACATGAATTTGAGTAGGCTCCAGGAATTGGTGATGGACTGGGAGGCCTGGCGTGCTGCAGTTCATGGGGTTGCAAAGAGTTGAACACGAATGGGCAACTGAACTGACTGAATATATATACATATGCTTAGTCGCTAAGTCATGTTCAACTCTTTGCGACTGTTTGGTCTGTAGCCTGCCAGGCTCCTCTGTCTATGGGATTTCCCAGGCAAGAACACTGGAGTGGGTTGCCATTTCCTTCTTCAGGGGATCTTCCGAATCCAGGGATCAAACCCGTGTCTCCTACGTATACATACATATATATACATACATATACAGGTCTTCCCTCATTGCTCAGTCAGTAAATCAACTGCCTGCAATGCAAGAGACCTGGGTTTGATTCCTGGGTCAGGAAGATCCCCTGGAGAAGGAAATGGCAATCCAATCCAGTATTCTTGCCTGGAGAATCCAATGGACAGAGGAGCCTGGTGGGCTACAGTCCACGGGATCACAAAGAGTCGGACCTGTCTTAGCGACTAAAACCACCATATAATGAACTAAGAAATTAGACCCTGAGTGGCATTGGCACTAAATAAGGAATATCTTACTCCTTTCTGCCACCTGGACAAAAAACTAAAGATCTATTGTGAAGTGACCCCTTTAAGAGATCAAGGGACCAAGTATGACAGGAGAAAGATCAACTAGGATTGTTTTATCTCCAAATGTTTTCCTCTGTATTCTGGATAATGTATTATATAAATCCCTTTGTTAGAAAGCTTCACATCAGGGCTTTTTGCTCTTCCAGAATCCTCCATGAATAGAAATATAACTTGGAGAGGCGATATTTTAAAAGCTCTCATCAACCAGTCACTTAAGTAGGATTATCTGGAAGCCAGTTGATAACAAATACCAGTGTTAATAGAACAAATGAAAGGTGCTCGGCTAAAAAAGAGAACACTAGAAGAAATGAAAAGCATCTAAAATAATTAGAAATTTAAGAAAAAAAATTATTAAGGTTTTTCTTAAGATCTCCCAGGCTATAATGCTTTTGATAATCAAGGCATAAATAAATACAAGGTATGAAAATACAAGATTACACAGCTGTTTTTAGAAAAATACAATTTATGATTCAGATGAATTGTTCTATTTTTCAAGGAAGTTGCCTCAAGAGGGTGTAAACATTCCAGTAATGTTGATTAAAAGCATCTATAGGACTTCTCTCTTGGAAATCGCTTTTCAGCATGTGTCTTTTTTTTCAGTCTCTTCAATGAGAGTAATAGTTCCCACTTAAAGGTAGTTTGATATGAGAATTCAGAGCCAACAGTTACAGTGAGAAAGTTTAGTTTTTGGTCAACGTGACAGATAACAAAGCAATGAGGCTAACTGAATTGCTCATGAACTGGTTCTAATTTTAACAATCAAAGAAAAAAGCCATTAGAAATGCATAAATAGCAAACACCTGTTGAAATGTAAAGGAGGATGAGGTTCCAATTCAGCTCTCATGAGAACAGTTAATGCCTATGTACAACAATGCAAGATTGATGCAGGGCTGATGCAGAAGAAAGAAATTAAAGCCATATTATAACTTGTGTGAAGTCATTAACTAGTCCAACCTTCCTAAGACCCAGTTAAGTCCTTCCCCAAATACCTATAACTCCCATGATAGCCATTACTATACTATATTAAAATTACAAGACTGTCTTTCATGAGACTGTGACTTCCTGTTTTATACACCTACTACCATAAGAAATCAATAATTGGGGGTTACATAGATGAATAAACAACATTCATTTGGACAGGTAACTTCCGGCAATCTTACTTAACATCCCTCCTCAATTAGGTTGATGGAGACACATCTTAGGCAAACTTCGAGATCTACATTTATTCTTATACTATTTTTAGTTATGCAATGGAGGAATATTTGAAACTTGCTGTTAAAAGAGAAAACCCCAAATTTTATAGTCCTTCATAGCTTTCTCAATGCAGCTAGGATCCTGAAAACTTCAAAAACTTTCGGTGTTTAAAATATTCTTATCACTTGGTTGCTTGGTACCTACTGACATCTGACTTCCTCTGAGACAGTGAGAAAACTCAGCCTGCTTGGTGGGAAAAATGAAGCTAGAGCAAGTATAAAAGCTTACAGAATGCCACAGGGGAAGAAAAAGAGCAGCACCTCAGACTATCACAAACTGTCTCTGCTGCAGAGGATGCTGAGGGGCTGAGAAACACAGATTGCCTAGTCTGATGTCCTGCAGAAGACTGCCAAGTGCAGAATGTCCACTTTGCTGAAGCCATTATTCCAGCAATCTTCCTCCACAACTTGAAATCTACTGAGAGGATTAATGATCATTTTTCTGAAAGCAGCTTTCAAAAATGCCAGCATGCCCCCAAATTTCAATGCTTCCTAAACTGATTTGTTTGGGAGGGGGGTTGCAAAGATAAATGTATGACTGTGTTAAAACTTAATGTCATTTGAGTTTGTGGGAGTATGGACATGTGTGTCTGTGTGTGTGTGTGTGTGAGAGAGAGAGAGTGTGTAGAAATAAGCACGAATATGGGAAGTAGAAGGTGCATAGGATTTTATGTTTTATTCTCCAACACTTTGCTCGGGGCTTGATAATTTTTTCAGACCTTTTCAACTATAAGTTTGAGGGGGAAATGTAGGTAATCATGAAGGTACAGAAAGATACAACTTCCTATCTGTATTTCCTTAGTTCTTTTATTTTTTACTATCTTTTGCTTTTGCTGAAAAAGTTCCTCCCCCATCCTTTTTTTTTTCTTCTTTTTCAATTATTCAGTAAAAAGGCCTAGCAAGAAACCAGCTTAAATGATAAAAAAAAAAAAAAGAAAGAAAAGAAACAAGCCAAACATATTTGGGGCCTCTGAACAAAATCCTGCTTTTTTTTTTTTTTGTAAATTGAGACTTTCCTCTCTGGTTCTGAAGCATATTTTTTTGCTCCTTTCTTCAATAAGACATTTCTGTTTTTACTCAGAGTGACAAAATAATACATCTTCAATTCTCCTCCACAGATGAGTGCTAGGAATAAAGTGACAACACCTATTTCTGGTAACAAGTAATTCTTTATTTTTAAAAACTGACTCTTCTAGGAAAATATTTAGCTTCAGCTTTGGCATCATTACTTCATTTTTGCCTAATCTCCCTCCATCCTCCTTGAAGATAGCTTGTTTACTATCATAGAAATGACATTCATCAATATCCAATGTTTCACTGTTTGATTTTTACAGTTTCTTATTTCCCATGAAGTTTTGAATACCTTGGGAAAATGAGATAAAGAAAAACCGAGTGATCTGTTCAACTTCAGAGATCAAGACCAAAATAAACCTTATAAAAGCTGCATCTGCCTCTCAGCCAGGATTGTACTAATGCGGAGGCATATTATATGGGAAAGTCATGCTTTTAGATGTGAGCATCTGTCTGCATTTCAACATCTTTTTATATGAAATAGATTGTGATGAATAATTTCTTTCTGATACTATTAAATATCAAAACAAAATTCACAGCTCAAGTGGCAGTCCTCTTTTAGTCCTTACTGATGCTAGAGATCAAAAGAGCAGCATGCAGGTCATCTCTGAACACGAGATAAGTTGCACAAGAGTTTATGACACAGTTAATTAAAAGCTAGAAGCGTGGCTGGATTTCCTTTGTTTAGGCTTCATGCAAATCGCTCTCATTTTCTTCGCCTAGCACCTCTGTAGCCTGAAATGTAGAACTGAGCATTTCTGATGTAGAGAAATGTATACAGACATACAAAGATTACAGAAGTACTGTGTATGGATTGATTTTATATTCACAAGCCATGTCTGTCCTTCCTTCACAATAGGCATATGCTATCCCATTAACTATAATGTGACATAGTGGGGACATCAAGCACTTTAAGTCCCTCAAGGTTTACATTATCTAATGATGGATAAACAATATGATAGATATTTGAAAGAATAAACATACAGGTAAAGTAAATTCTTCACTGAAGCTCTTCTTGGGTGAAACAGCAGTTACACAATTGTAACGTACTTGCCATTAGGAGTTTCTGCCCCGTGCTCTGAAAAAAATTGTTCTTGTTTCACAAAAGAACAATCAAAAAGTTCAAAAATAATAGAGATGAATTCTCCAGAACACATAGGCATGCATTTTTATTGCTTTCTTACTGTCAAAGGTAGGTATTCATACTATTATTTCTGGGGACTGAAAACAATTCCCTTCCCTAAGTGGATTAAAACATAAAAGACACAAACTACAAGGTGTATCCAGGAAACATTTTGCTAGATTGACAACTATACATACAATACAAACTGAATTGTGGATTTCATCAGGTCCTTACAATTTGGTTATGCTGAACACATGGCATTCTTTGTCTTTTCTTCTCTTTTCCTTTTTCTGAAAGTACACCAATATCTATATTGAAGTTTACAGATTCATCACTAATTATCCACATTCATACACTAAATTTGAATGATCTTTCCAACTCAAACCAAATTGTTCCATCTTCTACTTTGCTTATACTCTTATGATACACTAATGTTAAAATGTATGTATGATGCTCACACTTATAAGGCCAATGACTGTGCTGTGCTGTGCTTGGTTGCTCAGTTGTGTCTGAATCTTTTTGACCCCATGGACTCCTCTGTCCTGCCATGCTCCTCTGTCCATGGGAATTCTCCAGGCAAGAATACTGGAGTGGGTTGCATGCGCTCTTCCTGGGGATCTTCACAACCCAGGGATTGAACCCAAGTCTCCTGTATTGCAGCCGAATTCTTTACCAGCTGAGCTACTAGGGAAGCCCAAGCCAATGACTAACACTGATTAATTTCCAGAGTTCTTGGCTTTAAATCAGTTGTTTCCAAGTGGGAGTTCAACTTTTAACCATGTGGTAAAGAAGTGATCTGCTAGGCTCTGTAAGAATTCATGTGAGGTCTGGCTGGGATTATTAACTGGGTCCTTTACCAGTTAATCATATTTTCTTCTTATTAGTAGGAAATAACAGCAAGGATGGCAATACTTGTAATACTTATTGTTAAACAAACAAAATTCTTTGAATTATTAGGTGGAGTATGAAAATAACAGCCTCAAAAATTTGATTCACTAATTCTTAAACTTAAAAACTTTAAATCTTATAAAAATTATACTAAGACCAATCCAGATCACAAGTGTTAGAGACATATAGCTGAATCCAGAGTTATATTACAAAGATTTATATTTTGAGACATCCACCTGTTGAATAAGCAACCTATAATAAAGTATCATCAATACATTAGGAAGACACTGTCATAGCAGAAATGGGTATATCATTATTGTCATAAAGAAGCAATTTCAGATGGGCTTCAATGATACCCCTCTGAATTTAGGTGATTAAAAATGTCTCCAATTCTGTAAAGAAATTATCCTTCAATTAAAAAATAAATTTAAAATAAAAAATAAAAAATGTGTCTCATAAAGAAACATATATGAAGTTTAAATAAGGAAACAGACTGATAAAATGTTTTAAGAGAAAAAAACTGAAAATGACATAGGTCATATTTTAATCAAATGCTTAATAATCAGCACTAGTTTAAAGAAAGGGCTTCCCCTGGTGGCTCAGGGGTAAAGAATCTGACAGCCAAGCAGGAGATGTAAGTTCCATCCCTGGATGAGGAAGATTCCTTGGAGAAGGAAATGGCAATCCACTCCAGGATTCTTGCCTGGAAAATCCCATGTACAGAGGAGCCTGGCAGGCTACAGCCAATGGGGATCAAAAAGAGGCAGACATGACTAAGGGTCTAAACAACAATAACAAACACAAAGTAGGTTTTTAATTCTTTTTAAATAAAATTTTATTCTCATATAAAGGCATTTCCCATCCTAATCAAATGGCAATTTACAAAAATTAATAAATTTGTTTTTTCCTAGTTGTATTAATAACTTACAGAACAGACTATGTGTGAATACTTAATGAAATGAATAACATTAAAACAAAATAACAAAAAAGGGAAAATATATTTATGAGGTGTTCCCCAAAGAACAGAATGGGTAGAGAGAAAGTGGGAAGTGTGGACTAGTCTAATATCTATCTTCCCATTTTTTGATTTGAACTTTAAGTTTTAAGGTAGTACTATTAAAAAAAAAATTGGACTGAGTGACCCAATTTCAAGAACATAGTAAAAGATATTGAAATAGGAAGGTTGAAATATTATTGAAGCCTTTAAGAGAACTCAGTGAATTCAATTTCATTCTCACAAAACTAGTTGGCTATAAAATAGATGTGTTCCCTGTACTTGGCATATGCACAGCGGTGGACAGTGTGGCCTCTGCAGCCAGACTGTCTGCACTTGAACCTCAGCTCGGACACTTTGCAAATTGTGGGATGGTGAGCAAGTTACTCAGCTCCCTCTGTGTATCACTTTCCTCATCTACAGAATGAAGACAATTACAGGTGTTCTTGGTAGGGCTATTTAATGAGATAATCTATGTAAAATATGTTGATCAGTGTGTAGAACACAGCATGTTGAATAAGTTTAGCTATTATTTTTTTATTTTCCCACTGTAATTTAATCTCTGTGGGGGAAGGGATGTTTGTCTATGTTTATTAGTGCCATTTCTCCAGTGCCTAAAATAGTACCTGCTCATAATCACCTAATTGGCATAAGATAAGTATTTTCTCTCTGCAATGTTAACTGTATTACTTTTCTATGTGTAGGATATATTTATGTATATATATGCATATACATGGGCTTCCCAGGTGGCACTAGGGGTAAAGAACCCGCCAGCCAATGCAGGTAGATGTAAGAGACATAGGTTCTATCCCTGGGTCAGGAACATGCCCTGGAGGAGGGCAGGGCAACCCACTCCAGTATTCTTGCCAGGAGAATCCCATGGACAGAGGAGCCTGGCAGGCTGCAGTCCATGGCGTCACAAAGAGTAGGACATGACTGAAGTGACTTAGCACGCACATATTCATGCATATATATATCATACATATATATACATACATACATACACACAGTAGTTTCTTATGAAAGGTAAAATACTAAAATTAAGACTTTTTTGTAATGAAGTAAATTTTAATACTCCTGACCTAATAGCATTTGCACTGGTTTGGAAAAAATAGGCATTACCATCTTTTGTCCCTAATGCCATCTCTGTATATAAAACTGGTCCTTGTGTTCAACGAAAAGCAGATTTAGATATGATTAAAATAAATTCAGATTTAGGTTACACTTATTGCCATTTCCTTGAACAAAACAACTGTTTAACTTGCCATTTTTAATATTGGGTGTCAAATGTAAAGTTAGCTCAGAAAGTTTGTACTTCTTAGGAAAGATCTATTCGGTTGTTATGCTCCATTGCCTAGAAATTCTGATAAAGGACAGAGAAAAGAGCTTCCTTTTTCTGACGTTGATGGGTTTATCCTGTGTTATACCTAAAATATCACCATTTCCTACAGCCCAATGGATATATATATATATATATAGTTCCCAGGATGCTGCTGCTGCTGCTAAGTTGCTTCAGTCGTGTCTGACTCTGCGCGACCCCATAGACGGCAGCCCACCAGGCTCCTCCGTCCCTGGGATTCTCCAGGCAAGAACACTGGAGTGGGTTGCCATTGCCGTCTCCAATGTATGAAAGTGAAAAGTGAAAATGAAGTCACTCAGTCGTGTTCGACTCTTTGCGACCCCATGGACTGCAACCTACTAGGCTTCTCCACCCATGGGATTTTCCAGGCAAGAGTACTGGAGTGGGGTGCCATTGCCTTCTCCAGTTCCCAGGCTACTCATTATGTATTTTATCACATGAATTTTTAATTTTATTATGAAAATGAAAAGGCACAGTGAGGGAAAAAAAAAACAAAACAACTTGATGTGTCCATGGATTTGTATTGATGTACCGTGTTGCATGCATACATAATAATAGTTTGTGAAGAGTCACTCAGAGCGTGGGATCAGCCTTGGTTAAATGTTTGGCAATTTCCAACTGCTAGGGGGAATCAGACTCACTGGATCTTTGTCAGATCAATTATACCACTATGCATGATAATCCACTGAGACTGTCCTTGAAAAGGATTGCTGTTTCAACCGACTCCCTCCACCCTTTAACTCCTATTATTTTTTATTTGAACTTTAATGCTAATAATATACTAGATATTTTAGACTAAATATTAACATCATCATTTTAAAAAATTCTGTTACATTTGTGGAACAATTTTGGGACTATTCTATACAAATATTGATTTTACATAACCACTATACCTGCATGAACTTATATCAGTTGGCAAAATTAAAATAACTAAGATGGTATTTAATATCACCATCTGAGTCACCAGGAAAGCCCCATTTAATATCACAAATCCCTGTAAAACTTAAAACTGCAAAAAGCATTCAATGATGTGCATAAAAAGTTAGACAAACATAATGAGCTAAAAAATGAACTTCAAATTTTATGCACATGCATACCCATTACACATTCATATTTTTTCACAAAAGCTATAGTAATTTTTCATCAATGCCAAGAACATATCTATAGGGCTGCTTTCAGAAATTGATAGGAAAAAAAGGTTCTTGTAAAATGGAAAGGTTTAAAATGGAAGGTTCTTTTAACTTCTTTACTATGAAAGTACAGACTGTATGTGGTGAATGACAAGCTCAAGAAGAAACAATGGTCCCGTCAAACATGTTCTGTTCCAGTCAAGAATACATTCTGGTGTTCTGGCAGGACAAGATGAGCGCACGGCCTTTAAGAATACATTCTATTTTGGAGTGAATTGTGTGCCCTAGAAATTCATATGTTGAAGACCTGACCAAAATTAGAATCTTTCTGAGGCTAATTTATGGTTAAATGATATCAGAAGGGTTAAGGCCCTAATCTGATAGAACTGGTTTCCTTAGAAGAAGAGAAAGGAACACTAGAGCTCTCTGTCAATCTGCTGGCACCTTGATCTGGGACTTCTAGCCTCTGGAACTGTGAAAAAACAAATTACTGTGGTTTAAGGCACATAGTCTATGGTATTTTGTTATGGCAGACCTTGTGGACTAACACAGACTCTGTCTTGACTGCTGGGGATACACAGCAGGTATTGTGGACTAGAACAAAATGCACACAATAGCCTAAATACAAAAGCACATAAATTAAAATCTATCAGGATTTTTCTGTGATTGTACTATGCTAATGATAACTCTCAGGTTTGGAGAGAGAATTATTTTGGAGGAGAGTTGACTGCAAGTAGCTGAATGCACCTGCTTTATATAGAGAGGATGGGACCTATGAGGTTGTTTTCTTTTCCCCAGTTACATGTGTCACAAGGAGCAAATAATGGAACCTGTCTCCTGGAGCTGTTAGGAGAAGTCAATGTTATAATGTGGTATAGACACCGTTGCAGAGTGATTGACACAGGCAAGAGTACTGGAGTGGGGTGCCATTGCCTTCTTCTAAAGCTCAATAAATGATCATTCAATGTTAGAGACTGGATATGAGGAATGGAAGAAAAACTTCCAGGAAATACAGAATGGAAGAGGAAAGGACTGTTAAAAAGTAGTAAATTTATTTTAAAAGTATCAAAATGGATACAAACTATTGTGAGTCTTTCCTAAGCTACTTGCTTTGCAGCAATAAACTATTTCTTTTCCCTTTTCCCATTTAGATGTCATAGGCTCTGCAATGACTTTGGACAAAACCCAGTGTCTCCTGGTCTATGGATAGGTACACACCCTAGTTGCACCTTGATCAACATTACTTCAAAGAAATCAACCAGGATAAGAGAACATCAGAGGCTTCAAATAAGTGATTATGACAAAACAAACAAAAAGCACCAAGAAACTGAAACAAAACAAAAAAAAAAAACTTTTCATATAATATTACAGATAGTGAAAATATTCCAAAAGTGCAAATGCACTTTAAGTAGGGCTTAGAGAAATTCATAGATATGGAGAAATACTATCTCAAGTTACAGTAGTGTTTTATAAGTCCCAAACAGTTTATGTGACCCTCATAAACCCTGTCATATAATCAGAGCAAGGGTTATTATGTAAAATGACAGAAGATGAGTTTGAGAGGCTTCAAGACTTGAAAGGACTTACTTATACAAGGGTGCACTGGCCAGTCAGTGACACAGTTGGGGCAAAAGGCAGATTTTCCTATCACCTTATCAGGCTTCAGTTTTCTACTTTGTCAGAGGCTGTCAAAAACCAAAACCAGTAAGCAGAAGTTAGGAATTTCAGGGGCTCTAAACTTCAAGTCTTTTTTAGCCTGACCTACCCTCTGCAGTCAGAATTGAGAAGGGGGAAGTGTTAAAAATTCAGCTTTCTGGGATATCTATAGGAAAGACCTTTGTTACTATTGCTTAGTTTCTAAGTCCTGTCTGACTCTTTGCGACCCCATGCACTGTACCCCACCAGACTCCTCCTCTGTCCATGGGATTCTCCAGACAAGAATACTGGAATGAGTTGCCATTTCCTTCTCCAGGGGATCTTCTCCAGAGATCAAACCTGTGTCTCCTGCTTGGCTGGCAGATTCTCTGTCACCAAGCCACCTGAGAACCCCTTAGTAAAGACCTGAAGTGAAAGTCAAAGTGTTAGTTCTCAGTTGTGTCTGACTCCTTGCGACCCCAAGGACTGCAGCCCACCAGGCTCCTCTGTCCATGGGATTCTCCAGACAAAAACCCCAGTAAAGACCTAATAGCACTCAATTTCTGAGAATTTAATTAAATTAGGATAAGAAACAGCTACATGGCAATAATATGGCAACTATTTTGATTACAGTAGTCTAATAAAAATAATAGGGAGAAGGTGAGTGTATGGCCATGCAGTGGTTGCATTTTCCCCCCTTCTTTTCTCTTTCTTTGTTCCTCTTTTTCTCACGAACATACAGGGGTAGAAAATGAATGAAGATAGAGAGCACTGATACTGCAGGCTGAAAACCAAAACCAAAACCAAACAAAACAACTAGTAGAAATGGGAGAAAGTAAACACTGACTACTTTTTAACACCAGTCTTACAGTCATATAAAGCCGAGACATCTAGTGTCATCCCTCTGGTCACAAAATCAAGGACACAAACATTTGCTTTTATCAGGACTGAATACCCTTTGCTGCTATAATCTTACCTTACCTCCTGACTCCCAGCTGGAGTCCGAGACACATGGTGCCTAAAAGAGTTCTCAGTCTTCTAAACTAGGGAAGGCTGTTCACCCTTCCTCAGGGTCCTCATCAAAATCCCCATTTCTTAAGAACTATTGATCTTTGGGAGGTGCTGACCTCATTATCTGCTTAGAGCAATTTACACCCAGGTGTGCCAAAGACAGAATCAACTCCTTCAGAGGTTATTTGCAATTTAAAAGAGGCACTTCTTAGAATCTCGGGACTTCTAAGGAGTGCTTTTGAGTTGTAAGGCATTTCTCAGCTTCACTGCCCATCAGTCCACAGGAAGGACATATCCCCTCTCCTAGACTTCTTTCCTGAGTACATCAAGTACATGTTTCTCTTTACAGATATGCTAGACTCTGATCTTTAAAAACAACTGCTCCCCAGGGAGAGTCAGAATGAAAATGGAAAAAAATAATACATTATCAGTGAGCATAGGTTGGCACAGTGAATGAATAATGCTTGCAGGGATATATAAATAGACGAATACAGAGACCCGTGCATGTGCATGGGCATGCATGTATCCATATTTCCTCACAGATGAGGATCTCCCAAAAAATCCTGAAAACCCATATGTCTACACACCTCTTCACAGCCCCTCAAAATATACCAGAAGTCTACCGTGTGACCAGTGCCTCCCTCCCACATTTGCTTTAGTTTAATCTTTTTGAAGGGTTTGGTGTTTATAACACCACTAAGAAGAAGCCAGGAGGGGGAATCAGAGAATTGCTCATTTGGTAAAGAAACAAGAGACACACATCCTGCAGAGAAGGCAGGGACTCTAGCCAACCCGGCAGGTAGTCCTTTATCCTGGAGACATCACCCAGCAGGGAAAGAAAATAACAACTAGGATGTTCTCAGAGTTTGAAATAAAAGAGGTCATGCCACAGTTCAGTGATCTGATGTGGACGGATTTTCAGGCTACTTAGCACTAAAGCCCAGGCCCTTTGATCGTTGTTTGTTTCACAAATATTTAGGGGTATCTCCTCTATGCTGAGCACTCTAGCAGGCACTGGGAATATCTTGATGAACAAGACAAACTTGGGGGCAGTCTCTCTGAGCTTCACCTATCCCTTGCCTTAAGTACTAGTATATTATTTTTGCACTAAAGAGTTTTGTTTTAGCCATCATTTTAATTACAAAGCCTTGCATAGTGTATAAAAGACAAAGCAAATCAACCTATTCTCTATAAAATAGATGGATTACAAAAGTTATACACAACCAAGATAAGTGTTTTTCAAAATTACAGATAGAAATTATTCTCAGAGACATTTCAAACTGTGGAATTAATTACTTCTGGAGGATATCAGTAGTTTTTCTAGAGATAGCCTCAAAAATAAATGATAATCTTGGTTGCTTACCTAATTCTTGAAGTTTGTCTGTTTTTAATCTCATATGGGGCTGTTGTTTACAAAATAGGGTAATTGATTAGATCTTCAAGTTATACCCACAACACTTTTTTTGATAGTATAAAGTGTAGGTTGTGACTAGAACAAGTTTGAAAAACTGGATTTGTTCTAATTCTTTTGGGAAGAGTTTACCCAGGTAAGTCTAAAAATATACTATATTCAAAAGCACAAATTTCACCATTTCCACTAAATGCGTTCAGTACTTTTGAATTCTGACTGGCTATTTCTTCCAAGACTTGATAAAGTTCTTTGCTAGTTCCATCAGGGTCCTGAAAAAGCTATTCGTTACTCCAGTTTCCTTACCTCAGAAATGATAATGGTGCTTTTCCTCAAAGATTGCTCTGAGGAGCAAACATGAGTTCAATGATTTGAAACTTTAGAAGCATAAGGCAAACACAATCTATCATTTTTCTGCTCTGTAATCTTCTTTATAATACATCAATTCCATGAAGACAAAGACTTATCTTATTTTTCTTTGCATACTCAGTATCAGCTGATATTGTATGTGTTAAAGTAAATAAACTTTACTTAAATCCGCCTTTAATATCCTCATATTCCTCTTTAGTTTTTATAATGGAGAATGAAGGATTGCATTGTCATTTAAAATAAAATATCCAAATGCTAAAAGATATAAGGTGGTGGACTGCTTTGAGTCCATTTCGATTTGTCCATAGGTACCTCCCTAAAAGGTAAATTCCAGTAACTGAAAAGGAGAGTGGTCAGGAGATCTGAGGTGGAGAACATTTGGGAGCAGGGGGTTAAGTTAGGACAGAGGGGAAGTCTGTGCAGGGACAGGAACCAACGGCAAAATGTTCAAAGATGGAAAAAAAAACAAAAACAAGAAAACACTAGAGGGATGATAATAGACATCTCATAGCTTGCTGCTACTGATTATTCTGATTCAGCTTTTAAGCACACTAAAATCCTTGGGATTGTTAGTACTTTTTTGTTTTGATTTATTATGTTTTCTAATCATAACAGTAAATAGCCATTGTTTCCCATGTGGAACAATCTAAAGGGGTGGTTCTCATTCCTTTTGGGCTACTTCCACAATAAGACAAATTTTTTACATAGCAACCAAAAGCAGGGAGTAATGGAGGCATACAAACACAACTGAAATAAGGATTGCACAAGAAAATATTTAGCCTCACTGTATGAATGGCCTACTTGCATTTTTTCTGCTTTATTTTGCATTTTCCAGATTGTAGTAGAAATTCACAAATTGATTCATATACCCAAGTTTGCAAAATTGTGCCTTAGAATGTTCTTTGTGAAGGTATTCATAAACATCCGCTCCATGTGGCTACACATTAGTTTATCCCAAAAGTCTGGACATTTTTTTCTGTTTTTTTTTTTTTTTGTCTGTAACTTGTCTTTGAGTTGATGTGATTCAGTACAGGATTTTGTTTAAGTATACATCTAAGGAAGCTTACTACTTTAGGATGAGAAAACATAATATTTCCAAGAAGCCAAAAGTGGTAAGAAGTTTTTGTTTTTTACCAGTTTCTTACACTGGTCCTGTGCTCAAAACAAAATGAGAGATTGATGATAATTAGGTTTTACTGAAGAATTTCACTATAGTCTCAGTGATATTTCTGAAAATTTCCTTTTTGCAAAATTAAATAAATAGCTAATAAAATAAACAACTTGAAATACATGCTTTAGTGATTTACAAGTGTTAGTGAGCATTTCCTATCACTCTGTATATTTATGTTGTCCCAGTATTTTTTTTTCTTAAAAGGCTTTTATATTGATAATAATTCACCAAAAAATTCTCAAGAATCTAGAATTCTTGGTCAGTATCTCAAAACTTGGGGAAAACTTTAATAGGGCAGATGGTATGATAAATATATTACAAAATTACCAAAGTTTATATATGGAACACTTATTTTAGGCACACAAACACATACAACATAACAAACAGAGACATAAATATACAGAGAGAGTGAGAGGAAACATACAGAGAATTCTTGACTTACCTAGAAAATTACTATTTGTATAACTAAAATTCAGCTACTTGCTTTCTCAAAAATATATAACATGCTGAATTCTCAGAAGTTGCTTGAACTTATGTTACCTGACATCAAATAGAATAGTCTTCTGATAAACGAAAACTAAAAAAAATAGGTAGCTACATCTTCCTTCTGAATGTGACCACGATGACTTCTGTGAATCTAACTCAAAGGTTCTAAATTTTCTTAAGAAATTTAACAACAACAAAGTCATGAAAATTCTACAGATATTTTGGTCAATATTTAAAGACTAGGGAAAAAACAATCCACTGGCAGTGCCTGTGGTAAGCACAAAATAAATCTCTCGAATTTGTCTTAGAGAAAATACTTTTTATAAATGTTGCTCAAAGTCTTTGCATATAATCTGTGGGAGCACACACAAACACACACAGTGGCATTTAGAAATACACACATAGAATGCACAAGAGACACTACCCTTCACTCTAACAGAACTCTCTCCCTAGTCTGGAAAAGGCTTTGAATACGTAACACTTTAAAACTATTGAGTAATTTAGGATTTTATTCATAGTCATTATTTAATGTATTATAGACAGAGACTTCATAAACTTACTTTTCCTTGGTTTACACAAAGCCAGAGTCTTAAAATCATTGTTGAAATACATTTGTAGATTTTTTTTTAAAGACTTCATTATTAAATTCTGATAACTACCTCTCTGAGAATGTAGTTCCTGGTAAATGACACCCACTAATAGCACATTACTTTATTAATACTGTTTCTTTTATAAGTTTATTTATTTCAATACTATTTTTCCTTAAATGAGGAAAAAAAAAAAAAAAAGAAAATCAAATGCACAACAAATGGAACAAGCAGTGATTGGCTGACACCCCACGGCCAAGGGCAGGCTCCAGCAGGTTTCGAAGTAGCAAGGTCATCAGAGTATGGTGCATAATGGAGCATCATATTTGAGTGGAATTCAGCCAAACACAGTAATGTATGGATGTAGACGCATCTGAAAGAAGGAAAATAAAGATTTATGCAGGTAAAAAAAAAAAAAAAAAAAAAAAAACTATGAAGAAATTTCCCCAATGGCTTATGCCCAAAATTGGAATGTTGTGGTGGAGGTTTTGGAGAAAAGAATTTTTATTTGCAAATTATGTGTTTGTAAATAATAAATACATCCAGGTGGGAAAAAGTCAACTTGGATGAATCCTACTTGGAAGCTGTAATAGTTTTAAGTTGTTGTTTATAAACAGCATTGTATTGTAGAGTTCAGTACAAACATCACTAAATTCCTGAAAATAACCCTTTATCTGCCTTTAGAACATTAATTCACCAGAAGTGATAATTAAGATTAGTTTTAGTGGTTTCAGCTCAGTTCTTCTTGGAATGTGATTTCTCTCACAACACTAATGCTAAATAAAGCACTGTGTAATGTTCTGAAACAGAGTCGCTGCTTTAGAGATTCTAAGGGCTTTTAAAATAAATAAGATAGAAAAGCAAAGCTGACTCTCTCTTTATGTATGTATGTATATATATACACACACACATATATATGTGTGTATATATATATATATGCACAAGGATTCTACTATTTCTATAGTCATAAATGTAAACAAATGGATGATGAGCTTTGCTATAGCCTAGAATTTGGTTATATACAGGTTAAACATAAAACTCTAAACAATTATCATAGTAAATTTTCTATATATGACCTCTACTACCATCCTCTTCTAGGAAAAGGAATGTTAAAATATCTGAAAGCATTAGTGGCTATGATAAAGCAATGGTTTTGTTACATTTTATTTAGCTTTAAAAACAGTATGGGTTTTACATTTGAAATTAATAAATTCACCAATTTGTATTTTACCAATAGGTTAAATTTAGAATAGAAAAAGCTAGATTGGTAAACTCTCTACCAAGGAAACAATTCAATTGAAAAATAATAAAATGGCACTTTCTTTAAAAAAATAGAGGAAGAAAATAGTCCACAATTGTGTGTTAAGGACGCTATTTAAGTAAAGTGCATCTGCAAAGTTGGCAAAATGAAAAACAGTGTAGAAGCCAAAGGAGTCATCACTATTGATGGAAAAAGTAAAAGATCATCCCAATTAGAATGCATAGAAAGTTTTTTTTCATAAACAACATATAGAAAGCTTTATTCATTTCCATTACAAATACGTTTTTATTGAGGATATACTAAATGCTATATAGGAGCTTATGTCTACTGTCATTGTTCTGCTAAAATGAAAAATCCTCTTAACTTGTTGAATATATGTTCTAAACCATGTTAAGTTATTTTAATGAATGCCATCAATTGCTATCTTATATAAGGGGGAAAAACTATGAATTTCTGTTAAAAATCTATAAAATTTGGAATACAATTTCCCCAATAATTTTACAGATAAAAACTAGAACCCAAAGCAGAATTATATACTACTGTAAAAAACATCAGTTTTGATAGCCAAATATATAGTTATACATAAGAAAACCTCAAGAGATTTCTGTCACTATTGGAATACATAGAGAAAAAGTTATAGAAATTTAATTTTTTTTTCTCCTGTAGAATGATTAAAAAAAAGAACACTGGACTCTGCATTCCATGAGTTGGACTCTAGTCCACATTATATCCCTGATAATCTTATGATATCAGTCAAACTAACTTTCAAACTAAGCCTCAGTTTCTTCTACAAAGTGAGGAGACTGGTTTGGTTAATATCTTTTAATTGTAAAATGTGATATCTCTAGAAATTTTGACATTAAACATTTGATTATGATATATTTTATGTCAGTTTTGTTTGTGTTTAAAGTTTAAGTCTCTTCTACATATCAATGTATGAATATCACAGTAAATAAGAGCCTAATGGCATCATAGTTAGTTTACATGAATACATCTGTTTGTGTGTCTGTATGGGTGTGTGTGAGAGAGCAAGAGAGAGAGAGGGATTATGATACGTATTTATCACAGGAGTATGCTTTTCTACATGAGATATGTACTTACTCAAAAATAAAAGATAACAAGAAAGAATGTTTTTGTTACAGTTGTCCAGCTGCATGATTTACTTACAATTATTAAATTGATTTTGTGGTCTTAGGTCAAATTCATTAACTGACTTAGGAGAAGTTTGAGATAAGGTTCAAATGGTCATACCTGGACTTCAAAAAACCTGTATATTCATTGCAGATCAAATCAGTGAATGACCCTTTCCTTGATTCACAGACATCCAGAAAGCCAAGAGCTGTTTGGTAGATAGCTCCTGACTAAAGACACTGGCTAACTTTCATCAGTCACTAGCCTCTTGTCTATGATTTCTGGCCATATGTAACAGAAATCCCACCATATGCAGATTCATTCTGCCTCTTCAAAGTGTCCTCGGTCATAGATAGCAGAACCATATTGTAGAAGTAATGCTTATGGAGTTAAAGCAGAAAGCTGTGGTTGGCATCACCATGCAAATGCATTTCCACTATAATACATATGGTATAACATACATTCACAAATAAATTGATACTCAGTTTTCTTAGTGCTTAGAACTGTAATAGATGATGGCAAGTCATTTCTTGCTTCCAAAATCTAAGTAATTAAAAAAATAATTTCTGCCATATCTTTACAAAGTATATAATGGATATATCGACCACAAATTGATCAATTGAAGGGAACATTATTCTGATGACATTCAGCAGTTCTTTTAGGCAAAGGAAACTGTCACTGCAGTTAATATGAATTTTTCTTGAGTACTGCAGGATCAGCTACAAATAGAGTTTTAAGTTAATGTTTATTCAAGCTGTATCCTCTATCTGCTTGCCAAAAATAAAATACATTACCTTCCATTTACTAAATAAAATAAAAATTTTACTTGCCAGTACGTTATCTAAATAACATCATGGCACAGATAAGCTCGACAGGAGTTGAAAATAATATGCAAAGTAGGAACTATAGTTTTATATTGTCTATTAATCTTTTGAAATTATATTATTTTTAAGACAATTGAAAAATACTTAACACATAGTAAAATGAATAGAAAACAGAATGCTTCTGCTTTCATTTTACAAATCAAAAGCACAGTTGAACTTCCAGGTCACAAAACTTTAACAACCACCAAGGCCAGATTTACCAAGTAAAGGAAGAATGAAATGAAAAGGTGGATAGGATACTTAATGCTATCAACGATCCCCATTTTTCTCAATTAGACACATTATTTAGTTGAGAACAAGGGCTCTTGTTTGAATTGCAAAGGCCTAAAGTATGAAAACCTGGGCTACATCATCAAAAGTGCGGATTTCTGAAATAATTCCAGTATCTCTGCAACACATTATCTCCCAGATTCTGCCCAGGAATAACTATAGAAGATTGATTTGACTGTCCTTAGAACCCATGAAAACAAACAAAAAAGAGGAGGGGGCGTTTTTTTTTACAAACTTTCATTTCTACAAAGCTGTTTAACTCATTATAGCCTAACCATTAACAGAACTTAGGAGCAACACTTATTCTCAAGAAGATAAAAACACTGGAATAGACATCATTTTCATTGTATCACAAATAAGGAACTATATATAATAAGGCAATTCAGGAAAATTATAAATTAATAAAGGCTTTATGTCAGATAAAATCTTCTATTTTTTAATTAATCCCTACCATATGAAATTTAAAAACGGCAACTCTCAAGATTTTCTTTACATAAATTCAGCATTAAAGGGGAGAAATTATAAGAAAACTCTGAATTAAAAAAAAAGTTCAGGTTTAATCAAAGAAAATACATTTTGGTTAAGTTTAAAAAGGCAATATCTTTTAAAAATAAATACAGAAAATCATCTATCTACAGCACAAACAAAAATGAGAACAAAAAAGATCTCATTATGCCAGATGTCAAAACAGAATGTAAATTTGTAAATGGATCCCTTGTCTCCTGACAGCAATACTGAGTAGATGAAGCATATCAATTACTATCACTAATTACATTAAGGGGAATGTATTTCATTTGCCTTTATTTCATTTTAGATCAACTGTTTATTGTGGTTAAAACTTTATACATCTTTCAAGTGCTTAACAACATACACGTTTTCCAAAGTTACTTTTGGCAAACTGCATGGTTTATTTGAGTGGCTTTGTAGGTTTTCTCTTCTGATATATGGACTTCCTTGTTCAGTTAAGAGACTAACACCATACATTAGTTTATTTATAAGCCTATCACTTTGCCTTTTAGACAGGATGCCACCACACTCTTGATATTGACTGTTTTAAATATTCAAGAATATAGAGCTAACCCTATTTGATGAGTCAAATAAAACTTAAGTGACAGAGCAGAACATAGGAGGTAGTTGTATAAAATATCTATAAATCTGCCACTTGATATGTCCACTCAAAAGTTTATTTTACATAATTTAGAATGCAAATGTTAGTCAACCACAGGATACAAAGTTCTTTTAAGATGACAGTGAAGTACGTATTCTGCATAAAGATCTTTTCACATGCTTTCTCTTAACAAATTATCATTTTCTAAAGAAATCTCTACAAATCTCTATTTGTGGGTTCTATAACTAATGTTATAAAAGTGCTGTTACTTTTAACTGGAATCTTCCTTGTTTATAAAACAGATAAAAGCACCAAAAACAAAATAGAAATCTGCCTCTAAGCCTAGGTAAAGTGATAACAAACATACTTTCCACTTGGCATATTTTAGTTTAAAGGAAATAAGACTCACATACTTGAAAAGGCATCTTTATAAAAGTCATTTAATTCAATGTAGTTCAAACCTGTGTTTTCTTGGATTGCTTTGGTAACTGGATATAAAAGCATACTGTGTATTTTTCCTTATCCAAATAGCTACAATAAAGGAATACATCAAAAACATTTCTTTATAATGCTTATTTTTAAAATTATAGAAAACAATAAGAAATTAATATTTATCTCTTTTCTATACCTTTAATGAGCCCATCAATAACATCTTCAATGTGAGCCTAACAATGTGAGGCTATAAAATAAACTTTTTACATTGCCTTAATTAAGATCACACATTCCACATGCAAAACATATTTAATAGAACACTCTTTATTGGATATTGCTTGACAGACATAAATATGTTTCCTGAAATGTTCTGGCGGTAAGAAATATGTGATGTTTTATTAGCCGAGTTGCTACAGCTTTAGATACAGAAGTTTCCAAACGGTTTTCATTTGTTGTGTGTCAAATGTTGATGGGTGAGAAAAGTAAACTTTGTGAGTTATACACTCACACACACATTACACAAAACAAAACTTTCAAAAATAAATTATATATTTTCTGAAGTTCACCTCAGAATATACTTTGCTTTTTTTTTTAGTTTCCACATTTCACTGAGAAACAACTGTGTCAAATATTCCATAAAACCTTTATAGTCTCAATATATCACAATGCATACCAAAATATTTTCACACACACTACACCAAACATGAACATTTTTGTTACTTGGTTGAAATAATACATGATTCATGCAATTTACTTTTGCTTATGAACTTTTCATACCAAATACATATACTACAAATGCCAACTGCATATCCTCATAAAAGCCTAATTGTATAGATACTGAAATATTAAAATGTAGTTTTTTATGGCATTTACATATCATTAAATGTTTTTAAGTCAGCATTTTTGTCAGTCAGCATTTCAATATCTCAGACTTCGTACTTCATTTGCATGAATCAGCATCTGCTTATCTATAAAATTCTGCATAATGTATAATGTAGCTAAAACTATTTAGTGTCCAATTTGCATAGACAGCAGTAGTAACTTTAGAAATGTTGTCTTTGGATAAAATTATCCACTTAGTAGCACAAAAGAAAAGAATTTTAGGTTAAAACTAGCCATCCAAACAATTCACACATATTTATCTGGAAACAAAAAACGTAGCATGAATTAGAATTGTCAAACACTAAGAGAAGCGTAAAATACCACTTACAGTGTTTCCCTCTGTAACTTAGTACACTCTGGTATAAGGTGCAAACTATAGTGGTGTACCTTTTGTAAATGTCCTCTACTAAATAAATGGTATAAGAATTAGACCCGCATTAATTTCCTGCTATTAAAAATTTAACTAATAGCTTTAAGAGTGAAGACAAGACTTTGCAGAAGGTGCCCTGTCTTAGATATTTAAATATATGTGGGATGCATCTTACCTGTTTGCTGTATTTGTTATTGGTTTGACAGCTGTACTCAGAGCAGTGATCTGATCCAATTGAAATGTTGTCTCCTGCTCCCACAAATGTATTGGCTGGTGGTAGATCTTGTACGGCCTGGTGTTTTTTTCCTGCAGTTGGTGACTGGGGGTGAAGCTGGACAGTAGGCAAGGGGGAACTAGATTTGTAATGCCTGGCCAGGTCAGGACTGCCAGGCCCACCATTAACTGATCGGTATCGGCCCATGCTTGGGCTGTCTGACAGCTTCTCATTGACACTATCATACCTCTGTCCATTTGGTTTAGAAGCTTCTACAGTGACAATGCTGCTGTAGAGTGGCTGCTTAGATTTTTTGTTTTTCTTGTCCTTTTTAGGTTTTTTAGATTTGTCATGCTGTTGGGGTGTAAAAAAATCTTCATGATCTTTTTTGCCGGCTTCATAGCCATTTTTATTTTTCGACCGGCAGTATCTTGCCATCACTACAATTAAGATGATTAGAATCACAGTCATAATTCCAGCAACCACCCCAATGACAATACTGAGTCTCTGTTTGCTAATTTCATAGCTTGGGTCACCAGCTATATCCTGGGTGAGTGGGGTGTGCAAGCTTCTGGCTATCTGGGAGTCAATCACAGTTGCATTAGAAACACTTTCATTGACAAACACATGCACCAGAGTCGTGGTAGACTGGGAAGGCTGCCCACTGTCATTCACTTGCACCACCAACCTGTGCAAGCCATAATGCTTTTGGGTGAGTTTTCCCACTAAGGAAACCACACCACTGGTGGAATCAATCTCAAACAGCTTGAAGGGATTCCCTCCCACAATGCTGTAGTTAAGGTCTGCATTGATGCCATCATCACTGTCTGTTGCCAACACCGTAGCTACTACTGTCCTGACGTTACTTGAAGGTGGCAGTAAAGTGTAGGAAATATTTCTGGGAAGGGTGACAGTGGGAGCATTGTCATTCTCATCCATCACAAAGAGAGAGACAGTGGCTGTTGCAGATCTGGGGGGATCTCCCCCATCCACAGCTTTGACTCTGAAAGTGTATGTGGTCTGATGTTCTCTGTCAAAAGACATCGTGGAGTAAATAGTCCCCGTGTCATTTTCAATGGAAAAAATGTTACTGTTCTCCTCTATGTATAGGCTCATCTCTGCATTGCGCCCCTTGTCAGCATCCATCACTGTGACCATTCCCACGGGGCTGTTGGGCTGTAAATTTTCTTTCACATAAAAAGTAAAGACGTCCTGCATGAACTTAGGGTCATTGTCATTCTTGTCAGCCACCTGAACAATCACTGTGGTGCTGCCCTGTAGCACGGGGACGCCTTTGTCTCTGGCGTTAACTTTAAACTCGTACCTGTCAGTCTGCTCGCGGTCCAGCATGGTATTGACGAGGATGTCCCCAGAATCGGGATCGATGGCAAAGATCCCCATCACGGAAGAGTCCAGCGAGTAGGCGATTTCAGCGTTTTTCCCACTGTCCGCGTCTGTAGCCAGCACCGTGGCTACCCTCTCTCCGGGGATGTTGTTCTCAGGAAAGTACACCTCCACCACTGACTGGCCAAAGACAGGCGGGTTGTCATTGGTGTCTCCCACCTTGACAATCAGGGAGTTGTTGCTGGAGAGACTGGGGCTGCCCGAGTCCACCGCTACTATGACCACGTTGAACTCCCTGGTGGTCTCATAGTCCAAAGGGGCCGAGGTGTGCAGGAAGTACTTTTTCTTGTTCTGGTCGCCCTCTGTGTCACTGGCCGGCTTGAGCTGGAAGGGCACGTCGCCCACCACGGTGCAGGTGACCACTCCATTCTCGCCTTGGTCTCGGTCAGACACCTGTACCAGGGCGATGGGGGTGTCCACCAGAACGTCCTCGGCCACGTTGGCCACCCCGTCCTTGAGTGGGATACGCCCGATCTTGCGGATTTCAATGGACGGCACATTATCGTTCTCGTCCTTGATATTAAGGACCACCGTGGCTTTGTCTGTCTTGGGAGGCTGCCCGCGATCGCGGGCCATGACCGTGAAGCGCAGCTGATTCACTTCCTCGCGGTCTATACGGTGCAGGACACTGAGCCAGCCGGACGTCTCGTCTAGGCGCAGCAGCCGCCGCACGGACTCGGTAGCCGCCCCGAACACGTATTCAATCTGCCCGTTGACCCCCACGTCCAGGTCGGCGGCACGCAGCTGCAGGATAGGGGTCCCCGGGGCGCTGTTCTCGGCCAGGTCAGCCTCATACACGCTCTTCTCGAAGCGGGGGCTGTTGTCGTTCACGTCGGTGATGAGCACCCGCAGGATGGCCTGAGAGGAGCGAGGCGGGTCGCCACCGTCGCGCACCCTCAGGGTCAGTTCGTAGGAGTCGCGCTGTTCGCGGTCCAGCGCCCCCTTCACGATCAGTTGCGGCTGCTTTTCGCCATCCGGGGTGTCGGCCACCTGCAGTTCGAACACGCTGCTGCGTCCGCCCGGGCTGGTCCCGCCGCCGGCTTCTGGCGCGTCCAGCCTCCTCTTAGAGCCCCCGGGGCCGCTGCCGCTCCCGCCGTTCCCGCCGCCCCCGGGGTAGGGGGCGCTGTCGGCAGGCCCGGCGCGCCGGCCCTCGCCGCCGCCGCCGCCGCCGCCGCCCCCGGGCTCCTGTAGCAGCTCGTAGCGCTCAATGCCGTTGCGGCCGAAGTCGCGGTCGGTGGCGGTGGGCAGCAGGTATAGAGTGCCCACCGGCCGGTTCTCCTCCACCGTGAGCGTGAGCACGGGTGACGGGAAGGTGGGCGTGTTGTCGTTGATGTCGAGCACGATGACCCGACCCTCGAACAGGTCCACCCAGCTCTGCGAGGGCCCGATCACCGAGACCTCGAAGTCCAAGAAGCACTCGTTTTCGTCGAAGATCATCTGACACTGGGGCAGTTTCTCGCGGTCAATGCGCCGCTCGCTCGTACTCAGCTCGCCGGTGAGATTGTCGATCTTCAGGTACTCTGAGCCCGACTCGAGGCTGAAAGTCACCTCACCGGAGCCGGTCACGATGCCCAAGTCCGAGGCGACGTTGCCGATGCGGACGTCTGCTGGGCCCTCCTCGGCCAGTCGGTACCGGAGGAGTTGCTTGGCGGCCGCTAGGCTGAGCGAGAGCGGCAAGAGGAGACAGCAGCCCAGACACCAGGCGCGCGCCCATCCCATGGTCCGCATCCTCAGCATCTTCTCCTGCTGCTGCTGCTACTGCTCCTTCTAATTACGGCCCCTTGGCGCCCCCCTCCTCTGAGGCCCGTGGCCTGCCCTCCTCCCAGTCCTCTCCCCTCTCCGGGAAGGGAAGAAGCAAGAGGGAACGTAGGGAGGGGGCAAGAGCAGCGTCCAGAGTCGGCCAGGGGGTACCAGAGATAGAGCCTTCTTTTTTTTTCCTCCTCTTGCTTCTTCCGAAAGTTATTGTTTCATAATTTATGCAATGGGTGCTAATCGCCCGCTAGCCAGCCGCCGTTCAGTCGCAGTACTCACAGTTCACGGGACACTGCGCGCCGCGGGATCGGCGCCCCCCCAGAGTCATACCCGCAACCGGCAGAGGAACCCGGGCTCCCGTCACTGCTCAGTCGGATGGGGCTGGAACCGCTCCGGCAGGCGGGCGGTGGAGCCGGGAAGCGGCCGGGAGCGAGCCTGCAGCCTCCCCCGCCTGCCAATCCCGCTCGTCTTTGCTGCTACTCGAGTTGAGTCCAATTCACGTTCCAGCCACTCACTCCAGACCCAGCTTCTGCTCCGACTGCCCAGGCAAACGTGAGTCGCTTCCTGCAAGAGGTGCTAGGGCCAGCAACAAGCCAGTCTCAACTCCGACTCCGATCAGGCAGCGGGGGAGCCAGTCAACAGATCGAGAATGAAAAATCCCGGCAGGTCGCTTCGGGCACCGTGTAGTGGAGACGACTCGAGTCACACAGCGGTCCGCGTCCGGGTTCCCCCCGTGCGCGGAAAAGCAGCCCGAGCCATCTTCAGAGACGCCCTGAGTGTCGGTCCCGTCTCACCCAGAGAGCTCGGGTTTCTCTTTTTTTCTTAACAACTCTGCGCAAGGTCATTAGTCTCGAAGCCGCCTCCTGAAACCGCAGCAGCCGTTCGCCCGCGGGGGTGAAGGCTGAGCCGTGCGCACCGCGCGGTGCCCAAGTTTGGGTTCGCAGCCGCAGAGTCCGTGCCTTTCCTCACCTGCATTCGGCCCGCATGTCAGAGCACTGGGATCTGCAGCGCTGTGCGCGATTCAGGGAGGAGATTGCAGCCTCTCTCTCTCCCCGCTCTCTCTCTCTCGATCCCTCCCCTCCCTCTCTCCTCCTCCTCTCTCCTCCCTCCTCCCGTTTCCCCTTTCCCCTTCTCCCACTCCTCTCTCCCTCACGCTCCCTCTCCTTTCTCCCAGTCCCAATACAGGCAACTCGAGCTGAACTTGATCCCTTTGCAGTTCAAAGGTGAGCAAACCAGGCTTGGTGGGCAGGCGACGCTGGCCTGGCGAAAGACCCCAGCCGGGCTCCCCTAACGGCAATTAACAAAGATGCCCAATTCTGTCCGGATTTCCGAAGAAAAGCACAAGGCATGGGGTGGGGGGGGAGGGGAGGTGGAGTCAGAGACAGCTGCCAAGAAGCTTAAAAAAAAAAAAAAAAACACAACACAGTTTGCCAAGGGGAGAAAAAGTGCCAGTCGGTTGTTGCCTCGGAAGTGCCCTGGCACGGCGGGTGAATTCCGCAGTTGTCTCGTCCCCTCTGGTGTCTGGGAGAGTCTAGTGCTTGCGCTCCCGCCGCCCCTTTGGCTGCCACGGCTCTAAGACACTGAATGGCAAGTGGGAAGCTCCAGCTCGCCAGCCGCGAGCCGGAAACCCGCAAGTTTGCCCAAAGTGATGGTTGCTGCTGGGAGCTCTCTGCCTTGCTTGAGGCTCAAGCTTGTCCCTGACGCTACTGCGGCGGCGGTAGCAGTGAAGCCGTGGAAACTACACACTCTCAGAGAAGGAGGGAGGAGGACTGAGGGGGAGGGAAACAGGAGGGAGCACTAGCCAGCCGCCCCGCTCCGGAAAGCCCAGCTTCAGCTCCGGGGGCCACTTCAAGTGTGCGCAATCCTAACAAGTCACCCTTAAGACAAAGCTTGTCCCTCTCCCTCCCCAGCGAGTGCAGCCGCTGCCTTCTGGGGGAACTTGCTTTCCCTCCCTGGGGCTGGTAAATTTCCTTCTCTCTCTAGGTAATGCCGAGAGCGTGTGTGAGAGCGCCGAACATGTCAGCAAACGTTTCTCCTTCCCCTTCTCAGAGTGTGTTCTTCATCCCTGCCCCCTACTGTCTCTGGTTCGCGAATTAGCTTCTTGGTTAAGGCTTGGTCAGCTGTGGCTTCAGGGACCCAGCGTGTGGCCAGGGAGCTTACGCTGGTGTTCTGAGAAACCATGATGGGCTGCAGTCGTTAAGAGAGAACTGCGAACTCCTGAGAGTGGGACAGCGATCCTTTTTTGGGAGCGCAGAGTTACGAGGGTTGGGGTTTGAGGAGGGGGAGGGTGCTCTGTCTTTGTTTAAATGCTTGGCATTCCTGTCGCCGTGCTTGCTTACGGGGTAGACCGTGTGTGCGCGCGCCTGGGGAATAAACACATGTTGGAAGCCTCGATATTATTTTCTGAGCAGAAACCTGCAGCTTTTAGTAACTGGCAAAGTGTAGCGTCACCTATCTGGATAAAAGGGAAATAAACTTTAATGTCAACTTTGTGTACCAAACTGTCCCTCGCTCCTTTTCTCTCCTTCTCTTGACTTTGTGCCACTAGAACGTAGATGGTGTTCCCCCACGCGAGGCTTCCCCAGCTTTTCAGACACTGCCACCGCAGCTCGCCTCATCGGATTTCAAGTCTGGTCGCGTTTTCCGAACTATAGACATTTACTCTTCATTTATTTCAGCGGCAGTTAAACAAGGGGGCCTAGCCAGGATTGGGGGAGGGGGGTTGAAGTGGGTAGGAAATACTTGGAGGGAATTCTTAACCATCTCAAAAAAAGAATGGGGGCTGCTACTAGGTTTTGGTTAGTCTTCAGCCGGTTTGCTCAATTTAAAGGCATTAAAGGTCCTCCACTTAAAGGAAAATTTAAAGCGAAAAGAAGAAAAGAGAGAGAAATACGGCCAGAATGAGTACTCTACCTTTACGGTACCTATGTGAGGCGGCGAAATGATTTAAAGACAAACACCAATAAAGTCTTTGAGCAGACGTAGCGCGCGGTTATTTAGCCGGGCGCAGCCGGCAAGAATGGGGGGCAAGGCGGCAGAGATTTCCAAGCATTCCCTATGGGGGATCGTAGAGGTACGGAGGATGGAGCAATCGTGGTCTGTGCCAGGGAGCTGGCGAGTATTTTCCAGTCTGCTAAAACAGCAGCACTCTGGGGGTAGTGGCTCCTCCTCTTGAGGCCAGGCCGGGAATCCGGCCTTTCCACCCGCCTCCCCACCCCCTGTCCCTCCAACCTCCTACCCCTCGCAGGCACCGGAGCCTCTCCGCTCTATATCTGCAGCATCAGCGAGAACTGCTCGGCGCGCAGACTCAGTGCTCACCGCCGCAGTCTAGAGCCGGGGGGCGGGGGCGGGCGCCGCAGCGCAGAAGCGGCAGGCTAAGTGTCAATAAAGCCAAATTCCCCTTATATTGAGCAAACTCTGGTTTATCAGAACGCTGCCTCCCTGAGAACACCCAGTCCCGTTTTTTCCAGGGTCCAAGACGGAAGCCCGCGCATTCCAATACGTGGCAATATGGTGCAGTAAACTCAGTCCTTTCGCCGCCTTTCCTAAGATTTTGCAAACTTCGGGCAGCCGCGTAGGCAGAGACACTGTACACTCCCTCTTGCCTCGCCAGACTGTAAACTTGAACAAGCCTGTGCGCCCACCGCTCCGACGCGCAGTCTTTAGGCGCACACCAGCGGGGGGGGGGGGGGGGGGGGCGAAAAGAGTAGGCGGCTTTTCCCTAGAGCGTTGAAATTTCCTTCCAGATGACCGGGAGGTGGGGTGGAGTGGGGAGGCGGGGGGGCGGCGTCCTTCACAGTGGAGTGGTTTCCTCATTGCGAGTCACCAGCCCGCCCTCCCCACTCTCATCCCTACCAACTCCGCCGCGCAGCCAAACCGGCGTGGGAAATGGGTCCGACGTGCCGGGCATGGAGAATAGCGCGACCAGACTGCCGAGGCCTTGAAGCCTTCTGGCTTCTCCCTTCCCCCACGTTCCCCGGCTCCGACCTTTCCAGAGCAGCCCAGGAGTGTTGGCAGATTTGCCTGGTCGTTCGTTGGGTTCCTGGGAAAAGGAACGGAATGGGCGGGGTAGGGTTGTGGGCGAGGTGAGGAGAGCTTTCCAAGCGCCCTTGCCGCGGTCGGAGCTCCCGTCCTCTTCCGCCCCCTGTCTAGGGACTGACACTCCAACTCCTGCCTCCAGCCGGCGCGAAGGATGAATGGAGGCGAGAAGCCGATTCCCCCACCCCCGCCCCATTTCCGCAGTCTCAGAGCCAGTGTCACAAGTGCTCAGCAATTTCATTAAATGCAACCGGGGGGCTAAATCCCCCGCGGTACGAGACCTCACCAAGGGAATATGATATCTGGGTTCGCTCCCACCCACAAACCCCGCCCGGCCCTTCAAACCCGAGGCTGCATTTATCTTTTCAACCTGAGAGGAAAGGGTTCAGAAGGAAATGGAATCGAAAAGTGTAACCGGCTGCAATAAATTAAAGAGCGCGCTGCCGCTGCTGTTGCTTGGCGTCCAGAATTAGAGAAAACGAGATCAGTGTCCTAAAACCCGCCTTGATCAGATACAACGTCATCCCTTGTATGAACTAAAGTATCTGAGAGAATGTTAAAAAAAAATTTTTTTTAAGGACAATAAAAAGAAATGTCCCTTTGAAACGAAGGTTAAAAAGGAAAATTTATTATAGAAATATCACTGTATTCTAGTAGACAATAAAAGCTCGGCCAACGATTTCTTTTCTATGCCAATATCTTACAATACTCGGTAGTTTTTGGTTTTTCTTTTTAAATTTATCGACTAACCTTGCTTACTTAAAACTGCTTTGCAGTAAAAAAGAAAAATTCAATGACTGAGCTGAAAAATAGCATCCAGGGTCCGTGTTGTAGTTTAAGCCTTAAGAAAAGGCAGGAAGAGGAAAAACAACAACAAAAGTTTATGGGTTAGAATGAATACAAAGAAGTACGTGCCAGAGATGTCATCTCTGAGGGGCTTTCATTCATTATAGACGCTGTATTTACGATCATACAAGAAAAAAGGTTAAATACAGTAAACATGATAGCCAGTTCTGGAAAGAAATATAAAGCAGTTTGACGGCAAGGGAGAAAGTGACTCAAGAACGCCACCAAGGGACAAACTAAGGAAATGACACTCCTACATCTCCAAATCCGTTGACCTTTTATCTTTTTCGATGTTCCGTCATCTGTATCCACTTACGTATGTGTAAACACGTTTTTGAGGTCTTTACGATCAATCATTTCTCCAACTACTTCTGGTAAACTTGATACTTTAGTTTTCTTTCTCTAAATAATCAAAAACGACTGTCCCTTAAACCTGTCATTTTAATAGTAAGTATAACTCGACTTAGAGCAAATATGATTCTGAGTCCTGGGACTGCGAGAAACTACAGGAATCTTTTGCAGTCTTAAATTCATGCTTGTAGTATTAAAATGTGTAGTATACGTAAATGGCTAAAATATTCATTGAAATAACAGACTTTTTGATGGACATTAAAACTCAGCAGTTTAAATAAGGAAACCACAGATTTCCTTTTAAGCAGGTAATAACTGCTTGCATCAGTGGTTATTTAATTGGTCTCCAGTCAAGAAATAGAACAAGTTGTACAGTTTAAAGCATGAGATCATGTAATGCAAAGCCATATAATGCAATATATCAGTAGTAGAAGAACACAAGCTAAGAACTAAACTGATTCATACTGCCTATTTGAATAACTATTAAACATTTCCGTAAGTCTAGTACAAAAACTTAAGAGAAAAAGAAATTCATGAAAATAATTTTAAGAGTTTACTTAAATATTAGTTTATAGTCTGTGTGATTTGCTGATTTAAATGTAGTGTTTTTGTTTAAAAATGACACCTGATAGAAATATTTCACTTTAAGCACAGAACAAATTGAGGGAATGTTTTTCTAGAGTTTTAAATGTCAGAATATATTCAATATAACATAGATTTAAAATTTATGTGAAATATATCTAATCAGATACTGTAACTGACAAACGCATTTTTTATTTACAAGATGATTTATGGATTTTTCCAACTTTATGGTAATTTTTATACATTTGCAAATATCTAAGCTTGAGAGGAAAACAGTATTTTGCAAAATCTGGGTGAGTTTTTGGGAGAAAGACCCTTGATAGGTCAAAACAGTATATCCTATTATTTTTGACCATCTGAGGCTGTCCCCTGTCTTTATCTATAGTAAAAATTGAACATTCCAATGCCCTTTCCAGGAACCTGAGACATTTGGCATTTCTTTACTACCATGGCAGGATATGCCAAATGCTACTGTGACTAATGACCTCTAAACCTAGATAATATATTAAGGGTTTGGGGAAAAAATATCTCATTATAATGGATTGTATAATATAATACTCAAATAAATGACCTTGCTTGTACTAAGTATGGTTGAAAATTATGAATTAGCTTTATAAATTTTATTCCCTATGTTGACCTATGCTAACTAGATCATTTATGTTAATTACCAATACCAGGTAATATAAAACATTACTCAATCAAATTTAACCCATTAAAATTTAGAAAATACAAAATGTAGAATGTTTCTAGGACGGATAATATAGTAAGTTTGATTAACTACTTTACCACCAATGAGTTTTTCAGTGATATATGCTCATCCTTATATGATAATCCTTGGGACCTTTTCCCAAATACAATATTTGCTTGCTAACTTCTGGACCTAGGATAGGATTACTCTTCTCACCCCCCTTGTGGCTAGATGATGCCATTGACTAGGTCTGGGTAACTATTAATAGAAGTGGAAGTTCACCTCCAGAAGGAACAGGGATGGCTAAAATGAAATCACTATTCAACTCTGTCAGTTACACTGATTATTAACCTGATCTAGGACCAATACCTGGAAACTGTCAATACATTTCAGACCTACATTGACTTTGAAAGCAGTAATATGTTCTAAGTGGCTGTTTCAGCACTTTTTTAATGAATTATAGAAGTGAAGCTGGGTTAAAAGCCCTACCAAATAGATGATATGGGTTTCAACTATAATCCCTATAAAACAGCAGTTGTTCTATTTAGTCACAGGTGGAAATACAAGTTCCAATGGCAAGGCAAGTACTTGCTATATACATAAAGCAATATAAATTTGTACCTGGTGATTTTCAACATTAGCAGACACATTTCACTGTAGTTTATTTTTTCCTAATGACTGGTATGGCATTTTAGCACTTTAAATAGGACTGTGATAAAGTATTGTTGATGTACCATAAGATGGAAAGATAATATTGATTTTTGTATTTATGGCTATTCTTTTTAATTCTTGTTTTGACTGTGTAACTGATTTTCAATTGTGTCTCCAAAACACTAGATTTAAAAAAAAAAAAAAACTATATGGATGTAATTAGAAGCTTTTGATTTGGCTAATCTATGAATAAAATATCAAGTGTTTTGATGAATTATTAAACTAACAGCTGGGGTTAGTCAGAGTATATATCATCAACAGTATATATCTGAATTCAGCACTGAGAGGTTTACTACATCTTTCTGTTTCTGATCCTGTCTGTCTATTTGGAGGAAAGAAATTGTACCTGTCCTTGTCTTTTCAATGACATTTGATATAAAGCTTCTCTTTTTCATCTAACAAATTGGAAGGTTTGCTTCTTTCTTATAAAACAGAATTAAAACATATGAGAGAGGATGAGAGAAAAATACAATTAAAATAAGGTGTAACTGAAACAAAGGTAGTATCTCAGTTTCTGTTTTATCTTGCCTTACAGAATCATGCTTTGCAATGGTCTATAAACCAATGACTATGATGGCTACTCCATTTCTTCTAAGGGTTTCTTGCCCATAGTAGTAGATATAATGGTCATCTGAGTTAAATTCACCCATTCCAGTCCATTTTAGTTCGCTGATTCCTAAAATGTCGATGTTCACTCTTGCCATCTCCTGTTTGACCACTTCAAATTTGTCTTGATTGATGGACTTAATATTCCAGTTTCCTATGCAATATTGTTCTTTACACCATCAGATTTTACTTCCATCAGCAGTCACATCCATAACTGGGTGTTATTTTTTCTTTGGCTCAGTATCTTCATTCTTTCTGGAGTTATTTCTCTGCTGATTTCCGGTAGCATATTGGGGACCTACCGACCTGCGGAGTTCATCTTTCAGTGCCCTATCTTTTTGCCTTTTCATACTGTTCATGGGGTTGTCAAGGCAGGAATACTGAAGTGGTTTGCCATTCCCTTCTCCAGTGGACTATGTTTTGTCAGAACTCTCCACCATGACCCATCCGTCTTGGGTGGGCCTACATGGCATGGCTCATAGTTTCATTGAGTTAGACAGGCTGTGGTCCATGTGATCAGATTGGTTAGTTTTCTGTGATTGTGGTTTTCAGTCTGTCTGCCCTCTGATGGAGAAGGATAAGAGGCTTATGGAAGCTTCCTATTGGGAGACACTGACTGAGGAAACTAATCCAAGTCTATGCCCTGACCAGTATTGCTAAAGAAGCTGAAGTTGAACAGTTCTATGAAGACCTACAAGACCTTTTGAACTAATGCCCTCCAAAAGATGTCCTCTTCATTACAGGAGATTGGACTACAAAAGTAGGAAATCAAGAAATACCTGGAGTAACAGGCAAATTTGGCCTTGGAGTACAGAATTAAGCAGGGCAAAAGCTAACAGAGTTTTGCAAAGAGAACACACTGGTCATAGCAAACACCCTCTTCCAAAACACAAGAGAAGACTCTACATATCAGATCAGATCAGATCAGTCGCTCAGTCGTGTCTGACTCTTTGCGACTCCATGAATAGCAGCACGCCAGGCCTCTCTGTCCATCACCAACTCCTGGAGTTCACTGAGACTCACGTCCATCGAGTCAGCGATGCCATCCAGCCAGCGATGCCATCCAGCCATCTCATCCTCTGTTGTCCCCTTCTCCTCCTGTCCCCAATCCCTCCCAGCATCAGAGTCTTTTCCAATGAGTCAACTCTTCGCATGAGGTGGCCAAAGTACTGGAGTTTCAGCTTCAGCATCATTCCTTCCAAAGAAATCCCATGGCTGATCGCCTTCAGAATGGACTGGTTGGATCTCCTTGCAGTCCAAGGGACTCTCAAGAGTCTTCTCCAACACCACAGTTCAAAAGCATCAATTCTTCGGCACTCAGCCTTCTTCACAGTCCAACTCTCACATCCATACGTGACCACAGGAAAAACCATAGCCTTGACTAGACGAACCTTTGTTGGCAAAGTAATGTCTCTGTTTTGAATAAGCTATCTAGGTTGGTCATAACTTTCCTTTCAAGGAGTAAGCGTCTTTTAATTTCATGGCTGCAGTCACCATCTGTAGTGATTTTGGAGCCCAGAAAAATAAGGTCTGACACTGTTTCCACTGTTTCCCCATCTATTTCCCATGAAGTGGTGGGACCGGATGCCATGACCTTCGTTTTCTGAATGTTGAGCTTTAAGTCAACTTTTTCACTCTCCACTTTCATTTTCATCAAGAGGCTTTTTAGTTTCTCTTCACTTTCTGCCATAAGGGTGGTCTCATCTGCATATCTGAGGTTATTGATATTTCTCCCAGCAATCTTGATTCCAGTTTGTGTTTCTTCCAGCCCAGCATTTCTCATGATGTACTCTGCGTATAAGTTAAATAAAGAGGGTGACAATATACAGCCTTGACGAACTCCTTTTCCTATTTGGAACCAGTCTGTTGTTCCATGTCCAGTTCTAACTGTTGCATCCTGACCTGCATGCAAATTTCTCAAGAGGCAGATCAGGTGGTCTGGTATTCCCATCTCTTTCAGAATTGTCCACAGTTGATTGTGATCCACACAGTCAAAAGCTTTGGCATAGTCAATAAAGCAGAAATAGATTTTTTCTGGAACTCTCTTGCTTTTTCTATGATCCAGCGGATGTTGGCAATTTGATCTCTGCACATGGACATCACCCTATGGTCAACACCAAATCAGATTGATTATATTCTTCGCAGAAAAGATGGAGAAGCTCATACAGTCAGCAAAAACAAGACCGGGAGCTGACTGTGGCTCAGATCATGAACTCCTTAGTGCCAAATTCAGACAAATTGAAGAAAGTAGGAAAAACCACTAGACCATTAAGTTTTGACATAAATCAAATCCCTTACAATTATACAGTGGAAGTGACAGATAATTTCAAGGGATTAGATCTGATACACAAAGAATGACTGAAGAACTATGGACAGAGGTTCATGACATTTTACAGGAGCCAAGGGTCAAGAGCATCCCCAAGAAAAAGAAATGCGAAAAGGCAAAAGAGATGTCTGAGGAGGCATTACAAATAGCTGTGAAAAGAAGAGAGGCAAAAGGCAAAGGAGAAAAGGAAAGCTATACCTATTTGAATGCAGATTTCCAAAGAATAGCAAGGAGAGATAAGAATGCCTTCCTCAGTGATAAATGCAAAGAAATAGAGGAAAACAACAGAATGGGAAAGACTAGAGATCTCTTCAACAAAATTAAAGATACCAAGGGAAAATTTCATGCAAAGGGAACACAAAAAAGGACAGAAATGTTATGGACCTAACAGAAACAAAAGATATTAAGAAGAGGTGGGAAGAATACACAGATCTATACAAAAAAGACCTTCACGACTCAGATAATCATGATGGTATGATTACTTACCTAGAGCCAGACATCCTAAAATGTGAAGTCAAGTGGGCCTGAGGAAGAATCACTATGAACAAAGCTAGTGCAGGTGATGGAATTCCAGTTGAGCTACTTCAAATTCTAAAAGATCATCCTGTGAAAGTGCTGCACTCAGTATGCCAGCAAATTTGGAAAGTCAGCAGTGGCCACAGAACTGGAAAAGGTCAGTCTTCATTCCAATCCCAAAGAAAGGCAATGTCAAAGAGTACTCAAACTACTGCACAACTGCACTCACCTCACACACTAAGTCTCCAAGCCAGGCTTCAACAGTACATGAACTGTGAACTTTCAGATGTTCAAGTTGGATTTAGAAAAGGCAGAGGAACCAGAGATCAAATTGCCAACATCTGTTGGATCATTGAAAAAGCACGAGAGTTCCAGAAAAACATCTACTTCTGCTTTATTGACTATGCCAAAGCCTTTGATTGTGTGAATCACAATAAACTGTGGAAAATTCTGAAAGAGATAGGAATACCAGACCACCTGACCTGCCTCTTGAGAAATCTGTATGCAGGTTAAGCAGCAACAATTAGAACTGGTCGTGGAACAACAGACTGGTTCCAAATTGGAAAAGGAGTACGTTAAGGCTATGTATTGTCACCCTGCTTATTTAACTTATATGCAGAATATATCATGAGAAATGCTGGACTGGATGAAGCACAAGCTAGAATCAAGATTACCTGGAAAAATATCAGTAACTTCAGATATACAGATGACACCAGCTTTATGGCAGAAAGCGAAGAAGAACTAAAGAGCCTCTTGCTGAAAATGAAAGAGGAGAGTGAAAAAGTTGGCTTAAAGCTCAACATTCAGAAAACTAAGATCATGACATCTGGTCCCATCACTTCACAGCAGATAGATGAGAAAACAGTGGAAACAGTGACAGACTTCATTTTTGCGGGCTCCAAAATCACTGCATGGGGTGACTTCAGCCATGAAATGAAAAGACCCTTGCTCCTTGTAAGAAAAGTTATGACCAACCTAGAAAGCATATTAAAAAGCAGACACATTACTTTGCCAACAAAGGCCCATCTAGTCAAAGTTATGGCTTTCCCAGTAGTCATGTATGGGTGTGAGAGTTGGACTATTTGAATGTTGAGTGTTGAAGAATTGATGCTTTTGAACTGTGGCATTGGAGAAGACTCTTGAGAGTCCCTTGGACTGCAAGGAGATCCCATCAGTCTATCCTAAAGGAAATCAGTCCTGAATATTCATTGGAAGAATTGATGCTGAAGCTGAAACTCCAATACTTTAGCCTCCTGATGCGAAGAACTGACTCATTTAAAAAGACCCTGATGCTGGGCAATATTGAAGGCAGGAGGAGAAGGGGTCAACAGAGGATGAGATGGTTGGATGGCATCACCGACTCAATGGACATGAGTTTGAGTAAATCTCGGGAGTTGGTGATGGACAGGCATGCCATCGTGCTGCAGTCCATGGGGTCTCAAAGAGTTAGACAGGACTCAGCGACTGAACTGAACTGAACTGCTAAACCAATATTGTCTTCAACTGTCAAAAATTACTCTTTAAGCATCAGCATCTGTCTTTCTCTGTTTCTGAATTACTCCTCTGGGCAGAATTAATGTGATGCTAATGAACCTCATGCATTCAGGGTCTTTCACGTGCATCAACCTCTTCCAGTACCTTAGGGTGAGGGGGTGGGGTGCAACAATGTCTTTACATAGTCACATGTTTTTGAAATTTGCAAGAAAAGAATTTTTGGCACAATAGGTTACTAACACTGCTTCCTTCTTCAATTTCCTCTATCACACTTTCTGTTTAAATGGTGTTAGAGAGCCTTAGGCATTTTTGGGAATCTAGTTAAGGGGAAAGTTGAGATGAGGATACATCTAATTTGGGTGTGTCAAGAATGTTTTTATGGATTTAAGTCTTTTTCATTCACAGTTATTTCTATTAATAACAACCATGGCACAGAATGGCTCCCAAGAATTTGACATCCATTGTGCCAGCTTGCCCTGTGTGGTGGCACAATGGTACAGTGCCATGGCTTCTGTACAGTGATAGAATATCGCTTAGTGTGCTGCTTCTGCTAAGTCGCTTCAGTCATGTCTGACTCTGTGCGACCCCATAGACGGCAGCCCACCAGGCTCCCCCGTCCCTGGGATTCTCCAAGCAAGAATACTGGAGTGGGTTGCCATTTCCTTCTCCAATGCGTGAAAGTGAAAAGTGAAAGGGAAGTTGCTCAGTCGTGTCCGACTCTTAGTGACCCCATGGACTGTAGCTTATCAGGCTCTGCCATCCATGGGATTCTACAGGCAAGAGTACTGGAGTGGGGTGCCATCGCCTTCTCCGTCCCCTAGTGTGGGTTCCTAGAAATACATGGGGGATGAAGTGGAATCAAGGCTTAAGTGTGTGGGGCCAGAAACAAGTCTGCTGAAACTTCTAATTATTAGGTAAAAAATTCCAAATGCAAAATGGGCTTCTCTTTGACATCTAATTAAAACAAATATTCTGTCTTGTAGGAATTACTCAGTAAGGCAGAAGATACTCACTATTCTTTTGAGTGAGTGTGTTTGTATGTGTGTGTGATTTCTAAGCATAGATTTTACAAATACAGAAGATTTTCAGAATCCCTGTGTTTGAGGGTGCAAATGTATAGCAATATTGCAAATAGAGTCAGTATGTGTGTAGCTGGGTGACTTTTACATGCCAGTGTGTTGGAGTTACCATATCTGACATATCAAGTGACAAAGTCTGGCACTTGAACATGAAATGACACTCCATATATTCACCAGTGCAATAAAGATAGCCTAAAGAAACAAATACTTCTGTGACAAACTCATACTGTAAGCTATTCATCAATATGTCAAACTATGTTGTATTTATTCAGTTATTAAGTTTAAGACAGTGCAAAAACACTTAAAAATCTATTTCAATTGCTCTTCTATATGCCTTAATTTCAAATTGAGTCTATGTAGCATTTTTTCAAAAGTTTTGGTCACACCAAATTTAGGGGAAGCATTGTGATACATTTTTTATTTGTCAGATCTATAAAATGTGAAATTTCTTATAATTTATGATTTTTAAATAGACATTTATTTTGTAACTATTTTTGTATCTTATTCTATATTCTTTTTCTTAAGGAAGGTCACCCAAAAAATGTAAAGTTTATACAACTTGATTCTGTCCTGTCTTTGCTTGTAATAATTAAGAGCATAGACAGAGAGTGGTTGAAATAAATAAACCATGGACATCAAAGATTCCCCCAAATCATAAATTCAATTCTGCAAAAATAAAACAAATGTTAAGACTTTATATTACCTAATTTATAGATAAATACTGCTTAATACTGCTTAATTTCCTAAGGACAGTAATCATATTGCTATAGTAAGTTATTTTTAAATCAGATTGTTGGCGCTAGAAGTTGTTAAAGTGGCAACACAGTGAGAAAGAGTTGGGTGAAGTACTGAAAATAAAGAAACCACTTTTGAATTCCAGGGCCTCCACTCTGGACCTCTGTGATTTTTGATGAATAACTCTGAACCCAAGTATTTCATCATTTAATTCAATTCATCCAACATGTATTTAAATTCTATTTTATATCAGTCTATGTGTTAGATTTTGAACATAAGTAAATTCTAATACTTGCCTTTAAATAGCTCATATTTTAATTGTATTTATATAATGGGTACAACAAGTCACTTTTAAGGTTGTTGTAGGTAGTAAATGTGATAATTTCATAACAGAACTTAACACTGCTTGGAACAAATTAAATTCTTAATACAAGTTTTTTTAACTCTATTTTTCCTAATGCTCCTAAGGACATTGAGCATCCTACATTTTTCAGGATCTTCATTACTGTTTTGTACACATTTTCATAGTTTAGAATTGGAGTCATTTATACTTATATTGCTCTTCATTTGCTCAGGGGTCAGCAGACTATAGCCTTCAGACCAAATCTGGGCCTTGGCTTGTTTTCGTATGGCCTTCTGTGCCATGGATATTTTATTTTGTTTTTTTTTTACATTTTTTAAAGAGTTGTTAAAAACAAAAGAAAAAGAAGAAGGACACAGCATATGGCCCGGAAAGCCTAAACTGTTTAGTCTCTGACCCTTAACAAAAAACACTTTCTGATGTCTTTTTTTGAATATCAGTTTCATGAGTATAGTGATGATACTGAAAAATATAGTATTTCACATTCCATGTAAGAAAGGAGCTACTGCAATATGTAAGTGCCCAGATGGAACATTAGTTGCTAAGCTCCGTATGTAAAGCTCCATATCCATAAAGCTCTAGCTCCAGTGCACGCATGTCACATTACATAATCCATATGCATAGTGATATGCTGCTTTCATTACAACACAAAGAACTCATAGTGAACCTTGTAATGATGGTTATTACAGTGACCTTATAAAGATGGTCACTCCTCTTCCTGAGAGGTTCTTTGTTCCCTCTTCTTGAATGTGGACAGACTCTGTGACTGATTTTATCAGTAGGACACAGTGGGAGTAACATCATGCTGGTTCCTGTCCCTTGGAGTATTTTCATGGAAACTGTAAACTGCCGCTTAAGAAGTCCCATTACCCTGTGACTACCATGCTAGAGAGTCCTCATGGCACGTAGGTGTGGTAGGTGACAGTCTCAGCCAGGCCCTGACTTTCAGTCATGTCCTTTGAGACACAAGAGTCAAGCTATCTGGGACCCTTTTGAACAGTTCATCTGACAACTGAATACCACTGAGTGGTTGACAACACAGTTGACACCATGTGGAGCCAATGAATCACCCACCTGAGCCTGGCACACATTCTTGACCTATAAAATTTGGGTGAGATATTAATAAAAGTTTATTACTTTAAACCACTTTGTTTCAGGATGTTTGTTACCCAGCAATAGATGGTTGGAGCATGAATATTCTGTTTGCAAATTTAACAGAAGCTGAATGTCAGTACTAGATTTAATAATGATAATTGTTATCATACTGTGCTCATCTGTTTGCCAGACACCATTCTCAACACATTTAATAAGGTTATCATTTAATCTCTGAATATTATTGCTTAATATAATATTCCTACAAAGCTATTACATTACAGAGATTATTTTCTATGTAGCACAGAAGAGGATACTGAGACTTAAGGAAGTTAAGTTTCCTAATAACCTTATGAAGTTATCAGATTATGGGGATTATTTTATCCATAGTAAGATGAGGACACTGAAACTTAAGAAGGTTAAGGAGGTTAAGTAATGAAGAGATATCACAGCTATTAAGTGACTGAGGCTGGGGGATCCAATTTGGTTCACTCATATTTGAAAACCTTTGCTCTGATATACTATAAATAATACTTTACATTACAACGGAGAGCTGATCTAATTAGTTTATGCAGCCCATAAGCAGAGGCTCCAAACATCTTTCTTGTTTGTATACTCCATTTATTTAATCTCACGTGGTTCTCTCTTGTAAAAATCTGTCTTCCGTGTAGCTGATTTTAACTGACAGTTTGCTCAGAGTTTCCTGGACTGAAACTTAGAATAGGGCTGTATTTAAATGTACCTATCTCCTTTATGTCAGATCAAAGCAAGTATGCCATTTGTTCCTAGCTTTCAAGGGCCCTTCATTTGATTCAGAATATTTTAAAGGAAATACTCAGTCCAGGGGGTTTTATTTCCAAAGATGACATACAATCAATATTTGTGGAAAAAAATCCCATGATTTCATTTCTGCTTCACTGTAATGTTTTTGTTACCTTTGTGATCCATGCCACAAAAGAGTATTATAGGGCAATAAGTCACAGTATGGTAGGAACTATCATTATCTTGATATTTGCAAAAACAGGCTCTCTTTAAAAGGGTTATTGATAATCTAACTTTGTCAGTAGAGCACTATTTTGTAACAATAAAAAGAGTGCTTGGTAATATTAATTGAGAACTTACAGTATACCAGGGGCAATTCTAGGCTCTTCACATATATTAAATTATTTAATAAATAGTCCAATGAATTATTATTCATAAATCCCTCAAATTTGTATGTGTGTTTCTGCTTTTTGTAACTTATTTTAATTTTCCATCTTCTTTTATGGCTTTGACCTTCATTACATGCCTGAAGGATAGACAAGTAATGTGACAAGAACTTTACTACAAATAAAGAGTATCTTCATAAATGGATTGAATTACTGTGCAAATCATTATTCATTAATCACCAAAGTGCATTCCTGACTACATTCAAGTATAGGAAGGGCTGTCAGTTCAGTTCAGTTCAGTTCAATTGCTCAGTTCAGTCATGTCCGACTCTTTGTGATCTCATGGACTGCAGCATGCCAGGCTTCCCTGCCCATCACCAACTCCCGAAACTTGCTTAAACTCATGTCCATCAAGTCAGTGATGCCATCCAACCATCTCATCCAATCTCATGAACAGTGTGAAAAGTAAGGGCTGTACTTCAGAAATATCTAGGAGTCAAGAAGTCTAGAAGTCAAGGTGGCCACAGGAATTGCTTTGGTCAATGACATATAAGCAGAAATGATATGTGTCTTCCTGGTGGATGCATTTAGGAGCCAGCACACACTGTGTCATCTTTTCTTCTTTAACATTATATTAGGGTTCTCCAGAGAAACAGAATATATATGACTGAAATCTGTTCTCTCTTGCGTGCACATACGTGTGAGAGAGAACCAGGAGAGTCCATGGCATAAATTCTAGTCTAAAAATAGCACACTCTACCCAAGAATAGCTGATGTTTCAATCTGAGTCCCAAGGCTAGAGAAAAAAAAAAAAATGTCCCAGCTCAGGCAGTTAGGAGAAGTTTTCTCATACTCAGTCTTTTTGTTCTATTCGGTCCATCAACTGATTGGATGAGAATCACCCACATTAAGGAGGCCAATCTGTTTTACTCAGTCGACTGATTAAAATATTAATCCCAACCAAAAACATACTCATAGACAAACCCAGAATAATGGTTATGGGAACAAGAAGCAAACACGTTTTTATGTGTCAGCAGGAGTAATAGCAGTGCCAGTTGAATTTTCATTCCTTGATTCTTGATGTCTCGATTTCTGTGAATTCTGGCTATCATGGAAAGAGCACCATATGTTGAATATTGATTCAGAGCAAATACTGTCTTCCAATGAACCTTTCCCCAGCCCTTCAAGACACAGCCACCTAACTGGCACTGTAACTGAGTCTTCAAATTGCTATTTCACACTTTTATCAAGTCAGCTGCTTCAGGATGGTGAAACAAAGCATCTTGTACACTTAATCAATGCCAAAGGAGGCCTCAAACTATGTGGGGGAATAACAAAGATCATCACATTGCCAGAAGACCAAATATCTGTATCTTGATATCAAATAGTGAAAGTAAACAAAATACAGTCAAGCCATGGATGGGATGGGGCTTTACTTACATAGAGAAGAGATGGAGCAAAATCAGCTTCAGAAGTGTGCAATGGTCTATCCATTATGATTAGCAAGCTCCATCTTATCCCCTCATCCTGCTTCTACAAACAGCTGAAGAAGGGTCATTTGTCTGGGTGCATATCTCTCATGCCACATTAGAAGGACTTTGACCCCTCCTCCATGGAATCTGGAAAACTAAAAGATGGGGCTCTTCCTGAGGGCCATTGATGTACATGCCCAAGCGGAACAAAGCTACTCTTACTGAGACAGAAACAGAGAAAAATATTCCTGCACAAGTTGATAAGTCTGGTACAGGCTGTGTGGGCTCTTTATTGCTTGGTAAGGAAGCATTCTAGTCCCAAGGCCCATTCTCAGATGACGGAGTAGGGATGGAAAGACTGCACACATAAGGCTGTCTTTCCAAAAGGGAACACAATAAGAACAATGAATTCTATGACCATGAACCCATTGCTACATTTCTGTCATGAACTAAATCCCTTGATCAGAAGCAATGCTGAATGGAATACCATGATGAGGGATAAAGTATTGTGTAAATTGATGGATGAGAGTTTTGGTAGAAGCACTTCATTCAGGAAAGGTAAATCTCCATCCAGACTAAGTATCTATTAAGGCAAGAACAAGAGACTGTCCCTTTCATGATGGAAGTAGTCCGATGTAATCAACCTGCCACCAGGTAGCTTGTTGATCGCTTTCAGGAATGGTGTTGGGTCTTGCTGATGGCATATTGGGCATTCAGCTATGACTAAAGCCAAGCTGGCCCTGGTGAGTGGAAATCCACATTGCTGAGCCCCTGCATAAGCTTCATCCCTCTTACCATAGGCACTTTGTTCTTGAGTCCATTGAGCAATAACAGGAGTGGCTGAAGAAATACACTGACTGGCGTTACAGAATGGGTAATATTAACAACTTGACTATTAAAATTCTCCTCTGTTGAGAATTCAGGCTCTGTTGAGTTCAGGCTTCCCTGGTGGTTCAAATGGTAAAGAATCTACCTGCAATGCAGGAGACCCAGGTTCAATCTTTGGGTGGGGAAGATCTCCTGGAGAAGGGAATGGCAACCCACTCTAGTCTTCTTGCCTGGAGAATCCCATGGAAAGAGGAGCTTGTCATGCTGTAGCCCATGGGATCACAAAGAGTTGGACATGACTAAGCAACTAACATTTCATTTCATTTCATTTCTGCTAAGGTCACCCTTTAGTGAAAATTCACACAGGACACTCAAGCTTCCTAGATGGCTTATCAGTAAAGAATCTACCTGCAAAGCAGGAGATGTGGGTTTGATCCCTGGATCAGGAAGATCTCCAGGAGAAGGAACTGACAATGCACTCCAGTATTCTTGCCTGGGAAATCTTATGATCAGAGGAGTCTGTGGGCTACAGTCCACGGGGTTGCATAAGTGTCGGCCAAGACTTAGTGACTAAACAACAAGGACACACATAATTCCATATTTTTTTGCCTTTTCAGAGAGGCCTATCTCTTTCCCAAATTTTCTTATCACCAATTTTCAAGTCATTTTCCTTCTAGGTCTGTATCCATCCAGCCAACCAATTGGCTATAACCCATTAATCATTATAAACAAGCCTCTGGCAATTTCTCCTTCTATGCCAAGTGAATGACAGCTGTACTGCTTGAAGTTCTGATCACTAGTAAGATTTCTTGTCACTATTACCATAAGAGGAATGTAAGGTAATGCCTGCATATTGTGCAGAATCATTTGTAAACCAAACACTGTTTTCTTCCTCTGTCAACTGCTTGCAGGAAACTCCCTATGAGGTCAGAGATGCAGATGGATGGAGAAGGCAGTGTAGGAGGATTGGGGACCGTGAACATTTGGACCACTTCTTAATGTAACTTACTTGTGCCTTCTGGGCCTGCTTGGGTTTAATCATATGCATAAACAACATCCATTTGATAATGGAGTACTGCTGTGCACATCCAACTTCACAAGTCCCAGCTCATGATGGGCAGCTCAGGTCACATTAGCATATCATTTCTTCCCAGTTAATGCCTTTACTTTAACAGTAGATAACGTGAAAAGATGGGAATCCAACTTTAATTGTAATTTAACCAAACTACAAGATATTTTTTGGTTCAATTTCCAGCAATCTCAGCACTGTAACTACAGGAGATAAGGATCTGCTTGAGGTCACATATAGAAACTTTCAGGTCATGAATATGATACTTGAGTTGGGAATTGAAATCTCTGAGCTCATCCTTATTTCCAACTAAAATAAGAGTGTTATGGAAATTAAAATGGAGGAAGTCTTGTTCAGGATTCAGAAGCCGGAGAGCAGGCCTTGGATCTTACTTCTGACCTGCCTGGACACTGCCTGGATTCCACGCCTACCCACAAGCACAACTAGTCAGGCAGCACTTCAGATAAGGAGAGTGCATCTTTGAATTCTTGAGCCCCTGGAAGCCTGGCCAACAGGGCTAGGGTTTAATGATATCCTATGACTCTTAAGAGAAAACAAGCAACATTCTAAATAATGTTAAAGGAAAATAAGACTGCATTTTTGCATGCAAATTGATAATGATATCAGTCTGAGGCCTGGGATTATAAGCAAGAACCCCTGAAACTGAAACTTGAAGTCTCACCCATGGAGCAGACACACTTCCCGGGACCTTTTTCCAACTGGGACTCCAGGTTGCTGTCAATAGGCACTTTCAGCACACTGTTTAAGTCTGGGTGTTGGTCAGCCCAATTTGGTGATGTATGTGCTATTACTCTTCTCTATTGTTTCTATTTCTCTTTTCTTTTAAAAATTGTATATTGAAATTAAGTTAAATAATCCTCTATTAAATATTGACATTATTTGTTTGTGTGTAATGAGTGGTTTCTTTTCTTAATTAATCCTTCAAACCTGAAACAAAAGTAAAACTTCCAGCAAAACAAGGAGTAACTAGTCAATCTCATAATATAGCTTAGTTAAAGTATCTAATAGAGAATCATCAAGATCCTTGCTTCTCCTTTGTGGCTGATTAGGAGTATCCAGTGGTAATATTCGGCAAACCTCTAGAGCCAGATCACTCCATGGACTATCAGTACTTTCTCTTTACATCTAATCAGGTTAGAGAGCCAATTCCAGAGACCTCAGAAGCAATTCATAAAACTCATCCTTAAATTTCTGTTCCTCTAATAGCACTCTGGGTACCAAAATATGTATTACATTAGTCTCCAGAAACTATCAGAAATAGGATACATGCATATACATGCATATACATGTGTACACACATCTCGCATATTAGTGAAAGAGAGAGAAAGAATGAAAGATTATAAAGAACTGCCTCAAATAATTTTGGAAGCCAAAAAGGCCCAAGATCTGTGGTTGACAGGTTCAGGACTCAAGAAAAGACACAATTCCAGCCTGAGTCCAAAGACTGGGGGAAAAAAAAAATCAATGTTCCAACTCAAGTGGTAAGACAGGAGAACCCTGTTACTCAGCCTTTTTATTCTATGCAGGTATTCCGGTCTTCAACTCTTTAGATGAGGGCCACCCACATTAAGAGGGGCAGTCTTCTTCACTCAGTCTATTGATTCAAATGTTAACCTCATCTAAAAACATCCTGATGAACCCACCAGTAGGTTTGACTAAATATCTGGACACTGTATGGCCTGATTAAATTAATACATACAATTAATCATTACAGCATGTTAATATATATTCATCATAAGATTAAAGCGTCCTGGAGTGTTTAGCCAACATGCAGACTATACAAACATCCTCTAGTCATCCTTGGTAAGGTACTGTAATAAATGTTCAAGCTAATAACTGGTTATGGGAGTGAGGGATTTTAGTAGTACCTGATTAATTGTAGCCTTATTAAATTAGTTAATTCAGTTGCCCAGGATGGTCACTCAAACCTTGAGTAATCTTTGCAAGAGTGAGACAGAAACTCTTGCTATTTTATGTTCCTGAGATTTAGGGAATGTTTGTTTCAGTGGCAAAATGTAGCCCATTTTGACAGATGTAGTCTCAATCTGTAAAACGTGGGGTTTTAACTAGATATCTTTAAAGTCACTTACAGAACTTACATTCTATGATTTTAGGTTTCCCGATTTCAAATAGGAAAACTCAATCATATGAAAGCAAAACAACTATACCTAAGCACTCAGTGCATTAAATGAAATTCTGTGGCCAGAATTGTGGTTTTCAAATTATCTACCCAGTAATCTGTTTCCATTACATTGCCTCATGCGCTCTTAAACTCAGCAACTGTTTAAAGGAAGCATTAAAATATATACTTTATTTGGGAATGATTTTTATCTAGGAATTAACTGATTATTATGGCACCTTTTGGAATGTACCATTTGAAAATGCCAGAGTAGCTCATCAGTAGTCAGTTTCACGCAAAAAATTCAACCTAAACTCATGTTATTTACTAACTTTGTACCTAGCCATTAGCAAGGGAGTATGGGAAATGCAGAAGTATATGATGTGATCCAAGTAATTTCATTAATTTTATCTTAACCAGCATAGAATATAATCACACATAAATGACACATTTAATTTGTTTAGTATGAAACTATTTATGCCTTGATTTCTTATGGAGAACAACAGTCCTCTAGGGTAGGGTAGGACTAACTATGATGTAATGTGAAATTATGAAAGGTATTTCTGAAAGCTAGCAAATCAGAGTCTAGCATCTAATGAGCGAAAGTACCTTCAAATCTGTCACATTGAGAAATTGTGTGACTACACCTCGAGATACAGCGAGTGCCCCGAACATTCTTGGATTTCCTCTTCAGGGTACTTGAGGCATTTTTGTGACCATTTTGTCCATTGAATGTGCTATTGATTATTAAAAATGGTCATTCAAAGCCTTTGCATGTGAATTACTATATGATAGATCTGGACAATATTATATTTATTCAAACAGCAAGTTGAATTTCATATTTTGTGTCTTTTGTGGTGTGTAAAAGTAGCCTTGAAGGCAATTATCAAAAAGGGGTACCTTAGAAACATCAAAATCAAAGTTAGATTTCACTGATACATGTAGTTTTCAAATAGACTATACTGAGGCCAATCATCCAATGATTGATTTGCTTGTGAATGCATATGAGTATACACATTACATATGTTGTGTGCAAGTATGTGTGTATTTCTGAGAGTGAGAGATTCATTATTCTATGCCTTATAAAAAGTGTTATATTTATTTTTAAAGAATTCTGATGTAACTTGAGGATATATAGATATATACACACACACACATATGTTTATATGTATATATGTGGCACAACATATAAGGGAACCTGAGCCACTGTACTGCAGGCACTGAACCAATATGATGTGACATGTTAAACAAGGAGATTTCTTTCTCTGGAGATTTTAAAGAAAATGATAGATGGGTGTCTATGGAATTTTGGGGGCTGTGGTATCACCTGGAAGTAAAAAAAAAAAAGATCAATATTAATAAAGCCATTTCTACATCTCTAAAACTCTCTGAAAGGGGCAAAATGAAAGATATTATTATGGACTTGCCTTTGAGGACAAGTGAAAGGAAAAACAGAGCCACTCTGTCTGATCATTAGCTGTATTTCTTCAAGAGTCAGTATCCTGTGGAAGGAATAAATGGGATACCCCCTAAGAAAGTGATTGTGAGGATTTAAATGAGATCATGCATATTAAGTGCCCAGCACAGAGATTAACATATGAGTCATGCTTCACAAATATTAGTTTGCTTTCTGTTGGTCATTTCACAACTTTTGCTGATTACTTGCTTATCTGTGGATATAAGTAGAAAATGAAATTTAGCACTGATGTGCAGTGTAATGAGAAAATAAATGGAGAAGAGATATGATCTAATCAAAATGAGACAGTGATAATCCCTTGTCTTTGAAAAATAATATAGTATAGTCATATTTATATCAAGCTCTTAATTTTTTGTATCTATAATTTTTCTTTTATTCCTTGAATAGCCCCACAACTTTGGTCAGACTGATTATTAACATCATGAGCTTGAAGAGAAAATTAGTGGCTGTGACTTTCTGAAAGTGTAACTGTTTCATACCAGATTCAAAATAGAGGTCCCATGATTGGAAGACTACATCTAAGATGGCACCCAATTATCCTTGCTTTTTGGTATTCATATAATCCTCTCCTCTTGGGTGAGCTGGATCTAGTGACTCACTCCTAATAAACAGATTATGGTGAAAGTGAAAGCTTCATTTCCAACATTAGGTTAAAGAGAGACTGTATCTTCCACCTGGACTGTCTCTTCTCTTCTTTGCTGTCTCTGAGGAAACTTACAGCTAGTTGTGAGCAACTCTATAGAGAGACCCAAATGGACAGGAACTATTACCTCTGGCCAACATTCATCAAGAACTTTAAGCCCACCAATAGTCACTTGGATGGGCTTGAAACTTCTGAGACCTGCCAACCACCATGTGAGAGAGCTTAGAGGAGGATTCTCCCTAGTCATATTCTCAATTGAGACCAAGCAGACAACTTGATGGCACTGTTGTGTTAGATCCGAACCAGAAGGACTGGCTTGGAGTAGGAAATGGCAACCCACTTGAATATTCTTGCCTGAAAAATTCGATGGACAGAGGAGCCTGGCAGGCTACAGTCCATGGGGTCACAAAAAGTCAGACACGACTGAACAACTAGCACTTTAACTTTCAGAGGAACCAACTAAGCCACTCCATATTTCCTGTCTCAGAGAAACTGTGACATAAAATACATCTCGTTGATTTAGGCCACTAGGTTTTTGGGTGTCGTGTTATGCAGAAATAGGTATCTAATATGCATGATTTTCAACTCTCACATTTCAAACTCTGTATAGTAGATCTACTCTATATAGTAGATCTCAGTTACTAATTAGCCACTGACACTTTGGAGTTAAAGTCTGCTACTTTGTGACTTTGGTCAAGCTGTACAAACTACGTAACTCAGATTTCTTTTCTATAAAATGAAAACATTAAAAGTAGAAGCTACTTATAGAAAGAAGAAAAAGTAAAATCTATGTAGTGCTTGGAAGTGTGCGGGCCCAGGGATAGTCCCCAACACATGTTATTACTATCATTCCTTTATTAAACTGTGTGTGGTGTGTGTTAGTCACCCATGTCAGGTCTGACTCTTTGAGACCCAATGGACTGTAGCCCACCAGGCTCCTCTGTCCATGGGATTATCCAGGCAAGAATACTGGAGTGGGTGCCTTTGCCTTCTCCAGGGGATCCTTCTGACCCAGGGATCGAACCTGGGTCTCCTGCATTGAAGGTGTATTTTTTATCGTCTGAGGTACCAGGGCTCTTTTCATTAAAGTAAGCAGCACAACTATTATCACAAATAATAAAAGACAGAGAACTAAACAAGCATTCAAGTGTTTAGTTGAAAATATGAAACGAATATGAACCAGTGGTATTAATGATGTACACCAACATACACCAGCAGAAGATAAATGCACAGGATAATGGGGCAAAGAAAAGGACCAATCATGAACTAGAAGTTATAAGCCAGGGAGGTTCTGACATATTTCGATTTGTGCTGATTTCTCTTTGAGAAGATCATATTTTTCTATGTAATTGTACTACTTGCTAGCTGTCTTAATTTAGAAATCTTGCATGGGAGTTTACAGGTAATCTGTCACCTAATTATGTTGTTATGTATTAGTCTCTCAGTTGTGTCTGACTCTTTATGAGCCTATGGACTATAGCCTGCTCCTCTGTCCATGGGATTCTTCAGGCAAGAATACTGCAGTGGGTTGCCATTCCTTTCTCCTGGGGATCTTCCTGACCCAGGTGTCGAACCCAGGTTTCTTGCACTGGAGGCAGATACTTTACTGTCTGAACCACTAGGGAAGTCCATCATCAAATTATATAAATATCAATATTTTAATAAAGCTCATTTGTTAAATTTGTTATACTTAGAGACACACATACATGTTTACTTGTGACTATATTTAAGTAAGTCTGAATTTGGCAATAAGGAGTTCATGGTCTGAGCCACAGTCAGCTCCTGGTCTTGTTTTTGCTGACTGTATAGAGCTTCTCCATCTTTGGCTGCAAAGAATATAATCAATCTGATTTTGGTGTTGACCATCTGGTGATGTCCATGTATAGAGTCGTCTTTTGTGTTGTTGGAAGAGGGTGTTTGTTATGACCAGTGCATTTTCTTGGCAAAACTCTATCAGTATTTGCCCTGCTTCATTCCGTATTCCAAGGCCAAATTTGCCTGTTACGCCAGATGTTTCTTGACTTCCTACTTTTGCATTCCAGTCCCCTATAATGAAAAGGACATCTTTTTTGGGTGTTAGTCCTAAAAGGTCTTGTAGGTCTTCATAGAACCGTTCAACTTCAGCTTCTTCAGCATTACTGGTTGGGGCATAGATTTGGATTATGTGATATTGAATGGTTTGCCTTGGAAATGAACAGAGATCATTCTGTCGTTTTTGAGATTGCATCCAAGTACTGCATTTCGGACTCTTTTGTTGACCATGATGGCCACTCCATTTCTTCTGAGGGATTCCTGCCCGCAGTAGTAGATATAATGGTTATCAGAGTTAAATTCACCCATTCCAGTCCATTTCAGTTCGCTGATTCCTAGAATGTCAACATTCACTCTTGCCATCTCTTGTTTGACCACTTCCAATTTGCCTTGATTCATGGACCTAACATTCCAGGTTCCTATGCAATATTGCTCTTTACAGCATCAGACCTTGCTTCTATCACCAGTCACATCCACAGCTGGGTATTCTTTTTGCTTTGGCTCCATCTCTTCATTCTTTCTGGAGTTATTTCTCCACTGATCTCCAGTAGCATATTGGGCACCTACTGACCTGGGGAGTTTCTCTTTCAGTATCCTATCATTTTGCCTTTTCATACTGTTCATGGGGTTCTCAAGGCAAGAATACTGAAGTGGTTTGCCATTCCCTTCTCCAGTGGACCACATTCTGTCAGATCTCTCCACCATGACCTGCCCATCTTGGGTTACCCCACGGGCATGGCTTAGTTTCATTGAGTTAGACAATGCTGTGTTCCAAGTGTGATTAGATTGACTAGTTTTCTGTGAGTACGGTCTCAGTGTGTTAGCCCTCTGATGCCCTCTTGCAACACCTACGTCTTACTTGGGTTTCTCTTACCTTAGGCATGGGGTATCTCTTCATGGCTAAGGGCCTAGATCTGATAGATAGAGTGCCTGATGAACTATGGAATGAGGTTCGTGACATGGTACAGGAGACAGGGATCAAGATCATTCCCATAGGAAAGAAATGCAAAAAAGCAAAATGGCTGTCTGGGGAGGCCTTACAAATAGCTGTGAAAAGAAGAGAAGCGAAAAGCAAAGGAGAAAAGGAAAGATATAAACATCTGAATGCAGAGTTGCAAAGAATAGCAAGAAGAGATAAGAAAGCCTTCTTCAGTGATCAATGCAAAGAAATAGAGGAAAACAACAGAATGGGAAAGACTAGGGATCTCTTCAAGAAAATCAGAGATACCAAAGGAACATTTCATGCAAAGATGAACTCAATAAAGGACAGAAATGGTATGGACCTAAGAGAAGCAGAAGATATTAAGAAGAGATGGCAAGAATACACAGAAGAACTGTACAAAAAAGATCTTCACGACCCAGATAATCACGATGCTGTGATCACTGACCTAGAGCCAGACATCCTGGAATGTGAAGTCAAGTGGGCCTTAGAAAACATCACTATGAACAAAGCTAGTGGGGGTGATGGAATTCCAGTTGAGCTATTCCAAATCCTGAAAGATGATGCTGTAAAAGTGCTGCACTCAAAATGCCAGCAAATTTGCACAACTCAGCAGTGTCCACAGGACTGGAAAAAGTCAGTTTTCATTCCAATCCCAAAGAAAGGCAATGCCAAAGAATGCTCAAACTACCGCACAATTGCACTCATCTCACAGGCTAGTAAAGTAATGCTCAAAATTCTCCAAGCCAGGCTTCAGCAATATGTGAACCATGAACTTCCTGATGTTCAAGCTGGTTTTAGAAAAGGCAGAGGAACCAGAGGTCAAATTGCCAACATCCGCTGGATCATGGAAAAAGCAAGAGAGTTCCATAAAAATATCTATTTCTGCTTTATTGACTACGCCAAAGCCTTTGACTGTGTGGATCACAATAAACTGTGGAAAATTCTTCAAGAGATGGGAATATCAGACCAGCTGATCTGCCTCTTGAGAAATCTGTATGCAGGTCAGGAAGCAACAGTTAGAACTGGACATGGAACAACAGACTGGTTCCAAATAGGAAAAGGAGTTCGTCAAGGCTGTATATTGTCACCCTGCTTATTTAACTTATATGCAGAGTACATCATGAGAAATGCTGGACTGGAAGAAACACAAGCTGGAATCAAGATTGCCGGGAGAAATATCAATAACCTCAGATATGCAGATGACACCACCCTTATGGCAGAAAGTGAAAAGGAACTAAAAAGCCTCTTGATGAAAGTGAAAGTGGAGAGTGAAAAAGTTGGCTTAAAGCTCAACATTCAGAAAACGAAGATCATGGCATCCGGTCCCATCTCTTTATGGGAAATAGATGGGGAAACAGTGGAAACAGTGTCAGACTTTATTTTTCTGGGCTCCAAAATCACTGCAGATGGTGACTGCAGCCATGAAATTAAAGGATGCTTACTCCTTGGAAGGAAAGTTATGACCAACCTAGATAGCATATTCAAAAGCAGGGACATTACTTTGCCAACAAAGGTTCATCTAGTCAAGGGTATGGTTTTTCCTGTGGTCACATATGGATGTGAGAGTTGGACTGTGAAGAAGGCTGAGCACCGAAGAATTGATGCTTTTGAACTGTGGTGTTGGAGAAGACTCTTGAGAGTCCCTTGGACTGCAAGGAGATCCAACCAGTCCATTCTGAAGATCAGCCCTGGGATTTCTTTGGAAGGAATGATGCTAAAGCTGAAACTCCAGTACTTTGGCCACCTCATGCGAAGAGCTGACTCATTGGAAAAGACTCTGATGCTGGGAGGGGTTGGGGGCAGGAGGAGAAGGGGATGACAGAGGATGAGATGGCTGGATGGCATCACTGACTCAATGGACGTGAGTCTGGGTGAACTCCAGGAGTTGGTGATGGACAGGGAGGCCTGGCATGCTGCGATTCATGGGGTCGCAAAGAGTTGGACATGACTGAGTGACTGATCTGATCTGATCTGATCTGATATTTAAGTAAAAAATGGAGAAGTGTCAAAAGTATTAAATAGCATATATTTAGAGGAAATTACATCCAGATTTATGCTAACTCGAATAAGGAATGGAGTGGAAACAGTCAATGTTGCTCTTGGGCATCATCTGAGAGATATCACCAAGAAGAGAAATGGCCCTTAATCACAGTACCAATAATCTGAAGACAGACAAGGGGTGCTTGGAGTAAAAGACAGACACAAGATAGACCTTAAAATATATAATGATGACTGGATTCAGAAACTAAAACACATATAAAAAAATTAGAGGAACACTAAATACTACCATTGCTGCTTTCATTTTTAGAGCATTTGAATTTAATAAAGACTCTTTGGTAAATATGTAAATTAAAATACAGAGAATTGCAATATAATAAACAATAGAATTTGCTAGAATTGCTTTTCAGCATCTTCTAGCCTGCATTAGACCTCGAGTCCAAATCAATCTGTGCATTTTAAAATCTGTAAGAACAACATTTTTTTTATATATTAAGGGAAAAACTCCTGGGGACTTTTCTTGGAAAACCAGAACATAAAAATTATCTTTAATAAATTTATAACACTGTATGTTGATATTTGTAAAAGATGGCATTTATATTTATAAGAAAGAAAAGGTCTTCTTTGCTGTGCATAGTATCTAAATTCACTTTCCAGATAAAGATGGTTCTAAATCTTAACATTATAATTACACAGTATGGTTTATACTCCAAATCTGCAAAAGTATGTTTTCTAGCTTGCTCCTTGTGGACATTATGTGTGTCTGTTGCTTTCATAAATAATAAGCCAACTGGTGGGTGGTATAGGGATGTTTAACAGACAATGACATTCTAAGCCTATCCCTTGTTTCTTTCCTTTACTGCCACTGCCATTTTTATGTAAAAAGACAGAATATTGCATGATTATTAAATACTACCTATAGCGATGAACTTATCTAATGGGATTGGTTTTATGACCAGCTACCAAATTAGCTTCAGTGATGGTCCACTCTGATGGAATCCTCCAGACTGATTTTAAAACCAAATGCTCATGTTTCATTTCCAGAAGGAAGCTTGATTGGAATTTGATGTCTCTGACACTACGAGTGTCTCTCTTCGAGGGCAGTGAAAATGCAGAATGGCACATGCCACAGAAAGCAGAAGTATTATTTGACAAGTAGGAGCAGCGTAAAAATGAAAGATTTCCAATATGGTCAGGAAATCTTCCCACAGTGGAGAAATGAGACTGCCAAATGTTCACTTTTCCTCATCCAAGGGTCCTCACGGACCCAAAGTTCTGCTTTTACTTCTATTTCAAACTTACTTGTGATACTTCTATCATCTTCTTTTGCTGTTCTCTTTTCTTTTGTGCTGATATTCTGTTTCTCTTGGACATCTCTGAAATACATACTGGATTTTAAAAATCAGAAATGTAATACTTGCTTCTTGCAACAAGTCAAACAATACAAATATACAAAGTGAAAAGTAATGATATTCCCTTCCTGAAAGGTGTCACCTTGAGGTTACAGATTCTAACACATTGATGATATAGCTTTCTTCATTTTACTTAATTTCATACAAACATACAACTTGTGTTTGTATACACACACACGCACACACATATTTGTTGCTGTTGTTCAGTTGTTAAGTCATGTCTGACTCTTGGTGATCCCATTGACAGCAGCATGCCAGGCTCCCCTGTCCTTCACTATCTCCCAGAGTTAGATCAGATTCATGTCCATGGAGTCTATGATTCTATCTAACCATCTCAGTCTTTGCCACCCCCTTTCTCCTGTTGCTTTCAATCTTTCCTAGTATCAGGGTCTTTTCCAATGAGTCAGCACTTTGCATCAGGTGGTCAAAGTATTGGAGCTTCAGCTTCAGAAGGACTTCAGCTTCAGTCCTTCCAATGAATATTCAGGGTTGATTTCCTTTAGGACTAACTGATTTGATCTCCTTGCTGTCCAAAGGACTCTCAAGAGTCTTCTCCAGCACCACAATTTGAAAGCATCAATTCTTTGGCACTTAGCTTTCTTTACGGTCCAACTTTCACATCCATAAATGACTACTGGAAAAACCATAGCTTTGACTAGATGGACCTTTGTTAGCAAAGTAATGGCTCTGTATTTTAATATGCTGTCTAGGTTTGTTACAGCTTTTCTTCCAAGAAGCAAGCATCTTTTGATTTCATGGCTGAAGTCACCATCTGCAGTTACTTTGGAGCCCTCCAAAATAAAGTCTGTCACTGATTCCATTGTTTCCCCATCTATTTGCATGAAGTGATGCAAAGCATCACTATACAGACAGCACTGACTATACAGACCTTTGTGGGTAAAGTGACCCAGGGATCGAACCCAGGTATCCGACATTGCAGGCAGATTCTTTACCATCTAAGCCACAAGGGAAGCCCAAGAATACTAGAGTGGGTAGCCTACCCCTTCTCCAGGGGATCTTCACAACCCAGGAATCGAAAAAGGGTCTCTGGCAGTGGAGGCGGATTCTTTACTAGCTGAGCTACCAGGGAAGCCCCAAGAGGCATCTATAGAATATCTATAAAATACTACTTCCTTAGAAACAGCAGAATATTATCTTTCAAAGGCACTATGCAGAAAAAGAAAAAAAAAACAGCCAAGATAAATTTAAAAGGAATAAAATCAGATAAGTATGTTAGAAATCAGTAAGAGAAAAAAAAAGGGGATATTACAAATGTGTAAAAATTATACAATTCTAAATGACCAATACATTGTGACCCAGGGATCTGGGTCAATACATTGTGATCTCAGCGATCAGTGGAAAGAAATAGAGGAAAACAACAGAACGGGAAGACTAGAGATCTCTTCAAGAAAATTAGAGATACCAAGGGAATATTTCATGCAAAGATGGGCTCGATAAAGGACAGAAATAGTATGGAACTAACAGAAGCAGAAGACATTAAGAAGAGGTGGCAAGAATACACAGAAGAACTGTACAAAAAAGATCATCATGACCCAGATAATCACAATGCTGTGATCACTGACCTAGAGCCAGACATCCTGGAATGTGAAGTCAAGTGGGCCTTAGAAAGCATCACTACGAACAAAGTTAGTGGAGGTGATGGAATTCCAGTTGAGCTATTTCAAATCCTAAGAGATGATACTGTGAAAGTGCTGCACTCAATATGCCAGCAAATTTGGAAAGCTCAGCAGTGGCCACAGGACTGGAAAAGGTCAGTTTTCATTCCAATCCCAAAGAAAGGCAATGCCAAAGAATGCTCAAACTACCGCACAATTGCACTCATCTCACACAGTAGTAAAGTAATGCTCAAAATTCTCCAAGCCAGGCTTCAGCAATATGGGAACCATGAACTTCCTGATGTTCAAGCTGGTTTTAGAAAAGGCAGAGGAATCAGAGGTCAAATTGCCAACATCTGCTGGATCATCAAAAAAGCAAGAGAGTTCCAGACAAACATCTATTTTTGCTTTATTGACTATGCCAAAGCCTTTGACTGTGTGGATCACATTAAACTGTGGACAGTTCTGAAAGAGATGGGACTACCAGACCACCTGACCTGCCTCTTGAGAAATTTGTATGCAGGTCAGGAAGCAACAGTTAGAACTGGACATGGAACAACAGACTGGTTCCAAATAGGAAAAGGAGTATGTCAAGGCTGTATATTGTCACCCTGCATGTTTAACTTATATGCAGAGTACATCATGAGAAATGCTGGAATCAAGCTGGAATGAGCTTGATTCCAGAGTACATCATGAGCACAAGCTGGGATCAAGATTGCTGGGAGAAATATCAATAACCTCAGATATGCAGATGACACCACCATCATGGCAGAAAGTGAAGAGGAACTAAAAAGCCTCTTGATGAAAGTGAAAGAGGAGAGTGAAGAAGTTGCCTTAAAACTCAACATTCAGAAAACGAAGATTATGGCATCTGGTCTCATCACCTCATGGGAAATAAATGGGGAAACAGTGGAAACAGTGTCAGACTTTATTTTTTGAGCTTCAAAATCACTGCAAATGGTGGTTGCAGCCATGAAATTAAAAGACACTTACTCCTTGGAAGGAAAGTTATGACCAGCCTATATAGCATATTCAAAAGCAGAGACATTACTTTGCCAACAAAGGTCTGTCTAGTCAAAGCTATGGTTTTTCCAGTAGTCATGTATGGAAGTGAGAGTTGTAGCATAAAGAAGGCTGAGCACCAAAGAATTGATGCTTTTGAGCTGTGGTTTGGAGAAGACACTTGAGAGTCCATTGGACAACAAGGAGATCAAACCAGTCAATCTTAAAGGAAATCAGTCCTGAATATTCATTGGAAAGACTGATGCTGAACTTTGCTCAAGTTCTGGGAGTTGGTGAAGGACAGGGAAGCCTGGTGTGCTGCAGTCCCTGGGGTTTCAAAGAATCAGACAGGGCTGAGCAACTGAAGAACAACAAAATCTCATTCATGAAGGCCCCATCTTCATGATCTAATTAACTTCCAAAGCTTCTGCCTCCTATTGTAATCATATTGAACATTAGGATTCAATATATGAATTCTGGGTTATTCATATAACCTGGCAATCTTGATGTCAGCTTGGTCTTCATAGAACCATTCAACTTCAGCTTCTTCAGCATTAGTGGTTGGGCATACACTTGGATTATTGTAATATTGAATAGTTTGCCTTGGAAATGAACAGATATCATTCTGTGAATAATCAGACCATAGTAGAAATGTTATCTTAGAACCAGCTGTTATATTCAAGCTGATGGAGGAAGAAAACACGTACTAGGCAGGCTCCTCCATCATGGGATTTTCCAGGCAAGAGTACTGGATTGGGGTGCCATTGCCTTCTCCGCAAAAACATAAAAGAAGCCAACTAAACCTCCCTTAGCACATAACATCTTCCTGCCAGCAATGGATCCAGACTGTAGGAGGGGAGAAGCCTCAATTTTAAATCAGCTTCACAATTTTAATAATTACATGGGATAAGGAATTCTAATTATTAAATTGATACTATGTTTTGTGACTAAAGGTTATAGAAGAAATTTCTTGGAGTAAAGAAAAGTCTCACATTCTCTAAATTTTCACAGGGGAGTCAGAAGAAAACTTGTCCCATTGGGTGTATTTGAAAGACAGTGGGAGGCACAATTTAAATTGTTTGTAATTGTATCCCACTAGTCATGCCTCTTCAAACTCTAAAATAAGAATAATAATAGTATCCAATCCCTTATTGACTGCTTAGCAAATAATGAGTATTTTTAATTAATTTATTACCATCACTTTGCTTTATTGTTAACGTAATTGTTAACACCTCTTTTAGAACAGTGGCAAACAGAATTTCTCCTGCAGATAGGAATGCTCTCTATATTGTCCAATTAAGTTAACCACTAGCTGTTGTGCACATGAATGTGGCCAGCACAACTAAGGTATTTAATTTTTAATTAATGTAAATGTAAATAGCTACATGTGACTATAATACTGGACAGCTCATATTCTAAAATATAACAAAGAAAAATGACATGGGTCAAAAAAGTTGATTGTAAATTCAGTCCTAAATTCAGCCTTTGGAAGACCTTTCCAAACCAAATTATTATTTCATTAGTGTAAGTGATGATGCCAGAAAAATCTCAGAATGAATCACAAGCAAGTAGAATTGTAATTTATACACAAGTTAGAGTTGTGGGCAACAAGAATAACAAACATATACACAATGAACTTTGCCAATACTAAAATATATTCAAACTAACTTTTAGACATCTAGTTCAGTTCATTAGCATTGCTAATAAATTGCCTGTGGGATTTATACTAGCCACTTGCTAGTGATACAAATTGTTAAGCATAGTATCTTATTAAGAGAAGCTGTATCATCTTATTCTCTATGAATGTTAGACAGAAAAAGATATTGTCCATCTAATTTGAATAGTCCAGCATAAACCTGTGAAAGGTTTGGTGCAATTCCTCTAATAATAGGGGAGGTTACAAGCAGGTAAATGGAAGAACATTGGCCTGCCTTTGGTAAATTTGCTGACCTACTCTTTTCTATATCTTTAGTCAGCAAGGTATAAAGCAAGCACTGGAATAAGAAGGCAGAGTCAACAGGGCTTCATATTGAAGTCTATAGACTGGGAGAAAAAGTTAGAGAACATTTAAGATTATATGGAGTCAAACCAGTCAATCCTAAAGGAAATCAGCCCTGAATATTCACTGGAAGGACTGAAGCTAAAGCTGAAGCTCCAACACTTTGGCCACCTGATGCAAAGAGCCAACTCATTGGAAAAGTCCCTAATGCTGGAAAAGATTGAGGGAGGTAGAGAAGGGGGCGAGAGAGGATGAGATGGTTGGATTGGCATCATTGACTCAATGAACTTGAGTTTGAGCAAACTCCGGGAGACAGTGAAGGACAGGGAAGCCTGGCATGCTGCAGTCCATGAGGTCACAAAGAGTTGGACATGACTGAGCAACTGAACAACAATGTGTGATATGCAGGGAAACCATATCAAAAGTTAGATAATTCTGGCTGTGTAGAGCCAAACAGCTGTGTATTGTGATACTTACTCTTGTTGCCGCATTAAAGATTTATTTCCAATGTGGCGTCTTCCATATAATGGGTCTAAGTGCTTTGACTTCTTTAATTTTTATGAGTAGTATTTTAAAATCGCCATTGCTTTTCCCTCCATAAACATCCCTTCCATCCTCTCCCCTAAATATGCAGTTTCTTATACAGAGTTAGCAGTTCAACCTCTGCTTGGGAATACGGCAGCTGAAGACATAATATTCTGGATATATTCTAAGATAGAGACTGCCTTTTCACTGTATCTAGCTTGAACTGGACTGGATGCTGTGGCAGCAGGTCACGGAAACCAGAAGTTCTGAAAGAAATGTGAGATCAGAACTGCTTAAGAAGGTAAATGATTGCTATGAATGTATTTATATTTTTCATAGCATATCTGGCATTTGTAAAGTGCTTATTGCATATGTGGCACTTTATACATGAATTGCTACTTATAAATATCCTTATAAGTGATATTTTAGTCCCAAAATACAAGGAAAGAAACCAAGTCTTGCAAGAGACTAAGTAATAGCATGCTCAAGGGGACATAATTAATTATTGATAGAGGTCCTGAGCCATTTGTTAAGCACAATGCAATGTGGTCTCTTTGATACAGAATAGAATTCTCCCTATCAATCAAGGTAAGAGGTGGATGTCATCATCTCCCTGGGGTTGTAATGACCTACTGATACATGAAAACAGTGAGCAGCTCTCTATAAATAGAACTTGTATCTAACCTAAATGTTCTCATCTCTTTTTTATAATGAACATAGAAACAACTGAAAGAGAAGGGATGAGCTTGCTAATGTTGCAACTCTGTAAGGTCCTTACTGGAATATGACCAAGCAAATTAGGACCATCATTTGAATCCACTTAAACTCAAACTTTCTGAGTTTAAGCCCTTGAGATCAAACTTTCCTTCAATATGTATATATCCAGAAAATATTTTATATTTTCACTAAACCTGTACCCTTTAATACTGCAGTGCTTCAAAAGCTAGTTCTATAGTATCTCTTTAATGATGAGGAGGTGTTAGCTTTTGGTTGTCGTCTGGGTATTTTGTTATTGTTTTTGTTTTCTGTAAACTACAGACTCCACTCTGGCTAGATCAAGCACACAAGTATATTTGTTGTTGTTTGTTTGTTAAAGATGAATGGCTGATTTTTATTATTATTATTATTGTCAGTTACACTTCAATAAGGCTCTCTCTCTCTCTCTCTTCTGGTTAATAACCACAGAGTTACTAATTAAGTAGGTCTGGGTTGGGACCTGACAATTTGCATTTGTTTATAAGTATATCAGAGGCTTCCCTGGGAACTTACCTGGTAAGGAATCCACCTGTAATGCAGGAGACCCTGGTTCAGTTCAGGGGTTGGGAAGCTCCCCTGGAGAAGGGATAGGCTACCCATTCCAGTTATTCTTGAGCTTCTTCTGGTGGCTCAGATGGCAAAGAATCTGCCTGCCATGAGGGACACCTGGGTTTGATCCCTGGGTTGGGAAGACCCCTGGAGGAGGGCATGGCAACCTACTCCAGTATTTTTCCCTGGAGAATCCCCATGGACAGTGGAGCCTGGTGGGCTACAGTCCATGGGGTTGCAAAGAGTTGGACACAACTGAACACACAGCACTAAGCACACAGCACATATGAGGTTATAGGGCTTCCCCAGGTAAAGAATCTGCCTGAAATACAAGAGACAGAGGAGATGCAGGTTCAATCCCTTGACTGGGAAGATCCCCTGGTGAAGGAAATGTTAACCCACTCCAGTATTCTTGCCTGCAGAATTCCATGGACAGAGGAGACTGGTGGGCCACAGTCTATAGGGTTGCAAAGAGCTGGACATGACTGATGTGACTGAGCATGAGATCATCAGGTTAGAATTTCCTGGAGGACTGGAAACAAGTTAGGAAGTTACTCTTCCATGACTTATGCCAAACTACAGAAGGAAAAGGGGTTGGAGAAGTAAGACAAGTAGAGGTGGGGTGATTCATTAGGCAAAAATCTGCTGCTACTGCTGCTATATATCTGCAATTAAGTACTGATCATACAGGGCACTGCCTTTGTGGGAGATGGAGTCTGTGGGGCTTATGTGGCATCTTTCTTGTTTTGTTCACTTGAAAATCCACATCACCATGGGTCCTTCTAATTGTCAGAAGTAGGTCATGTGTGTGCATCCGCTGCAGAAGAGGCTGAAATGTGAATTTTCTGATCTGTACTTTGGAAAGATTTGGAGGATTTGTAATGTGAGAAAATGGACCAAGAGTAAAGAGGTAGGTTGAGTGATGTTGTTCAGCCACAATTAAGGGCATCCTTTACAGGTGAGATTAAAAATGTTGATATTGAATTCATCCTCTAGACTGAAGATTATTCTTAGAAGTGTCAATATTAAGTAAACAATAATGAAAATGGAAAACCTTCACAGACACAGTAAATGAACCTCTGGGTTTTCAAATAGAAGATGGCTAAACAAAGTGTAAACTTTTCTTGATGACACAAAATTTTAAATACAGACCCCAATATTGTGAACATGATTACATAGGATGAGGGAACTGACTACTTGTTATCTGAATCCTTGATGTTACCAGTCATAAAAGAACTGATCATTTATACATCTGATTTCATTTAGGGGACATTATTCCATTTCTAGTTATCAAGGGGGTATGAAATACCCTGGAATCAGATATATATAGCTTCAACTTCTATTAGGAGAACTTTGGGTGTTTTAATAATCCTGGTGGCTCAATTGGTAAAGAATCCGCCTGCAATGTGGGAGACCTGGGTTCGATCCCTGGGTTGGGAAGATCTTTTGGAAAAGGGACTGGCTACCCACTCCAGTATTCTGGCCTGGAGAATTCCATGGACTGTATAGTCCATGGGGTCGCAAAGAGTCAGACACAGCTGAGCAACTCTCGCTCACTCACTGATAGTTATGTGAAATGATGAATGTGAAATGTGGTTCATAGAGCTTGGTACATTGTAAGGAGTCAGTAAATGAGAGCTGGTGTTATGCTTTCTTTCTTTCCCCTGATTTTTCTTCTAAATCTGTTTAATGATACTTTCTCTGAGCATGCTTGCCTCTCACTCTGCTAGTTAGAGCTCTTCCACTAAGCTGTTTCTATTCTATTATGAGATTTTTTATTAAGACTATTTGGATAATAGCTTTTTAGGTTATTGATTATTCAATTCCATGGTCTGCATCTGCCCTGTATCTCTTTATGGGAGTTTCCATAAAGGAACCCCACCCCCACCCAATCAGTTTTTATTGTTACTGACATCTTTATTTCAAAACTTTATCATCGCCTCAATTTGGTGTTTCCAGAAAGACTAGCGTGCCTTGCAGTGCTTTAGAGGTGGACTCTAATGTATAATTAAACATCTTTTTGGGCAAAGGTTAAAGAGAAAAGAAAAACAACAGCAAAAGGAATTTTTCTCTCCTCATTAGTGTGTAAGAAGGGATTTGGAGCCAGAGAAATCTTTGATTCCAAGCCAATTCATTTATTACTCAAGATATTTCAGCCAGACAGTTAACTCTTCTGAAAGATTTTCCCAATGTGTAAAGCGGGAGTTCAACAGCTAACTTGCAGGGTTTCTATGTAGATCAGTGATGTACCAATGTCCCAGGGCAGGAACTAGCATACAGTTTGTGTTCCTTTTCCTTGCAGGTGGGAGCAAGCTAACAGATAACAGTAGACACCTGAAAGGTGGACTCCTGTCTAGCATGAGGTGGGAAAGATGCCCCAGAGGAAGTATTATCTGCTTCTGCTCAAGGTCAGATCTGTCAGCCTGCCAGGAGGCAAAGACCTTTAATTTCATGGTGTCATTTTCTCTTCCTAAAAGTACAGTCTGACATATATTTGCTTTTTAAATTGAACTGAACTAAAATTAATCTCATTATGAAATCTGATAGTCCTTAAGGTACTAGGAGACTCTGAGTTTCACAAAACTAGAATCAAAAACCCTGGCAATATGCCAGTGGGAAAAGCAAAGGTGGTTAAGTGGACGCCTGTGGGGCCAAGGGTGAGGGGGCAGGGGATACTTAAGTATAATTTGACTTTTTTTTAACATTTTGCCAACATATTGTGGCTCAAATGGACACACTGATTACTTCTGAGAAATCCTTAAAGATCTTCCTGTTTCTTAGCCAACAGTTTATATTTTTGAAAGTCATTTACATATTATTCAAATTTGATTTAAATATTCAGTAGAGGACCATTATTAAGCATTAATTTACAAGCATACTTTGGAGAACCATGGATTCTAGAACTGTTTCTGGAGCTTCATGCATGCCTGTTCTACATCGGAGGACAGGGCACATAAATATATATATAACCTGGGGTTGCTGGGCTCTCCAGGTCGAAAAGTCTGTGCTTTTCCATAAGAGGGGGAATTAAGGAGCAGCTCCTGGGGATAAATTGGGGCTGAATCTTAGAATTCTTTATTATTTTGGATGAACTCTTCCAGTCCCAACGTGATAGTTTCTCCTGGTCAGGCTCTGTATTGTCCCCTTGATTTCCTGGCTCTTTAATTCTCAACTGATGGTCTGCTGTCCACTCTCACATCCTGAATCTCTGTACCTTAAATCTATGAGTGCAAGACAACTCTCTTCCTCCATATCTTGAGGGTTCTAGAGCTTCTTGACTCTTCAGGCAAGCTTTTAAGATTGCTTCTTGTCACTTGCTTTAAAATATTTATGAAGCAATTTTGTTTAAATTTAAGCCTCTGTCTTAAGTTTAATCATTCGTATTTTCCAGATTTTGAGAGCCATTATACATCTATATGTTTCTCTGTCCAAAGATAGAAACTATATCCTTCTTTTCTGGGATGATTATGAACGTTCTCTGTCAGTGTTGCCTCTTTTGTCCAGGTTATTTTGTACTTCAGGTTTGCCCAATATCATTTTCTTAATAGAAATAGCACAATTCCCTATACATATCCATCCGTTCTTCTATCATATGTCAAACAGCATAATCATTAAAAGCATGGTTCTTGGGGTCAGATTTCCTAGATTTGTTCACTTTTTTTTAGTGGTATAATCTCTAACAAGTCATCCTTTGCCTTAACTCCCTATCTGTAAAATTACTACCTCAAGAACATGCATCCAAGACATTGTGACAATTAAATGCCATTTACAATAAAGATGGAACCTAACTTGGCCAGACTAGAAGGAGAATGAGGTGGAAGGATCAGGAGATAATGATCTGTGCTGATTCCTTCCTATTTGAGAATATCTCCCTTCACAGTTAGAGATGGAGATATATGAGGACTTAGAGAAGACTTGATACATGCCAGGCACCAAGGAGAGTGCACTGGAATAAAAACTTGCATCTATTACTAGTTTGATGATCACAGATACTAACTTCTAGGTTAATTACCTAAGTACAAAGGTAGATATATAAATAGGGGTTTAGTAGTAGGCTTATTAATGTCTATATATTGTATTTACTATTGGTTGCTCTGGCAGACTAAGTCCTGACTGCATCTCCTAGAGCTGTTACATTGGGCCTCGCAATGGTCAGTGAGCTTTCTTTGGCTTAATATTGTTCTGTTTGTCCAGGGCAGGCTAGAAGTGATGAGGAATTAAAAAACCACCTGCCACCTCCTACAAATCTTTATTCCATGACTGGCTCATGCTGGTCTATGAACATCCTAGGTCTATTGTGTGGGTTGTGTGGGTTAACTCCGAGACACATCATCCTTATTGAGTCTCAGAATTCCACAGTGGAATTGAGTTCCAGTTACCCACTGGGCTAACTGAATTGATAATACACACTTACACACTTTTCTCCTCATGTTCCCTTGTCTATCTTACCAACCCACTCTACTTTTGGTTTTTCCCTAGGACCACCTTCCAAATAAACTACTTGTATCCAAATCCGGCTTGCTGCAAGGTCTGCTTTGGGGGTAAAACCAGACTAAGATTAATGCCATGAGAATGTAACATTGTGAAAACGTCATAGACTGTCAGGTCTTGGCATGTGGCACATTTGTACATTTCTTTGTTATTTCATTCATTGATTCATTTTCGGAAGTTAGATGGTCAGTGTATTATTACTTCAGAGATCTTCAGGGTCTCCAGCAACAGCCCACCAGGCTGGCTGGGAGGAGAGGAGCCTTGAATGTTATTAATACACAGGTTGGCAAGAAAGGAAGCTTTCTGGTGGCCTCACTGGCTCTGGCTACCTGTTGCTACAGGTGCAGGAAGTACAAAGATTTTATAAAAAGTTATTTTTTAAAATAAAGGTCTTCTTCTCAGACTTCACTGCCCTTGCTTCCTTCCTCACATATTATTATGAGTGGCATCATGAAGTGGAGTAATTCTGTTCCCCAGAGGACATCTGGCAATGTCTACGTTTGACTGTCACAAGTGGGAAAGGATGCTGTTAGCATCCAGTGAGTACAGGCCACCAGTGTGGCTACTAAATGCCTTAAAATGCACAAGACAGCCCCCTCATAACATTCAAGCCAAAATGTCAATAGTGCTGAAGCAGAGAAGCCTTGCATAGGGAAAGAGGATTTGTCAACCTGAACTCTGATCTCTTTGAAAAAGACTGGTAATTATTTGGTTTTGAAATAAGCCCTGTTCCATCAGGTAAGAGAATAATAATTTCTGATGGAATAGTTCAGTCTATTGCAACACTGTCTCAGGGGACTTTCTGCAGTAACAGAAATCTATATCTGTCTTGGCCAATGTGGTTGTCTCTAAATCCATGTCGCTACTGAGCACTTGAAATGTAACTAGTGAGGCTGAAGAACTGAATTTTAATTTTTACTGACCTTTAATTAATCTAAACTTAAATAGCCACAGGTGACTACTGAGGACCATATTTGACAGTAGAAGTCTAGTGGTTGAGACATCAAAGGCTAGAGTTAGAGAGGCCTGAGTTCAAATCCTGACTTTGTCATTGACTTTGTAGCTATAAACCTTGAGCAAGATATTTTTTCTTCCCCAAGTTGGGTTACATCATCTGCACAATCAGTATAAAAGTTGTACATCCCTCACTATAATATTGCAAGGATTAAAGAAAAAATATAAATAGCACAGCATTTGCAAATATATATGCTCAATGAATTATTATTAGTTGTATGTGAACCATTAGTCACTTAGTGAGGCTTCTTCTACATCTCAACCAGGCTTAGGAACAGGAACTGGAAACAAGTTAAAATAGCGTACTGCCTTCCCTGAACCCTGAACACTTAATCCAATTTACATATCTATCTATGGGTATAATTCTGAGTTTGTTTATGTAAATGTATATGTGTATGTGTGTGTGCACGAGTGTGTGTATATACAATCTACCATCACATGTTAACGACAAATTATCTATCCCAAATCCATCCATATGCAACCCTCCCTTCTTGTTAATTTTGACTTTATGTTTGAATCACACTGCCAGCTTGCACTTAGTTATGATTCTGCCTGAACTTGGCATGCATTTTGAGAACTTGGGTAAAGGTCTTACCTTTTCCTCCTCCTGACTCCTTTCTCCATGAAACAAAGCCATTTGTAAATATTTTCACCCAACTGACCCTGACATTTACAGATAGTGTTTTAGAAGGACTGTTGAAGTGTTTCATTTAAAGAGAGAACTTAAAACTTTGTCTAGAGTTTTTCAGCAATGCCTAATGTTACTTGAAAAAAAGGGGTCACCATAGTTGGTTTGAAATATACCTACTTTGCGTGGGCTTCATGTATCTCATATAATGCTCCCATTATTCAGAAAGCAAAGGGAACAAATGATCATTCAGAAGACACCTTAAAAAAAGTATTTTATAGTATGGAATGGTTTAGCTTTATGTGTACATTTACTAGTTTGTCTGAGAATGAATATGCGAGACAGAAAGGAATAGATAGGAAAAGAATGTTTTATTTTGCCTTTGTGTGTGTGTGTGTGTGTGTGTGTGTGTGTGTGTGTGAAGGAGCATAAACCAATATATTGAATAAGTATATCGGTTCATTTATTTCAACATCAATATCATCATGCCTTTGGCAGAATAGCGCATCTGTAAGAATGGTGTCTTGAATACATAGAGTCATTATAAAATAGCATGTCTTTGTGATACACACATATACACATAGTAACACATGAACACAGACACACTGAGACTCATATACACATGTACACATATATTTGAATAAACAATGAGAGAAGAAAGAATACAGGATTTAAAGAGGCACAGACACTTTTATGTCAGCCCTAGATAGATTTCCACCATTATTTTAATATTTAAGACAAGTTATATATTATTTTTAAAGTGTGAACACAAAAATTATGTTTTTCTTAATAATGACATCCTAAGGGATGCCTGGCCATGCTGGGACATTGTGGATGTCAACATGCTTAAAAGTTGCTACAGGAAGAATAAAACATTTAGCATGTAATGCACAAAATCAAAGGTATTGAGTAAAATGCAACATTTGCTATTCTTTAGGAAAAATGGCAACATCAAAAATACATACTGTGCATAATTAAAACAAAGGAAATATGTTATTGGGCCCATCAAATTTGTTCAAGGAGCAAAGGAATAAGAATAGAATTAACTGCATTTATAAACTCTTTATTTCAAAATGAATACTGCAATTTAAAAAGACAGCCCTTTAGCCATTTTTTGCTTTTGAATCATTGCTGCTAATCAATTACCCAAACTGTGATCAAAATAAAACATTTTTATTACACTTATATAATAATGTGAGTATACTGCTGTATATATATTTTGTAAGTTTGCATATTTCTATTTTTACTTTCTATCTTCTCTTTCTTGTAGCAGTAATTTAATGAGAATTATTTAGTGCGCACTTTTACCAGTACGCACTAAAGAAGAAAAGGAGAAGGAAATGGTGACCCACTCCAGTATTTTTGCCTGGAGAATCCCATGGACGGAGAAGCTTGGTAGGCTACAGTCCATGGGGTCGCAAAGAGTCAGACATGACTGAGCAACTTCACTTTCACTTTACCAGTACACCTAAACATAGGAAGGTGTATACCAAATGTATATGTGTTTTGAGTAGATTTTGAGGGAATTGAATTGAAGGTGTTTGTATTCAAACATCGCAAGTCGTTGGGTGGGATATGGTTTCTTTGCCAACAAAGGTCTGTCTAATCAAAGCTATGGTTTTTCCAGAAGTCATGTATGGATGTGAGAGTTGGACCATAAAGAAAGCTGAGCATCAAAGAATTGATGCTTTTGAACTGTAGTGTTGGAGAAAACTCTTGAGAGTCCCTTGGACTGCAAGGAGATCCAACCAGTCAATCCTAAAGGAAATCAGTAGTGAATGTTCATTGGAAGGACTGATGCTAAAGCTGAAACTGCAATATTTTGGCCACCTGATGTGAAGAGCAGACTCACTGGAAAAGATGCTGGTGCTGGAAAAGATAGAGGGCAGGAGGGGAAGGGGATGATAGAGGATGAGGTGGCTGGATGGCATCACCGACTCATTTCGCATGATGTACTCTGCCTATAAGATAAATAAGCAGGGTAACAATATACAACCTTGACATACTCCTTTCCCAATTTGGAACCAGTCTGTTGTTCCATGTCAGTTCTAACTGTTGCTTCTTGACCTGCATACAGATTTCTCAGGCGGCAGGTAAGGTAGCCTGGTATTCCCATCACTTGAAGAATTGTCCACAGTTTGTTGTGATCTATAGTCAGAGACTTTGGTGTAGTCAATAAAGAAGAAGTAGATCCAACAATCTCCTGTCAATGGTTGTTCAGCACTGAGATGTAATTTTGGAGTTCTCGTAGAAGATAAGCGCACGTCCTTCTACTCCGTCATCTTGTGCTTCCCATGAGCCCAGAATTCAACCACTGCCCCCCACTTCCCTGACCCAGTCATTCTCCTCTGTGTCTCCTCACTGGCCAACCCACCCTCCCCGCCAAGCCCCTCCAACCCCCTTACCACCACCACCCCGACCCTCACCTAGCCCTGCCCAGTCCTCAGCCCAGAGTAATGCCCTGTGCTACAAAAAAAGTCTACACCCTCCCCCCGAACCCAGTGATGACATAATATGTTCATTAAGGGAAATGACTGGGGAACAGAATATTTTAATTCATTCAGTTTTCATGGGGAATGAGTATTTTTACATTACTAAGGAAACTGTTTCCAGAATGAGGGTGTGACATGGTTTGGTTGTTTAGAGATGTGCCTTTGAATTTTCTTGTACTTGTGGATGTACCTCAGTATTTTAGTTTTGTAAGCACATCATAAACTACAATACAAATTCTTCTAAAATAAGTATTATATACCTCTATTTACGGCCATGGTGGTTTAAAGGAGTAGACTTAACCTCTTGATCATAACTAGAGAAACAGGACAAAATCCATGTAACTGCTATTTTCAGGGTTGTTCTTAAAGAAGGGAAAAAAAATGAGGTGTTCTGTTATATGCTGATTTCTGCTTAATTGCACTTTTTCAAATACAATATGAGGGGGAGGAATCCCAAACTTCAGTGGATTCATGGAATTGAGTAGACGGTGATCAAAGTACAGGGAAGCTGAGGCCATTGCAAGTTGCAGGGCAGATTTCTAGAAAGAAGGGAGCCACATAACACATTGGTTGTTGCTGGGGCCAGGCATGGGGTGTTGATTGTTTGCTAAGGAGCACAAAAGAACGATTCCTGAACAATGGGATCTTTCAATATATTGATGGTGATTGCTATTGTTGATGTTCAGTTGCTAAGTCATGTCCAACTCTTTGTGACCCTACTGACTGCAACATGACAATTTTCCCTGTCCTTTCCTATCTCCTGGAGTTTGCTCAAACTCATGTCCATTGAGTCGGTGATGCCATCCAACCATCTCATCCTGTCACCCCCTTCTCTTCCTGCCTTCAATCTTTCCTGGTATCAGGGTCTTTTCCAATGAGTTACCTCTTTGCATCGGGTGGCCAAAGTATTTAGAGCTTCAGCATTAGTCCTTCCAGTGAATATTCAGGGTTGATTTCCTTCAGGATTGACTGGTTTGATCTCCTTGCAGTCTAAGGGACTCTCAAGAGTTTTCTTCAACACCACAGTTCAAAAGCACCAATTTTTTCATGCTCAGCCTTCTTTATAGTCCAACTCTCACCTCTGTACATGACTACTGGAAAAACCATAGCTTTGACTATATGGAGCTTTATAGGCAAAGTGATATCTCTGCTTTTTGATATGCTGTCTAGATTTGCCATAGTTTTCTTTCCAGGGATCTTTTAATTTCATGGCTACAGTCACCATCTGCAGTGATTTTGGAGCCCAAGAAAACAAAATCTGTCACTGTTTCCACTTTCTCTCCATCTATTTGCCACAGACAGATGGGACCAGATGTCATGATCTTAATTTTTGAATGTTGAGTTTTAAGCCAGATCTTTTACTCTCCTCTTTCACCCTCATCAAGAGGCTCTTTAGTTCCTCTCTGCTCTCTGCTATTGGAGTGGTACTGCATATCTGAGATGTTGATATTTCTCCTGGCAATCTTGATTCTAGCTTGATGGTGATTACATGGGTATATGGGCTTCCGCAGTGGCTAAGAATTTACCTACATTGCAGGAGACACAGTAGATGTGGGTTTGATCCCTGGTTCAGGAATATACCCTAGAAAAGGAAATGGCAACACACTTCAGCATTCTTGCTGGTAAAATCCTATGGACAGAGGAGCCTGGTGGGCTACAGTCCATGGGGTTGCTAAGGGTCATTCAGGACTGAGCAACTGAGCATACATGGGTATATACAATTTCAAAACCCATCAAAATATACAATTAAAATTGATGCAGTTTTTTGTCTATATATCATACCATGATAAATTTGATTTTTAAAAGAACTCAGAAGTGGCAAGCAACAATTGGAAAAGGAAAGTATTTAATTCTAGACTCTGAAAAGATGTAAAGCAAATATAGAAAAGCCCACAAATATCTAAATTGTAAAGAATGACAAGAGTTTTAATAAAAATCTACATTTACTGAGTGCTTACCATCTTATAAGCTTTGCTTTAAATACTGGATATGCACAAACTTAATCTTTAAAGGAAACCAATGAGGTATGGAATATTATGATTCCTATTCTGTAAATGAGGAAACCAAGCATAGGAAGGAAGCACAGAAAACTACTCAGATTTCACTGACATTAAGTGGTAGAGTCAGCATTCATTCCTACATAATGTGTCTGTTCTCCTAACCACTGTATGAGTGCCTACATTGTCTATCTTAATAGGGACTGGGCATAAAATATTGAGCAGAACAGTATGGTGGAGGTGGAGTCAGAAATTAATTGAAGAGTGAATATATATATATATATATATACACACACACACAGACATACGTAGGGAAATGTCATCTAGGTAAGTAATAAAATCCATTCAAAAGCAAATTTAAGATATTATTTTGTAAATATGGAATTACAGTTAATGATGGCAATAAAATTTTGGCTACAATTACCGTGTGAATCACTGCCAATGACATTCTTAATCAGCAGATTTTTTTTTCTCCAGTGAGTATTTTGGAATGTGTATTACAATTTGAATTTATAAATCCATATATAACCAGTTATTCCATTGTAGGAACATTATCCTAACAAAATATCAACTGGAAGAAAAAAAACTCTAAGAAGAAAGTGTTAATTGTGGTTTTCCTGTGATAGAAAAGAGTGATAACTATTATTTCACTCTGCCTAGAAAAGTAAATATCCATTAAATCATTTCCATTACCATCATAGTTATAAAGGTTATATGGACATGAGAACAGGCATGAATTAGTCACTGATGCAATGAAGATATTATCACAGGTCAGTGATATTGTTATATGTTGTTATGGATTGAACTGTGTCCCTCCTAAATTCATATGTTGAAGTCTAACCCTTTAGTACATCAGAATGTGATGGTATTTGCAGATTTACAGAGGTAACCAAGTTAAAATAAGTTCATAATTAGTGTAGGTCCTAATTCAATATGGCTGGTGTCCTTATAGCATATAATCCAGTATGATATGAAGAGAAGATTATGTAAAGAGACACAGGGAGACGATGATCATCCTCAAGTCAGGGAAAGAGACCTGGAAGAGAGTCTCCTCTAATATCCCTCAGAAGGGAACCACCCTAATGACACCTTTATTTTGGGCTTTTAAGCTACACAGTTGTGAGACAGTAAATTTCTGTTTAAGCCACTCAATCTGTGGTAGTTTGCTATGACCGTGCTAGGAATCTAGTCCACATAATTACAGAGCCTGATTGTGGCTATTGACTGCTATTAGTGCTCTTCACCAGAGAAGGCAATGGCAACCCACTCCAGTACTCTTGCCTGGAAAATCCCATGGACGGAGGAGCCTGGTAGGCTGCAGTCCATGGGGTCTCAAAGAGTCGGACACGACCAAGTGACTTCACTTTCACTTTTCATTTTCACGCATTGGAGAAGGAAATGGCAACCCACTCCAGTGTTCTTGCCTGGGTAATACCAGAGACGGCAGAGCCTGGTGGGATGCTGTCTATGGGGTCGCACAGAGTCAGACACGACTGAAGCGACTTAGCAGCAGCAGCAGCAGCAGTGCTATTCACCAAATATTCTCTCTCTACTCCTGGCATTTACAAGAGTCAGCTTCTTTCCTCTCAATGATAGGGATGGTCATGTGCTTTCTTTGGCAATGAAAGGTGAGCAGACATAACATGTCATTTTAGGGAGATGTTTTAGGAGGCATCATATACTTCATCATGCTTTCTCTTTTCCTCTGCCTAGGCAGCTGGTAATTCTAGAGATGATGGCTGCTTTGTTAGTCAAAAGTGCATGGAGAAGAGCCTCCAGCTGCTCCATTGAGTATGTGTGGTGTGAAGATGAAATAAACCTGTTGGTGTTGTATGGCAGAAACCAACACAATTTTAAAACACAATTTCAATTGTAAAAATTAAAAACAAACAAACAAAACCCCAAAAACCTGTGTTGACTTAACCCACTGATATTTGAGAGGTGTTTGTTAACTGAAGCCAAACCTAACTCATTCCAAGTAAAAAGACTGGTAGTGCATGGGCTTTGCTTACAAGGACTTTAAAGTCCTTGTGAGAGCCGTAGAAATAATTAAATGATTATAATTGAACATGGAAAATTATCTGACAAAAATATGCAAATAATTTTGTGAGTACACACAAAAGAGTCACTTAAACTGGATGAGGAAAATTTCCTGAAGGGAGGTGACACATGAGTTTAGTCTTGAAAGGCAAATAGGAGTTAGCAGAAGAAAATGAAGTCAGATAGACGACATGTGGGCAAAGGTGAGAAATGCAAATTTTACATTATGCTGAAATGTAATATATGAGGGTCAAATGAGTAGAAGTGATGTTTGGGGAGGATAAGTTGACAGGATCCAGGTCTCGGTAACTTTTTAAACTACACTTTGAAGGTTGTATATTACTTTCTCATGTACCTTCCCTAGGCAATGAAAAGTTCACAGAAGAATGAAATAATCAGTTATAGTTACAGTTTCAAAACTGGAAAAAAGAGAAAGCATTATATACTTGTGATTGCAGTCATGTAATATATAAACATGGAGGATTGCAAAGTAATATGCAAAATGATTATGTGAGAGCAGTATGCATATAAGTAAATAGTGTTGCCTATTTAAAATGTTATTATACAGTGTGTTCAATTAAAAGGAAAGTTAATATAATGGTCTGACCAAGTAAGCAGAATAAAACTAAAAACATATTTCCCCGAATTTTAAAATCCTATGGGAAATGAAAATACATGCTTTCAAAATGCAGTTAAAGATCTGATGGGAAAGAACTTATTAAGATAAGCAACACAAATGAGATGAAGTGAGTTTTCTGTTACTCTCTTGCCAGGAAAATTACTTAATATCAAAGGCAGAATAAATAATTTAAAAAACTGTATTTCCAAATTGGAAATTCAGAGAGGGAAAGTAAAGAAAAATGAAAAAGAAAGTCTAATAAACAGAAATCAAAGATATGCCCTTTCTGTTCTCTGGTTATCTAATCAAACACTAATCCAGGTACTGCTGTGAAGGGAGTTTTCAGATTGAACTAAGGTCACTAATCAACTAACCTTAAAATAGGAAGATTACTCTAAATTATCAAGGTGGATCCAAGGTAATCTCTTGAGCCCTTAAAACCTAAAAAGAAGGCCAGAAAAGAGAGGAGTGGAGATTTCAGAAAAGGAAGTAGAGGAGAGATCTGAAGCATGAAAAAGACTCAATTCTTGATTACTTGATTACTTTGAAGATGGAGGGGATAGGAGGCACGACCAGGGAACATAGGCACCCTCCAGAAGCTAAGCACAACTACTGGCCAGAAGGTAAAGAAAAACCTTAGTCCTATAACTACATGGAACAATTCTGACAACAATCTGAGTAAATGTGGACATGAGTTTATACCTAGAGCCTTCAGAAAGACATGCAGCCCTGTCTTGACTTCAGTCTTGTAAAACCTGAAGAAGATGGTACAACTGTATCCACTGGATTTTTGAACTAAGCAACTATGAGATAAATTTGTGTTGTTTTAAGCCACTAAGTTTGTGGCCGTTGGTTATAGTAGCAATATAGAACTGTGCTGTGCTTAGTCGCTCAGTCATGTCTGATTCTTCGACCCTATGGACTATAGCCCCGCAGGCTCCTCTGTCCATGGGGACTCTCCAAGCAAAACTACTGAAGTGGGTTGCCATGACCTCCTTCAAGGGATCTTCTCAACCCAAAAATCTAATCCAGGTCTCCCTCACTGCAGGTGGATCTCTACCATCTGAACCACCAGGGTAGCCCAATGTATTACTGGAGTGGGTAGTCTATTCCTTCTCCAGGGGATCTTCCTGACCCAGGAATAGAACCAGGGTCTCGTGCATTGCAGACGGATTCTTTACCAGCTGAACTACCAGGGAAGCCCAATGTTTCTCTAACCCCTGTCTAAGCTTTAGTACATCCCACGAATATTTATTGCTCTCAATATTCTAGAAAGTATCACTTACTGAAAGTAAACAGATGTTTTTTTCTTAAAATATTTTTTTCTTCTCCAAATCATAAGGGTAAACTGAACATATCATTTTAAAAAGGAACTTTTTAAGGAAAAAGAACACAGTAATTCAGTGGAAATGAGGAAAATAAATAAGCTTATGTTGGCAATTGATTTTATAGCACAAACTCCCTGAAACAGAGCTGAAACTGCAGCTTTAATAAAAGGTTCCTACAATTCTTTTGACCAATATATTTTCATTAATTGCCTTCAAGTGGGCACTTGAAGAAGAGCTGACTCATTGGGAAAAAACCCTGGTACTGGGAAAAATTGAAGGTAAAAGAAGGGGGCAGCAGAGGATGAGATGGTTAGATAACATCACTGACTCAATGAACATGAATTGGAGTGAATTCTGGGAGATAGTGGAGGACAGAGGAACCTGGTGTACTGCAGTCCATGGGGTCACAGAGAGTCGGACAAGACTAAGAGACTGAACAACAACAAGTGCCCCAAAGTGCTCTGATTTGAGGAAAGCCAAACCACTTATTTGGGTATAATTGTATCAAGCAACTAAAGTGATACGATGAAGAGTTCTCATCCAGGGTACATAACATAAGCTTCCCAGATCTTTAGGAAGCTGACACTGTCAAGTCATATAATTGATATGACACTGCACTTTCTTGATACAGAGCTAATCAGTTGTAAAAGAAAATGTGAAATAAGATAGTAGGGAGATGGTAAAATACATGCTTCATTCTTTAATCTATAAGTTGAAATATTATATTGTGGTGATCAAGGCTATAGATTCTGGAGTCAGATGGCCTGGGATCAAATTCTAATTTCATCACTACTTGGACAAGTCTCTGTCTCTCACTTTCCTCATCTGTATAATGGGGATAATAGTTCTTACTAGGGATTATTAAATTATTATATGTAAGGTTTTTAGGATAGTGTCTAGCATGTGGAAACTTCTGTGTAAATGTTAACTAGAGTTACTTAATTTGAAAGGGTTAAACTTTGACCCATGTGTTGGCAAGTTCATAGCCTGTTTTGTATGGGCAGAGAGCTAACAGGTCTTTTTTTGTTTGTTTGTTTTTAAAAAATGTTTTCAGAACCATAGGTTAAGTTTACCTATTGAAAGACATTTCAGGTTGGATAAATAAAAATTTCACTGCTTACAAAAAACACATCTAAAACAAAATGATACAGAATTGTTGAAAATAAAGAATGGGAAAAAATAACCAGAGATATCTAAAAAAGAAAGTAATTGAAGCAATGACATTAGATATAAAAGATAACTAATAGTAACATTATTAAAATGGATAAAGAAGTATTTAAAATATAAACTTTTTAAAACACAATTTTGGTTGTTGAATAAAACTCTACCTAGTAGACTACCAGATTTTTTTTTTCTATTGTTGAACAAATAGTTTGTTTCTAATTTTTTTTGCTATTTTAGATAAGGCTACAATGGACATCTTTGTATATAAAGCTTTTACCATTTCATTGGATTCTTTCACTAGGATACATTTCCATTTGTATATTATTAGATCTGACAATATATTCATTCTAAGATTTCTGATACTATTTCCAAATTGTCAAAACAATTGTACTAATTAGTACTCCAACCACATAAGTTTATCCTAAACTTTGATTTTTTTCTGAAATGATTCTGTTAATGGCAAAAACAGAAAAGTTGTTATGAGATTAGTACGTATTTTCACTTCCTCTTAATGTTTTAGAGAAGTGCTTCTCAAACTTCAGTATGCATACAAATTATCCCTGGAGCACGTTACAGCATAGAACCTAGTGCAGTTCATCTAGAGGGGAACCTAAGTTTTCTGAAAAGCTCTCAAATTGTTCTAAGACCCTTGGACTGATTATCCTGTGAGTACAAAGGTTTGAGACTTAAGCTGACATGGAGAAGGAAGTAGGAAAGCTTTTTCTGAGTTTTAAAAATGAAGCAAGTTTGAAAAATCCCACTTTAAAAAGCATGTTCCAAGCCAAGTAAGCTCCCCAAATTATCTAAATTAGATCAAAGATACAGAAAATAATGCAATAATCAGGAAGGGTTTGTTAGTAAATCCCTCCCACCATGGAGTACATATAAACATCTATTTACATATATAAGACATATTTTACATATTTATCATTTTCTTAATAGTCTCATAGTAATCCTATTATAGCATACTTTTTAAGTTTAAAAATTCATTGTTAGCATGACATTCCTTGAATCAAGTATTTTTATAAAACATTCTTTCCAATATTAGCAGAGTATTCTAGTTCATGAATATGTGAAGGTTTATTTAATTAGTTGCATTTTTTATATATTGAATTTGTTTCCAATTTTACCCATATCATTCCTCAGTAGCCACTCTTGTGTATACATATTATGTGTATATTTTATTTTATTTTTATCTTGGACTAAGCTTCCACTCCAGTGCTCTTGCCTAGAAAATCCCATGGATGGAGGACCCTGGTAGGCTGCAGTCCGTGGGGTTGCTACAAGTCAGACGCGACTGAGCAACTTCACTTTCACTTTTCACTTTCACGCAATGGAGAAGGAAATGGCAACCCACTCCAGTGTTCTTGCCTGGAGAATCCCAGGGACGGCAGAGCCTGGTGGGCTGCCGTCTATGGGGTCGCACAGAGTCAGACACGACTGAAGCGACTTAGCAGCAGCAGCAGCAGCAAGCTTCTAACTTAAAGTTTCCATTGTAGCATTCATTTCTGAATCATTAATATTCTGATATATGTTACAAACCTGGTGTTACACATTCATTTCACTGACACTGGGTATAGCATTATGTCCAAAAGGATATCAATTTGAATATAATTACCTCATCATTGCAATTTTACTTTTTTTAATGAATCAAACAAGATATTAAATAAGTCAAGAAATATATGTGAAGGGTCATCAAACTATTTTAGCCAAATGGCTTATTTGTTAAGTTTTGGAATTGCTAAAATACCAGAGGGCTTCCCAGGTGACTCAGTGGTAAAGAATTACGTTCAGTATATAGGAAATGAGGATTCTTCCCTGGGTTGAGAAGAGCCCCTGTAGAAGGGAATGGCAACAGACTCCAGTGTTCTTGCCTGGGAAATCCCATGGACAGAGGAGCCTGGCGGGCTACAGTCATGGGTTCACAAAGACTGAGACATGACTTAGTGACTAAACAGCAGCAAAATACCAGAGGTGCTGAGGATCTAGGTACAGGAGATATTTGTTATGGTACAAACTCCTCTTTTAGGGAGATCTTCAACTAAGATGGAAATCGAAAGATCCCTATGTTTTAGATATAGAGCTGCATGTCTTTGTAATGTTTTAGTATATCCTTCTACAGCGGCTTCAGAATATATTCCTTTCCCTTTGGGTGCATAGTTTCACTTAAGCTTATTGGAGCGAGTCAGGTTCTGAGTATCAGCTTCTAATTTGGCCAACTTCTGATCATAGAGATACTAAAAAAAAAAAAAAAAAAAAAAAATCCTTTTAAATTACCGTGTCAAGTTTCAGTCAGGACAAACAACAAATATTCTTGGTAGTACTGAACAACCCCATGCACACAAGAAAGGTCCCCAACAGGGTGCAAAAGATACTCTCCCAGGATTCAGAGCCACTCCCAAAGACAACCAAGAGAGGGAAAAAAAAAAAAAAGACTTAAGATACTACTCCTGAAGCTTACAGCAGTCAGTAGGCCCCTACCTGCAAAATGGTGGACAACCCACAGTTTTGTCCAGCCATAGTTTTGAGGGCCCTTCACACTAACAGCGGCCAAGCCAAATTGTCAGACAAGCAAGAAGGCAATAGCTATCCCTGAGAAAGGAAGGATTGGTAACCATGTTTGCTTCCTGCCAAGTTGAACTTGGAAAGAAAGAGCCAGTGTGGAATTCTACCTTTCTCTCTTGATCAGACTACAGATAGAGGTTTGGGAGCACTAATTTTGGTAAGAATTCTTACCCTTTGCCAGTTTTGACAGGATGCCATCTGCAGGCTCCAGAGTCAGTGGGATGCCTCAGTGAGTCTCATTCTGGCCACCAGAAACTGCAGAGAAAGAAAAATAATTTTCCTTTTACCTTCTAGAGTGAGTGCCTGGCTGAGACCTCTTTCTCCCTAGGGCATCTCATAAATGGATAAGCTTATCTTGTTACTGGATAAAAGAGTCGCAGAGGACCCTTCCTCTTGAGCCTTGGTTCTTGGTAGGGACACAAAGAAGAATCTGAGGTCTTACCCCTGGCAAAAACAAGTTTATTGAAGAAAGGACAGAAGGAACACCTCAAGGGATTGCTGGACCAAGCCAAGAGAGGCACTGGCACCAGAACGATGAGATATGAGGTTTTTAAGACAAGGCTTTTACATATTCATCTAGGTTAGCATGGACTGATAGTTTCCATTAACATTTGCAAGGTACATAACAGCCTCTACTGCACATCTTTCCAATAATTCAGTCTGTTTGATTCATACATAATCAAATGTATGTATGTATGTACAGAAAGTTTATGAACCCTTAAGGGACTCCCTCCCAGTTGCCTAAGGTCACTGGAGGACACAGCTGTGCATCAAGGGTGCATATGCCAGAGGTGGAAAAGACTCTATGATTAATTTTGTATTAATAGCATATCTGTGAGCTCTCCTGGGCTCACTGGGATGTGCCTGAGGTGGGATTTAGAGAAGCTGATATCTTTTTCGCTAGGCCACCCCTCAGTTGCTCATGCCTAACTTCCTATTCAACAATTTCAGAGGTTAAAAGTTCTCTACTAAGTCCACTGTAATTTATTTTTATCTTTGGTAAGGTTAAACTCTGTAGAACCAAAACTAAAATGGAGTCACTTACACTGGGGACAAAGTGGAGGTGGCCAACACAGGAGCAGTTAAGAAAATAAAACTTTACCTATCAGAAGTTGCAGAAATTGGCAGTTCTTCTTAGAAATCAGCAGAGGACGCCAGCAAATCCCCAAACACCAATTCAGTTTAAGCCGTCTCTGGACTGTTTTGAACCTTGACTCAGCTATCCTTAAAATAGCGAACAAGACCACCAGGCCTCCTATCCACTGAAAAAAGCAGATAACCTGCTGCTGCTGCTGCTGCTAAGTCGCTTCAGTCATGTCGGACTCTGTGCGACCCCATAGACGGAAGCCCATCAGGCTCCCCTGCCCCTGGGATTCTCCAGGCAAGAACAGTGGAGTGGGTTGCCATTTCCTTCTCCAATGCATGAAAGTGAAAAGTGAAAGTGAAGTCGCTCAGTCGTGTCCAACTCTTAGCGACCCCATGGACTACAGCCTACCAGGCTCCTCCATCCATGGGATTTTCCAGGCAAGAGTACTGGAGTGGGGTGCCATTGCCCTCTCCGAAGATAACCTTCACAGTTACCCAATAAAAAGCCACCGGTCTATGAGCAACCAAGAACACGTTGCTTTCCTAGCCGTAAATTTGACGGCTTGCAGCTCAGAACCTTTGCAATAAACTCATTGTTTTTGCATGCTTGACTCAGTGCAGTTTGGCTTCTGACGCCTATTCAGACTTAAAACAAAATTTTGTTCACCTGGGCTTCACAGTGGATCTAGTATGGTTTCTCAGTCGGATCGGGTCAGATCGTGGACCCCCTCCGATTCTGGCTAGTTTCCGGACCGAACCCGGAAAAAGAAATGAGTCGAAAAAATTCTGAAATCTCCGAACTAAAAGGATCCAGATCTGATAAGGATTTACCCACCGCTCCAGAGGCTCCAGGCTCAAAGGTACCTACACCTGCTCAATCATTGTTCCTGGGGGACTGTCAGGGTTCCCCCTAGTTTCCCTCTTTTGATACCAGAACTGTTCAAGGAAAACTGACGCATATTAGAAATGTTAAAGAGTTTGAGCAAAACCCGTTTCTGGTAGGGCAGCGCTAAGCCACAAGTCATCAGGCAGGCCCCTGATTATGATTTTCTTTGGTCCTGTATTTACTATTGGTAAGGTTATGTGTTTTCCCTACTACTGCTACTACTCAGCCCCTTATACCACTAATTAAATCATGTGTTATATTTTGTGTGAGGATGTTTTCCTCTTTACGTTATTTGCTTTTTCTTGTTGATTTGTGAGAGTTTACTTTAGAGTGATGATAGTAGGTCTCTGTCTTACAAATGCAAGGGTTTTTTCACGAATGATGATTTTTTTTTCTTTGTTTCTGAGAATGTTTGACTTAAAATATTTCACATTTCCTAGATATTAAAATTCATCTTACATTATAGCTTCTCCCTTTGCGTTATGGTTAGGTACACTTTTCCTCTTCTTCAAAGCAAACAAATAAAAATCTATTCTTTCAGTGATGAAGTAATTTTACTTTTTACCATTTCACATTGTATACAAAGACTGATACTATTACTCTTCAAAACCAGTTATCTCGAAATCTTTTCTGTTTGAAAGTGCATCCTTTCCCTATTGATTTAAAAATTCTCTATTTTAACTGAAATAAAACACTGGATTTGAAATATTTTCTCTAATTCAACAAAAAATATGTGGAATACTTTGTTTTTAATTAAAGGGCAGACATTGAAATTTCATAATTTCTACAAAATATCATGAAAGATCTCTGACATATTAGTAACAGTTTCTCCATCGTTTTGAAAATTCAACAGGATCTTGAATACAGGATCATTTTGCCATTGGTTATAAAAATCTCACTTCCTGAGTTATATTTTATATCCTAACTCCTGTCCTTACTTGAATTTTTGTTGTCTTAAAACAAAAATGCAATCTTCTCAATTTCCAGATATACATTTTTAGGAAGGGCAAATTATGTAAAGTTCATGTGCAAGGTCAATAATTTTTTTTGTTTCCTATGATATTCACTTTTAAAATATCTACTTAATTTTTACAGCAAAATATATTTCAATTAAAATGTAATAAAATAATATATAGCAATTATTGCAATACAGAGGACAATAGTATTTTTAGTTATAGAAAATATGATTTGTCTTTAAAAATCAGGTTTCAGAGATGAACGTAGATATATATACATATATAGAGATATCCATATAATCCATTTTCTAATAAAAACAAAGTTTTCTCTTTTACTATTCCCTCATCATCCCAGAGTAATACATCTGAATTTGATACATTGATTGGTTCATTGAAACTGAGCTCTTCAGTAGATGATATTTAAATATCAATCACCTTATGAATATTTAAATTCAAGAAATGTCAAATTAAAGGTTTGCTCATCTTATTTACTTTTAAGAGTTCTTCAGAAATATCAGATAAAATGAGATCATACTTGGTGGCAGTTTAAAACTCTTAAAAGGCTGATCTTTACATAGTAATACTCCAAAATATTCAAGGGGAACCTATTCAAATATAATGTAACCTTTGGGTTTATTAAAAGAAAGTTGTTTCAATCTCAGAAAAACCTGTTATATTTACCATTAACAACATTTTCCAATTAACTCTTGATTTAATATACTGGATTTAATTCTAAGCTGATGCATTGGAATGAAAAATCAATTGTATTAAGCAGTTTTATTTGTGTGATTTAAGTATCTATCAATATAGTGGTAATTTTTGTTACATTCTGTTCCTGACTGATTACATTTAACTTTTAGAGAATCCCAAAGGTACTTTTTCATATATTTTCCACTTCTTTTCAGACAAATATTTAATAATTTGAATTTTGAAACACTAAATGAAATCTGTAATCTAAATAATGTCCATATACAATTTAGCTTAACAGATAAAATTTTATTTTGTAAATATATTCTTCTTAAAAAGAAATCTAGCATGTTCTTTGGAAAAGCAATTTCTTTGTCTTTAAATGTGGTTTAGTTCACTAACATGTCATATATATATATGTGTGTGTATATATATATGTGTATATATACATATATATATATGAAGTTATATACAGAGTTTATCCATTGACTATAAGAATATCAATGTTCACTGAATAGTGTATATGTATCCTTTCTACTTTCTGAGCATAGATTGAGGGATGGATACATATAAGAGAACAAAATAATTGCCATAAAGGATCTTATTGTAAGTTCATATCTGTAGTATATTTATATATATATCAGACACACATTTATTTGTAGTATATCAGGTATGATACATATATATACCTGATAAATGCCATGTATATATACATATGTATCGCTTCCCAGGTGGCTCAATGGCTAAAGGATCTGCTTGCAGTGCAGAAGAGGCGGGCTCAATCCCTGAGTTGGGAACATCCCCTGGAGGAGGGCATGGCAACTCATCCCAGTATTCTTGCCTGGAGAATCCCATGGACTGAGGAGCCTGGCAAGGATACATACCACAGGGTTGCAGAGTCAGATGCAACTGAAACCACTGAGCACCCTTGAACATCTCTCTCTCTCTCTCTCTTTTTTCTATCTCTGCATTTGAAAGGGGTCAGAAGCAGTCTGACCAAACTCAGAGAAAAATTCAGGGTCACAGTGTTTTCAAGAGGCAGTTTGATTTTCTTTATGAAGTATGGGTGGAGAGTTAACTTCTTTAGGGGCAGTTTAGCAGTCTAGGACATTTCATCTATCCAGATTCACATCTACATGTTCTCTACCTACTATTCCCCTTTCCTTCTCCCACAGTCTGGAATTACCTTCAGCTTTTGACTCTGTTTCTCTGTTTGACTCTGGTTTCTAATCTTGCATATCATCTCCTTGACACTCACAGATAATTTGACTTATTTTGCCATAGGTCTTTGATCCCAGACTTCATAAAGGATATTCATGTCATCCGTCTTGCTTGATTTTTTCTGCATCTCACCTTTACAAATCAAAATCCATCTTTCAAATTAACCCAGCACTTTAATTTTCACCATAACTGTAATTAGCCCCTATAGATTTTTTGACAATAAGAAAGATAGTCGTAATAAATTAATCTTCACTAAATTAGGCTGTATTTCCTCTCTTCATGTGATTTTCTCAGCAATTGACAGATTCCTAAAGTTTGAATTTCTTAAATCTCTTCTAAAGGACTCGTTTTTGTTCTACCTTTTTTTGCGTCTTTTAAATAAAAAGTACAAAGCCTGCTGGAAAATACCTGTGTATCATTTTCATAGAAATTAACAAATGTTAGAATATTGTTACTGTCAATTTTTGTACAAGAATAAGCCATTTTATATGAAGTTGAAATCCACTATGAAAGTTATTCCTGGCCCATTCCATTCTCTCCTAGGTATATTATCTATACTCAGTGTTCCCATTCATGTCTTTTGTTCACTCTTAAAATTACTCTTGTTAGACTTTTGCTCCCATCACTTCACATAACTGTTCTTTTCAAGGTCACAATAACTTCTACATTGCTAAGCCAGTGGGCAAGTTTCAGTTTCTTTTAAAGTAATCTAGCAGCATCATTTGATCCATTTGATCATATCTGCCTCCTTGAACACATCAATTTCTTAGCTTTCAGCATATCACACACTATTAGTTTTCTTCCTGTAAACTAGATCTTGCTTCCTTCATTTACTTCTCCTGGATCTCTTAAAATTGGAGTTACCTTGTCATTTTTTATAATTAAACTCACACCTTTGGTGATTTCATTCAGTCTAATGGTTTTAAATAAAATTATAGACTCAAACTATTATTTTTTTAAATTCCTCCTTCTTTCCCCCAAACTGAACATCTACACATGGATATCTAATTGCCATCTCAAACTTGTGTACTAAGGGGACTCCTAATCTTCTCCCTAAGCCTGTTGTATCCACAAGCTTCCCCATTTCAGTTGATGACAACTTCCAGTTGCAAGTTAGAAGTCAGATCTTAAATCTCACTTTGACTTTTGTTTCTTTCACAACCCATATCAAACCCTCTCAAACAACTTGTTGCTCATCTCCAATATCCTTCTGACCATGTCTTGGTACCTCCATCTCTGTTACCCTCGTCTAAAGCATCACTTTCTCATTTTGATAGCAATATCCGAACTTATCTCCCTACTAACACCATTTGTTTATTTCATCTAGTCGCAGCAACTACTGTGATTCTTTTAAAATAAAAGTTAGGTCGCATTACTTTGTGCTCAAAATTCTCCCTTTACTCTAAAAGCCAAAGTCATTACAATAGCCTACAAAGCCCTATAAAATTGGGTTCCTTCTCCATCTCTGCACTTGACAACTTTCCAGCTTGCACGCTTCTTTCTATTCACCCTGGCCTCCATGCAATTTCGTGGACATGCCAGACATATTTCCACTTTTTATACAGGCTGTTCATTATGCCTGGAATTTCTCTGCAGATGTTTGCATTGCTCTCTCCCTATGGCAGATCGTTATGGTTGCCAAACATTCTCTGCTTTAAAAAGATGGTTTTTGTTATCACATTGGGATGTATGACTGATCTAGCTAATGAAATGATCAGAGTGATATATGCCTCTCCCAAAAAAACAGAAGCTGTAAGAGCTGTTGTAGGCTCTCTCCTCTCTGCTATGAGATCTGCATGATCCAGATAGGGGCTGCTGCTCCTTCAGCATAGACCCTGCTATGAATCAATGGAGAGCAGAAACATAGCTGACTCATGAGATGCTTGTAACACAAGAGAGAAATAAATATTTGTTTTTGGAAATTGCTGAAAATTGGGATTTTTGTTACTGTATCATACTTAATGAAAGTGAACATAAAAATCATTACCAAAAATTGGAGCTTTGATTAAACAAACACAATAACCCTTCACATTAACTTTCCTTTTGATGGCACCCAGGGAGCTGTTATTGGAGTCTCAACAAATGATTACAATGCTATACAGGGGTGAATAAGAAGGAGAATATTGCTAGTCTGCTTTGGTCGGTATTGACTGCTTTGGTCAGGCACTACAAGAAAGACATTAAATTAGAAAATATTTGGCTACCACGTAAGCAAAAATAAATGGGAGTATAGACAGCTCAGAAATTCCCAAAGCCTCCAGGTATGGAAACTGGCACTGCTTCTCATTTCCAACAGATAAAATGTAAAACTGAGGTAGTCTTTGAAAACAAACGCCAATTTAAGCTCAATCGCTTCTGAAAGTATTAAACTAGAATCACGGTCATGAAACCCTTTGTTAAAATCTCCAAATTGATTAAGGTGGTGCCTGATGAAACCTTGTCTTGTGCTCAGTCACGTCCAACTCTTTGTGGCTATAGTCCACCAGGCTCCTTTCTCCATGGAGTTTTCCAGGCAAACTAGAGTAGATTGCCATTTCCTCCTCCAGGAGATCTTCCGCACCCAGGGATCGAACCACCGTCTCCTGTGGCTCCTGCATTGGCAGGCGGATTCTTTACCACTACCGCCACCTGGGAAGCCTGGTGAAAACCTTGTTAGACAAATTGCTCAAGGCAAAAAGAATAAAGGCTTGTCTTTCCCAGTATCTGCAATTAAGTATGCAATAAAAGATAATCTATGGGTAAGCTACTAATGTATGATTTAGGTAACAGAAGAAAAGCAAACTCTGTTTTTGAAAGAGTTGTACTGCCAAAGAATCATTAGTCTAGATTTAAAATACACTGTGACTCCCTGAGACTTGGAGCCCCTACCTTCCACAGACAGAAAGATAAGTAAGCTATGTAGAGCTCAAAATATTCCCTTCAGCTTTCTTTTCAGATGAGAATTTAGGAGACTTAATGGAAAAGGAAAGATCTCTCAGAGGGGGAAACCCTTACCAAAAGAACAATGGGCTAGGATTTACTTCAGGGGAAGGGAAACAGGGCCTAATTTAAGGAACATTTTCTTCCTTCAGGGCTGGGGGCCCTTTGCAATTTCTCCCTGGGGAGGTTTCAGTGTTGCTACATATTAGTAATGATGTTTGTTTTCCATTCTCATTCTGTTTCAAGGGAAATATTCGTTGTGGTCAGTCTGTATCCCACCACTGTGTGTGGTGTGTGTTGTTGGACAGATAACTTGACTTTTCAGTTCTTGGATCTTTGGATCAATAAAAAGCCATATTTGGCCCTGACCTAAAGACTACCATATCATGGACTTTGAATACGATGGCATGGCTGGGTTGTTCCCTTTTGTGTGGGTGAGGAAAGTATATTTTATGTGAGGAGAGGGAAATAAGATGGTATTATTGCTTCTAATTATTCCTGACACTCCTGTGAGATGAGTACTCCTAATCCATAGCTATCAGGTTTGACCAAGTGATGCAGTTTGGACAATTACAAAAGAAGTGGTTGAAATGTCCTCAAGAAGAGTGGGGAAAACTCAGTCAAGGCTGATGGTGAATGGATTATCTTGATTTTGTTATTCTTTTTCCTTTCGTTAAAAGTTGTGCTCATTTTTACACTTTATAATAAAGTTATACCTTTTGAAAAAAAAAATAAAAGTGACTAGGAGTGACAGGTCATTCCAAAAAGAATGACATTTAAGGGCGTTTTGTTGTTCCTCGTTTGTTTTCTGTTTCTCTGACGTGGGAATGGCATGCTCCAGATGGAGGCTGCTTCTCTGTTTCCTGGATTCGAAACAACTTGAAGCAGTGCTACAGCTAATCCATAAAGGTCATCACATGAACCTGGGGAATACACACTAGTTTCCTAAACTGTGATAACTTGGAGGTGGATACCATAGCTAAGGGCTTCCCAAGAGATGCCTAGGTAAAGAATCCATCTGCTAATGCTGGAGTTGAAAGAGATGTGGGTTTGATCCTTGGGTTGGGAAGATCCCCTGGAGAACAGAATGGCTACCCACTCCAGTATTCTTGCCTGGAGAATTCCATGGATAGAGGAGCCACACACATACACACACGTGCGCGCACGCATGTGTGTGTGTGTGTATAGCTTATTTCAATTGATAGAAATATTTCCCATGTAATGCACTTTTCTAAATCTAATCTCTTGTTTTCTAATTTTTCTATGAATTGGATGAACTAAAATTTAATTTCTCTATATGTATTTAACTTTTATTTTTTTTTGCAGTTTCACTAAGCCTCTGCATAAAATGCTTTTTCCATATTTAGAGTTCTTTCTTTGGTCTAAATGTATGAACATCTTACAGTCACTTTGAATGCAGTTTGATTACTTTCCAAAGGTATTGTGAAAATTCACCATGTCACAAACAATATATATCAATCAAACAATTGGAATTTCATAATTCTCTTTAAATTTCCTTTGGCCTGAGTAGATAATTTTTATATTAAGTGTCATGGATTAATTATATCCCCCCTAAGAATGCTATCTTGAAGTCCTAATTTCCAAGACCTCAGAATGAGACAGTATTTGGAAATAGGACTGTCGCAAAATATTGAATAATTGGTCAAAATGAGATCATACTGAAGTAGAATGAACCCTAATCCAATGTGATCAGTGTTCATATAAGAAGACAGCCATGTGCAGACATACAAACGCGCACACAGGCGTGGAGAATATCATGTGATGACAAAGGCAGAGATTAGAATTATGAAACTGTAAACCAAGATAAGCCAAAGATTGCTGGCAAACTGGCAGAAGCTAAGAAGATGCAAGGGAGGACCTTCGCCTATCAATTTCAGAGGTCCTGTGCTTTGTCTCTTTCTGCATTTTCTCCCCTTTCTGTTTCTACTCAATTGAGAGAAACTGTTTTGATAACTCACACAGATATGATCTCCCCCACTCTTTCCCTCATTCAGAATTTAATTGGTTATTTGTCTCTTTGTTTACCATATAATCTCTTGATATTGTCAGGATTTTTTAATTTCAATGTTGTATTTGTTTTTTTGGCTTGTTTTATTTTGTATCACAGTGCCATTATTTTTGCTGGTTTGCAAGACTTAGGAAGGCTGAGACTCTTTCACTTACCTTTATTTTCCTGAAGTGCTGGTGGAATATATAACAGCTCACTATATGTTGATTGAATTAAATAGGTTCAGTTCAGTTCAGTCATTCAGTTGTGTCCGACTCTGTGATCCAATGAATCGCACCACACCAGGCCTCCCTGTCCATCACCAACTCCCAGAGTTCACCCAAACTCATGTCCATCAAGTCGGTAATGCCATCCAGCCATCTCATCCTCTGTTGTCCCCTTCTCCTCCTGCCCCCAATCCCTCCCAGCATCAGGGTCTTTTCCAATGAGTCAACTCTTTGCATGAAGTGGCCAAAGTATTGGAGTTTCACCTTCAGTATCAGTCCTTCCAATGAACACCCAGGACTGATATCCTTTAGGATGGACTGGTTGGATCTCCTTGCAGTCCAAGGGACTCTCAAGAGTCTTCTCTAACACCACAGTTCAAAAGCATCAATTCTTCTGTGCTCAGCTTTCTTCACAGTCCAACTCTCACATCCATACATGACCACTGGAAAAACCATAACCTTGACTAGACAGACCTTTGTTGGCAAAGTAATGTCTCTGTTTTTCAATATGCTATCTAGGTTGGTCATAACTTTCCTTCCAAGGAGTAAGTGTCTTTTAATTTCATGGCTGCAGTCACCATCTGAAGTGATTTTGGAGCCCCTCAAAATAAAGTCTGACACTGTTTCCACTGTTTCCCCATCTATTTCATATGAAGTGATGGGACCGGATGCCATGATCTTAGTTGTCTGAATGTTGAGCTTTAAGCCAACTTTTTCACTCTCCTCTTTCACTTTCATCAAGAGGCTTTTTAGTTCCTCTTCACTTTCTGCCATAAGGGTGGTGTCATCTGCATATCTGAGGTTATTGATATTTCTCCCAGCAATCTTGATTCTAGCTTGTGCTTCTTTCAGCCCAGCATTTCTCATGGTGTACTCTGCATAGAAGTTAAATAAGCAGGGTGACAATATATAGCCTTGACGTACTCCTTTCCTATTTGGAACCAGTCTGTTGTTCCATGTCCAGTTCTAACTGTTGCTTCCTGACCTGCATACAGGTTTCTCAAGAGGCCAGTCAGGTGGTCTGGTATTCCCATCTTTTTCAGAATTTTCCACAGTTTATTGTGATCCACACAGTCAAATGTGGTTAAATATTATTAAATGAGTAAAAGCAATATATTTATGCCACAACTATTTGTTATGAATAAGGAAAGAAAGCTGACATTCCTTGTGTGACTCTTTTATGGAGTTACGTGATAATGTAATAGAAGTTATTAACTAAAATTGCCTATTTAAGTAAATTGACAGGACAGAATTTGCATTTTTTTAGTTTTTCTTGGAGGAGCAGAATATATCATACTCTCTGTGTCATAACCAAACCTCATTAATGCAGATTGCATCACCATGGTGTCTGTGATAATTTTACAAGTTGTAACTTAGTTTGCTATTGCATATATAAGTCTTTCATATTTCTATAGATTGTATAATATTAATAGCCCCCTATTTTTGATAGAATCTCTATTTATAGAGAATCTTTAACATACACAAAAAATTGTTGAACATTCCTTAATGATGATTATGACAATAAGAATTCATCTACCCATAGTGTGAACAAAAAAATAGTTTCTTGCTTGATAGTGGTGTCTATGCTGAAGATTTAATATTTGTAAACATTAAAATAGTTAATATTTAATTTATAATTACTGAATGATACATAGGTAGCTTGCTTTTAATTTTAATAAAGGTAGTAAAGTTATATTTTTAAAAGGAGTATTATAATTCAGATTTTGTTAATTTGGGTTAATCAGCATCAGTCAAAATTAGTGAGATAATGGCATTTCTTTGAATGAAATCTTAGAATGAGGCAGATACTGGATGCTCTCCTTATGAATTTCTCTCCTCCTCTCTCTCCCTCTATATATGCACACATGTGTATATTATACAAAGCACACACACATATATATGCTGTGCTTAGTCACTCAGTTACGTCCGACTCTTTGCAACACCATGGACTGTAGCCCAGTGTACCAGACTCCTCTGTGCATGAGGATTCTCCACACAAGAATACTGGAGTGGGTTGCCATGCCCTCCTCCAGAGGATCTTCCCAAGCCAGGGATCGGGCGGATTCTTTAACATCTGAGCCACTAGGGAAGCCCAAGAATACTGGAGTTGATAGCCTATCCTATCCCTTCTTCAGAGGAACTTCCCAACCCAGGAATCGAACTGGGGTCTCCTTCATTGCACGCAGATTCTCTACCAGCTGAGCTACCAGGAACGCCCATGTATGTGTATGCACATATATGCATATGTGTGTGTATGTAGAAATTTATTTGGGAGGTTATAATCCAACAGAAGTAATTAAAAGAATTCACAAAATATTTTTCACATAAGCTATTTATGTATAATAAATATATATCTGTGAACTATACACAGAGTATGTTAAAATGCAATAGCCAAAGTACAAATTCTACTGCTGTTGCTTTTGAATACTACTGCAAATTCTATCAGAACTAACCAATGTTTTTTGGACACTTTTCTATGTATCTGGGACTGTTCTAAATTTGTTACCTCTATTAAAGGCTTTCTCTGCATCTATTGAGATAATCATATGGTTTTTATTTTTCAATTTGTTAATGTGGTGTATTACATTGATTGATTTGTGGATATTGAAGAATCCTTGCATCCCTGGGATAAAGCCCACTTGGTCATGGTGTATGATCTTTTTAATGTGTTGTTGGATTCTGATTGCTAGAATTTTGTTAAGGATTTTTGCATCTATGTTCATCAGTGATATGGGCCTGTAGTTTTCTTTTTTTGTGGGATCTTTGTCAGGTTTTGGTATTAGGGTGATGGTGGCCTCATAGAATGAGTTTGGAAGTTTACCATCCTCTGCAATTTTCTGGAAGAATTTGAGCAGGATAGGTGTTAGATCTTCTCTAAATTTTTGGTAGAATTCAGCTGTGAAGCCGTCTGGACCTGGGCTTTTGTTTGCTGGAAGATTTTTGATTACCATTTCAATTTCTGTGCTTGTGATGGGTCTGTTAAGATTTTCTATTTCTTCCTGGTCGAGTTTTGGAAAGTTGTATTTTTCTAAGAATTTGTCCATTTCTTCCACATTGTCCATTTTATTGGCATATAATTGTTGATAGTACTCTCTTATGATCCTTTGTATTTCTGTGTTGTCTGTTGTGATCTCTCCATTTTCATTTCTAATTTTATTGATTTGATTTTTCTCCCTTTGTTTCTTGATGAGTCTGGCTAATGGTTTGTCAATTTTATTTATCCTTTCAAAAAACCAGCTTTTGGCTTTATTGATTTTTGCTATGGTCTCTTTTGTTTCTTTTGCATTTATTTCTGCTCTAAGTTTTAAGATTTCTTTCCTTCTACTAACCCTGGGGTTCTTCATTTCTTCCTTTTCTAGTTGCTTTAGGTGTAGAGTTAGGTTATTTATTTGACTTTTTTCTTGTTTCTTGAGGTATGCCTGTATTGCTATGAACTTTCCCTTTAGGACTGCTTTTACCGTGTCCCACAGGTTTTGGGTTGTTGTGTTTTCATTTTCATTCGTTTCTATGCAAATTTTGATTTCTTTTTTGATTTCTTCTGTGATTTGTTGGTTATTCAGCAGCGTGTTGTTCAGCCTCCATATGTTGGAATTTTTAATAGTTTTTCTCCTGTAATTGAGATCTAATCTTACTGCATTGTGGTCAGAAAAGATGCTTGGAATGATTTCTATTTTTTTGAATTTACCAAGGCTAGCTTTATGGCCCAGGATGTGATCTATCCTGGATAAGGTTCCATGTGCGCTTGAGAAAAAGGTGAAATTCATTGTTTTGGGATGAAATGTCCTATAGATATCAATTAGGTCTAACTGGTCTATTGTATCATTTAAAGTTTGTGTTTCCTTGTTAATTTTCTGTTTAGTTGATCTATCCATAGGTGTGAGTGGGGTATTAAAGTCTCCCACTATTATTGTGTTATAGTTAATTTCTCCTTTCATACTTGTTAGCATTTGTCTTACATATTGCCGTGTTCCCGTGTTGGGTGCATATATATTTATAATTGTTATATCTTCTTCTTGGATCGATCCTTTGATCATTATGTAGTGACCTTCTTTGTCTCTTTTCACAGCCTTTGTTTTAAAGTCTATTTTATCTGATATGAGTATTGCTACTCCTGCTTTCTTTTGGTCCCTATTTGCATGGAAAATCTTTTTCCAGCCCTTCACTTTCAGTCTGTATGTGTCCCCTGTAATTCAACATCCATTTATGATAAAAACTCTCCAGAAAGCAGGAATAGAAGGAACATACCTCAACATAATCAAAGCTATATATGACAAACCCACAGCAAACATTATCCTCAATGGTGAAAAATTGAAAGCATTTCCTCTAAAGTCAGGAACAAGACAAGGATGCCCACTTTCACCATTACTATTCAACATAGTTTTGGAAGTTTTGGCCACAGCAATCAGAGCAGAAAAAGAAATAAAAGGAATCCAAATTGGAAAAGAAGAAGTAAAGCTCTCACTATTTGCAGATGACATGATCCTCTCCATAGAAAACCCTAAAGACTCCACCAGAAAATTACTAGAACTAATCAATGACTATAGTAAAGTTACAGGATATAAAATCAACACACAGAAATCCCTTGCATTCCTATACACTAATAATGAGAAAACAGAAAGAGAAATTAAGGAAACAATTCCATTCACCATTGCAATGGAAAGAATAAAATACTTAGGAATATATCTACCTAAAGAAACTAAAGACCTATATATAGGAAACTATAAAACATTGGTGAAAGAAATCAAAGAGGACACTAACAGATGGAGAAATATACCATGTTCATGGATTGGAAGAATCAGTATAGTGAAAATGAGTATACCACCCAAAGCAATTTATAAATTCAATGCAATCCCTATCAAGCTACCAACAGTATTCTTCACAGAGCTAGAACAAATAATTTCACAATTTGTATGGAAATACAAAAAAACCTCGAATAGCCAAAGCGATCTTGAGAAAGAAGAATGGAACTGGAGGAATCAACCTACCTGACTTCAGGCTCTACTACAAAGCCACAGTTATCAAGACAGTATGGTACTGGCACAAAGACAGAAATATAGATCAATGGAACAAAATAGAAAGCTCAGAGATAAATCCACGCACATATGGACACCTTATCTTTGACAAAGGAGGCAAGAATATACAATGGATTAAAGACAATCTCTTTAACAAGTGGTGCTGGGAAATCTGGTCAACCACTTGTAAAAGAATGAAACTAGAACACTTTCTAACACCATACACAAAAATAAACTCAAAATGGATTAAAGATCTAAACGTAAGACCAGAAACTATAAAACTCCTAGAGGAGAACATAGGCAAAACACTCTGACATACATCACAGCAGGATCCTCTATGACCCACCTCCCAGAATATTGGAAATAAAAGCAAAAATAAACAAATGGGACCTAATTAACCTTAAAAGCTTCTGCACATCAAAGGAAACTATTAGCAAGGTGAAAAGACAGCCTTCAGAATGGGAGAAGATAATAGCAAATGAAGCAACTGACAAACAACTAATCTCGAGAATATACAAGCAACTCCTACAGCTCAACTCCGGAAAAATAAATGATCCAATCAAAAAATGGGCCAAAGAACTAAATAGACATTTCTCCAAAGAAGACATACAGATGGCTAACAAACACATGAAAAGATGCTCAACATCACTCATTATCAGAGAAATGCAAATCAAAACCACTATGAGGTACCATTTCACACCAGTCAGAATGGCTGCGATCCAAAAGTCTACAAGTAATAAATGCTGGAGAGGGTGTGGAGAAAAGGGAACCCTCTTACACTGTTGGTGGGAATGCAAACTCATACAGCCACTATGGAGAACAGTGTGGAGATTCCTTAAAAAACTGGAAATAGAACTGCCTTATGATCTAGCAATCCCACTGCTGGGCATAAACACTGAGGAAACCAGAAGGGAAAGAGACACGTGTACCCCAATGTTCATCGCAGCACTGTTTATAATAGCCAGGACATGGAAGCAACCTAGATGTCCATCAGCAGATGAATGGATAAGAAAGCAGTGGTACATATACACAATGGAGTATTACTCAGCCATTAAAAAGAATACATTTGAATCAGTTCTAATGAGGTGGATGAAACTGGAGCCTATTATACAGAGTGAAGTAAGCCAAAAAGAGAAACACCAATACAGTATACTAACACATATATATGGAATTTAGAAAGATGGTAACAATAACCCTGTGTATGAGACAGCAAAAGAGACACTGATGTATAGAACAGTCTTATGGACTCTGAGAGAGAGGGAGAGGGTGGGAAGATATGGGATAATGGCATTGAAACATGTAAAATATCATGTATGAAATGAGTTGCCAGTCCAGGTTCGATGCACGATACTGGATGCTTGGGGCTGGTGCACTGGGACGACCCAGAGGGATGGTATGGGGAGGGAGGAGGGAGGAGGGTTCAGGATGGGGAACACATGTATACCTGTGGTGGATTCATTTTGATATTTGGCAAAACTAATACAATTATGTAAAGTTTAAAAATAAAATAAAATTAAAAAAAGATAAACTTGTTACCTCTATCATATGTTTAACCCTCACAACATGATGGGGAAGGTATCATCATAGTCTTCATTGCACAGATGAAAAAAACTGAGTTAGGATATTCAAATGACCAAGTTCGTACAACCACTAAGTGACTGTGGTAGAATTTGAACTCATGCTATAAGATGCTGTTATGATTTGTCCTTGTCTTTCCTGCTGGAGATATAAGATATTAAAATATTGTCTTAGAAGCTCATTTGACCTCCAGATTTACTAGCATCTCTAGTGCCTTCCATAAAAGATTGAAACAAATGCCCTTGAAAATCCAAGAAGAGCCTAGCATGTGCTAGCCACTTAATTATTATTTAGTAAAGTGAAAGTGAAAAGTGAAAGTGAAAGTGAAGTCGTGTCTGACTCTTTGCGCCCCCATGGACTATAGTCTGCCAGGCTCCTCTGTCCGTGGGATTTTCCAGGCAAGAGTACTGGAGTGAGTTGCCATTTAGTAAACAAAGAAGTAAATGAATGGGGTTCTGAACCAGTTGTATTAGTATGAGAACCGCAGGATTTAATACTTAAATAGCTTAATAAGTATCTTAAGAAATAATTGAATTCAAAATATTTATTACATATGCCCTTCAACTTGTTGTCAGTTAATATGTTCCACTGCTAAGTATTTTATAAGTCTGTAGATTTTGCTTCCAATAACTTGCTTGTAGAAATTGGGCTATATTAGAAATAAACCTTTGCAAAGAGCAACATAGTACAGCAAAAATGTTCATTTTATGGAGAACAACCTGACAAGTTAGAGGTCTTTCTCTAGACTTTGGGGTTCATTAAATCAAGAGTAATCATACAATCTAATGCTTGACAATTTGCATCTTTCATATTTAATTCTAAATTTTCTGCACCATCTATTCCTACTTGTATATAGTTATCTGATTTTCTATTAAATGAAAAGTGCGAGCTTTTAGTCCCAAGTTCCAATGATCAGGCATTATGTTTTTTTCTAACACCAATCTTGAGGTGTCAACATTTTTCAGGCTGATTAAGTCTCTTGTCACACAACTAAGTAGTAAAACATAGCCTGGTTGTATGACTTGAGTTACTTACAGCATGTTTGCAGTGAAATACCTCTAAGGGAGGGAAAAAAAAAATGTATGTTTTTACAGAAAACAGGCTTAATTTGTATTCCTCCAGACTACATTTAAAGTTAAAAGTTTATAAAAATTTAAAGTTTTACAAGCATTGCTTCCTCCAGGCTTAAAAGCCTAGCTGACATTTATGAACAAATAAATTTATCATAGAGTGAATATATTTTTTAAACACTTAACCTGTGTTCCCCAACCTAACAACATCTCCTGAGCATGAATGACAAGAATGTTTTTAGTTTAAAGAAAATCTAAATTTAATACTGTAAAAAAGTGAACAAACTGGTATGTAGGGTTTACATTTATTTCATCAGTAAGTGTAGCTTTTACTTTTTAGACAGGTAATGAAAGAACAGGAGCATATCCTAGCTTTCTAGAATAAAAAAATAAGAAAAACTATTCAAATATATAAGTAGGGCCAAATCCACTCCATGAAAATATTTTTCTAAATTTGATAATTTTCTGGACAATCATTCATATAACCAGATAACCAAGCTGACAATTCATTTGCCTTTGAGTTCTATGAAGAAAAGACCAGCTTTTCCAAAAAGGAAATTCTAAAGCCCAAATATTTGGGAATTGCAAGGCTCATATACCTAGACAAAAAGGTCAATCAGTTTGTCAACAAACCCATGACTCAAGCTTTGCCTTTTCTCTCACTCTGCCTTGTCTTCTATTTTCTAATGTTTACTTTTGTCATTTCTTCAAATTTGCAAACTCATAAAAATCTCAGCCTTGGATGGTGATTTTATTTTTCATTCTGAGTCTCCCTGGAATGCTAAGAAATGGCCATTTTGTAAGCACATACAGAGGAAGGTAATAAATTTCTTCAGGAAATAATAAATTTTTTTCTGGAGTGAGAGAGATGTTGAGAGAGTTTTTGGAAGCATAAGGACATAGGGGCATTAGATGGGACTCCAGTGGCCTGAACGAGTTGACCCTTCTCACCACACTACACAGATTTACTACTGCAGAGAGAACAAGAAATGAGGAAGGGATGGAGATTAAAATTTATGAGGAAAAACACTTCTCTTTTTCCCTTACCTGACACATCATGTGCTTAACATGTGTTTCTCCAATAACAGTTGGTGGTATTTACATACATTGTAGAGAATGCAGATGGTTTTCTGCTGAGAATCAAGTAAGGCCAGGAGGTCACACTGGGAATAACTAAAGTCTTAAACTACATCCTTGTGAATGCTATATGCTTTTTAAATCAAGGCCTTATTATTTAGTACTGTAACATTTTTTTCTGTGCTTAAAACATATGTGCTCTTGACCCACTTAAGGAAAACAAAAAACAAAACAATACCCCCTGGTAAAGCAAAGGCTAGTAGCATAAATGATTGAAGTGTCTGTAAAAACACCTTCCCAGGAGAACAGCCTGTTATTGAAGTCCATATCAGCATATATATATATGCCTCACTATTTTTGTATGCCTCACATACCTGCTGCTATTTCAAACTTCTGATGTTACTTTCTGTCTTTGTAAGTACTGTGCTCTCATCTATTATTTTAAGAAATGAAGGAATTCAAACCTCTTGAAGAGATATACTAGCACATTAAAGTAAAACATTTATCTTATTTTTAAAAGTGGTGCTAACTAATAAGAGTGGATATGCTAGTGCAGTGGCGCTTTTGTTAGTGGTCCCATGGTTGGATTTGAATTGGAGGCAAGAGAAGTTAAGCACACAGAATTAGGGATATTTATATTAATTCTTATTTTTCCTGAAATAATTTATTGCTTTCAATCATAGGTGGGTAATTTAAATTTGTCAGAGAACATTTATCCCAAAGGAAAATCATTATTTAGGTTAATGATATTTTGAAATGTATTTTTAAATGTTCACGTGTTCACTTTCTAAGTATATCTTTTTCAAATATCTATAATAGAAATGACACCGTGTGGGCACTTTGCATGGATAAATACATTTTTTCTTGTAGGCTGACCTCTTCCAAGATTGTATTAGTAAATATAAACACATTTTAATGTGTCAAGTTATTTCAAAACACAGATCTCAAAATTGTAAAGAAAACAATATTATGCTAAACGTATCACTATCATGCAGTTAAACACGAAGCAAATATATTTAAATAATCCCAGGCAGTGATGAGGGTAATGCAGCCATCTAAAGGGATGGAGAGTGAAGTGTGGGGAGAGAGAAAACCCTGGGAGAGAAGGTTGTTTCAGATAGGTTTCCTGGGGACTGTTGATACTTAAATAATTGAGAGAGTGAGTCATCCAGAGATCTGGGAGAAGAGTAGGAGGAAACCACAGTGTCACAAGGTGCAGAAGCTCTGAGATTGATACAGCTTGATGCTATGTGAGGAACAATAAAGACTGAGGGGAAATGGTTGCAATGAGTTGGAGATGTAGGCAGGGGCAAACACATGAAAACTAATGTAGACCTAAGTCATGGTAAGAAGGGTACATTTTGTTTGATTATCAAAAAATCAGATGTCGCAAAATAAAAACTATCAGATCAGTAAAATAGTATTTAGTAAGAGTTTATTACACGTATAAGAGCAGTCCACGAACTGTGAGCTTTCAAATTCAAGACTCATATGAAGCCTGATATTATAGGATGTCTTACAGAGTGAAAATGAGGAAATTGTTTAATCTTTACAATGATTGATTATTACAGTGGAGTTTCTCCCAGGGGACAGGGATTGATTAAAAGTGGTCATCTTAAATCATTTTTTAGGAAGAGGACTTAAGTTTCTTTTGATTATCAGAGGCATTTATAAGAAATAGCTTAAGTTTCACTTAGGTTCATGAGAGAGTTATATTTAGTTTTGCTCACTGGCTTAATTGGTTTTGTCTGCTCAAGGAATTTTCAAGTCTGGTCTATATTTTGTATTTTCCTTTAACACGATGGATGGTGAAAGACCATTGAATGGTTTTAAGCACAGGTGTGAGTGTATAACAGTGTGAGTTTAAGAAAGCAGGCTGCCTCAGTTTCAACTCCAGTCTGTCATTATCAGCTATCATCTTGGGCAAGTTACTTGTTTTTCTTATCTGTGAAATGGAAAAGTAAATATCAACCATTTTTAATAAGGGGTTATTGTGAAAATAAATGGCCTAATATATGTAATGTGTTAATTATTCATATTTAACAGTGCTCACTCTTTGTTACTTGTAGAGAACAGACCATAGGAAACCAGATAGGAAACAAGGCATTTAGGAGGCTACAGAGCATGGAAGTCCATTCTAAAGTCAGAGGGGCTGTTGATGTTTAATATTTGAAGTGATTAAAAGTGATCAAATTTAACATAGATTATGACAGAAAACCTGAGAGGACTGAGTGAATTAAATGTAAATTATAAGATAAGAAGCAGAGGTGATAGCTAAACAAATAGCACAAAAGTTGTAGCAATTTCTGAGATAGGAAATATTATTTGTGGGGATGAGTTGGGGGGGGAGAGAGTCTAGGCCTCATTGGATGTATTAGGGTTATTCTCTTTATTGGTAATTTAGAGATATTGGGTAAAAAGTTAGATATACAAATTTAGTGAGGCTTGTTGATGACTATAGGTGTACATTTCAGAGTCACAGATCAGAGTACATGTTTAAAGCCTTGGCAATGGACAAGTGTATCCAGGCAAATAAGAGAACAATGGTGAGGACTGAAGACTGGGATACTATAACATTTAAGAGGAACAAAAAAAAAGAAGGAGTTGCCAGAGAATTAGGAAGAGCTCAGGAGACTGTAGGAGACTTGCAAATTTTACATGCAACAGTCCTATTTCCAAATAAGGTCATGTTCTGAGGCCTTGGGGCTTAGGACATAAGGCATGTCTTTATTTTGCGGGGAGAGAGAAAAATTCAACTATAACAGTGTGTTAGGATGAGACCTACATGGACAGATTGTGAGAAGTCTTGTATAGAATGCTAAGTAATTTGGGTTTTATTCTAAAATGCTATGGAAAGACAATGAAAAGATTTTAAGGGACATGAGTGAAATTAATATTTTTATAAAAATAACCCTAGTTGCTATATGGTAAATGAATTTTAGAAGGGCAGATAAAGAGGGTGAGAGTAAGGGAGTAAACTCAAAGACAGGAAAGTTAGTGAGGACTACTACAGTAATTAGGGAAAGAAAGAATGAGCACTTGAATTTGAATAATGACATTGAAGTTGGAAATAGAATCCCATTACCCTTTCCCACTACCACTGACACCTTCTCTAGAGGTCTGTCATGTTCCTAGGCTTAAATCTCTAACTTATCACTAGGATATTTAGCCTCTTACCTGCGTCTTCGCACTTCATGACTTTCTTCACTCTAATCCCATCTATATTACTTCTAAGTATGGTTACTATATAGTTACTATCTTTATTACTACTAAATACAGTTCTTTAGTGACTAACCTTTGAATATAGGGCATATTACTCCACTCAGCCTAGTATTTGTTTAAGTTGCCTTTGGCTACAAGGAATATTATACTTAACTCAGTTTGTACAAATCAATGAAAAACTTGCTATCTTAATTAATAGGGAGTCAGAGGTGGAACAGACACAGAGTAGGTTGATGCAGTAGGTCAGTGACATCATCATCATCTTGCTCTTCTCTGTCAGGAATCTCTTCATCCTCAGGCTATGGTCCAATACTTAGAGACAGGAAGGAAGAATCTGCCTTTGTTCTCTTATTGGTAATAAAACAGTCCCCCAAAGCATCCCTAGTATCTCATGTCTCCTTGGCCAAAAATGACTTAAGACAACCTGTCTATGAGTTGATCATTGGCAAGCAAGGGGCATCAAATTACCATGATTGGTTAAGATAGACCATCTGAAGTAGAATGTAGGTTGAGTAGTCAAGATACTGTCCTAAGTGTTTTTTTATGTACTATATGTATCAGTTCACTTAACTAATTTTTTTTGTTAATACCCACATGCTGCTGCTGCTGCTGAGTTACTTCAGTCGTGTCCAACTCTGTGCAATCCCATAGATGGCAGCCCACCAGGCTCCCCCGTCCCTGGGATTCTCCAGGCAAGAACACTGGAGTGGTTTACCATTTCCTTCTCCAATGCATGAAAGTGAAAAGTGAAAGTGAAGTTGCTCAGTCATGTCCAACTCTTAGTGACCCCATGGACTGCAGCCCACCAGGCTCCTCCATCCATGGGATTTTCCAGGCAAGAGTACTGAAGTGGGGTGCCATTGCCTTCTCCATAACACCCACATACATAGCTTTATCTCCATTACTTGATATTTATGTTGCAAAATTGAATGAGGTATCTGTATTAGTTGGCTACGGCAGCCGTAAAGGAGTACTGGGTGGCTTAAACAACAGAAATTTATTTTTTCACAGTTCGGGAGGCAAGCTGTCAGCATGGTTGGTTTCTCTCCCTGGCTTGCAGATACCCCCCTTCTTGCTGTGCCCTTTCGTCACCTTTTCTCTACGTGCATGCATCGCTGGTGTCTCTTGTGTCCAGATTTCCTTTTCTTGTAAAGACATCAGTCAGATTGAGTTAGGACCACCCTATCAGCTTCATTTTCATTTAATCACCTCTTTTAAAGGCCCTATCGAAATATAGTTATATTTTGAGATACTGAAGGTTAGGTCTTCAACACATAAATTTTGAAGGAAAGGAGTTTAGCCTGTAACACTATCCGTGAGCATGCTCTGAATACTTTTATCTTTATACCTTGATTCATATTTCACTGGGAATATTCTGCACCTTATCTCTGATTTCCAAAATTATTGTGTTTTGTTCAAGATGTATCTCATTTGTCATCACAAATGAAATTTTCCTCAATGGTATATTTCAATATCCTCCCAGAATTTCTATGTACTTTTCTTAGGAAAAGGTCCTTATTTTTTTTTGATTTGCAATCATTTGTATACTCGTCTAGTATCTCTACTCTATTACAGTATTCTTCTTTACTGTAGTATCCCTAGTATGTATGTCTTGGTGTGTTAAAATACAAATGTCCACAGGAACGTAATTCATATACAGCCTTGTAATAGGAATTGAGTTGAACAAAAAATTACTTCTTAGGTGATATGGGAAAGATTCATGGATGAGTTGAAATTTGAAATAGGTCTTGAAGGATGGGTAAGATTTTAAATAGAGAGATCTGACAAAAAGGGAGTGAGAGATTAAGTTAAATGCCTATTCAGTAAAGAAACAGCACAGGCTGAACTCAGAATTTAAAAGAAGAAGCATACATTTGTGCAATAACATCTGATTAACTCCAGGGTTTTGTTATATAGTAGTGAGAGCTGAATGCAGAACGACAGTTTGAGACTAAGTCATAAATGATGCAAACAGCATTCTAAGGAAATCGGGATTCCTTTGGTAGACAATGGTCCGTCACTGAAGGATGTCATATATGGAAATAACATTAACCAAGCATTGGCTAAGGGACAATATGTAGACTCTAGAAGCATCAAATTTCATTTATAAAAGTAATGAGGAATGTAAGAGAGATTTGAGGGTAGAAAGGTGAAGATGAATTTGAAAATACGGGAGGATATAAAAAATATCAAGAAGCCAGTGTGAAAATAAGAAAATTACAAAAGTAAATATTCTTGCTTTCTAACCTGAGATTAAATATTAGAAAATAGAAGGCTATTTGATTATTTGAATATATCTACTCACTTATGTGAACCGTGAACTTCCAGATGTTCAAGCTGGTTTTAGAAAAAGCAGAGGAACCAGAGATCAAATTGCCAACATCCGCTGGATCATGGAAAAAGCAAGAGAATTCCAGAAAAACATCTATTTCTGCTTTATTGACTATGCCAAAGCCTTTGACTGTGTGGATCACAATAAACTGTGGACAATTCTTCAAGAGATGGGAATACCAGACCACCTGACCTGCCTCTTGAGAAACCTATATGCAGATCAGGAAGCAACAGTCAGAACTGGACATGGAACAACAGACTGGTTCCAAATACGAAAAGGATTATGTCAAAGCTGTATATTGTCACCCTGCTTATTTAACCTCTATGCAGAGTACATCATGAGAAACGCTGGGCTGAAAGAAGCACAAGCTGGAATCAAGATTGCTGGGAGAAATATCAGTAACCTCAGATATTCAGATGACACCACCCTTATAGCAGAAAGTGAAGAGGAACTAAAAAGCCTCTTGATGAAAGTGAAAGAGGAGAGTGAAAAAGTTGGCTTAAAGCTCAACATTCAGAAAACTAAGATCATGGCATCTGCTTCCATCATTTCATGGCAAATAGATGGGGAAACAGTGGAAACAGTGTCAGACTTTATTTTTTTTTTGGCTCCAAAATCACTGCAGCCATGAAATTAAAAGACGCTTACTCCTTGGAAGGGAAGTTATGACCAACCTAGATGGCATATTCAAAAGCAGAGACATTACTTTGCCAACAAAGGCCCATCTAGTTAAGGCTCTGGTTTTTCCAGTGGTCATGTATGGATGTGAGAGTTGAATTGTGAAGAAAGCTGAGCACTGAAGAATTGATGCTTTTGAACTGTGGTGTTGGAGAAGACTCTTGAGAGTCCCTTGGACTGCACGGAGATCCAACCAGTCCATCCTAAAGGAGACCAGTCCTGGGTGTTCATTGGAAGGACTGATGCTGAAGCTGAAACTCCAATACTTTGGCCACCTCATGCAAAGAGCTGACTCATTGGAAAACCCTGATGTTGGGAGGGATTGGGGGCAGGAGAAGAAGGGGATGACAGAGGATGAGATGGCTGGATGGCATCACCGACTTGATGGATATGGGTTTGGGTAAACTTTGGGAGTTGGTGTGGGACAGGGAGGCCTGGCATGCTGCGATTCATGGAGTTGCAAAGAGTCGGATACAACTGAGTGACTGAACTTACTGAACTGGCTCACTTATGTATTAAACTAGTCCATGGCTAAACATTAGTCTGTGGCTAAGCATTAATGTTCATTTTAGAATTTGTGCTTATTGTATATTCTGCATCAGGGTAGTGCAGTCTATTAAAAGTCAACATTTTAAAAGCCATATTAGTTTGTTTTGTCAGATATTTAAGAAAATATTAATGTGAGCAAAATTACATGGTACATGATATGTACATTTCTTTTCAAATATCCATCTTCTTAGGTACCTCAATTGTAATTAATTTGCAAAATGTAGATCAAACATACTGTTCCAGATATCTCTTCATTAATAAATCTAAATATTAAATCAGTTTATATTGTGCTTTATTTTTCTAGCTGATAAAATTAGGTAACAGTTATACTGAATTTTCAATTTTTAATTAAAACCTAGACTAATTCATTGGTCCAATTACTTTTAACTTAAAAGAGACTATCTTGTTTTTGATAATGCATTTTTAATGAGATACTGTATATTAGTTCACATTTACCTTTTGGCTGTTTCTTTTCTATTACTAATTTTAATAACCAGCAATAAACTAAAATTTCTGTTGATTTACATAAATAACTTACTGGAAGTTTCTGCTCTATGTTTGTTGAGCTTATATGTAGTTTACAATATTTTTAAAAATAAAGGTTTACCTTTATCAAAATTATTGTTATAACTCAAGGTATATTATTCATACATATTAAAATATTTATTTAGTATTTATAAAAATAATGCATGTATGTACACAAATATATATATATATTCTTTTTAAGCAGGTGATAAATATGCAAATATATGAAGTGGAAAAAGATGCTATAAATCAGACAACCTAAGTTAAACATAATATAAACAGAACACTGCTTTAAAATTGTGGTGAGAAGACACACTTAAATAATCTGGAGAAAAAAATGCAAATTGCAGTGATCTTGGCCACCCACTTTTATAGTCCAGTTTTCTTGTGATATAGGGACTGTGATTAGTAGAGATATGATGTGTTTTTATCCATACCTTTTTTCCCCTGCCCATTCCCCATTTTCCAGAGAGTTTGTTTCTCTCTATTAAAAATTGCACATATTTTTTGCACTCTTTGGATTTAAGGACTGCAGTGGTGTGACCTCCCCTGCAATCTCATCCTAATGCAGCAATTTGGAAATGGTTTAAAGACTGATTTAGACAGATTAGACTCAGAATATTTAACTACAATACATAGAAAGGATAACCGTAGATATAGAAGATCTTTTAAATCAACTATCCTGGATTATATAGGTTTCCCAAGTAGCACTGCTGCTACTGCTACTGCTGCTAAGTCGCTTCGGTCGTGTCCGACTCTGTGAGACCCCACAGACGGCAGCCCACCAGGCTCCCCCGTCCCTGGGATTCTCCAGGCAAGAACACTGGAGTGGGTTGCCATTTCCTTCTCCAATACATGAAAGTGAAAAGGGAAAGGGAAGTCGCTCAGTTGTGTCAGACCCTCAGCAACCCCATGGACTGGAGCCTTCCAGGCTCCTCCATCCATGGGATTTTCCAGGCAAGACTACTGGAGTGGGGTGCCATTGAGAACTCACTTGCCAATGCAGGAGATATAAGAGACGTTAGTTTGATCCCTGGGCTGGAAGGATCCCCTAGAGGAGGGCACGGCAACCCACTCCAGTATTCTTGCCTGAAGAATCCCATGGACAGAGGAGCCTGGCGGTTTATAGTCTACAGGGTTGCACAGTCAGACATGACTGAAGTGATTTAGCACTGCATTGTATCCTGAATTATAGAGAAAAAAATAGTGTATCTAAAGCTTGCATCTATATGAAAAGAAGTGGATGTTGGATGACTATGAAATTATAGAAATATAGTCACAGGGCAAATAAAGCAATGCCCATTTCAATGAATGTGTTGGGAATATAATGTGAGCAAGATATGATCCCTGTCTTATTGTCTGTCTCCTAGTGAGAGACAGAAAAATAAGCTGACAATAATAATCTACAGCCCTAACTGCATAGTTAGGAATACACAAGGTATACAGGACTAGAAAGTCCAAACATCGTGCCAGTCTAGTGTATGTCCAATAATACTTAAATGAATATGAATTTTTCAGTGATGAGGAAAAGAAACTGCTGGCAGAAAGGCTGTCATAAACAAAGACATAGGAAAAAGCAGGTAGTTTGGTGTAAAACTTTAAAACTGGGTGGGGAGGTGAAGTTAAAATGGCAGGGAGGCAGGGAGGAGTCAGCCTATGGGGCATTTTGTAAGCAATGCTCTACCTCACCATTTGTTTCCAATCCTCAATTTTTTTTACTATTATACCATTATATATTATATAGTATATTTTACTATGATACTATTTATTCCTCACCTTTTAGCATATTTACTTATTGTGTTTATTGTCTACCTCTTCTTCTAGTCAGTAAATTTCAAGAAGACAAATTTGAAGAGCTCAAACCTAGAAACAAATCAGGAGATTCTATCATCCTTTGAGAGGAGATTCTATCATCCTTTGAGAGAAGCAAGAATCAAGTATAGAGATGGCTGTGACTGGGAAAGAGAAGAGTGGGGAACAGGCAGAGAGGAGGGTAAGGGCAGGCCACTTTTTAAAGTAATAAAACCAGTAGAACTTGCTTGGTGATGGGTGAGGTCTGAGGATGAGAGAAGGATGGTTAATGGTTGACAACATTACTCAGTTTAATAGACTGTTGGATATATGACTTTTAGAACCATAACAAATTTTGTGCTGGAGGTATAGATTCAGAAACAATTAACATTGTGTTTCATGCTGAAAACCTGAGCCTATAAGAGTAGAAAGAGAACAGTTCTGAGAACAAAATCCTGGAATGGATGGAGTGTGAGGAGGCTATCTAGGAATGAGGAAATGAAGAGATAGTGTGGATAAAGAAAAAAGGAAAGCAGATTTCAAGAACAGTGAAATGACTCACAAATTTAAAAAGTGGCTGTGAGTTTTTAACAAGATAAGCAATACAATGTGCTTGTTTAATTTGGCATTTAGGAAGTAAATGGTGACCATAAAAGTATCTCTGCTGGAGTGGTAGGAACCAAAGCCAAATTCCAGAAGGCTCAGGAGAATGAATGGGAGTGAGGAGGTTGAGGATAAGCATATGCACTGTTCAAAGGAAAAGAGCTCATCTTGTCTGTTTCCTGGCTTGTTTGTTACTGACAAATTCTTTTGCTAACATATCACCTTTCTCTGATATACTTTGATTTTAAAAAGGACATTTTTGGAAGGACGACAACTTAGCTTGAAAGGCAAAGCATCTCATAATAGAAAATAGAGGTCACATGAAGTATGTATGCTAAGTCACTTCAGTCATGTCTGACCCTTTGCAAATCCATGGACTGTAGCCCCCAGACTTCTCTGTGCATGGAATTTTACAGGCAAGAATACTGGAGTGGGTTGTCATTTCCTCCTCCAGGGGATCTTCCCAACCCAGGGACTGAACCTACATCTCTTAAGTCTCCTGCATTGGCAGGCGAGTTCTTTACCTCTAGTGCCACCTGGGAACATGTAGTATAAAACCTACAAATAATACATCAGGTACCGTTAATATATATCAACTCTTTGCCCTTTCTGGTCCTCCCTCTCCTCCCCCAAACCAGCCTAATTCATGAAGACAGTAGTGATTTAGTAGGCAGTCAATAGGTATTCAGCCAAGCTTTGCAAAGGATTTTGGTTTTTGGCTTTTAGACCATGTCTCTGTAGCATGACTAAGTTGATCCTGGATTGCTTGATTTATTCTTCAATTTTTGCCTTGGTTGTATTAATAGAACAATCAATCAGACCTTGGCAGGGATCAGAATTGGGCATTAAAGAGCCCAATACAATGAATCATGCATAGATTTGCCCTTTTTTTGGGGGGAGGGGTAAACAAATAGACCTGACGTTGATTGTACAAATGTTATATGTGAATGCCCTGTACAGCTTTTTACTACACTTACAATATCTAACTTTTAAAAGCATTAAATGATCTTTCTGCTTTATAATCCTTCTGAAAAATGATACAAAACATATTAAATATACAGTGTAAAATACACTTAAGCAGGTGGCTCTAAATTCCAGGTGCTTCAGACATTTATTTAGGTTGACAATTATTTAGGCAGCAGCTGGAAAAGAGATGATCGGGAATGTTATGTTTTTTGCTATTTTGTAATATTATGTTTGTTTTTAAACATACATTTCTGGCATTAAAAAAATATAATTGTATTATTTTATAATTGGAGAAGATGAGGCATACATTAAGAAGAGCAATATGATTAAATAGTTTGCAAGGAAAAAAACTGTTTTAAGTAAGAGTTATTTATTATTTTATTTGGGAGTTTAAACAAGAGAATGTTTTATATATGGACATAAAGGTAACTGAGCATCTACAAAAAGGCTTGAGGTAATTTAAGGCCATCCTGAAGATAAATAAAATAACTTTTCATTTCCCCAAAATATATGTTTTCAAAGTACATTTGGATCACAGTTTTTGTTTTTATCTTAATCTTTATAACACTAATATTTATTGGAAGGACTGCTCTGAAACTGAAGCTCCATTACTTTGGCTACCTGATGGGAAGAACCTTCTCAATGGAAAAGACCCTGATGCTGGGAAAGACTGAAGGCAAAATGAGATGAGGGTGGCAGAGAATGAGATAGTTAGACAGCATCACCGACTCAGTGGATATGAATTTGAGCAAACTCTAGGAGACAGTGGACGACAGAGGAACCTGGTGTACTGCAGTCCATGGGGTCACAAAGAGTCAGACATGATTTAGCAACTGAACAACAAAAACAAATATGCTTGTCTTATCAAACAGGGCGGGGCGGGAGGGGTAAGGGGGCTTCTCTGGTGGATCAGTGGTAACGAACTCACCTTCCAGTGCAGGAGACCTGGGTTTGATCCCTGGGTTGGGACCATCCCCTGGAGGAGGACATGGCAACCCACTCCAATACTCTTGCCTGGAGAATTCCATGGAGAGAGGAGCCTGGTGGGCTATAGCTCACAGGGATGCACAGAGTTGGACATGACTGAAGTGACTAAGCAGCAGCAGCACGATTGCTGAGAACTGGAAATTCCCATCCAGTGCTATGTTTGTTGCCATGAAATCATTTCATACTGTGGATAAAATCCCTAAGGAATCAAATCTGATTGATTGTCTTGGTCTATTGACTTTGTCACTACTTTGTCCACTGAATAGTTGGTTTGAAAAGCATGGAGTTCTGAGGGGTTTTGTCAAAAGGGAGAAGTTCTCCAGATGATGATAATATGTATCTGGAATATTTAGGTTTTTTTTTTGCTTTCTTTTCAGTGATAAGCTTGATGATCACATTTAACCAAATCCTCCTATATTTAACCAGTTCTTCCCAATATAAAAATATTTGAGTGGGAATGAGATTTGCCCTACATGTTTTTCCTACTCCTTGTATACCTTATATACCAAGATATTACTGCCTGTTGGGTTTCTCAAGGACTCTAATCTAGTTGAAAAAAATAATGTCTGCCTCTTCTGCCCACCACCCTTACAAGCAGTACATACTTAGTTGTTCAGTTGTGTCCAACTCTTTGAGACCCCATGGACTATAGCCTGCCAGGTTCTCTGTCCATGGAATTTTCCAGGCAAGAATACTGGAGTGGTTGCCCTTTCCTTATCCAACCCTTATAGCCAGAACTCTGCTAAAGTCTTTGGATTTTACTCAACACTCATGTTACCCCAATTTCTCTGAGCTGTAACTGAATATAACTAGAAAAATATGGTCAAGATTGGTCTGGAGAGAAATTTGTTGATGGGTATAGAAAGTATTGTTAGAAATGTTCTTTGTCCAATGTATTTGTAAAATGTTGGCAACATTCCTAATTCCTCAAAATTATTATGAGTTTTGTTTTTATATAATTGTATATGAAAGACCCAGAGGAGTGACTTGGACATGAAGATGCATAATTAAAGGGTTTTATGATATGTTGGCCAGACACAAAAATGATTGCTACAGTTTTTAGTATCATCTTACTTGCCCCTAGGCCTTCCCTGGTAGCTCAGGTAAAGAATCTGCCTGCAATGCAGGAGACCCTGGTTTGATCCCTGGCTCAGAAAGGTCCACTGGAGACGGGATTGGCTACCTACTCCAGTATTCTTGGGCTTCCCTGGTGGCTCAGCTGGTAAACAATCTGCCTTCAATGTGGGAGACCTGGGTTCGATCCCTGGGTTGGGAAGATCCCCTGGAGAAGGGAAAGGCTACCCACTTTAGTATTCTAGCTGGGAGAATTCCTTGAACTGTATAGTCCATGGGGTCTCAAACAGCTGGACACACTGAGTGACTTTCACTTGCCCCTATTTTCCCTTTCCAATCCTTTTGCTTAATTTGTATTTGCCAAACATTTTCTTCTTTTTACCACTTTGTTTCTTATGCAAATCTATTGCGAGATTTCACACTATAAATGTTAAAAAGAAACTCTGGTGAGTTTAGTACTTGTGACCCCAGGATGCTAAGAGCATTAAACACTAGACAAGATCAACCCTAATATCAGAATGAGTAAACGGCTGAGTCTCTGGGACCTTTTTGTTTGTCTGTTTTCTTTCTTTTTTTTTTTTTTTTTAAATTCAAAAGACTTTTATTTTTTTTTTTCATTTTTTTAGAAATTTTATTTTATTTTTTAAACTTTACATAATTGTATTAGTTTTGCCAAATATACATTCTTCAACATTTCCCTGAGGTGTAACGCTTCCGAGGTGGTACAGTGGTAAAGAATCTGCCTGGCGGTTCAGGAGATGCAAGAGGTGCAGTTTGATCCCTGGGTCAGGAAGACCCCCTTGAGTAGGAAATGGCAACCCATTCCAGTATTCTTGCCTGGAAAATTCCATGGTCAGAGGAGCCTGGTAACCTACAGTTCATGAGGTCACAAAGAGTCAGACATGACTGGGCACACGCACACACATAAAACGTCACATATATAAGTGCTTTAAAAATATTAATTAACATTAATAACAGCATTATGGCAAAGCTAATTTATATTTGATTCAGCCTTTCAAAGATTACTAATAGTTATTTATGAAGTATGAGCATCTAATTTTACAGTCTGATCTGGGACACACTGATCAGAGGACACAGGCAGAGCAAGGGTGTGTAAAGCTAATATAGCGGTAGTGCCTGGACTTCGTAACTGTATGAAATTAGACAAGTTACTTGACTTCTCTGTACCATCATTTATTTGCTTGTTTGTTTTGTTTTTCATCTGGAAAATGTATCTACTTCATAGGGTTGCTATAAGGATTAAATGCATTTCTGTATTTAAGCCCTACAGTGCCAGGGACATAGTAAATGCTCACTGACTTAATAGTCAACGTCTCATTAAATTCAAACTGCACTTATTAGGTACTTCATAAATTTAAGGGCCTGTAGCAATATCATAGGAATCTTTTAATTAAGAATTTCTACTTAATACCTGGATAGTACAGTTCAGGCATTGTTTAAAGCACATAATTGTAGTTTTGTCTTCTGGCAATAGCATTTTATTCTCATTCAATTAAATCTCAAGTTCAAGATTTTCCATTGTTGGGTCATCTGATTTAATTTTAAAATTTAGTACCAAGACAGTTACTCCTTTCTGTCTTTCTGACTAGCTGTAGTTTAAATCCATTTATTTTGAAATACAATAACAATTATTTTTAGAAAAAAATGACATGAAGCCCCTATCAGAGAAAGAGGAGCTGCTTTTTAGCAGTGGAATGAATAAAATAACCTGTTGACATAGAATATTCCAACATTCAAATTGATCCAAACATTCTAAAAATCATACTTGGGGTACACAGATTTCTACTTAGTTTCAGAGAGTTTGTACTGAATGAGCCTTGTGTAGTGGCTAGCCTAACTGCTCTCACCTGGGGGGAAGTTTCTGACCTGCCTAAGGTTGTAGTCGGTAGTGGAAGTGACATCAGAAAGCCGCTCTCTTGATTGTCTGGACAAAAGGATTTCCTGCCTTGAGCATCACCTATTCTTTGAACAAGATGCAGAGGCGTGTTTAAGAACTTTTGGAAAGGTGAATACTGATGTCAATTCACAACTCTGTCTCATGTTTCTCAGTATCTATAAATGCTTTAGTATTACTCCAGGGTTTGATATGCTATACCCAGGCCTATACCTATATTTCCCTTGGTTAGTGATTCCTAGAGGAGAACTGTGGAGAAGGCAATGGCACCCCACTCCAGTACTCTTGCCTGGAAAATCCCATGGGCGGAGGAGCCTGGTGGGCTGCAATTCATGGGGTTGTGAAGACTTGGACATGACTGAGTGACTTCACTTTCACTTTTCACTTTCATGTATTAGAGAAGGAAATGGCAACCCACTCCAGTGTTCTTGCCTGGAGAATCCCAGGGACAGGGGAGCCTGGTGGGCTGCCATCTATGGGGTCGCACAGAGTCGGACACAACTGAAGTGACTTAGCAGCAGAGGAGAATTGAGTAAATGTTTTTGTATTCTGGCTTGAAGTTTGAGTGCCATTCTCCCAACTGCTTGGTGATTTGGGTCCTTTTCCATATGATATGTCTTTCTGTGGGGTAATTCAGTTGATTATCTATGGGTAACTAGGGACGGGTGAGCCTGGTGGGCTGCCGTCTGTGGGGTCACACAGAGTCAGACACGACTGAAGCGATTTAGCAGCAGCAGCAGCAACCTTTATGGATCCATCTCTCCTAGCGTCTGTAATCCTTTCTTGTTTTCTTTGCCCTTCCTGTGACTTGACTCCCTATGAAGTCTCTTCAGTAATAGAATTCTTCTGGCCACTTTACTTCCCAGTGACTGGGATTTGCTATCAATAGCTTCTGCTGGGTGAAGCTTCTTGCCTATTCTGGTCCTTTTTTAATATCCTATTACTTGAATCTTCTCTGATCACCTCCCTCACTTTTGCTGCAAAAGATAATCAAGGGATTTGACTCAGCTGGGAACATTTGCTGACAGTCCTCTGCCTAACTTTTCACCAGATTCTTTAGATGTCCTTTAAGTCTTCACTAGGATAGAACTTTGAAGTCTAAGACCTGTTTTCACAGATTCAACTTTTAAATAATTATCCATGAAATGAGAAAAAAAAAAAAAATGAGGCTGAAGAATCACCCAAAGTAATGGAAATTGGGTTTGAGTCAACCTGTGAAAGAATAGGTTACACTGTAAGGGGAAAACTGTTCTTTCTTGAGTTGAGGAACGATAACTACACGTGGGTGAGGAATTGTGTTGTGGTGGTGGCCGGACTCATCCTAGTGGCTATGGGTGGTATTGTCAATACTGTGTCTGCTGTATTTCCAGCTCTGAAAAACATAAACGTCTACTTAGAGAAGTGACTACATCAGTCACTGAGCTCATCTCTAAATATTACTGTGGCTGAGAATCATTTCCTATACACTTGGTTTGGGGATTAAGCTGTCAATCACAACACTGACTTTATATACTATGTGACTTGGAACAGTTGTCTGTTCTATAAAATGGGACTGTTATACTTTCTGATTTGTAAGGTTATTGTGATGATTTATTGAATTAACATATCGAAAGCCTTTAGATCTATGCCTGACTCATGATGTCTTTAATAAATATTTATTATAATAAATATTAATTTATGGGAAAAATACCTAGTGTAAGTTATTGGTTTGAAAACTGAAGTTTTTCTTCACAGAATCAATTTAACAGTCAATTGAAAATATTCATAAACTACAACTTTCTTTTTTGTACAATATCAAAAGATTTTTCCAGTTTTATTTCATAATTGGAATAAACTAACCATGTTCCTGAGAGTTTGTGAAGAGATAGGACTTGGTGTAATATAGCTTTAGATGTTTCAGATTCAAGTGGTAATGTTGAGAGCAGAAGTCACTGGTGCTAAGGTGAATTATTCCTAGATAGTCTTATCAGATATTTTGTCAAACAGCCATTGAAACAAGAAAATTATAGGTAAAGAGAAGATGATGAATGCTAAGTATGGGTGAATAGCCAGGGAGAAACAAAACAGAAAAGGCCAGGGATATAAAAAACTTGGCAGATAAAAGAAGAATAAACAATAATATAATGAGGGAAATGATCAATAATTGGAGGAATCAAAGGAAAATTTTTAGTTCACACGTCAGTGAAACCTCTTAGATTTCCCTAGGAGAGGTTAGTTATCATAGCACTAACTGCTCCTCCCTTTTGGGAGGTAGTCAAGGTACCATCAGCCATAAGTGGATCTTCCTTCTTGTATCTATATGGCCTGCCAGATTCTCCTTTAAGACTATAATGATCGATTTTATGTGTAAGCTTGACTGGGTTAAGGGATGCTCGGCTGGGAAGACATTATTTCTGGGTGGGCCTGTGACCTGTACTGGTGTCTCTGAAAGAGATTAGCATTTGATTCTGTAGACCAAGTAAAGATCACCCTCACAAATGTGGGTGGACATCATCCAATCTGTTGAGAGCTTACATAAAACAAAAAGTCAAAGAAAGGAAAATTTTTAAAAATTAATAAAAATAAAAATAGAAAGGCAAATTAACTCTCTCTGCTTAAGCTGAAGCATCTATCATGATGCCCGTGAACATCAGGCTTTTGGATTCAGACTGAGACCTATTTTGTCAGAGCACTGAATTACATTACCAGCTTTCCTGCTTCTTCAGCTTGCAAAGGCTTGCAAGAACTTGGAGCAGCTTGTGGGACTTCTTGGTGTCTTAACTGTGTGAACCAACTCCTGTAGTGAATCTCCTCTTCTATCTTACATTGATTCTCTTTCTCTGGAGAACCCTAACTAATTCAGAGGTACTGGCATAAAAGTTGTATATGAGATAGATTGCAACTGGAGAAATATTCAAAGTAACTTTTACAGCTATACAATGGTAATTATAGAAAGGATAAAGAGAAAAAGACAAGTACTTAGATTTTTCAAAGAATCAGTAGACTTTCAAATTGTGAATGAAGGAGAGGAATTGATGAGTGAATTATTATGTGAATGGTGGTATTAATGCAAATGGTAAGTGATATGAAAGAACTGAATGGATTTACAAGTCTGCAGAGATGCAATCTGATTCACAAAGATTCCTCCTTCAAGAGAGTTGCAACTTTTTTCACCACTAGAGCAACATGGAGGTGGATAAGTCAAAATCATGTAAAATTTATAACATATCGTGTATGTGCAAGGGAGATTCTGCTGAACAGAAAGCTCTCTTTTAAGTGCATTTTGTTGCAGAAAATTTTCTCATTGCAATGAGTTCATTTTTTCTATATTTAGTTCATAGCATATAAAAGCAAATATGGGTCTTTGAACAAGACTCTTTGAAATATTCATGTCTTCTCCCATCACAACTTATAAGCAAATTGTTATTTAGTTGCATAAAGCTTATATAAATGTGTTGTGAATAACTTTGAGAGGGTTCAGGAAGTTAGTGAACAGTATTGGAAGCATATTTGAAGTAACTAAAATTTCAATACAAAAATATTAACCCACCTTTGCCATACTATGCTGCTGCTGCTGCTAAGTCACGTCAGTTGTGTCCGACTCTGTGTGACCCCATAGACGGCAGCCCACCAGGCTTCCCCGTCCCTGGGATTCTCCAGGCAAGAACACTGGAGTGGGTTGCCATTTCCTTCTCCAATGCATGAAAGTGAAAAGTGAAAGTGAAGTCGCTCAGTCGTGTCCTACTCTCCGCGACCCTATGGACTGCAGCCTACCAGGCTCCTCCATCCACGGGATTTTCTAGGCAAGAGTACTGGAGTGGGTTGCCATTGCCTTCTCCACTATAAGAAGCTTTAAAATAATACTTCACATATATTTAGTTGAACATTTTGATTAGAGATTGCTTTATAATTGAAAAAGAGAACACATTTGCATGGAAAAATGACAGTAACTACATACTCAATAAGAATTTACTGAGTATCCATAATATGCTCCCAATAGGTACTAGATATGACAAAAATTGTTGCTTACTCTATATCCCTTTCTCCCTATTCTTCTTATGAACAGAGCTTTGTTGTCAACCAGAGTAATTGTTTTAAGACATCTCTCAAAACTGTGTAATGTCCCAACCTCTTTACTCAGGGGAAAAGGCAAAGTTCTTACATAAGCATCCAAAATGTCCTACAGGAAGCATACCGTATTTACTTCTCTGACTCCATCTCCTAGAATTTTCTCACCTCAATGTGTCCTGTTACCCACACCAGCTTCCTTGCTTTTTCTCACATGCTTTGTGTTATTGTAATGCAGGACTTTTGCACTGGCTATTTCCTCTCTCTGAAATGCTTTACCTGCAGATATTGATAAGACTGTTTTCTTCCTTTTTGATAACTCTTTGCTTAAATGTCATCTTTGTAAGGAAGGCACTCTAACCATCTTCTCTTTTTCCCTCTTTTATTTAAACTATTATATTGATGTATGATCACCACACAAAAAGGTATACATATTTAATATATACAGTTTGATGAGTTTGGAGATATGTATACAACTGTGAATTCTTCATGCCATCAACACAATCTATGCCATCAACATATCCATCACCTCCAGAAGTTTCTTCCTGCCCTCTTATCTTCTTTTTCTCCTTGTATTCTTCTTTTTATTATTGGAACATTTAACATAAGGTCTATCCTCATAACAAATTTTAAAATATATGATACAGTGTTATTAATCATAAGCCATATGTAGTATGGTAGGTCTCTAGGCTTTACTCAGCTTGCATAGTCAACTTCTGTGCCATTTCTCCCTCCTTCTAGCCCCTGCCAACCATAATTCTACTCTATATGTTTCTTTGAGTTGGACTGTTTTTGAATCTTCATGTAAGTGGTAGCATGTAATGCTTGTCTGTGACTGTTTTACAGAGCATAATGTCCTTCAGGTTCATCTATGTTGTCACAAATGGAGGATTTTCTTTTTTTTTTTAAGGCTGAATAATATCCCATCATACCTATATCGTGGACATATCTTTGTCCATTCATCTGTTGATGGACGTTTAGGTTATTTCAATATCTTGGCTATTGTGGGTAGTGCTTCAGTAAACCCAGGAATGCAGATATCTCTTTGAAATTCTGTTTTTATTTCTTTTGGATATATTCCCAGGAAGAGGAGGATTGCTGGATTTAATAGTAGCTCTATTTTTTAATATTTTGAGGGACCTCCATGCTGTTTTCCATAGTGACTAAAGCGGTTTGCATTCCCACAGAGAGTTCCCCACCCCACTCCAGTACTCTTGCCTGGAAAATCCCATGGATGGAGGAGCCTGGTGGGCTTCAGTCCAGGGGTCATTAAGAGTCAGACATGACTAAGTGACTTCACTTTCACTTTTCACTTTCATGCATTGGAGAAGGAAATAGCAACCCACTCCAGTGTTCTTGCCTGGAGAATCCCAGGGACGGGGAAGCCTGGTGGGCTGCCGTCTATGGGGTCGCACAGAGTCAGACATGACTGAAGCGACTTAGCAGCAGCAGCAGCAGCAGCAGCAGAGAGTTTCCTAGTATTTCTGTTCTTCACATCTTTGCCATTGTATATCTTTTGTTTTTGTGATAATAGCCATTCTAACAGGTGATAAGTGATATCTCTTTGTGATTTTGCTTTGCATTTCCCTCATTTTCATTTCCTTTGAGTGTGGATAAATAGTTTTCACACTATTGAAAAAACTGTCTTTTTCTTTATACATTATTGGCAATCTTATAAAAAATTAGTTTATCATACTTGTTTTATTTCTGATTTCTCTATTTTGTTCAGTTGGTTTATTTATCTGTGTTTCTGCAAGTACATACTTGTTTGATTACTATAGCTTTGTGATGTAGTTTGAAATTAGGAAATGTGATGACTTGAGCTTTGTTCATCTTGCTCAAAATTGCTTTTTCTATTTAGGATCTTTTGTGGCTTTATAATAAATTTTAGGATTATGTTTACCATGTATGTAAAAAAGTTACATTTGGATTTTAATAGGGATTATATTAAATCCATTGATGGTTTTGAGTTGTAGGGACATTTAAAAAATATTATTTCTTCAATCCATGAACAGCATGTATTTTCACTTATTTGTGTTGGGTTTGATTCTTTCAAAATTGATTTATAATTTTCAGTTTTTCAAGTCATTTATCTACTTGGTCAAGTTTATTCCTAAATATTTTATTATTTTTATGATATTGTGAATGGAATTGTTTTCTTAATTTCCTCTTTGGATAGTTTGTTGTTGGTGTATAAAAATATAATAGGTTTTTGTATGTTGATTTTTGTATCCTGTTACTTTGCTAAATTTATTTTTGGTTCTTTGTTTGTGCATGTGTGTGTGGTCTTTACGGTTTTCTGTCATGTCTTCTGTAGAGATAGTTTTGGTTCTTCCTTTTAAATTTGGATGTCAAATCTTATTTTTTTTTTTTCTTGCCTAATTGATCTGGATAGTTATTCCAGTAAGTACTATGTTGAACAAAAGTGGTGAGACTATGTATCTTTGTCTCCTGCATGATCCTAGAGGAAGAACTTTCAGTTTTTCACCATTGAATATGATGTTAGTTATGGACTGTTCAGATATGGTCCTTATTATATTAAGGTACATTCCTTCTATGCCTAATTTGTTGAGAACTTTTATCATGAAAGGATGTTAAACTTTGTCAAATATTTTTTCTACAACTACTGAGACAATCATAAAATTTTATGCTTTAGTCTGTTAATGTGGTTTATCACATTTATTGCTTTGCTTTTGATAATTTATCTCACTAGGGATAGATCTCATTTGGTAATGGTGTATGATCGTTTTAATGTTGTGTTGAATTTTGTTTGTTAATACTTTGTTCAGGATTTTTGCATCCATGTTCATCAAAAATATTTTCCTGTAGTGTTCCTGTGTTGTCTTCGTCTAGTTTTGGTATCAGGGTAATGATGGCCTCATGTAATCAGTTTGGCAATGTTCTCTCTTCAAGTTTTTTGAAGGGTTTAAGAAAAGTTGCTATTAATTCTTCTTTAAATATTTGGTAGAATTCACCTATGAGTCACATGGTCCTGGACTTTTCTTTGTTGAAAAGTTTTTAACTACTGATTCAATCTCCTTATTTATTTTTGGCCTGTTTAGGCTTTCTTTTTCTTCTTGATTCAGTCTTGGCATGTTGTATGTTTATAGGAATTTATCCATGTCTTAGGTTGTTCAATTTGTTGGTATATAAGTGTTCGTAACTTTTTAAATGATCTCTTAAATTTCTGTGACATCTATTGTAATACATCTTCTTTCATTTCTACTTTTTTTTTTTAGTCTTCTCTCTCTCTCTCTCTTTCTTGGTTAGTCTAGTTAAAGTTTATTTTGTTTTTTATGTTTTTTAAATCTCATAGTCAATTTTTCCAAATGTCTTTCTATTCTCAATGTCACTTATTTCTGCTATAATCTTATTTCCTTCCTTGCTAGATTTGGGCTTAGTTTGTTCTCTTTTATAGTTATTTGATTTATAAAGTTATATTGTATATTTGATATTTCTTCTTTTTAAATGTAGATGTTTGTAGCTATAAACTTCTCTCTTAGTACTAATAGGTTTTGGTGTGTTATATTTTTATTTTCACTTGCTTTAAGATATTTTCTAATTTTCCTTTTGATTTTTTTTGACCCCAACTGTTGTCCAAAAGTATGTTGTTTAATTTCCACATATATGTGAAGTTTCCTATGCTTCTTTATTACTGATTTCTACCTTTAATCCATGTGATTAGAAAGGATATTTGGAATGATTTCAATCTTCTTAATTTTTAAGACATTTTTGTAAGCTAGCATATGAGCTACCCTGGAGAATATTCCATGTGTACTTGAGAACAGTGTATTTTCTGCTGCTTTGGGTGGAACATTCTATATATTTTAAGTTAACTTGTTCTATATCAGTGTTCAAGTTTCTTGTTTCTCTACTGAATTTCTTTCTGGATGATCTATACATTATTGAAAGTAGGGTATTGAAATCTATTAGTATTGTATTGCTGTTTATTTCTCCCTTCATATCTGTCAATGATTTGTTTTATTTATTTAGGTGCTCTAGTGTTGGATAGAAATATTTCTTGAACTGTGCCTTTGCAAATGCTTCCTTTTAACTAAAACTACTTGTCTTGTTGTCTGTAAAATTCCTACGTATTTATATTGATAAAATATGTAGATTATGCTGCAATAGCATGCAAGTCCTAAATTCATAGTTTAACACAATTAAACAGTGATGCTCAAAGTATGATCCATGGATATATAGAAATACCTAAGATCTCTTTCAGAGTATTGGTGAGGGCAAATCTACTTTCAAAATAATATTGAAATGGTATTGCCCTTTAACCTTGTTGACATTTGCATTGATGATGCAATGTTATGGATAAGACTGTGGTTTCAAACTGACCTACTATTAGATATCCTATTTTTCATTATACTTTTTGGCCAGAATGGGAAAAAAAAAAAGGATAATTTCACTTACAAGTATCCTTGAAGAAGTATAAAATTTATCAATTTTATTAAATTTTGATCCTTGAGTACACATCTTTTCAATATTCTATGTGACACAATGGGAAGTATGCACTTCCACTACACATAAAAGCATGATGATTGTCATACAGGGAAAGTACTTGTGCAATAGAGCTGCAGGCTGAATTAGCACTTTTTAAAGAAATATTTTGAGATTTGTGATGTCAACAATTGTTATTTTAAAATATTGAATAAAAAAAAATATCAAAAGCTGGAAGATCTGAATAACTCAGTAACCAGTTTTCCAGATGACCAATGCATGATATTATGTAATTATGCCTCAGTAAAAATATCTATTTAAAATGAAGGATAGATGAAATGTTTTAATAATAACAAAGTATAAAAAGTTAATTGGTATGACTTTAGATTCCTTATTAAAATTAACTCTTAAGAAACTGTGATTTGTTGAGTATTTTTGTCTTATTCCAAAGAGTAAGATCCATAATTATCTGAAAAACCTTCAAACACTCCTCTTATTTTCAACTACATATGTGTGCAAAGCCAGATTTCCTTCATTTGCTTCTATTAAAATGTTTCAAGTTATCAAATCTAGAACCAGATAAGAAAATTCAATTTTAACCTACTAAGGCGAAAGTAAAGAAACAATGTTACTGGATGCAACTTTTCTCACTAAATTAATTTTTTGGAATATATATTTTATATAAAATATGCTATATTAAATATCAACATTCAGAAAACTAAGATCATGGCATCCGGTCCCATCACTTCATGGCAAATAGATGGGGAAACAGTGGCTGACTTTATTTTTCTGGGCTCCAAAATCACTGCAGATGGTGACTGCAGCCATGAAATTAAAAGACGCTTGCTCCTTGGAAGGAAAGTTATGACCAACCTAGACAGCATATTAAAAAGCAGAGACATTACTTTGCCAACAAAGGTCTGTCAAGTCAAGGCTATGGTTTTTCCAGTAGTCATATATGGATGAGAGACTTGGACTATAAAGAAAGCTGAGCGCAGAAGAATTGATGCTTTTGAACTGTGGTGTTGGAGTAGACTCTTGAGAGTCCCTTGGACTGTAAGGAGATCCAACCAGTCCATCCTAAAGGAGATCAGTCCTGGGTGTTCATTGGAAGGACTGATGCTGAAGATGAAACTCCAATACTTTGGCCACCTGATGCGAAGAGCTGACTCATTTGAAAAGACCCTGGTGCTAGGAACGATTGAGGGCAGGAGGAGAAGGGGACAACAGAGGATAAGATGGTTGGATGGCATCACCTACTCAATGGATATGGGTTTGGGTAGACTCTGGGAGTTGGTTATTGACAGGAAGGCCTGGCGTGCTGTGGATCATTGGGTCGCAAAGAGTCAGACATGACTGAGTGACTGAACTGAACAGATAAAAGGTTTAAAATTTAATACATTTCTGTTTTAATTTGAAACAGGAATTATTGATAGGTAAATTAATATAAACAATTATTTTTCAATTTCAGTTATTAAGAAAGCAAAGGCATTCTGAGACCAACATGTTTGAGAACCACTACAAAAATATATTTTTCATTTATGCTGCATCTTTGTCAGGAGATGGTAGGAAACTGTATTCCAATTTTGTATTCATAGACCTGGGATAACAGAGAATATGCTGTCTTGTATTTGTACCATCTGTTTATTGTGAATCCTATAAAAAAAAAACAGCAGGGAAGCAGACACATAGAAACATGCTAAATTCTGTGCAGTGGTTTAAAAATATTTAGAGATAGGGAAAGCAAGTGAAGGAAGATGTCATTAAGAAGTTTTAAGCAGAAATTGACACTTAAGTTGGATTTCCAGTTGAGTAACTGCATATAGACGAGAATGGGTACAAGAGGATTATTCATAGAAAAACAACAGTAGGAAGATTCTTCCAGATTTGTCAAACGTTGCCTTCATGATCATGAGGAATTTTGATTCCAGCTTTAATGGAGGGTCTACATTGGCCAATAAGGGAACATTATATATTCAAAAGCCAAGTAGGATTAGATTGTAATTGAGTTTTAAAAAATGAAGCTGAAGAGTTGAGATTTGATTTACTAAACAAAAGGGTTTTGGCTTTGAGGAGGGAGGTGATATGTGTGGCATTTGAAGTTTAGATTGATGTTAATGGTTTACAGGATGATTAATTGGACAGTTCAGTTCAGTTGCTCAGTCGTGTCCAACTCTTTGCGACCCCATGAATCGCAGCATGCCAGGCCTCCCTGTCCATCACCAACTCCCGGAGTTCACCCAAACTCATGTGCATCCATGGCATCGGTGATGCCATCCAGCCATCTCATCCTCTGTTGTCCCCTTCTCCTCCTGCCCCCAATCCCTCCCAGCATCAGAGTCTTTTTCAATGAGTCAGCTCTTCGCATGAGGTGGCCAAAGTATTGGAGTTTCAGCCTTGGCATCAGTCCTTCCAAAGAACACCCAGCTTTAGGTGGAGCTCTGTTAGAATTGGACATGGTTGGGACAAAAATTGGAAAGGCCAGCTAAGGCTTTTTGAAATAATTGTAAGTGTTAGTATGAATTTGTAAATAGTGTTGGGGTAGAGTTGGGTGGGGGATAGAAAAGATAAGAGAGTAAAAATTTAAGACATAATTGGAAGAATAGCTAAGTCAGTTTTGTTGACTTTCAGTATTGGGAATGAGATATTTGTCTGTTACTAACGTGAACTGTGAAATTCCAGATGTTCAAGCTGGTTTTAGAAAAGGCAGAGGAACCAGAGATCAAATTGCCAATATCCACTGGATCATTGAAAAAGCAAGAGAGTTCCAGAAAAACATCTATTTCTGCTTTATTGACTGTACCAAAGCCTTTGAGTGTTTGGATCACAATAAACTGTGGAAAATTCTGAAAGAGATGGGAATACCAGACCACCTGACCTGCCTCTTGAGAAACCTATATGCAGGTCAGGAAGCAACAGTTAGAACTGGACATGGAATAACAGACTGGTTCAAATAGGAAAAGGAGTACATCAAGGCTGTATATTGTCACCCTGCTTATTTAACTTATATGCAGAGTACATCATGAGAAACGCTGGGCTGGAAGAAGCACAAGCTGGAATCAAGATTGCTGGGAGAAATATTAATAACCTCAGATATGCAGATGACACCACCCTTATGGCAGAAAGTGAAGAGGAACTAAAAAGCCTCTTGATGAAAGTGAAAGTGGAAAGTGAAAAAGTTGGCTTAAAGCTCAACATTCAGAAAACAAATATCATGGCATCTGGTCCCATCACTTCATGGGAAATAGATGGGGAAACAGTGAAAACAGTGTCAGACTTTATTTTTTTGGGCTCCAAAATCACTGCAGATGGTGACTGCAGCCATGAAATTAAAAGATGCTTGCTCCTTGGAAGGAAAGTTATGACCAATCTAGATAGCATATTCAAAAGCAGAGACATTACTTTGCCAACAAAGGTTCGTCTAGTCAAGGCTATGGTTTTTCCTGTGGTCATGTATGGATGTGAGAGTTGGACTGTGAAGAAGGCTGAGTGCCGAAGAATTGATGCTTTTGAACTGTGGTGTTGGAGAAGACTCTTGAGAGTCCCTTGGACTGCAAGGAGATCCAACCAGTCCATTCTGAAGGAGATCAGCCCTGGGATTTCTTTGGAAGGACTGATATTGAAGCTGAAACTCCAGTACTTTGGCCACCTCATGCGAAGAGTTGACTCATTGGAAAAGACCCTGATGCTGGGAGGGATTGGGGGCAGGAGGAGAAGGGGACGATGGAGGATGAGATGGCTGGATGGCATCACTGACTCGATGGATGTGATTCTGAGTGAACTCCAGGAGTTGGTGTGGGACAGGGAGTCCTGGCATGCTGCGATTCATGGTGTCGCAAAGTCGGACATGACTGAGCGACTGAACTGAACTGAACTATCCTTTAATATATATCCTTCTGTGAAGCTTTCTTTCTACTCCCCTACTCAAAACCATTCTTCCCAGCACTTAGTGTCCACAGAGAGTTTCTGTCCTAATTTGTATTATGATTTGTTTCCTTGCATGTATATTTAGATGGGTAGATATCTTTTAGATAATTTCCGTGTACTACTTGAGCCTAACACAATGCTTGACACAACCAATGTTTAGTACTGTTGGTTAAGTACATGATGTTATTGTATGAATATAATTAATGTATCAATTGAATAAGAATGGTTTTTATTCATTTATCTAAACTTCAGAACATGTGGATAAGTAACATTAAATAAATAGTAAAAATAAGTACATTGGCTGAATTTTTCAGGTTCAACTTGGTCTTATTAAATTTTAAAGGCAGAACTGGAATATATATATGTGTGTGTGTGTGTGTGTATGTGTGTGTGTGTGTATACATATATATACATATATAATATAAAATACATAGTATGACATTCTTTTTCCTTCTCTGTTACTTAATAGTGTGGCATATGTTCCTAACAAATATTCATGTGAGTCAATGTGAGAAATATTCAGACAAAATGATAGTGAAATGTAATATAAACTAAGACATAAGCCTATAGTTACATATCACTGGACATTTGCCAGATACTTTTCTAACAGCTTTCCACATACTGATTAATTTTATTTTCAAAATAACCCTATTATCTCTGCTTTATACATGAAGAAAATGAAATGCAGGATAGCTAGGTAACCTGCTTGATGTCAGACATGTGTATAAAATGTGTACGCAGCAGAAGCAGTATTTGTTTGAGGCAGTCCGTGCTCCTGACATCTGTCTTTGAAACTGAGATTTTCCTACTATGACTTTACAAAGTTTAAAAAAAACTCATTATAATGTTGTTAAATTCTATATGATGGTATTTTATATTTGTAAAGAGTGATGTTTTTCTCTTTCAAAAATAAGCAACTGGCTTTTGCCTAATGAAGAGTACAAAAATAATTCATAGTTGCTTAGAAGAATCCCATGCATTTGCAGATCCAAAATAGCCAAATACTTCTTATTTTACAATGAAAATTGAAAGATAAAGTTTTAAAATCAGAAGATAATAATGCATAACTCTCCTGTGTACATTTAGAAACCAAATTCTAGAGTACAAATACAGAGTTGGATATGTAAATGATTCATAGCCTATGTGAATCTTGGAAATAGCAAAAGGCTCTTACTAAAAGAAAAAGGAACATATTATACATTAAGAATTTCTCAAAAAAATGTGAATATGAGAGCTACTAAAATCATGAACACATCATCATTATCATCATCATTTTCATCAGTTGCTTTTTTATATATAGATACTGGGTTCATGATTCTGAATTAAATGCTCTAAATCCATAAAAATATTTTTAAAATTGCAAAAGAGCTAAAAAAAGAGCCTCTATATTTCTAGAGACATTAGAACAGCTGCTTATTTATTGACCAATGCTTAATAGTTTCTAATAATCAGAAGTATAATGTTTAAAATTTTTATTTTTAAATTTTCAAAATAGTTTATATATATATATAAATCCTATATGAAAGAATTAACATAGATTTACATTATCTACTGAATGTTGGAGACTCTGACTCAATATTTCAAACCAATTAAGTTTCCCTATACATAGAGTAGACATTCATACTTTAAAAAATCAAAGTGCCTTTTCTTTATTGTTTTGCTGTGGATATATTTATGATTTTTAGACAGAAAGTATTTTTTCCCACAAAAGTGTTGAGATTTGAAATAAAGAAGTAAAAATGATAATCTTTATATACTTAAGTGTATGATTAAATTCAGTGACATATTTGTTCTTTTGAAAAGAGAAAGTTTGCTTTTTTTTAAAAAAAAGTATTCAGTTTACATTCTATGAAACTAAGAACAACAACAAAAAACAGTTGTTCTAATTTTATTTGGTATGTTGAGCAATAGGTTAGAATTCAAATAATCACTCTGATTGTTTTGAAAGTCAGTAAAATATAGTGGATCAGTTCCCAATTAACTTGAGAAATATATGATGCACAGGTATACTTTTTTATGTAGAATGGATATGCTTGAAAATTTGTCAGATATTTGAGTTTTTTTAAAATTGAATTAGATTTCAGTGGCTAGATGAGGTTAAAATTAAAATAGTTCTGATCTAAAAAATGTTTCTAGTACTTTCAGAATAATAACTATATAAATGTACATGTTTAACATAGTATAGATTTATGTATGTCTGTGTGTGTGTGTTTTGAGTACAAAATAGACGAGTATATACTACTCACTTAATTTCTGTTTCCATTTGAATTATCCTTTTTTTTTTAAGACCTAAACAAAATCACATAAATATTTGTAAAGACATTAGATGTCTTACGTGAAGATGTTCTTCTCTTTAAAAAATAGAACTAATGTATTTTCCCTTCAAACGAGTACCTTAAGAGATAACGAATTACATCTCAAGACCACCTTGAGTATTTTTAAAATTGTGATTTCCCCTCCCTGGAGTGTCAGAATCATCTAGTTCAGTTATATGGGATTTAACCAAAATCCATAGATGATGCTGATACATGTAGAAACCAAAAATGTGTTGCTTTATTTCATTTCAAGTAACCCTAATTTACAGATAGCTTATAGTACATTCTGTACACTGTCTTGGATTCCAATGGCATTTGCCTCTAGCACCTTCAAACTCTGGTTTGCTGAGTAAGCAGCTCAGCTCTAGTCTGTGGGGCTCCTCCACCTAGAATAGGCAGCCCCACACTCAGAGGTTTTGTGTCCTCATCCAATACTTGAATGACATGCCATAATCAGCAGGAACATGCAGCCAGATTTTGAGAGATCACTTAGCCAGAAGCAATCAGAAATGCAATGGAATTAGTCTACTGTCAGGAGTAATTTGATTAATGGAAATAAGCACCAGGGTAAATGTAGCCTCTCTTCTGTCCCTCTCAAAGACTACGCATCTGAGACATGGCCTCTCCATTTAGGGTACCTGGATATGTACCATTTGGCTGAATTGTATTGTTTTGGCTGAACTGATTGTATTGTTTCATGGCTCATCAAGAGACCAGTAAAGTGCTTCTCATCCTTCCCTGTTTCACTAATGTTTATGGTCACTTTTTTTTTTTTTTTAAGGAACTCAGTTTAGAACATTCTATACCCCATTTAGAAGAAAAACATTTATTGTATTATGTCATATATGCTTATATTGAGATGTCTTTAACTATGTCTACCATAATGAAATGAGTCACAGGTAAAAACAAACAAAAAACAAATCTTGTATTATAAGAGGTAAGAATGCAGAAACCAAAAGTTGTATACAGAACAAAAATTAGCTGCTCATGGTGTGTGATCCTCTAATGTGCTGTTGAGTTTGCTTTACCAGTATTTCCTAAGAATTTTTGCACCTATATTCATTATGGATATTGGCCTGTAGTTTTGTAGTTGTATTTTCTTGTAGTTTCCTTATCTGACCTTGGTGTGAGGGTATTACTGGCCTCCTAAAATGAGTTTGAGTGTATTCTTTCCTCATCAATATTTTTGAAGAGTTTGAAAAGGATTTCCATTCATTCCTCTTTAAATATTTGATAAAACTCAGTGAAACAATCTGGCCTATGCTTTTCTATGTTGGAAAATCTTTGATTACTGAGTCAATCTTATTATTAATCTGTTCTAATTTTCTATTTCTTCATGATTCAGTCATGGTAGTGAAGTGAAGTGAAAGTTGCTCAGTCATATTCAACTCTTTGAGACTCCATGGACTATACAGTCCATGGAATTCTCCACGCCAGAATACTGAAGTGGGTAGCCTATCCCTTCTCCAGAAGATCTTCCTGACAAAGGAATTGAACCGGGGTCTCTCCTGCATTGCAAGCAGATTCTTTACCAACTGAGCTATCAGGGAAGCCCTTTCAGTCATGGTGGGTTGCATATAAATAGAAATGCATCCATTTTTTCTAGGCTGTACAATATGTTGGCATATAGTTGTTCACTGTAGTTTGAGATCATTTGTATTTCTGTGGTATCAGGTGTGATGTCTCTCCCTTCATTTATAATTTTATTTGGCTCTTCACATACCATGATCAAGTGAAATTCATCCCTGAAATGGAAAACAGTGGTTTACCATCTGCATCTCAATAAATGTGAGACACCACATTAATAGAATGAAAGATGAAAATCATGTGATCATCTCAATAGATGCAGAACAAGTATTTGATAAATTTCAACATCCATTTATAATAAAAGCTCTCAACAACTTGAATTTGGAATGATTATATCTCAACATAATGAAGGCCATTTATGACAAGCACACAGCTAATTTATATTCAGTGGTGAAAGATTGGAAGCTTTTCCTCTACGATCAGGAACAAGACAAGGATGCCTACTATGATGGTTTAGTCACTAAGTCATGTCCTACTCTTGCGACCCCATGGACTATAGCCCACCAAGTTCCTCTGTCTATGGGATTTTCCAGGTGAGAATACTGGAGTGAGTTGCCATTTCCTTCTCCAGGGGATATTCCCAACCCAGGGATTGAACCTGGGTCTCCTGCACTGCAGGCATATTCTTTGCTGATTGAACTACCATCTTATTCAGCACGTTACTGGAAGTAATTGCCTATGAATCAGGCAAGGACGATAAATAAATAAATAAAAGGCACCTGATTTGGAAAGTAAGAAAGAAAATTGTATCTACTTGAAGAAAACATGGTTTTATGTATAGAAAATCCTAAATATCACTGAAAATCTTTTAGCTCTAATCAACAAATTCAGTAAAGTTTCAGGGTAAAAATCAAAGTACAAGTATCAGTTGTGTTTCTATTCACTGAAAATAAGTTATCTGAAAAGTACGTAATCTCATTTACAATAACCTCAAAACCAATAAAATACTTAGAAATAAATTTATCCAAGGAAGTGAAAGATTTGTACACTAAAACTATGACATTTGTGAAATGGAAGAAGATGCAAATAAATGAAAAGCTATCCCATATTCATGAATTGAAAAAAAAAAAATATTGACAAAATGTCCCACTACCCAAAGCCATCTATTGATTCGGTGTAATCTCTGTCAAGATTCCAATGACATTTTTTGCAGAAACAAAAAATATAATCTTAAATTATTTTGGAGCCACAAAGGTCCCCAAATAGCCTGAACAATTTTGAGCAAGAAAAAGAAAGATGGAGGCATCACACTTCCTAATTTCAAACTATTTTACTAAGCCTTGGTAATCAAAATAGTATGATATTGGTATAAAAATAGACACAGAAGCATCTAGAACAGAGTTGAAAGCCTAGAAATAAATCCATGCCTATACTGTCAACTAATGTTTGACAGGGGAGCCAAGAATACTCAATGGAGTCTCTTTAATAAGCAGTGCTGAGAAAATTTGATATCACATATTAAAAAATGAAACTAGACACCTGTCTTACACAATTCACAAAAATTATCTTAAAGTGGATTAAAGACTCAAATGTGAGAACTGAAACTATAAAAATCCTAGAAGAAACAGAAATCTTCTTGACGTTGGTCTTCAGTCAGTCAATTCAGTAGCTCAGTAATATCCAACTCTGTGCAACCCCATGGACTGCAGTAGGCCTGGCTTCCCTGTCCATCATCAACTCCCAGAGCTTACTCAAACTCATTTCCATAGAGTCGGTGATGCCATCCAACCATCTCATCCGCTGTTATCCCATTCTTGTCCCGCCTTCAATCTTTCCCAGCATCAGGGTTTTTTCCAAGAAGTCAGTTCTTTGCATCAGGTGGCCAAAGTATTGGAGTTTCAGATTCAGCATCAGTCTTTCCAATGAATATTCAGGACTGATTTCCTTTAGGATAGACTAGTTGGATCTCCATGCAGTCCAAGGGACTTTCTTTCTTTTTTTTTTTTTCTTTTAATTTTTTAAAATCTTACAGTATAGTAAGTACCTTGAAAAGTACATTAGCACAGTAGGATCACAACTGAAGCAACTAGCGCTCACAGTAGAACAGCTGGCATACAGGGGCTGGCATCAAGTGAACAGGCAAGGAGAGTTATTGACTGGAGGAGAGAGAGGATATGGGAACTAAAATACTTTGAAGAATCTTCTCCAACACCACAGTTCAAAAGCATCAATTCTTTGGTGCTCAGCTTTCTTTATAGTCCAACTATCACATTCTTACATGACTACTGGAAAAACCATAGCTTTGACTAGATGGACCTTGGTTGGCAAAGTAATTTCTCTGCTTTTTAATATGTTTTCTAGCTTGGTTATAACTTTTCTTCCAAGGAACAAGTGTCTTTTAATTTCATGGCTGCAGTCACCATCTGCAGTGATTTTGCTGCTGCTGCTGCTAAGTCGCTTCAGTCGTGTCCGACTCTGTGCGACCCCATAGACGGCAGCCCACCAGGCTTCCCGTCTCTGGGATTCTCCAGGCAAGAACACTGGAGTGGGTTGCCATTTTCTTCTCCAATGCATGAAAGTGAAAAGTGGAAGTGAAGTCGTTCAGTCGTGTCCAACTCTAGCAACCCCATGGACTGCAGCCTACCAGGCTCCTCGGTCCATGGGATTTTCCAGGCAAAAGTACTGGAGTGGGGTGCCATTGCCTTCTCTGCAGTGATTTTGGGCCCCCCCCAAATAAAGTCTGTCACTATTTCCATTGTTTCCCCATCTATTTGTCATGAACTGATGGGACCAGATGCCATGATCTTCGTTTTCTGAATGTTGAGCTCTAAGCCAACTTTTTCACTCTCCTCTTTCACTTTCATCAAGAGGCTCTTTATTTCTTCACTTTCTACCATAAGGGTGGTGTTGTCTGCATATCTGAGGTTATTAATATTTCTCCTGGCTATCTTGATTCCAGCTTGTGCTTCATCCAGCCTGGCACTTCACATGATGTGTTCTGCATAAAAGTTAAATAAGCAGGGTGACAATACACGGCCTTGATGTACTCCCTTCCCGATTTGGAACCAGTCTGTTGTTCCATGTCCAGTTCTAATTGTTGCTTCTTGACCTGCATACATATTTCTCAGGAGGCAGGTAAGGTGGTCTGGTGTTCCCATCTCTTGAAGAATTTCCCATAGTTTGTTGTGATCCACATGGTCAAAGGCTTTGGCATATTCAATAAGGCAAAAATATATGTTTTTTTGGAACTCTCTTGCTTTTTCGATGATCCAACAGATGTTGGCAATTTGATCTCTTGTTCCTCTGCCTTTTCTAAATCCAACTTGAACGTATGGATATTGGTCTTGGCAGTGTCCTTTTGGATATGACACCAACAGCACATGCAACAAAAACAAAAACAAACAAGTGAGACAATATCAAACTGAAAAGCTTCTGCAGAGCAAAAGAAATGTTCAACAAAATGGCAACTTACAGAATGGAGGAAAATATTTCAAAAACATATATGATAAGGGTTAATATCCACAATATTTAAGGAGTTCATAACTTAATACCAAAACAATTGAACAAAGACAAATAATTTAATTAAAAATAGACCAAGGACTTGAATAGAACTTCTTCCAAAGAAGACATTCAAATGGCCAATAAGTACATGATAAGGTGCTCGACATCACTAATTATTTAATCATCAGTAAGTGCAAATCAAAATAAGATATCATCTTATGCTTGCTAGTATGGTCATCATCAAAAAGATAAGAGATCACAATTTTTGATGACAATGTGGTGAAAGTGAATCCTTAGTTAGTAGAAGTGTAAATTGGCACAGCCACTGTGGGAAACAGTATGAAGGCTCAGCCCCAAATTTAAAATAGAACTGCCATATGATCCAGTGATTCAACTTCTGTGTATATATTTAAAAAAATTTAAAAAAAGAAATCATGATGAAATATCTGCACATTCATGTTAATAGCCATATTTTTTACAATAGCCAAGACATGGAAACAAGCAGTGTCCATTCATGAATGAATGATAATATATATATATATATTTTTTTTTTTTAATGAAATGCTATTCAGCAATAAAAAGAAGGGAATCCACCATTGATGAAACATGGGTGGATCTTGAAGACATTATGCTAAATGAGATAAATCACACAGAGAAAGCCAAATGATTTCACTTATAGTTTGAAATCCACCCCTCCCCCCCAAATAATAAATCATAGGAACAAAGAACAGATAAATGGTTGGTGATTGTCAGAGTTGGGAGTAGACATGGGGGAAATGAGTGATGGTGGTGAAAGGATGTGAAACTTTCAGGTATAATATAGATAAGTTTTGGGGATGTAATGTACAACATTGTGACTTTAACTTATAAGTATGTATTCTACATTTGAAAGTTGCCAAAAGAGTAGATATTAAAATTTCTCTCACAAGAGGAAAATAACTATGTGAGGTGATAGAAATTAACTAAAATTATTATGATAAATCACTTTGCAATATATACAGGTATCAAGTCATCATGTACACCTTAACTAATACAATGTTATATGTCAACACTATCTCAATAAAACTAGAAAAAATAACTCGTCATATTTTTTGACCAGTACTTCCTAAAATTTTTAGTTCACAGTCTACTTTATGTGAGTATCTGAACTTCTTTTAGCTCTTTCTTTTATCCCATATGCCCACAAGATCTTACCAATCATCCAAAGGAAACTTTGTTTTTAGTCGCTAAGTCAAATCCTACTCTTTGCAAATTCCTTAGTAATAATTGTTTTCTGGGGGATGGAGGCTGTCAGATTTGTTTACCTGCTATTATGAAGTACAAGAAGTCATGACATGTACAAGAAGTGGAAGTAATACTATCTGTTTTGACCAGTGGAAGACATGGGGGACAAAGATAGACAAGTTTAAGTTTGATTAGTACATTTCTAGCATGAATCCCTCAATATAAGCACTCATCTTCTCTTATTTTCCCTTTTCTGAGTGGACATTTAACTCAAAGAAAATTTATCTTAGAAATCTGAAGCATCTTTTTCATGAGGCTGAGCCTTGAAAATGGGGAGTGTACTTGTTCTTTTCCCTACAAATATGTAACCCTTCTGCTTAATATTTAGGGATTTCTCAATTGTGTATTTTTTGGCAAGAAGAAATGTCCTACTTCCCAAGGTATATGTTTCCACGCCAACTGGCCTGATGTGCACTAGTGAGTGATTTTGTCTATCAAAAGTTTCTACCTAGAATTTTTCATATGGAGAAAACTGGGGAAAGATGATGTATTTCTTTGTACTGATGGTATATGGCAATGTATTCTCTGCAGTTGGGCCCTCCAGATCTGCTTTGCTTTTCTTGGTTTTCTAGTTTTCCAGTCTCCTAGTAACTCTGTGGGCTACTAATACATTTATTTTTTTGCTTAAGATAGCATCTGTTTATCGTTTAGCTTCTATTCAACAACTTGGTTAACACAGCCAAATATCATGTAGACACAGAACCACTTGAAGTTTGTCTCAGGTTAAGGAGTCAGCATGAACAGAGGCTATATCCTTATATGGTATTATGGTACTTTAAAATGATTTTGTATTTTTCAGCATAATTAATAACATGAACAGATGTGTATGTCTGATCTAGTAAGCATATCTGTGACAAGAACCATGAAGTAAACAGAGGATGCTAATTAGACAACACCTGTCTCTGATAAAGATGAATGTGCATATTTTCAGTCTTATAATTTGAAAAAGCTTTGTACATCTTCATGGAATTAGGAACTGGAAGAAAGTGGTATTGTCAGGGCTTGCAATGATAATGGAAGAAGGCCCACCTGTTACACCGCCTGTCCTCCATGCCATAGCTTCTTTACTGGAAAGTGGAACTTGTTGTAATAGAGCAAAGATCAGCAAGAATAACCAGTTTTTCATGATTTTGGAGTATAGGTTAAGGGAGCAAAGGTGGGTTCAATCAATTTTAATTCAAGGCTCCACTTCTCTCCTTGTCCTGTTTACTTTCCCTGTGAGAAGAATGAGTCTGCACAATACCTCGGGATGAAAGAGAATAATCATTTGACTTTTAGAAAGTTGTCTTCTGCCTATGTGTACTTGCCTCTTTGCAGATGGAATGATTTCTGAACTCTGCTAAAGGCCAGATAGTTTACTTCAGAAAGATACTTTGCTTGTTGCTGCTTTATTGCAGCAACAATAAAGATCTTATATATAAAAATATTTCTCAGCTATTAACCCAGCCTTTAAAAATTATATCTTATTACTACAGCCTGAAACTAGATGGCTTTAGGAGGGACTATAATACCAATAAAGCATTCGGCATAGCATAATATGAAAGTCAAGGTAATGCTATTTTAATAAACATTTAAGTCCAGCTAAAGCCATCTGTATTTTAAATTACTTTGCCTCTTTGCTGACCTGAAAGGGAAACTGCTATAGAGTGACACTTGTTTTTAATGCATATTATTGAGTAGTTGGCTTCTGAAGTTTGTAGAATCCATTTCAAAAACGAAGGCTGAAGTTTTAATGTGACTCCCTCGTATTCTGTTTCTGCTAGACCTGTAAGTACTAGAAGTGCAGAGTTAATTGTGCATTTCACTCTGACTTCATCATTTAATAGTAAACCTAAATAGCATTTTGAGAAGCGTACATAATAAATGCATTCAGACACTGCAGCTGTTTTTTGTCTGTTTTCCAAACACATAATGTGCTAATTTGGAAAAAAATCAACAACAGCTGCAAATACATGTCAACAGCAAGGTCTTCAAGGGAAGGCCTTAATAGGTTTTGTTAATCAGTGGTGAACCAGGTGTGAATAAATAATTAACACACTAGATAACAGAGCCCTGTTGCCCCTACTGCTGTAACTAAAGTTCTGATAGCCTGTCCTCTAAGTTCGGGATTAACCTGAAGTATTTTAAAGGAAAAAAAAAAAGTCAATAAAACTAAAAATTCAATAAAACTAAAGTAAGTTTAAAAGTAAAACAGAATATTGGGTATGGATAACAGGAAAGCTATCTTACATAATTTAAATGCATTTTAATCTTATAAATAAAAGTAGATGTCAATCTGTTTCATTGGTATACCTAACAGCAAGCGATTGTGAAATGCACACCAGAACTCTGTGGTTATTACACTTAAATCTAGTGCTGTGTCAATAAATCTACATGTATTTTTAAAAATACTTCATAGAAGAATAGAAAAAAGTATAAAACATTAATTAAAAATCAAGTGTAAAATAGACTTGAAATCTTAACTTTTGTGAAGATTTAATATTTAGTTGGATATTAACAAACCAACATGATGGAAAATTTATCATCTTATGGGAGAATGTATGAGACACTGGGTTTAGAATATGCTGGTGGTTCTCAAAGAGTGGTCCCAGGACCAGCTGCAACAGCACCACCTTGGAATCTGTTTAAAAGGCAAATTCGCAGGCCCTATTCAAACTTACTAAATCAGAAACGTGGGGGCAGGACCCAGAGATCTATAGAATAAAAAGCCCCTCCAGGTGGTTTTGATGCTTGCTAAGGGCATTGTTCCATTCTTGTCAATAATTCATATTACAGAGTAGTGTTAATTGCCCAGTGTATGGTTTGATGACTAAAGCCCACATCTGGGAACAAAATCTGTTTAGTATCCCACACATTGTCAGATAAAACACCAGCTGTTGGCGTCATGTCACTGTTAAGCTTGGTGAGAGGCACCAAACAGGAGAAATGCTATGCTACCAAATTATTTTTCTGTTACTGTAGGTAGTGGCCTGTGTGGAAGGAAGGTCAGCTATTGCAGAAGTACAGTGTTCCCAAGGGAAGATTTTGCCTCACTTCTTCACCTCATGGGTGTTGAGATTAACTTCAAAGCTAAAGGTGGAAACTTCAAGGGATTGACTAATAGTTACCATTTTCAAAACTGTCACTCCTCCACCAGTAGTAGGATTGATGTTGACCTGTCAACTGATAATTGCAATCAGCAGAATGCTAGAGGAGCCCATGGCAAATGCTACTGCTTTACCAAGCTTTGAAGAAAAGTTCCAGGGTCTTCCATAGATGATATGAACACCTTAGAAAATGATTAGACTTGAACCATCCTGTCCCTTTCACTCACACCTCAGGGGCACTTGTCTAGAACATGCTTTCACAAGAGGATCATTCATTAATATGGTGGACAACTGGCATTGGAAGATGAGGAGGAGAAGAAAGGGCCAAAGTCATCAGGGGAAATTCAATCCTTGCCCACTGAAGGTTCCCACTCTGCAAAACTAACTCTTAGGAACTGAATGTTTGTGTCCCTGCAAAATTCATATATTGAAGTTCTAGCCCCCAAGGTGTTAGTATTGGAGACGGAGACTTTGGGAAATACTTATATGAGGTAATGAGGATGTAGTTCTCATGGTGGGATAATGCCCTCATGAAAAGAGACACCAGAGAGCTTGCTCTTTCATTCTCTCCAGTGCAGGCACTGAGGGTACTCAGGAAAGGCCACATGAACACACAGTGAGAAGGCAGTCCTCTAAAAATCAGCAAGAGTGCCTTTGCTGGAACCCAGCCATAATGGCATTCTGATCTCAGACTTCTCACCTCCAGAACTGTGAGAAAATAAATTGCACTTATTCAAACAACTTACATTTAAAACTGAACAACTACAACAATACTTTGCTTGAATTAAAGTCACAAACTAAAGTCATAATTTAACTTGTATTCTATTAACTTAAACTTCCCAGAGTAAAATTCTTAGTTCAGTTCAGTTGCTCAGTCGTGTCCAACTCCCTGAGAACCCATTTAACGCAGCATGCCAGGCCTCCCTGTCCATCACCAATTCCCAAAGTTTACCCAAACCCATGTCCATTGAGTAGGTGATGCCATCTAACCATCTCATCCTCTGTCATCCCCTTCTCCTCCTGCCCTCAATCTTTCCCAGCATCAGAGACTTTTCCAATGAGGCAGTTCTCCACATCAGGTGGCCAAAGTATTGGAGTTTCAGCTCCAACATCAGTCCCTCCAATGAACACCCAGGACTGATCTCCTTTAGGATGGACTGGTTGGATCTCCTGCAGTCCAAAGGACTCTCAAGAGTCTTCTCCAACACCACAGTTCAAAAGCATCAATTCTTCTGGGCACAGTTTTATTTATAGTCCAACTCTAAAATCCATACATGACTACTGGAAAAACCATAGCCGTGACTAGATGGACCTTTGTTGGCAAAATAATGTCTCTGCTATTTAATTTGCTGTCTAGGTTAGTCATAACTTTCCTTCCAAGGGGTAAGCATCTTTTAATTTCATGGCTGCAATCACCATCTGCAGTGATTTTGGAGCCCCCCAAAAATAAAGTCAGTCACTGTTTCCCCATCTATTTCTTATGAAGTGATGGGACCAGATGCCATGATCTTTGTTTTCTGAACTTTAAGCCAACTTTTCACTCTCCTCTTCCACTTTCATCAAGAGGGTTTTTAGTTCCTCTTCACTTTCTGCCGTAAGGGTGGTGTCATCTGCATATCTGAGGTTATTGATATTTCTCCTGGCAATCTTGATTCCAGCTTGTGCTTCACCCAGGCCAGCATTTCTCATGATGTACTCCACATATAAGTTAAATAAACAGGGTGACAGTATACAGCCTTGACGTACTCCTTTTCCTATTTGCAACCAGTCTATTGTTCCATGTCCAGTTCTAACTGTTGCTTCCTGACCTGTATACAGGTTTCTCAAGATGCAGGTCAGGTGGTCTGGTATTCCCATCTCTTTCAGAATTTTCCACAGTTTATTGTGATCCACACAGTCAAAGGCTTTCGCATAGTCAATAAAGCAGAAATAGATGTTTTTCTGGAACTCTCTTGCTTTTTCCATGATCCGGCGGATGTTGGCCATTTGACCTCTGGTTCCTCTGCCTTTTCTTAAACCAGCTTGAACATCTGGAAGTTCACGGTTCACATATTGCTGAAGCCTGGCTTGGAGAATTTTGAGCATTACTTTACTAGCGTGTGAGATGAGTGAAATTGTGCAGTAGTTTGAGCAATTTTTGATATTACCTTTCTTTGGGATTGGAATGAAAACTGACCTTTTCCAGTCCTGTGGCCACTGCTGAGTTTTCCAAATTTGCTGGCATGTTGAGTGCAGCACTTTCACAGCATCATCTTTTAGAATATGAAATAGCTCAACTGGAATTCCATCATCTCCACTAGCTTTGTTTTTGGTGATGCTTCTTAAGGCCCACCTGACTTCACATTCCAGGATGTCCAGCTCTTCCAGTATCACAGAAGACTCTACACATCGACATCACCAGATGTTCAACACTGAAATCAGATTGAGTATATCCTTTTCAGCCAAAGATGGAGAAGCTCTATACAGCCAGCAAAATTCTGTTAAGCTACCCTAAATTACCTATGTAATTTTGTTTTGCCAGCTTGAGCAGGTTAAGACATTAAATGATCTTTATTCTTTATTCAGAAAGATGCTTTTGGCTTTGGGGAAAAAAGACATCCCTCTCCAAAATTCAGGAACACTGAATTCTTTCAAAGGCAAACTCTTTTACCCTCTGGATCCTAGTGGGGCTTCTCTTGGTCAGAGGATGGTGAGGATGTGTTTTTGGGAAGGGCAGTTCTCCGCTAGCCTTGTAGGGAGGTGACTGGAAGCTTTTTCTATTTATTGATGGATATAATGACCTTTTATTCTCAGCTCAGCAGCTTTGGCCCATGATTAGAAGTTGATATAAGATGTCTTTACAAGATATCTTATATCTCTTTGAAAAATGAGTCTTAAAATATGAGACCCCAAATTAATTATAATCATAACCCCATATTTACTAAGAAGTTATCATGTGAAACACAATGTACTAAGTCTTAAAATAAATCACTAATCTTCCAAACCAGCCTGATGATGGGTATCAGTAATATTAGGTGAATTGTGTCTTCCCAAAATTCATATGCTTAAGTCCTAACCCATAACAATACCTCAGAATGTGACTTATTTGACAATAGTACATTTACTTAGGAAATCAAATTAAAATAAAATTATTAAGGTGGGTCCTAATCCAGTGATTTAGGCTTTAGCAGTGTGTGAAACTAGAACTTCCAGATGTACAAACTGGGTTTTGAAGAGGCAGAGGAACCAGAGATCAAATCGCCAACATTTGTTGGATCATGAAGAAAGCAAAGGAATTCCAGGAAAACATCTATTTCTGCTTCATTGACTATGCTAAAATCTTTGACTGTGTGGATCACAACAAATGGTAGGAAATTATTGAAGAGACGGGAGTACCAGACCACCTTACCTGTCTCCTGAGACACCTGTATGCGGGTCAAGGAGCAACAGTTAGATAGGCAACAACTGACTGGTTCAAAATTGGGAAAAGAGTACGACAAGTCTGTATATTTTCACCCTGCTTATTTAACTTCTATGCAGTGTACATCATAGGAAATACCAGGCTGGATGAATCACAAGCTAGAAATAAGATTGCTGGGAGAAATATCAACAACCTCAGATATGCAGATGATACCACTCTAATACAGACAATGCCGAGGAACTAAAGAGCCTCTTGATGAGGGTGAAAGAGGAGAGTGAAAAAGCTGACTTGAAACTCAACATTCAAAAAACTAAGATAATGGTCTCCAGTTCCATCACTTCATGGCAAATAGAAGGGGAAAAAGTGGAAACAATGAAAGATTTTATTTTCTTGGGCTCCAAAATCACTACAAATGGTGATTGTAGCCATGAAATTAAGACACTTGCTCCTTGGAAGAAAAGCTATTGCAAACCTAGATAGCATGAAAAGAACAGAGACATCACTTTGCCAACAAAGATTCATGTAGTCAGAGCTACGGTTTTTCCAGTAGTCATGTATAGATGTGAGAGTTGGTCCATAAAGAAGGCTGAGCCCTGAAGAATTGATGTTTTTTTTATTGTGGTGCTGGGGAAGACTCTTGAGAGTCCCTTGGACAAAAAGCTAATAGAAGACAAACCAGTTAACAAACCAGTTAATTCTAAAGGAAATCAACCCTGAATATTCATTGGAAGGACTGATGCTGCAGCTGAAGCTCCAGTACTTTGGCCACCTGATATGAAGAGCAAACTCATTGGAAAAGACCCTGATGCTGAGAAAGATTGAGGGCAAGAAGAGAAGGGGGTGACAGAGGATGAGATGGTTGGATGGCATCCCCAACTCAATGGACATGAGTTTCAGCACACTCTGGGAGATAGAAGAGGACAGAGGAGCCTGGCATGCTGCAGTCCATGGGGTCACAAGGAGTCAGACAGGACTTAGAGCGTGAACAACAATAACAAACCCGGTATAATCAGGGTCTTTATGCAAAGGTGGAATTTGAACAGACAGGAACACCAGGAGAAGGTGTGTAAATATGAAGGCAGCGATTAGGGTGATGCTTCTACAAGCCAAAAGACACCAAAGATGCCAGCAACCCACCTGCAGCTAGGGGAGATTCATGGAACAGAATCTCCTTCCCCATCCCCAGGAAAAATAGCTCTGTTCACCTTGATCTTGGACTTTTAGCCTCCAGGACTGAGAAAAGTCAATTTCTATTATTTAAGCCACTCTATTTGTGGTACTTAATACAGCTCAGGGAACTATTACAGTTAATATTCCTGTTTTATAAATGAGAAAATTGTATTAAACTAATTTATAACTCATTATTAAACTCATTTAAAAACTCATTAACAGGTGGTATAGTGGATGGTCTCTAGGGTAGCCCCATGATCCCCACCTCCCCATGTTCATTCTCCTGTGATCCCTACCCCTTGAATGTGTGTAGAACCTATGATTTGCTCCTAACCAATCCATTATGAGAAAAATGATGGGATATACATGATTGATGATCTGCACTGAATTCTGTTACATAAGATGGTAACATCTGTCTTATTAGGGGACTCTCTTCTACTAGCTTAAAGAAGTGAATTATCATGTCTTGAGCACCCATATTGGGGGTGGGGGTGAAAAGAAGCTGAATATAGCTTCAGCCTGGCAGCAAGCAAGAAACTGAGGCATCTCATTTTGGCAACCTTGAGGAACCAAAAGCTGCCAACATCTACAGTGTGAAAGCAGACCCTTCCTTGGGGGAGACCCAGATGAAAACCCAGCCCTGGCCAACACACTGATTGCAACCTTGAGGAGAATCCAACTAGGCCATGAGCAGATCCCTGAATACAGAAACTGACATAATAAATGTGCTCAAGACACTTTTAAAGTTTATTGCTTTTAAATTTGTAATTTTTTTTCAGCACTAGATAGCTAATGTAGGTGGTACCTCCTTAAAACTCCATTGTTGGCAGATGAAGACAACTCCCATCCCTCCCATCCCTGTTTTGTTGAATAAAAAACTTGGAGATTCCAGAGATTTTTTTTTTTTTAAATCACTGCTCTGTTGTATGGAGAAAAAGACACCACACTTCAAGACCATGGTGAATTTAGGATTTTGAATTTAGTGTGAGAAGACTTGCTGTTAATCCTTATCACTGCTGCTTATATGACAAGAGGACCTGAGGCAAATTTATTAAGATGTTTTCTTCTCTACTGTAAAACAGGATTAATACTGTATGTGAAAGAACCTGGTACAAGGTGTGACATATACTTGGTTCAGTTCAGTCTCTCAGTCGTGTCTGACTCTTTGCGACCCCATGAATCACAGCACGCCAGGGCTCCCTGTCCATCACCAACTCCCGGAGTTCACTCAAACTCATGTCCATCGAGTCGGTGATGCCATCCAGCCATCTCATCCTCTGTAGTCCCCTTCTCCTCCTGCCCCCAATCCCTCCCAGCATCAGAGACTTTTCCAATGAGTCAACTCTTCACATGAGGTGGCCAGAGTATTGGAGTTTCAGCTTCAGCATCAGTCCTTCCAATGAACACCCAGGACTGATCTCCTTTAGGATGGACTGGTTGGATCTTCTTGCAGTCCAAGGGACTCTCAAGAGTCTTCTCCAACACCACAGTTCAAAAGCATCAATTCTTTGGCACTCAGCTTTCTTCACAGTCCAACTTTCACATCCATACATGGCCACTGGAAAAAACATAGCCTTGACTAGACAGACCTTTGTTGGCAAAATAATGTCTCTGCTATTTAATATGCTATCTAGGTTGGTCACAACTTTCCTTCCAAGGAGTAAGCGTCTTTTAATCTCATGGCTGCAATCACCATCTGCAGTAATTTTGGAGTCCGCCAAAATAAAGTCAGCCACTGTTTCCACTGTTTCCCCATCTATTTCCCATGAAGTGATGGGACCAGATGTCATGATCTTTGTTTTCTGAATGTTGAGCTTTAAGCCAACTTTTTTACTCTCCTCTTTCACTTTCATCAAGAGGATTTTAAGTTCCTCTTCACTTTCTGCCATAATGGTGGTGTCATCTGCATATCTGAGGTTATTGATATTTCTCCTGGCAATCTTGATTCCAGCTTGTGCTTCTTCCAGCCCAGCATTTCTCATGATGTACTCTGCACATAATTTAAATAAGCAGGGTGACATATACTAGGAATTAATAAATGCTTCTTTTTCCCTACTTCTCCATCTTTTAAAATTCTCTAACAGAGCCATATGTATATTATACACACACACACACACACACCCTTCAAGAACCTAGAAGTGGATAAGTTAGGACCTTTGAATGAGCTGGGATATAACTGAGTTAAATTAACAAGTGACACAAGGAGACTGGCCCCATTTTAGTGACATTACAGATTATAAAATATTATCATAACATACATAACTTCATGGCAATATTTCATGGTCTTCTACAAATCCTGGTCCACAAGAGGTCCATAAGAAACATGTGCACAGCTTACTCCCAGCAGCCACTTTGTTATTAATTATTTTTATCAATTATTTTTGCAAATAATACCTTCACTCAACTGCCCTGCTTGTATAAGGGTTATATATTCTGTGATGACTTTGGCATCATTTTAACTGTATAGCAACAGTGGAATAATTTTGGACTCAAGGTATGTAGGAAGTAAAGACACTCTTGCGCTGCATACTCAAAACTTAGGGAATTATTGCCCCAGGAGGGGTGGAATTATGAGGAAGTCCTTACAAAGCATACATCTGATACTTGACATGATACATGGTATATAGTAATTACTCAATGAATTGTGTTTCTTAAAAATCTATTATCAACAAGCTAAAAAGTAAGAGTTTATCAAATCAGCTATCACTATAGATACACAGAACTGAAAGTAATTCTGGGGAATGTACTTTCTTTCTGAAGAACTTTATGTTTTCTTCTGGATAAAGTTGGCCATATATACCCAGTTTTGTTTAAGAAATAATTGCTACTGTCTGGCAATGTTCAGGGATGCTTCCTTTCAACAGGAAGCATATGTTCTGAAAGGTGACAAGGATGTTTATATTTATTTTAGCCAGCCAGAGGTATTTTCTCTCTGGTTTTGTTCATAGAATCCAAGTGCTTTGTTTTCCATCAAACTGAGGAAGATTTCAAGTTCCTACTTATTTTTAAAGGCCCATATATACATTTTGTCTCTTTATACTCTTACAAAATGTAATTTCTGGAAAAGTGCACATGTGTGTTACATTGAGCTAGAGCCATCTATCACACAAGTGATACTTAGAAGATAAACAAAACACATTAACATTTAAACAAAAATGAGTTTTGCCCCATCATGTTTTCTACTTCTGATATAACAACAGTGAGAAAGAGCAACAGGACAAAAATACCTATGGGGAAACGTGATTCAACCTGCAGTAAAGCTGGATTCTTGTGATGGGGAAACATTTTATAATGAGGTATGACTGAATTAAACACCTGGTGGTTGCAATATCAAACTAAATAACCTCTTTTGAACTTAATTTCACTCATGAAATAACTGTAGTTGTATTTTTTTTTTAAACACACAGAGAAAATAAACTCATCAACAATAATTGTACTAAATTGGTCCTAAGGTAATAGGAAGCTGGCTTCAAAAAGGCCACATTATCATCTCTTCCTAATTAATAAGGCCACATTCCAACTTTGTATTTATTCATCTCCATAAATTAATTTTGATAAATGTTGCATAATGTCTGTCTTTACTAACATATCTCCAAGTGTAGGTTACCAATTTAACTCATCCCTCTTCTATTCAGTTTCTTTTAATAGGTAGATGTCTTAGTATGTCTGAGCTGCTATGACAAAATATCATACACCAGGTAGCTGGTATTTCTCATAGTTCTGCAGGCTGAGAAGTCCAAAATGAAGGTGTCAGCAGATTTAGTGTCTGGTGTGGGCCTGCGTCCTGGCTCATAGACAGGCATCTTCACTCTGTGTCCTCACATGGCAGAAGGGATTAGGGAGCTCTTGGGGTTTCTTTTATAAGGGCACTAATTCACCTCATGGAAAATAGATGGGGAAACAGTGGCAGACTTTAATTTTGGGGGCTCCAAAATCACTCCAGACGGTGACTGCAGCCATGAAATGAAAAGATGCTTAGTCCTTGGAAGAAAAGTTATGACCAACTGAGACAGCATATTAAAAAGCAGAGACATAACTTTGTCAAAAAAGGTCCATCTAGTCAAGGCTATGGTTTTTCCAGTAGTAATGTATGGATGTGAGAGTTGGACTATAAAGAAAGCTGAGTGCAGAAGAATTGATGCTTTTGAACTGTGGTGCTGGAGAAGACTCTTGAGAGTCCCTTGGACAGTGAGGAGATCCAACCAGTCCATCCTAAAGGAAATCAGTCCTGAATATTCATTGGAAGGACTGAGGTTGAAGCTGAAACTCCAATACTTTGGCTATCTGATGTGAAGAGCTGACTCATTTGAAAAGACTCTGATGCTGGGAAAGATTAAAGTGGGAGGAGAAGGGGACGACAAAGATGAGATGTTTGGATGGCATCACCTACTCAATGGACATGAGTTTAAGTAAACTCTGGGAGTTGGTCATGGACAGGAAAGCCTGGCATGCTGCAGTCCATGGGTCACAAAGAGCCAGACAAGACTGAGCAACTGAACTGAATTCAATTCATGACTTAATCACTTCCAAAGGCCCTACCTCTTAATACTATCACATGGCGGTGGAGGGCTTATGATTTCAATATAAGAATTCAGGGAGTGGGAGACATAACCATTTAGCCCATAACAGTAGGTGATCAAAATGATAATTTTGTAAAGCAGTACTACTATGCATAATGATATGTGCTGTGCTTAGTTGTTCAGTTGTGTACGATTCTGTGAAACTCTATGGAATGTAGCCTGACAGTCTCCTCTGTCCTTGGGGATTCTCTAGGCAGGAAATCTGGAGTGAGTTGCCATGCCCTCTTCCAGGGGATCTTCTCATAAATAACGATAGCCAATATCTATTAAATATTTTCTTTAAATCAGATTTATTATCCTAGGAGTTTTATATACATTAACTCATTTAATAAGATCCTTCCTAAGGAAAAAAGCTAGAATCAAGATTGCCAGGAGAAATATAAATAACCTCAGATATGTAGATGACACCACCATTATGGCAGAAAGTGAAGAAGAACTAAAAAAGCCTCTTGATGAAAGTGAAAGAGGAGAGTGTAAAAGTTGGCTTAAAACTCAACATTCAGAAAACTAAGATCATGGCATCTGGTCCCATCACCTCATGGCAAATAGTTGGGGAAACAGTGGAAACAGTGGCTGCCTTTATTTTGGGGGCTCCAAAATCACTGCAGATGGTGATTGCCGCCATGAAATTAAAAGACGCTTACTCCTTGGAAGGAAAGTTGTGACGAACCTAGACAGCATATTAAAAAGCAGAGACATTACTTTGCCAACAAAGGTCCATCTAGTCAAGGCAATGGTTTTTCCAGTAGTCATGTATGGATGTGAGAGTTGGACTATAAAGAAAGCTGAGCCGAAGAATTGAGCTCTTAAGCTGTGGTGTTGGAGAAGACTCTTGAGAGTCCCTAGGACTGCGTGGAGATCCAACCAGTTTATCCTAAAGATCAGTCCTGGGTGTTCGTTGGAAGGACTGATGTTGAAGCTGAGGCTCCAGTACTTTGGACACTTGATGCAAAGATCTGACTCATTTGAGAAGACCCCGATGCTGGGGAAGATTGAAGGCAGGAGGAGAAGGGGATGACAGAGGATGAGATGGTTAGAAGGCATCACCAACTCTATGGACAGGAGTTTGCATAAACCCTGGGAGTTGGTGATGAACAGGGAGGCCTGGCATGCTGCAGTCCATGGAGTTGCAAAGAGTTGGATACGACTGAGAAACTGAACTGAATAGAACTGAATCCTTCCCCTGGAGAAGGGAATGGCTACCCAGTCCAGTATTCTTGCCTGAAGAATTCCATGTACAGAGGAGCCTGGCAGGCTACAGTCCCTGGGGTTTCAAAGAGTTGGACATGACTGAGAGACTTTTACTTCATTTCCTAATGCTTATCTCTCCAAGATTATAGGAATTCTCATTCTCTAAACCTATCCTTAAATCTTCAGCTTAATATAAGAAAGATCACCTGGCTGCCAAGAATGACCCAGCATTCCCTGAGACTACTATGTTCTTTTCCACCTCTGAACCTTGGCTTCTGTGTTACTTTTTGCCTAGAATGCTTTTTTAAAAATTCTTCCACTTTGGTTCCAACCATCTTTAAGAACTGGTTTTGTATATCACTTTATTTTTTAAGAGAGACTTCCTTAACCCACAGTGATTAGAAAGGGAACCCCATCCTTGGACTTAAGAGAGTTAATTCTTAGGTAGTTTGATAAGAAGTCAAGGGCCCTTGAGGAGGAGAAAGAGGTCCAGGCCTCTCAAGTTGGAGAAAAGGGACAAACATATTTTTTTCCTACATTGCTTTGTCTTAGTTACATAAGAGGTTTTTTTTTTCTTGAACTGTGAGTTGTTATGATCAGTTCAGTTTAGTCACTCAGTCGTATCCCACTCTGCAACCCCATGAATCGCAGCATGCCAGGCCTCCCTGTCCATCACCCACTCCCAGAATTCACTCAGACTCATGTCCATCGAGTCAGTGATGTCATCCAGCCATCTCATCCTCTGTCATCCCCTTCTCCTCCTGTCCCCAATCCCTCCCAGCATCAGGGTCTTTTCCAATGAGTCAACTCTTCACATGAGGTGGCCAAAGTACTGGAGTTTCAGCTTTAGCATCATTCCTTCCAAAGAAATCCCAGGGCTGATCTCCTTCAGAATGGACTGGTTGGATCTCCTTGCAGTCCAAGGGACTCTCAAGAGTCTTCTCCAACACCACAGTTCAGAAGCATCAATTCTTTGGTGCTCAGCCTTCTTCACTGTCCAACTCTCACATCCATACATGACCACAGGAAAAACCATAGCCTTGACTAGACAAACCTTTGTTTGCAAAGTAATGTCTCTGCTTTTGAATATGCTATCTAGGTTGGTCATAACTTTCCTTTCAAGGAGTAAGTGTCTTTTAATTTCATGGCTGCAGTCACCATCTGCTGTGATTTTGGAGCCCCCCAAAAATAAGGTCTGACAGTGTTTCCCCATCTATTTCCCATGAAGTGATGGCACCGGGTGCCATGATCTTTGTTTTCTGAATGTTGAGCTTTAAGCCAACTTTTTCACTTTCCACTTTCACTTTCATCAAGAGGCTTTTTAGTTCCTCTTCACTTTCTGCCATAAGGGTGGTGTCATCCGCATATCTGAGGTTATTGATATTTCTCCCAGCAATCTTGATTCCAGCTTGTGCTTCTTCCAGTCCAGCATTTCTCATGATGTACTCTGCATAGAAGTTAAAGAAGCAGGGTGACAATATACAGCCTTGAACTCCTTTTGCTATTTGGAACCAGTCTGTTGTTCCATGTCCAGTTCTAACTGTTGCTTCCTGACCTGCATATAGGTTTCTCAAGAGGCAGGTCAGGCAGTCTGGTATTCCCATCTCTTTCAGAATTTTCCACAGTTTATTGTGATCCACACAGTCAAAGGCTTTCGCATAGTCAATAAAGCAGAAATAGATGTTTTTCTGGAACCCTCTTGCTTTTTCCATGATCCAGCGGATGTTGGCAATTTGATCTCTGGAGTTGTTAAACAGTCTTTAATACTAACTTTCTTTAAGCCCGGAGGTAGTGATTACATAACACAATAACTCATCTTGCTCAAGGGTATTTTTTCTCTTAAGCTCTGTACTAATGATTATATAACAACAATGTGTTTTGCTTGAGGACATGTTTCTGCTTAACAAGAACCTTCTGACTAAACTTGTTATCTTTTTTTTTTTTTATCTTTAATTTATTCTAAACTTGTTATCTTAAGACTTATGTTGTGGGAGTGAGTCTGGTAAGACCTTTCTATTGTTAGTTCTAATCTTTTAATTTAAGATGTATGCTTTGGGAGTGGATCTGGTAAAGGTAGATAAGGCCTTGATAAGACTAGCAAGGGGGGCACTCTTCTGATGTATATGTCCGAAGCTTCCTCTGTCCTTTTTCACTGGAATAAAACTTCTGCCACACAAAAGCTCTGAGTGATCAAGCCTGGTCCCTGATCCTGAAGCTAAATCTTCTCCAAAGATCACAAATCTGACATGGTTCACTGTAAGCTATCAGGCCCTGAGTGGTGGATATTTCACCCCATCATAGCCCTTACCAGTTTGGGAAGCTTCTTGTGTATGTTATAGTCTTTGATAATAAGGATTGTGTTTGCTCAGCCACTCAGTCATGTCCGACCCTGTGGGACTCCATGGACTGTAGCCTGCCAGGCTCCTCTCTCCATGGAATTTTCCAGGCAAGAATACAGGAGCGGGTTGCCATACCCTCCTCCAGAGGATCTTCCCCACCTAAAGATAGGACTCTTGGGTCTCCTGAACAGACTGGCAGATTCTTTACCATTGGGCCACCTGGGAAGCCCACATAGCACACTTTGATAATAGGGAGTACATTTTGTTTATCTTACAAAGTTCCAGGGCAGAGTGCATAGCCAGTTTGGTGAAACAATGAATAATTAGGTTTACTATATTTCTAATTCAATTTGGATTACTTTCATAATAATTTCTGGGTTATAAAACATAACACAGAAATGAAAGGGAATGAGTATAGCTTGGCAAGAATTTTCAGAGTTACTAATGAACAATTTGTTGTTTTTGTGAAAATCCTAGATAAGTTGAAGAAAAGATAGGAAACAGATATCAGAGCTTTAGATAGTTAATTCTAAGGATATTGACTTTAAAATGTCCCTGCTGCTACTGCTGTTAAGTCTCTTCAGTTGTGTCCAACTCTGTGTGACCCCATAGATGGCAGCCCACCAGGCTCCCCCGTCCCTGGGACTCTTCAGGTAAGAACACTGGAGTGGGTTGCCATTTCCTTCTCCAACGCATGAAAGTGAAAAGTGAAAGTGAATTCGCTCAGTCGTGTCCAACTCTTAGTGACCCCATGAACTGCAGGCCTACAAGGCTCCTCCGTCCATGGGATAGCAACCCACTCCAGTGTTCTTGCCTGGAGAATCATAGGGATGGGGGAGCCGGTGGGCTGCCGTCTATGGGGTCACACAGAGTTGGATGCGACTGAAGTGACACAGCAGCAGGTGATGTTTTATTTTGCCCTTTATTTATTGAGGGATTTTAAGTCCATTTAAAAAGCACTGCCAAAACCATACTCAGTTCAGTTCAGTTCAGTCGCTCAGTGGTGTCTGACTCTTTGTGACCCCATGAATCCCAGCACGCCAGGCCTCCATGTCCATCACCAACTCCCGGAGTTCACCCAGACTCACATCTATTGAGTCGGTGATGCCATCCAGCAATCTCATCCTCTGTCGTCCCCTTCTCCTCCTGCCCCCAATCGCTCCCAGCATCAGGGTCTTTTCCGATGAGTCAACTCTTCGCCTGAGGTGGCCAAAGTACTAGAGTTTCAGCTTTAGCATCATTCCTTCCAAAGAAATCCCAGGGCTGATCTCCTTCAGAATGGACTGGTTGGATCTCCTTGCAGTCCAAGGGACTCTCAAGAGTCTTCTCTAACACCACAGTTCAAAAGCATCAATTCTTTGGTGCTCAGCCTTCTTCACTGTCCAACTCTCACATCCGTACATGACCACAGGAAAAACCATAGCCTTCACTAGACAAACCTTTGTTGGCAAAGTAATGTCTCTGCTTTTGAATATGCTATCTAGGTTGGTCATAACTTTCCTTCCAAGGAGTAAGTATCCTTTAATTTCATGGCTGCAGTCACCATCTGCAGTGATTTTTGAGCCCCCAAAAATAAAGTCTGACACTGTTTCCACTGTTTCCCCATCTATTTCCCATGAAGTGATGGCACCGGGTGCCGTGATCTTTGTTTTCTGAATGTTGAGCTTTAAGCCAACTTTTTCACTTTCCACTTTCACTTTCATCAAGAGGCTTTTTAGTTCCTCTTCACTTTCTGCTATAAGGGTGGTGTCATCCGCATATCTGAGGTTATTGATATTTCTCCCAGCAATCTTGATTCCAGCTTGTGCTTCTTCCAGCCAACGTTTCTCATGATGTACTCTGCATAGAAGTTAAATAAGCAGAATGACAATATACAGCCTTGACGAACTCCTTTTCCTATTTGGAACCAGTCTGTTGTTCCATGTCCAGTTCTAACTGTTGCTTCCTGACCTGCATATAGGTTTCTCAAGAGGCAGGTCAGGTGGTCTGGTATTCCCATCTCTTTCAGAATTTTCCACAGTTTATTGTGATCCACACAGTCAAAGGCTTTCGCATAGTCAATAAAGCAGAAATAGATGTTTTTCTGGAACTCTCTTGCTTTTTCCATGATGCAGCGGATGTTGACAATTTGATTTCTGGTTTCTCTGCCTTTTCTAAAACCAGCTTAAACATCAGGAAGTTTACGGTTCATGTATTGCTGAAGCCTGGCTTGGAGAATTTTGAGCATTACTTTACTAGCGTGTGAGATGAGTGCAATTGTGTTGTAGTTTGAGCATTCTTTGGCATTGCCTTTCTTTGGGATTGGAATGAAAACTGACCTTTTCCAGTCCTGTGGCCACTGCTGAATTTTCCAAATTTGCTGGCATATTGAGTGCAGCACTTTCACAGCATCATCTTTCAGGATTTGAAATAGCTCAACTGGAATTCAATCACCTCCACTAGCTTTGTTCGTAGTGCTGCTTTCTAAGGCCCACTTGACTTCACATTCCAGGATGTCTGGCTCTAGGTCAGTAATCACACCATCGTGATATCTGGGTTGTGAAGATCTTTTGTGTACAGTTCTTCTGTGTATTCTTGCCACCTCCTCTTAATATCTTCTGCTTCTGTTAGGCTCATACCATTTCTGTCCTTTATCAAGCCCATACTATTAAGAGTGATTTAAAGCTAATGGTAAGGAAATTGGGTAAACAGAAAGACAGAAACAAAAGACAACTCCAAAATAAAATAAAAATGCAAAAATGAGAATTTACATTATGTGGTCCTTTAGAATGAGCAGTCAAACTGCTTACATTTTTGCAAGATAGATTCATCTGCTTTAAGAGTGAAATAATGTTAAAAACAAGGAGGCTTAGTTAAAGTTAGCTTTAATGTATTTTTGATGATTAATGATAACTCTAGTTTGACTACTTTGAGGACTGATATTTAACTAGGAATCAAGTAGTGTTTAAATAGCAAACAAATTCTTTGAATATTTAATCTATGGCTTTCAGAAATCAGATACAGAAATAAAAACTATATATATTAAGATAAATATTGAAAACAAATCAAAATGATGTGTACTGTAAGTGGCATGCATTATTTATAGAATCGATTACAATCAGAAGTATTACATATGCACGTATATCAATTATGTTAAATAGATTTCAGATATTTAATGACTAAAGACTTTCATAGCAGCCTCAGAACTAATTATAAAATGAACAAGCTATTATCCATCTTTCTAGATGTTTCTGAAATAACTTTGAATATTTACCATTGTTTTGAGCTAGATATTATATATTAGTTTTATACATTTGACAGGAATTAAATCTATTAGTCAAATATATTTGCATTCATTTTATTCACTAAATCCAAAGGAATTTTCTCAGGATGACAGACATTTTGAGACTCTGAAATACAATGTCTTGAAAGTCTTAGGGTTAGATATAATACCATTATCATAGCTAGTGCCCAAGAAATAGATGTAATAATTAATTACTTAACATTGATAAGACAACAGCTATGGTTTAGAGTTTAATCTGATGGTGTAAACAGAATTTGTTTTGATAAGTAGTTGATCAATGTGGAGATAAACACTAAAATTCTTGAATGAAAGAACCCCTCTGATTTTCTTGGCATTGCATGGATTTTGTGTGGTTGTGGAGGTCACTCTGAATTTCTGATTTTATTTTATCTTTCCAAGTCATGGAGAAACTGACTTATTCGGATGAAAGTATTCACATAAAATTGAAGACCTTAGTCAAAAATGTGGCTTTCCTTCAAGGTAAAAACATGTCTTTCCTGTGTATAAAGATAAGCTCAGCAATTGCTAGCAGATATGAAAAACAAAATTGCTGTCATTTATTATGGCAGCAATTTTACATACCCGATATTATCTAATTTACAATCTGTTTTGAAAGAAATACCTGCTTTTTTCCATGGGGGTCACAAGTCTTAGAAAGTAAATAGTTTTCCCAGAGTCACATTGATGATGGGAGCTAAATCGAACACTGGAGCAAGGACTGCATAGACCAAGACTGTGCTCATTAACCATGGTACTATACTTGTCTAACAGATGGATGCTTCTTAGACTACATCCTCTGATTCCCTTTTGCTGACTCATTGGGAGATACCTCTGGTTGACAAAATTCTTAATAACACAACCACAAGAGAGGGTTAAAATGTCTTGGGTTAGATACCTCTTATTTCAACTTAAAGCTAATATCTTGAAAAATCAGAGGAAAAAGAACCAAGCATTTATTGTTAGATTTTTTTTCCCCCCATATCTATGCTTCAATTTTCAGGCTTGTTTGCTTTGTTTTGTTCAGTTTTGCTGTAAAGTCCTCAAGGTTTTCTAGCACCTTGTTACTCTAAGGTAGGTCAAGCACCAGCACCAAGGGAAATTTATGGGAGCATCTTAGAAATAGAGACCTTAGATTACATCCAAACCTACTGAATCAGCACCTGGCTTTTACCAAGATTCTCAGGTGATTCATAGGCACATTAAAGTTTGAGGCTCACTGCCCTTGCAGGCCATCAGAATGCTTTTAAATAGCCCCGAGAACAAGAGAGTAGATGCAAGTCTTACAGTCTTTCAAGGATCAACAACTCTATTTTGATATTGCCTATGTGTTCAAATGAGGACAAGTGATTTCATAAATAATCAATCAGCTATCAGTCCCATTGTGATTCTCAGCTACGGCAGTTTTTCTCTAACAGTTGACATCACTTGATTTCCATCTGTAGGACTTCCTGTGTTGCCTCCTGTTTCTGGAGTCACTGCTTTCTATGTAAAGGATGGTTTAACAACTCCAAATTTCTAATCTGTGGTTGGATTTCAAGTCATTCCCAAGTGCTGTCCTGGTTTCTTTCCTCTGTGTAACTTGGCTTCTCTCTTGTTCACTGCTCCTCTTATCTTCAGGCCAATAATGTCTCATGTTATTAGTCTCTGCCTCTGAAGATTTGTACTTCCTTTTCTTCTTTTTGGTGCCCAGTACCTGTTGAGCTATGCCCTACTTATTGTTTGTCTCTGAGATTTTCTGTTGGCTTCTGCCTGCTCAGACATTTTATGATTTGGCTTCATTGTCCAATTCTGGTAAGCCATGCAGGCACTATTTCCATCTTTTACTTTGTCTAGGACAGAATAATATAGATCAACTCATAATAAAAAAAATCAATTATTATGGGTACAATTTTTAATGTGCAGATTAATTATGAACTTGCAAGGCTTGTGTATCTTACTCTCCTACAACTATATTTGGTTAGTTTTTGATGATCAAGAGTTTGATTTTCAAAATTACTGAACTTAAAAAAATGTGGTAACTTTCGGTCGTTTAGACATTTTATTCAGAATCCACTAAGAACAGCAGATATTATTAATTCATTATATGAAATGGAAGTTTTGGCAAAAGCAAAATCTACAAAACTTTAGAAAACATATCATTAAGACTATTCAGAAAATTGCACTTAAAGAGTAAAGACTTGGTGTTAGGTTTATTATTTGAAAATGAAAGAAATAAAATGAACCTTAAGTCTATGCTACCTGGTCCTTTTCCTGGCCCAGGATTATGCCTATCTTCAGGATTCTGGTTTTGGATGTGTGTGCATAGCCCAACTGTCTGCAATAAAGAGAGAGCACTATTTGTAGAAATCTACTCTCTGACTCACTTTTCCTTCACTGTGTATTTCAGGACTATTTAAATGCTGCTTAAGGTCTAACATCTTGGAACAAAATGCATTCATTCCTCTCTGTTGCTGCCAAGTTGCTTCAGTCGTGTCCGACTCTGTGCGACCCCATAGATGGCAGCCCACCAGGCTCCCCCATCCCTGAGATTCTCTAGGCAAGAACACTGGAGTGAGTTGCCATTTCCTTCTCCAATACATGAAAGTAGAAAGTGAAACTGAAGTCGCTCAGTCGTGTCCGACTCTTAGCGACCCCATGGACTGCAGCCCACCAGGCTCCTCCGTCCATGGGACTTTCCAGGCAAGAGTACTGGAGCGGGGTGCCATTGCCTTCTCCAATTCCTCTCTGTTATGTAACATTTAATGGCTTCTATTGTCAGCATGCTCTCTAGGATTCACAAAATCCTCTCCTCTTCCACCAAAAAAGTCTCCATTTTGATTAGAACAAAACCATTTGCCATAATCCCATTCTCACTAGCTTCTCAGTGTCCATTTGTTCTGTCTCCATATAGTTTTGTCTTTGACATAGTAGAATGCCTTCTACTCCCATCAGGACTGTTTCTTTAGTGAACTTATCCAACTTCCACAAAATTATAAATGAGTTGAAACTTCTGCTGCTGCTGCTAAGTCGTGTCAGTCGTGTCCGACTCTGTGCGACCCCATAGATGGCAGTCCACCAGGCTCCACCGTCCCTGGGATTCTCCAGGCAAGAACACTGGAGTGGATTGCCATATCCTTCTCCAATGCATGAAAGTGAAAAGTGAAAGTGAAGTCACTCAGTCGTGTCCGACTCTTCGAAACCCCGTGGACTGCAGCCTACCAGGCTCCTCCATCCATGGGATTTTTCCAGGCAAGAGTACTGGAGTGGGGTGCCATTGCCTCTCCCAAACTGTTCTACCTACTACTAAACAACAACAACAAAACAAAAAACCTTTTAGAATTGTAGATTTTATGTATATATATGTATGTATTTATCTGTACATAGATATATTGACTTAAAAGTACACAGATCAGTACATTTTCAAAAAATGAACAGACTCATGTAACAAGGTCTCAGATCAAAGAGAACACGTTTGCCCACTCCTTTTAGCCAGTTTGTACTAAGGCTAAGACTTCATTCAGAGTTGTCTTTTTTTCTTTGTTCTTAACCACCATCAGTCGGGATGAGCTAGATTATGCTGTAGTAACAAACAGCCAGAATCTCAGTGAATTAAAAGATTAGAGACTTTTTTTCCAAATTTACATATCTATTGAGACCATTGCAGCTCTGCAGAACCTTATCTGTTATTTGAAATGTTTTTTTGTTTTTTGTTTCCTTATAGTAATTGAAAATTGAATTATAGAGGATTACACTCAGGTACTTGAAGGCTTACATATTCTCTTTTAATTTTTATTTTTTTTGTATTCTACACAACTCATATATTTCCTTGAAGAGTTAGTCCAATTTTTAGTTTAAAGCTGTATAAATTATCATTCACAACACAATCAGAACATTCTTGATTCCATATCTACTATTCCATATCTGCTGCAGCTAAGTTGCTTCAGTCATGTCCAACTCTGGGTTTAGTCCTATAAATCAATCAGTATAAATAGGAGGCCTTCTTCAGCAATCAATGCAAAGAAATAGAGGAAAACAACAGAATGGGAAAGACTAGAGATCTCTTCAAGAAAATCAGAGATACCAAAGGAACATTTAATGCAAAGATGGGCTCGATAAAGGACAGAAATGGTATGGACCTAAGAGAAGCAGAAGATATTAAGAAGAGATGGCAAGAATACACAGAAGATCTGTACAAAAAATATCTTCACAACCCAGATGATCACGATGGTGTGATCACTCACCTAGAGCCAGACATCCTGGAATGTGAAGTCAAGTGGGCCTTAGAAAGCATCACTACAAACAAAGCTAGTGGAGGTGATGGAATTCCAGTTGAGCTATTCCAAATCCTGAAAGATGATGCTGTGAAAGTGCTGCATTCAATACACTAGCAAATTTGGAAAACTCAGCAGTGGCCACAGGACTGGAAAAGGTCAGTTTTCATTCTGATCCCAAAGAAAGGCAATGCCAAAGAATACTCAAACTACCACACAATTGCACTCATCTCACACGCTAGTAAAGTAATGCTTAAAATTCTCCAAGCCAGGTTTCAGCAATATGTGAACCGTGAACTTCCTGATGTTCAAGCTGGTTTTACAAACGGCAGAGGAACCAGAGATCAAATTGCCAACATGTGCTGGATCATGGAAAAAGCAAGAGAGTTCCAGAAAAACATTTATTTCTGCTCTATTGACTATGCCAAAGCCTTTGACTGTGTGGATCACAATAAACTGTGGAAAATTCTGACAGAGATGGGAATACCAGGCCACCTGACCTGCCTTTTGAGAAATCTATATGCAGGTCAGGAAGCAACATTTAGAACTGGACATGGAACGACAGACTGGTTCCAAATAGGAAAAGGAGTTTGTCAAGGCTGTATATTGTCACCCTGTTTATTTAACTTATATGCAGAGTACATCATGAGAAACGTTGGCTGGAAGAAGCACAAGCTGGAATCAAGATTGCTGGGAGAAATATCAATAACCTCAGATATGCGGATGACACCACCCTTATGGCAGAAAGTGAAGAGGAACTAAAAAGCCTCTTGATGAAAGTGAAAGTGGATAGTGAAAAAGTTGGCTTAAACCTCAACATTCAGAAAACGAAGATCATGGCATCCAGTTCCATCACTTCATGGGAAATAGATGGGGAAACAGTGGAAACAGTGTCAGATTTTATTTTTGGGGGCTCCAAAATCACTGCAGATGATGACAGCAGCCATGAAATTAAAAGACGCTTACTCCTTGGAAGGAAAGAATTGATGCTTTTGAACTGCGGTGTTGGAGAAGACTCTTTTTTTTTTTTTTTAATTTTATTTTATTTTTAAACTTTACAATACTGTATTGGTTTTGCCAAATATCGAAATGAATCCACCACAGGTATACATGTGTTCCCCATCCTGAACCCTCCTCCCTCCTCCCTCCCCATACCATCCCTCTAGGTCATCCCAGTGCACCAGCCCCAAGCATCCATATCGTGCATCAAACCTGGACTGGCGACTCGTTCCATATATGATATTATGCATGTTTCAATGCCATTCTCCCAAATCATCCCACCCTCTCCCTCTGCCAGAGTCCAAAAGACTGTTCTGTACATCAGTGTCTCTTTTGCTGTCTCGTATACAGGGTTATTGTTACCATCTTTCTAAATTCCATATATATGCTTTAGTATACTGTATTGGTGTTTTTCTTTCTGGCTTACTTCACTCTGTATAATAGGCTCCAGTTTCATCCACCTCATTAGAACTGATTCAAATGTATTCTTTTTAATGGCTGAGTAATACTCCATTGTATATAGTACCACAGCTTTCTTATCCATTCATCTCTTGATGGACATCTAGGTTGCTTCCATGTCCTGGCTATTATAAACAGTGCTGCGATGAACATTGAGGTACACGTGTCTCATTCAATTCTGGTTTCCTTAGTGTGTATGCCCAGCAGTGGGTTTGCTGGATCATAAGGCAGTTCTATTTCCATTTTTTAAAGGAATCTCCACACCGTTCTCCATAGTGGCTGTACTAGTTTGCATTCCCACCAACAGTGTAAGAGGGTTCCCTTTTCTCCACACCCTCTCCAGCATTTATTGCTTGTAGACTTTTGGATCGCAGCCATTCTGACTGGTGTGAAATGGTACCTCATTGTGGTTTTGATTTGCATTTCTCTGATAATGAGTGATGTTGAGCATCTTTTCATGTGTTTGTTAGCCATCTGTATGTCTTCTTTGGAGAAATGTGTATTTAGTTCTTTGGCCCATTTTTGATTGGGTCATTTATTTTTCTGGAATTGAGCTGTAGGAATTGCTTGTATATTTTTGAGATTAGTTGTTTGTCAGTTGCTTCATTTGCTATTATTTTCTCCCATTCTGAAGGCTGTCTTTTCACCTTGCTTATAGTTTCCTTTGTTGTGCAGAAGCTTTTAACTTTCATTAGGTCCCATTTGTTTATTTTTGCTTTTATTTCCAATATTCTGGGAGGTGGGTCATAGAGGATCCTGCTGTGATGTATGTCAGAGAGTGTTTTGCCTATGTTCTCCTCTAGGAGTTTTATAGTTTCTGGTCTTACATTTAGATCTTTAATCCATTTTGAGTTTATTTTTGTGTATGGTGTTAGAAAGTGTTCTAGTTTCATTCTTTTACAAGTGGTTGACCAGATTTCCCAGCACCACTTGTTAAAGAGATTGTCTTTAATCCATTGTATATTCTTGCCTCCTTTGTCAAAGATAAGGTGTCCATATGTGCATGGATTTATCTCTGGGCTTTCTATTTTGTTCCATTGATCTATATTTCTGTCTTCGTGCCAGTACCATACTGTTTTGATAACTGTGGCTTTGTAGTAGAGCCTGAAGTCAGGTAGGTTGATTCCTCCAGTTCCATTCTTCTTTCTCAAGATAGCTTTGGCTATTCGAGGTTTTTTGTATTTCCATACAAATTGTGAAATTATTTGTTCTAGCTCTGTGAAGAATACCGTTGGTAGCTTGATAGGGATTGCATTGAATCTATAAAATGCTTTGGGTAGTATACTCATTTTCACTATATTGATTCTTCCAGTCCATGAACATGGTATATTTCTCCATCTATTAGTGTCCTCTTTGATTTCTTTCACCAGTGTTTTATAGTTTTCTATATATAGGTCTTTACTTTCTTTAGGTAGATATATTCCTACTTTCCGTTGCAATGGTGAATGGAATTATTTCCTTAATTTCTCTTTCTGTTTTCTCATTATTAGTGTATAGGAATGCAAGGGATTTCTGGGTGTTGATTTTATATCCTACAGCTTTACTATAGTCATTGATTAGTTCTAGTAACTTTCTGGTGGAGTCTTTAGGGTTTTCTATGTAGAGGATCATGTCATCTGCAAACAGTGAGAGTTTTACTTCTTTTCCAATTTGGATTCCTTTTATTTCTTTTTGTGCTCTGATTGCTGTGGCCAAAACTTCCAAAACTATGTTGAATAGTAATGGTGAAAGTGGGCACCCTTGTCTTGTTCCTGACTTTAGAGGAAATGCTTTCAATTTTTCACCATTGAGGATAATGTTTGCTGTGGGTTTGTCATATAGCTTTTATTATGTTGAGGTATGTTCCTTCTATTCCTGCTTTCTGGAGAGTTTTTATCATAAATGGATGTTGAATTTTGTCAAAGGCTTCCTCTGCATCTATTGAGATAATCATATTGTTTTTATTTTTTATATGGTAATGTGGTGTATTACATTGATTGCTTTGCGGATATTGAAGAATCTTTGCATCCCTGGGATAAAGCCCACTTGGACATGGTGTATGATCTTTTTAATGTGTTGTTGGATTCTGATTGCTAAAATTTTGTTAAGGATTTTTGCATCTATGTTCATCAGTGATATTGGCCTGTAGTTTTATTTTTTTGTGGGATCTTTGTCAGGTTTTGGTATTAGGGTGATGGTGGCCTCATAGAATGAGTTTGGAAGTTTACCATCCTCTGCAATTTTCTGGAAGAGTTTGAGTAGGATAGGTATTAGCTCTTTTCTAAATTTTTGGTAGAATTCAGCTGTGAAGCCGTCTGGACCTGGGCTTTTGTTTGCTGGAAGATTTTTTATTACAGTTTCAATTTCTGTGCTTGTGATGGGTCTCTTAAGATTTTCTATTTCTTCCTGGTCGAGTTTTGGAAAGTTGTACTTTTCTAAGAATTTGTCCATTTCTTCCACGTTGTCCATTTTATTGGCATATAATTGTTGATAGTAGTCTCTTATGAGCCTTTGTATTTCTGTGTTGTCTGTTGTGATCTCTCCATTTTCATTTCTAATTTTATTGATTTGATTTTTCTCCCTTTGTTTCTTGATGAGTCTGGCTAATGGTTTGTCAATTTTATTTATCCTTTCAAAGAACCAGCTTTTGGCTTTGTTGATTTTTGCTATGGTCTCTTTTGTTTCTTTTGCATTTATTTCTGCCCTAATTTTTAAGATTTCTTTCCTTCTACTAACCCTGGGGTTCTTCATTTCTTCCTTTTCTAGTTGCTTTAGGTGTAGGGTTAGGTTATTTATTTGACTTTTTTCTTGTTTCTTGAGGTATGCCTGTATTGCTATGAACTTTCCCCTTAGGACTGCTTTTACCGTGTCCCACAGGTTTTGGGTTGTTGTGTTTTCATTTTCATTTGTGTCTATGCAAATTTTGATTTCTTTTTTGATTTCTTCTGTGAATTGTTGGTTATTCAGCAGCGTGTTGTTCAGCCTCCATATGTTGGAATTTTTAATAGTTTTTCTCCTGTAATTGAGATCTAATCTTACTGCATTGTGGTCAGAAAAGATGCTTGGAATGATTTCTATTTTTTTGAATTTACCAAGGCTAGCTTTATGGCCCAGGATGTGATCTATCCTGGAGAAGGTTCCATGTGCACTTGAGAAAAAGGTGAAATTCATTGTTTTGGGATGAAATATCCTATAGATATCAATTAGGTCTAACTGGTCTATTGTATCATTTAAAGTTTGTGTTTCCTTGTTAATTTTCTGTTTAGTTGATCTATCCATAGGTGTGAGTGGGGTATTAAAGTCTCCCACTATTATTGTGTTACTGTTAATTTCTCCTTTCATACTTGTTAGCATTTGTCTTACATATTGTGGTGCTCCCGTGTTGGGTGCATATATATTTATAATTGTTATATCTTCTTCTTGGATTGATCCTTGATCATTATGTAGTGACCGTCTTTGTCTCTTTTCACAGCCTTTGTTTTAAAGTCTATTTTATCTGATATGAGTATTGCTACTCCTGCTTTCTTTTGGTCCCTATTTGCATGGAAAATCTTTTCCCAGCCCTTCACTTTCAGTCTGTATGTGTCCCCTGTTTTGAGGTGGGTCTCTTGTAGACAGCATATGTAGGGGTCTTGTTTTTGTATCCATTCAGCCAGTCTTTGTCTTTTGGTTGGGGGCATTCAACCCATTTATGTTTAAGGTAATTATTGATAAGTATGATCCCGTTGCCATTTACTTTATTGTTTTGGATTCGAATTTATATACCATTTTTGTATTTCCTGTCTAGAGAATATCCTTTAGTATTTGTTGGAGAGCTGGTTTGGTGGTGCTGATTTCTCTCAGCTTTTGCTTGTCTGTAAAGCTTTTGATTTCTCCTTCATATTTGAATGAGATCCTTGCTGGGTACAATAATCTGGGCTGTAGGTTATTTTCTTTCATCACTTTAAGTATGTCTTGCCTTCCCTCCTGGCTTGAAGAGTTTCTATTGAAAGATCAGCTGTTATCCTTATGGGAAGTCCCTTGTGTGTTATTTGTTGTTTTTCCCTTGCTGCTTTTAATATTTGTTCTTTGTGTTTGATCTTTGTTAATTTGATTACTATGTGTCTTAGGGTGTTTCGCCTTGGGTCTATCCTGTTTGGGACTCTCTGGGTTTCTTGGACTTGGGTGATTATTTCCTTCCCATTTTAGGGAAGTTTTCAACTATTATCTCCTCAAGTATTTTCTCATGGTCTTTCTTTTTGTCTTCTTCTTCTGGGACCCCTATGATTCGAATTTTGTAGCGTTTAATATTGTCCTGGAGGTCTCTGAGATTGTCCTCATTTCTTTTAATTCATTTTTCTTTTTTCCTCTCTGATTCATTTATTTCTACCATTCTATCTTCTACTTCACTAATCCTATCTTCTGCCTCTGTTATTCTACTAATTGTTGCCTCCAGAGTGTTTATTTCATTTATTGCATTATTCATTATATATTGACATTTTTTAATTTCTTCTAGGTCCTTGTTAAACCTTTCTTGCATCTTCTCAATCCTTGTCTCCAGGCTGTTTATCTGTGATTCCATTTTGATTTCAAGATTTTGGATCAATTTCACTATCATTATTCGGAATTCTTTATCAGGTAGATTCCCTATCTCTTCCTCTTTTGTTTGGTTTGGTGGGCATTTATCCTGTTCCTTTATCTTCTGGGTATTCCTCTGTCTCTTCATCTTACTTAAATTGCTGAGTTTGGGGTGTCCTTTCTGTATTCTGGCAGTTTGTGGAGTTCTCTTTATTGTGGCGTTTCCTCACTGTGTGTGGGTTTGTCCAGGTGGTTTGTCAAGGTTTCTTGGTTAGGGAAGCTTGTGTCAGTGTTCTGGTGGGTGGAGCTGTATTTCTTCTCTCTGGAGTGCAATGAAGTGTCCAGTAGTGAGTTATGAGATGTCTATGGTTTTGGGGTGACTTTGGGCAGCCTGTGTCCTGGAGCTCAGGGCTGTGTTCCTGTGTTGCTGGAGAATTTACTTGTTATGTCTTGCCCTGGAACTTGTTGGCTCTTGTGTGATGCTTGGTTTCAGTGTATGTATGGAGGCGTTTGATGAGCTCCTGTTAATTAATGATCCCTGGAGCCAGGAGTTCCCTGGAGTCAGGGTTTGGACTTAAGCCTCCTGCTTCCAGTTATCAGTCTTATTTTTACAGTAATTTCAAAACTTCTCCTTCTATACAGCACCATTGATAAAACATCTATGTTAAAGATGAAAAGTTTCTCCACCGTGAGGGTCACCCAGAGAGCTTCACAGCGTTACATGGAGAAGAGAAGAGGGAGGAGGGTGTTAGAGGTGACCCAAATGAGATGAGGTGGAATCAATAGAGGAGAGAGTGGGCTAGCCAGTAATCACTTCCTTATGTGCACTCCACAACAGGACCGCTCAGAGATGTTCACAGAGTTATACAGAGAAGAGAAGGAGAAGGAAGGAGACAGAGGTGGCCAGGAGGATAAAAGGGGGAAATGAAAAGGAGGGAGACAGATCCAGCCAGTAATCAGTTCCCTAAGTGTTCTCCACTGTCTGGAACACACAGAAATTCACAGAGTTGGGTAGAGTAGAGAGGGGTTAAGGAGGCGACACAGGTGACCTGGTGGAGAAAAAGGAGAGTCCAAAGGGAGAGAGAGCAGTCAAGCCAGTAATCTCGTTCCCTAGTGAAAAATGGGTACTGAAGATTGGGTTCTTAAAGGTACAAAATTGGTAACAAATACATGAAAGCCAAAATTAAAAATCTAGGGTAGAGTTTGGAATTTCAAAAATACAATGTTAAAGAAAAGAAGAAGGAAAAGAAAGAGAGAAAAACAAACAAAAACAAAGTCACAAAAATTATAAAGAAAATATAGGTACAAAATTGATAACAAATACCAAAAAGCATAAATTAAAAATCTAGAGTAGAGTTTGGAATTTCTGATATACAATGTTATATAAAAGAAGAAGAGAAAGAAAGAGAGAGAAAAAAAAATTACAGAAATTATAAAAGAAAATATAGGTACAAAATTGATAACAAATACCAAAAGCTAAAATTAAAAATCTAGAGTAGAGATTGGAATTTCAAAAATACAATGTTAAAGAAAAGAAGGAAAAAAAAAAAAAAACAAGGTCACAAAAATTATAAAAAATATATATATGAAGTTTACTTTAAAAAAAAATAGGGTCCTTTTTTTTTTTTTTTTTTGCAAAGTAATAGTAGGTTATAAAAGTGAAAATTAAGGGAGTAATAGAAGACTTAAAATTTTTTAAAAAATTAAAAAAAAGAAAGAAAGAATGATCATAAAAATAGTAAAAATATATCTAGGACTTTCTCTGGTTTTGTTGTGAGTATTGTGGTGTCAGTTCATTTTTGGCTAGTTCCTTGGTCTGACTTATATTTCTCAAGATCTATAGGCCCCTTCCTATGTAGTCGGTACTAACCACAGGATTTAATCTATTGCCTGTAGCTTCCAAGGCGGTTCCCTCTGTTATAGCTTCTTCTGTTTGCTGATCTCTTCAGTGTCTGGTTTCCACCCTGACACAAAGGGAACGGTGGTGGACACTTTTTTTTTTTTAGGCTCACTTGTTAAGTCATGCTGTGGGGAGGGAGGGACGCTGCAAACAAATAACACTGGCGTGTGCTCACAGTGCCTCAGCCACACTGGGTCTGCCCCTGCTCAAGGCGCGTGTAGCCTCCCTGCCCACACTGCTCCGGCTCTAGGTTGCTCCGCTGGGAACCATCCGTGGCCGGCCCTGGGCTGCTTGCACCTCTCGGGTCCAAGCCGCTCAGGTTCAGGCACTCAGGTAGTCCTCAGAGGTGCAGACTCAGTTGGGCCTGCGTTTTGTGCCCATCCCAGGTCCGAGCAGCTCAGGTGATGAGGTGTTTGGCCAGTGCGATTGCTGTGACTTATCGCCTCCCTGCTGCTCGGTTATCTAGGTGTACAACTGGTGCACCTTCTAAGGCGGATGTTGACGAGAAGACTCTTGAGAGTCCCTTGGACTGCAAGGAGATCCAACCAGTCCATTCTGAAGGAGATCAGCCCTGGGATATCTTTGGAAGGAATGATGCTAAAGCTGAAACTCCAGTACTTTGGCCAATTCATGCGAAGAGTTGACTCATTGGAAAAGACTCTGATGCTGGGAGGGATTGGGGGCAAGAGAAGAAGGGGACGACAGAGAATGAGATGGCTGGATGGTATCACTGACTCGATGGATGTGAGTCTGTGTGAACTCCGGGAGTTGGTGATGGACAGGGAGGCCTGGCGTGCTGCGATTCATGGGGTCACAAAGAGTCGGACACGACTAAGTGACTGATCTGATCTGATAGATTTGAGACAAGGGCATAAAATCACACTGGACAACATTGTAGGGGTTTTACTTATAAGAGGCTACTTTTCCCATTTGTTTTGAAAATACTACCAAATTGTACTCACGGCTTGTACTGAGGTTTTTGGCCCACCCTTGAAGTTTCTCCTGATGTTTACAGAATTGTAAGGTAGTAGGTAAATATTTTTATTGTCCTCAATAATTTTATGCATCATATCTAAACATTTCTGCCTAATTCCAGTTCACAAAGATTTTCTTATATGTTTTGTAGAAACTCTGTTGTTTGAGGTTTTACACTTAGGTCTATGATCCATTTGATCCATTGTGTGTTAAGTTCTATATGTGGTATAAAATATGAATCAAAGCTCTGATTTGATTTGATTTGTATGTGGATATCTAATTTGTGTTCCAGCACCAATATGTAGAAAAACTATTGTTTTCCACTAAATTATCTTTTGCAGCTTTGCCAAAAATCAATTGTCCATATACATATGGGTCTATTTTTGAGCTCTATTCTTTTTTTTAATCTATCTTAATACTCAGACCTCAGCTTCTTAAATACTGTAGTTAAATTAAGTATTGAAATCACATAAAGTTCTTCACATTTTTCTCTTAGTTCTTTTAGCTATTCTTGGCTCTTTCTATTTTGATGTGAATATTAGAATTAGTTTGGCAGTTTTTTTTTTTTTTTGTGGCAGTTTTTATAAAAAAAAAAAAAAACTAGCAGTGGCTTTGATTGGATTATATCAGATCTGTAGATCATTGGGGAAAATTGGTATCTTAACAATAGTAAATCTTCTGAACTAAATTTTGCCTTTCATTTGAGTCTTTATCTCTAAAGCACTTTCTCATTTTCATTTTATCAGTTTTGCACATCTTTAGTCAGTTTTAGACCCACGTATTTCGTTGTGTTTTGATACTAGTGGAAATGTTATTTTTTAAAAAATTCAAATGTTAGCATAACTCTGTTGTACTTATTTAAGTGATTGTTTCAGGATTTCTAGTATATATTTTTAACATCATAGTCTACCGTCAAGTGATATACTACTTCTCAACTAGCACATAAGTCTGAAGACAGTGTAGTTCTATATCTATCTCTTTCCAACTCACCCTCCCCCTAAAACAAAAATCCACAGCAAAATAAAACCCTGACTTCTGAGTTTGTTTTGTAATTCTAGCTCCTTGGTCTTTATGAACTCAAAGCTCTATTCTTTACTTCAAGAGGACTGTAAGCCTACATCTTGTCCTCCTCCTTTTAGACTTTAAATAAATGCCTTGGACAATCATAGAGCTTACCTTATTAGTTTCCTGTGGTAGGCTGAATTAAAGCTCCCCCCCTCCCCCCACCACAAGATGTCTACCTCCTGCCCTCCAGAATTTGTGAGTGTTACCTTATATAGAAAAAGAAACTTTGCAGGTGTAATTAATTTAAGAGTTAGTCTTGTGGTGGGGCGCTTGACCTGCTATCCAGGTGGGCCCAATGTAATCATTATGCTTTTTAGAGGAGGAATGAATGAACCTTCAGAGCCAGAGGAGGAGGTGATGCGATGCTGGAAGTAGAGAAGGGAGTGTTGCACTTTGAAGGTGCAGTTGAGGGCACAGGCAGATGAGCTCAGGGGAACCTAGAAGCTAAAAAAGGTGAGAAAATCAATTCTCTACTCAGAACTTCCAGGGAGAATTAGCCCTGCTGGTATCTTTACTTCAGTTCAGTGAAACTGACCTCCAGAATTTCAAGAGAGCTTTTAAGTCTTTTAAGCCATTAAATTTTCAGTAATTTATTACAAAAGGAAGCTAACACATCTTACGTCTTTTGAGGATCGTTGTCTTTTGATTACTTATGTTCACTGCCTTAAATACTACTATTTTATATATTGTGTTTGTTTGCTTAGACTGTTTCAGCTTGGAGGGTAAATTGGTTCCCTGCTACTTTATTTGAAAGTGGAAATCCAAAAATGTTTTATAATTTTCAGGGATTATAAAAAGCAATTCCTTGAAGATCTGTGTGTGGAGTTACTTGTTTGAGGAATAAAATTTAGTATTCTGAAGTGTATAATGCTATGTGGCTAATGGATTGATGGTAAGGAAAGTGATTGGCATAAGATGGTGTCTTCCTCTAACTGAAAAAGAGAGAATTTCATATGGTTGTATGGAAGTAGAATAGTATGGAGCTTTGGAGTCAGACTTCAGTTTATTTCTTGATTTTACGCCTTTCTTCTTTGAAGTGAGGTAAGACATTAACCTTACTTATGCCTGCAATGCAGGAGACCCAGATTTGATTCCTTTGTTGGGAAGAGCCCCTGGAGAAGGAAATGGCAACCCACTCCAGTATTCTTGCCTAGAGAATCACATAGACAGAGGAGACTGGCAGGCTACAGTCCTTGGGGTCGCAAGAGTCTGACTTAACAACTAAATCACCACCACCAAGACATTACTCTAAGAGTTGATTTTGCCATCTGTAAGACCAGGATAATGTTCTATGATTGCTGCAAATCATGAATGTAAAGGGCTTAATCTGGCACTGGGCATATATTAATAGTAAGGATTTAATAAATGTTAATTTCTTGATTCTTAATGTCTTTTAATAAAGTGAAGTATTAGGCAATGGAAGAATTCTGGAAGCTGGCTATCAACTCCTCTTAAAAAATGGTCAGGAAGAGGGAAGGAATGTTTAGACTCAGTGGTTAATAGTGAGTAGCTCTTGGATGAGAACTGGAGTGTGAAGGAAGCAATTGTAAATTTTTTTAGAATTTTACATAGAAAGTGATATTCTGTAAAGTTGAGACTTGACCTAAGAACTTTTCAAATTGGAACTGTCCTTTAGTTTCAAGACTGAGCTAGAATTGAGCCACCACTGACAGCCAGATATCTTTTATTCCAAAGAAAATACTTAGAATGATTAAGTTAATTAACTTTAATACTCAGCATACCTCCCCTCCCCTCACTATGGAGCCACTGTCTCCCTACTGAGCTCTGGGGCTTACAAAAAAAGGAAAACAGCAAGTACTAAATGTCTGAAATTCATAACTTGAGCTCTTGAGCCACAAGACTTCACAAACCCTACACCTTTCATCCTGGGTTTCCTTCTCCCATCCTCTGACCTCAACTCTATCCAGTTGTGACTGAGTTAATGCTTTTTATCTTCAGTTTACCTGTATCATTCCACATAAGTTGACCTTGGTAGCTTCTTTTCTATATCTGGACCAGGGACTTCTCCTGTCCTTTAAAACCTTCCTGAATACAAATGAGCAACTCACACCAAAGTTAATTTACAGAATGAGGTAACATTGAAATTTCATGTTACATGACTTTTCTAAAATTTTAAAATCCTTTAAATTTCACATTATGCTGACTTAGAGGTAAGTTACTGGTTTGAATCCTTGTCCATTACTTTCTAGTTGTGTCACTTTGGAAAAACCACTTAATTTTTCTTAGCTTTCATTCTTTTATTATAAAAAAACAATTATGATATCTTCATCTTCAGATACCTGTAAGAATTAATTGACTAATATATGTAAAAGTGCTTACAACTGTCTGTGCATGATAAGTATTAAATAAATTTATAATTATCAATATTTCAAAATTATGCAAATATATTGGTAAGTATTAACTATGCTTTTATTATAGCACAAGTTTATATTTAATGTAGTTACTTTAAAAAAGCTTAAATAATCCAATATATTTACCAAATTTTGGGTTCTTTTCTCTTTAGAATGCCTAGATGTCTTACCCATATAATTCTATCTGTTGATGCCATCATCATAGGCATCAGAATGCTGTCAGAGGCAACAGACCTAGTGGCTGTTACAGAAATACTTTTGCAAACTCAGTGCCCTAAAGTACTGGTAGCTAAGAGAGTCAGACAACTTACAGACTTTGCAACATTGGTTTCTGTTATTTGACCCATTTAATATAGAGAAAGTGACCATGGGAATAGGCTCTGTAAGCAATATATGTTGCTTATTTCTAATAAAGATTCTAAGAAAGTCTAGTGCTTTTCAAAATTTAACATACCTGAAAATTACCTCGAGATCTGTTGAATATGTGGATTCCAAATCAAAGTCTTGAGTGGGAACTGAGCTTCTCAATTAGAGCCAGTTCCCAGGTAATGTGTCTTTCTTTGCTGCTGGTTCTTGAACTACACTGTGAATTGCAAGGTTGTAAGATGTGGAGGATTAGAACAGGCTAATTTTGAAGATCTTTAGTCATTTTGACATCTACAGTTGTACATCAAGTACATCCCGTACATATTTGAGAGGAACATACTTTGTGGTTTGGAAGTTGGTTATAAATTACATTCGTAAAATATGCCTCTTAGATGTTATGTTTCTCTTAATGTCAGTTTCATCCCATTAGTCATTTCACTTGTGTGACATATTCTGGTTTAAAACTAGGCTACCTAATATCCATTAGGAAGTAAAGATAAAATTGGTAATCTTCTGATTTTCTGAAGGTCATAACATAAACATGAGGTGAAAACTGGATCATTCTAAAATTATTAAACTAATTACATTACCTATAAAATACCCACAAGTTATGTCTTACCCCACCCTCCACAAAACAGTTGTAATTGACAGAACTATTGCCACAGATAGTAATAGGTTCATATAAATGTCATCTAAAAAAATAAAGACAAAATGTTGGCTGAGAAATATCTGGACCCAAGAAAAATCTCTGAAACTTAAAATCAATAGCAATAATTAGGAAAGAGCAAATTGGTAACATACTTTAAGGCAAATACTTTGTGGAATAATGAATTTTCCAATCAAGGTTTATATTTAATTGAAAAATATAAAAGTATCAAAATATTCCATAGACTAGAATTAAATGTTCCTTAGCAGTACAATCCCAAGTATAATTAACTTTGAATTATTCAATTCTCTTATCTCTTTAAAGAATAATTTACTTACCATCTTGTGGACAAGCATTCTACTTCCAAGTGATCTTGTTTTATCCAGTTCCCACTGGTGTCGTCTGTTTATTCACTGTTCTTCAGACTCCCTATTCTTAAAATTAAGATCGTGTGTATTAAAGAAACATTGCCTAAGGTTTGTGATGCCATAAACTAGTACAAATTTATTTTCTATAAAGTATTTAAACCAGAATAAAGCCAAAATAAAATTATACAAGATAGGTTTGCTTCTACAGAAGGCTTTTCTCCTTTTCCACAGTTGGCTTTAGTTTTCTTGATTGTTATTTCTAATTACTGAAGAATTTTACAATTGGGTCCAACTGTCTTTTAATACTGTTATTTCTTGCAGTGTTTATGACAAATTTCAATGTAACCATGGAAATCATTGTGCTACCACAAATTTTGCATTCTGATTTTGAAATAATATTAAGATGCTTGTGGATTACAGTTGTTCAAAATTTAAACCATTTAGTAATAAGATAACAAGGAATAAAATGTTAAACATCAAAGGTTAACAGATTTATGTTGCAATAAACATTTCCAGGGTTCTCTTTTTCTGTTATGAATATATTCATTAGAAAGAATAATTTAATTTAATAATCTTTAAATGTATGAAGTTGTCATTTTATTACCAATTAAGCTAAAGAAGTATTCCTTCATTGAGAAGAGGTTTGGTTTACTATCATTATAAATGGAATCAATTAGGTTCAATAAGTATAAAGCCACTTGCTACCTTATAAAATCCATATTCTTGATTGTAACAAACCAGTGACTTTTCAGATACCTCTAATTCATTTAATGTGGATTCATTTAGCTTCTAACAAGTGCCTGAAGGATGTAAGTGACTGTGATGAGTGTGATTTGTCTGTATTTTAATTATTTGGAAGATATTGAGCTGGTTCCAGTGATAAAGAGTGGGAACTGCCCATTGTTCTGCTTAATTTCAGGAATTTATTAAAATGATATATTTTGGCTTCAGAAAAAAAAGACCCACTCTCAGCATCAGAATAGTACATATCCTAGTGAGCTAATCAAATGCTAGCTCTTGGATAGTAGACTACTTTCCCATATGTTATTTTTGGAGTAATGAAGAGATCTTTAAATAACTCTTTATGGATCTGTCATTTTGACTTGCTTCATCATTTCATTTAGCTATCTGCTAAAACACTGCATCCGAAGAGAGCCTCTCCTGAAGACTCTAAGTAAAACAGCAATTCCTAACCCTTGGGTCTTATACCACTTCATCTTCATAGCACGAGTTACTCCTTAGGATTGTATACCCTTTGTTTTTAAAAAGTCTAAAATGTAGTTTCAGTATTTTAATATACCCACTAGCATAAAATTTCCATGAAGGCAGAGGCCTTGTCTAATTTACTCATTGCTGACCTAACATCTGAAAGCAATAACTGATAAATAGTAAATGCTCAATAAATATGTTTTCTTGAATATATAAATGAATATATTAATTACTGTGGGCATTGGCCTTCAGCAATGTATGCAGCTTAATATTTTATACCACACTTAGACATAGGCAGAGTGATCACAGTTGATTTTTCTTAAAATTTATTTATTTTTAATTCAAGGATAATTGCTTTACAGAATTTTGTTTTATCAAACATAAACATGAATCAACTATCAGTTCAGTTTAGTTCAGTTCAGTCACTCAGTCATGTCCGACTCTTTGCAACCCATGAATCTCAGCATGCCAGGCCTCCCTGTCCATCACCAACTCCCAGAGTTCACTCAAACTCATGTCCATCAAGTTGGTGATGCCATCCAGGCATCTCATCCTCTGTCATCCCCTTCTCCTCCTGCCTCCAATCCCTCCCAGCATCAGAGTCTTTTCCAATGAGTCAGCTCTTCGCATGAGGTGGCCAAAGTATTGGAGTTTCAGCTTCAGCATCAGTCCTTCCAATGAACACCCAGGACTGATCTCCTTTAGGATGGACTGGTTGGATCTCCTTGCAGTCCAAGGGACTCTCAAGAGTCTTCTCCAACACCACAGTTCAAAAGCATCAATTCTTCAGCGCTTAGTTTTCTTCACAGTCCAAATCTCACATCCATACATGACCACTGAAAAAACCATAGCCTTGACTAGATGAACCTTTGTTGGCAAAGTACTGTCTCTGCTTTTGAATATGCTGTCTAGGTTGGTCATAACTTTCCTTCCAAGGAGTAAGCATCTTTTAATTTCATGGCTTCAATCACCATCTGTAGTGATTTTAGGGCCCCCCAAAATAAAGTCAGCCACTGTTTACACTGTCTCCCCATCTATTTGCCATGAAGAGAGGGAACCAGATGCCATGATCTTAGTTTTCTGAATGTTGAACTTTAAGAAAACTTTTTCACTCTCCTCTTTCACTTTCATCAAGAGACTTTTTAGTTCCTCTTCACTTTCTGCCATAAGGGTGGTGTCATCTGCATATCTGAGGTTGTTGATATTTTTACCGGCAATCTTGATTCCAGCTTGTGTTTCTTCCAGCCCAGTGTTTCTCATGATGTACTCTGCATATAAGTTAGATAAGCAGGGTGACAATATACAGCCTTGACGTACTCTTTTTCCCCTTTGGAAAAAGTCTGTTGTTCCATGGCCAGTTCTAACTGTTGCTTCCTGACCTGCATATAGGTTTCTCAAGAGGCAGGTCAGGTGGTCTGGTATTTCCATCTTTTGAAGAATTTTCCACAGTTTATTGTGATCCATACAAAGGCTTTGGCATAGTCAATAAAGCAAAAATAGATGTTTTTCTGGAACTCTCTTGCTTTTTCCATGAACCAGCACATGTTAGCAATTTGATTTCTGGTTCCTCTGCCTTTTCTAAAACCAGCTTGAACATCTGGAAGTTCACAGTTCATGTATTGCTGAAGCCTGGTTTGGAGAATTTTGAGCATTACCTTACTAGCGTGTGAGAAGAGTGCAATTGTGCGGTAGTTTGAACATTCTTTGGCATTACCTTTCTTTGGGATTGGAATGAAAACTGACCTTTTCCAGTCCTGTGGCCACTGCTGAGTTTTCCAAATTTGCTGGCCTATTGAGTGCAGCACTTTCACAGCATCATCTTTCAGGATTTGAAATAGCTCAACTGAAATTCCATCACCTCCACTAGCTTTGTTTGTAGTGACGCTTTCTAAGGCCCACTTGGCTTCACATTCCAGGATGACTGGCTCTAGGTGAGTGATCACACCACTGTGATTATCTGGGTTGTGAAGATCTTTTTTGTACGGTTCTCCTGTGTATTCTTGCCACCTCTTCTTAATATCTTCTGCTTCTGTTAGGTCCATATCATTTCTGTCCTTTATCGAGCTCATCTTTGCATGAAATGTTCCTTTGGTATCTCTGATTTTCTTGAAGAGATCTCTAGTCTTTCCCATTCTGTTGTTTTCCTCTATTTCCTTGCATTGATCGCTGAGGGAGGCTTTCTTATCTCTCCTTGCTTTTCTTTTGAACTCTGCATTCAGATGCTTATATCTTTCCTTTTCTCCTTTTCTTTTCACTTTTCTTCTTTTCACAGCTATTTGTATGGCCTCCTCAGACAGCCATTTTGCTTTTTTGCATTTCTTTCCCAAGGGGATGGTCTTGATCCCTGTCTCCTGTGCAATGTTGTGAACCTCCATCCATAGTTCTTCAGGCACTCTATTATATATAGTCCCTTAAATCTATTTCTCATTTCCACTGTATAATCATAAGGGATTTGATTTAGGTCATACCTGAATGGTCTAGTGGTTTTCCCTACTTTCTTCAATTTAAGTCTGAATTTGGAAAAAGGAGTTCATGATCTCATCTACAGTAAGCTCCCAGTCTTGTTTTTGCTGACTGTATAGAGCTTCTCCATCTTTGGCTGCAAAGAATATAATCAATCTCATTTTGGTGTTGACCATCTGCTGATGTCCATGTGTAGAGCCTTCTCTTGTGTTGTTGGAAGAGAGTGTTTGCTATGACCAGTGCGTTCTTTTGGGAAAGCTCTATTAGCCTTTGCCCTGCTTCATTCCATACTCCAAGGCCAAATTTGCCTGTTACTCCAGGTGTTTCTTGACTTCCTACTTTTGCATTCCAGTCCCCTATAATGAAAAGGACATCTTTTTTGGGCATTAGTTCTCAAAGGTCTTGTAGGTCTTCACAGAACCATTCAACTTCAGGTTCTTCAGTGTTACTGGTTGGGGCATAGGCTTGGATTACCGTGATATTGAATGGTTTGCCTTGTAAACGAACAGAGATCATTCTGTCGTTTTTGAGATTGCATCCAAGTACTGCATTTCAGCCTCTTTTGTTGACCATGATGGCTCCTCCATTTCTTCTAAGGGATTCCTGCCCGCAGTAGTAGATATAATGGTCATCTAGTTAAATTCACCCATTGCAGTCCATTTTAGTTCGCTGATTCCTAGAATGTCTATGTTCACTCTTCCCATCTCCTGTTTGACCACTTCCATTTTGCCTTGATTCATGGACCTGACATTCCAGGTTCAATATTCCTATTGAAAAGCAGAGACATTACGTTGCCAACAAAGATCCGTCTAGTCAAGGCTATGGTTTTTCCAGTGATCTTGTGTGGACGTGAGAGTTGGACTGAGAAGAAAGCTGAATGCTGAAGAATTGTTGCGTATTGAAAAGCAGAGACATTACTTTGCCAACAAAGGTCCGTCTAGTCAAGGCTATGGTTTTTCCAGTGGTCTTGTATGGACGTGAGAGTTGGACTGTGAAGAAAGCTGAGCGCCAAAGAATTGTTGCTTTTGAACTGTGTTGTTGGGGAAGACTCTTGAGAGTCCCTTGGACTACAAGGAGATCCAACCAGTCCATTCTGAAGGAGATCAGCCCTGGGATTTCTTTGGATGGAATGATGGATGCTGAAGCTGAAACTCCAGTACTTTGGCCACCTCATGTGAAGAGTTGACTCATTGGAAAAGACCCTGATGTTTGGAGGGACTGGGGGCAGGAGGAGAAGGGGACGACAGAGGATGAGATGGCTGGATGGTATCACTGACTCAATGGGTGTGAGTCTGAGTGAATTCCGGGAGTTGGTGATGGACAGGGAGGCCTGGTGTGCTACAATTCATGTGGTCGCAAAGAGTCGGACGTGACTGAGCGACTGAATTGAACTGAACTGAACTGATGCAATATTGCTTTTTACAGCATTGGACCCTGCTTTTATCACCAGTCACATCCACAACTGGGTATTGTTTTTGCTTTGCCTTCATCCCTTCATTCTTTCTTGAGTTATTTCTCCACTGATCTCCAGTAGCATATTGGGCACCTACCGACCCAGGGTGTTCCTCTTTCAGTATCCTATCATTTTGCCTTTTCATACTGTTCTTGGGGTTCTCAAGGCAAGAATACTGAAGTGGTTTGCCATTCCCTTCTCCAGTGGACCACATTTTGTCAGACCTCTCCACCATGACCCTCCCGTCCTGGGTGGCCCCACATGGCATGGCTTAGTTTCATTGTGTTAGACAAGGCTGTGGTCCGTGTGATCAGATTGGCTAGTTTTCTGTGATTATGGTTTCAGTGTGTCTGCCCTCTGATGCCCTCTTGCAACACCTACTGTCTTACTTGGGTTTCTCTTACCTTGGACATGGGGTATCTCTTCATGGCTGCTCCAGCAAAGCGCAGCTGCTGCTCCTTACCTTGGATGAGGGGTATCTCCTCATGGCCGCCCCTCCTGACCTTGAATGTGAAGTAGCTCCTCTCAGCCCTCCTGCGCCCGTGCAGTCACTGCTTCTTGGATGGTAGTTATATATATGTTGCCTCCCTCTTGAACCTCCCTTCCATCTTTTGCCGCATCCTACCCCTCTAGATTGATACAGAGCCCCTTTTTAAGTTCCCTGAATCATACAGCAGGTTCCCATTGGCTATCTATTTTACAAATGGTAATGTAAGTTTCCATGTTATTTTCTCCATACATCTCACACTCTCATCCCCCTGCCCCATGTCCGTAAGTCTGTTCTCTATGTCTGTTTCTCCATTGCTGCCCTGCAAATAAAAGAAACTATAAATAAAGTGAGAAGACAAACCTAAGAATGGGTGAAAATAATAGCAAATGAAACAACTGACAAAGGATTAATTTCAAAATATACAAGCAATTCATACAAGTCAATGCCAGAAAAGCAAACAATCCAATCAAAAACTGGGAAAAAGACCTAAACAGATGTTTCTCCAAAGAAGACATACAGATGACTTACAAACACATGAAAGATATCAACATTGCTCATTATTAGAGAAATGCAAATCAGAACTACATTTAGGTACCATCTCACACCAGTCAGTTTAGCCATCAAAAAGTCTCCAGTTGATTTTTAAAAGATACCAAAGTAGGAAATGGGCAAGTCAACTGCATGAATAGAATATGTAATATTCTAGAATATTCTATTCTAGAATAGAATAGCAGACACCACCCCCCCCCCCATCTTCTCAGGGTTCTGTTTTTATATTTGTTTTGTGATCTCTAACTTTTCCTTTTTTTCTCACACTAGTCTATTTGCAATTCAAAATGGACTGATAAATAGTGAAATGGATAAAACCAAAATAAATGAAACTTTATTGTACACCCACTAAGGTTTTCACAAATAGTTAACTACAAGAAATGAGAGGAACAGATAAAGGAGCATGAGTGAGGTGGTTCTGGGTACATTTAATTCTAATTTCTGTATTCAATATATAGCATTTGGGAAACTCTTTTAGTAGGCTATCTTGTTGTTTTTATCCAAATCACAGTGTAGGAAAAGATGACTTTTCAGAGTGTTGTATTTAAAAAAAAAAAAAAAAAAACAGTTTTAAAATTCTTAGTATTTCTTGAAAGAGAGCTCTCATTTAGCACAATGTCTTCGCTGTTAAAATGAAAGTCCATTTTGATATTTGGCAAAACTAATACAGTTATGTAAAGTTTAAAAATAAAATAAAATTAAAAAAAAAAAAAAAAGAAAGTCCATACCACTTCCATGAGGACAAAGGGTAAATTCTAAAGAAAAAATAAATTTAGGAAGAGAAGCATCTTCCTGTATTTGTTTTCCATTATTTATGTTTCTGTCTATACACCATGTCGTTGCTCATGTGCCTCTGGGCACTGTTAGAAATGATCAAGACAATATTAACAATTGATCTTCCACATCTAACTCAGGATAAAAGCTGAAGTAAATCAATGATTTTACCATTGTATAACACTTTGCTGTAATTTACTTCTAGGGTGATTTACTGTGTGTGTGCATGAATGAGTGAGAACTTTATCCCCAAGTGGGTCTTCAATTCAGCCTTAAGGCACTGTTGCAAAAATATCATTTTACCCCTCTCATATTTTACCTGCTCTGAACAGTTATAATTTTGGATTTACTAACAACAGTTAATTTCTACACATTTCAAGAAGGGAATGTGGTACTACAGGTGGTGTTTGTATTCTTACACTAACATAAACTTAGGGATTTGTATTGGATTTACAGACAACTCATTGTGAGAAAAATCACTTTACAAGCAGCTGGAGCCTTTCAGGGGGTAGATTATTCCCTGGGAATAAATGGGTGACTGTGTAAGAGAGACACAATCAGGGCTGAAAATTCGGTTGTCGATTTTACTACAGCACAGCTAAATGACTAAGGATTGTGGTAAGAATATGAAAACGGTTCCATTAAGAGAGTCCCCAGAGGATTTAGAAAACGAATCATGTGGTTATGTAATAGGATCATCTGCCTGTATTTCAGATCTGAGTTGGTCATTTGGGGACAGGTCTTAATTCTTCTCGGTCATTTAAGTAGTTGTAATAGATCATGATCTCCACCAAACAAAAATAATAACATAATACCAAAACAAAAATTGAAACTCCACAAACCCTAACTTACTATCAAGAAATAAAATATACTGGGTGAACCCAAATTCTAACACTGCATGAGACACATGAGTGTTATTTGTGGCTGAACCCTAAGTGGATGGGGCAGGAGACTATGAGCAATGAATAGCTCTGTTTCTGCCTTAAGCTAATTAAGTTACATTAAGAAAGACCTTTGACCTTCCAGTGCTTGCCTAATTTCCTCATGTGTAAAATAGAGAAAATGATTCCTCTCTCAAAGCATATCTAAAATGATAAAATTATATTGCAGATACAAAAAGGTTTAGAAAGGCTATGACAACCTTTGCAAAAACACTTATGAATAAAATTTTCTGTTTATGAAGATACAGGTTGTATATAGATAAATATATGTAGAAAAATTGACCTATATATCCATATATATATATCAGATAAATATATGGTATATATGCATTTTATATTATCTGATTTATTTATTAAGCAATTATGAAAAAATAAGATAGGTAAATGTCTGTGAATGAATATAGAATAAAAGTACTGTAGTTAGAAAACAAGTGAATCATGATAATTGCTGTAAGCTTAACCAGGTCAGTTTGATCATTTGTAATTATTGGATGCTTTTTGATAGATATAAATAAATCTTCCATAGTTACATATTGTAGGAATTTTAGATTATTCTTCAACAAACTTACTACAAAATAAGGATGAAGGCAAGTCTCAAATTCATCCTACCTCATACAACAAACAAATAGCTAGAAAACACACAGTTATATGATGCCTTGGGTTTCTACTATTTTAGTCCTTTTTGACAGTTTCTTTAAAGCCTCATCACGACACATGCAACAGTATTCTAGCTAAATTTTGTGTATGAGAAAGGTGATAAAATCTGCCTATAAATTTCTGGACACAGGATCTATCAGGCTACTAAACTTAGCAAACTATCTTACAGTCTAGCCTACTTAACATGTTTGATTCTTCTACCTTATTTATGCACTAAGGAAGTATCTATATATTTCTTGCGATTTCACACATTCTACCAAAGAACACTATCTCTAATACTTATTATATCAATCAACAAAGTTTCTATAGGGAGCTTGTTCAGTGATAAAGGTATTGTTCATCTCCAAATATAGGTTTAGGATGTAAGTATTTCCAATGAAAACCAGTTGTTCCTGAACAGCTCTTTCTGAATGAAAGTCTTTAGATTAGTAACTATCAATTGGGTGTAGATGAAAATGAATTTACACATACTTGTCACTTCACCTATACTGAAGAATTTAATGTGAATTACTGGTAGTATAAAAGTTCTCTCTGCAGATTTATGCTTATTTTTTTATTTCCCAATCCCAGTCAGAGTATGAGTCAGTTAACCAATCTCAATACAGTCAGTTCTTCTTTAACACTTGTTTTGAAAATGTAAATTTATTCCAACATGGTGGTTGATATATTAGGAACAATTTAGTTGAAACATTAATTTCACATTTACTTATGGAAATTTTGTCCTTGATAAACACTAAGTGATATAGGAAACTGTCCCTGCACGAAGCGAGCCTGTTAGGATATACAAATGACATACATGCACACACCTCAAAGATCTATCAGATACTGCCCTCAGTGTGTGTGCCATGAGTCACACCCAACCACATCTGCTTTACAACTCCATCTGATCTCAGATAACCTTTCTTCCACCTTCTTCTACCATGATTCATGTTATGCAGACTTTTCTTTATAAAGAAAATGGCATATCAATTGTATTGTGGTATTTATGAACTTCTTAATTATTTAACATGTACAATTTTCACCATTGCTTTTTGGTTTCTATTTTCTTTAATATATAACTGATAAAGTTTTTGAATGCTATGGCATAATCAAACTTTCCTCATAAGCTCCATGGTTGACTTTTATGGCTTTATTTTTGCACAGCCCAGTGATTTCTGTGAACATATATATGAGGCTTTATTAGAGTACTCACTATGTTTACAATAAAATTTCCCTTCCTTCTTTCCCTCCCTCCCTCCTTTTCTCTCTTTCTCTTTCTCCTGCCCTCCCTCCCTCCCTCTCTCCTTCCTTCCCTCCTTCCCTATTTCTTTCCTTTGTAAAATGTGTTCAGTGGCCTAAGCATATCTGACTAAACTTGTGTTAGGGTAAAGGGATATGAGTGTGCTTCTAAGCACATGGGATAAACCATGGGACTAACTGAATTTTTAAAAGGCAGGGTGAATTTTCTTCTGTCATGTAACTTGGAATTTGTCCTGATTGTTAATTTTATTTTCCTCCAGTTCTCACATCACAGAATGTTATATAATGAACTCTTAGTATTGAATGAGTAGATATAAATACCCATAGAAGAAAAGCTGGAAGTTTCCCCCTTAAATATTATATCGGTGACAGAGCCAGCGTTGTAAGAGGTAATGACAATATGAGTTAGGCAAAGGTTGATATAAATGGGCCAAAGGCATGGTCAATCCATAGAGATACTAGTATTCCTCTATTGTAAACAGAATATAGGATCTGCTTTTCAGGCTCACTAAAAGACCACTGCTTTTTAATATGCTTTCCTTCCAAGGAGTAAGTGTCTTTTAATTTCATGGTTGTGATAACCATCTGCAGTGATTTTGGAGCCCCCCAAAATAAAGTCTGCCACTGTTTCCCCATCTATTTCCCATGAAGTGAGGGCACTGAATACCATGATTTTAGTTTTCTGAATTTTAAGCCAAATTTTTCACTCTCCTCTTTCACTTTTTGGTTCCTCTTCACTTTCTGCCATTAGGGTGGTGTCATCTGCATGTCTGAGGTTACTGATATTTCTCCCAGCATAATAGATTCCAGCTTGTGCTTCCTCCAGCCCAGCGTTTCTCATGATGTACTCTGCATAGAAGTTAAATAAGCAGGGTGACAATATACAGCCTTGACGTACTCCTTTTCCTATTTGGAACCAGTCTGTTGTTCCATGTCCAGTTCTAACTGTTGCTTCCTGACCTGCATATAGGTTTCTCAAGAGATGGGTCAGGTGGTCTGGTATTCCCATCTCTTTCAGAATTTTCCACAGTTTATTGTGATCCACACAGTCAAAGGCTTTGGCATAGTCAATAAAGCAGAAATAGATGTTTTTCTGGAACTCTCTTGCTTTTTCAATGATCCAGTGGATGTTGGCAATTTGATCTCTGGTTCCTCTGCCTTTTCTAAAACCAGCTTGAACATCTGGAAGTTCATGGTTCACGTATTGCTGAAATCTGGCTTGGAGAATTTTGAGCATTACTTTACTAGCCTGTGAGATGAGTGCAATTGTGCAGTAGTTTGAGCATTCTTTGGCATTGCCTTTCTTTGGGGTTGGAATGAAAACTGACTTTTTCCAGTCCTGTGGCCACTGCTGAGTTTTCCAATTTGCTGGCATATTGAGTGCATCACTTTCACAGCATCATCTTTCAGGATTTGGAATAGCTCAACTGGAATTCCATCACCTCCACTAGCTTTGTTCATAGTGATGCTTTCTAAGGCCCACTTGACTTCACATTCCAGGATGTCTGGCTCTAGGTGAGTGGGAGTGATCACACCTTCATGATTATCTGGGTCGTGAAGAACTTTTTTGTACAGTTCTCCTGTGTATTCTTGCCACCTCTTCTTAATATCTTCTTCTGTTAGGTCCATAACATTTCTGTCCTTTATTGAGCCCATCTTTGCATGAAATGTTCCCTTGGTATCTCTAATTTTCTTGAAGAGATCTTTAGTCTTTCCCATTCTGTTGTTTTCCTCTATTTCTTTGCATTGATCATTGAGGAAGGCTTTCTTATCTCTCCTTGCTTTTCTTTGGAACTCTGCTTTCAAATGGGAATATCTTTCCTTTTCTCCTTTTCTTTTCGCTTTTCTTCTTTTCACAGCTATTTGTAAGGCCTCCTAAGACAGCCATTTTGCTTTTTTACATTTCTTTTCCATGGGGATGGTCTTGATCCCTGTCTCCTATACAATGTCACGAACCTCTGCCCATAGTTCATCAGGCACTCAATCAGATCTAGTCCCTTAAATCTGCTTCTCATTTTCACTGTATAATAATAAGGGATTCGATTTAGGTCATATCTGAATGGTCTAGTGGTTGTCCCTACTTTCTTCAATTTGAATCTGAATTTGGCAATAAGGAGTTCATGATTTGAGCCACAGTCAGCTCCCGGTCTTGTTTTTGCTGACTGTATGGAGTTTCTCCATCTTTGGCTGCAAAGAATATAATCAATCTGATTTCGGTGTTGACCATCTGGTGATGCCCATGTGTAGAGTCTTCTCTTGTGTTGTTGGAAGAGGGTGTTTGCTATGATCAGTGCGTTCTTTTGGCAAAACTTATTAGCCTTTGCCCTGCTTCATTCCGTACTCCAAGGCCAAATTTGCCTGTTACTCCAGGTGTTTCTTGACTTCCTACTTTTGTATTCCAGTCCCCAGATGGACAAAGGTCCATCTAGTCAAGGCTGTGGTTTGTCCAGGGGTCATGTATGGATGTGAGAGTTGGACTGTGAAGAAAGCTGAGCACCGAGGAACTGATGCTTTTGAACTGTGGTATTGGAGAAGACTCTTGAGAGTCCCTTGGACTGCAAGGAGATCCAACCAGTCCATCCTAAAGGACATCAGTCCTGGGTGTCCATCAGAAGGACTGATGCTGAAGCTGAAACTCCAATACTTTGGTCACCTCATGTAACAGTTGACTCACTGGAAAAGACCCTGATGCTTCAGGAATGGGGCAGGAGGTGAAGGGGAAAACAGAGGATGAGATGGCTGGATGGCATCACCGACTCGATGCACATGAGTTTGGGTGGACTCCAGGAATTGGTGATGGACAGGGAGGCCTGGCATGCTGGAATTCAGGGGGTCACAAAGAGTCAGACACGACTGAGTGACTGAACTGAACTGAAAAGACCACTTACGAGTTTGTCAAGTTACTTAAAGGAAAATATTTTAAAATCTTTATTTCTTTCTCATTTATATATATATAATGAATGCCATATTATTACAGAACTAGGAAAATTAACAATTAAAACTGAACAAAATGTGTAGATTCAGTGCTGATTTGTAGCGAGTTTTAATAATAACCACGTGTGTGACTGTAATTCCCATGTTCAAGGCTGTAAGCCCAAAGAGTTTTCCACATCCACTGGTTCTCAGTGTGATTGGGCCCTTGTGGAAATAACAGGTAATTTTAAATACTTTCTGGTCAATCAGTTGTATTGTTTCACTGGCATTTCTTCTTCAGGCTACAGGTCACTGTCTCAAAGCTTTGTACCAATAACCATGGAGTTTTGTAATGTTCAAAATTAGGGTTGTAGTGATATTTATTTCTAGATAAAGCAGAATCCTATTAAATAGAATTTGCCCAATTACAATGCTTTGTCAGAATTGTCCTACATGTATGTATAAACCTTAATTACTTCTGTTTAAAAAGATGAACCTGAGGTTCTTTAAAACCCTAAATTGCCTATTGAATTATCAGTATGCATTTGGAGTAATCAGTATATTCATATTCTACTGAATGCTAATAATTTGAAAATGTGTGATACATGGATTGTTTATATCAGTGCTGAAACAGATCATTCAGTGAAAGAGCTCTTTGAAACAGAAACCTTCACAGATTTGAGTCATTCAAACCTGAGTTAAAATATTAGGTTTGCCAGTAATTACCTGTAATTTCTGTAATGTCATTTAACTCTTGTAAGCCTCAGGATATTCATATATAAAATGGATATTATGTCTACTTTATACAGTTGTTATAAGAATTCATTAAGGTAATATTATATTAAATGCCTGATATATCCATTCTCTGTGCAAACATATTGGTTCCTGGTCTCTTTACTTTAATTCTCTGATCCTAGTGAAAAACTTGGCTTAAAACTCAACGTTCAGAAAACTAAGATCATGGCATCTGGTCCCATCACTTCATGGAAAATAGATGGTGAAACAATGGAAACAGTGAAAGACTATTTTTTGGGCTCCAAAATCACTGCAGATGGGGACTACAGCCATGAAATTAAAAGATGCCTGCTCCTTGAAAGGAAAGCTATGAGCAACCTAAACAGCTAATTAAAAAGCAGAGACATACTTGACCAACAAAAGCTGAGCTCCAAAGAATTTATGCTTTTGAACTGTGGTGTTGGAGAAGACTCTTGAGAGTCTCTTGGACTGCGAGGGGATCCAACCTGTCAATCCTAAAGGAAATCAGTCTTGAATATTCATTGGAAGGACTGATTCTGAAGCTGAAACTCCAATACTTTGGCCACCTGATGTGCAAAAACTGACTCATTGGAAAAGACCCTGATGCTGGGAAAGATTGAAGGTGGGAGGAGAAGGGGATGGCAGAGGATGAAATTGTTGGATGGCATCACTGACTCAATGGACATGAGTTTGAGTAGGCTCCAGGAGTTGGTGATGGACAGGGAAGCCTGGCATACTGCAGTCCATGGGGGCGCAAAGAGTTGGACATGACTGAGCAACTGCTAAACTGAACTGACCATCTATAATTCAATAGTTGGTGTCATATCTAGACTATGCTTGATTTATAAAAGTACTATTTTGTTAGGCTTGAAAGATCAACACCGTCATCTAAGTTATAGTGTAGAAGATAATGACTTTCTCCACTACTACTTGATAATATTAATGGCAAAAAATATAGGCTTTGGTAAATCTTGTAGTAATTCATACATAGCCATAAAAGTCCCACTGAAGCTTATTCTGCTTGTGATATCTCAGTGGCTAGCAGCAGCACATTTCCCACAATATTAGCAGAATTGTAAAGTTTCCTCTGATTGAAAGAAGCTTCCATGGTTGGTCAAGGATGGCAATTGCCCAGTGAAATGTGTAAATAATGAAATGTATTAGAGGAGTTGAGGTGTCTTCTTCATTTGGCCTGACACCTAGTTTTGCTTTTCCCTAGCTACACATTGACAACTGTGTATTGGGAAATCAGAATCAGTTTTATGTGATTATTGTGTATATATCACCCAAGGAATGCCTGAATATCTTATTGGTGAACATAGATCTACTTTCAAATTAGATTGATAGGTTGCTTATAGAACACATGAGAATATGTAATATTTTTATAGATCACACAGAATATGTAAATGATGTGAAAAGAGATTGTGTGGGTAATATTAAATTAATCAAATCTACAAAAGTCTTAAATCACTGACTATTTATGCTTCTTAAGATAGTATTTTTGCCCTTGAGGTTTTATTTTTAAGAAACCAGAATAAATAAGAGTCCCTGTTTGGGGTTTTTATGTTTGTGTGCTTATTTTTATTTTGTAGAAGTTATTACATACTTAAAGTTATTTTGTTGCTGGCAGTCTTATATTGGACATGATAGAAATAAATTCTAAATATACATCTAGGTCTACAACTAGACCTAATTAACCATTATAGTGCCTTTGGTCAACTATACAGAATAGGTAAATTTACCTTTTAAAATGATATGTGCAAACTAATGTCATTAATATTCACTTCACATCCAAACCTGTATTTCTAATCTACTTTACATGTAGAAATAAACAAATATGAAAACAGGTGTATTGTAGGGAATTTAGGACTTTTCATGAAAGAAAAAGAAAATTCCTCTTAAGCTGTTTCATGTTAAATTTTCAAGCTTGAGACATCCCCCTCCCCCAATTTTTTCCTCAATTAACTAGGCAAACTCAAAGATCTTCATGAAATACAAATTTGGTATTGAGAGTTTTCCAAGGAGAGGATAGCTTTGGTAAACAGTCTTTGGTTAAAAATACTAAAAAACTAAACCTTTTGAAGTGAGAATAAATAGAAATAGATGGGCTTCAAAGAGACTGACTCAGATGTAAATCGTCTTAGGCTGATGGAATTAAGGTGTTTGGAGAGTGCTGGATTCCCTAGCATAGTCCTTTATCAGAGGCAGATATAAGTTCTCTCTGAAAGAAATCAGTAGATATTAATTTAGCTTTGTAATATTTTATGCACATTTTCTAGCGTGCAATTAAAAATAATTATTAAAAATAATTTCAGGAGGCAGTGACGTATCACTGAAAAGCAACATTACAACAGACAACAGAAGAGACCTATAGAGAATCCAAGAAATGTAGATATTCAGAGTAAATAATAAGAAAGGTTATTGAGATTAATAAGATGTATAAAATATTTTAAGAAATAAATATAAATTGTTAATGAATATGTAATAAAAAATACTGTGAATTTAAGAACTAAATCATTGAGTTAAACCACAGTTTCCACACAAGTAAAGAGAGAAAGTCTGTGAACTGGGACATGGGTCAAAAGAAAATATCGACTGAGATTTGAAGAAACACAAAGATAAAAAACATAAAAGGTTAAGTGGATATATGGAATGATGGTAATATGATTTATTTTTATACTGGAAGTAAAAGTAGTTACTAGGTTAATAAATATTAATTGATGTTTATAGGTATAAATTTTGACAAATTGGTCAGACCAGGACACACACATGGTCACTCAACAGAGAGGCTATCATTAAAAGGTCAAATATTCTTGAAAGTATGATATTTCTCAACTGTTTATGAAATCAGCATTGCTTTGATGTCAAAACTTGACAAGTCCATGATAATAAAAATATAGTCTCATTAACAAACTTAGAAGCAAAAATCCTAATCAAATACCAGCCAATTAAATAATGATTTAAAGAGGCTGTTATATCAAGAATCAAGGAAGCAGTATTTTAGGAATTGCTGATGGCTTACTATTTGAAAATCTATCAATGCAGTACAATATATTAATATAATAATATGATATAATTCTTTCAAAATATTCAGAGAAATAATTTGATATAATTCAATATCATTCATAAGCAACCATTGGAAACGGAGTAGAGGATAACTTTATTAAGATGATAATTATACTTATAAAAGTCTTCAGATTATATCACATATATCTGTGAATTAAAAAAAGAACTGCTTTATTCACATAGTACACATATATCTTATGTGTACTTATGATTATACAGTGGAAGTGAGAAATAGATTTAAGGGACTAGATCTGATAGGTAGAGTGCGTAATGAACTATGGAATGAGGTTCGTGACATTGAACAGGAGACAGGGATCAAGAGAGGGATCCCCGTGGAAAAGAAATGCAAAAAAGCAAAATGGCTGTCTGGGGAGGCCTTACAAATAGCTGTGAAAAGAAGAGAAGCGGAAAGCAAAGGAGAAAAGGAAAGATATAAACATCTGAATGCAGAGTTCCAAAGAATAGCAAGAAGAGATAAGAAAGCCTTCTTCAGCGATCAAAGCAAAGAAATAGAGGAAAACAACAGAATGGGAAAGACTAGAGATCTCTTCAAGAAAATTAGAGATACCAAGGGAACATTTCATGCAAAGATGGGCTCGATAAAGGACAGAAATGGTATGGACCTAACAGAAGCAGAAGATATTAAGAAGAGGTGGCAAGAATACACAGAAGAACTGTACAAAAAAGATCTTCATGACCCAGATAATCACGATGGTGTGATCACTGACCTAGAGCCAGACATCCTGGAATGTGAAGTCAAGTGAGCCTTAGAGAAAATCAGTACGAACAAAGCTAGTGGAGGTGATGGAATTCCAGTTGAGCTATTTCAAATCCTGAAAGATGATGCTGTGAAAGTGCTGCACTCAATATGCCAGCAAATTTGGAAAATTCAGCAGTGGCCACAGGATTGGAAAAGGTCAGTTTTCATTCCAACCCCAAAGAAAGGCAATGCCAAAGAATGCTCAAACTACCGCACAATTGCACTCATCTCACACGCTAGTAAGGTAATGCTCAAAATTCTCCAAGCCAGGCTTCAGCAATATGTGAATCATGAACTTCCTGATGTTCAAGCTGGTTTTAGAAAAGGCAGAGGAACCAGAGATCAAATTGCCAACATGTGCTGGATCATGGAAAAAGCAAGAGAGTTCCAGAAAACATCTATTTCTGCTTTATTGACTATGCCAAAGCCTTTGACTGTGTGGATCACAATAAACTGTGGAAAATTCTGAAAGAGATGGGAATACCAGACTGCCTGATCTGCCTCTTGAGAAATCTATATGCAGGTCAGGAAGCAACAGTTAGAACTGGACATGGAACAACAGACTGGTTCCAAATAGGAAAAGGAGTACGTCAAGGCTGTATATTATCACCCTGCTTATTTAACTTCTATGCAGAGTACATCATGAGAAATGCTGGGCTGGCAGAAGCACAAGCTGGAATCAAGATTGCCGGGAGAAATATCAATAACCTCAGATATGCAGATGACACCACCCTTATGGCAGAAAGTGAAGAGGAACTAAAAAGCCTCTTGATGAAAGTGAAAGCGGAGAGTGAAAAAGTTGGCTTAAAGCTCAACATTCAGAAAACGAAGATCATGGCATCTGGTCCCATCACTTCATGGCAAATAGATGGGGAAACAGTGGACACAGTGTCAGACTTTATTTTTCTGGGCTCCAAAATCACTGCAGATGGTGACTGCAGCCATGAAATTAAAGGACGCTTACTCCTTGGAAGGAAAGTTATGACCAACCTAGATAGCATATTCAAAAGCAGAGACATCACTTTGCCAACAAAGGTTCGTCTAGTCAAGGCTATGGTTTTTCCTGTGGTCATGTATGGTGAGAGTTGGACTGTGAAGAAGCCTGAGCACCGAAGAATTGATTCTTTTGAACTATGGTGTTGGAGAAGACTCTTGAGAGTCCTTTGGACTGCAAGGAGATCCAACCAGTCCATTCTGAAGGAGATCAGCCCTGGGATTTCTTTGGAAGGAATGATGCTAAAGCTGAAATTCCAGTACTTGGCCACCTCAATGGAAGAGTTGACTCATTGGAAAAGACTCTGATGCTGGGAGGGATTTGGGGGCAGGAGGAGAAGGGGATGACAGAGGATGAGATGGCTGGATGGCATCACTGACTCGATGGACGTGAGTCTGAGTGAACTCTGGGAGTTTGTGATGGACAGGGAGGCCTGGTGTGCTGCGATTCATGGGGTCGCAAAGAGTTGGACACGACTGAGCAACTGAACTGAACTGGACACATATATCTGTGAATTAAAAAAAAACCTCCTTTATTCACATATTACTCCATATCTTAATAAGGCTGCATGTAATTTCCTTTTTCTTGGGAACCATGTTATATAATTAATTTTGTATTTGTCTTTGGAAAATACAAATACTTGCAAAATAGTACACATCTAGTTAATTACAAAGTTAGTGCTTTTTCTTTTTTTTTGCTTGGAATTCTGTTATTTCATATCTTTGTATTGCTAGCTCCTCTTTTTTCTGATATACTCACTTTTGGCTTAAAAGTATGTGCTTCCAAAAAAGTAATGGAAGGAGATTATATACATATTTTATGGTAATCTTTACAACTAAATTAAAAATCAAGTCTATATATTTTTCATCAATATTTTAAAATAATAGTACCACATATTTTAGGACTTTAAAGTGTATTTGAAACAATTTTAATGGATTATTTAGTAGAAGTTCTTTATTAATATTACCACTTTTCCCTTCCTTTAACCTCCAGAGTTTATCCTACAAATTGTGAAGCACATACTTTTTTATAAACCCTTGTCATTTTGTAGTAGTGCATTACTAATTGGACAATTATTTCCATACTGATAAAATATTACTTGAACTATTTATCATAGCTGTTAGACTATTAAAGAGTTACCCAGTTCCTAATTGCTTATGTTTTATCAGGTATCATTTGCCACACAGTTCAAAACTGCTTGTCCTTTCTCAAAGCAAGTGATGCATAATTATAGTAAGTGACTGCAATTATAAATACATAACTTTCAAGAATGACATTTATTAACTCAATTGTAGTAAATTTTTAATGAAAATTTTTTCTTCAAGCATAAAATTAATAAATACTGCCCTTTGGAGAAAACCTCAATCATGTACATTTTTTAATCTCTACCTCCTGTGTTCCTTTCCATATTCTTCTGTTCAGTGACTACTTATAGCTTATCTAGTATATGTTAAGGGAATGTGCACAAGAAAGTGAACAGAACCAGCACTTTTAGGTAATGGTCTTCATGAACTTGTCAAGCAAATGGCATTTGTGGCTTATTGGGAGTAGAAGTCTAAACACTTCTGTCCACTGCATTTGATATTGAAAGTGCCAGAGAAAATACAAGGCAGTTAAGCACTGGATGGAACAATGATTTACTCACACAGACAAGAGACAGAGCAAGATTAGCTTCATTAGTGGGTATTGGTCCACCATGGCCAGCAGGTCCCTCCCAGCAGTGGACACAGGGCAGTTAACTTTCAGGAATCCTTCTTGTCCTGCAGCAAAAGTATCCTGTCTCCCCCTGGCATGGAATGGATATAGTAGTGGGGTTGGGCAGGTGCCATATGAGGCACATGCTTAAACAACAAAGAAGTACACATTGAGTCTGAACTGCGAAAGCTATTCCCACATAATGTGATAAATTTAGCACATGCTGTGAGGTCTCTTTATCTCTTGGTGTTTCTACTTGGCCACATAAGAATGGGCCTTGGGACAGGAACACTTCTTTCAGTTCAGTTCAGTTCAGTTCAGTCACTCAGTCGTGTCCAACTCTTTGTGACCCCATGAATCACAGCATGCCAGGCCTCCCTGTCCATCACCAACTCCTGGAGTTCACCCAAATTCATGTCCATTGAGTCGGTGATGCCATCCAACAATCTAATCCTCTGTCATCCCCTTCTTCTCCTGCCCCCAATCCCTCCCAGCATCAGAGTCTTTTCCAATGAGTCAACCATGACTCTGATGCTGGGAGGGATTGGGGGCAGGAGGAGAAGGGGACAACAGAGGATGAGATGGCTGGATGGCATCACCAACTCGATGGACGTGAGTGTGAGTGAACTCCGGGAGTTGGTGATGGACAGGGAGGCCTGGCGTGCTGCGATTCATGGGATCACAAAGAGTCGGACACGACTGAGTAACTGAACTGAACTGAACTGAGCTGAAAGAAGTGTTCCTGTCCCAAGGCCCATTCTTATGTGGCCAAGTAGAAGTCCAAAAACTACATATAGGACATTGCCTTTTCCGACAGAATTCCTGCTGAATTCATGTTCAGTGGGAAACACCTAGGCTGCCTATCTACAACCTTAGCCTGGCTTGGTAAAAGCATGGTGACTGAAAGAGAGACAACATTCTATGATAACCCACAGTGGTCAGATAATATGAAATTCTACCTTATTTTTCAACATTATATTTTAAAAGAGCATTTCCCTAAGATTGAACACAGAAAAAAAATATTCAGAACAATAAGACTGTAAACTAAGGAAACGGGGATGTCCAGTACTAGCCAAAGAAAAATAAAATGAATATGAAGGAAAGATAAAGAAAGTATCATTAGTGTTAAGTTTCTCATAATAAGGGTGTAATTCTTAATAAGGTTCTATCTTCATGGTAATTTGCATGGTAATTTTTTATTATGATAATTAAAATGTTTTATAGAGACAGAAACAGAGTTAGACAAAAGGACTATAAAACTTATAAATAATAGAATATTTCCAAAAGACATAAATTGAATTCATATCCTGAAAACAGAAGTGAACTTTCTTTTCAAGGGCTGATGAAACTTTATAAAACTTTAATGGTGGCTAAGATGGTAAACAAATCTTCCTGCAATGCAGGAGACCCAGGTTCCATCCCTGGGTTGGGAATATATTCTGGAGAAGGGAATGGCAATCCACTCCAGTATTCTTACCTGGAAAATTCTGTGGACAGAGGAGCCTGGTGGGTTACAGTCCATGGGATTGCAAAGACTTGGACATGACTGAGTGACCAACATGTAATGGATTAGAAAAGTTAATAACTGAATCTTTAATAGAAACCTAGGAAACAAGAATATCAGAAAAATAAATATTAAAAAACACAAACTGCCCTTAATGATTATATGTTTTGTGGCAAGAAAGAAAAGTCAATCCTAAATTGCATATACTTTGTAAATAATAATAGACATGTCATAATTAACACTTTGTAAATTGAGTAAAACAGGCTTCAGAGGGATATTTTTATAGCTGAAATATTTATATTGGTAAAAAATATTTTAATTAAATTATCTAATTATCTTAAATGGTTAGAAAAATTATCAACAAAACAAACCAAAGAAACCTGAAGAAAGAGCACAGTGAAGATAAAAACAAATGTTAGTGAATTGAAAAACAGCATTCACATTTTAAATATCATTGTTTCTTTGAAAATGAAAGACAGTTAAGTCTATCAAGAAAAAAATAATAGAGAAAGTGGTATTAAGTTATATATGAAAAAACAAACCAAGCTCTAAACTCTGAAAAGCTAGAGAAAATGAAATATTTTATAACAAATATAATTGCAAGAATGAACTCAAAAAATACTGGGATAGTAGACTGACCAAGTATTCTGGAGGAAAATTAGAGCTCTGTGCCTCCACGTCAACCCATTAAAATCTTTCAGAAATATAAAATCCCATTTGCACGTAAACAAGCCTGGTATGATGCAGTCCATCGGGTCACAAAGAGTTGGATGCAATTGAGTGACTGAACAACAACTTAAACAGTTTCAGAGTTGATAAGAGGAAAAATAAATAATTTTTAGAAAGCAAGTATTGTATCATAGTATTTAATTCCACAGTAACATGTAAATGAAAAATATTATACACTAACCTTACTTATGGCAGAAAGTGAAGAGGAACTAAAAAGCTTCTTGATGAAAGTGAAAGTGGAGAGTGAAAAAGTTGGCTTAAAGCTCAACATTCAGAAAACGAAGATCATGGCATCTGGTCCCATCACTTCAAGGCAAATAGATGGGGAAACAGTGGAAACTGTCAGACTTTATATTTTTGGGCTCCAAAATCACTGCAGATGGTTCTGCAGCCATGAAATTAAAAGACGCTTACTCCTTGGAAGGAAAGATATGACCAACCTAGATAGCATATTCAAAATCAGAGACATCATTTTGCCGAAAAAGGTCCGTCTAGTCAAGGCTATGGTTTTTCCTGTGGTCATATATGGATGTGAGAGTTGGACTGTGAAGAAGGCTGGGCACCAAAGAATTGATGCTTTTGAATGTGGTGTTGGAGAAGACTCTTGAGAGTCCCTTGGACTGCAAGGAGATCCAACCAGTCCATTCTGAGGGAGGTCAGCCCTGGGATTTCTTTGGAAGGAATGATGCTAAAGCTGAAACTCCAATACTTTGGCCACCTAATGCAAAGCGTTGATTCATTGGAAAAGACTCTGATGCTGGGAGGTATTGGGGGCAGGAGGAGAAGGGGATGACAGAGGATGAGATGGCTGGATGGCATCACTGACTCTATGGACGTGAGTCTGAGTGAACTCCAGGAGTTGGTGATGGACAGGGAGGCCTGGCGTGCTGCGATTCATGGGGTCGCAAAGAGTCGGACACGACTGAGTGACTGATCTGATCTGAAACTTTACTTAAAACTTTAATAAGCTTTAAGCTTTACTTAAAACCTTTAAGCAAGGTTCAGTTCAGCTCAGTTCAGTTCAGTCGCTCAGTCGTGTCTGACTCTTTGCGACCCCATGAATCGCAGCACGCCAGGCCTCCATGTCCATCACCAACTCCCGGAGTTCACTCAGACTCACGTCCATAGAGTCAGTGATGCCATCCAGCCATCTCATCTTCTGTCGTCCCCTTCTCCTCCTGCCCCCAATCCCTCCCAGCATCAGAGTTGTTTCCAATGAGTCAACTCTTCGCATGAGGTGGCCAAAGTACTGGAGTTTCAGCTTTAGCATCATTCCTTCCAAAGAAATCCCAGGGCTGATCTCCTTCAGAATGGACTGGTTGGATCTCCTTGCAGTCCAAGGGACTATCAAGAGCCTTCTCCAACACCACAGTTCAAAAGCATCAATTCTTTGGTGCCCAGCCTTCTTCACAGTCCAACTCTCACATCCATATATGACCACAGGAAAAACCATAGCCTTGACTAGACGAACCTTTGTTTGCAAAGTAATGTCTCTGCTTTTGAATATGCTATCTAGGTTGGTCATAACTTTCCTTCCAAGGAGTAAGCATCTTTTAATTTCATGACTGCAGTCACCATCTGCAGTGATTTTGGAGCCCAGAAAAATAAAGTCTGACACTGTGTCCACTGTTTCCCCATCTAGTTCCCATGAAGTGATGGGACTAGATGCCATGATCTTTGTTTTCTGAATGTTGAGTTTTAAGCCAACTTTTTCACTCTCCACTTTTACTTTCATCAAGAGGTTTTTGAGTTCCTCTTCACTTTCTGCCATAAGGGTGGTGTCATCTGCATATCTGAGGTTATTGATATTTTTCCCGGCACTTTTGAATCCAGCTTGTGTTTCTTCCAGTCCAGCGTTTCTCATGATGTACTCTGCATATAAGTTAAATAAACAGGGTGACAATATACAGCCTTGACGTACTCCTTTTCCTATTTGGAACCAGTCTGTTGTTCCATGGCCAGTTCTAACTGTTGCTTCCTGACCTGCATACAAATTTCTCAAGAGGCAGATCAGGTGGTCTGGTATTCCCATCTCTTTCAGAATTTTCCACAGTTTATTGTGATCCACACAGTCAAAGGCTTTGGCATAGTCAATAAAGCAGAAATAGATGTTTTTCTGGAACTCTCTTGCTTTTTCCATGATCCAGCGGATGTTGGCAATTTGATCTCTGGTTCCTCTGCCTTTTCTAAAACCAGCTTGAACATCAGGAAATTCACGGTTCACATATTGCTGAAGCCTGGCTTGGAGAATTTTGAGCATTACTTTACTAGCGTGTGAGATGAGTGCAATTGTGCGGTAGTTTGAGCATTCTTTGGCATTGCCTTTCTTTGGGGTTGGAATTAAAACTGACCTTTTCCAATCCTGTGGCCACTGCTGAGTTTTCCAAATTTGCTGGCATATTGAGTGCAGCACTTTCACAGCATCATCTTTCAGGATTTGGAATAGCTCAACTGGAATTCCATCACCTCCACTAGCTTTGTTCATAGTGATGCTTTCTAAGGCCCACTTGACTTCACATTCCAGGATATCTGGCTCTAGGTCAGTGATCACACTATCGTGATCATCTGGGTCATGAAAATCTTTTGTGTACAGTTCTTCTGTGTATTCTTGCCACCTCTTCTTAATATCTTCTGCTTCTGTTAGATCCAGACCATTTCTGTCCTTTATCGAGCCCATCTTTGTATGAAATGTTCCTTTGGTATCTCTGATTTTCTTGTAGATATCCCTAGTCTTTCCCATTCTGTTGTTTTCCTCTATTTCTTTGCATTGATCGCTGAAGAAGGCTTTCTTATCTCTTCTTGCTATTCTTTGGAACTCTGCATTCAGATGTTTATATCTTTCCTTTTCTCCTTTGCTTTCCGCTTCTCTTCTTTTCACAGCTATTTGTAATTCCTCCCCAGACAGCCATTTTGCTTTTTTGAATTTCTTTTCTATGGAAATGGTCTTGATCCCTGTCCTCTGTACAATGTAATGAACCTCATTCCATAGTTCATCAGGCACTCTATCTATCAGATCTAGGCCCTTAAATCTATTTCTCACTTCCACTGTATCATCATAAGGGATTTGATTTGGGTCATACCTGAATGGTCTAGTGGTTTTCCCTACTTTCTTTAATTTAAGTCTGAATTTGGCAATAAGGAGTTCATGGTCTGAGCCATAGTCAGCTCTTGGTCTTGTTTTTGCTGACTGTATAGAGCTTCTCCATCTTTGGCTGCAAAGAATATAATGAATCTGATTTCAGTGTTGACCTTCTGGTGATATCCATGTATAGAGTCTTCTCTTGTGTTGTTGGAAGAGGGTGTTTGTTATGACCAATGCATTTTCTTGGCCAAACTCTATTAGTCTTTTCCCTGCTTCTTTCCGCATTCCAAGGCCAATTTTGCCTGTTACTCCAGGTGTTTCTTGACTTCCTACTTTTGCATTGCAGTCCCCTATAATGAAAAGGACACTAAAGCTTTTATTTGTGTGTGTATATTCACATTTTTCTGGAGAACTGGTTCGTAAATTTCACCACAATGCACTCTCCTTTTCCTATCCTTTGCTGATCCCACACCAATGCCTTCCAGTACTAAAACTCACACTGGAAACTGACAATGCTTGTACTGTGTTTTGTGATAATATATGTAGCTTGATGTCAGTTATTTTTGAATTGTCATCAAATTTAATCCTCTAGTCAGCTACACATTTGTTACCCTAGTGGTTACCTCAGCTACTTTTGGCAAAATTTTAATTCCATAAAGAGTGAGAATGATTGCATAGGTGTGGGAATTTTAGCTCTGGTTGTTTACTTCATAGTAGTTTATAGGAATTAGAACTGGAAACATGGTGCTAATCTCTGAAACTGGTCCTTGATGCCCCATATTAGCAAAGTTTCCAATATGCTTTACATCCTATCATTTTTTCAGAGTGCATTAATGCACTTTTTTTATTTCCTTAACTTTATCTTTAGCAAATAAAAGATTTTAAGTAACAGATTGTGTTTGGAGAATTTTGGAAAATTAAAGCATTAAACATTATTCCAGGTTAGTCTTTCCAGAAATGAGGCCAGTAAATAGGGTAATAGGATTACCTTTTATGGAAACAGTGAAGTGGGGGAGTGTGTAAAATAAACACTTTTTAAAATGTAGAATAAAACCCAGGCCTGGCCTGCCAAATTTATAGAATTACCAAATGAATTTATTTGCATCTGTAAACCAAGTATATCATGAGGAAGGTAGAGGAAAAAGCAGGTGGGGGGGGCGTGGTGGGGGGAGGGAGGAGAGAAAGCCCAGCCTTATTTTCTTTATTTATATTTTACTCAGATTGACAGTGTAAATTGTCCTGAAATCACTGGGTAATTAGGCAACCTTTTGCATGGCCCTGAAGTGGCAGTCTTGATACTACATAATTAATAATGTTCTCTTCAAAGTAGGAGCAATAATCCCTTGATTGAATGCTCCATTTTCATTACATTATGATATAAAATGAAACAATAATTAGAATAATATGCAAGGAAAGAGAGGTCCATATCATTACGTGTTTGTATGTAGAGAAGCAGAAGAATTAATCAGATGAAATGTGAAATTGTTATGGATAATTACAGGCATATGGAGATGATCAGCTTGCCTGCAATGGGAATTATGTAAAGAGACAATATATGTGCTCATCTTTCCTTGATAATGCCATGTACATTTTGGGTTGTAATTGAGTTTTGGTATCTAGGATTACTGTAAAGTCTTTATTCCTTTTAGAGATTTCTGTAAGATGTCTATTGAAAAGCTGAACATTTCCTATTAGTTAAATTCTATTCCCAGTTTTCTACACTTCCCAAATACCTTCATCATATAATTCCAAGCATTATCAATTTAATATGACCTTCTTTTACCCTTACATCATACCTTTTAATCCCCTTGGATGGAAAACCTATAACTGCTTCATATCTTACTTTTTGTGGTCTCTCCCCACACTTGATACTATGAACACAGAAATGCTTGATGAATTCAACCAAATGAATGACATCATTGAAATAAATAATAAAATAAATAATAAAAACAAACCTATGGCTAGCATAATCCTAGTTCCTGAGGGTAATGATTCAAAATGAAACAAGCCTTTACCTAATGAAAATATTGAAAATTACTTTTACTGATTCATTTGGTAAGTAGTTTGTAATTATGGGTTCTGGTTAGCATAATGCCAGAAAATTCAATACATAGTGAAATAAGAGCTAATATTTGTGACATCACAATAGAAATTCTTAATACCAATCACCTGTCAAACTCAGGTTCCAATTTCTTAACTGCTGATGGGATATCTTAGCCACTCAAGAAAAGAAAACAAACAAACAAAGGTTTGTTAAACACCTACTATTTGTGTGGGCCTATGCTGTATATTTTCACATTTCAAGGGATAAGAGAGTCATTGCAAATGGCCATGTGGTTGTACTGGAGGAAGGAGGAGAGGGGTTTATACACATCACTGATTTTATTTCATCTTTAAGAGTTTGGTAGAATTCATCAGTGAACTCATCAAGGTTTTGGCTTTCTCTTTTAGAAAGTTCAGTTCAGTTCAGTTCAGCTCAGTCACTCAGTCTTGTCTGACTATTTGCGACCCCATGGACTGCAGCATGCCAGGCCTCCCTGTCCATCACCAACTCCCAGAGTTTGCTCAAACTCATGTCCATTAAGTCGGTGATGCCATCCAACCATCTCATCCTCTGTTGTCCCTTTCTCCTCTTGCCTTCAATCCTTCCCAGCATCAGGGTCTTTTGCAATGAGTCAGTTTTTTGCATCAGGTGGCCAAAGTATTGGAGTTTCAGCTTCAGCATCAGTCCTTCCAATGAATATTCAGTACTGATTTCCTTTAGGATAGACTGGTTGGATCTCCATGCAGTCCAAGGGACTCTCAAGAGTCTTCTCCAACACCACACTTCAAAAGCATCAATTCTTCAGTACTCAGCTTTCTTTATAGTCCAACTCTCACATCCATACATGACCACTGGAAAAACCAGAGCCTTGAGTAGACAGACCTTTGTTGGCAAAGTAATGTCTCTGGTTTTTAATATGCTGTCTAGGTTGGTCTTAGCTTTCTTTCCAAGGAGCAAGTGTCTTTTAATTTCATGGCTGCAGTCCCCATCTGCAGTGATTTTGGAGCCCCCCAAAATAAAGTCAGCCACTGTTTTTATTGTTTCCCCATCAGTTTTCCATGAATTGATGGGATCAGATGCCATGATCTTAGTTTTTTGAATGTTCAGTTTTAAGCCAACATTTTCACTCTCCTCTTTCACTTTCATCAAGAGGCTCTTTAGTTCTTTGTTTTCTGCCATAAGAGTGGTATCATCTGCATATCTGAGGTTATTGATATTTCTCCCAGCAATCTTGATTCCAGCTGTGCTTCATCCAGCCCAGCATTTCTCATGATGTACTCTGCATACAAGTTAAATAAGCAGGGTGACACTATACAGCCTTAACGTATTCCTTTCCCAATTTGGATCCAGTCTATTGTTCCATGTCCAGTTCTACTTGTTGCTTCCTGACCTGCATACAGATTTCTCAATAGGCAGGTCAGGTTATTTATTTATTTAGTTTCTTAAATATATTGTACTCCTTTTTAGGAGTACAGCCTATTGAAAATTCCAATCTAAAATGTCAGAGTGAAAGTTATGTTGCACTGAATTTTATCTCTTAAAAAACTCCACCCTCTTGTGACACACATTTTATTGTCCAAATCAAACTATGTGGCGTAATTAACTTCAGGGAGAAGTGAATATGTGTTCCTTTTATATGCCTGCTGTTTGCCTGGAAGGAATCTGAATTGGTAGATGTTCGGTGAATAGGACTATATCACGATATCATTGACTTGAATGATCATGAAAGATTTTACACAGTCCTTCGATATAAAAATAGGAGAATTTGGGCAAGAAGAGAGATATAGAGATGGAAAGAGAAAATATAAAGAACCAAGAAACCTATGGTAATAAATAAGCACACGGTGAGTTAGGACTACCTGTGTGAATTCCTGTTACAACATACTAGATGTCTTTTGGTTATCTTCCCTGCCATTTCAATCTAAGATAACCAGGCTTGAAAACTTGGAGCTATTTAAGAAGCACTACTAACAAAATACATGATTTGGCCTACATATATTACTTTGGTATTGCTTGGTGAAAGTTGCTCAGTCGTGTCCAAGTCTTTGCAACCCCATGGACTGTATAGTCCATGGAATTCTCCAGGCCAGAATACTGGAGTGTGTAGCTTTTCCCTTATCTTCCCAACCCAGGGATTGAACCTAGGTCTCCTGCATTGCAGGTAGATTCTTTACCAGCTAGCCACAAGGGAAGCCAAAAAATACTGGAGTGATTAGCCTATCCCTTCTCCAGCAGATCTTCCTGACCCAGGAATCAAACTGGGGTCTCCTGCATTGCAGGCGGATTCTTTACCAACTGAGCTACTGGGAAAGCCCTTTCAGTAACCTCCTTAAATCTAATAATACCTTTCTCTAATACATTCACTAGTAATTTTATTTTTCTTAAATTGTATTTGGTAACTTTCATGCTTAAGAGAAATAATTATTCTATGTTGTTTCTTGGGCCAATTGCTTAGCTTGTGTCCAAGAATCTAAATATACTGATATTTAATAGAATATTTTTTAACTATTTACATTTTTTATGCATCGTTTTTTACATCCAAGGTGTTGGTTTCCTCATTTTAATAACAAAACAAAACATGTTCATGAATAATTCTTTCATATTATTCTCCACCTGAAATACTCACTTTGCTCTTTACTAGTATATGCTGGTCAGGAAGCAATAGTTAGAACTGGACATGGAACAACAGACTGGTTCCAAATAGGAAAAGGAGTACGTCAAGGCTGTATATTGTCATCCTGCTTATTTAACTTATATGCACAGTACATCATGAGAAATGCTGGGCTGGAAGAAGCATAAGCTGGAATCAAGATTGCCAGGAGAAATATCAATAACCTCATATATGCAGATGACACCACTCATATGCCAGAAAGTGAAGAAGAACTAAAAAGCCTCTTGATGAAAGTGAAGCAGGGAAGTGAAAAAGTTGGCTTAAAGCTCAACATTCAGAAAACGAAGATCATGGCATCTGGTCCCATCACTTCTTGGGAAATAGATGGGGAAACAGTTTCAGACTTTATTTTTCTGGGCTCCCAAATCACTGCAGATGGTGACTGCAGCCATGAAATAAAAGACGCTTATTCCTTGGAAGGAAAGTTATGACCAACCTAGACAGCACATTCAAAAGCAAAGACATTACTTTGCCAACAAAAGTCCATCTGGTCAAGGCTATGGTTTTTCCAGTGGTCATATGGATGTGAGAGTTGGACTATGAAGAAAGCTGAGCACCGAAGAATTGATGCTTTTGAACTGTGGTGTTGGAGAAGACTCTTGAGAGTCCCTTGGACTTCAAGGAGATCCAACCAGTCCATTCTAAAGGAGATCAGTCCTGGATGTTCATTGGAAGGAATGATACTAAAGATAAAATTCCAGTACTTTGGCCACCTCATGCGAAGAGTTGACTCATTGGAAAAGACTCTGATGCTGGGAGGGATTGGGGGCAGGAGGAGAAGAGGACAACAGGATGAGATTGCTGCATGGCATCACCGACTTTATGGACATGAGTTTGAGTGAACTCCAGGAATTGATGATGGACAGGGAGGCCTGGTGTGCTGCAATTCATGGGGTCGCAAAGAGTTGGACACAACTGAGCGACTGAACTGAACTGAACTGAGTCTAAAAAGTGATCTCATTCATACTGCAGTTTATCTATGAAATAATTTCTATATTACCTTAGTATATTTCCTCTCAAAGTCTATATTCTCAGTCTTGCTCAGTCATGTCCCACTATTTGCGATCCCATGGAATGTAGCCATGCTAGGCTCCTCTCTGGGGACTTTTCAGGTGATAATACTGGAGTGGGTTGCCATTTTTCTCTTGTAGGGGGTCTTCCCAACCCAGGGATCAAACCCATGTCTTCTGGGTTTCTAGCATTACAGGTGGATTCCTTATCTGCTGAGCCATCACTTCAGTTCAGTTCAGTTGCTCAGTCATGTCCGACTCTTTGCGACCCCATGAACTGCAGCATGCCAGCCTTCTCTGTCCATCACCAACTCCTGGAGTTCACCCAAATCCATGTCCATCGAGTTGGTAATGCCATCTAACCATCTCATCCTCTGTCGTCCCCTTCTCTTCCTGCGCTCAATCTTTCCCAGCATCAGGGTCTTTTCCAATGACTCAGCTCTTCTCATCAGGTGGCCAAAGTATTGGAGTTTCAGCTTCAACATCAGTCCTTCCAATGAACATCCAGGAATGATCTCCTTGAGGATGGACTGGTTGGATCAACCTGCAGTCCAAGGGACTCTCAAGAGTCTTCTCCAACACCACGCTTCAAAAGCATCAATTCTTCAGTGCTCTTTATAATCCAACTCTCACATCCATACATGACCACTGGAAAAACCAGAGCCTTGAGTAGACGGACCTTTGTTGGCAAAGTAATGTCTCTGCTTTTTAATACGCTGTCTAGGTTGTTCATAACTTTCCTTCCAAGGAGTAAGCGTCTTTTAATTTCATGGCTGCAGTCACCATCTGCAGTGATTTTGGAGCCCACAAAAATAAAGTCTGACACTGTTTCCACTGTTTCCCCATCTATTTGCCATGAAGTGATGGGACTGGATGCCATGATCTTAGTTTTTCTGAATGTTGAGCTTTAAGCCGACTTTTTCACTTTCCTCTTTCACTTTCAAGAGGCTCTTTGGTTCTTCTTCACTTTCTGGCATAAGGGTGGTGTCATCTGCATATCTGAGGTTATTGATATTTCTCCCGGAAATCTTGATTCCAGCTTGTGCATCCTCTAGCCCAGTGTTTCTCATGATGTACTGTGCATATAAGTTAAATAAGCAGGGTGACAATATACAGCCTTGACGTACTCCTTTTCCTATTTGGAACCAGTCTGTTGTTCCATGGCCAGTTCTAACTGTTGCTTCCTGACCTGCATATAGGTTTCTCAAGAGGCAGGTAAGGTGGTCTTGTATTCCCATCTCTTTCAGAATTTTCCCAGTTTATTGTGATCCACACAGTCAAAAGCTTTGGCATAGTCAATAAAGCAGAAATAGATGTTTTTCTGGAATTCTCTTGCTTTTTTGACGATCCAGTGGATGTTGGCAATTTGATCTCTGGTTCCTCTGCCTTTTCTAAAACCAGCCTGAACATCTGGAAGTTCACGGTTCACGTTTTGCTGAAGCCTGGCTTGGAGAATTTTGAGCATTACTTTACTAGCGTGTGAGATGAGTGCAATTCTGTGGTAGTTTGAGCATTCTTTGGTATTGCCTTTTTGGGGATTGGAATGAAAACTGACCTTTTCCAGTCCTGTAGCCACTGCTGAGTTTTCCAAATTTGCTGGCATATTGACTGCAGCACTTTCATAGTGTCATCTTTCAGGATTTGAAATAGCTCAACTGGAATTCTATCACCTCCACTAGCTTTGTTTGTAGTGATGCTTCCGAAGTCCCATTTGGCTTCATATTCCAGGATGTCTGGCTCTAGGTGAATGATCACATCGTCATGATTTTCTGGGTCATGATGATCTTTTTTGTACTGTTCTTCCATGTATTCTTGCCACTTCTTCTTAATATCTTCTTCTGTTAAGTCCCTACCATTTCTCTCCTTTATTGTGCCCATCTTTGCATGAAATGTTACTTTGGTACGTCCAACTGATAATAAAAAAAAAAGAAAGAGGAGATGTCTTTATTCTTTTTTATTCATTTCTTTAAAGATTAAAGAAAAATTATTTCCCTTTGTGATGAGAACTCTTAGGATTTACTCTCAACGACTTTCCTATACATTGTACATAAGTTCTATTTATAGGTATTATGTGTTACATTGAATTCCAAGTATTTATCTTATAATGTAACACATAATACCTATAAATAGAACTTATGTACAATGTATAGGAATGTTATACCTTCAAGGTTTATCCTTGTTGTCATATATGGTAGGATTTCCTTGTTTTTTTCTACAGCTTGATTTTTTCGTCATCCATCAATAGATTCTTGTTTCTTTTTTTTTAATTTAATTTTATTTTTAAACTTTACATAATTGTATTAGTTTTGCCAAATATCAAAGTGAATCTGCCACAGGTATACATGTATTCCCCACCCTGAACCCTCCTCCCTCCTCCCTCCCCATACCATCCCTCTGGGTCATCCCAGTGCACTAGCCCCAAGCATCCAGTATTGTGCATGATTCTGGATTCTTGTTTCTGTATCTTAGCTATTGTTAGTTAATGATGCTTTGAACATGTGGTTTCAGATTTTTTTTTTTTTTTTCAGTTTAGTGGTTTTATTTCCTTTGGATAAATATCCAGTAGTAAAATTCCTGGATCGTATGATAGTTCTGTTTTTATTATTCGAGAATACCCCTTCCTATTTCCCCTAGTTGCCATACCAGTTTACCATCTCACCAACTGTGCACAAGAGTTCCCTTTTCTCCACATTCATGCCACTATTTGTTATTTCTTGTCTTTTTGGTGACGGTCATTCCGACAGGCATGCGGTGATATCATATTGTCATTTTAATTTGCATTTTCCTAAGGAGCATCTTTTCATGGACCTGTTGACCTTTTGTAAATCTTCTCTGGAGAAATTTCTATCATCTATTCAGGTCCTTTGCCCATTTTTTTTTTTTTAATTGGCTAAGCTTTATTTTATTTATTTATTTTTTATTTTTAGGATCTTTTTTTTTTTTAATTTTTAAACCTGAAACACTGTATTAGTTTTGCCAAACATCAAAACGAATCTGCCACAGGTATACATGTGCTCCCCATCCTGAACCATTTTTTAAATTGAATTATTTGGCTTTTTTTTTTTTTTTGGTATTGAGTTGTTTCAAATATTGATATATTTTGAATTTTAACCCTTTATCAGATGTATGGCTTGCAATTTTTAAAATATTCCATAGATTGTCTTTTTGTTGCTGGTTTCTATCGATATTCAGAAGGTTTTTTTTTTTTCCCCCTTTATTTATTTATTTATTTATTTTTGTAGCATATTTTCTTTTTTTTTTTTAATTTTATTTTATTTTTAAACTTTACAATATTGTATTAGTTTTGCCAAATATCGAAATGAATCCGCCACAGGTTTTATTTGATGTAGTTTCATTTGTTTATTTTTTATTTTGTTACTTGTTTTTTAGACATTACATACAAAAGATCCTTACTAAGACCTATCTCAAGGAGTTTTATTTCTATGTTTTCTTCTAGGAGGTTTAGATTTCCTTCTTCTAAGAGGTCTTACATTTAAGCATTTATTTATAGATAAATTTTTTGAGTGATGTAAAATATAAGTCCATTCTTTTATATGTGAATATCCACTTATTCCAGACTATTCGTTGAAATGACTATTTTTTTTTCTCCATTAGTATTCTTGGTTCCTTTGTCAAATATTAGTTGTTTGTGTGTGTTTGAGTTTTTTCTGGGCTGTTAATTCTGTACCATTGTATATTTGTCTGTTTTTATGTACCATCTCATTTGATGACCATGCCTTCATAGTTCAGTGTGAAATCAGGAAGTATGATGCCTCCTGCTTTGTTCTTCTTTCTCAGGGTATCTTTGACTATTCAAGGTCTTTTGTGGTTACATATAAACTTTAAGAGTATTTTTTTTCTACTGCTGTAAAAAATGGCATTGGAATCTTGATAGGAATTAGGTTGAATTTATAAATGGCTTTTGGTAGTATAAATCTCCATTTCTTTATCAGTACTTTAGAGACTATTAATTATCTCATAGGACTGTTGTAAGAAATAGGGGCAAATTGAGAAATTTAGAGGCCTCAAACACTGACTTGTTTATTACATTTCCTCATATGCAATTCAAAAATGAAAATATTTCTAAACCATTAATTATGATTTATGAAGAGAGTTCAACAAAGTTTTTATTTTCCCTATGGTAAAATTGTATGCCATTTAAAAAATATGACATATTAAATAATTTCCCTATCCTCTTTTGGGAGGAGGTCATTCAAGAATTGCTGGTGCCCTAAGTAAGCACATGTTTGTTTCCCTGGTAGTTCAGATGGTAAAGAATCCGCCTGCAATGTGGGAGACTTGGGTTTGATTCCTGGGTTGGGAAGATCCCCAGGAGAAGGAAATGGCAACCCACTCCAGTATTCTGGCCTGGAGAATTCCATGGACAGAAGAAGAACCTGGTGAGTTACAATCCATGGGGTCGCAAATAGTGGACATGACTGAGTGGTTTTCACATTCATATTCAAGCACACTTACATTTCTTATAATATTCATTGCTGGTGGTGATTAAAATAAGCCTTGCATATAAAACACTTAGCAATAAATAACTGAATTTTACATTAATGATTATAATATTATTATTGTAGTGTTATTAGTCTTTCAGTTACGTTCAACTCTTTGCAACAACATGGACTGTAGCCTGCCAGGTTCCTCTGTCAATGGAAATATCAAGGCAAGAATATTGACATGGATAGCTATTTGCTTCTCCAGGAGATCTTCCTGACTCAGAGATTGAACCTGGGTCTCCTGCATTGCAGGGAGATTCTTTACTGTCTGAGTCACCAGGGAAGTCCTACATTAATGATTAATTTCTTTATATTGTGAAGTTTCATGTGATCTTATAATAATAAGTAATTAATGCATAGGCATATAAATAAATATTATGGGTGGAAGTGTTTAAATGGAGTTCTGTTTTTTAAAATTTTCAGAAAAGCTTCTCATGTTAACAGGTAGAATAGAGTTTCTGTTAAAACTGTAAATTTGGTAGAAAAATATTTGTTTTTAAATCAAAAGAATTTTTAAAGGTATTGAGAAATGGAAAAGGACTCATGACATTCTAAAGGGTCAAATCTGTCTTGAACCTCTTTTTAAAAATGCAAATTTATTTTTTTTTCTTTTTAACCTGATGACTTGAACAGCTTGGTTAAAGATAGAAGGGTTATTTTATAAATGTAGAATAAGTTGTAACAGTGATGTACAGAGTGACCAAAACACACATTACTCTGCATAAAAAGGAATTAAATGCAGAAAAAATGGGAAAGTTATAATTTTGGAATGGCCAAATTCATGTACCTTTAAAGTAATTTACTTCAAGAAAAAGCTATTTCATTGTAATATTTTTTCAGAAACAGGAGAAAATAGTCTTAATTCAAACTTTCAGGACCAATATCTTTTTCGGCTGTGTGTTCTTTCTTTTCAGCAAGGCCTTTTTGTTTTAGCACCCTTATTTAAATAAATGTTTTTTTAAAATTGTTGATGCTGTGTATTTTCATTAATTCTTACACTAACTTCAATAATTCATCAATCTATATGTAATAGTATTGAGTATCTATTATATACTCATCACTAGGCTAAGCACTAGAGATTAAAATGTTGAATGTAACAGACATGGTGCCTACCCTCCAAGATAATAGTTCAAACAGGAAACCAAAGTATAATGTGATTAGGGTTGTGATGGAGGAAGTCCCATGTGCTGTGACTTCACATGAGAGGACTCCAGTAAAAACAGTCTATGTGTGTGGAGATCAGGGGATAGAATGGGATTGCAGGTAGAATGCTTCATGGAGTTGTGCCTCAAATGAGATGTAAAGCGTGATATATGAAATTTTGGGGGAAAAGTGTTCCAGATTTAGGGGAAAAAACTGTGAAAAGGCCCAAAGGCAAATGAGAGCAAAGAGGTAAATGTGAAGAAGAATGAAATTTAGAAGTTTATTAAGAATCAATTTTCACAGAGCCCTGTATGACATTTAATTGGCTTTAGATTTGATTCTGTGATCAAAGGGCAGCTGTTAAGACTTTTCATTAAAGTACTTCAATTAAATGTTTAATTGATTTTTAAAAAAATTATATACTTAAAAATATTTCAAGTTTTTAAAGTAGTTATAGGGATTAGATAGGTTTTAGGTAGGATCTTATTCTTGTTTATTTTATTTATTTTTACCATTTAAAATATTTACAATATATTATTTTATATATAAATATTAAGTGAAGAATAGATAAAACTTCAAAAGAGATATGGCTTTCCTTTTTTTTTTTTTTTACTTTGAAGGCTTTCTAAGATTAGGTCTTTGTAGATTGGGAGGAGTGATGTTGCTATAAATATTAAAAAATTACCTGGACATTTCAGATCAAAATATATATATATATATATATATATATATATCTGCCTGTGATGCAGGAGACCTGAGCTTTATCCCTGGGTCAAGAAGATTCAAGAAGATCCCTGGAGTAGGGAATGGCTATGTGGCTACCCACTTCAGTATTCTTACCTGGAGAATCCTCATGGACAGAGGAGCCTGGTAGGCTACAGTCCTTGGGGTCACAAAGAGTTGGACAGGACTGAGATTCTGATTGAATTAAGTTCAACTAATATTTCAAATAGTTTGTTGCATTGCTCATCAGTCTAGAAGTTAGGGCTCACCTTATGCAGGGATGGAGTAGTCTATTACTTATCTAGTTTGATTCAGGGGCTAGAAAACTTACAAAGCTTAAAATATCCTTTATTGGAGTGCTGTGGAAACCCAAATACTTACTCTGGGTATTACCCAAATTCTTAGTCCTTTTGAAGATTTAATTGAAGTATTTTACACATGTAGAAAAGTCCATTACATTAGGATCACCATTACTATAGGACACCATTGGCTTATAATATGTAATGTGTTGTGCTGTGTTTGGTCACTCAGTGGTGTCTGACTCTTTGCAATACCATGGGCTGTAGCCCGCCAGGCTCATCTGTCCATAGTGATTCTCCAGGTAAGAATACTGGAGTGGGTTGCCATGTCTTCCTCCAGGGGATCTTCCCAACCCAGGGATTAAACCCAGGTCTCCCACATTGCAAGCAGATTCTTTACCATCTGAGCCACCAGGAAAGCTCATAACATGCAATGGGTGGTGTCAATTGAAAGCAAAACACCAGAAATAATCTCTCTCTCTGTCTCTCTTTAGTTGCTAAGTCGTGTCTGACTCTTGTGACCCCATGGACTGTAGCCTGCCAGGCTCTTCTGTCTATGTGATTCTCCAGGCAAGAATAATGGAGTGGGTTGCCATTTCCTACCAGAAGTAATAGGGAAACTTAAAAGCTCACAAAGGAGTTATAAAGTCAAATTTCAAATATAGCACACCAAAATTATATTTGTTTCAAGGATACATATGTTATATGTATTTTCAGATTCAAAGTCAATTTAAATGCTATATATATATATGTGTGTGTGTGTGTGTATATATATATACCATTTATAAATAGCACTAGATGGTGATTACAGCCATGAAATTAAAAGACGCTTACTCCTTGGAAGGAAAGTTATGACCAACTTAGCATATTAAAAGACAGAGACATTACTTTTGCCAACAAAGGTCTGTCTAGTCAAGGCTACGGTTTTTCCAGTGGTCATGTATGGATGTGAGAGTTGGACTATAAAGAAAGCTGAGCACTGAAGAATTGATGCTTTTGAACTGTGGTGTTGGAGAAGACTCTTGAGAGTCCCTGGACTGCAGGGAGATCCAACCAGTCCATTCTAAAGGAGATCAGTCCTGGGTGTTCATTGGAAGGACTGGTGTTGAAGCTGAAACTCCTATACTTTGGCCACCTAATGCAAAGAGCTGACTCATTGGAAAAGACTCTGATGCTGGGAGGGATTGGAGGCAGGAGGAGAAGGGGAGGATAGAGGATGAGATGGCTGGTTGGCATCACTGCCTCGATGACGTGAGTCTGAGTGAACTCCGGGAGTTGATGATGGACAGGGAGGCCTGACATGCTGCGATTCATGGGGTCACAAAAGTCGGACATGACCGAGCGACTGAACTGAAAAAAAAAAAAAAAAATATATATATATATATATATATATATATATATATATATATGCAGTTTTAAAATCCTGTGCTGCTGCTGCTGCTACTAAGTCGCTTCAGTCATGTCTAACTCTGTGCGACCCCATAGACGTCAGGCCACCGGGCTTCCCCGTCCCTGGGATTCTCCAGACAAGAACACTGGAGTGGGTTGCCATTTCCTTCTCCAATGCAGGAAAGTGAAAAGTGAAAGTGAAGTCACACAAGAAAAATGCACTTATGTAAAGAATCGTTAAATGTAGAAGACTACTTTTGTAGCTGTGCTGTAAAGAGTAGCTCTTCAGAATGTTATGTTTAAAAGTTAAAAGCCCTGGAAAAGTTAGCATAAAGCACTACTGTGAAGGGCTGTTTAGGAGGAAAGAAGAATATCATCCCTGAGGATTTTTATGTTCTGTAATAGAATAGTCACCAAAAAAAAAAAAAAAAAAAGGATGGAGAGAGACAGAGAGAAACAAAGATAATTTTTCCTTATCTCCCCCTACCTTTTTTTTTTTTCCTTAAGGTCTGAACCAAAGTATGTTAGTGGAATTAGCAGAATATATCTTACTGAATCTGAGTATTCTGTATGTGTCCCATAATTATATGGTGACTTTTACTTTTCAAATGAAGTAGGACTTATGTCACCAATGAGTTCATATTTTATAGTGTCTTATTTATTTGAGGACAGTGTGTTTGTGCATATGTCTGTGTGTGTGTATATGTCAACTTTTACAGCAGTACAAACAATTATCTTGAGTAGCAGTATGATTACATTGGAAGTACAGTTCTTTAAAAGCTGATGGACAACTGTTTTCCTCTTTAGCCTTGTTTTGAATCAATGGAATACTCTGGTGAAATCAAATTATAAAGAACTTGCTTTTGATTAGTATTTTAAAAAGTAGAATATTTCTGCTTGGCACAAGTTTAACAATACAATCAATTTCCATGATTAAAGTGTAAGGGGAAACTGAAAACATCTGCAAATGTTCTATTAATTGACTATTAAGTACATGTATATTCTGAGGGGAGCTGGGATATTTTCCCCATAGTTCTAAGTAGTTCTGAGTATCTGGCCTGCTAGACAAGAACAAGGGACAGATTCCCTTGGACTGGTAGGAGATAGAAAATGGTACTGATTCATGGGTACAGTTATAGAGTAAATTTCAGAACTATGACAGTAAGAGATATTTGTTAGTGAAAATTTGTTAGCAAGGAAGGGTGCTGAAAGCAGAGGAAGAGCAAATAAAACAAACATCACATATAGACGATAACTGAATGTTATAGTTTTTCTGTGTTTCGTGAAACTTTGTTTCTTCATGAATCATGGTCTAAAATTTCTTTTTGGGATAATCTGGGTTAATCCCATTAGCCTAGCACAATCTGTTTCCCATTACACATATGTACTTTTTTTCATTCACCCACATATTCATTCATTCATTTCATGATTTTTCCATGGGCAGTCATCCATGGGAAACAGTTTTTTCTAGGATGAATCTCAACTCTGTATGCTGCCAAAAAAATCTCCTAGGTATAGAATTATTCTTTTTTCAGAATGTTAAGCCATACTCAGTTTTCTGGTATATTTACAAAATAAATTAATGTGAATTATTTAGAATCAGGTCCCTGGATATAATCTAAGGGTGGGTATACAGTTATATATAGAAAAGAAATTGAGACAATTTACAGCATTATAAAAATGCCCCTTTCAATTGTTCACAGGGTTTCTGGATTCATATCCAATGTACAGATTTTATGTACAGAATCCTAATTGGTTGTGATAATGAAGGATAAACTGATCAATCAGCTACTGTTTATTAGTACTTACTAATATTATAAGTGACCTTATGTCCTTAACTAAAACATTTTTACATTAACATGTGAACCAGATCAGAGATTCAGTCACTTTTTAGACCAGTAATTGCACTAAACAGTTCTCTCTTTGTGACCAAATCATAATTTTCAGTCTTCATCTACCATAATCCTCTGAATATTTGAAACTGGTGACCTCATTCTATTTGGAACACTCCATGAGTTTCCACACACCAGAACACATTTTTGGCCTACACCTAAATTCCTTTCACAGTCTCCTCTTTTCCATCTGTGCCATACAATTTAGTTGTTCTTGGAGGTGCTGTTATAAGCCCTATTTTATGATTTTCCTATGTATTTTCTCTGTGGATCTCAGCTACTCTCACTGCTTTTCTTCAGCTAACAGATATGTGCAGATGATGACACAAATTTTCGTGCTCAATCTCGCTCTTGAGCTTTTATATATTAGTACAATGTAACACAATTACAATTAATACAATGTATTGTTAAATATTTCTACCAAAAATGCACCTTGAGGACATCAAACCCAACATCCAAAACCAAACCTAACTACTCCTTATACGTCACTTCATTTTCCTCCCTTATTCTCTATCTTGTCTTCCCAAATCCTGAGAGTCTTTCTTGATTTCTTTATTTTCTGCCTCTAGATGCAATCAGTCATATGTATTCATTGCATTTATCCACTTCTTTCCTTCTAAATTCATGCTTCAGGCCTCATATTTAATCCTGGATTTTATATTCACTTCAATAGATTCTAGCCTTGCCCTCCATCCTATTTTCCCCCGTATATATTAGTAATCATTCTAGTATTTAATCTGATTAATTTACTTGCTTGTAATTGTGTGCTTGGCTCTGTTTATTTTCTCTAACATGCATTCAAGAACTTTCATGATTTGGTCTCTGCTTATGCCTGTTTTATCCTCTGCCCTCTCTACTTACTCTATGGTCTTGTTACACCGAGTATTTTGCAGTCTTATGAACAAGCATACCCTTTCTGGCTACTTGGACTTCGCATAGGATTTTTGCTGTGATATTTCTTTTATTCCATTTCTTCATGTGACTAATTCTTACTCAGTTTTGAGCTTTGATTTAAGGAGTAACTCCTCTGGGAACCTAGACTATCTCTCTTGGTACCTCCTAAGAAGAGTTCTAGAACCTTGTCCTTATCTCTGTATTAGCAATTGCAGGCATGACACATTACTATAGAATTAAACCCAGTGATTCCCAATGACCTAGGGGTATAGACTGGTGAGCAAAGAATGAGGTAAATTTCAGTCCTATTCCCTAGCTCCTCTGAGAGACTGCAGAGAGTATTGTAGGACACAGTTGGTACAACCAACGACACACTTTGGTCCTAGTATTGCCCAGTAGAGCTGGCACAAAGTACATATCTAATTTATGATAGAGCAATTAAAGCAGTTGAAGGATCAGCCTGAGTTTTTTTTTTATTTTAATTAATTTATTTATTTTAACTGGAAGACAATCATTTCACAACACTTTGGTGGCCCCCGCCACATATCAACATGAGTCAGCCACAGGCGCACATGTGCCTCCCCTCATTCTGAACCCTTTCCCACATCTCTCCCCACCCCATCCCTCTGGGTTGTCCAAGAGCACTGGCTTTGAGTGTCCTACTTCATGCATTCAACTTGCATGGGGTTATTATGAATTATACTGATTTATTTTTAGTGACTTCAGAGTTGTTTTCATTACCATTTCAGGTTACTTTTGGTGTTTGTTCCATCAGATCCTACTAAGAATAAATAACCTGAAATGCAGCTCTACTAAGGTAAATGTAATCAATAATCTTGAATTTATTTGAAAATGCTAATTATCTGTCAGTCCTCTTATAGATTGAACACATCTTCTGGATTATTAAATGTTAGAAATACTGTGAAGCAGAAGTTATCAATACAGACAAAAAAATTAGAGCCTTCTTTGGATAATTCCACCATATAAAATTCCCAGTGCTGTTGTAACAATGTAACACAAACTGACTAAAAAAAAAAAAAAATTATTCTCTCAGTTTGAAAGCCAGAATTCCGAAATCAAGGGACTCACAAGTCCATTTTCTAAGGGAGCAAACTTCCTTGTCCTGTCCTAGCTTCTGATGGTTGCTGGCAATCCTTGGCATTCTCTGGCTTGCAACTGTGGAACTTTATTTTCTACCTGTCATCACATAGCCTTTTCTTCTCTGAACTTAAAATGTCTTTACATGACTTTTTTTTTTGGTAAGGATCCCAGTTATTGGATTTAGAGTCACCCTAACACAATATGACTTTATGTTAACTTGATTACATCTGCAGTGACCCTATAAGATTCACTTTGAAAATGGAATGAATACTTATCTTGGAGGACAGTGGGTCTGAACCAATATGGTTCTTTTACTCTGCAACGTTCTTTGATTCATTTCTCATCTAACTTCTCCACTTATCCACTCATGATACTACCTAGGCAAAAGAAAGAGGCCCCTTTATCTTTGAACAATCCCTCCGTATCCTCTTATACTTTGGCCAGCTTCCAAACCCAGCTCTTACTCTTTTATAATTCCCAGTATCCTTTCATGCCAAAACTTGAAAATTGAGCTCTCAAAATATGTATTGGTTTGTACTCACTGTTCTCATCCTCTCTAAAACCACTTAAGTCAGATGTCTTCTCCCTCCTGCTATGGTGTTCAGTTCAGTCACTCAGTCGTGTTCAACTCTTTGTGACCTCAAAAACTGCAGCACGCAGGGCCTCCCAGTCCATCACTAACTACCAGAGTTCATCCAAATCCATGTCCATTGAGTCAGCGATGCTATCCAACTATCTCATCCTCTGTTGTCCCCTTCTCCTCCTGTGCTCAATCTTTCCCAGCATCAGAGTCTTTTCAAATGAGTCAGCTCTTCGAAACAGGTGGCCAAAGTATTGGAGTTTCAGCTTCAACATCAGTCCTTCAAATGAACACCCAGGAATGATCTCCTTTAGGATGGACTGGTTGGATCTTCTTGCAGTCCAAGGGACTCTCAAGAGTCTTCTCCAACACCACAGTTCAAAAGCATCAATTCTTCAGTGCTCAGCTTTCTTTATAGTCCACCTCTCACATCCATACATGACAACTGGAAAAACCAGAGCCTTGAGTAGACAGACCTTTGTTGGCAAAGTAATGTCTCTGCTTTTCAATATGCTATCTAGGTTGGTCATAACTTTCCTTCCAAGGAGTAAGCATCTTTTAATTTCATGGCTGCAGTCCCCATATGCAGTGATTTTGGAGCCCCCCAAAATAAAGTCAGCCACTGTTTCCACTGTTTCCCCATCTATTTGCCATGAAGTGATGGGATCGGATGCCATGATCTTAGTTTTTCTGAATGATGAGCTTTAAGCCAACTTTTTCATTCTCCTCTTTCACTTTCATCAAAAGACTCTTTGGTTCTTCTTCAGTTTTGGCCATAAGAGTGGTGTCATCTGCATATCTGAGGTTATTGATATTTCTCCCGGCAATCTTGATTCCAGCTTGTGCTTTTTCCGGCCCAGCGTTTCTCATGATGTGCTCTGCATATAAGTTAAATAAGCAGGGTGACAATATACAGCCTTGACATACTCCTTTCACTATTTGGAACTAGTCTGTTGTTCCATGTCCAGTTCTAACTGTTGCTTCCTGACCTGCATATAGGTTTCTCAAGAGGCAGGTAAGGTGGTCTCATATTCCCATCTCTTTCAGAATTTTCCACAGTTTATTGTGATCCACACAGTCAAAGGCTTTGGCATAGTCAATAAAGAAGAAGTTTTTCTGGAACTCTCTTTCTTTTTTGATGATCCAGCGGATGTTGGCAATTTGATCTCTGGTTCCTCTGCCTTTTCTAAAACCAGCTTGAACACCCGGAAGTTCATGGTTCACGTATTGCTGAAGCCTGGCTTGGAGAATTTTGAGCATTACTTTACTAGCATGTGAGAAGAGTGCAATTGTGCAGTAGTCTGAGCATTCTTTGGCATTGCCTTTCTTTGGAACTGGAATGAAAACTGACCTTTTCCAGTCCTGTGGCTGCTGCTGAGTTTTCCAAATTTACTGATGTATTGAGTGCAGCACTTTCACAGCATTATCTTTCAAGATTTAAAATAGCTCAACTGGAATTCTATCACCTCCACTAGCTTTGTTCTTGGTGATGCTTTCTAAGGCCCATTTCACTTCACATTCCAGGATGTCTGGCTCTAGACACACTCACAGACATCTCTAGATGGTGTGAGTGATCACACCATCATGATTATCTGGGTCGTGAAGATCTTTTTTGTACAGTTCTTAATGGCAACCCACTCCAGTATTCTTGCCTGAAAAATCCCATGGATGGTGGAACCTGGTAGGCTATAGTCATGGGGTCACAAAGAGTCGGACACGACTGAGCGACTTCATTTTCACTTTCACTTTCTGTTTATTCTTGCCATCTCTTCTTAACATTTTCTCCTTCTGTTAGGTCCATAAAATTTCTATCCTTTATTGAGCCCATCTTTGCATGAACTATTCCCTTGACATCTCTAACTTTCTTGAAGAGATCTCTAGTCTCTCCTATTATATTGTTTTCCTCTATTTCTTTGCACTGATCGCCGAGGAAGGCTTTCTTATCTCTCCTTGCTATTCTTTCGAACTCTGCATTGAAATGGTATATCTTTCCTTTTCTTCTTTGCTTTTCACTTCTCTTCTTTTCATAGCTATTTGTAAGGCCTCCTCAGACAGCCATTTTGCTTTTTTGCATTTCTTTTTCTTGGGGATGGTCTTGATTCCTGTCTCCTATACAATGTCATGAACCTCAGTCCATAGTTCATCAGGCACTCTGTCTATCAGGTCTAGTTCCTTAAATCTATTTCTCACTTCCACTGTATAGTCATAAGGGATTTGAGTTAGGTCATACCTGAATGGTCTAGCGGTTTTCCCCACTTTCTTCAATTTAAGTCTGAATTTGTCAATAAGAAGTTCCTGATCTAAGCCACAGTCAGCTCCCGGTCTTGTTTTTGCTGACTGTATAGAGCTTCTCCATCTTTGGCTGCAAAGAATATAATCAATCTGATTTCAGTGTTGACCATCTGGTATGGTGAAACTGCCTTTAAGGTCATTGATGGCCTTTATGTTATTATTTCTGGTAGTTATTTCTCTATTTTCAATATCTGTATCTCTTAAGAGCATTTACCATAATTGTATGCTCTTGTTTTCTCTACTAACTCAATGGTCACTCTTTAAAATCTCTCTGGATTATTACTCTCCTCCCTCATAATGTAACAGGGCTTAGGCCTTGGTCTTTTTTCTTCTCACTAATTCACTCATATGGTGAGTTTTTCTATCTAATTTCTTGAAAATACCAATTATATGTGGATGACTCTCATATATATACATCCAATCCAGGCTTCTCTCTTGAACCCCATACATGTTTATCAACTGTCTATTTGATATTTTCACTTGAATATCTCATAAATATCTCAAAAACAGTATTTCTGCACTCTCAGATTGACAGCTTTCTCCTCTTTTATTCCTGAGTCTCCCCCCTTCCCCCCACAACCCCTAAAAGAAAACCAAAAATTATCCTGCTCTTGATACATTCATCCCAGATCTAATTTTGGACAACTCTTTATAGCTGCTCAATTCTAAGAAGTTTGAATCAGTGTAGATTCTTCTGTTTTTCTCACAACTTGCATACTGTCCGACAGGCATCAACATCCAAAGTATATCTTATATCTAACCCTGTTTCTCTCTTTCCTGCTGTCACCCTCCTTGGGGTCATCAACATTCTTCTCATAGATTACTTGAATAGACTCCTAAATAGCCTCTCTACTCCCCAACCCCTTGCTCTATTCTCAACAAAGCATCTAGAATGATCATTTACAAACAAATATAGTCATTACTCCTCTGAACAAACCCTAAAATTGTTCTACATTTTTCTGCGAGGAAAATTCAGAGCCTTTCCAATGCCTGAGAATGTAGTAGCTGATTTGGGCATCTTTTCATGTTATCCTTCTCTCTACTTTGCTGATTCTGCTCCAGTTACTCTTGTCTCTCTGCTGTCATACGGTCTTTGTACCAGCTATTCCTGATGTGTAGCTCAAACCTCCTCCAAGTCTTTATTCAGAATTCACCTTCTCAATGAGTTGTAATTAAAATTACACCATTCTCAATTCTCAGTTCTCTTTATCCTGATCTCTTTATATTTTTCCATGTTGTTTTGTCCTTTCAGTATGTTATAGTATGTGTGGTATTTATGTACTATTGTCTGCTAGAATGCTACATCTGTAAGAATAGAGAACTCTGTCTATTTTATTTAACTGTTCCAAGTAGCTAGATTAATGTCCTGCACATGAAAGATGTTCAAGTTTGTACTCTAAGTAAGTGAATGAATAAACTAGCAGCAATATAGTTAGTAGTCTCACAGTGGATGCCTGAAATCATGGTATTTGTTCATTTTATATTCATTTAGAAATAAGATTACAAAGAAAAATAATGTTGTTACAATAGTCACCCTCATTGTTGATAGTGATTCTCTAGATTCCTAGGGATTTTTTTACATTGTTGAATTTGATACATATCTATGTTATATAAGTATCTATAAAAAAGACCACTGGAATTTGCAAGATTAAGTAACTGGATCAGGCTTAAATAGCTTGTACAGTGGTAGACTCAGAGTCAACACCAGGTCTGTATGAGTTGAGATTCCACTTTAACCATTCTAAGATATTACCACTTCTAAAACCACTTAAAGAGAAGGTGGAAAGTATCTTCTATTTCCTCAAACACATATGTGCTCTTACATGTAGCTGAGTGCCATTTATTTATGTGAGACAGCTGCTCATCATCCAGCCCTGAATTTCTTAGTCTGGATTTGTTAAACTATCACTGATATTGTTATTGTGTATTTTTTTTTTTCCTGTTGTCATCAACTTCTTTTTAAAGCAATCTGTGACACGTTGAGAAATGCTTCTAGGAAATAGCTTTGCAACTCAACAATAGCACTTCAGAACTAAGTAATTTAATATTTCAGAGAGGAATGTACTGGATGCACCAATTTCCTCAGGGCTTTGTTTGGACTCACAGAAATGACAATGTGCTGCTCTGTAATAGGTCTTGAGCTTTCTTCACAATAGTCTTTTTATATCGGTGGCCCAGAAATCACTGTGACATTTGCCTTAAAGAGGATTCATTAACTCTGCCTTACTTATTTGGTCACTTTTTTAAAATGTAAGATGGCTTTCTGAAATAAATAATTTTCTTTCCTGTACATGGTTTTAGTCATATTTCTTATGAATTTGAGCTCCAATTCAGTTCCCATTTAAAAAAAAAAAAAAAACTTTTTTAGTTTATGTCTAGTGAGACTTCACATTCCTGGATAGAGAAGAAAAACCTAGCCTTTAATCTGATAGAATATCATATATCTAAATTCAATGAAAGCCATGTGGAGCTTCCCGGCAGAGAGACCAGAAGCAATAGAAAAGATTGAGGGAACTGTATTGTCACCTCAATTCAATTTCAAATGTTCACATTCTGAAGCACCCAGATTTTTAAAAAAAATCACTTTTTACAAGATAACACTTGCTAATTATAGCTTTCAAAACTAAAGAGGAAATGTTAGCTCAGGGAGAGAACTGACTGACAGTTGTAAATTTGGAGAATATTTGCTTAAGAAATGCAAGTCGGATAAATATACAACTTCTGTAGTAGAATTATTTACTAGTGATGCCTTAAGACAAGATGATTGAGAAATTCTTACATTTCTCAATTATAGCTTAATTATACAACTCAATGTAAACCTATATGCCTTTGTGGGATGAAAGGGGAGAACTGAGGTTGGGAATGCAGATAAATGACATTTTTCTCAAGAGAGCCAAAACTTTAGAATAGTTGTTAAACTGTTTTGATTAACTTGAGTCTTATATATCAAAAGCTGTGACTCTTTATGAATGCAATATTATTACTTAAAAACAGTAAAAGTTTGCAAACTTCCTGGGGAATTTTGATTCCATGTATCTTTAGTGTTTGGGCTCTGGAACTTGGGACCATTGGAAATGTAATTATTTTATCTATACAGACTGTGTTCTTTAGTTAAAGATTCTGTTTTTTATAATAAACTTGTGTGGTGGTGGGTAGTCATGTGTTGAATACCCTGCACAATAAATTTGTGTGGTAGGTAAGTCATGTGTTGAATATCTATTAACCTATATCCTGGGAACATATAGTCATAACACAAAAATCAGACATTAATATTATGCATATTTGAAGAAAAATTTCAGAAATGTAAATTCCTATGTATTTGTTGCTTTACTCAGAAAAATTTTCCCATATAAATGGGCAGCCTTCAGTTAATTTTGTATTTTATTATCTAGGGTTTCCAATCATATTTCATACCAATAAACAGGTATTGCTGAGTTTAGAAATATTTGATTGCTATATGTAACCTTCACGGGCTTCCCTAATGGCTCAGACAGTAAAGAATCTGCTTGCAATGGCAGGAGACTCAGGTTCAATCCCTGGGTTATGAAGATGCTGGCTACCCACTCCAGTATGCTTGCCTTGTGAATTCCATGAACAAAGGAGCTTGGCAGACTACAGTTCATGGGGTCACAGAGTTGGACATGACTGAACAGCTAACACTTTGACTTTTTCAAGCTTCACACACCTATATTCCAAAAAGTCTCCAGTGAATTCTTACCTCTGACATTTAGTTTTTCTAAAGTCAAAAAGAATTAAGGGGATATTTCTGAAATATTTAAATTCAGAAGTGAAGTGAAGTCGTTCAGTCGTGTCCGACTCTTTGCGACCCCATGGACTGCAGTCCACCAGGCTTCTCCATCCATGGAATTTTCCAGGCATGAGTACTGGAGTGGGTTGCCATAAATTCAGAAGTCAATGTCAAAACTAATAGTGATTTTCAGTAGGCATTTTATTAGGTACACACAAAGTTATTATTTGAAAGAAAAGCAGTTTAAAAAGTTGGCTTGTGATTACCGGTAGGGAAAGAAAGAAGGCAGGTAACTTGATATAATTTTCTTGTAAACATCTTGGTAAGTGGACCTCCTAGAAAAGATACAAATGGTGCTTGCCAGGAGGCTAGTACTTACCTATGAAATGCTTTTAGCAAGATGTTTACAACAAGCAAAAGTATTGTAGGAACTAATGAGACATGGCTTCCAGAAAATGTCATGTAAGCCATGTAACTGAGGGTATAAAATGGGTATGTTTCATAATAAACTCTCCTTACTCTTTAAGGTATCCCATAAACTTCATGGGACATTTCTTATATTACTCTGAGCCTGGGAGTGAATGCCTAGTGTTTACAGAAAGGACATGGTCATACAAAATTTTCACTGTCTCTAATTTACTTATACTCCTTGATTGCTTTATCTTTGAAGTTACTAGTAATGCTACTTTAGTAAGGTTTCTGATTTGTGTGAATTTGACTTTATTCAGTGTGACCCATTAATGTTAGCTAAGGAATCCTCAGCATTCACTTCTCCATTGATTACTAGTTCATATCTTCTATAGCAGATATGTGGTATTTTTTAAATAAAAAATTAACTTTGTATAATGCTAGTAGATAATAATTTAGTGAATCATTTAATAGCTCTTTAATAGATCTAGGACTCTGTTTCTAACAAATATGTAGATAGCCAGTGCTTCAGAAATTAATCCCCTGCCCAAATGTTGCTTGAGTATGAATTAGATACTTTAGAATGGGTTTTAACCCACACACAATTAGATCATTATTCTATTGATCATATAATATTAATAACATTATAGTTATTTGAATACGTTAAAGATCTGAAATACTTGTTTATTTTTAATAGAAAATTTTAGCTTATTATTGGTAACTTTCAACTGCATTTTTAATCTGCATAATCTTATCTTCTCAAAGCATGTAAAAGATTGAAACTCCCAAGCTTTCACTTCAAAAGCATAGAAATATTTTGGTATATTCTCTTTCAGATATCTGCTTATTTCTATTTATTTGTTGTAGCCTAATCTAACCAGAAGTATATGAGATATCTATATGAGAAATAAAGAGAATCTTTCAGTTCTCTTTCAAAATCCCAGAGAAGTATACAACCCAATGATCAGAGAGAAAACCCCAGACTGTGAATTCATTTCCCACCCAAACATAGAACAGACATTTAACTAAAAGCTGTATATATGAACAGTGAAATTAATGGGGAGGAAATTTCATGTAGAGTAGAAAATGAGAAATAGAAGTTGGAAAAGGGCATTAAGGAAGATTGCTCTTATGTCTGGTTCTGATGAGTCAAATCACTGTCATACTAAATTTATCTACTGAATTCTGTTGATGAGAGAAGTTTAATGAAATCCAAAGTCTAGGGCTTGAGAATTTAGACCCAAAAGTATAATTCTTCCATGAGAATAAGACATTATTTTGGAACAACTCAAGAGATATGTAATTGCTAGAGAGCTTACCGGGTAGCTTTTAATATAAATTCTGTGATGTGATGACTGACACGTATCAGCTTGTAGTTATACTAACAGATATTGCTGTTAGATATATATTAGCTCCTGGCCACCTCATGCGAAGAGTTGACTCATTGGAAAAGACTCTGATGCTGGGAGGGATTGGGGGCAGGAGGAGAAGGGGACGACAGAGGATGAGATGGCTGGATGGCATCACTGACTTGATGGACGTGAGTCTGAGTGAACTCCGGGAGTTGGTGATGGACAGGGAGGCCTGGCGTGCTGCGATTCATGGGGTCTCAAAGAGTCGGACGTGACTGAGTGACTGAACTGAACTGAACTGAATGTAACAAAAATATATAACTCACTTTACTTGTATTATAGTTAGTAAAAGAATTTCTAGAAGGAATATTTAATATAAGAATTTTAATGAAATCTTAGACTTGTGTAGGGGACTAAAATCAGAAGAAACATAAATTAACTTTACTTAAGGAACCTAGGAGAATAAATATAAATGTTTAATAAATATCAACAGGATGATCAGCTACTAAGCAAATAGATAAACATTCATAGGTTTATTAAGAAACTGCATGAACAGATATAGAGTGAAAATATAATTATCAACAGCTCCAAAATATAAAATTATATGCAATCATTTAGCAATAATGCATATTATGAGATTTATAAGAAGAAAAAATAATTTTTTCAAAGATATATCTACTTATTAAGGAGCTAGAAGTTCCTAGATGGAAATATTGTTGCTATAAAGATTTCTAATCTTTTTGAATTCATTTATAAATCTAATAATTTTCCAGTCCCAGGCCCCTTATGATTTTGTGGTGACTTGATTAAGTCATACTAAGGTTATTCTGGACGTGTAACTAGTTTAGACACATGTTGGCACCCCACTCCAGTACTCTTGCCTGGAAAATCCCATGGATGGAGGAGCCTGGGTAGGCTGCAGTCCATGGGGTCACTAAGAGTCGGACACGACTGACTGACTTCACTTTCACTTTTCACTTTCATGCATTGGAGAAGGAAATGGCAACCCACTCCAGTGTTCTTGCCTGGAGAATCCCAGGGATGGGGGAGCCTGGTTGGCTGCCATCTATGGGGTCACACAGAGTCGGACACAAATGAAGCAACTTAGCAGCAGTAACATTAAAATATATTCAGAAAGTTACAATAATTTTAAAGAAAATGAACTAATGAAATCCCTCTCACACACACAAAATTTGTAAGCATAGTATATATATATATATATTTATTTCATTAATTATATAATGAAAGTAGTCAAAAAATCAGTGGAGAAAAAGGGATTAGTTAGTAATTGATACTGGGAATTATAATAAACACTTGAAAAAAATTAAGTCATTTCTATATGTCCTTATACATGTAGATTTAATTCCAGAGGCATTAACATTTAAATGTAAAATTTGGATATATAGAAATTCTAAGTTAAAAACTGGTGACTTGTCTTCTTGGAATATGAGAGTCCTTTCTGTACATAACAGCAATGAAGGAAAACATCCAAAACAACAAACAACCCCAAGAACAGAAGTGAATCTGACTTAAAATTTTAAAAAATATTTTATTAATATGCATAATAAATAAAATAAAATGCAAAAACTAAAGTCAGAAAAAAGATCTACCTAAATAAATCATATCAAGAATTAATATTTTCATAAATGTGTTTGTGATTCAGTGAGAAATGCATCATAACTCCAATAGAATGATGATTCAAGCACATGCAAAGTATTCATAGAAAGAAATGCTATTTTCTGTTTATAAAAAAAATGCCCCAAATATGAACTTGTCAGTATAATTTTGTGTATTTTCATTAAATTTCTGTAATAAGACTCAAAATTATCAATGTAAGGCATATTAAATATAAAATATATGTTAATTTTGAATTATTTGTTTAACTCAGCAAAATATATTTCTTTCTTTACCCTTATATAAGATATTCACAGTGTTTTCTCCTCAAAGCTAGTGAACCAAGAAGATGCAATTGGCATATTTTTTCATCCAGCAATATTTTCACCTGAAAACAAACACATCTTTTGAGGCTATAATAAATTGTAAAAATTTTCAGAAGGTACTAGTAAGGCCTTTGACAGAAATATCTGTCTCAGTCAACACAACCTTACTTTATCCTTAATTGACTTGATTAAAGCAGTATATCTGAATCATTTTTGCATATATATTATTATGCTTGAGATCTTTAAATATATGTAAAATTGATACTGCTAGTTATTATAAACACGTCAGAGAAACAGGTATAAATCTGGCTCTTGCCTCTTTTCAGACATGATATTACTGTTTTAATTCCTTTGCAGTTTGTGAACAAGTATATGAGTTTACATTAAGCATAAGTATAAAAATTGCTACTATATTGTAATAATCTATAGTATTTATATACTGCATGTAACATATATGTTTCTGTGTACCTATCAAACTACAAAAGGTCAGAAGTACATATATCTTTCTTCTAATTATATATTTATTAGCATTAAACCAGACATAATAATAGTTCTTCACATTTGTAGTATGTTTTACATTAGTGACCTTCACAGTGATTAACCTCTAGAGTTAACTGTGATTGTATTAACTGAGGATTTCTCTAATTATCAGAGGAAAATGTTAAGGTTAGCAGAAGTTCTAAATCATAAAAATCCTGGGCAAAAGAGCTAAAATTCAAGTCTCCTTATTCTTAGTTTAGTGTTTGAAACTAATTTGTTGGCCAATTTCAAATAAAAGGTTTTATTTAATAATATTTTCATTTATTGCTATCTTTGATAGTAAGAAACTTAGCAGACTTACTTATTGAACTTCAAAGTGGTCTAATTTCTTTCCCATTGTTCCTGTTGTTGCTTGAATGTGGTAACTGGAGATCTAGAGATACATACAGACTGAAAGTGAGGGATGAGTAAAGGTATTTCATGCAAACAAAAGCAGAGTAGCAATATTTATATCAGACAAAAATAACCTATAAAATAAAGACTGTCACAAGAGACAAAAAAAGACACTACACAGTGATCAAAGGTTCAATCCCAAAAAAAGCTGTAACAATTATAAATATATACTGCTGCTGCTGCTGCTGCTAAGTTACTTCAGTTGTGTCCGACTCTGTGTGACCCCATAGACTGCAGCCCACCAGGCTCCCCCATCCCTGGGATTCTCCAGGCAAGAACACTGGAGTGGGTTGCCATTCCTTCTCCAATGCATGAAAGTGAAAAGTGAAAGTGAAGACACTCAGTCATGTCTAACTCTTAGAGACCCCATGGACTGCAGCCTACCCAGGCTCCTCCATCCATGGGATTTTCCAGGCAAGAGTACTGGAGTGGGGTGCCATTGCCTTCTCCTCAATATAAAAGGTAAATGTTAACAATCATAAAAGGAGAATTTGACAGTAACATAATAATTGTGGGGGACTTTAACAACCACCACTTTCATCAATAGGCAGGTCATCCAGGCAAAAAATCATTAAGCCTTAAATGACACATTAGACTGGATGAACTCAATTGACATTTATAGAGCATTTCATCCCAAAGCAGTGAAATACACGTACATGGAACATTTTCCAGGATAGATCACATGCTGGGTCATAAATTATGCCTTGGTAAATTTAAGAAAACTGAAATCATAGCAAGCATCTTTTGCAACCACAATGATATGAGAATATATAAATGATACTAAGAGAATACTATAGGCACCTAGAGGTAAATAAAATGGACAACCTGGAAAAAATGGACAAATTCTTAGAAAGCTACAATCTCCCAAGACTAAACCAGGAAGAAATAGGAAAAGTGAGCAGACTAATCACAGGTACTGAAACTGAATAAGTAGTTAAAAAACTCCCAAGAAACAAAAATCTGGGGCTAGAGGTGTCACAAGTCAATTTTGCCAAAAATGTAGTGAAGAGTTAACACCTATCCTTATGCAACTATTCCAAAAATTTGCAGAGGAAGGAATGCTGCCGAACTCATTCTATAAAGCTAGCATGACCCGGATATAAAAATCAGATGAATACATCACAAAAAAGAAAATTACAAGCCAATATCATGATAAACATAGATACAAATATCATCAGTAAAATGTTAGCAAATCAACTCCAATAATACATTCAAGGGATGGTTCATTGTGATCAGTGGGATTTATTTCAGGAATGCAAGTGTTTTTTAAATATCTGCAAATCAATCAATGTGATACATCACATTAGCAAAGTTAAGAATAAAAACCATATGATCATCTCAGTAAATGCAGAAAAAGCTTTTAATAAAATTCAACATCTGTTTATGATAAAAACACTTTCCAGAAAGTGGACACAGTGGGGTATACCTCAACAAAATGAAGACCAAATATTTAGCCTTGTGAGAAAGCATTTCTTATATCATTTATCCTCTCCAGGAGATTTTGTTGCATTCCTAGTATAAGTCTGGTACACTTTAGGTACAGAAGATAATGATATAAACAACTATTTATATTCAGAGATATTAAATGTTACTGAAGTCAGTCTTTAAACAAAAATATTCTGTATTTTTGCTACTAGCTATAATCATTGCAGGTGATTCAGAGGAGAAATACAGGATGTTATGAGAAATTGTAATAAAGAGACTAGGCTAATTTTATGTCAGAATGTTAATGTTGATTAGATATCAACCATGTGAATGAGATTTGGGGCTCATGAGATTTGGGGGATGGTGGGTAAGAGAAGGGAAGACTATTTTAGGCCATGGAAACATTGAAGCCCTAAAATGTGATGGGAAGCAGAGATTTCAAGAAACAACCAAAATGCCTTAGGTGTAACAAACAAAGGAAAATTTATGACAAAATAATAGAACATACATAGTTAAGGGCAATGTCTTTTCACAAATTTTATGTTTGGACATGGGTAGAAAAAAAGATATGAATAAAATTCACCCACTTGTACTATACAAGGATTAGATTGAGTTATTCCATAATCTGTTAGAGCACAAAGTTGAAGTTCCAAGTATGTACCAAGTGTTTCAGGGGCCATCTAGTTCTAGATCAGACATTGATCATAGGACCCTTTAGAAATGAGGTCTCTGCCACAGTCAACAGATGAGAAAGAAATACATTGACTATCCCATTCTTGCTTTAGCATAGATGAAAATAACCTTGAACTTTGGCAATGTCCCGAGACTTTGGCTATAATGAAAGGTTAGTGTCAATCTCAAGTTACTAGGAGATTGTCAAATCTAGGCCTGTTTTATGTGCCTATTATTGATTTTCAGTATGAGCTCAGTCTTCCATTCTTCCTCCTGACAGCCTGGCTGTTACTTCCCTTGTTAGATTATGAATTACTCTCCCCTATACCCTCATTTGAAATTGAAAAGAAAATCAAAATCCTACAGCAATGCTTAATTTGAAGGGCTCAGTTCAATAACCCTAAGATGGCCACTCACAAAAATGTCACTTTGTTATATTGATGTTTTTTTTCTGGACATCTGATTCCCCAAACACTCATCTTGGTTCACAGGTGAAACATTTATTCTTTGAAAGGAGAATGACAGTGAGAAGTGTTTGTCAGCTCTTTTAAAGCTGTGAGAAATGGTGGCCCCTACTTACCCCACTTGAGTATTTGAGTCACATGGGGAAGGTGAGGGGACAAACCTTAGAGAGATGTTATCTTGTGCTTTTTATCTTCACTTCATTCCTCAGCTCCCTTGGCTCTTCCTCTTCTAACACACAAAGCCTGTAGTTCCGAGTCATTTAATATTTCAAAGGAATTAATATTTTAGTTAGTGATGGACCAACCTACTAAATTGAATCTTGGCTTGTAGACTGATGGATTGAATTCAGTCCAGATGAACAGTGACCAGACTTATTGTTCTCTTGGGGGGAAAAAAAACCATGCAGACAAAAGCTGCTACATAAATTGAGTCCTGGTTATGCTCTCACCCTCAGGAAAGCATGCAGTCATCATTTCATTGGCACTTTTGGATAATAATTTTGTTTGTTTGTTTTTCAAGGGCATCATTTACAATCATTCCTTTCCAAGATCATGTGTTTATTTAGAAGACAAATCCATTTTTCCTCAGTTAGCCTCTAGTGAAAATGAGGGCATGTGTGAGATGGTGTTAACTTTCCACTCAAAACCAGTATTAATTGTAGAAAATTTTTCTCAACCTAACTTATGTTTAATTTCTTCTTTATTCCTCAAACTTCAGGCTAGAGGGGAGTCTGTAAACCTAGAGTTAACAATGAAAAGACTGATATTAACAATCACATTCCTTTTGTTCTTAGTTACTGGTGATTTTTCTTAATTTTTAAAGCTACCCCTAATTTTTAATTACATTACTATAACCACCTTCTAATATCTCTCTGTTTTGATCTTTCTTCTCTACTTCACTTTATTTATGACTGCTTTCTGTATAGGGTGACCACATGTCAATTTGCCTGGGATAAGACCTGTATTTGCCTGTTTCACTAAAAAAAAAAAAAAAAAAAAAAAAAACCCAAAAAACAAAAATCACCCTGATCTGGGTGATTAGGAAACTTATAAATATTTGAAAGGTCAAAAAGCGCAGACTTGACTGCTGGCACTAGAGCTTATATTACCAACTAGGACATAGGGCAGTGCTCTGAAAATCACACTGCCCCTACCACTGGGAAAAAGTTTCTGACTTGCTGGAGCTGAAAATTAGATGTTCTTGCTAGAGCCTCTTCTGCTGTAGCCACTGAAAGATGAATCTTGCTAAGTACCCTTTCCAGAATGGATTTCTTGCAACACCTGTTTCATCATGCTTTCAAACCCGAGTCTAACAGGATTGCTTCTGACTACAGAACCAGGAGACAAGGAAGACTGTGTGAGTGAGTTTAAACTTGTACATTTGTATAAGTCATGCACATATAACATGATACTCCACAAGCGTGAAAATTGTTTCAAACCTGGGGATTGAATAATAACAACAGTTCACTGTTAGAATTGTTCCAAATTTGTGTTTGTGTCTATTATAGATAGGAAAGGAGAAATCAGAAAAGAGTACAAAGAATGCAATATATTAGCTGTAATGTTTTATTTTTTTTTAAAGAAATGTCTAAAAGCAACAGAACAAACAGAAAGTCATGTGTAAACAGTAAATCCCTGCCTGTTAACAAAGAATCAAGATCTAATGTAAAGCTATGAGTTTGAATTTTATATTTCAATGGGTTAATAATAAAACTAGTTTCTATTTTGTTTTTTTGTAAAAATTCAGAGAAAACCACAAACTATTTCACAGAGTTCTTCAAGTAATTGACATGTCATGTACATATAAATTATAAAACTACTCTTGCCAATAGTTTGGATCCCTGAAAAGAAGGAGCCATTTGGGATTGATGCTCTTGAGAATTTTAAGGTAAATTCTTCCCTTCCTCAGGCTGACAACTCTCTTTGGCTTTTCAAAACAAATTTTTTTTCAGGTTTTGAAGAGTAGATGGCTTTGGGGGGAGTTTTATTATGAAACATGAAGATAATAAATCAAATATTAATAGTGTTAGATAATGATTTTAATACAAAAATTTATTGAAGTATAGTTGATTTACAATGTTGTGTTAGTTTCTACTGTATATCAGTGTGAATCAGTTATACAGGTATCTACTCTTTTTTATTCTTTTCCCATACAGATCATTACAAAGTATTGAGTAGAGTTCCTGTTCTTATTAGTTATTATATATATATATATATATATATATATATATATATATGTATAGTAGTGTGTTTATGTCAATCCAATCTCCCAGTTCATCCCTCCCTATGTTCCCCTTGGTAACCATATCTGTTTTCTAGATCTGTGACTCTACTTCTGTTTTCTAAATAAGTTCACTTGTACTGTTGTTAGATTCCACATATAAACAGCATCATGTTATTTGTCTTTCTCTTTCTGATCGACTTCACTCAGCATGACAATCTCTAGGTCCATTCATGTTGCTGAAAATGGCATTGTTCTTTTTTATGGCTGAGTACTATTCCTTTGTTTATATGTATCATAGATATACATTCATTCATTGATGGGCATTAAGGTTGCTTCCCATGTCTTGGTTGTTGTAAATAGTGCTGCAGTAAAGATTGAGGTGCATGTAACTTTTTGAATTATGGTTTTCTTAAAATATATGCCTAGGAGATAATGATTATTAAGGCAGACACTGCTAGATACCTAATTAATATCCATTTGCTCTTTTTTTTTATTGACAGAAATTGTTTGGGATGGCTATGTGCACAGCTTAAAAAAAAAAAAAAGGAACATTTCCCTACCTTTCTTCCCATTAGAGCTAGTTATGTGAGACAGTCTTTCCCAATCAGAAATAAATGGAAAAGAGACTTTATCCTTCAGGCCGTGGAGGAAGTAAAGTTGAGGCAGTGTGTAAAGGAGTGCCAGCTTTTTGTTTTAAAGTTTAATCATTTTCCCACTACAAAGCTTGGAAATTTGAATAAACCTGATGGGTAAGGAAAGCAGTAAATCACAGACATAAACTCTATGGATTCTATACTACCTATATGAATGGGAACTAATGTTAATGAGTAATGTTTAGAAATTATGAGGGCTTTGTTAATATGATTTTTGTTTAATGAAATCTGACTTGAATCTCAAGCTCTAAGCTAATGTACTTTCTTAGTTAAGAACATCAATCGCATATTCCAAACATTTGTTCAATGAACAGACATAAAAAAATGAAGCTAATACTGCTGTATATATTTTTGCATCTCCTTTACAACAAATATTTGCAACAACAATTCAATATCTGCAAACAGTAATGGATTGGGAAATTTGCCAGAAGTTCTCAATATCAATTGTTGCTTTAATCTGGCTTAAACCATGAGTTATTCTTCAGGTTTCAGCAGCCTCTAAATTATTGCTCCATTAAGGTCATAAAGCTAATACCATGAACATACTTTTACAACCAATAAATATGCTGTCTTGTGCATCATTTAGGACATTGCTGGAAGCATTTTCTATTTATAAAATAGCAAGATATTTAATCAGTATAAAGCAGTATCTCTCTAACATTTTTGCATATTGTTTTTAAAAAAGAATACACTATCTTGTGCTAGAATGTACTTCCTCATGGTGTTTTTTAAATTGTTTTCTCTCCAAACAAAGTCAGTATTATCACAGAATAAAAATTGTTTTTTTTTCTTAAGTAAATCTGAGTAACTCTAGTGCCATGACATATACTCTAGTCGTTTCAGCTGATGTTAAGCTGCATTAGAGTTTGATTTGGTTTTTAGGAAGATATATTTTGATGATAACTTCATCAAAATCTAGATGAAATATGAAAATTTAATGTCTGAGGACTCTTTCTCTATATTAATGTTCCATTTATAAATATGCTGTTAAATTTACATACAGTTCTCAACAATGGTGTTTTTATTGCTTTATAAGAAGTAGAAAACAAAATGCTGCTGCTGCTGCTGCTAAGTCGCTTCAGTCGTGTCTGACTCTGTGCGACCCCATAGACGGCAGCCCACCAGGCTCCCCCATCCCTGGGATTCTCCAGGCAAGAACACTGGAGTGGGTTGCCATTGCCTTCTTCAATGCATGAAAGTGAAAAGTGAAAGTGAAGTCACTCAGTCGTGCCTGACTCTTAGCGACCCCATGGACTGCAGCCCACCAGGCTCCTCCGTCCATGGGATTTTTCCAGGCAAGAGTACTGGAGTGGGGTGCCATTGCCTTTTCCAAGAAAACAAAATAGTGACTACCAAAAAGTTGCATATTATGGCGAAGGTACAGTAGAACCGTATTTCATTATTTAGGATCTGCATATGGCAAGATGACAGAGGATGAGATGGCTGGATGGCATCACTGACTCAATGGACGTGAGTCTGAGTGAATTCCAGGAGTTGGTGATGGACAGGGAGGCCTGGCGTGCTGTGATTCATGGGGTCGCAAAGAGTCGGACACGACTGAGCAACTGAACTGAACTGAACTGATGGCAAGATTGGGGAATATATGATGAAACTCATTTTCTACTGTAATATATCTAGAAACAAATTCCATATGGGTTTATTAGTTAAGCTTGTTTGCTCTTCACCTTCTTTCTACTTGCTTGTTTATTTAATTGATAAATCAACTTCTGAGATGTACCAAAAATCTACTGATGATAAACGTGCCAGTTTCTCTGTGCAAGTTCTATTAATATTTATTTGCTTTATAAATTTTAATGACTTACTAGGTTCATAAAATTATAAATTTATTATATTTTCTAATGAATTTAAAACCTTCAGTTTTATTAATGTGTTTTAATTCTAACTTATTACCTGGTACAAATATAGTTACACTAGTTCTTTTATATTAACCCTTGCCTAGAATACGGTTTTATTCATTTTTAATGTTTCTGTGAGTGTACTTTTTCTGAGGTTTTTATTAGCAGTGTCTTTCTCTATTAAAGCTGATTCAAAAAGAAATTGAAAATATGAATATACCTAGTATCCAAATCTGAAGCCCCATATCTAATTGAAATTGTTAACAAAACTTTCTTATAAAGAAAACTCCAGGCCATGATAATTTCATAGATAAATTCTATCAAAAGTTTAGAATAAGTAATATCAATCTTATAAAAAGTCTTTCAGAAAGTTTAGAAGGAGAAAACTTTTTCTAATTTATTTTATAAAGCCCAGTGAAGATACCCATTTCTAATATTATACAACAACAAGATTTTTATGGACATTACAATAAAATTACAAACCAATGTTGCTCAGTCACATTGTTACAAAAATACTCAGTTATATATATATATATATAATATATCATGACCAAGTGGGATTTATTACAGAAATGCAAAGTTCTTTATATATTAATAAGTCAAACAATGTAATTTACTATCCCAACTTAATTTGTATCTCAATATATGCAGACATATTGCTTGATAAAATTCTATACCCTTTCATGATCAAATAAATTAGCTAACCAGAAACTGATGACATGTTTCTGAATGTATTAAAGACACTTTGGATTGAATTATATTTCCCTCCATATTCATATATTGAGGCCCTCATCCCAAATGTGGCTATATTTCAAGATAGTCTTGTAGATTATAATTTAAGTTAAATGAGATCTTGAGGTAGGGCCCTGATCAGATAGGATTGATGTCCTTATTAGAACATAGAGGGACCTGTGTGTGTGTGTGTGTGTGTGTGTGTGTGTGTGTGTGTGTACACAGAGGAAAGACAATATGAGGACACAGAATGTACCAGCTATAAGCCAAGAAAAAGTCTTCATCAGGAACAAACCCTGCTGCATCTTGATCTTAGACTGCCTGCCTCTACAACTGTGAGCAAATAAGTATCTGCTGTTTAAGCCACCCAGTCTGTGCTACTTTGTAATGGCAGCCCAAATCAACTAATACAGCATCTAATAAGAGTCTACAATAACCTCATACTAAATGGTGATATTCAGGAAGGGAGGCGGTGAGGAGATACCCTTCGTCCAAGGTAAGGAGCAGTGGCTGTGCTTTGCTGGAGCAGCCGTGAAGAGAACCCACGCCCAAAGTAAGAGAAACCCAAGTAAGATGGTAGGTGTTGCAAGAGGGCATCAGAGGGCAGACACACTGAAACCATTCTCACAGAAAACTAGTCAATCTAATCACACTAGGACCACAGCCTTGTCTAACTCAATGAAACTAAGCCATGCCCTTGGGGCAACACAAGATGGGCGGGTCATGGTGGAGAGATCTGACAGAATGTGGTCCACTGGAGACGGGAATGACAAACCACTTCAGTATTCTTGCCTTGGGAACCCCATGAACAGTACGAAAAGTCAAAATGATAGGATACTGAAAGAGGAACTCCCCAGGTCAGTAGGTGCCCAATATGCTACTGGAGATCAGTGGAGAAATAACTCCAGAAAGAGTGAAGGGATGGAGCCAAAGCAAAAACAATACCGAGCAGTGGATGTGACTGGTGATAGAAGCAAGGTCCCATACTGTAAAGAGCAATATTGCATAGGAACCTGGAATGTCAGGTCCATGAATCAAGGCAAATTGGAAGTGGTCAAACAAGAGATGGCAAGAGTGAATGTCGACATTCTAGGAATCAGTGAACTGAAATGGATTGGAATGGGTGAATTTAACTCCGATGACCATTATATCTACTACTGCCGGCAGAAATCCCTCAGAAGAAATGGAGTAGCCATGATGATCAACAAAAGAGTCCGAAATGCAGTATTTGGATGCAATCTCAAAAACAACAGAATGATCTCTGTTCGTTTCCAAGGCAAACCATTCAATATCACAGTAATCCAAGTCTATGCCCCAACCAGTAACACTGAAGAAGCTGAAGTTGAACGATTCTATGAAGACCTACAAGACCTTTTAGAACTAACACCCAAAAAAGATGTCCTTTTCATTATAGGGGCCTAGAATGCAAAAGTAGGAAGTCAAGAAATTTGCCTGGAGTAACAGGCAAATTTGGCCTTGGAATATGGAATGAAGCAGGGCAAAGAAAATAGAGTTTGGCCAAGAAAATGCACTGATCATAACAAACACCCTCTTCCAACAACACAAGAACAGACTCTATACATGGACATCACCAGATGGTCAATACCGAAATCAGACTGATTATATTCTTTGCAGCCAAAGATGGAGAAGCTCTATACAGTCAGCAAAAACAAGACCAGGAGCTGACTGTGGTTCAGAACATGAACTCCTTATTGCCAAATTCAGACTTAAATCGAAGAAAGTAGAGAAAACCACTAGACCATTCAGGTATGACCTAAATCAAATCCCTTATGATTATACAGTGGAAGTGAGAAATAGATTTAAGGGCCTAGATCTGATAGATAGAGTGCCTGATGAACTATGGCATGAGGTTCGCAACATTGTACAGGAGACAGGGATCAAGACCATCCCCATGGAAAAAAAATGCAGAAAAGCAAAATGGCTGTCTGAGGAGGCCTTACAAATAGCTGTGAAAAGAAGAGAAGTGAAAAGCAAAGGAGCAAAGGAAAGATATAAGCATCTGAATGCAGAATTCCAAAGAAAAGCAAGAAAGAGATAAGAAAGCCTTCTTCAGCGATCAATGCAAAGAAATAGAGGAAAACAACAGAATGGGAAAGACTAGAGATCTCTTCAAGAAAATTAGAGATACCAAAGGAACATTTCATGCAAAGATGGGCTCGATAAAGGACATAAATGGTATGGATCTAACAGAAGCAGAAGATATTAAGAAGAGATGGCAAGAATACACAGAAGAACTGTACAAAAAAGATCTACCCGACCCAGATAATCACGATGGTGTGATCACTGACCTAGAGCCAGACATCCTGGAATGTGAAGTCAAGTGGGCCTTAGAAAGCATCATTATGAACAAAGCTAGTGGAGGTGATGGAATTCCAGTTGAGCTATTTCAAATCCTGAAAGATGATGCTGTGAAAGTGCTGCACTCAATATGCCAGCAGCTTTGGAAAACTCAGCAGTGGCCACAGGACTGGAAAAGGTCAGTTTTCATTCCAATCCCAAAGAAAGGCAATGCCAAAGAATGCCCAAACTACCGTACAATTGCACTCTCTCACATGCTAGTAAAGTAATGCTCAAAATTCTCCAAGCCAGGCTTCAGCAATATGTGAACCGTGAACTTCCAGATGTTCAAGCTGGTTTTAGAAAAGGCAGAGGAACCAGAGATCAAATTGCCAACATCCGCTGGATCATAGAAAAAGCAAGAGAGTTCCAGAAAAAAACATCTATTTCTGCTTTATTGACTATGCCAAAGCCTTTGACTGTGTGGATCACAATAAACTGTGGAAAATTCTGAAAGAGATGGGAATACCAGACCACCAGACCTGCCTCTTGAGGAACCTGTATGCAGGTCAGGAAGCAACAGTTAGAACTGGACATGGAACAACAGACTGGTTCCAAATAGGAAAAGGAGTATGTCAAGGCTGTATATTGTCACCCTGCTTATTTAACTTATATGCAGAGTACATCATGAGAAATGCTGGACTGGAAGAAACACAGGCTGGAATTAAGATTGCCGGGAGAAATATCAATAACCTCAGATATGCGGATGACACCACCCTTATGGCAGAAAGTGAAGAGGAACTCAAAAGCCTCTTGATGAAAGTGAAAGTGGAGAGTGAAAAAGTTGGCTTAAAGCTCAACATTCAGAAAACGAAGATCATGGCATCTAGTCCATCTACTTCATGGGAAATAGATGGGAAACAGTGTCAGACTTTATTTATTTGGGCTCCAAAATCACTGCAGATGGTGACTGCAGCCATGAAATTAAAAGACACTTACTCCTTGGAAGGAAAGTTATGACCAACCTAGATAGCATATTCAAAAGCAGAGACATTACTTTGCCAACAAAGGTCTGTCTAGTCAAGGCTATGGTTTTTCCTGTTGTCTTGTATGGATGTGAGAGTTGGACTGTGAAGAAGGCTGAGCGCCGAAGAATTGATGCTTTTGAACTGTGGTATTGGAGAAGACTCTTGAGAGTCCCTTGGACTGCAAGGAGATCCAACCAGTCCATTCTGAAGGAGATCAGCCCTGGGATTTCTTTGGAAGGAATGATGCTAAAGCTGAAGCTCCAGTACTTTGGCCACATCATGCAAAGTGTTGACTCAGTGGAAAAGACTCTGATGCTGGGAGGGATTGGGGGCAGGAGGAGAAGGGGACGACAGAGGATGAGATGGCTGGATGGCATTACTGACTCGATGGATGTGAGTCTGAGTGAACTCCAGGAGTTGGTGATGGATAAGGAGGCCTGGGTGCTGTGATTCTTGGGGTCGCAAAGAGTTGGACACAACTGAGCGACTAAAGTTAACTGAAATGGTGATATAATGATTATTTTCCCTCTAAAATTAAAAAGTGAGGCAAGGATGTTAATTCTTATCATTTTGATTCAACAGGAGATTGAAAGACCCTGCCAGTAAAATAGGAAAAGGAAAAAAAAAAAAAAAACAACAGAATTAAGGATTGTTTTTATTTGTAGATAGTAGATGCATTAATATTTTAAGTAATCATCTACAGTACTAGGACTAAAATGCTAGGACTAAGTATTAAGTAAATTTAGTAAGACTGTAAGAAACAAAGTTAGTATACAAAATTCAGTTTTATTTTTTATGATAGCAACAGTTGGAAGAAATATAAATAAACTAAATGATTTATAATAGCATAAAATTTTTCCTCACTACAAAAATAAAAGCTATTGTTGAAGTTAAGGACCTAAGTAGACGCATATGTACATCTCATGGATTGGAAGTTTCAGTATTGTTATCAGTTCTCCTCAAATTGCTCTATAAATTCTAAAATGCAATAAAAATCCCAGAAACATTTTAAATAAAATGAATAATTCTGAAATATATATGGAAATGCAAAATCTAGAACAGCCTAAACATTTTTGATGAAAGGTATAAAATTTGAGGATTTATACTACCTGATTTTAAGACTTACAAAGCCACTTTAATCAAGACATTGTGGGATTTATGTAAAGATAGACAAGTCATAAAAGTGGAGAGTCCAGAAATAGAGCTGCATATATGCAATTCAGTTGATTTTTGACAAAGCTTTTCAAGAAATTACACTACAAAAACTGGATAAACAAGATTAACTTCATGCCTTAACTCACACCAAACACAAAAATTAATTTCCATAGGATCATAGATTTGCATATGAAAACTAAAACCTTAAAATTTATGGATAAACATAAAAGAAAATCCTTATAATCATGGGATAAAGTAAGATTTCTTAGTACAAAAAACCAAACCAAAATTACTAACCTAACAGTAAAATGAAAATGTATGGATGAATTTCATGTTTGTAGAGGCCTAATCCATGTCAGCCATTTTTATGAAATGTGCACAGTTGAACTATTTACCTCAAATGGGGAAACTTGAAGGAAATAAACTCTCATCTGTCTCTGCCTGAATCTGGACCCAGATCCAGTAGTCACACAACCTTCATTCTGGCTTGCTCCCCTGAGTGTCTGTGCATCTTCATATGTATACCCCTAGAGACATTATTTTGATTTATACAGTGCTGAATTTTCCTATTTTCAGGTACCCTAGTGTTTGAAGTAGAAGGGGAATAACAAAGTATGAGCTCAGAAAACCTTCTTAACTAGAAGTTTCAGGAATATTTTTAGACAAATTACATGACAAAATCCAAAGTAGAAAATGAATAAGGCACATTCTCTTCTGTGGATAAAAGCACAAAAACCACTTGTAGCACAAGAGTGTGGTTCCTGGGAGAGTCACAGAGGCAGTGTGAGGGCTATGGTTGCTAGGTTCCTTGGAGGTAGCCAGATCAAGGGGTGGGGGCATAAGAAGAAAACAAAACACATTTGTCAATTTCATAATTTAGTCCAAGGCTGCCTTTTGGTCATTCAAGGCACTTTGCATCACTCAGATATTTGGACCACATCCCCATCAGCTGCCACGACTTTGAATCCAGAATGACAGCACAGATTATAAAATAAAAGCAAGCAATAACAGCCACCAAAGACAAGCTAATTAGTAAACAGCACTTTATACAGAACCTTTTTAGTGACTCAAAAATTAATACTGTTAAATTTAAAATGTTTGACTTCAGCCCCAAAGTAATATTTCTTTTATGCTATCAGAGTAATCAGTTGAATGATTTAAAAAAATATGTACTTTCTTCTACTTCAACAAGTTGGCATGCTGTTTCTGCATGCTGGCAGTAGAAAGAAAAAAAAAATCTCTAAGCTTTCCATGATCATAGGTTTTGGAGAAGAATGCTTCAAAACAACCATTTCTGAAGTAGGCTAAAAATATTTCCACTTACTTACTGTTGAATTTACATATCTTGGTAGAGACAAATATTACCAAATCACAAACTCCTGCCTTTGTGTTTTTTAAAAAGCAGGTAATGACCGCATTTTCTACTTGGTAGGTCTGGGAGTAAATTATACTCATTTGTTCCCCTTATCATTTTTATTCAAACTAAAAATAATGATTAAAATGAGCTAGTAAAGTGAACTTAAAGGAAAAGATTGGAAGGGGACGACTTTGCTGACGTGATGGAACATGTTCTGGAGTGTCCATATGTATGAGTGGTATAAGTTTTTTTGTTACTGTCATTGGGTGATGTAATACTTCTTCCAGAATATCTTTGTATAAATTTTGGTATGCTTATCGAGTGCCTGAACAAACAGGCTCAAAAATTTGTATGTGAACATCTCAAACTCTTTCCTCTCAACTGGATCTGGCTTTCCCTGGAGGCTGCCCCTGTGAGAAGATGGCATGTTGGAGGGGCCTGCTGTCCTCGGTCTGTCTCAATATTGGTATCAGGGCCCCTCTGCTTCTGGCAGCCTTGATTTGACATTTGCTAAGACCTCTTACTCCCAGAGGCCACAGTGGGGACCAGGGAAGCAGTAACCTGAAAACTCCCTCCTCCACCAGCCATGCTCCCTGCCCACGCCCCCATCCTCTCTCTGCTATGTGGATGCTGTTGTGATCACAGTTTGTATACTAAAGGATTTTATATTAGATAGGTTCAGTTGGCCCAAAAATTTTAAAAAAAGAATCACTTCATCTAAGAAAAATGCGATTTTAATACCCTTGTCCATGTAGGTCACTCTGAATATTGTTATTTTGTAAATGTCCTCTTGTGTGTGCATGCTAAGTAGCTTCAGTCATGTCTCAAGAGTTTTGAGATCCTGTGGACTATAGCCCACAGGGCTTCTGTGTCCATTGGCTTCTCCAGGCAAGAATATTGGAGTGGGTTGCCATGCCTTCCTCCAGGGAATCTTTCCAATCCAGGGATCAAACCAACATCTCCTGCTGTTTCTGTATTGCAGACAGATTTTTTTTTTTTTTTTTTTTTTTTAACCACTGAGCCCCTGAGAAAGCCCCAAATATCCTCTTACTTTGTCTTAATTTTTATATGGCAGCGGTGGAGGAGGGGGGTGGTGGTGGTGGTGGTATTAGTTTCCTACTGGTGTACTAATAAATAACCACAAGCTTAGTGACTTAAAAAACCTCACTCCTTTATTATTCTACATTTCTGGATGTCGGAGGTCTGGATGTATTGTTAGGGCTCTATAATCTGTCTGGCAGCTCTAGGGGAGAATCAGTTTTCTTGTCTTTTCCAGCTTCTCAGAACTGCCCACATTTCTTAGCTTGTATCCCAAACTCTGCTTTTTTTTTTTTATTATGACCCATATTGCTTCCCTCTTATAAGGACCCTTGTTAATAATAATTACATTGGCCCCATTAAGATAATCCAGAATAATCTTCTCATCTGAAAGTTTTTAACTTAATCACATCTACAGTGTCCTCTTGGCCTTGTAATGTAACATCTTTACAGGTTCTAGAGATCAGGATATGAACATATTTGAAGGGGAGGCATTATTTTGTCTAGAGTAGTCCCAGGTGGCTCAATGGTAGAGAATCTGCCTGCTAATGCAGGACACATGGGTTCCATCCCTGGGTTGGGAAGATACCCTGGAGAAGGAAATGGCAGCCCACTCCAGTGTTCTTCCCTGCATAATTCCATGGACAGAGGAGCCTGATGGGTTGCAGCCCATGGGGTCACAAAGAGTCAGACACAACTGAGTATACATGCATGCATTATTCTGTCTGCATGCAGAGGGTTCAATATTAGAGTATCTGTGACTACATTTTTAAAAATACAAAATATTTATTTTTAAATAAAACCAGTGAAGTATCAGAGAAGGCAATGGCAACCCACTCCAGTACTCTTGCCTGGCAAATCCCATGGACGGAGGAGCCTGGTGGGCTGCAGTCCATGGGGTCGTGAAGAGTCGGACACAACCGAGCATCTTCACTTTCACTTTTCACTTTCATGCATTGGAGAAGGAAATGGCAACCCACTCCAGTGTTCTTGCCTGGAGAATGTCAGGGACAGGGGAGCCTGGTGGGCTGCCATCTATGGGGTTGCACAGAGTCAGACACGACTGAAGCGACTTAGCAGCAGCAGCCCAGTGAAGTATAGATGTAAATCAATAATGAGGGAAATTAAAAAATAGCCTCTAATTTTACCATCTAGAGATAATCACCACTGATGAATCTGATATATCTTTTCAGATTATTTGTTGAGTACATACCTGCCCACACATGTATCTTATATAGATGGAAAGAAGTATTACATACTTACTATAACACTGTTTTTGATATAACAATACTATTTGGAGTATCTTTCATTTTAATAAATATTTGCTTTCAATATATTTACTGGACAGGTATTGCCATATTGTCCCTTTGTACATCTCTATACTTCTCAGCTCAATGGTTTAATGTGGAAATTTGTATTGGCAAATATTTACATCATTTTCTTGGACTAAATATCTAAACATAGAATTGCTATGCCATTTTATTTTTGAAAATTATTTTAAAATGCATAATCAAATTATTATTCACTAGTTGTATTTAAAGCACTTATTTTCTTGAACCATCCTGCATCTTAGTAATGTGAGTTTATTTTATCTTTGCCAATTAATTGGAAGAAAATTATATCTGAACATGATTTTAGCCTGATCAAATCATAACACAAACTGCTTGTAAGTCAAAATGTCAGAAAGTCCATAACAGGAACTTGGATGTAGATTGTGCAATTCCCACTAACAGAAGAGAAGAGATGAAAAATTCCATCCACTGATTTTTTCATTTGTGCCTTCATTCGTTCATTTAATTTTTAGTCTTTACAGATTCTTTGTTATTGTCAAGAGGCAGGAGATGTAGCAGTGAACAAGACTACCAAGGTCACTGTTTTTATGCTTATAATCCTGTGTCTGTGCATTTGTGTATGTGTGTGTGTGTATAGGAGGGTCTCAGACAATAAGCAAACAGACATCTAATTGAATGAAATAATTTCATATAGTGAAATGTACTGAAAGATGATAAAACAGGGTGGTGTGGCATACACTCTATTTAAAATGAGAGTAGAATGAATATGAAGTAGCCTGGTAGGTAGAGAGCTGGTGACTGAACACTAGGCAGAGAGTCTCTCTGGGTTACAAATGAGGGGACTGAAATGAGGTCTGTGTGGCTGGAGTATTACTCCTTGAGCTGGTTAGCACTGAAGGGCAGAGGACTTGGCATGGAGCCTTGCAGACCATTGTTTAAAAAAATGGACTTTCTTTTATTGCAATAAAAAGTGGGATTATAAGCAGCAAAGTATATGATGTAATTTATGACTGAAACATACCTTGACTGATACATAGAAAATGGTGTACTGTATTTCCAGAGAGAAAGCGGGAAGATCAGTTAGGAGCCTGTTTCAAATTGCTGCTGTATTGCTTTGGGGGAGTGGGGGTAGCAGTAGAGGTGGAAAAATCTGGTTGTTTGGGGATTTATCTTTGATCTATAGTGATATTCTTCTCTAGGCTAGGTACTATACTAAGGAACTGAAATAGGATTCTCTTGTTTTTTTTCCATACTCTTCATACTTCCATCTCCAAGCTGCAGAGGGTCTTCAGAATTCAGCTGACATTGATTTTAATGAAACAGAAACAGCAATGCTCTGAACCAGTAGTAGTCAGAGGGCTCTTAATGTGAATTAAGACCAAATAATTAGAAGAGTAAAGACAGCTCTGTCCTGTAAGACAGTTTTAAGAAACCAATCTTCATGATTTTCTTTTTCTTTTTCCTATTTCTGCTTGCTTCTTATGCTAAGTCACTTCAGTCACGTCCGACTCTGTGCGACCCCATAGATGGCAGCCACCAGGCTCCCCCATCCCTGGGATTCTCCAGGCAAGAACACTGGAGTGGGTTGCCATCTCCTTCTCCAATGCATGAAAGTGAAAAGAGAAAGCGAAGTCGCTCAGTCGTGTCTGACTCTTAGCGACCCCATGGATTGCAGCCTACCAGGCTCCTCCATCCATGGGACTTTCCAGGCAAAAGTACTGGAGTGGGGTGCCATTGCCTTCTCCGTGCTTTTTATGGGTCCCTGAAATAATCACCAGTTTATTTCATAGTGAGGCTTTGCTTCCAGAATGCTGCTGCTGCTGCTAAGTGGCTTCCGTCATGTCCGACTCTGTGCGACCCCATAGACGGCAGCCCACCAGGCTCCCCCGTCCCTGGGATTCTCCAGGCAAGAACACTGGAGTGGGTTGCCATTGCCTTCTCCAATGCATGAAAGTGAAAAGTGAAAGGGAAGTCGCTCAGTCGTGTCTGACTGAGTGACCCCATGGACTGGAGCCTACTAGGCTCCTTCCTCCATGGGATTTTCCAGGCAAGAGTACTGGGGTGGGGTGCCATTGCCTTCTCCATGAACTTATCTAGAGGTAATAACTTATTACAGTCTCTAACACTTCAGCATAAATTGATTACAGTAAGTCCCATACATATGAATCAGTTCCATTCAGAGTGTGTTCATAAGTTCAGTTTGTTTATAAGCCCAACAAAGTTAGCCTAGGTTAGTTAACCCAATTAACACAACCAGCTATATAGTACTGTACTTTAATAGGTTTATAATACTTTTCATACAGATAATACATAAAATATAAATATAAAAAATAAAACATTTTAAAATCTTATAGTACAGTACCTTGAAAAGTACAGTAGTTCAGTCTACAGCAGGCATAGAAGGGGAGGCATCTAGTGGACTGGCAAGAAGAGTTAATGACTGGAAAAGGGAGAGAAGGTGAGAGATGTAGAGCTGAAGGATCATCACCAGGACGGAGGGCAAGCTTTGCAGTTTCATTTACTCCTGATGTTGATGGACTACAGATTCACATCTTTGAAAGTCTATAACTTGAAGGTTTTTGTATGTAGAGAACTTAGTATATAAAGATGACTAATTTTAAAGTTAAATATGTCTTTCTTATATTTCATATATCATGCTAGTAAAGTGATGCTTAAAATTCTCCAAGCCAGGCTTCAGCAATACGTGAACTGTGAACTTCCAGATGTTCAAGCTGGTTTTAGAAAAGGCAGAGGAACCAGAGATCAAATTGCTAACATCCGCTGGATCATGGAAAAAGCAAGAGAGTTCCAGAAAAACATCTATTTCTGCTTTATTGACTATGCCAAAGCCTTTGACTGTGTGGATCACAATAAACTGTGGAAAATTCTGAAAGAGATGGGAATACCAGACCACCGGACCTGCCTCTTGAGAAACCTGTATGCAGGTCAGGAAGCAACAGTTAGAACCGGACATGGAACAACAGACTGGTTCCAAATAGGAAAAGGAGTACGTCAAGGCTGTATATTGTCACCCTCCTTATTTAACTTATATGCAGAGTACATCATGAGAAATGCTGGACTGGAGGAAGGACAAGCTGAAATCAAGATTGCTGGGAGAAATAGCAATAACCTCAGATATGCAGATGACACCATCCTTATGGAAGAAAGTGAAGAACCAAAGAGCCTCTTGATGAAAGTGAAAGAGGAGAGTGAAAAAGTTGGCTTAAAGCTCAACATTCAGAAAACTAAGATCATGGCATCTGGTCCCATCATTTCATGGGAAAACAGTGTCAGACTTTATTTTTTGTGGCTCCAAAATCACTGCAGATGGTGATTGCAGCCATGATTTTAAAAAACGCTTACTCCTTAGAAGGAAAGTTATGACCAACCTAAATAGAATATTAAAAAACAGAGATATTACTTTGCCAACAAAGGTCTGTCTAGTCAAGGCCATGGTTTTTCCATTGGTCATGTATGGATGTGAGAGTTGGACTATAAAGAAAGCTGAGCATTGAAGGATTGATGCTTTTGAACTGTGGTGTTGGAAAAGACTCTTGAGAGTCCCTTGGACTGCAAGAAGATCCAACCAGTCCATCCTAAAGATCAGTACTGGGTGTTCATTGGAAGGACTGATGCTGAAGCTGAAACTCCAGTACTTTGGCCACCTGATGCGAAGAGCTGACTCATTTGAAAAGACCCTGATATTGGGAAAGATTGAGGACAGGAAGAAAAGGGGATGGCAGAGGATGAGATGGTTGGATGGCATCACCGACTCAATGGACATGAGTCTGAGTGAACTCTGGGAGTTGGTGATGGACAGGGAGTCCTGGCGTGCTGCCCTTCATGGGGTCACAAAGAGTTAGACACGACTGAGCGGCTGATCTGAACTGAACAGAACTGAATGTGGTTTGGGCTCAATTTTCCAGAAGCAGAACTAAGAATAAGATTCACATGAATGAGAATAAACAATGCTTATTAGAATTTTTTCCCAGGGAAAAGATTAGGGGAGTAAGAAGAAGAAGGGATGGAAACCAAGCAAGGGTGCACAATCAGGCCATGTTACACAGAGACAATACTGCCTCAAGACTTACCCCTGTACTTGTCTTATGTGGGAGCAAGAGAGCTGGAGTGCTGAGCTCAGCTGTCAATCATAAGGACTAAGGACTGGGACGGGGAAGCAGGAATCCCTGTGTGTGGGGGTAGCATGGGCTGTCTGTGTCAGCCTGAGGGAAGCCCACAAATGAAGACCCACAAGCACAGGCTATTGGTGAATAAAAGCTTGCCCATCAGGAACTGTGTACACTAAGATAGCCAAAGTATCTCAAGTACTGATAGCATCTGGGTAGTGGGGTCAGAGATAGTAAAGGTCAGGGTTTGGAAATATTATGAAAGCCTGCATCAGTTGACTTTAATTAAAAGGAAGATCATCCTGGGTAGGCCTGACCTTGTCAGACAAACCCTTTGAAAGAGATGAAACAGCAGCAGAAGCTAGCCTATTGACCTTGAAGGAGCAAATTTTTATACTGTGAAGGCTAAATGGCAAGGAGCCCTGGGAAGCTTCCAGTAGCTGAGGGCCTCACTCCTGCAATTGCGAGGAACTGAATCCAGCCCACCACCAGCGAGCCTGGGCACTGCTCATCTTGGGACCCAGAACCCCAAATGAGATCACAAACCCTCCCAGCTTTGATGCTCTGTGTGGAGGGTGCCCCATTGTGCTGTATCCAAATGTCTGAGCCAGGAAATCTGTGAGATAATAATTGTGAGTTGTAATAAGTTGCCAAGTGTGTGGTAATTTGTTAGACAGCACAGAAGTCCAGTATATCAGAAAACAAATGCCTAATTAAAAAATGGGCAAAATATCTGAACAGATACCTCACCAAAGAAGATATATAAAATATAAATAAGCATAAGAAAAGATATGCCATTAAGGAATCACAAATGAGAATGGCCATGAGATATCATGACATACCCATTAGCGTGGCCAAAATCCACAGCATTGACCACACCAAATGCTGTTGAGGACAGAGCAATACAAACTCTCATTCATTGCAAGTGGGAATGCGAAATGGTTGCAGCATGTTTGGAAGATGGTTTGGCAGTTTCCTAAAACATTAAATATATTCTTATATATGACTCAGCAGTTTCATTCCCTGATACTTACCCAAATAAATTGAAAGCTTGCAAATAGCCAAAAAAATTACACATTTATGTTTATACTGTTTTCTTACTCTTCAGTTTCTAAACTTGGGAGCAATCAAGGTGTCCTTCAGTGGATGGATGAGTAAACAAACTTTGGTACATCCAGACAATGGATATTATTCAGTGTTAAAAACAAAGGAGCTATCAAGCCATGAAAGACATGGAGAAAGCATAAATGAATATAGCTAAATAAAAGAATCCCATCTGAAAAGGCTATAGACTATGATTCCAACTGTATAACATTTTGGAAAAAGCAACACTCTAGAGACCTCAAAAAAGATTAGTAGTTACCAGGGGCATGAAGGGATGGAGGGAAGAAAGGATGAGTAGAACACAGGGGAGGAGTAATCAACCTGCCTGACTGCAGGCTCGACTACAAAGCCACAGTCATCAAGACAGTATGGTACTGGCACAAAGACAGAACATAGACCAATGGAACAAAATAGAAAGCCCAGAAATAAATCCACACACCTGACAACTTATCTTCAACAAAGGAGGCAAGAATATACAATGGAGAAAAGACAATCTCTTTAACAAGTGGTGCTGGGAAAACTTGTCAACCACCTGTAAAAGAATGAAACTAGAACACTTTCTAACACCATACACAAAAATAAACTCAAAATGGATTAAAGATCTAAATGTAAGACCAGAAACTATAAAACTGCTAGAGGAAAACATAGGCAAAACACTCTCCGACATACATCACAGCAGGATCCTCTATGACCCACCTCCCAGAGTAATGGAAATAAAAGCAAAAATAAACAAATGGGACCTAATTAAATTTAAAAGCTTTTGCACAACAAAGGAAACTATAAGCAAAGTGAAAAGACAGCCTTCAGAATGGGAGAAAATAATAGTAAATGAAGCAACTGACAAGAATTAATCTCAAAAATATGCAAGCAACTCCTACAGCTCAATTCCAGAAAAATAAACGACCCAATCAAAAAATGGGCCAAAGAACTGAACAGACATTTCTCCAAAGAAGACATACAGATGGCTAACAAACACATGAAAAGATGCTCAACATCACTCATTGTCAGAGAAATGCAAATCAAAACCACTATGAGGTACCATTTCATGCCAGAATGGCTGCTATCCAAAAGTCTACAAGCAATAAATGCTGGAGAGGGTGTGGAGAAAAGGGAACTTTCTTACACTGTTGGTGGGCATGCAAACTAGTACAGCCACTATGGAGAACGGTGTGGAGATTTCTTAAAAAACTGGAAATGTAACTGCCATATGACCCAGCAATCCCACTGCTGTGCATACACACCGAGGAAACCAGAATTGAAAGAGACACATGTACCCCAATGTTCATCGCAGCACTATTTATAATAGCCAGGACATGGAAGCAACCTAGATGTCCATCAGCAGACGAATGGCTAAGAAAGCCGTGGTACATATACACAATGGAGTATTACTCAGCCATTAAAAAGAATGCATTTGAATCAGTTCTAATGAGGTGGATGAAACTGGAGCCTAGTATACAGAGTGAAGTAAACCAGAAAGGAAAACACCAATACAGTATACTAATGCATATATATGGAATTTAGAAAGATAGTAATGATAACCCTGTATGCAAGACAGCAAAAGTGATGCAGATGTATAGAGCAGTTTTTTGGACTCTGTGGGAGAGGGTGAGGGTGGGATGATTTGGGAGAATGGCATTGAAACATGTATATTATCATATGTGAAATGAATCACCAGTCCAGGTTTGATGAATGATATAGGATGCTTGGGGCTGATGCACTGGGATGACCCAGAGGGATGGGATGGGGAGGGAGATGGGAGTGGGGGTTCAGGATGGGGAACACATGGACACCCGTGGTAGATTCATGTCAATGTGTGGAAAAATCAATACAATATTGTAAAGTAATTAGCCTCCAATTAAAATAAATAAAGTTATATTAAAAAAAAAGAACACAGGAGATTTTAGGTCAGTGGAACTATTCTGTATGATAATATAATGACAGATAATCATCAAAACCCATACAATGTACAATACAGAATGAACCCTAGTATAAATTATGGGCTTTAGTTAATAATAATGTAGCAATATTGGTTCACCAGTTGTAGCAAATGCACTACACTAATTCAAGATGCTAATAAAGGCAGAAACTGGGAAATAGGCATGTAGGAGTATAGGGGAAATTGCTATACTTTTCACTCAGGTTTTATGTACACTTAAAATTACTCCAAAAAATCCACTTAAAAAAAAAAAAAAGCAGGATTAATAAGCAGGACATCCTATTTCAAGATTCTCTTATTTCTCATTTACCAAATTTTGGTGGGATCCAATTTATCTTCATATACTAATATATGAGTTCATTTTAAAGAAGTTTTATTCTCATTTTCCTGTTGTGTATATGTAGATATAAATATGCTCAAATTTAAAGAGTTTAGATACTTTTTTCTGGATTCACAGCATATAATTAAAGTTTTTGATTATGTTATATAAATTTTCTGCTTGCATTTCTTGAAGTTTGGCTTGACTATTTTAATAATAAATGATTCATTACAAAAATATATCATGATAATTTTATTTAAACTTCAGTTCAGTTCAGTCGCTCAGTCGTGTCCGACTCTTTGTGACCCCATGAATCGCAGCACACCAGGCCTCCCTGTCCATCACCAACTCCCAGAGTTCACTCAGACTCACACCCATCGAGTCCGTGATGCCATCCAGCCATCTTATCCTCTGTCGTCCCCTTCTCTTCCTGCCCCCAATCCCTCCCAGCATCAAAGTCTTTTCCAAAGAGTCAACTCTTCGCATGAGGTGGCCAAAGTACTGGAGTTTCAGCTTTAGCATCATTCCTTTCAAAGAAATCCCAGGGCCGATCTCCTTCAGAATGGACTGGTTGGATCTCCTTGCAGTCCAAGGGACTCTCAAGAGTCTTCTCCAACAACATAGTTCTAAAGCATCAATTCTTCAGCGCTCAGCCTTCTTCACAGTCCAACTCTCACACCCATACATGACCACAGGAAAAACGATAGCCTTGACTAGACGTACCTTTGTTGGCAAAGTAATGTCTCTGATTTTGAATATGCTATCTAGGTTGGTCATAACTTTCCTTCCAAGGAGTAAGCATCTTTTAATTTCATGGCTGCAGTCACCATCTGCAGTGATTTTGGAGCTCCCAAAAATAAAGTCTGACACTGTTTCCCCATCTCTTTCCCATGAAGTGATGGGACCGGATGCCACGATCTTCTTTTTCTGAATGTTGAGCTTTAAGCCAACTTTTTCACTCTCCACTTTTACTTTCATCAAGAGGCTTTTGAGTTCCTCTTCATTTTCTGCCATAAGGGTGGTGTCATCTGCATATCTGAGGTTATTGATATTTCTCCCAACAATCTTGATTCCAGCTTGTGTTTCTTCCAGTCCAGTGTTTCTCATGATGTACCCTGCATATAAGTTAAATAAGCAGGGTGACAATATACAGCCTTGACGTACTCCTTTTCCTATTTGTAACCAGTCTGTTGTTCCATGTCCAGTTCTAACTGTTGCTTCCTGACCTTTATACAAATTTCTCAAGAGGCAGCTCAGGTGGTCTGGTATTCCCATCTCTTTCAGAATTTTCCACAGTTTATTGTGATCCACACAGTCAAAGGCTTTGGCATAGTCAATAATTCAGGGGAGGCTAATTCCAGTGACTGGGGAAGCTCACTGTCTTTCCCTTGCATCCCTCTTTTGTCTCCTTTTACAGTCTAGCAAGAGCTGTTCTGAGTGAATTTAGTGTAGGTACAGTCTGATGCCGGCTGCTGTGCTCCAAGCAAGTGAAAGTTGCTGATTGTGTCCAACTCTCTGTGACCCCATGGACTATACAGTCCATGGAATTCTCCAGGCCAGAATACTGGAGTGGGTAGCTGTTCCCTTTTCTAGGGGATCTTCCCAACCCAGGGATCAAACCCAGTTCTCCCACATTGCAGGCAGATTCTTTACCAGCTGAGCCACCAGGGAAGCCTGCTGTGCTCCATAGGTTCCTTTTTTCTAACAAGGTCATTTCCTGAATCAGGAATCTCCTCGTATCCCACTAAACATGTATGTCTTAGAGTGATGAACCTGTCCCACAACCTTAAAGACTGCATTTAATTTATGTTTATCACCCAAATTTTGTCTTACTCCTTTTTTATTTAGAATCATAGCATATTTTCATTATGTCATCTTATTATGTATTAATATATGCATATTAATACATATACAGTTAGCCCTCCATATCTTCAGATTTGAACTCTGCAGATTCAATCAACTGCAGGTTGAAAATATTGAAAGACAAATTCCAAAAAGTTCCCCAAACCAAAAATTGAGTTTGCCTTGTGCCTACAATTTACATAATATATTGTATTTACAATTATTTATATAACATATGGATTGCATTAGTTATTGTAAGTAATCTGGGGATTATTTAAAGTATACAGGAGGAAAATGGTCCCCGTGTTAGGTGGTTTTCACTTCTCTGTTTCTTGCTTCCCCTTAATGATTCTCATTTATAGAAGTACAGTGAATTAGGTCTGTTTTTTTTTTTTTCCTGCGTTTTCTTTTCTCTCTCCATTCTACTGTAACTGCTTATCTGGGCAATGTTTAAATCATTGTTTTAGCGTTTAGGCTGGGAAGCTGCACATTTCTCATTTATGAACTAAGTTAATCCTGTGTTTCAGAAGAACCAGAGGGGTAAATCAGACAGTAGTTGCCCTACACTCTGTTGAATCCCAGCCTTTTCCCAAGAGGAAAGGAGGTTAAAGGGGGCTTATGGATATATATTTTCCTTGTTTTAGGTTGAGTATATATCACCCAACAGGAGTCTAGGTCTCTGTAAGGATTCTTGGATCAAGGGATCTTTTTTTGATGGATCATCTTTTTATTTCTCTTGCCTTACTTTTGGCCAGCTGCCCTAAGTCATGTTCCCAGATTAATGATTCCTGCCTTGGCTCTAGCTCAATTCCCTTCTTTTTTTTTCCCCTCAACAGTTAGGAAGAGGTTGAGAAAAAATAAAATTCATATATTTTTATACCCTCTTGCAATGTTTGTGGACATGATCCACAACAGTTGATTGCTGTTCACTTTTTCTTGGTTTCTGCTCCCCTATCTTCTTCATTCCTTCTTTTGCTCCTCCATTCCCACTCCCCCTTTTTATCTTTAAGAGTTGTTGATGAGTCTTTCCAAATGACTCTCTTTTCCATTGTGGAAAGGCATATAGGATCATAAGGTACCATTTGGTTGAATTCTAAAATTTCTTTTCATCACTTGTATTTCAGAGTATATTTTGATTACTTTGCATTAATACACTGTATATCTCCTTAGTTTGACAGTTTTTGTGTATTTATATTGCTCTCATTTGTGTAGTAGAATAAATATCTTTTTATTTCATCTTCTACAGATAACTCAATGAAATATCCACTGGAAGCCTCTGGGCAAGAGGGATCAATACGAAGACAGTAACAATCCTAAAAAACAGAAGTTGGGAAAGTTTTAGAATTTAACTCAATTTTATTTTAGTACCCAGCTACCAAGGTTCATTTTATTATTCTTATCTCTTCCTATGTTCAGTTGTACAAGCATTGGAATATGTTTCAGGTTAATGGCCCCCATCCCTGACCCCCTGTCAAAGAACAACAACAAAAAAATAGAGACAAGTTGGATCTGTTCAGATATTCTTGTACTTGGGTTGAAGGAACTAATATTGTTTGAAAACATACTTGGCATCATGCACGTGCTAGATTCTTTGTTCTGCAACTGAATTTTAGTCCTAGAATAATATTTTTTGGTTAAACATGATTATCCTTAGATACATTATGCAATGCACAACATACTGTACTACAAAATGACCTTGTTTGAATGGTAGAAAAGATACTCTGCTAGCTTTGGCTGTGGACTACTCAATTTTAATGCAGAGCATAATAGAGGTGATATAAATTTGAGAGAGTTTAAAATTACAGTACTTATATTCTCCAGCTGATGAGTGTTGGTTCCTTATTAAAAGGTATAAGATTATTATGATGGATTTAAGAATTCATGTTTATTTTTATTAAACTGTTTATTATTTCATTTCAGAACCCAAGGGAATATAAACCTCAAGATGGTATATAGTGCAGGACACAAGGTTATACTTGAACTAACTAACAAATATTTGTTGTCTAATGAAAAGAATATTGTATCAAGAAGTCTGCAGATGTGACATAAAATGTCTCATTGCACATAAATATGATACAAATATAAATTTTTAATGAACATTTACAGTGTGATAGGAATTATGAAATTCCATTGACAGAGGAGACTGGCAGGCTACAGTCCATGGGGTCACAAAGAGTTAGACACAACTGAGCAACTGAGTGCAGTAGGCATTATGGAAAAATATTGGGGGTCAAGTAATGACTAGAAATTAGCGTAGACATGTATTATTAATTTAAATAATCTGTGGCAAATTCTAAACTTTGTTTCTCAACTAGCAAACACTTTCTGAATACTATGTATTTTTATGCATACTATGTATATTTCCATATCATTTTTCCCTATTGCCTCTCTCAACTATATGGAAGGAGATTTGATGTATTTTACTTAGTGCTAAATATAGCCCAACATATAGGGCAGTTTTGGGCACACAGTAGGTTCATAATAATTATTTATTCCATGAATAACTGAGAGTAAATTAAAGATAAATTTGAGATGTTCAAAGCAACTAGTAAAGACAACTCTGACATAGCTGAATTCTGTGTTCTAAAGAACGGGTAGGCAATATTTAGATGAAAGAAGATGTAAGATTGTGTCAGGCATAGGGAAATGTTATATAAAAGCCCTGCATTAGGAATAAGAATAGTGAATATGAAGAACTAAAGAAGGTGAGGGGCAACATGAAGGGAGAAGGAGAGAAAGCATGGCACTGGGGAGGCATGTAGGTGGGGAGAGATCTTCTTTAAGACCTTTGTAGACCATGCTAATAAACACCATCTATATTCTTAGAGTATTGAAAATCACTGAATAAATATAAGCAGTGGAGTGAAATAATCAGATTTGTGCTTTAAAACAATCTTTGTTGGTAATTATTTATAATGAATGTGGCAGGAACACTCATAGAGTATGGTTGAAGAAGAGAGGACATTGGATAAAGCTTAGTTTTATTATTTAAAAGAGTCTATTAAAGGAGCATGAGTACATCATGAGAAATGCAGGGCTGGAAGAAGCACAAGCTGGAATCAAGATTTCTGGGAGAAAAAAAAGATTGCTGGGAGAAATATCAATAACCTCAGATATGCAGATGACGCCACCCTTATGGCAGAAAGTGAAGAGGAACTCAAAAGCCTCTTGATGAAAGTGAAAGAGGAGAGTGAAAAAGTTGGCTTAAAGCTCAACATTCTGAAAACTAAGATCATGGCATCCAGTTCCATCACTTCATGGCAAGTAGATGGGGAAACAGTGGAAACAAAGGCTGACTTTATTTTTTTTGGGGGGGGGGCTCAAAAATCACTGCAGATGGTGATTGCAGCCATGAAATTAAAAGATGCTTACTCCTTGGAAGAAAAGTTATGACCAACCTAGATAGCATATTCAAAAGCAGAGACATTACTTTGCCAACAAAAGTCTGTCTAGTCAAGGCTACGGTTTTTCCCGTGGTCATGTATGGATGTGAGAGTTGGACTGTGAAGAAAGCTGAGCGCCTAAGAATTGATATTTTTGAACTGTGGTGTTGGAGAAGACTCATGAGAGTCCCTTGGACTGCAAGGAGATCCAACCAGTCCATCCTAAAGGAGATCAATCCTGGGTGTTCATTGGAAGGATTGATGTTGAACCTGAAACTCCAATACTCTGGCCACCTGATGCCAAGAGCTGACTCATTTGAAAAGCCCCTGTTGCTGGGATAAATTGAGGGCAGGAGGAGACGGGGACGACAGAGGATGAGATGGTTGGATGGCATCACCGACTCAATGAGCATGGGTTTGGGTGAACTCCGGGAGTGGGTGATAGACAGGGAGGCCTGATGTGCTGCATTTTATGGGGTTGCAAAGAGTCAGACATGACTGAGCAACTGAACTGAACTGAAAGGAGCATGAGATATTCAGCCAGTCAGAAAGATAAAACAGTGAGACAGGGAACAAACAGGAATGTGGTAATATAGTGGAAGGCCAACAAAGGAAGTACCTTAAAAGGGGGGTCTACAGTGTTCAATGCTACTAAAAGGTACGTTGAACTTTAGAAGAATTAATCAACTATGCCCTAGGCATAAAGACATGGAGATCATTGTTGATTTGAGCATGAGGAGGTTAAATGATTATGTGTTAAACAAACCACACGTACACACACACATAAACCAAAATAAACCCTAATGCTGTTGGATAAAAAGAATAATATGTAACTGAGTCCAGAAGGAAGTAAGATTTCTGCCTGTAGCCACATTTCAGAAGAATGTGAAAAGTTTAAAACCTGAATGGTAAACCTGAATTAATGATGGAGTTTTTGAGAGAACATCTTTTCTTTGTACTTAAAACTATGGGTTTTAATAGTTAAGCATAGGAGATAGGGCTTTGGGTGTATGCAAAATGGGGAGTTAAAACTGAGATACCATAATAAAGGCTAGACCTTCAAATGACTACCAGTGAAGAAAGAATAAACAAAAACATGAAAATCCTACTCCCAAGAAAAGAGATAATAAAGTATTTTACACTTGTTATGCTCTGATCTTGTTTGGAAAGCATTCTATGCTGAGAATCAATAACCAGAATTCAGCTCTCATCCATATATGGTGTTTGAATATTTACTTTTTTAGAGTCTAGAAAACCCCGAGTCAAAAATTTTTGTTTAATATGATCATAAGCACCTTGGGAAACCCCACAGTATCAATGCCAATGCTTTTTGAAGAGAAACAGGTTTTGAAAAGGCTCTCACACTTCTCATATAATAATTTGTGAGAAGTGTAATATAGATTTTGGAGAATGGCATTGAAATATGTATAATATCATATATGAAACGAGTCGCCAGTCCAGGTTCGATGCACGATACTGGATGCTTGGGGCTGGTGCACTGGATGATGGGGAGGGAGGAGGGAAGAGGGTTCAGGATGGGGAACACATGTATACCTGTGGCAGATTCATTTTGATATATGGCAAAACCAATACAATATTGTAAAGTTAAATAAAATAAAATTAAAAAAAGAAATAATAATAGAAAATCAAGATTATACAGACAACTTTAGAAAAGAACCAAGTAAAACTTACAGAAATGCAAAATAGATATATTTCAGTTTCATAGTCAGTGGGAGTATTAAAATTATATTGCTAATAACTCGAGAGAATGGCTTAATAGTCTGAAATATATAATGAAACATATGAAGAAAAAGAGAATTAAAGAGTAGTAGTTATAGATATGATAGATAAGAGAAAGTTTGATATATTTAATGGGAATTCCAGAGGGAGAAATCCAGATGGTTTTGGATAGGCAATATCTTAAGAGATAATTTTTTACACTTTTCTAGGATAGGTGAAAGACAGAAATGCTCAGATTTAGGAAGTGCAATAAAACACAAATGTGTTATACAAATGCAATCCACATTTAAGAGAATTTTGGTAAAGTTTTAAATTTTAAAGATAAAGAGAAGATCTTAAAAACATCTAAAGTGAAACAAAAATTACACATAAAGTAAAAGCTATGATACCAACAGGAGAGTTCTCTTGAGTACCAACTGAATTTAGAAAATCATTCAGAAAACTGAATTAATTTAAATAATTATAATGCATGACTTTTTTTTATGTAGGTAAACCATGATTTATGAACAAGCACAAAATAAAGTCATTTTATAGATACATTGCAGAAAGTTTACCATCAGTGCATTCTCACTAGCAGAACTTCTAAATAATATATTTCAGGAACAGATAAATTGAATATAGAGAAAAAGACTTAAATCTAGACATATATGACAACATAAAATGCTAAACATATGCAGAAATGAGAAAACAAAAATGTTGAATTGAATAATATCATAAGATTATTTTGAGAATTAAAAAGATTTAAGTGTTTCAAGTAGTACTGTGAACATAGCCAGAATTTTATAATTGTTAATAAGTAAGAAAAGAATAAAGGGATATATCAGTAACATAGAACTGAAATATTTGTTGAAGAAAGCATGAATGTTAGCAGTGTTGAATACTTTATAATCATAGTTAAGATATGCAAATTCTGTTTGTTTGGGGGAGAAATATATATTGTTTTCCCTTAGGGTTGATTTAGTGTGTTTAAACTTAAATGCAACCATTAAAATATACAATTATATCATTAAATATCAAAATGCATGTAGGGTATATTGAGAAATGTCCATCAGTTAAATATCAGTATTAAATATCAATAAAAGGAGGCATGTTTTATTAATGAGAAAAATGTAAATGAACAGTAATGGAAAATAGAATGGATTGAAAGAAACAGCTATAAGGATGATCAGATTTTATTTTTTAAATTCCATCTATATGTAATTCACAAGAGATTCGTGTAAAAGTTAAAGACCCGAGGAGGTTGAAAGAAAAAGCATAGAGTCACCTACTAAGACAAAGCTGTTACAGTTATTTTAATATCAGACAAAATAGACCCTAAGGCAAAAAAATCATTATGTGGGATAAAAGCTTTCATTTCATATGAGGAAGATAGAGTGATTTTACATTTTTTGCACAGAATAAGATAGTCAAAGATGTACTATAAAGAAAAAGAAGTGACAGATGGCAGGCATAATGCAATAAATCTACTATCATACGGGGAGATTTCATTCAACTTGCTACTATGAGAACCAAAACCCAGACTTAGTAAAGATATAGAAGATTTGAACAAACAACACAGTTGGTAGTCTTATTCTCAATAATGTACATTGAACCCTGAGTCTCAAAATTGTCATTTTTTTCAAGAATACATAAGATACACATAAAACTGACAATGAAATAAACTGTAATGCAAATTTAATGAAACTCCAGATAACACTGAGCAAATTATATAAAATTACTGTAGTTTTATTGAATTAGAATGAGTATAATGAAAAGATAATTTTAAAATACCAAATGTATTTGTAAATTAGATATTACATTTCCAAATAACTAATTGGTCAAAGAAAATAACAAATATTTAAACATGAATAAAAAATAATAGTGTAAGGACTCCATTTTAAAACTGAGTTATATACTTATTTCTGAAAAAAAGAAAGACTGAAAATCAATGAGATAAGCATCCATCTTAAAAACTTAAGGAAAAATAGGAAAATGAACCCAAGGAAAGCAAAAAGGATAAATATACATAGACCACCAAAATTCATTAAAGAATAAAAATTAATAGTCTGGTAATCCAAGCCTATGCCCCAACCAGTAACGCTTAAGAAGCTGAAGTTGAAAGGTTCTATGAAGACCTACAAGACCTTTTAGAACTTACACCCCCAAAAAGATGTGCTTTTCATTATAGGGGACTAGAATGCAAAAGTAGGAAGTCAAGAAACACCTGGAGTAACAGGCAAATTTGGCCTTGGAATACAGAATGAAGCAGGGCAAAGACTAATAGAGTTCTGCCAAGAAAATGCACTGGTCATAACAAACACCCTCTTCCAACAACACAAGAGAAGACTATATACATGGACATCACCAGATGGTCAACACCAAAATCAGATTGATTATATTCTTTGCAGCCAAAGATGGAGAAGCTCTATACAGTCAGCAAAAACAAGACCAGGAGCTGACTGTGGCTCAAATCATGAACTCCTTATTGCCAAATTCAGACTTAAATTGAAGAAAGTAGGGAAAACCACAAGACCATTCAAGTATGACCTAAATCAAATCCCTTATGATTATACAGTGGAAGTGAGAAATAGATTTAATGGACTAGATCTGATAGAGTGCCTGATGAACTATGGACAGAGGTTGTGACATTGTACAGGAGACAGGGATCAAGACCATCCCCATGGAAAAGAAATGCAGAAAAGCAAAATGGCTGTCTGGGGAGGCCTTACAAATAGCTGTGAAAAGAAGGGAAGTGAAAAACAGAGGAGAAAAGGAAAAATATTCCCATTTGAATGCAGGGTTCCAAAGAATAGCAAGGAATGATAAGAAAGCCCTCCTCAGCGATCAGCACAAAGAAATAGAGGAAAACAACAGAACGGGAAAGACTAGAAATCTCTTCAAGAAAATTAGAGATACCAAGGGAACATTTCATGCAAAGATGGACTTGATAAAGGACAGAAATGGTATGGACCTAACAGAAGCAGAAGATATTAAGAAGAGGTGGCAGGAACACACAGAAGAACTGTACAGAAAAGATCTTCAGGACCCAGATAATCACGATGGTGTGATCACTCACCTAGAGCCAGACATCCTGGAATGTGAAGGCAGGTGGGCCTTCGAAAGCATCACTATGAACAAAGCTAGTGGAGGTGATGGAATTCCAGTTGAGCTATTTCAAATCCTGAAAGATGATACTGTGAAAGAGCTGCACTCAATATGTCATCAAATTTGGAAAACTCAGCAGTGTCCACAGGACTGGAAAAGGTAAGTTTTCATTCCAATCCCAAAGAAAGGCAATGCCAAAGAATGCTCAAACTACTGCACAATTGCACTCATCTCACATGCTAGTACAGTAACGCTAAAAATTCTTCGGCAATATGTGAACCGTAAACTTCCATTCAAGCTGGTTTTATAAACGGCAGAGGAATGAGAGATCAAATTGCCAACATCCAAAGGATCATGGAAAAAGCAAGAGTTCCAAAAAAACATCTATTTCTGCTTTATTGACTATGGCAAAGCCTTTGCCTGTGTGGATCACAATAAACTGTGGAAAATTCTTCAAGAGATGGGAATACCAGACTACCTGACCTGCCTCTTGAGAAATCTATATGCAGGTCAGGAAGCAACAGTTAGAACTGGACATGGAACAACAGACTGGATCCAAATAGGAAAAGGAGTATGTCAAGGCTGTATATTGTCACCCTACTTATTTAACTTATATGCAGAGTATGTCATGAGAAACCCTGGGCTGGAAGAAACACAAGCTGGAATCAAGATTGCTGGGAGAAATATCAATTACCCCAGATATGCAGATGACAACACCCTTATGACAGAAAGTGAAGAGGAACTAAAAAGCCTCTTGATGAAAGTGAAAGAGGAGAGTGAAAAAGTTGGCTTAAAGCTCTACATTCAGAAAACTAAGATCATGGCATCTGGTCCCATCCCTTCATGGGAAATAGATGGGGAAACAGTGGACACAGTGTCAGACTTTATTTTTTTGGGCTCCAGAATCACTGCAGATGGTGATTGCAGCCATGAAATTAAAAGACGCTTACTCCTTTAAAGGAAAGTCATGACCAACCTAGATAGCATATTGAAAAGCAGAGATATTACTTTGTCAACAAAGGTCCATCTAGTCAAGGCTTTTGTCTTTCCATTGGTCATGTATGGATGTGAGAGTTGGACTGTGAAGAAAGCTGAGCGCCAAAGAATTAATGCTTTTGTTCTGTGGTGTTGGAGTAGATGCTTGAGAGTCCCTTGGACTACAAGAAGATCCAACCAGTCCATCCTAAAGGAAATCAGTCCTGGGTGTTCATTGGAAGGACTTATGCTGAAGCTGAAAGTCCAATACTTTGGCCACCTCATGCGAAGAGTTGACTCATTGGGAAAAACCCTGATGCTGGGAGGGATTGGGGGCAGAAGGAGAAGGGGTAAACAGAGGATGAGATGGCTGGATGGCATCACCGACTCCATGGACATAAGTTTGGATAAACTCCGGGAGTCTGTGATGGACAGGGAGGCCCTGAATGCTGCAATTCATGGGGTTGCAAAGAGTCAGACATGACTGAGCGACTGAACTGAACTAAACTGAATCATTTAAAAATTTTGATTCTATTCAGTAAATATCATCAATTCCAAATGATTTTAGGAGGACATATACAATATATTAAGTCATGGATAATTCCATTTCTATTCAAAGTCTTTAAGAAAAATAAATATAGTAAGTGTTATCAAGATTGTATTTTAAATGATAAGAAATAAGCCATATTAAAGTGACAGAAGATTGAATGGAGAAGGTGGAAATCAGTAGACTAAATACTAATAAAAACTTTTCAAAACTGCCTGAGAAATGAAAGAGATAGAAGGAAATAGTTTCAAGTAGGGTTGAAGGAGGGTTTTCATGTTAGGAGAGACTTGAGTATATTGAAAATCCATGGAAGAGTATTATTTAGCTATAAAAAAGAAGGCTGTCTTGTCAATTATGACAATATGGATGGACCTTGAGGGCATCATGCTATGTGAAATTAGTCAGACACAGAAAGACAAATACTTAAGTTCTCACATGTGGAATGTAAAACAAACAGCAATGTAAGTGAATTTATAGGGAACACATAGGTGGTTGTCAGAGGTTAGGGAATAAGGGGTGGATGAAATGGATGAAGGAATACAAATGCCCAAATATAACATAAATAAGTCGTGGGGGAGGTAATGTGCAGCATTGTGAGTAGAGTTAATAACAGTGTGTTGAAGATAAACAGGTGTCAATCTAGGTAGGATTATATATTTTTCATATTAGTAAAGGAAGTATTTTCTGTTTGATGGCTTCTGCTTCTTCCAGAAATTAGAATTTGAGGCCAGAAAGGGTGTGTGGAAGAAGCTGTAGAGAGGCAGAGGTTTAGAGAATTTAAACACTTGTGAGAGAGATGGCAGAGTAAGATGTTCTTAGATTGAAAATACAGTTCTGGGTAGAGTTGAGTGTACCTTTGAGGCAGGTGACAATGGTCAACAGTGAATCTGCCTGCCTTGCTTTATTCCATTCTGGTTGGGCATCCTTGACATCTTGGTCCCAGAAGCAGAGAAAATCAGACTTTAGATACATTGTTGCTATTGTTCAGGGCTCAGTCATGCCTGACTCTTTGCAAGCCATGGACTGCAGCACAGCAGGCTTCCCTGTCCTTCACAATTTCCCATAGCTTGTTCAAACTCATGTCCATTGAGTCAGTGATGCCATCCAACCATCTTGTCCTCTGTCATCCCCTTCTCCTCCTGCCGTCAATCCTTCCCAGCATTGGATCTTTTCTAATGTGTCAGCTCTTCGCGTCAGGTGGCCAAAGTATTGAGCTTCAGTTTCAGCATCAGTCCTTCTAATGAATATTCAGGACTGATGTCCTTTAGGATGGACTGATTTGACCTCCTTGCAGTCTAAGGGACTCTCAAGAGTCTTCTCCAACACCACAGCTCAAAAGCATCAATTCTTTGGCATTCAGCCTTCTTTATGGTCCAACTCTCACATCCACACATGACTACTAGAAAAACCAAAGCTTTGACTAGACAGACCTTTGTCAATAAAGTAATGTGTTAGCTTTTTAATATGCTTTCTAGGTTTGTCATAGCTTTTCTTCCAAGGAGCAAGGGTCTTTTAATTTCATGGCTGCAGTCACCATCTGCAGTGATTTTGGAGCCAAAGAAAATAAAGTCTGTCACTGTTTCCCTTGTTTCCCCATCTATTTGCCATGAAGTGATGGGACTGGATGACATGATCCTCGTTTTTTGAATGTTGAGTGTTAAGCCAGCTTTTTTACTCTCCTCTTTCACCTTCATCAAGAGGTTCCCTAATTCCTCTTCACTTTCTGCCATTAGGGTGGTATCATCTGCATATTTGAGGTTATTGATATTTCTCCCAGCAGTTTTGACTCCAGCTTGTGCTTCATCCAGCCCAGCATTTTGCATGAGGTACTCTGCATATAAGTGAATAATCAGGGTGAAAGAATACAGCCTTGACATACTTCTTTCCCAATTTTGAACCAATTTAGATCCATAGTTATAATGAATAAAACACAAAGTCTTTAAAAGCTTTGCAAAGAAGTGCGTTGTCATGCATTTTTCAGTCAGTAAATTCTGAGAAAGATTATCTTATGAGGTTCTGAGAACATTTTTACTTTAATAAAAGGGTCCTTATGTTCTTAATGCAAACTACAACATTATGGTCCTCTGCATGTTCTCAGATTATAGCCTTGCTCCAGTTTTCTGATGTATGGAAAGCCTGATGGGACCATATAAAATAAAAATAAAGACAAAACCTGTAAATGTCTGGTTGTAATTTACTAACCTTTTCAGTTACTGAAGTTAAGAGTTAAGATGTTACATACATTTGAGGCAGAAACCCATTATTCTAGGATAGATCTTTTAATTAAACAAATGTGTGTGTTTTAGTTGCTCAGTCTTGTCCAGCTCTTTTCAACCCCATTGACTGTAGCTTGCCAGCCTCCTCTGTCCATGGAATTCTCCAGGCACAAATACTGGAGCAGGTTGCCATTCCCTTTTCCAGGGGATCTTCCCAACCTAGGGGTTGAATCCGGGTCTCCAGCATTGCAGGCAGATTCTTACCATTTGAGCCACAAGGGAAGAAAATGTAAATAGGTTGTAAACAATTGTTTTTAAAGGCTTGACTTGGGAAAAGTATCTGAGTAAATATAGATCAGATGAGGATGTTGAATACATTTGTCTATTGTGAATAATAGTAATGATATTTTTAATGCCTGTTGAACATTATTTGCTAAGCAATTTATAATTAATATTATAATAATTTATTCTCAAAACTACCCAGTGAGAAAAATACTATTATTAACCTCATTACACTCATAAAACTGAGGCACAGACAGGTTAAGTAATTTCCCAAATATCACACAGCTGGTAAATGACAATAATAGGATGGAAATCTAGGAAATCTGGTTTTAACATGTGAACCCAGATTATAGTTGGAAGAGAGTGACATATTGTTGTCAACGTTCATTCTTGCTGGTTAATAATAAAGACAAATAGGTTGATAGCAGTAAAGTGAGGGAAAAATAAGTTGATTTCTGTCTGGAAAGGTATGACATTTCTGCAAAATGGATATCTGTTGGAGCTAAAGAGAAATATGCCCAATAGGAGACATATTCACTGGGATCTAAAAATAAGAAATCTGATATCAGCTCTGTGTTTTTTTTTTTTTTGTTTTGTTTTGTTTTTGTTTTTTGTTGTTGTTGTTATAGTTCCCTCTACTACTTTTAAGCCTTTTAAAAAAGAGTGAAAATGAGTATGGTCTTGTATTAACTCTTTGTCTCAGTGGTGAAGAATCCTGCCAAGCAGGAGATGTGGGTTTGATCCCTGGGTTGGAAGATCCCCTGGTGAAGGAAATGGAAAACCCACTCCAGAATTTTTGCCTGGAGAATTCCATGAACAGAGGAGCATTGCAGGCTACAGTTCATGGGGTTGCAAAGAGTTGAACATGACTTAGTGATTAAACAGCAGCAGCAACAGCAAGAAAATGAAAGGGGAGTTTGTATCTACACTATGGAGTGTCAAAAACTAAGGAAAGCTTGACCACTGATGGCAAAGTATAAGATGGCCAAGGTGGTCGGATGTCTGTTCAGCAGCAGTCCAAAACACAGATAATAGGAAACAACCTAGCTGGAATTTTTCAATGAGGAGCTCATTATCTGAACCATGGTCCACTCCCAGTCTTGCTTTTGCTGCCTGTATAGAGCTTCTCCATCTTCGGCTGCAAAGAATATAATCAATCTGATTTTGGTATTGACCATTCGAACTCTGGTGCTGGAAAAGACTCTTGAGAATCCCTTGAATTGCAAGGAGATCAAACCAGTATCCTGAAAGATATCAACCCTGAATAGTCTTTGGAAGGACTGACGCTGAAGCTGAGTCTCCAATACTTTGGCCAACTGATGCAAAGTGCTGACTCATTGGAAAAGATCCTGATACTGGGGAAATTGAGGGCAAGAGGAGAAGGGGGGTGACAGAGGATGAGATGGTTGGATAGCATCACCAACTCAAAGGACGTGAGTTTGAGTAATCTCCAGGAGATGGTGAAGGACAGGGAAGCTTGACGTGCTGCAGTCCACAAGTCCAGAAAAATTTGAACATGACTTAGTGACTAAAAAACAACTAGCTGGAATATGAATTGATACTAGAGATTTGCACTTCAAATACTTTGAATTTATTCAATTTCCATGTGTCTCTGGCAGAATAAGGCACCTACTCCTTCCTTCCCCTATCGTATTAAACCACTCATTAGGCTGCTATTTCTCCTATCTGTCTATCTATCTATCCATCCATCATCTCCTGTTAGAATTTGAAGTTTCTAAAAAGCAGTACTCGATTTCACGTATCTTTATTTCCTCAGTATCTTGCAGACTATCAAGCATGGTAGATTGTTCACAAATACTTGGTGAATGCCTAATGTTCCCACAAACTCAGTAGAATAACAATTTTATGGAACCCCAATTTCTTTCACCGAAAAGTCTTCCTTGAAACCTTTATCTGATGGAAAGTCCACAGTGACAGTGGTACCTTTGCCTAACTTCCATTTCCTTAAGCTCCCTTCTCTTGCAGCTAATTGGCTGTGCTTAGTAAAATGCCCTCCTGACCTCTGAGTCAATCCACTCTTAACACTTTGTTTTTTAGCCCCAAGGAGATGTATGACATAGCACAGTGAATGCTAAAGACCACGATACAATGTGACTTCAAAGTCTTTACTTCTTGATGCCAATTTCCTTGATTCTGTAAGATCTGTTTAATTTGGTAATGTCCTCAAGTCTATTTTGCTTCATAACTTCTTCCCTGTAGGGTCTGGGGATTTCACGTGTTATTTTCATCTTCAAAATTTGAGGCAAACTGGTTACCAGTGGAAAGGTGGGGAGGATCAATATATGGAGGGAGAAATGGGAGTAATAATAAATCTTATTTTGAATTATCTATCCTTCAAGGACTACTTTAACTTCCATATAGTTTTTATTCCATGTTTAATTCAATCTACTATGATCAGTTATTTCTTAGAATTCCTTTAGTTCAAACTGCCACTTTAAAAAATGTTTATTATGCAGTGCCTTATATTATTAATTAATTTTCACATGTAAAGGTGTCTTATGTTTCCAACATTATAATAATTTGTTTTAGAGCATAATAGCTACAATAGTGTATGTATAGCTTATTCTTGTTGATTCTTGTTGATGGTGTACCTATGGCTGATTCTTTTTGATGTTTGACAGAAAACAGCAAAATTCTGTAAACAATGATCCTTCAATTAAAAAATAAATTAAAAAAATTTGTTTTAAGGCATAATAGCTACAATAGTATCTGGAATAAATTACTTATTTTGCTTAGCAGAATTCAGTAAGTATTTAAATGTAATTCTTTCATTAATAAGTTATCTTTTTTATTAAAAATATATTTTCCAATGAAATATTAATGGTAATATTATATAAAAACACATGTTAATCAAATTTAAAATTAAGCAAATTTCTCTTCTGTATGGAGTAATACACCACTCTTACAAGGTCTGCAATTTTATTTAGATTTTTAACTTCTTAAGGAGATATATGATCATACTGTGTCTAGTCAAGCACTTAGGAAGAAGATTGTGGAATATTTTAATGATGATAATGCAGTTGTGATGAAATAGTAAACATGTATATTTAGTTCTGTGCATGATATTATTGATTGAATAGTAAATGGACTGCCCATATTATGTTTCAGATAGGATCTTCTTATATATTACAAGCCCAAATATGCATGGAGAGAATATTCTACATTGAAGGAATAGGCAAGGAGCCAACTAACCCCAGACACAACAGACTGTGATAGGGAAAGTATGTCACTCTGGCTGGGAAGAAAGAGAGAATTCCCAGCCATAATGTTCTTTCTTTAGTATAAAATGCACACTAATAGGATGCACTGAGCTACTGACAGTTTATGTGAATAGTCTCTATCCTTTCAAATGCAAATATTTCAGAATCAGTCAGGTTCCCAGCACATGCATTGTGAAACCAAGTCATTCTTCACTGTAGAATAACGTAATTGCACACTTGGGACATTATATATTTATGTAGATAATGGGTGCAGTTCAAGCATTTGCCTGCTGAAGTTAATGGAAGGTCTGTCTATTGAGAAGGGACTGTTTTATATATATGTACACTCACATATATGTGTGTATATGATTTTTATTCATTTTTTCACTCCTGGTTAGCCTTATTCATTTTTTTCTCTGAAACTGAATTCGAGTATGAACTTTACACTATCACTATTTTGATATATATATTAATAATATTAAAAATGTTCTTGGCAAGTGGGAAAGATATACATATATTACACATTACTGTACTGTAAATCTTATCTTCCCAACTAGGGTGAATTTTTTACAGAATACAAATGTTGTTTTGTACTATTAAAAGAGAACAGATTTTGGAGCAAAATTTTTAAGTTATAATCTTCATTTCATTAATTACCTGATAGTTTCTCTCCATAGATTACTTAACTCCCCTGAGGCTCAGTTTCTCATCTCTCAAATGTTTTTCTTGCAAAGGACTTGTCATGTTCTGAAAGTGAAAGTTGCTCAGTCATTTCTGACTCTTTGTGACCCCATGGACTGTTGCCTACCAGGCTTCTCTGTTCATGGAATTCTCCAAGCAAGAATACTGGAGTGCATTGCCATTCCCTTCTCCAGGGGTTTTTCCTAATCCAGGGAAAAACCAGATCTTCTGTATTGCAGGCAGACTCTTTTATTGTCTAAGCCACTGGGGAAACCATCATATTCTAGGAACTCAAAAAGTGGAGTTCCTTTAATTTTGTCATATTCTAGTACATGTTGTCTAGAAGTATTAAAATTGCAATTCCTGATAAATAATGCATAATAGATTTTCCTATGAGTTCACTGTGGAATAATCCACAAAAAATCAGCTGCCAGCCATACTCACCTTAGAAGCATATAGTCAGAGGCATCTTCACCCTCTGCTTCAGAAACAACCCTGTCTATGGAGTCTTCTAAATACTGCCTATCAGATTTGAATAGATTTGGCAAGGGGAATTGAATCTTTAAACAAATCAGAAGGTCTTTTGCCTCCTCTTAAGGTATTAGTTAAGTTTCTCAGGGGCACTCTAATAAATAACATCTCTCTTCAATACAGTTCTGAGGAATTTGAGAACAAACAAAATCAAAGGACAGTCTTTCTGGGGAAAAAACAACAACAACAATAATTTGTAAGATACATATACTCTAGTTTTATAGCAACGTTATTTACAGTTATCAAGATATGGAAATAGCCTGTGCCCGTCAACAGATAAATGGAAAAAGAAGACATAGTGCATATATAGAATAGAATATTACTCAGACATAAAAAAGAATGAAATTTTGCCATTTGCAACAACATGCATGGAGGATATTATGCTTAGTAAGATAAATCAGAGAAAGACAAACTATATGCTATTACTTATGTGGGGAATCTAACACATAAAGCAAATTAATGAATATAACACAAGAGAAACAGCCTCATAGATAGAAAACCAACTAGTGGTACCAGTGGGGAGAGAAGGGGCAGGAGCAACAAAGAGATAGGGGATTAAGAGGCACAATCTTCTATGTATAAAATAAATAAGCTGCAATTATATAATGTATAGTACAGGGAATATAGCCAATATTTTATAATAACTATAAGTTATAAATCTATAAAATTTCAAATAACTATATTGTACAAGTGAAACTAATACAGTATTGTCAATCAACTATACCTCAAGAAAAATTATAAATGTATTTCTATGTTAGGAGAAATAATAGATCAATCAGTTAAAGAAAGTAAAGTTGACCTATTTATTTCTTTAACTATAGAAAAGTTAAAAAAATCATTATTAATATTTTTATTAACAATTCCAGCATTTCATTATATAGTTATGATCATATAGTATACTAATTTTGCATTCTATTTTTTTTTCACTTGAATTTATTCTTCAAATACACACTTATTGTCAAAGCTTTGGAAAATATTTTAAAATGTGGAAAAAAATAAATTTACTATAAGTTTTCTATGGAATATGATCTTTTGTAAAATTTAGATATATTTCTTTCCCATTGTTTACTATGCTTATTTTAATGAGTATATTTATATATAAAAATAAGATTATGCTAAATTTATATTTTGATTTAAATTTTAAGAATTGATATTAACTTAAGAATTTGAAAAGAAGAGAAGTGAAAAGCAAAGGAGAAAATTAAAGATATAAGCATCTGAATGCAGAGTTCCAAAAAATAGCCAGCAGAGAAAAGAAAGCATTCCTCAGTGATCAATGCAAAGAAATAGAGGAAAATAACAGAATGGGAAAGACTAGAGATCACTTCAAGAAAATTAGAGATACCAAGGGAACATTTCATGCAAAGATGGGCTCGATTTATGGACCTAACAGAAGCAGAAGATATTAAGAAGAGATGGCAAAAATACACAGAAGAACTGTACAAAAAAGATCTTCACGACCCAGATAATCACGATGGTGTGATCAATCACCTAGAGCCAGACATCCTGGAATGTTAAGTCAAGTGGGCCTTAGAAAGCATCACTATGAACAAATCTAGTGGAGGTGATGGAATTCCAGTTGAGCTATTTCAAATCCTGAAAGATGATGCTGTGAAAGTGCTGTACTCAATATGCCAACAAATTTGGAAAACTCAGCAGTGGCCACAGGACTGGAAAAGGTCAGTTTTCATTCCAATCCCAAAGAAAGTCAATGCCAAAGAATGCTCAAACTACTGCACAATTGCATTCATCTTACATGCTAGTAAAGTAATGCTCAAAATTCTCCAAGCTAGGCTTTAGCAATACGTGAACCATGTATTTCCAGATGTTCAAGCTGGTTTTAGAAAAGGCAGAGGAAACAGAGATCAAATTGCCAACATCCACTGGATCATGGAAAAAGCAAGAGAGTTCCAGAAACACATCTATTTCTGCTTTATTGACTATGGCAAAGCCTTTGACTGTGTGGATCACAATAAACTGTGGAAAATTCTGAAAGAGATGGGAATACCAGACCACCTGACCTGCCTCTTGAGAAACCTGTATACAGGTCAGAAATCAACAGTTAGAACTGGACACGGAAAACAGACTGGTTCCAAATAGGAAAAGGAGTATGTAAAGGCTGCATATTGTCACCCTGCTTACTGAACTTATATGCAGAGTACATCATGAGAAATGCTGGACTGGAAGAAGCACAAGCTGGAATCAAGGTTGCAGGAAGAAATATCAATAACCTCAGATATGCAGATGACACCACCCTTATGGCAGAAAGTGAAGAGGAACTAAAAAGCCTCTTGATGAAAGTGAAAGAGGAGAGTGAAAAAGTTGGCTTAAAGCTCAACATTCAGAAAAGGAAGATCATGGCATCTGGTCCCATCACTTCATGGGAAATAGATGGGGAAACTGTGGAAACAATGGCTGACTTTATTTTTCTCCAAAATTTTATTTGACTCCTAAATCACTGCAGATGGTGATTGCAGCCATGAAATTAAAAGACGCTTGCTCTTTGGAAGGAAAGTTATGTCCAACCTAGATAGCATATTAAAAAGCAGAGACTACTTTGCCAAAAAAGGTCTGTGTAGTCAAGGCTCTTGTTTTTCCATTGGTCATGTATGGATGTGAGAGTTGGACTGTGAAGAAAGCTAAGCACCAAAGAATTGATGCTTTTGAACTGTGGTGTTAGAGGAGATTCTTAAGAGTCCCTTGGACTGCAAGGAGATCCAGCCAGTGCATTCTAAAGGAGATCAGCCCTGGGTGTTCATTGGACGGACTGATGCTGAAGCTGAAACTCCCAATACTTTGGCCACCTCATGCGAAGAGTTGACTCATTGGAAAACTTCTGATGCTGGGAGGGATTGGGGGCAGGTGGAGAAGGGGACAACAGAGGATGAGAGTGCTGGATGGCATCACCGACTTGATGGACATGAGTTTGAGTGAACTCCGGGAGTTGGTGATGGACAGGGAGGCCTGGTGTGCTGCGATTCATGGGGTCGCAAAGAGTGGGACTGAGTGACTGAACTAACGAACTAAGAATTTGTTATATTATTAAACCATCTTTATAACTTTGTTTTTAAAATAAAAAGTTAAATAACATAAACAAAGGAGAGTCATAGGAGTCCTCAATATCACCTTTACTACTGGCAAAACTAGGTAAGATGAGTATACTCAGGGTAAAAGATAGATTGACCTACTATGTGAGTGCCTGATTTCGGTAGAGTTGCTTAGTCAATTCTAAGTAAGGCTGAACTGGGACAGCTCCTCACAGCATTAGTGGTGGTAGGGGGATGTGCGTTCTCTACAGGAAACAAGAGGAAGAGAGGCAGAGCTATTAAGTAGGTAGAGAAAGGCTAAGGGGGGTGGGGAGGGGAATCTCTCTTCATGGAAATCAGAGGTAGAGTAAAAAATATTGCCTTCCAACAGTAAATTGATTATATTTTTACCAAGCCAAAATTCTGATTCATATTTGAAGAGTTCAAGGTGTCTTAAAGTGTGAAAAAGACACGCTTACAAATGATTTAACTTTACTTTAACAAGGCTTAGATTCCATTCTGTAATGTATGTTGTCAAATAAATGCCCAGAATGAAGTTCAAGGTGAATTCCTAGAGGGTATTTAGTGATTGAAGAGTTACTTGTCATTTTAAAAGTGATACTTTACGAACATCCTAATTATTGTCATATTTTCATAAGTGTCTTATTGGATGAACAAACTTATGAAATAGATTGGCAAAATTATGACTATGTAAAAGAAAGAAAAGAAAATGTATGCTATTAGCTCTAGCTCATTCAATTAGTAAAACCTGACCAGTAGTAAAAGTCACATGATTTAAGCTGTTCCTGGTTACCTACAAAAACAGCCACTGCCTTCTGTTATGTAAATTCATGTTTCTTCATGGACTTGAAATTAAATTGAATGTGTTTTCAACTCCTGCTGGTTTTGTTAAAAATATGCTAACATATAAGAAATATTTGAGCAGGTTAAAAGATAATAGAATGTTAAAAAAAAAAAAAAATCTTAGGTGTGTATCTCTGACTATTTAAGTATCAGGGAGGAAACTGCCATTGTTTTCCAAATGTTTGCTTAAGTCACAGTCAGAAACAGATATCTTGTTAAAATGTGTATAGGAGGTCTCTAAATACTGTTTACCTTTACTTTGAACAATTTCTTATCAGGCAAAATGATTTCTATCTTGCAGTTTCAGCATTTTGTTTGCTTTTGGCACTCATAATTTTATCTGGATGAGATTTTCCTCTGTGTGATAAAGTTTATCATTCTCTTCAACTGGCCTGGTTTGGAGGGCAAATTAAAACAACAACAACAAAAAAAAAAAAACAGAGGAAAAGAAAAAAAGGAAAACTAGCACTATTGAGAATGGTGATTATCCTTCTAACTTCTTTTTCCTTAAGAAATATGGGGGATGGGAAAGATATGGTCCACTGTCGGTTAACATGGAGGGAAAGTGCAAATGGAACATGAGGGGAGGAGCCAGGGCTTCAAGAGGGATGCCTAAAGCCACTGACTGCTGATTATCTTCAAAGGAATAGACTGCCTCTCTTTGGGCATTCTTCAATGAATGGAGGTAGTTTAAACAGAAGGTTCTGAAGTCCAGCATTAGTTGGATTTTTATTAGCTGTATGTCCTTGGGTAGTTAATATTGATGTTGTTCAGTCCCAAAGTCATGTCTGACCCTTTGCGACCCCATGGACTGCAGCACGACAGGCTTCCCTGTCCCTCACCATCTCTTGGAGCTTGCTCAAACTCATGTCCATCGAGTTGGTCATGCCATCCAATCATCTCATCCTCTGTCTCCCCTTCTCCTGCTGCCTTCAATCTTTCCAAGCATCAGGGTCTTTTCCAAGGAGTCAGTTCTTCACAACAGGTGTCCAAAGTATTGGATTTTCAGCTTCAGCATCAGTCCTTCCAACAAGACTGATTTACTTTAGGATTGACTGGTTTGATCTCCTTTGGACTCTTAAGAGTCTTCTCCAACACCACAGTTCAAAAGCATCAATACTTCAGCACTCAACTTTATCATTCAACTCACACATTCGTACATGACTACTGGAAAAACCATAGCTTTGACTAGACAGACCGTTGTTGGTAAAGTAATGTCTCTGCTTTTTAATATGCTGTCTAGGTTTGTCATAGCTTTCCTTCCAAGCAGCAAGTATCTTTTAATTTCATGGCTGCAGTCACCATCCACAGTGATTTTGGAGCCCACAACAAGCTCCCATGTCCTTCACTATCTCCTGGAGTTTGGTCAAATTCATGTCTGTTGAATAGGTGATGCTATCTGATCATCAAGGCCTCTGTCACCCCTTTATTCTTTTGCTTTCATTCTTTCCCAGCATCAGGGTCTTTTCCAGTGAGTTGGCTCTTTGCATTAGGTGGCCAAAGTATTGGACTTCAACATCAGTCCTTCCAATGAATCATTAGGGTTGATTTCCTTTAGGATTGACTGGTTTGTTTTCAAAATTAATGTCCTTTCTTCTTTATCTTTTAGAAATGACTCTGGAGTAGGAATTTTGATAGGTAATGGAATTAAGAAAGTTGGAACCTGAGCACTTAAAGTACTGGTTACTCTAGAATATCATCTGTCAGCCTAAGAATAAAGATACAATTGTCTCCTTAGTACTCCTGGGTGATTCTCATTGACCACCAAGGCACATGGGTAATATCATCCCTTCTTATTGATGAAAAGAGGCATCATCCTCCTCTTTGCCTATAGGGTGTTTGGTTCTCTGATTTTATAAATACCAGTCTTATTTTATGTTTACTATTTAAAAATTTTATTTATTTAAACATTTTTAGCTTATAACTACTCTGGCTGTGGAGGTGTACAAAGATACTAGCAGTAAAGAAAAAGAGACTTGAATCTGGAAGTCAGTAATTCTTCAATTACTAGTATGTAAAATCTGGTCCCATCACTTCATGGGAAATACATGGGGAAACAGTGGAAACAGTGTCAGACTTTATTTTTGGGGGCTCCAAAATCACTGCAGATGGTGACTGCAGCCATGAAATTAAAAGACACTTATCCTTGGAAGAAAAGTTATGACCAACCTAGATAGCACATTAAAAAGCAGAGACATTTCTTTGCCAACAAAGATCCGTCTAGTCAAGGCTATTGTTTTTCCAGTGGTCATGTATGGATGTGAGAGTTGGACTGTGAAGAAAGCTGAGTGCCAAAGAATTGATGCTTTTGAATTGTGGTGTTGGAGAAGACTCTTGAGAATCCCATGGACTGCAAGGAGATCCAACCAGTCCATCCTAAAGGACATCAGTCCTGGGTGTTCATTGGAAGGACTGATGCTGAAGCTGAAACTCCAATACTTTGGCCACCTCATGCGAAGAGTTGACTCATTGGAAAAGACTCTGAGGCTGGGAGGGATTGGGGGCAGGAGGAGAAGGGGACGACAGAGGATGAGATGGCTGGATGGCATCACTGACTCGATGGACGTGAGTCTGAGTGAACTCCGGGAGTTAGTGATGGACAGGGAGGCCTGGCGTGCTGCAATTCATGGGCTAGCAAAGAGTCGGACATGACTGAGCGACTGAACTGAACTGAACTTTGGAAAAGTCACATTACTGAAGGCTGTTAATATAAGAAATGATTATTACGCAAATCAGAAAGTTGGGGAATAGGATGTGAAGTTTTTTGTTACGTGGTCATGTATAAATGTAAAAATCATGGTGGGAGAAGGTATGGTGGATATATTAGTCTCAGCATACCTAGGATTTTTTGAGAGTTTAATTTAATAGCTTTATGTATGTATAATTGAGATACAAAGAATTACACTTATTTAACGTGTACAATTTGATGAATTTAGACATATGCCAACATCTGTAATACCATTACCAGAATCAAAATAATAGGCATAGGCAGCACTCTGCATTTCTGTGACTCCCTTAGGTTTGCTTGCCCACTCCAGTGTTCTTGCCTGGAGAATCTCAGGGACGGGGGAGCCTGGTGGTTGCCGTCTATGGGGTCACACAGAGTCGGACATGACTGAAGTGACTTAGCATAGCATAGCATAGCATAGCATAGGTTTGCTTGTTTTTGGTTTTAGTTTTGTGTGTGTGTGTGGTAAGAATACTGTAGATGAGATTTAACTTAACAAAATTTGAAGTGTACAATACCATTTTGTTAACTATAGTAGAGCAGATCTCTAAAACTTAATCATCTTTATATAACTTCAACTTAATACTCATTGATCACCGATTCCTCATATTCTGTATTTCTTAGCCCCTGGCAAGCTCTATTGTATTCTCCACTTCTGTGAGTTTTACTAGTTTAGATGCATAATGTAAATGGAATCATGCAATATTCTTCTGCCACTGGTTTGTTTTACTTAGTATAGTGGCTTCCAGGTTCATCCATGCTGTTACAAAGGGTAGGATTTCTCTCTTTTAAAAGCAAGTAATATTCTATTGTACGTATATACCACCTTCTCATTATCCATTCATCTATACACAACTTGGCTATTGTAAACGATACTGCAATCAAACTAATTGTAAATATCTCTTTGGCATCCAAATTTTAATCCTTTTGGTTGTATACCTAAAAGTGAGATTGTTGGATCATATATTAGTTCGACTTTTATTTTTTAGAGACACCTTCTTGCTGTTTTATGTAGTGGCTAAAAATTTAAATTTGCACTAAGAGTTCACAAGGGTTCCCTTTTATCTACATGCTGGTCAACACTTGTTATCTTTTGTTTTGTTTAATAATAACTATCCTAACAGGAATGAGATATCTCATTTAATTTCTGATTTGCATTTCTCTAATCATTAATTAGGGAATCATTTTAGATGAGCATCTTTCCATATACCTGTTGGCCATTTGTATGCCATCTTTGGAGAAACATTTGTTCAAGTCCTTTGCACAGTTTAAAATTTGATTGGTTTGTTTGTTTTCGTATTGATTTATAAAAGTTTGTTGTACATTTTGAAAATGTAGCCTTTCTCAGATGATGGTTTGTAAATATTTTCTCTGATTTGGTAAGCTGCCTTTTCATTCTGTTGATAGTTTGCTTTGCTGTGCAGAAGTTTTTAGTTTGATATAGTCCCACCGGTCTGTTTTTGCCTAGGAGTTTAAAGCATGGCAATATGGTTTCCTTGGCATTCCATTTTTCAGTAGTTTCTGATGAGCAAATTGCATAGGAAAATAATGACAATGTCTGTAAAGAAAGAGGAAGTCAGTTCAACCTCAGCTTCTCATAAAGCCAAGAAGTCAATCACTGAAAAAAGCAGCAGTCAACACAGTGAGGAGGGTCAGAAGTTGTCAGCCAAATTGCAGTTATAGAACTTGTATTCCTGCCATGCCAGGAGACTCCTCTAGTAATTGAGAGGTGTGGTGCAGATAGCCACATGGAATTCTGCTGTGAAAACTCAGGTGTCTAAATTACATAAATTTATTAAGTATTCGACAAGTAATTATTGTGAATCTACTATGTCCATTGTAGCAGGTGGACATTATATAGTGATGACAAAAACAAATACAAACTTCTTTCATGAGATTTTCTCCAAGTGGGAATGTGTGTGTGTGTGTGTGTGTTTCCCATCCTTGTGTTAGATGGGAAGTTTGTACTAAAAGTGGTGCTGGGTTGAAGGTGTGGGGAGAGAGATACCTTCTTGCAGTAAATTCAAGAAAAACTCACTGACTTGAAGGAACAGAAGCTTTTTTGTACATGACTTTTTCTGTGCCATCTCTTACATATAATTCCTTTACAGAACAGTATTAAGGGAAAACTAATCAAATATGGTATTATAGCACTCATTCAAACCATCCTCATCTCACAGAGATTCTAACTTCTACTATTTGGTTTTCTTTCCTGTCTTTCTAAGGGTCAGTTGAGCTTTTAGAGAACATCAATCCTTGTACATTTTCTTCACATTTAGTTTGGAAATAATTACCAGGGCAATCACCAGATTTTTTTATAATTCTGGATTTGATTCTTCTGCTTCCTAGCTCTAGAATGTTTGGGTTGAATATTCTTGAAAAGAATGTGGAGAATCTTTTAACCGTATTCTCCCTGAAATTATCACTTGTCTTTGTAACTATTTTTACTACTTTTTAATTATTTTCATGTTAATTCTCTTTAACTTTGACCTTTTGGAAATTGATAAGATTTTCTGTTTATTTACCTGTTTATCCTAGTCTTGGCACAAGAACATGCTCCCCTAAAATTTTTTCAGTAAACAGTTTGCATGCATGCCAAGTCGCTTCAGTCATGTTCAACTCTTTGTGACGCCATAGACTGTAGCCTGTCAGTCTCTTCTGTCCATGGGGTTTTCCAGGCAAGAATACTGGAGTGGGTTGCCATTTCCTTCTCCACAGTAATAGTTTAGGAAGAGATTATCATTATTTGTGTACTCAGCGTAGCAATTCTGTTTCTTTCTTTTCCTTCTCCATTATCTTACCTTGCCATGAAAGAAAAAGCCTCTACCACCCACTGGATATTCCAGAAAACTTTAGAGGAGAGGAGTTAGTCTCTGTATTATATCACTCTATTATAGGATTCACATTTATGCTGAGAGCTTAATTGCTATAAACAGTTCAGGGAGAATTTCTTAAAAGTGTTCCTAAATAATATTACTTAGTATTGAGCTAGGTTGTATGGTACAGTTCTATGCATTTATATGGGTGTCTAACCATATGATAGCTAAAAAAAATGTAGTTTAAGTACATAACTGTATCAGTGTTATATATAACCATGTATAACTATGTAATATATATATGCATGTACTTATAAATGAACATATGTATTCACTGAATATATATGAATGATTGTGTCTCCCCAAAATTCATATGCTGAGTTTCTAAACCCCACTGGTTGTAGCTTGAGATGGAACCTCTAAAGAAGTAATTAAGGTAAAATAAGAATGTTAAGAATGGGGTTTTATCTGAAAAAATTAGTGTCCTTGTGAAAAGAGACACCAGAAAATTTGTTTTCTCTCTCTTCTCATGTGTGAGCAAAGAAGTCATGTGAACACACAGCCACAAGGAGGCCACTCAAAAGCTAAAAAGAAGGGGGTTTCAGAATGAAATATACCTTGCTAGCCCTGGATCTTGGACTTCCTTTACTCCAGATATATAAAAAATAAATTTCTGTTGTCTAAGCCTCCCAGTCTCTCCTTCTGTGGTATTTTTATTGTGGCAGCTGAGAAGGCAATGGCAACCCGCTCCAATACTCTTGCCTGGAAAATCCCATGGGTGGAGGAGCCTGGTAGGCTGCAGTCCATGGGGTCGCTAAGGGTCAGACACGACTGAATGACTTCACTTTCACTTTTCACTTTCATGCATTGGAGAAGGGAATGGCAACCCACTCCAGTGTTCTTGCCTGGAGAATCCCAGGGATGGGGGAGCCTGGTAGGCTGCTGTCTGTGGGGTCACACAGAGTCAGACACGACTGAAGTAACTTAGCAGCAGCAGCAGCAGCAGCAAGCCTAATAAAAATGTACTGTTTTTCTCTCTCTCCCTCTCTGTCTAAACACACACACACACACACGCACGCACACACACACACACACACACACACACAGAATTTTCAAATACTAAGGATGTTATATATCAATGAATAGCATCAACAAGTAAATCTCTCTTCCTCACAGTCCTCAGTTTGTTTCCAAACCCACAGGCAATAACCAAGCTTATGTCTTTCATATATTCTCTTAGCTATTTCTGAGGTATGCTTCTGTATGTTTTCTGTTTCCATAGATTAATTCTATTAATTCTGTAAATTTAAGTAATTAATTAATTCTGTCCATGAGTATTTTCAAAGTGATACCAAGTTTTAAGGGAAGAGATTCAATAGACTCTTAGAATAACAATGATGAAAACAGTAAATTTTCACAGTTACATAAAAGTTACAAAAATCATTGTGGTATATTCACAGAGGAATTGTAAACCATTATTTGATTAAGCTCAACATGATATGTATCCTGAATCAGGTGGAGAGAAATGCCAGTGAAGTTAATCAGTGCCAAAATTAGTTTGGAGCGAATCCTCTGAATGCCTTTTCTCAAGTCCAAAGGAAGGAACTGTCAGTACTGGACTATTTCTAGAGGTGAGTGGAATGTATATTATACAAGGAAAAAACAGTAAAATCATCTGTGTTTAGTTTCAAAATGTAATCAGAGGCCAACCCTGAATGTTCAAGTATTTCAAAGAAAGTATTCTATTGAGCTTTGTCTAGATATCTGTTTTTCTCAGGAAGCATCTGGCTAGACTAACATAATTAGTGGACAAATAACCCTGTGTTTATCAGAATAAATCCCCCCATAGCATAGCTTAATTACACTACCCTCTCACTCCAGTAAAATAAAATGTAAGCCATACTAGTTGAGGTTGAAAAGAGGTTAAATGGAAGAAAAAGAAGTACAGAAAATGGTGACTTAAGGAAATTCCAGTCACCTTAGCTAATAAAGTTTAGTTTATTTAATGGCAAGTAGGTGGCTCAGTGTCATACCTTTTTGCCTTTTCATACTATAGAGATGTTATTTTACTAACAAAGGTCCATCTAGTCAAAGCTATGGTTTTTCCAGTAGTCATGTATGAATGTTAGAGTTGGACTATAAAGAAAGCTGAGGGTCGAAGAATTGAAACTTTTGAATTGTGGTGTTGGAGAAGACGCTTGAGAATTCCTTGGACTGAAAGGAGATTAAACCAGTCAATCCTAAAGGAAATCAGTCCTGAATATTCATTGGAAGGACTGATGCTGAAGCTGAAACTCCAATACTTTGGCCACCTGATGCGAAGAAACAACTAATTGGAAAAGATCCCGATGCTGGGAAAGATTGAAGGTGGGAGGAGAAAGGGACAACAGAGGATGAGATGGCTGGATGGCATCACCAATGTGATAGACATGAGTTTGAGTAGGCTCCAGGAGTTTGAGATGGACAGGGAAGCCTGGTGTGTTGCAGTCCATGGGGTTGCAAAGAGTCAAACATGACTGAGCAACTGAACTGAACTGAGGTGGCTCAGATGGTAAAGAATTTGCCTGCAATGCAGGAGACTTGGATTCCATACCTGGTTCAGGAAGATTCCCTGGAGAAGGGTATGGCAACTCACTCCAGTATTCTTGCGTGGAGAATCCCATGGACAGAGAAGCCTGTCGGGTTGCAGTCTATGGGGTCTCAAAGGGTCGGATACAACTGAGCGACTAACGCAAACTAACACTATTGTGCCAGTTGTAGACCCAAATCCTATCCATCTGTTTGCACAGAATAGAGATGTTAAACAAATTGTACTATATTAATTATAATTAACAATAAGCTGAGGTGGAGAATGAGGAGAAACAGAAGGTAGTGGTACATTTTGAACCGTAATTGACCGAGGTTTTGGGCCAGGATTAGGAAAATGCACTTCTCCTGTTTCTGAAACACTCGATGCTCACCTGGAAGCTAGATGACAGGAAGAGGGAAACAGCAACTTCAAGACTGGTTATATGGTTAGAGAAATGGAATGGAAATTTATTTATAAAGAAGAAAAGCATTCTCCCTATTTATAACTTAATCAATACATTGATCTGGTAGCTTAGTTAGTTATGAATTAGTTTCTTATGAATACAAAAATGAATATAGGCAGAGTTCTTGACTTTATAGATACTTGACATTAATTTGGAACACTACTTGTTTTTATGCCCAATTGTTTGACATATAAATAGCACTCTACTAACAGGAAATCAAAAATATGAATCTAAAGCAACTAAATAAAAGACAGATCAATCAGGCAAACAAACCCCAGGATTAGGTTCCATTCACGTTGGGTTCCCATCATGTCTGCACTAACTTGAACAGCTGTGGATTCCTAAATGAATTCCTTAATCCTCCTGTGTCTGAATTTCTCCATCTGGGTGAATGGCATACTCACACCTGTCCGTATCTAATTGGGTAATCTTAAGTGGCTCCCACTGTCTAATGGAGTCAATTTTCTCACCATAGGATGTGCTGCATGAAGTTGTTTGGTTTGTTATTTTAAAGTTTAACTGAAAATTTAAACACTTTGATTATAAGATTTAAACGTATCTCATACTTGTTTTCATTCTACTATAGAGTATTAAAAAATCAGTCATTTACTAAATTTGTTAGTTTGAGACCATCTTTTCTTCATTTGTACTCAACCTTTCACTTTTCAGGGCAAGATCTATAAACTCATTATAAATTTTTACAGATCAAGTGGACACTTCAAGTGCAAAACCACTCACAAAAACAGATAATCAAGTTTTCATAGAATTGAAAAATCAGTTAGAGAATGTTTGTGTATTGACATGTACAGTGTTTTTGATAAATGTCTATGTGTGTATTTATATACATTTCTATATATATTAGGGATGGATGTATATATGCATATATGTGATTTTCAATTACATAAAATTCTATACATGAAAAATAACCTCTAGTTTAATTTAAAATATATCTGCATTATTCATAATATCTGTTATCTAGCTGCTTGCCTTAAAAAACATACCAGAAAAAGTCTTACTTCAATGTACAATTCTAAGAAATAGCCTGTCATATTTAGAAAATAAATAGCTATGTGGTGATCGCTGATTAGAAAAAAATACAAAATCAAGGGACTTCCCTAGTGGTCCAGTGGTCGAGACGTTGCCTTCCAAAGCCTGCAACATATGGGGGTATGGGATCAATCCCTGGTTGGGGGAGCTAATACCTCACATGCCTTGGAGCCAAAAAGAACAAATTATAAAGTAGAAGCAATACTGTAACAAATTTAATAAAGACTTTAAAAATTGTCCACATCAAAAAAGAAAAAAAATCTTTGAAAAACACAAAATTGATGTTCAAATAGCAAGATAATAAATTAGAATTTTCTTTTATCTTGAGCATAAACTAAAAAATGACATATTAATGGAAATTTATAGTTGTCAAGGGCAACTTTTGACAAAATTCATGGAATAATACATATATATGTAGAGGTTTTTTGTTTTTTTTTTTTCTTCTCACAATTAGGGTAGAACAATGAATTATATCAAAATGGGCCATGAGTTACTTTGATTTCCATGATTTTTTGGTTAAAATCTTGGAATATATGAAATAATTATAAGATTCAGTGTTTCAAACTTTAAGGTTCCCTATACTTAGGAAAGTTTTGCTTGTTACAGTTGTAGACTGGTTTCCCTTAGCATCTGCATACTTTGTGAAAAGTCCTTTGGAAAGGCATGCAATTTGTCCTAAGAGATATCTAAAAATGTAAATATTAATGGAAGAGATGGAGTTATTTATATTTATTAATCTACCCCCCCAAACATAGAAGAATAGAGTGTATCCAAATGTTAGATTATGAGCTCTATTCAATGGGCCTAAAAATAGAAAATATATAGAAAATAATGAGAGGAAAATATTAGTTTAAACAACAATTTTGAAGATTATGATATATACATATTTTTCTCATAATGAAAGTTATTAAACATCAGAGTGAAATACCAGGGAAATTTTAGATAAGTTTTTCAAAGTCTTTTTTTAATTTATTCAATGTCTATGCCAGAACCTGGAAATAATACTTTTATAAAAAAATACTAGTACCTACTAAAATCCCCCTAGGATTTTAGCATTGTCTGCCAAATAAGATATAAAGACCAAATAATGATGATAAAAAGTAGACAGACTTCTTAGACTGTCCAAAGTCTAAAACACTAACAATACAGGCAAGAAACACTAACTCTCATCGCTAGTGGAGATGCACAATGGTCCAGTCAGTTTGAACATCAGTTGAGATGTTCCTTTCAAAACTAAAAACACTTTTACTTTGTGCCCCAGCCTTTGCATTCTTTGGTATATGTCCAAATGAATTGAAAACTTATGTCCATATAAAAACTCATTCTCAAATCTTTATAGGCAATTTATTCATCATTGAAAAAATTTGGAAGCAATCAAGATGCCCTTCAGTGAATAAATGGATAAAGAAACTGTCATATATCTATATAATGAAATATCATTCAGACATAAAAAATGAATTTTCAGTCATGAAAAGAACTAGAGGGATGAGTAGGTGGAAAATAGGGATTTTTAAGTTATTAAAACTATTTTGTTGAAACATGTAAAATATCATGTATGAAACGAGTTGCCAGTCCAGGTTCGATGCACAATACTGGATGATTGGGGCTGGTGCACTGGGACGACCCAGAGGGATGGTATGGGGAGGGAGAAGGGAGGAGGGTTCAGGATGGGGAACACATGTATACCTGTGGCAGATTCATTTTGATATTTGGCAAAACTAATACAATTATGTAAAGTTTAAATATAAAATAAAATTAAAAAAAAAAAAACTATTTTGTATGATACTGGAATGGTGGATACATGTCATTGTACATTTGTCAAAACCCATAGAATGTACAACACAAAGAGTAAGCCCTAATATAAACTATGGTTTCTAGTTGATAACATATCAATATTGGCTTATTAATGGTAACATATGTACCATCATAACGTATGATATTAGCAATAGGAGTAACTGGTTGCTGGGGGAAAGGTTGTATATGGGAAGTCTTTATTTTCTACTTAGATTTTTTCATAAGCTTAAAACTGCTCAAGAAGCCTGTTAAATAATATAATAAATTTTATAGTATTATGTGTGGTTAAATATTTCCATACTAGAGTTTTAAACATGATATTAAAAATTAAGCAAAACAATGATACCTCTCTATGATGTAAAGGTTGGCTTTTCTGCTCTCATTTGCTTGTGACGGACAATAAGCTAGTACTGCTTCTGCAGCTCAAGAAGTGATGATATACTCTAATGTATTAGCTGTGGGCTTTACATACATGTCCTTTACCAGTTTGATAAATTATAGTCTATTCCTACTTAATTTTTTTTGTCCTGAAAATGTGTTGGATTTTGTAAAATGTCTTCTTTGTGTACTTTGGGATTATCATTGAATTTTTACCTATATTTCATTTATATGACATATTAATCCATTTTCAGATATTAAACCGAACTTGTACTGTTGGGATAAATCCCATTAGATCATTGTGTATAATAATGTTATTGAATCCAAGCTCATACTATGTGCCACATGACAGGCCAATAAATCAAGAGTTTAAGAATTCAGACTTCTTTTATACTAAAAGAAGTGGTGGGGGTTTGGTTTTACACACTTCTTGGTATTGGCCAGACCCTGAAAGGGATGTGATAAGCCTTTGATCTTGCAGCTGTTCACTTAGGTCTGGTCATGACGTTCCTATAAACCTTCAAGAAGACAAATGTTATTTTCTGTTCTGCACATTTTTATCTCTATGCGAACAAAAAATGATATGGCTTTAAATGTCCAGCCTGGGAGGCAGAACCTTGAGAAAGGACTCTTATGTACAATATATTTCAGGCTATAGGCAACATTCTTTTGCTGACTGGGGAGACAAAAGTGGCAGAGCCCTTATGAGTAAGCCCAGGCAACAGGGCACAAAGGTTAGCGCTAGAGAAATAGATCCAATATGGAGTGAGGTTTGTTCTTCTTTGTGATAATACTTTTTATATGGTGCTAGATTCAGTGTGGTAGCATTTTATTTAGGATTTTTAAATTTATATTTCTAAGGGAAAGTGGTCTGAATTTTTCTTTTATTATGATATCTTTGTATAGTTTTGTTGTCAGTGTAAAACTGACCTCATAGAATTGGATGCAATGTATTCCATCCTATCATATATTTTGGAAAAATTTCTGAAGGAATGGTATTGATTATTTTATGAATATTTGGTACAATTCACTGGTGGAAGAGAAGTCTGGGCTATTTGTTTATTTAGGCAGTTTTTTCTTAATTACTAATTCAACTACTTTATTTTTTATAAATCTTTAAGATTTTCTTTTTCTTCTTGAGTCAGTTTCAGTCATTTGTCTTTCTAGAAAAGTGTCCATTTCATCTGAGTTATATACTTCATTGATATCCATATATTTATGTAGTTGCCTTATAATATTTTATATTATTTTGTAATTCTTGTGTGGCCATTAATGATGTTCTCTCTTTCATTTCCTTTGAAATGCTTTTTTTTCTTATTCAGTGTAGCTAATTTTTAAAAATTTGTTGATTTTTTCAAATTAACATATTTTATATTTATTGATTTCCCTATTTTTCTATTCTTAATGTCATTAAGATCAATGATAGTTAATGATCATTGCAAATGATCATTATAAATGTTTACCTGGGCTTCCCTGATAGCTCAGCTGGTAAATAATCCACGCATAATGCAGGAGACTTGGGTTCGATCCCTGGGTTGGGAAGATCCCCTGGAGAAGGGAAAGGCTACCCATTTCAGTATTCTGGCCTAGAGAACTCCATGGACTGTATAGTCCATGGGGTCACAAAGAGTCAGAAACAACTGAGCGACTTTCACTTTCACCTTTATAGTAATATAGTTTATTTTAAATTTTATTTTGATATATTATTTCCAACTTGATACTTACTGTTTGTATTATATATAATGTACCTTTCTTTTAAATAACAGTTACTTGAATCTTTAATGATAAATTGTGTCACCTGCATGCAACATATAATTGTATATTGTTTACTCATCCAGTCTAACAATCTCTGCCTATTGATGATATTGTTAATTCATTCAAATGTAATGTTATGATTAATATGGTTGAATTTTTCCCTGCCATTTGTCATTTTTTAAATTGCTGTGTTTTGCCAGAGAAAAGTAAATTTTCTCATGTAATACTTTAATTCCTTCAATATTTTTCACTACCTTTTTTGAATGATTTTCTTATTGGTTGCTCTAGGATTTAGTGTTCATGTTAACGTATCAGAAATGATTTCAAATATCTGTGCCTGTTAGTTGCTCAGTCGTGTCTGACTCTTTGCAACCCCATGGGCTCTAGCCCACCAGAATCCCCTGTCCATGGAATTCTCCAGGCAAGAATATTGTAGTGGGTTGCCGTTCCATTCTCCAGAGATTCATCCCAACCCAGTGATCGAACTTGGGTCTCCTGCATTGCAGGCAGATTCTTTACCATCTGAGCCATGAGGATTTTTCCTAGCTTAATTTTAAGTGAGATTTAGAAATGTAACTCCTATGTACTTTATGACCTCCTCTTGTGTTTGTGCTATTTTAATACCTTTTACGTGTATGTATGTTACAATCCCCCGGATGTACTTTTATAATATATATATATATATATATATATATATATATATATATACACACACATACTATATTCTTTAAAGAAACTGAGAAAGGAGACCAAATACACACACATATACTTATATATGTATGTTACATATATATATATTGCTTCATTATTTCAATTTCTTATTTTCTTCACTTCTTCTTGTAGATTTGAGTTACCATCTGTTACTATCTGGTGTCATTTTCTTAATCCCATACAGTTTTGCTCCGTCTGACTCTTTTGTTTTGTAATTATCATAGGTATTATATGTGTTTGTTATAGGCCCAACAATATAATTACATACATTTGTTTCATGATACTCACTTTTAAATCAATTAAGAATAAGAAATATATAGTGGTACAGTTTTACCATTACCTTCATAATCACTTTTGTGAATTCTCTTTTGTGTGTTTGTACATTAGATTGTTGTATAGTGTCATTTGCTTTCAGCCTGAAAAACTTTCTTTAAGAAAACTTTTCTTATAAAGTCGATCTCTTAGTAATCAATTCTCTCATTGTTTATGTGGGAATCTTAACCTCACCTTCAATATTAAAAGATAAAGTTACTAGACATAAGGTTCTTTGTTAACAATTGTTTTCACCATTGTGAATATATTATCTCTCTACTTTGATCCTAGCTGTTTCTGATGAAAAGACAGCTGTAATTTTGCTTGAGTTCCTCTGTACTTGACAAGTTATTTCTTCTTCCTGCCTTAAAGATTTTCCTTTTTGTCTTTCAATATTTTGACTATAATGTATCTGGGTATGGATCTCTTTGTATTTGGCTTGTATTTCATTATGTTGCTTGGATGTGTAAACCAATATCTTTCATCATATTTGGGAAATTTTTGCAATTATTTCTAAAAATACATGTTCTGCCCTTTTCTCTCTCTCTTATTCTACTCTTCAAGTATATAGATATGTATGTATATATATGATTTTCCAATTAATGGTGCCTTACATTCCTCTGAGGCTTGATCATTTTTCTCCCTTTCTTTCTCTTTGTTCTCTAGATTGTATAATTTCTATCCTTTTACTTTCAAACTTTCTGATGTTTCCATCTGCCAGCTTTAGTATACTGTTGATCCCCACTAGTGAAATTTTTAGTCTGTTTATTATACTTTTCATTTCAAAATAGTTATTTCTCTTTATTGGTAGTCTGTACTTGATGAGGCCTCATTATTATATTTTTATTTAATTTTCAAAACCTTATTTTCTTTAATTAATTGAATACATTTATAATGACTGTTTAGAAGTCTTTGTCCATTAAGTCAAAGGGCTCTCTCAAAGACAAATTATCTTTAACCATTTTTTTCTTGTGTATGCATCACACTTTCCTATTTCTCTACATGCCTTGTGATTTTTGTTTAAAATTGGACATTTGAGATCATAATTGACTCATTGGAAAAGACTCTGATGCTGGGAGGGATTGGGGGCAGGAGGAGAAGGGGACAACAGAGGATGAGATGGCTGGATGGCATCACTGACTCGATGGACATGAGTCTCAGTGAACTCCGGGAGTTGGTGATGGACAGGGAGGCCTGGCGTGCTGCGATGCATGGGGTCGCAAAGAGTCGGACACGACTGAGCGACTGATCTGATCTGATCTGATCTGATTATTCAATTTGGATGATGATTCCCCCTTTGAGGCTTGAATTTGTTATACATTTGCTTGCTTGTGTTGGCTTGTGTTACATTAAATTTTTCAGTGCAGTCTGTTTCCTCTGCAGTGTGTAATCTCTGATATCATTTCTCAAACGACACTGCTTTGGGTATACACACAATAATTCTAATCACTTCTTCCTCCCACTTCTCACCCCAGTGGATGATAGACTTCAACTCGGCTCTCTTTATCTCTTTCTCTCTTAAGCCTCTGGTTGGCCAGCCTTTATTGATATCTCTCCAAGCTGTTAGCATACACTAAATGGTAGTCGATTGCTTTGTTGTTTTCAGTAATGACCTGTAGTATAAAATGCCCCACAGTCTAAACCAATTAAAGTCCAAATTCTTTGCAGGGGTAGTTTTTTTAACCAGTCTTTAAGCTTTCTCTGACCACAGACTTGTCCTTCTTAACTGTCTCTTTTCCTGATTTTCTTTATTAAGCATATATTTGGTTGACTGTTTCATTTCTTGCTAACATGAAACATGTCTCCTCTTAATTGTTCAGCATGAAAATTTCATTGTTTTTGAAAGAACTGTTATGTTGAAACTTCCTACAATTTGTTCCCTGCCGGCACCACCCCCCAACCCCAAAAATATCAGTAATGATGGGGAGAAATAGAGAACTCACTCTCCTTACAACACACAACTTTTCCTGGACAGAATCTCTGTGACTGTGTGTCTGAGTTATAGGCCTAGACTAAGACCTGCTATTCTTGCAGTGACAATCCTCTTAACAAACGATGGTGGGTGGAGGTGGTAGCCTCTTGTCTTCATGGCTTGTGTCTCCCAGTACAGAATATCCATGCTATGAACAATTGGAGTAAGGTAAGGCCCCGGATTCTTGCCCTGCCATGGTTGGATGAGAGCTTCCACTCTGTAGGTGGGTACTGTGTAGCAGGAAGAAGCCCCAGATCTCTCTCTATGCTTTGCCTGGAAAGGATTCTACAACATAAAGCTGGAGGGCAGTGGGAATGCTGTTGCTTGCCCTTTCTAGGGAGAAACTATCACCCTCAAATAGAAATGGGAGAAAAAGATCCCCATCTTCTTGGTTTCATTACCCATGGTAAAACTTTGACTACATTGAGTTGTGGGGGCTGGTGTAGGGAGTAGGTCATGGCTCAAAAGCCATCAAGTCTCTTTTCTTACAGAGATATAGTAAATTTCTTACATAAACATTTCTCTGCTATATGCCCTTAGGAAAGTTGCCAGAGATTTTTATGGTTATTTTTATACTTTTCACAAATTATGGTTGATATGCTGGGCAGCAGATTCACAGAGCTCACACCTTCATTTCTGAAATACTTCCTTATTTAAGTGCATATTATAAGCTTCATTAAAGAGAATATCATATGGGTGTTATAATATCTGTCATTTACCTTGCATGACTTCAATGTATGCAGTAAAACAATTATGTGTGTTACATAGACCAAGTTATAACTGTGTCATCATCAAGAAAGAATAGTGAAGAAGTTGTCAGTAGATGTCATATCAAGAAGGGCCCTATCATTTTCTATTTAATGACTTTTTAAGTAAAAAAAATAAAAGTCAAATGTAGATTCTTATTGCCTAAAGTTACTTCAATAATCCTCCTTCATCTTTCATGAGAAGAATGAATAAAGGCTAAAAGCCTTCAATCTTAGAGATGTCACCCAGAATTTATTACTTAACTCTATGCATGTCCAGGCATTGATTTAGAATAATTTAATTCTCCTGATACAGACCAGGAAATGAAGACTCCTTCTGGGATGTTAGACTGTTTGCCTTATGTGAACATTTCTGTCAGCATTCTGTCATTTCTGCCCAATGTTTCTGGTTGGAACTTAAAAGTTCAGAGAACTTAAACTTCATAGAACAAATTGTGTGCTCTTTTCTGTACCTGATTTGCTAATTGTTTTAAAAATATTGATTGCACTTTTATTGTATATGGTATTGAAAATAGGTAGGTGACTCTTACCAGCTAAATCTTTGATGATTAGTTATCTCTGAAAACTTAAGAGCTATCATAACTAAATAGAATTTGATCAGTTTGCAACAACAGAAAATTACAACAATAATGAATTAATGCATATAGTCAATAAATATGCCTTCTGGACTCTCAAAAGTATCATGGTATGAGACAATCTCCTTGGATTATAAAATAAAATGAATAAATTTCCAAATGGATAATAAGACTCCTTTGTATTATGTCTTATGTAGAAAAACACTGGAGCACAATCAATCAGTCTGTACTGTAGTGTAAAATATTTATAGTGCCATGTGTAATTATATCTATTGTATTCAATTTATATGAAGTGATTATCTTTGAATGGCCTAGCTTTCTATTCTTAAATGCTATGAGGCATTATTGATAGAAAGATCATCTGTGCTGAGAATAAAGTCTCATTCAATAATCAGTTAACCAGTAAGTATATTAATGCCAAATACATGGTACAATAAAAAGCTTATAGTCTAGTGTGAAATATAAAACTGATATATGTCATCTCTATAATCATCAGACAGTATTGAATGTATGTAGCATCATGTACAAGGAACCTTGTATTCAAGAGGCTTAAGGTTTTGTAGAAGTTAGTTTATAAACCATCAATAACAGTTCAAAGTAGGAAGAATATAATATATATGGTAAATTCTATATATGTTTCTATTTTTTATAACATAATTCTCCACTGAACATAGACAAAGGTTTTATTGGATTTCATTGTCATATCCCCAGTTTCTGGAAGAGCACCATGGTGCATTGTATGTGTTCAATTAATAATTCTTCAATAATTGAATGAATGAGTATTAATTACACACATTGTGGTGTTCTATTATTAATCTGTGTCCCTTCTGTTGCCTCATGCAGTTTTATTCAGAAATTATCTTAGCAATAGTGAGTGGTTACAGCAAACCTAGGAAAGTGTTCAAGTGGGCTTGATCAGAGAGTGCTACTGATCCCTATTGATTTTTTTCTGGCTCACAGACTTGGATTGTGACCACATTTTTATAATTGTAACCAGTGTTCTTTGGAAAATTTTCGCATTAAATACTTCATTATGTATTGTTTTAGTGTTTGAGAGAATTTATTTTTACTCTCTTAAAAAAAAATAGCATAGAGTCACTATGAGTCAGTATGGGAGGATGAACTTATCATGGAACAATATTACCTTATAGTAAAATTTCCAACCTTTGCTGAAATTCATATTAAACCCATCAGAGTTTTAAAGGCACAAGAAAGTGAAGTCGCTTAGTCGTGTCTGACTCTTTGTGACCCCATGGACTGTAGCCCACCAGGCTCCTCCGTCCATGGGATTCTCCAGGCAAGAATACTGGAGTGCGTTGTCATTTCCTTCTCCAAAGGCACAGGGGTAGCTTAATTTGGTCTTTTTTTTTTTTTTTTTTTTTTTAATGAAGAACTGTTTTATAACCTTAAAAGTCTTATTGATATGATGAGCTAAGAGATGAAGCTTATGAAGCCTAAAGTGAAATGTTCTTCAATTTTATACCCTTTCCAAGGTCCTGGAAGGAAGCCTTGCAATGTGTTCACAGGATTGTATGTTTTTGTGCAAATTGGAAGAGTAAGATATTTTTAACTACAATTTGTGAAAGACTATGATCTGGTGGGAGAAATATCAATAACCTCAGATATGCAGACGACACCACCCTTATGGCAGAAAGTGAAGAAGAGCTAAAGAGCCTCTTGATGAAAGTGAAAGAGGAGAGTGAAAGAGTTGGCTTAAAGCTCAACATTCAGAAAACGAAGATCATGCCATCTGGTCCTGTCACTTCATGGCAAATAGATGGAGAAACAGTGAAAACAGTGGCTGATTTTATTTTTGGGGGGCTCCAAAATCACTGCAGATGGTAATTGCAGCCATGAAATTAAAAGAGGCTTACTCCTTGAAAGGAAAGTTATGACCAACCTAGATAGCATATAGAAAAGCAGAGAAGTTACTTTGTCAACAAAGGTCCGTCTAGTTAAGGCTATGGTTTTTCCAGTGGTCATGTATGGATGTGAGAGTTGGACTATAAAGAAGGCTGAGCGCTGAAGAATTGATGCTTTTGAACTGTGGTGTTGGAGAAGACTCTTGAGAGTCTCTTGGACTGCAGGCAGATCCAAACAGTCCACCCTGAAGAAGATCAGTTCTGTGTGTTCATTGGATGGACTGATGTTGAAGCTGAAACTCCAATACTTTGGCCACCTGATGCAAAGAGCTGACTCATTTGAAAAGACTCTGATGCTGGGAAAGATTGAGGGCAGGAGGAGAAGGGGACAACAGAGGATGAGATGGTTGGATGGCATCACCGACTCAATGGACATGAGTTTGGCTAAACTCTGGGAGTTGGTGATGGACAGGGAGGTCTAGCGTGCTGCGGTTCATGGGGTCGCAAAGAGTTGGACACGATTGAGCGACTGAACTGAACTGATCTGTTTTTATACCAGTTTTTCTTCTTCAACCCCAGCATTTTTGAGACCATGTGATTGAAAAGTTATGTATACATTTAATTTGGGCTTAGTGGGTTATATATTTATGTAGCTCCATACTCACGCCATGTATATTGTTAAATTATTATTACCCATTTGAGTGAAAGAATGGCACATAGGAATGTTCTGTGGCTCATATGTCAGGTTAGTTGGTATCTGGGCATGGAGATGCATTGTCTGAACTCACAGTGCTGTTTGAACTGGAAATACATGGGTGAAAGGAGAGAAACAAGTTTGGAAATGCATTGAGCCAAAGGCTCATATTTCAAAAAAAATCTTTCAAAATTTTAGCCCATAAATGGATGTTGAATTTTGTCAAAGGCTTTCTCTGCATCTATTGAGATAATCATATGGTTTTTATTTTTCAATTTGTTAATGTGGTGTATTACATTGATTGATTTGCGGATATTGAAGAATCCTTGCATCCCTGGGATAAAGCCCACTTGGTCATGGTATATGATCTTTTTAATGTGTTGTTGGATTCTGATTGCTAGAATTTTGTTAAGGATTTTTGCATCTATGTTCATCAGTGATATTGGCCTGTAGTTTTATTTTTTTGTGGGATCTTTGTCAGGTTTTGGTATTAGGGTGATGGTGGCCTCATAGAATGAGTTTGGGTTTACCATCCTCTGCAATTTTCTGGAAGAGTGTGAGCAGGATAGGTGTTAGCTCTTCTCTAAATTTTTGGTAGAATTCATCTGTGAAACCGTCTGGACCTGGGCTTTTGTTTGCTGGAAGATTTTTGGTTACAGTTTCAATTTCCGTGCTTGTGATGGGTCTGTTAAGATTTTCTATTTCTTCCTGGTCGAGTTTTGGAAAGTTGTACTTTTCTAAGAATTTGTCCATTTCTTCCACGTTGTCCATTTTATTGGCATATAATTGTTGATAGTACTCTCTTGTGATCCTTTGTATTTCTGTGTTGTCTGTTGTGATCTCTCCATTTTCATTTCTAATTTTATTGATTTGATTTTTCTCCCTTTGTTTCTTGACGAGTTTGGCTAATGGTTTGTCAATTTTATTTATCCTTTCAAAAAAACCAGCTTTTGGTTTTGTTGATTTTTGCTATTGTCTCTTTTGTTTCTTTTGCATTTATTTCTGCTCTAATTTTTAAGATTTCTTTCCTTCTACTAACCCTGGGGTTCTTCATTTCTTCCTTTTCTAGTTGCTTTAGGTGTAGAGTTAGGTTATTTATTTGACTTTTTTCTTGTTTCTTGAGGTGTGCCTGTATTGCTATGAACTTTCCCCTTAGGACTGCTTTTACCGTGTCCCACAGGTTTTGGGTTGTTGTGTTTTCATTTTCATTTGTTTCTATGCAAATTTTGATTTCTTTTTTGATTTCTTCTGTGATTTGTTTGTTATTCAGCAGCGTGTTGTTCAGCCTCCATATGTTGGAATTTTTAAGTTTTTCTCTTGTAATTGAGATCTAATCTTACTGCATTGTGGTCAGAAAAGATACTTGGAATGATTTCTATTCTTTTGAATTTACCAAGGCTAGCTTTATGGCCCAGGATGTGATCTATCCTGGAGAAGGTTCCATGTGCTCTTGAGAAAAAGGTGAAATTCATTGTTTTGGGATGAAATGTCCTATAGATATCAATTAGGTCTAACTGGTCTATTGTATCGTTTAAAGTTTGTGTTTCCTTGTTAATTTTCTGTTTAGTTGATCTATCCATAGGTGTGAGTGGTGAAAAATTGAAAGCATTTCCTCTAAAGTCAGGAACAAGACAAGGGTACCCACTTTCACCATTACTATTCAACATAGTTTTGGAAGTTTTGGCCACAGCAATCAGAGCAGAAAAAGAAATAAAAGGAATCCAAATTGGAAAAGAAGAAGTAAAGCTCTCACTGTTTGCAGATGACATGATCCTCTACATAGAAAACCCTAAATACTCCACCAGAAAATTACTAGAACTAATCAATGACTATAATAAAGTTGCAGGATATAAAATCAACACCCAGAAATCCTTTGCATTCCTAGACACTAATAATGAGAAAACAGAAAGAGAAATTAAGGAAACAATTCCATTCACCATTGCAACGGAAAGAATAAAATACTTAGGAATATATCTACCTAAAGAAACTAAAGACCTATATATAGAAAACTATAAAACACTGGTGAAAGAAATCAAAGAGGACACTAACAGATGGAGAAATATACCATGTTCATGGATTGGAAGAATCAATATAGTGAAAATGAGTATACTACCCAAAGCAATCTATAGATTCAATGCAATTCCTATCAAGCTACCAACAGCATTCTTCACAGAGCTAGAACAAATAATTTCACAATTTGTATGGAAATACAAAAAACCTCGAATAGCCAAAGCGATCTTGGGAAAGAAGAATGGAACTGGAGGAATCAACCTACCTGACTTCAGGCTCTACTACAAAGCCACAGTTATCAAGACAGTATGGTACTGGCACAAAGACAGAAATATAGATCAATGGAACAAAATAGAAAGCTCAGAGATAAATCCACGCACATATGGACACCTTATCTTTGACAAAGGAGGCAAGAATATACAATGGATTAAAGACAATCTCTTTAACAAGTGGTGCTGGGAAATCTGGTCAACCACTTGTAAAAGAATGAAACTAGAACACTTTCTAACACCATACACAAAAATAAACTCAAAATGGATTAAAGATCTCAATGTAAGACCAGAAACTATAAAACTCCTAGAGGAGAACATAGGCAAAACACTCTCTGACATACATCACAGCAGGATCCTCTATGACCCACCTCCCAGAATACTGGAAATAAAAGCAAAAATAAACAAATGGGACCTAATTAACCTTAAAAGCTTCTGCACATCAAAGGAATCTATTAGCAAGGTGAAAAGACAGCCTTCAGAATGGGAGAAGATAATAGCAAATGAAGCAACTGACAAACAACTAATCTCGAGAATATACAAGCAACTCTTACAGCTCAACTCCAGAATGATAAATGACCCAATCAAAAAATGGGCCAAAGAACTAAATAGACATTTCTCCAAAGAAGACATACAGATGGCTAACAAACACATGAAAAGATGCTCAACATCACTTATTATCAGAGAAATGCAAATCAAATCCACTATGAGGTACCATTTCACACCAGTCAGAATGGCTGCGATCCAAAAGTCTACAAGTAATAAATGCTGGAGAGGGTGTGGAGAAAAGGGAACCCTCTTACACTGTTGGTGGGAATGCAAACTAGTACAGCCATTATGGAGAACAGTGTGGAGATTCCTTAAAAAACTGGAAATAGAACTGCCTTATGATCCAGCAATCCCACTGCTGGGCATACACACTGAGGAAACCAGAAGGGAAAGAGACACGTGTACCCCAGTGTTCATCGCAGCACTGTTTATAATAGCCAGGACATGGAGGCAACCTAGATGTCCATCAGCAGATGAATGGATAAGAAAGCAGTGGTACATATACACAATGGAGTATTACTCAGCCATTAAAAAGAATACATTTGAATCAGTTCTAAGGAGGTGGATGAAACTGGAGCCTATTATACAGAGTGAAGTAAGCCAGAAAGAAAAACACCAATACAGTATACTAATGCATATATATGGAATTTAGAAAGATGGTAACAATAACCCTGTGTACGAGACAGCAAAAGAGACACTGATGTATAGAAGAGTCTTATGGACTCTGTGAGAGAGGGAGAGGGTGGGAAGATTTGGGAGAATGGCATTGAAACATGTAAAATATCATGTATGAAATGAGTTGCCAGTCCAGGTTCAATGCACGATACTGGATGCTTGGGGCTGGTGCACTGGGACGACCCAGAGGGATGGAATGGGGAGGGAGGAGGGAGGAGGGTTCAGGATGGGGAACACATGTATACCTGTGGTGGGTTCATTTTGATATTTGGCAAAACTAATACAATTATGTAAAGTTTAAAAATAAAATACAATTAAAAAAAAATTTTAGCCCATATATGAAAATTGAAAGACTTTCTCCTCAAATTCCTCATGTTTAGTAATCATTTGCAAATCTGAAACTTCCTAAACTAATATTAAAAATAACAGAAATATTTCTACCAACCGCGTAGAAGGTAAATGGAATTACCTTTCAGTACCTCTATAGAAAGTGAAATAAAAAAGCTATGTAATGTCAAGTTGAAAATACAAAGCCAGGTTTTAAAATTCATAATGTGTTATTTTTTATCTTACATTGATATTTTCTTAAGTAATTGCATTAATAGTTTTATATATTTTTTCTTAAAGAGACAACCCAAATTGAGAAAACTTCAGAGGCCACAAAGTAAGGAGCTGATAATTATAATTTTGAAATAGATTGGTAAATATTTTAAACAGAGGAAAAATAACAGATTAAAATACATTACTTTTGGAAGACATTTATTCTAGAAAAATTGTTCATCACATCATAGAAATCCATTTTATTTTATAAAATGAAGATAAATCTGACCTCTGTTTAAGACCAAAGCTTACTAGATTTTAGTATCATTAAAGGCATTTTTTAAAAAAGTAATGCTATTTATACATTTATTTCTATTGATACACTCTCAGAGGATAAAATAATCTTAAAGCTCTTAGAAAAATATAATTATGACTTGGCATTTCTATTTTACTGATTAGATAGCTCATGCATAGTTTACTATGCAATTGAATTTATTCTGTACTTTAATATATACAATTTATTGTGCATATGATATTGTGGCCATTTTGAAATTTTAAATAATATTAAAATAAAAAAAACAAGTTTAGCAAATTAGAAAGAAATCAATGACTAATTATACATTTTTTATTAGAAATTACAACTTTTTTGTTAGAAACTATGTTACTATATTATTGTTTAATTTGTAACATAGATTAGGCACTTCTGTTAATTATACAGTTGCCTTACCAATGGCTTTATCCATAATTCATAAATTCATAACTCTTATGAATTTAATTTATCTGTCAAGAGCCTGATTTGAGTTTATTCTTCTTATGTATATATGCTATCTTATGAGGTATAAACAATCCTTGGAGATTCTGAGAAGAAAAAATGTCAATGACTCAAACAACCATTTACTGGTAATAATTAAATGTTTCACCCTTAATTTGCTCTCATCCATTATGTCTGTCACATTTTATTACTCTTTTAATAGGCTTCAGATAGTATAAGGTTATTTTGTGGAAAGAATCTTGAAATACCAAATAAATTGTCACTTAAAGCCTAAGTGAGGAGTTTCCTCAAATGATGGAATTTATTTATGATGATGACTGTTGAGTTGGCAAAGAGAAAGAAATTTGTGCACAGAAATTAGAGCAAAGCATTTAAGATAGGGTATTAAAAGTTACAGTTTACAGTATGTATTTATGCACTGAAGATATCATCTTCCATCACATCTTTTTTCACGATGTGAGATCATGTTTCTCACTGAAACATAGGCAGATTCTTCTCTGCCACACTAGAAGACAAGTTTACATTAGGAATACTTCTTAAGTTGAAAAGGTTTAGAACATAAAAATGGCAAAAGTCTCAGTCATAGTGCTTTTGAGAAACATGTTTTCAAAATGTTTGAAGCAAGATCTTTAATGTTGTTTGTAGATCCTTTCTCACAAAATTCAGTTTCATAGCCTGTTTATGGTGGAGTGTGTTGCTAGAAATTTATGTTCTGTTCATTAATGATTGCATTTTATTTTTAAAATATTACTTGCACTTACATTTTTTTCCAGTGGTGATTTTTGTCCTATATAACTTGCTTGTGTAGTGATATTTAGCTTAAACAGAAGTTTTCACTGGCTTCATAATATGGAATTATAATGAGTAGCATTATAATTCAAAAAATATCCTGAGTGACAAGATGAGAAGTACTTCTAAGTTACCTGACACTATTTCCTTGAAAATTTACATTTTTAAAAAAAATTTTTTACTTAGTAAAGAATAGGATTCGGCATTGGCATACATTCAAATTGGTTTCTAATCATCTACAGTCATAATTTTTGCCTCAGCTCCTACAACTCTGCTTTGGTGTACAGGCCCCACAGATGAGGAGATTTGTACCTTAATGATATTGGACTTACAGAGCTTGCCTACCTGCCTCTGACTGTTGACAGACACTCACAGGGGCACTTGACTGCGTTTTCTCATCGAGGTCAGTGCAGGCCAAGTGCTACTGACGTCAATGAGACATGAACATGCTAACCTGACATCAGGTTTTTGAAATATGACACTCATTTCTGGCACAAACAGTACATTTAATCTGTTAACTGATAACTAATCAAAGTGTTGGTACAGAGTATTTGAGATATCAGGGCTACAGATCTGTTAACACCCTGTTAGAACACTTGCATCAGGAACACCATCAGGATAAACTCTGTCCCGGGACACATGACAGGTAAACTGTTGATTGTTACTTTCCTACTTACCTTGTGAGGCAGTGCTTCCTCCTAAGTTAGAAAACCGGCTCTTTGGTGACTATAGAGTGTGAAATGATTGTGGTACACAACCAGAGAGGGAGGGAGAAAGGAGGCATAGATATGTGGGCTCTGGAACCAGTTGACTTTGTTTCAAATCCTGGCTCCATTTCTACTTAGCTAGGTGATTTTACTTCACCTCTCTAGGCCTGTCTCTGCATTTTTCCCATAAGTATAAAATCACTCCAACATGGCAATCTATACTTTGCCATGAGTATAGATTCACATACTGAGAATGCAGAGAGCTCTCAAATTTTTTAAATAAAAGAAAAACTTTAACTCATTTTGTGACAAAAATATAATTTATTTATTCTGAGTAGGTGGCTATTAATGTGTTCTTTTCCAGAAGCATCAGTAAATTTGATTATGTTACTTCCTACCTCTATATGAAGCAGATGCTATAATTTATAATATATATGTATATATATACATACACATACAAACTATACTGGCTTTCTGAAACCCAAATTTCCTATAATCCAACTCCCTGTTATTTGGAATAAATAACATATGGTCCCTAGGAGTTTGGAATGAGTTATTATATACTTGTAATAATGAAATTGGGCTTCCCAGGTACTTTAATAAAGAATCCACCTGCTAATTCAGGAGATATATGTTTGATCCATGGGGTTGTGAAAGAGTCGAACACAACTTAGTGACTAAATAACACCAATCATGAAATTAATGATCCTAAATTAATTTGATATGAAATCTGAAAGATATTAATTCTAACATTAACTGAACACTTACTCTAGGACAGAGTTTTCTCTTGGCAATCCAGCTCATGGCATCATGAAACTGAGTATGTATGAGGATAAAGACTGGAATAGATTCAGTTTAGATGACATTGGGAAAGAAGAATTTAACATTTCTTTATTTGCATCTAAATTCTATAGCTTTTTAAACCAGATATGATTAAGGGAACACATTCTTTACAAGTCTAGAAATCAAAATGTATAAAGCTTTGTGCTAGTGAAATGGAAATGCTCAGATTATTGTGATTTATTTTATTTTTTACTTGAAAATTCATGCATACTGATTTACCCTGTTTTTCCCACTGAATCTATGATTGTCTTGGCTCAGATTTTGTGGTGAAAATTATATTAAAAATCTCTTCCCCTCCAAACAATTCTATTAATCATAGTCAGACTATAGGATTATTAAAAGGAGAGTGAATTAGAAATTTGGAGTATTATTATCTTTTTTAGAAATCTCTGGTTTATCTGTCTCTATTACTTTTATTTAGCTGTAGCTGTAAATATTTATATATATATATATATATATATATATATATATATATATATTAGCAGCTTCTTGCTAGAGTAAGCAGACACACAACAATTACTTCAGTTAGTTCATGATTATCTTAAACCACCACTGCCTCCGTACACATATTAGTTTACATTATAGTATTTTAAGATTGCATCTTGATAATTCAAGATTTTTAAATAAAAAGAGAAGTACATTTTCATGTTTACAATCAAATTTTGAGTACAGAAGACACCGTTATTAATAATGAAGATATGATATTTGTTAAATATATCAGACTGGATGGCAGCTGCACTAGTTATAATTAATAGCATATCCCTCTGGTGTAGCAGCACTCTTTCCTTCTGGGAAAAGAGTCACCTTTCTGGAATGTGCTAAAAGATTGTTTGTTACACCTAATTGAAGGATACAGATTTCAAGCTGTTTGTAGGTGGTACGTGAATTTTTCACTCCTGCTGAGGAGCACATTGACTGCTGTGTAATTCTTTAAATTGATTCAATCAAACCCATGCTGTTTATGCTTTTAATTGATTGGATTAAAACAGCATTTTTAAACTTTTAATCATTCCATTAGACAGGGGTCCTTTGCTTGTTCATGCTCAAGCCCGCCCAGATGCGCTGTGGATTTTTAATTTTTGAAGTCCCACCATAGAGCCCATGGTGCTTCAGTTTATTGGGCAGCAAGGATAGACTGCTTGGAGGAGGAAATGGCAACCCACTCCAGTATTCTTGCCTGGAAAATCCCATGGACAGAGGTGCCTCGCAGGCTACAGTAGCTACAGGCTACTGTAGCCTGAGCGGGCTATTGTGTATGGGTTGCAAAGGGTCAGACATGACTGAGTGACTAAGACATACACAAGGATAGACTGTAACATCATTATAAATGAAAGGACACTCCTGTGTTTGGGTGCACAGTGCAACTTTCCAGATGGAAGTGAGTGAAGGTACCTACTTTCCATGGCTCTTCCCAACTACACAGATCTGATGTCACAGCTCCTTTTTGCCAGGGAAGTCATCCTACTGCAATCACAGATAGAAATCATTGCTGATCAAAAACTACAATCAACGTGTTGTTAAACTTGTTTTTGCTTAGTCACTAAGTCATTTTCAACTCTTTTGCGACCCCATGGACTGTAGCCAACTGGGATCTTCTGTCCATGAGATTTCCCAGGCAAGACTACTGGAGTGTGTTGCCCTTTCCTCCTCCAGGGGATCTTCCCAACACAGGGATTGAGCCTGCTTCTCCTGGGTTTCCTGCATTGCAGGTGGATTCTTTACTGTTGCTTCACCAGAAGAAGCCTTGGGTATCATACAAACATATATAAGATGATGCTTTGGACTGGAACTGGAAGCTCATACTCTAATCTCAAGCATTACCTTGCCAAAGGCATGGCAGGAGGTATGATCTACAAGTGCTCCCAGTGCATAGGTGCATTGTTTGTAAGATTTAAACACCTTAGTCGAACTCTCTAAATGTTGTCCTGCTTCATTCCATTACCATGCACCAGTGATCTTCAATAATATCAATGATAAAGTATGTCTCCTAAAAATATTTTTCCTGAGCTGAGTTGTTAACAAGTTCTGTGGTTATTGTGAATTTTAATATTTATGTAAATGTCAAATTAGTTTATGCTTTATTACTCTTTAATTAACATTGGATGATTCGTAGACATTAATACAAAGAACCTCCATTTATATAGTTGGGTCATGACAGCCTTGGACTCAATTGCACCCATGTATTTAGAGACTCAGTAACATTTTGGAATCATTCTTGTCTGTACTCTCTGTGTTACTTCACGTCTTTGTGTTTAAACAGTAAGTTCAAGATAAATACTGATAGTACAAGCAAAACAATGATGAAGAGGCAGTGAAAACTTCACTTACTTCAGTTCTGTCTCTCTGTGTGAGCACTTGAACTTTTTATTTGTGTTTAAATTTTAACTTAGAGAAACAGTACAAAATGGGTAGTGTGGCATTTTTGTTTATAAGTCAAACTGTAATTTATGCAAGCAATATTTCACTAAATATGAATAATACTTTGAAACAGATTTACTCCTTGGAAGTAGTTAATTGTTCATTGAATGAATCAAGGAAATAGTTATTGTTTTTGTTTAATGTATTAATTAATGAAAATAATTATGTCAAATTGGAGAAGAAGACTTTTAAAATTTCTTTTCTGAGTGTCAAGTGCTCTATGTACACTGTGTCAAGGCTGTAAATGAATTGAAAAGTGTGCTTAGAAAATATCACTTTTAAAAGAATCTCAGTGCCAGTTAAATGAAAAAAATGCATTTTAATCCTTGCATAATATCTCACACAAAGGTAGAAACTGGGATGAATTAAACACAGAATTGTGAAAAATAAAATGTATAATTAATGGAAGAAATGTTATAGAATATTTCTGTGACCTAGGGGTGGAAAGTATTAGTTCTACAAATAAAAGTCAAAAAGACTTCAGTTTCAAGTGGACAAATAGAAAAAGTTATGAACAGACAATTTACAAAGATGGAAATATAAAAACTAAAAACCATGTTGAGATGATCCAGATGGTAATCAAGGCAATGGAATTAAGGAAAACAATATTATTTTAGATTTCTAGTATTTATTAGCAAAATTATAAAGGTTCATAAGGGATAAAGTGATATAACAATGCTGTCCATGTGGGAAAACAATTCAGCATTTCTTAATTAATAATATTTTAATAAATTATTAAGATTATTCTATAGACATAACTGCTGTTGTTTAGTCACTAAGTCATCAGACTCTGCAATCCCGTGGGCTGTAGCCTGCCAGGCTCCTTGGTCCATGAGATTTCCCAGGCAAGAATACTGGAATGGAGTGTCATTTCCTTCTCCAGCGAATCTTCCCGACCCAGGGATCAAACATGCGTCTCCTGAATTGTCAGGTAAATTCTTTACCACTGCACTACCTGGGAAGCCCATAGACATAATACTTATACCTTAATTAATTATAATGCAAACCTATTTTACATGGATGCTTAAAAATGAAGGGTATTTGCTTACTAAACACAGCAAGATCATTTTGCTTGAAGGGGTGGATAATAGACTGAAATATCATTTCGTTTACTTAGTTTGTAGTTTTTATATAAGATCTTATAGATTTTGGTTTAGTTTATCAAGATAGAACCTAAAATCATACATCTTCTTATATAATTTTCATGTGATTTTCAGATTATATAACAACTAAAATTAATGTTGCAATTTAATATCTATTTAATATTTAATGTTTTGTTTCCATATAAGCATTAAGTAAATGATGGTGGAGTACAAAGAATAATTAAGGGAAGCAAGGATTCCACATGTCTGTACCTTTAACCAAGAGATTTTGAATACAAATTACTGAGGAAGACCTGCAGAGGAAGGTGTTCTGGAAACTGTCCATAGTTTTTCCGTTCACAGCAATGTGTTGCAACATGACAACTGCTACTTTACATCTATTTAATATCTTAATCTTTCTTCCACATAAGTAAGCATGATGTAAGTGGTGACTGGTATAGAGGCACAAACCCTGAACATAGAGTTCTTTGGGGAAACGATTTGCGAAACCCTATTCATTAAATCCACAACATTAATGGAAATTTACATCACAATAGCACTCATCTCACATGCTAGTAAAGTAATGCTCAATTACTTTATTCTCCAAGCATGGCTTCAGCAATACATGAACTGTGAACTTCCAGATATTCAAGCTGGTTTTAGAAAAGGCAGAGGAACCAGAGATCAAATTGCCAACATCCGCTGGATCATGGAAAAAGCAAGAGTTCCAGAAAAACATCTAGTTCTGCTTTATTGACTATGCAAAGCCTTTGACTGTGTAGATCACAATAAACTGTGGAAAATTCTGAAAGAGATGGGAATACCAGACCACCTGACCTGCCTCTTGAGAAACCTGTATGCAGGTCAGGAACCAACAGTTAGAACTGGACATGGAACAACAGACTAGTTCCAAATAGGAAAAGGAATATGTCAAGGCTGTATATTGTCATCCTGCTTATTGAACTTATATGCAGAGTACATCATGAGAAATGCTGGACTGGAAGAAACACAAGCTGGAATCAAGATTGCGGGGAGAAATATCAATAACCTCAGATATGCAGATGACACCACCCTTATGGCAGAAAGTGAAGAAGAGCTAAAGACCCTCTTGATGAAAGTGAAAGAGGAGAGTGAAAGAGTTGGCTTAAAGCTCAACATTCAGAAAACTAAGATCATGCCATCCAGTCCCATCACTTCATGGGAAATAGATGGGGAAACAGTGGAAACAGTGGCTGACTTTATTTTTTTGGGCTCCAAAATCACTGCAGATGGTGATTGCAGCCATGAAATTAAAAAACACTTGCTCCTTGGAAGGAAAGTTATGACCAACCTAGACAGCATATTAAAAAGTAGAGCCATTACTTTGTCAACAAAGGTCTGTCTAGTCAAAGCTATGGTTTTTCCAGTGGTCATGTATGGATGTGAGAGTTGGACTATAAAGCAATCTGAGCACCAAAGAGTTGATGCTTTTGAACTATGGTGTTGGAGAAGACTCTTGAGAGTCCCTTGGACTGCAAGAAGATCCAACCAGTCCATCCTAAAGGAGATCAGTCCTGGGTGTTCATTGGAAGGACTGATGTTGAAGCTGAAACTCCAATATTTTGGCCACATGATGTGAAAAGCTGACTCATTTGAAAAGACCCTAATGCTGGGAAAGATTGAGGGCAGGAGGAGAAGGGGATGACAGAGGATGAGATGGTTGGATGGCATCACCAACTCAATGGACATGGGTTTGGGTGGACTCCGAGAGTTGGTGATGGACAGGGAGGCCTGGCGTGCTATGGTTCATGGGGTCACAGAGTCGGACACGACTGAGTGACTGAACTGAACTGAAGTGTGTTAAAGGCTTAATTGCCCTTAGATACTTGAATCTGTTAAACCTGATTTAACAATGCTCAAATGTTGGGTCACAGAACAAGATTCTCCCTTTTTATTTTATTTTACTTGAAAATAGCAGCAGTGTCCTAAGAAACAAGTCTTTAAGAAAATATTAGTCCAAGACTTTGATCTTAGTGGTTTTCATCTCAGTGAATTGAGCTACTTTAAGTCAGTTGTAAGGATTTCATTTACTCCTGTAGTGAAAAGTCTTCCTGATTCCTTTCCCATCAGGAACTATTTTGCAGATAATATTTTAAATGATTCTCTGCATGCTAAGTCGCTTCAGTCATGTTTGACTCTGTGAATCTATGGACTGTAGCCTGCCAGGCTCCTCTGTCCATAGTGATTCTCCAGGCAAGAATACTGGTATGATTGCCAGGCCCTCCTCTTGGGGATCTTCCTGACCCAGGGATAGAACCAGTGTCTCTTTTCTGTCTCCTGCATAGGCAGGCAGGTTCTTTACCACTAGTGCCACTTGAGAATCTCTTTAAATGGTTAAATTTCTTCTTTTTTTCTTTTCTCATTTCTCCATTAGTAACCATTTCCCCATTCAGATGGAGGATCCGTGTTACTTCTTGAAAAACAAGGATACTTTACGACATCCACAATATGCTCTTAAAATTCTCCCCAGACACAGAAATTTTGAAAACCAAATTCTGCAGTATTCAGATGTGAAAATAAGAAAACACTATAAAGCAAATAAACCAGAAGCTCAAAACAAACAATCAAAGCAAAACCCCAAAAGAATAAAAGCAAAGCCCCAAATAAAACAGAGGTACAGAATGAAATTAAAAGTACTGTAGATAAAGATTCAGATACCCCAATCCTAGAGAAAACTAGATAGACCAGCTTCCTGGGAAAGATAGAGGAAAAGAATATTTTTCCAGAACCTGAAATGAGGTAGTTTCTAGAACCTGAAATGAGGTCATAGGTTGGACCCAACATGAAGTATTTAGACCTCAGCCACCACATTGAAGAGTTGGAGACAGGACCACATAGTGTCTTGACTGTCACAGTGCTTCCTCCTCCCCCAACTCCTACCCCCACCCCCACCCCAGGAAACACTCAGGAAAGTACCCGAGCCAGTGTTTCAGACCGTCTGTAACCTCACGAGTGGGCACTGCACACCACTGTCCTCCTTTGGCATCATCATCCTCCAGGGATTTTCTAACAAAAGCAATGCCTAATTTATATCCTAAAACTTTATTGACATTCATTTATATACCTAGGCTTGCACTTCCTTTTTCAATACTTTCATCATCATGCCAAAAAAAAAAATAATTGTGAAAGAAAAGGAATCAGCAACTGGGTGTTACTTGCCCTATGACACATAGAGTGGAGTTGGAGAGACAAATCTTGGGAAAGAGAAGCATGGATAAGTTGTTCTCCTTAAAATCTAGGGAGTTACACTAATTTATCCAGTTTATTTTTTCTTTCTCCTAGAGCTCCCTTTGTTTCTTATAGTCCTACTGAGAATGAGGGAGACTCAATAAACCGGATTTTAAGAAATAAGGTCCTAAAGATACCATGAACTGTAGCCCACCAGGTTCCTCTACCCATGGGATTCTCCAGGCAAGAATACTGGAGTGGGTTGCCATTTCCTTCACCAGGGGAACTTCCCAAACCAGGAACTGAACCCAGGTCTCCCACATTGCAGGCAGATGCTTTACTGATTGAGCTATGTGGGAAGCCCAGAGATAAGGTCAGTGAAATGTAATCTAAAGAAGATACCAGAAGAGAAGAGAGAAAGAAAAATCACAAAATTCTAAATTTTATTTTAGTTCTCCCAAGAAAATTTTCACTTTGGAGCATTGAAACTCTATCTTTAGACCTCAGCTTCATTTATCAAAGGGGTTTAATGAGTGAGGAATGTCTAAGGGTATTGAGCTGCACCTTAACAGAATACAGTGTGTAACTAACAGAAGATTGTTATAGTTTTAGGATTAACAATAAAAACCTAAGAGAACATCTAAAATATTTTACTTCAGGCAAACTAAAAAAATAAAGGAAAGAAAGAGTAAGGAAAATTTTTTAAAAATTAAATCTCAAGAAAGCAGATGCTGAAATTATTATTAGAGATAAACTTGGCCTTACAAAAACAACAAAATATACTAAAAATCTTAAGCTTCTTAAAGATAATTTACTATTTCTATTGTTGTAGCAAATGTTTCCAAAGCATGTTTTCAATTTCAAATAAATATGAAACCTAATGCTTGTAAAATCTGTGAGGAATTAATACCATTAACACCATCCTCATGATGGTGATATCTATCTGCTACCAATAAAACTACTGGAGACAGCTTGGCACATCTAAAATTTGTATTTTTTATGATATAAAAATATTTAAAACTTGTGGAAAGAGGGCAACTGTGTTTTACAGATCTTAAGTCAGGAGGAAGAATGAAAACATTGGGTGCTAACACTTGGTTTTAAAATAGTAGTTGCTATGACTACTTAAAACATTTCTTAAGATGATGTCCTTTACTTTCATTAATTTTTTAGAAGTTTAGTGGTCCTAACAGTGGTACTCACTTACAGTGAAACTGTAAGTTTAATGAATTTGTTTTTGTTTGCAAGAGCCTTCTCACTCTTTGTACATGTTCTTGCAGCCATGAATAGATAACATAAAGTAGATGGATTAAGAGGGATTTGAAATAGAGTCTATATTTTAGAATAAATAGAAAAAAGTGTATGATGGATACACTTATCTCCATTTCCTTTGAAGGAAAACAAATAGACTTTTTAAAATTGGAGCTAATGAAAGACAGAGTTATTGAATGTTATTTGATAGAAAAAGAAAATGACTATTGGGTTAGATTTTATTTATATTTATTCTTAAATTTCAGGTTGATAGTGTGGTTTCTAAGGGCTTCCCTGATGGCTCAGTGGGAAAGAATCCATCTTTCAATGCAGGAGACATGGGTTTGATCCCTGGGTTGGGAAGATCCCCTGGAGAAGGAAGTAGCAATCCATTTCAGGATTCTTGCCTTGTAAATCCCATGGACAAAGGACCCTGGTGGGCTACAATCCATGAGATACAAAGAGTTGGACACGACTGAGCACTTAAAGAAAAGGTTTCTAAAAGAAGTGTGCAATTTTGCTTTTATAACTTCATGTACCTGGTACATTTGATCCTATTGTCTAATGCGTCTTTAGACTACTAGTCAAGAAAGAAAGTAAATCTTACCCTTTAACTATTGTGCTGGAAGGTTTAACAATTCATAGCATGTGCATAAGGAGTCACTGAATAAGTGTGTGTATGTACAAATACATATTGATACTTACTAATTCATAAGCTCAGAAAGGTCTTTCCTAAATGCCTTATACAATCCTTTAAAGACATGATAAGTTATAGAACATAGGACTCTGTAAAATAAATTTCAGTTTGATTAAAAATCTTGTCACTGATTTTAGTAACTTTAGGTGACAGAACTGTTTGTGGAAATTGAAACAACTGTCTTTGTTTTACAAATGTCTAAAAAAAACAGAATGAGAATACAGGCCACAAGGACCTAAGACTAAGGCCAATTAGGCAGGCAGGACCTGGAACCAAAGAGAAAAAAGTGGCAGTTTTAAATCCAAATCCACCAGGGCTAACACCTTTGTGGCTCAGATGGTAGAGTCTGCCTGCAATGTGGGAGATCAGAGTTTGATCCTTGGGTCAAGTTTGGAGGGTCCTCTGGAGAAGGGAATGGCTACCCACTCCAGTATTCTCGCCTGGAGAATCCCATGGACAGAGGAGTCTGGCAGGCTACAGTCCATGGGGTCACAAAGAGTTGGCCATTACTGAGCCACAAACACACACAAACAGGCAAACACAAGAATAATAGAAAACTTGCAGTCGGAATTAGAAATCGGTACAACTGTTTAGGAACAGTTTAATCATATGAATGATAATGATTTCAATGCAATTCTAATGCTAGGACTTGCCCCTTAGGAAAATGTTTCTCACAATATTATTTATGTATAGGAAATCTCCAAAAACAGAGTAATTGACTCTCAATTAAAGATTGGTTAAATAAATTATATACTCCCATATAGTAGAATACCATAAAACAAAATCTTTATTTACTGATATTATTACTAACATTTCATTATTACTGAAAATGTATGATTGTATACCATGTTTATAAGTTTATATGGTTAAATTTATCTTATATTTAGGTTTCTCTATTTTAAATAAGAAAATCTTATAATCAAACTAAAAAACTATTTCTTTTTGTTACATATCCAGGTATTTTAATTTCTAAAACTTTTATTTGGCAAATTTATATAAATCAAAATGCTTTTTTCACAAAGTTCATAATTCCAAAACAAAACAATAATTACACTTTCCATATATTATCAGGTTTTCAAAGTTTACATAATGAATCCATTTATTATAAGTACTAAAGCATGTAATAGAAAATAAATATTTCATTTGGTTAACTGGAATCTATTAAAGGGGTAAAATAGTAAAAAAAAAAAAAAGCCATCCAATTCAATTTAACAAGGTAATAGACATTCTATGAACAGAATAGTAATAGTACTATAAACTACTCAATAAGAGTGTCAGAAAGAACATTTATGAATTATATCTGAACTTCTTTGACAATATTATTTCCTTTTTTGTTGTTGATGTTTATCACCTACTTTTTAAATTTATTTAGCATTGGGCATTTGCAACTAGAGAACACATAATATTTATCCCCATGGGGAACAGAGATGGGGAGCATGGAGGTTTATATGTCATCAAACAACATAGTCTCTTACCCATCTTTTCTTCCACTGTATTCTATGTTTCTCAGGGTTAAGAACTACTTTAGTTATATCTTTTTCACCTAAGATCCAAGACACTGCTATATATATGGTAAATATTGTCTACCTGCTCGAGTAATAAATAAATAAATGTATGAGCAAAAATCCTCTGAATATCAAAACTGTGAAGCAAGAAACACTATGGTGGAGATGGCAGATGGAGCTGAGGTTATTTGTAGTTGATAAAAGCCTTTTCAGTTCAGTTCAGTTCAGTCACTCAGTCGTGTCCGATTCTGTGTTACCCAGTGAACCGCAGCACGCCAGCTGTCCCTGTCCATCACCAACTCCCGGAGTCCACCCAAACCCATGCCCATTGAGTCGGTGGCCATCCAACCATCTCATCCTCTGTTGACCCCTACTCCTCCTGCCCTCAATCTTTCCCAGCATCAGGGTCTTTTCAAATGAGTCAGCTCTTCACATCAGGTAGCCAAAGTATTGCAGTTTCAGCTTCAGCATCAGTCCCTCAAAAGAACACCCAGGACTGATCTCCTTTAGGATGGACTGGTTGGATCTCCTTGCAGTCCAAGGGAGTCTCAAGAGTCTTCTCCAACACCACAGTTCAAAAGCATCAATTCTTTGGTGCTCAGCTTTCTTTATAGTCCAACTCTTACATCCATACATGACCACTGGAAAAACCGTAGCCTTGACTAGATTGACCTTTGTTGACAAAGTAATGTCTCTACTTTTTGATATGCTGTCTAGGCTGGCCATAGCTTTCTTTCCAAGGAGTAAGCGTCTTTTAATTTATGGCTACAATCACCATCTGTAGTGATTTTCGAGCCCAGAAAAATAAAGTCAGCCACTGTTTCCACTGTTTTCCCATTTGCCAGCAAGTGATGGGACTGGATGGCATGATCTTAGTTTTCTGAATGTTGAGCTTTAAGCCAACTTTTTAACTCTCCTCTTACACTTTCATCAAGAGGCTCTTTAGTTCTTCTTCACTTTCTGCCATAAGGGTGGTGTCATCTACATATCTGAGGTTATTGATATTTCTCCCAGCAATCTACATTTACATTTTAATAATTCAGCCAAATTTGCTTCTTGATGCCATATCAAGAGCATTCTTTTTCATTGTTCAGTGTCCAGACTGGGACACAACCAATAAAGATAGCTGGAAAATACTTGGAAAGAAATCAAAGAGATGGTATGAAATTAATTAAATTCATTTTTAATGGAAATTGAAGAAAAGGAGAAAAGAGGAATTATAGACTTTGAAAGAGAGAAGGCTGTATGGTTGTTAATTAATGACTTTTATGGGTTTAAACACAAATTAGGAAAACAGTCCTTTGTGTTAAATAGAAAATGATGTGAGTGAGTTATGTTAATTAAAATGACATTTTGAAAGATATGAATATGTTTGTTGTTAGTATTCCATCAATAAAAGATGGCCATGAACTTGAAGGATTTATAAAACAAAGAAATTCAAAGATGTATTCAAAAAGTAATATCTACTTTTTTTTCTTTTTGCTCTCATCTTGTGTTGCACAGTTTTCACAAATAACTTTCAAGTCTTGGTTTCTGTGTTAGGGAAAGAAAACAGTCCTTCTTTGGCAACTATATACTCATAACTCTGTCATCCGATGAAATAAATCAGAAATGCTTCTTTAATATTATAACTCTGTGATCAGTTTATAAGAAGATACTCTTATAGTTTAATAAAGACAGTGATTAAATCATTAGTGATTACTGAGTTCCTAAAGAGAGAGACAATTTAGTATTCTTGGCTCTAAGAAGTCAAATCTGGTTCTGTCACTTCCTATCTGTGTCCCGCCTTGGCCTAATTATTATTTACCCTCTGTTTCTGAGTTTGCTCATATGTAAAGTGAGAGTCATAATTATAGCCACTCTAGAGATAATACGTATAGAGTCCTTGGAACATTTGCTGGGACAGGTCAGTAATCTATACTTGTTAATGATTTTATTATTGTATTTTAGGCTTCATCCTAAATATGTTATATATTTAATCTCATGTACTTTAGTCTTAATTACATATGAGGGAATTGAAGCTGACACTAATTAAATGGCATAACTAAAGTCACATAACCATTAGAGTAGAGTCTGCATTCAAATTTTAGCCTTATTTCAAACATGAACATTTTATATTTTGTCAATGTGCTTTTTTAATCATAAACCTTCACCCTTTTATTTTAAATTAAGTATTTTCTGATCAATAGAATAAAGGATTTTTTTTCACTACACTAATATAAAATAATGTCTTGACTGAAATACAGAGCTCTGAATCACTCAAAGAGAAGCATGAAATTATTACTGGGTGAAACTCCCTGTAAATATCAAATTCTTCCACATCTACAAAGTAAGGCTTTACTTGATAAGCATTAAATTTTGTTAGAGATTCTAGAAAAACATTTTTAAATAAATGCTACTTTCTGAAATGATTCCATCTGTTTTCCTATGAAACACACTTAACTCACTCCCACATATATCCTAGAAAATCAATTGACACTTGATCACAATAAAATTGATATCCAATTTCTCGAATAATTGACCAAGTTAAACCTTTGACATGTCTGTGGCTGCTGTGTTATCAGTGAAGTGTAGCAGATCAAAGTTATATCACCAAGCACGGCATATTAATTAAATTGTACTAAGCAGTTTTGACTTGATTACTGAGGAAAGTTTCTTTTTCTGCTGATATTTTAAAGAGGAAAAGAGATAAAGTGCAGATATTTCAGTGGGCCTTTTTATTTAAATTCCTTTTCTACTGCAAAGTGCAGGCTATTTGTGTTCATCTGAGAAAACAAAATCTATAAACTAAAATTTCTCTGAGATCAGCTAAATGTGACTTAATGATAAAACAGGGCTTCCTTGGCGGCTCAGTGGTAAAGAATCCACCTGCCAATGCAAGAGGCACAGGTTGGATCCCTGATTGGGGAAGATCCCACATGCCTCGGAGCAACTAACCCTGTGGGCAACAACTATTGAGCCTGTGCTCTAGAACCCAGGAGCTGCAGCTACTGAGCGCACATGCCACAACTTCTGAGTCCACATGCTCTAAAGCCTGTGCTCCGCAACAAGAGGAGTCACCGCAATTAGAAGCCCATGCACCACAATTAAGGAGTAGCCCTCCCTTGCCACAATTAGAGAAAAGACCACGTAGCTATGATAACCAAGGACAGCCAAAAATAAATAAATAAAATTTACTGTCTCTATAATGTGCAAATAATGCCAGTGCGACTGCTAGGATGAAGTTGTTTAAAAATATGAATATTAAGTTTTTTAAAAAGAAAATGGGGGCTTCCCTGAGAGCTCAGCTGATAAAGAATCTGCCTGCAATGTGGGAGATCCAGTTTGATCCCTGGGTCTAGTCGGGAAGATCCTCTGGAGAAGGGAGTGGCTACCTATTCCAGTATTCTTGGGCTTCCCTTGTGGCTCAGCTGGTAAAGAATCCTCCTACAATGTGGGAGACCTGGGTTGGATCCCTGGGTTGGGAAGATCCCCTGGAGAAGGGAAAGGCTCTCCACTCCAATATTCTGGCCTAGAGAATTCAGTCCAAGGGGTCGCAAAGAGTAGGACACAACTAAGCAACTTTTACTTTTTCACTTTAAAAAAACACATTATTGTCTGAAGTGATACTGGAATTATTTTGTGAATTAGTTAAGACTCCAATCCAAGTGATGAAGAGAAGTTCAGTAACTTTATTCTTTGCATGAGTCATCTTTTGTCACCTTTGTCAACTTAAGCGCATAGCTGTATCTGTGAGTAGGGTTGGTCAGTGTGACAAATTTAATCATATGGACCATTTCAGTCATGTGATTCACATAAGTAATATTTGTAAATAATGCAATCATGTATAAAATAAAATTCCTAATATGTTTCACAGGAACAGGTTGGGAAGGTATTTTTATATATTTGTTTTTTGACTTCCCCGGTGGCTCAGATGGTAAAGCGTCTGCCTACAATGCGGGAGACCTGGGTTTGATCCCTGGGATAGGAAGATCTCCTGGAGAAGGAAATGGCAACCCACTCCAGTATTCTTGCCTGGAAAATCCCATGGACGGAGGAACCTGGTAGGTTACAGTCCATGGGGTCACAAAGAGTCGGACATGACTGAGCGACATTTACTTTACTTTACTTTGCTTTTTGACTTTTTAGTCTAAATTCTTCACTGATAACAGTGTATGCATTTTCAAAAGGGGTGCCAGACAATTCGAAAGTAATGTTTATTGCTTGAGTAATAGAGTGATTAACCTAAGAAATCTTTCTCCTTTACTTTTTGCCCACCATATTATTAATACTTGTGCCAGTGTACATATTTGATCATATCATACATATTATTTTATGTATTTTTCCCCAAAGAATGGCACATTAGAGGTGTTATTCCATAGCATTATGATAGCAGTATGTAGAATCCTACTTAATTATTTTAAAATTCAAATGATATTTCCTATTTGGACATAATACGTTTTGTTCAAACAATCCTTTGTTAATGAACACTCTGGTAGCTGTTTATTTTTCTCTTCCTTTATTTGTCATTGTGAATAATATGATAGCAGAGTCCTGGTACATATATCATTTTCAAGAAATAATAGTATTTTTGCTGAGGCCCCTTTGGACATTTTATTTCCCCCAGAGTTTACTCCCTTGGCAATTTTGAAATACAAATAAACTGATTTGGCTCTTACTCCCTCCCCTCCACCAGAGTCTCTGAAGGAGAGCACTGTAATAGGAGTATGAACAAGACAAATAGGACTACAGGTACATGGAGAAAGTTGCACATTGCTAAAGGGTTATTAAGAAGGAAGAAGACCACTTTATCACTTTACTTACAGCTCTTTAATATTATTGCATTTATTCTGTGACAGAAAAATAAGGTATACAAATTCTCAAATAATGTATTTTTAAAGAATATTGCCATAAAATGCATAAAATGTGAACTACATGTGCTAAAGAAATCCTTTTAATATCTGGAGAAATAGTTGTAGTCCTTAAGTGGCTATAGAGTGACATAATAAAAACTACATAAAATGTGAACACTGAGTCAAAATTTGAAATTCTCTGGGTTTTTGTTTTCACATGAAAATATAAGGAGGTAAGAAGGGTTGGACTATAAAGAAACCTGAGCGCTGAAGAATTGATGCTTTTGAACTGTCTGTTGGAGGAGACTCTTGAGAGTCCCTTGGACTGCAAGGAGATCAAACCAGTCAGTCCTAAGGAGATCAGTACTGAATATTCATTGGAAGAACTGATGATGAAGCTGAAACTCCAATACTTTGGCCACCTGATGTGAAGAACTGACACATTTGGAAAATATCCTGAAGGCAGGAGGGGAAGGGGATGACAGAGCATGAGATGGTTGGGTGGCATCACTCACTCGATGGACACGGGTTTGATCAAGCTCTGGGAGGTGGTGATGGACAGGGAAGCCTGGCATGGTGCAGTCCATGGGGTCACAAAGATTAAGACATGACTGAGTGACTGAACGGAACTGAATGATGCTGGTGCAAGGATTGTATCTGGCATAGACTAAGCGCTCGGCAAATATTTGTTTATCAGTAAACATAGAATGCTATAAGATAATGTGTCAAAAGAGTTAAGAATCCTAAAACCATATACTTATAAACTACTGGCTCTTCAGTTCAGTTCAGTCATTCTTTGCAGCCCCATGGACTGCAGCACGCCAGGCCTCCCTGACCATCAACAACCCTCAGACTTTACCCAAACTCATGTCCATTGAGTCAGTGATGCCATCCAACCATCTCATCCTCTGTTGTCCCCTTCTCCTCCAGCCTTCAATCTTTCCCAGCATCAGGGTCTTTTCAAATGAGTCAGTTCTTTGCATCAGGTGGCCAAAATATTGGAGTTTCAGATATAACATTAGTCTTTCCAGTGAACACTCAGGACTGATCTCCTTAGGATGGACTGGTTGGATCTCCTTGCAGTCCAAGGGACTCTCAAGAGTCTTCTCCAACACCACAGTTCAAAAGCATCAATTCTTCAGTGCTCAGCTTTCTTTATAGTCCAACTCTTACATCCATACATGACCACTGGAAAAATCATAGATTGACTAGATGGACCTTTGTTGGCAAAGTATTGTCTCTGCTTTTTAACATACTGTCTAGGTTGATCATAACCTTCCTTCCAAGGAGTAAGCGTCTTTTAATTTCATGGCTGCAGTCACCATCTGCACTGATTTTGGAGCCCCCCAGAATAGAGTCTGTCACTGTTTCCCCATTTATTTGCCATGAAGTGATGGGACCAGAAGCCATGATCTTAGTTTTCTGAATGTTGAGCTTTAAGCCAAGTTTTTTACTCTCCACTTTCACTTTCATCAAGAGGCTTTTTAGTTCCTCTTTACTTTCTACCATAAGGGAGGTGTCATCTGTGTATCTGAGGTTATTGATATTTCTTCCGGCAATCTTGATGCCAGCTTGTGCTTCATCCAGTCCAGCATTTCTCATGATGTACTCTGCATATAAGTTAAATAAGCAGGGTGACAATATACAGCCTTGACATACTCCTTTTCCTATTTGGAACCAGTCTGTTGTTTCATGTCCAGTTCTAACTGTTGCTTCCTGACCTGCATACAGGTTTCTCAAGAGGCAGGTCAGGTGGTCTGGTATTTCCATCTCTTTCAGAATTTTCCACAGTTTACTGTGATCCACACAGTCAAAGGCTTTGGCATAGTCAATAAAGCAGAAATAGATGTTTTTCTAGAACTCTCTTGCTTTTTCGATGATCCAGCAGATGTTGGCAATTTGATCTCTGGTTCCTCTGCCTTTTTCTAAAACCAGCTTGAACATCTGGTTTTTCACAGTTTACTTATTGTTGAAGCCTGGCTAGGAGATTTTTGAGCATTACTTTACTAGTGTGTGAGCTGAGTGCAGTTGTGTGGTAGTTTGAGCATTCTTTGGCACTGCCTTTCTTAGGGATTGGAATGAAAACTGACCTTTTTTAGGCCTGTGGCTACTGCCAAGTTTTCCAAATTTGCTGGCAGATTGAGTGCAGCATTTTAACAGCATCATCTTTTAGGATTTGAAAGTGCTCAACTGGAGTTCCATCACCTCCACTAGCTTTGTTTTTAGTGATACTTCCTAAGGCCTACTGGACTTCACATTCCAGGATGTCTTCTGGCTATAGGTGAGTGATCACACCATCATGATTGTCTGGGTCGTGAAGATCTTTTTTGTACAGCTCTTCTGTGTATTCTTGCCACCTCTTAATATCTTCAGCTTCTGTTAGGTCCATACCATTTCCGTCCTTTATTGAGCCCATCTTTGCATTAAATGTTACTAAAATAGCTAAATGTTAGTAAAATAGCCAATTCCTGTTAAATATACTATTATACTGGCTGGCTTTTACTATAATAGTATATTTATCAGGAATTTGCTATTTTACCAACAATATTAGTAATTAGTACCAATCTATTTCTCATCTAAAAAAAACAGTATAGCAATATATATGTGATTTAAAATTCACAGTATCCAATATTTTTATCTAAATGTATTTTCTTACTGATTTATGAAAATAGAGAATTTCCAAAAAATCTTCTAAATTCTTGGCACTATGCCCAAATAATGTACAAAGAAAGATGCATGACCTTTACTTAAAACTTTTATTATTTCCTCTCTATTAGTATTGTACTTCTTTCTCTACAATTCTTTGAGTTCATGAGAACCATGTAGCTGACTTTCTTTTACTATCCCAATACTCGCCTTCATTTGCTTCCTTTTGGAGCTTGGATCTCATGGTTTACTATTAATCATTCTTATCCCCAAATCATACCCTCACCGGACTCTTTCATTCTGTATCATACACATGGCAAAACTCAACCCTTGTTTAAACTAAGAAATGACTTCTTCGTTCCTGAAGAAAAACTGCAGAAAATAAAATCGATAAGGCTGACTGGCTGTTCTAAAAATTGTTGTATTGTTGTGTAGTCACTAAGTCATGTCTGACTCTTTTGTGACCTCATGGACTGTAGCCAGCCAGGCTCATCAGCCTATGGGATTTGGATATGAGATAGTAGAGTGAGTTGCCGTTTCCTTCTCCAGGGATTCTTTCTGACCCAGGGATCGAACCTGTGTCTCCTGCATTTGTAGGCAGATTCTTTACCACTGAGCCACCTGGAAAGCCCATAATAAAAATTAGTGAATATTAACACTAAATGGAATCTAATTTTGCCTAGAAAATATATTGTGTCACCCACTCATCTCGGCTTAAATCTATCCTCCCCATTAACCTCATATTTTGACAAATCAGGGGATACAAATTGGAATTTCTCTCCATCTCAGCTGTACCTATTTTTTTCCTATTCATCTCACAATAGTCCTTTTCCTGTAAAAGATCAAGGTCTTCCTTTAAAGTTGAACGTCTTGCTAGTTCCTAAAGTGTGGTCCAAGAATCAATAGCAATAATGTTACATGTGTTATAATTCCATTTTGGAAAGTTGGTTCATATCAGTCTCATATTAACATAATTAGTTTATTTTAAGCTACTACAAAACACCATGGGGATTTTGCAGAATAAAGATACAAGACCACTGTCTTTGAAGTTGTCATGCTTAAAGAATAAATAACAATTAAAAACAAATTAAAAGAAAACTTGCAAATAGTGATTTATGGCCGAGTTTCTTTGTATTTTAAACTACAAGATTGTACAGAATCATTTCTAATAGCATGGTCCTTTAGACTTTCCTGATCTGAAGTCCTGGAATTCTGAATGACTGAAAATGTGGGACACAAAAGTTACTGATTTAAGATGTAAACTCCAGGAAGACAGGTACTTTGCTGTTTCATCTGTTGCTGTATTTACACCACCTAGAACAGTGCCTTGTGGATTATTAGCATTATGCAGTTTCAAATGAAACTCTGTGAGAGATAGTTTCAATAAAAACAAATGAAAAAAAAAGTATAATTTTCTGTTGGATCTTTAGGTTAAGGATTAGGGTGTTGAGGGAGATCCCTTCTATTTATGCCCTTATGTCTCTCCCTTAGTAAAGAGAGAATGAAATTTTTTCCAACATTTTGACCCACCTATATATTGCTAGGACACCAAGGGAGAAGTAATGATTTTTGTTCTAATTTTTGGAAAACTACCATGTTCTTGGCCCTCTTTCTCTACACAGTTGGGTTTTTGAGTGGAAGGTCAACAGTCGTGCACTGACACGATGTATCGACTTCAGCTCTCTACTAATTCATTTCTTGTTTTCCACTGAACCTGCACAAGCCCAAAGGCTGTGAGTTCTTACAGTTCCTGTTTTCCTGTAAAAGGCATACTAGATAGGATTTCTTTCTACAGGCTAACCTTTTTCTGCTTCACCTGGGTGGGTAAAATGAGGTTGACTCGGATTCCTGAATGTATTCACTGTAGTGAAAGTAGACTATGCAGTATTACTTCATCCAGAATATTTCAGAGAGCTCTGGATATTGACTGTTTACTCAATGCTATTAATTTTACAGATATTTCAATTTTTATTTGGCTTTGCATTTAAATCTCCCAACAGTTAGAATCCAGAAGGGAAGAAGAAGTAGTGATGAATTACTAAAGCTTACAACAAGTTTTATTATATCTGAGGCCTCCTTTTAGGGTCATAGCCATGAGACAGATTCACTATATTTTTATCTATTAGTACACTGGCAATATTCAAGTTGCTATATGGATTTTCTTTCTAACTTAAAAAGGTAGAGATTTCTTCTCTTTTGATTGAGGAAGAGGACTGTCACAAATGCATTGCTCTTAACGATGTTTTTTCTCTCACAAAGATTCCTGTATTATGCCCTTCTCTGAAGACATATAGCAAGCAAAACTCTATGATCACTTATAGCATCAATTGAAGAGATGAAGTTATGTAAATGATTTCTATTCTCGGCTACATCATAGTATTCTCATTTCATTGGCTTCACTGATAATGGTCATTGTTGGGTTTAACATTTAATAGGATTTTAAAATGAAGCAGAAAGAAATTAAGTGCTGGAAAGTAAAAAAAAAAAAAAAAAAAAAAAAAAGTGTGAAAGAAGCAAGTTAAAATCCAAGGCTAGTCTTTGTATTCTACAACATGAGTTCTAATAAGCAGGAAATAATGTTTAAATAACATCAAGGAAATATTTACAAGCAGTTGCATAGTAGCTAGTTTTAGGTGGAATTAACAAATATAGACTATCCTTTTTATGTTAAGATTACAACAAACAAATCCTTCTTTAGATAAGAATCGCTAGTATCCTTTGCAATGGGTATATGAGAAAAAATGAATACCTCTAAGTTGTCTGTTATTTTGAAGTGACAGAGTTGACAATACACAGTCTAGTGTTTCCCATATAGCTATGTCATCAAGTAAAGATGACTTATTAGTCATGAATTTCCTGCAGCAGAGAGGAAAAATGCATAAATCAGAGACTGAATCAATGAAGTAAATCAAAGTAATGTTTCCTTTATATTATCAAGGTGTGTTGGACAATCCTAGAAATTTACACTTAAAAGTATGTACATAAGAAGAGCTCCAACAAAATGAATAATGAAAATAGCCAGAAATAGGCTTAGTGATTAACAATGACTCAGTGACTTTAATAAACAAATCATGTAATTTCAAGTTTGTGACAATTGGTGAAGGTCTTGTGGTCCAACAAGCATATACACTGTGCAGGTTGACAGGATTTAAGACAGACAAGGGAATAACTATAATAAAGCCTCATCACTTGGCATATAATCAAAGTAAACATGAAGCAACTTCATTAAAAATTCTCTGCTCCCAATCTATACATAGCAGAGAGCAAACGCTGATCTAGAAATAGACAACTTGTTCTTACTGTGGATCAAAATGGGAAACTTAAACAAGCAATAATGAAAACACCAACAATGGCCATAGCAGAGAAAAAATGTGACAAGTGACATAAAAATAAGCATTAATAAAAAATCCACATGTGTTTAGTAAGTTAGCAGTAGAAGAAACAGTTATGGGGATGTCAGAAAAATCATATAATTTATACTGATGCTGCATATATAGTTGTAAATAAGAGTAGATCTTAGATATGCATGCTATCTTGTATATATGTCTGTATAATTTTCTTGAAGGCAGAACTGCCTTTGGGATATTGAAGAGTTTGACAACAGATAGAGGCTGAGGCAAATAGGAACTGATTTTTTTAAGGAGAAATCACCAAGACAGACCAACACTGACAAACACTAAAACAATCACCCACAAATTTATGCTTCCAGTTTTCAGACATTATTTCTTGGCTTGACTGTGAGGCGTGACAGCAAGACAAGCTTTGTTATAGTGGACAGTGTAGATATTCTGGTCTAGTTTTTCTCAACGATAGTAGTAATAAGCATGGGCTTTGAGTTTTGAAAGGGCAGCTGCCATCAAGTGAGGAAAAGAGTTTCAGGGAGAAATAAATCACTTCAATAAAACATTACTCAGCTCATGGAACTCACTTTCCAAGTTGAAGAAGCATTAGTTATTTTGTGCAAAGCATCCATTTTTGCATTTTCTCATTTTTCCTTTTTTAACCTTGGCTACATTTCCCAACTTTATTGGGGGAACTACCTCTCTGTCAGTGTATATGGTGTTACTGACTGTGAATCAAAATACTCTTATACCTTAATCAAGGACTGGAAACCTGATGAAAGCTTGTTAGATATGCAGAATCTTAGGCCCCACTCTACCTTCATTGAATTAAAATCTACATTTTAACAAGATTCCTAGGTGATTCACATGTACATTAGAATTGAGAAACACTATTCTAAAATAGGTCAATAACACATCCTATTTCCTAAATTTTAAAACAAATTCTTCCCTCATAGCTCAGTCAGTAAAGAATCTGCCTGCAATACAGGAGACCCAGGTTTAATCCCTGGGTCAGGAAGATTCCCTGGAGAAGGAAGTGGCTATCCATTCCAGTATTCTTGCCTGGAGAATTCCATGGACAGAGGAGCCCAGCAGGCCACAGTCCATGGGGTTGTAAGAGTCGGACATAACTTAGTGACTAAACCACCACCACCAAAACAATAGTTGGAAGTTCAGGCTGAGATTCACTCTTTAGAGCTGTGTGAGTTTGCTTCAACTTTAGTCTTTATCTGTCATCTATATTTTTACCTACCTATCTATCTGTTGTGACCATTTTCCAGAAGTAAGATGAAACTCCACCCAAAATTTTTCTCAGATTTTGAGATTCATGATGCCACACATACATGCCAAGAGGATATGGAAAGTTTATTAGTCACATGATAAAACTTTCCTGGAAGAGCAGGTCAGCTCCAAACCAAGTTTAAACACAGCTTGAGATCTTAGGGAAAAAAAAATAGTGGCTTGGGGGTTTTGTTGTGGTCAGTGGGTGGGATCAGAATGAGGGTTCCCATGCAAGCAAAGGGATTGCTGTGGCTTGAACCTCTCATGAGGGCTAAAGGAGAAAACAATGATTTTTTAAAATCAGATTTCTTATCATTGTTTTTCTTATCAGATGTGGAGTGCAAGGGGGAAAGGTAGGGTTGAGGCTAAAAGCTCCATCAAAAATAGAGTCAGGGACATTGCTGATTTTTCAGTTCAGTTCAGTTCAGTCGCTCAGTCGTGTCCGACTCTTTGCGACCCCATGAATCGCAGCACACCAGGCCTCCCTGTCCATCACCAACTCCCGGAGTTCCCTCAGACTCACGTCCATCGAGTCAGTGGTGCCATCCAGCCATCTCATCCTCTGTCGTCCCCTTCTTCTCCTGCCCCCAATCCCTCCCAGCATCAGAGTCGTTTCCAATGAGTCAACTCTTGGCATGAGGTGGCCAAAGTACTGGAGTTTCAGCTTTAGCATCATTCCCTCCAAAGAAATCCCAGGGCTGATCTTCAGAATGGACTGGTTGGATCTCCTTGCATTCCAAGGGACTCTCAAGAGTCTTCTCCAACACCACAGTTCAAAAGCATCAATTCTTTGGCGCTCAGCCTTCTTCACAGTCCAACTCTCACATCCATATATGACCACAGGAAAAACCATAGCCTTGACTAGATGGACCTTTGTTGGCAAAGTAATGTCTCTGCTTTTCAATATGCTATCTAGGTTGGTCATAACTTTCCTTCCAAGGAGTAAGCATCTTTTAATTTCATGGCTGCAGTCACCATCTGCAGTGATTTTGGAGCCCGGAAAAATAAAGTCTGACACCGTTTCCACTGTTTCCCCATCTATTTCCCATGAAGTGATGGGATCAGATGCCATGATCTTTGTTTTCTGAATGTTGAGTTTTAAGCCAGCTTTTTCACTCTGATTTTTAGTGACTGAAATTTCCCATTTTTCATTTAATTGAATTTGAAATTGTTTAAGTAGATTTTGAGGGGTATGTATGAGGACAGCCACATCATACTGGTAAGAGAGGTGAACATTCTGTCCACTCTGTGCTGCATAATCCCAGCATTGTGCAATCTCATTCTGGGAAATGAAGTGGTTGCTTTGGTCACTATTAATGATATCTAGGACTCTGGAATGGAGAAAGAGTGTCATGAGGAGGCCTTGTATTGTAGCTTTTTTGGATATAGAGACATGCATAACCTTGATTTTATACTTTGGGTTCTGGTGAGGTCAGAGATTCCTAGAGTTTTTTAATCACAAAACACAACCTTAGATAAGCAATTAACATTGCTGCCATTGGCTTGATTAAACAGTTAGACCAATTGCAGTGGCTCAAGAGTTTGTAAAAAGGTACAAATGTGAAGATTGTGGGTCAGGGCTTCCAGAACTAAGATGGCTGCCTGAAGTTCAGTCAGTTGTGCTGAACTTTGATTCCTGTCCTTAATCAGGGCATCCTAGATAAGGGATGAAAAGAAAAAAAAAAAAACATTCCACTTAGTTCCAATACATCTGATGGTGGCTATTTTGTAAAGGGAGGGTTTTCATTATCGTTTACTATATTGATCCTGAGACACTCAGAACCCAAGGAGTCTGGGAGAGGAATATTCTCCTCCAGTGCTGTGACATCTGCCAAGTGACTGAGACAAGCCCTTTCAGAGGTGGGATATACCAGAGTGTCTAAGTCTGGCTCTATCCTGTAGACATTCTTGGGTGTCTGTGATTGTCAGGGTATCAGGTCTTGGGTGTCAAGCTCATAGGGTGCTGCTTCCATGACCCAAGGCATAATGAGCATCTGGGTATGGAGGGTCACAGGCTAGGACCTGTGAGAACCTCTGTTTCCAAGAGACCCAGCCAGCAATTTTCACTCTAATGGCATATAATGTAGAGCTGAGGGGAGCTGTTTCATGTGTCAGAAACTTAAGAACCACTTATGGGCATCACAGATAGTCTGAAACTTTAGGAAGTATGAAAGGAGGTTGCTAAGACCTTTTCAGTGAAACGGTCTCCTGGGGACACCTGTGGGAATGTTTGTTTGACAGACATAGAGCATTTTATTAGAAAGAATAAATGAGCCAGAATGAGCCAGTTTGCAAATACATCATAAATGGGCTAAAGTGAAATGTGTAAATAAGAAATAAATTTCATCTTGGAACTTAATAGATGTTGTGGGAGCTGAGAGGATCAATAGTTGTTTTGATAGTGTCAGGACTGGAGTGGCCCTCGGTTTACCAATAATTTTCAGAAAGTTAAGTGAGAGGGCATATAGTCTTGCACTATGGGTGGCAGTGGGAGAGTGTAATGGGTAACCCTTTTTGTGAGTTCTTCTGTGATTATTTTATATCCTGGATAAATGTGTCAAATGAATTTCATTGGAGCAGATATTATTAAATTGATGTTATACATGTACTCTTGGAGTAAGTTCAGTTCAGTTCAGTTGCTCAGTCGTGTCTGACTCTTTGCAACCCCATGAACTGCAGCACGCCAGGCCTCCCTGTCCATCACCAACTCCCGGAGTTCACTTAAACTCATGTCCATCGAGTCGGTGATGCCATCCAGCCATCTCATCCTCTGTCGTCCCCTTCTTCTCCTGCCCCCAATCCCTCCCAGCATCAGTCTTTTCCAATGAGTCAACTCTTGGCATGAGGTGGCCAAAGTACTGGAGTTTCAGCTTTAGCATCATTCCTTCCAAAGAACACTCAGGACTGATCTCCTTTACAATGGACTGGTTGGATCTCCTTGCAGTCCAAGGGACTCTCAAGAGTCTTCTCCAACACCACAGTTCAAAAGCATCAATTCTTCAGTGCTCAGCCTTCTTCACAGTCCAACTCTCACATTCATACATGACTACTGGAAAAACCATAGCCTTGACTAGACAGACCTTTGTTGGCAAAGTAATCTCTCTGCTTTTGAATATGTTATCTAGGTTGGTCATAACTTTCCTTCCAAGGAGTAAGTGTCTTTTAACTTCATGGCTGCAATCATCTGCAGTGATTTTGGAGCCCCCAAAAATAAAGTCTAACACTGTTTCTACTGTTTCCCCATCTATTTCCCATGAAGTGATGGGACCAGTTGCCATGATCTTAGTTTTCTGAATGTTGAGCTTTAGGCCAACTTTTTAACTCTCCTCTTTCACTTTCATCAAGAGGCTTTTGAGTTCCTCTTCACTTTCTGCCATAAGGGTGGTGTCATCTGCATATCTGAGGTTATTGATATTTCTCCCAGCAATCTTGATTCCAGCTTGTGCTTCTTCCAGCCCAGGGTTTCTCATGATGTACTCTGCAAACTTCTAAGTACTAAATACTTAATTTAACTTTAATTCATTATTTATTAGATCTGTATTATGTGACCCTTATGGGATATTTTAGGATAATAAGTTTACAACCATTAGGAATTTAGGCAAGTAGTTCTGGATAAAGTGAAGCACACTTGTTTTAAGTTCAGTAACTCCCTTAAGACTGTATAGGATGCCTTGTTTAAATTCACTGGGATCCCCAGGTATAACTGTTAGTTGAGCCCCAAAGTTGATTAAGTTCATTGAAATATGTCAGTTGATTCCTTTCTGCTGAAAGTTTCGGTTGCTTCAGTCGTGTCCAACTCTTTGAGACCCCACGGACTGTAGCCCACCCACCAGGCTCCTTAGTCCATTGAATTCTCCAGGCAAGAATACTGGAGTGGGTAGCCATTCCCTCCTCCAGGAGATCTTCCTAACCTGGGGATAGAACCCAGGTCTTCCACATGCAGGCAGTTTTACCGCCTGGGCCACCAGGGAAACCCATTTCTGCTGAAGTAGAAATGAATTGAGAACTTATGTAGAAGAGGCACAAAAGCCATTTAGAACTATCTTATTATCTTTTTGTTTTATAAATTATCACAGTAGATTTTTAATTTCCAATTGTGTAGAATTGTGGGCATTTGTTTCAGTTTTTTTATTTCCCCCTCATGTGTCTGTTTGTGCTGCCATAATAAAAACCATAGACTGAGTAGGGTAGCTGAAATGACAGATTCATTTTTCTGACTGTTCTGGATACTGGATGTTCTCTCTCAGGATGCCAATATGCTCAGATTCAGTTAGAGCCCTCTTTCAGGCTTGCAGATGACCACCTTCTCACAGGGTTTTCACATGGCCTGTCTTCAGTGTGTGCTCCTGGAGAGACATATATCTTTCTCTCTTTCCTCTTTGTATAAAACTACTGATACTACTGGATTAGAACCCAGGTTTAGGACCTTGTGGACATATCTTCAAACAATCATGTTGGAGGTTAAGTCTTCAGCATATGAATTCTCAGGGAACATAATTCAGTTCATAACACCCTGCATCCTGTATTCATTTCTCTTTTTCCCCTTTCATCCTTCCTTTTCTTTCTTTTCCTTTCTTTTTCTTTTTTGGATGATTAGTTGTGGGAGGTGGAGATATTGGTAGGAGACTGAGGAAGAGATATCTGGACTTCTGCTACTTTGGAAATGTAAAAATATGTGGATATATAACTCTATGTTTATATTTCAAATGTGAAGTTCAGAGATTAAAACACATAAATGTGTGTCTTATTCTCCCTTCCATGGTATAAATTCTAAAAAGAGGGTCAGTATCTAACTAGATTCCCATATTAGGCAATTAAAAATACTTATTGGAAAAGTGAAACTATAAATGCTAAATAAAAAAAGTTTTAGGTAATCAGTTCTGAATTTGACTTTTATCATTATCATTTAGATCTTGCCAATCTCATAAAAGGGTCTTCCAATATGATTCAGCAAGTAAAGAATCACCTACCCGTGCAGGACACACAGGAGATGCAGGTTTGATCCCTCAGTCAAGAAGATCACCTGGAGGAGGAAATGGCAACCCACTCCAGTACTTTTGCCTAGAAAATTCCATGGACAGAGGATCCTGGCAGTCTTGCCATCCTCAGGGTCAGGAAGAGTCGGATATGACTGAGTGCCTAAGCATGAATCTCAAAAAGTTTATGAGTTTATCAGCCTTTAAAGTAATCATAGTTGGTCATCTTACTCACTAAAATGAGAATTAAGGAGGAAGTACTTAGTAAATAAGAATTAGCTGGTACTTAGAAGTAAGTAATTTAAAAAAAAATAGCAGTTTTACTCTTCTCTCTGTTGATTTATAAAATTTTGCTTAAGCCACATCGTCATGACAGGAAAGAATCATTCAAGAATTCTTTCACTCACATGCAAATTTTATATTCTCTTTCATTTGCCTTTTTTTTCTTTTCCTCATTCTTTAATATACAAGATAGGAATTATCATAGTTGCATCTCTCTTAGGAAGCCTAGAAGGAAAGTGAGAAGCACTTTGTAATCAGATAGTCTCCTGATTGCATGTCTACTTTGGCTAAGAAGTTCAATACAATGTATCTTTTTGTCTTCTGAGTTTAGCTCTGAGATGAAATACCTGGTTATACTACAAAATAGAAACTATTTCAGGTAAAATTTTCTCCTATTGTTTATCTTCAGATTGATCTAGGCCTTGGAAAACATTTTGAATATACTATATGTATTCTGATTTCTTTGCACTGACTTTTAGCTTCTTTGAGAAAGTCCTGATTCTCAGTTATGATTCTCAGCTCCTCACTTTCACATTTACCTTTATCTACAGCCATCTAACTTTGTTTCTCCCATTTTCAAAGGGTAGAAAAATGTCCATTTGCTTGTTAAGTACTTCACTTCTACACAGACACTATCTTCTTTAGCGTCCTCAGCAATGATGCTCCAACAATGACCACTATTCTTTCCTTTGTTCATTTCTCTCTCATTTGAAGTTCCTTCTCAGCAAATAAACATATTTAATTACTTACCCCTTAAAAATAAAAGCAAAAATAATATTCTAATTCCACTTACCTCTCTATATATTGTCTATGTTAACCAATAGGTCAGTTCACTTACATTAAGATTCTTCTTCTTTCAGGCATGTGGTAAGATTGATAATGACATTTTTTGAACCTTACATTTGAGCAGAGGCCTTATGAGTCAGCTCAAGGTTCTCCATTTTTCTGTACACTTTTCATTTATCCAGGAGGCAGATGTTGGTCAGACTAGGTCCCTGAGTGATCATAATGTTGAGTAGATAGCCTTGCTGACTTGAAATGAAAATACTGTGGTATGAGTAGAAAATACGTCTTTATTTTAAGCTCTGAAATTGTGGGTTTCTCTTTACCAAAGCATAATCTCTCTTATCTGCATTAATATAGAAACTGAGTCCTAGAATTTGGGTGCTAACATAACAAAAACTTAAAATATAAGATAATGTCTTACTATCCATGTGGTAAACAAAGAGAAAAATGCTATTTATAGCTTAATAGTGCTACACATTAGTCACTAAACTTTTAGTAAAAATATTGTTGATTATAATTAGAAAGCAGGCCATGCTGGTTGTGGATGTGAGTGTTGATGAAGGAAGTGGAAAAACTGGATGCAGTGGCATATATTCAATAACTTTAACAAGGCATTACAAAAAAAGTAAGATCTCAAAATAAATCGGCCAGTTTTCAAGAATGAAGAAAATGGAATAAACCATTTCCAGAATATGAAATCTTGTGATATTAAAAAGACAACTGCTTTTAGGCCCTAAACTGTAGGGGGAGGAAAGTTTCAAGGATTAAATAAAATGTTGATTTAAACTGAGTCTTGCAAATAAAAATAAAGTGAATAATTTTCAACAAATTAAGTTGCCTCAGAACAAAAATCACATTAAGGAAGTGACCATTAGAGTCATACTCAAAACCACTGTGATTAAGATACAGATAATGACATCTGATAAATATTTTTAAATGGGCAACATGCCTCAGAAAACAGAGACTGTGTACTTTCCAACCTCAGCGATTTAATCTCCAAGTATTTGTTAAGTCAAAATATTGAGAGACAGAGAGAGACTAAGAAAAGGAGAGAGACTAAGAAAGAGAGAGAAATATACTATATATGAGATTTATGTCATGCAAAGAAATGTGCTTATGAATACTGACATATAAAGATAAAGCTGACTGGAATCAAACTGGTAAGAACCAACTAGGTTTTTAAAAGAAAGTACTGTCAGAAAAACAAAAAGCAGAAATCAAAACCAACTTGGAATATTGTTGCCATTTGAGACTTGAAATGACTCTTAGCCTCAACTATCTATAGACAGATAATAATCTGAGAACTATTTGTAGTATTTAAGGAGAACATGGTCCATGATGTCCATTTCAGTTGAGGCAAAGGAAGATAGAAGAAAAGAATAATTGGTTTTTGATTTGTGTTGTATTCTCCTGTTTTCCAAAAATAAGTATTTATCGTAATTATCCAGACCCTGTTCTTCCAAATATCTATTGAGTTGTGTTTGTGGGAACAAATAATGTGCCTTTCTAAATCCAGAGATCTCCAAGACTAGAATAGCCCCCGCTATGATTTATCTAAAATCTCTTTATCTGTCATTCTAGGAAAAAGACCTTTTCACTGAAAAAACTGGTACTTTTAGGTTGATGCCATGATTGAAAGGGATTTATGGCTGAAGTAAGTAAACCCTGGATTCAGGAAGGAGAGTGAACAGAGTATTTGGTGACCAGAATAAATTGTAGTAGTATTTGCAGTTTTTATAAATATTTCTATCTTTTTCATTCTGATAGAAGAATAAATTGTACTTCCACAAACATAGGCATTAAAATGTAACTTGCTTGGTTATGATATGAGGGCAGAAATCTTCAAAATTCAGTGTACAGTTTTCTGTTTCTTCTCCCTCCCGGCCACAATAACTCCAAATTTTAAAAGTTCCATTGGCCTGAATTCTTTTTTTTTTTTTTTATGGTAAGTGGACTTTAACAGCAAGAGTTAAAGAAAAATCCAGTTAAACTTGGATGACTTGCCTCCTGGTTTTTCCATGGAAGCTCAAATGGATTTTTTTTTTAATTAATTAATTTATTTTAATTTTTTAGCTTTAAAATTAATTTATTTATTTTAATTGGAGGCTAATTACTTTACAATATTGTGGTGCTTTTTGCCATACATTGACATGAATTAGCCATGTGTGTACATGGGTCCCCCTGTCCTGAACCCTCCTGACACTTCCCTCCTATCCCATCCTCTGGGTTTTCCCAGAGCACTGGCTTTGAGTGCCCTGCTTTAGGCTGAATTCTTTGTGAGAATAATGTGGATCAGAACTGTCTACTGATATGAGATGGGCAAGAAACCTAAGAAGGAAATAACTTCTGGTGTTTTAAGCAGTAAGAAATTAAGGTTGTTTATTGCAGCACAGTCAAGGAATTCTGTTATACTACTTAATTTATGTCTCTGCCCCCACCCCGACAGATTTTGAAATATATGATTTATATGTGTTACTTCTTAATTTTTTCATTATTTTTCTCTTGTCCAACAGGAGTCTGGCTTCTATCATTTTCACAGCAGTAAAACTGATTAATTATGACCAACATAGACAGCATATTAAAAGCAGAGACATTACTTTGCCAACAAAGGTCTGTCTAGTCAAAGCTATGGTTTTTCAAGTAGTCATGTATGGATGTGAGAGTTGGACTATAAAGAACACTGAGCACTGAAGAATTGATGCTTTTGAACTGTGGTGTTGGTGAAGACTCTTGAGAGTCCCTTGGACAACAAGGATATCCAACCAGTCCATCCTAAAGGAAATCAGTCCTGAATATTCATTGGAAAGACTGATACTGAAGCTGAAACTCCAATACTTTGGCCACCAGATGTGAAGAACTGACTCATTTGAAAAGACTCTGATGCTGGGAAAGATTGAAGGCTGGAGGAGAAAGGGACGACAGAGGATAAGATGGTTGGAAGGCATCACTGACTCAATGGACATGAGTTTGAGTAAACTCTGGGAGTTGGTGATGGACAGGGAGGCCTGGCGTGCTGCGGTTCATGGGGCCGCAAAGAGTAGGACGTGGCTGAGCAGCTGAACTGAGCTGAACTAAGTTCACTAAAACCTGATTATAGTTAAATTTATTACAGGCATTTTAGTTCATATCTTGCTAACATAATTGCTTTATGATTTTATTGGATTTTTTTGACTGGAAACTCTTTCCATTCCTGGATTCTGTGATATCATACATTTTCAGTTCATGCTTTCTCTTAGAGTCTCTATAATTTTCTCTTCCATTTCACATTCATTAGACTTTAGTGTTCACCAAGGTTCTAAAACTTTCATTTCTGCTTTCTCTGGAAAAAGCAAATGAAACTTCAATGATGTCAGCAATGGGAAATGTTTGGGGAACTCCTAAATTAGTATATCCCTTGTCCATATAATTTTGTTGAGTGCTAAAAGCTATGTCCGTTGTTGTCTGAACATGATTACCACCTTTACCTGAATCTCAGCATGTCCAGAGTAAACTTACACTTTCCTTCAAACATGTTTTTTTCTGTAGTTTTCATTTTTGGTGAATGTTACAAGCATATCTTCTCCATTTGGTATTAAACCTCTCCACTTGTAGATATCCATGATTGTAAGTCTTTCTCTACCACACATCCAAATAATTACTAAGTGCTGCTTAGTCTAACTCTTTAATGGGAACAACTATCCTATTTCTATTTCAATTGCCACTATTTTAGTCCAGGATTTAATTATTTCTCACTTGATTTTCCAAGCAGCTGCCTTACCCTTTTGTTCCTATTCCTATTCCTATTTTGTTCCATGCCCTGCATTGTGGCTTAAGTGATCTTCCTAATGTACAAGTTGGCACCAGTCACTCTTCTTGAATTTCTTCAAAGCCTCTCTCATTTGCAAATCGGATTAAATCCATTCTCCATATTGTACTTACAAAGATATCTTATGTCTTCTTTAATTTCTTCTCAAAATTTATCTCTTCATATTTTTCCTTTGTAACATATGCTTAATCCATACTGAACTGTATGTAATTACCTAACACCATGCCTTCTCACCTTGCCGCTCTTATAAATGCTTTTTCTGCTGGTTGGTATTAATTTTTTCTTTATCTGAAAATAACCCCTTTTTTAATTTAAATACAAAACAGTTTTACCTCCCTGGTATTCCCCATTTTACTCTTTGCACATCCTTCAGTTCAGTTCAGTTCAGTAGCTCAGTAATGTCCTACTCTTTGCGACCCCATGGACTGCAGCATGCCAGGCTTCCCTGTCTATCACCAACTCCCGGAGTTTACTCAAACTCATGTCCATTGAGTCATTGATGCCATCCACATCTCATCCTCTGTCATCCCATTCTCCTCCTGCCTTCAATCTTTCCCACCGTCAGGGTCTTTTCTGTTCTTTGCATCAGGTGGCCAAAATATTGGAGTTTCAGCTTCAGTATCAGTCTTTGCAATAAATATTCAGGACTGATTTCCTTTAGGATGGACTGGTTGAATCTCCTTGCAGTCCAAAGGACTCTCAAGTGTCTTCTTCAATGCCACAGTTCAAAAGCATCAATTAGCTTTTTTTGCTTTGCTTTCTTTATAGTCCAACTCTCACATCCATATATGACTACTGGAAAAAACGTAGCTTTGACTAGATGAACCTTTGTTGGTAAAGTAATGTCTCTGCTTTTTAATATGCTAAGTGGGTCATAACTTTTCTTCCAAGGAGCAAGTGTCTTTTAATTTCATGGCTGCAGTCACCATCTGCAGTGATTTTGGAGCCCCCCCAAAATAGTCTGTCACTGTTTCCATTGTTTCCCAATCTATTTGCTATGAAGTGATGGGACCAGATGACATGATCTTCGTTTTCTGAATGTTGAGTTTTAAGCCAACTTTTTCACTCTCCTCTTTCACTTTCATCAAGAGGCTCTGTAGTTCTTTGCTTTCTGCTATAATGGTGGTGTCATCTGCATATCTGAGGTTATTGATGTTTCTCCTGGCAATCTTGATTTCAGCTTGTGCTTCATCCAGTCCAACATTTCTCATGATGTACTCTGCATATAAGTTAAATAAGCAGGGTGACAATACACAGCCTTGCACATCCTTGTTATTTCACTTATCCTACTGTGTTGTCATTTGGAATTTTTTGCCACTTTCTGCCAATCTCCTGTAGAGTGTCCGACTACAGAGACCACTGTTTATATTTCTTTTTATCCCTAGTGTCTAGTAGACCGAATAACCGATTGTAAATACTCAACAGGATTGAACCCAGGTCTCCCACATTGTAGGCAGACACTTTACTGACTGAGCCACCAGGGAAGCCCAAGAAAACTGAAGTGGGTAGCCTATCCCTTCTCCAGCGATCTTCCTGATCCAGGAATTAAACCTGGGTCCTCTGCATAGCAGGCATATTCTTTAACAACTGAGCTACCAGGGAAGTCCCAACTGTCATTTAATAATAAATAAATAAGGATACCTTGATGTGGAGGCTTTCGCTGTGGTCTAATTCACACAAAACTGAAACTACATATTATTTGTATTAATTGTAATAAAATCATATTTATTTGATGAATTATTGATGAATTCCTGATGAAAGACTTGAAATATTCAATATTGAAATAATTGGGCTGGCAGAATTCTCTAAAAAATAAAACATTTCTTTACATATTATTCATTTCTAGTTTTATTTCTTTAATGAATGTGCTGTGGAAGTTAGCCTTAGGAACATATCCTCTGGCAAGTCATTTCTTCTCAGCTTTCTCCAGCACAGTCTCAAAGAAAGAGTTCTCACTGTTCTTTGTAATCCTATTCTAGCTTGTGAAAATTGTCTCTGTTCACTCAAAAAGCATGATATCCTAGGCTCATAAATGTGATGAAGCAGCTCTATTTAACAGACCAGAGAAAGCTTCATAGTTTTCTCTTCATGTTTTTGAAAAGCTTTTTGAGGAGAAATGTTGATTTCATTTAACTCTGCCTTCCTTCTTACTTGCCTCCCAGAGAGCAAAATGTGGTTTACCTAATAATATTTAAGATCATGAACATGATTATTTTAGTACATTTGAGAGATGGGTTATTAACAGCTGTAAATAACTCGAGTAAAAATTAAGTTATTGTCTGATAACCATAGTAAATATAGTTCTTAGTAAACAGAAATGGCAATTCAAATTTCAAATGTATCTAGTTGCTGTATTTATTCATAAAAAGTTTTTATATAGCTTATGCTATGATGGATTGATTAATTACACTAAGGTATAATGTTCACATTTTCTATAAAATACAATGAAATGAAAGTAATTCTGTTGAATGAAATTCATTGGATTCTATGCTATGAATTATTTTGAATTATAAAATACTATCCTCAAATCCCAAAACATAATTAAAATATAAGTGGCATCAAATGGACTTTGGAAGAGTTAATTATTTCTTAGGAATATTTTAAAATTAAAGAAAAGTAAAAACACATGTGTATTAAAAATTCTCATAAAATGCCATAGAGTTAAGCCTGCAGACATATGGATCCTAACACTTCACCTGATTTAAGACTCTACAGATCTTCCTGACTGACAGGTGGCTGATTTTAGTTAAAAAAAGAAAATGTGATAAGTAATTGCAAATAAACCAGTGTCAATTTTTGAAAGTGAGTTGTCATCAATAGCAAAACTGAACTATGAACAAGTAGTTCATAGTTTTTTTTTTTTTTTCCTCTCTTCTTTTTGGTATAAGCTGGAAAAAAATAATTAGATTATTTCTAAGTACGAGCATTGATAATACAGAACTTGTATAGTACATGGAACAAGTTCTTTCTGAAGCATGTTTTATTATTTTTTCTGAAGCCACAGATGTTAGCTGTTTTCACATCAAAACAATGATGTTAGTCATGAGTTTCTTGGAAAAGCATTTTTAAAAACCTTTGAGCAGATGAGATGGGAGATGTGTTCTTCAAAGTAAATAAAGAGTCATGTTTTCAGTAGAATATCATGAGTAGAATTTCTTTGGCAGTAGCCTTTGAATAGACATTTTAAGTGTGCTGAAAAGTTGTCAGAGAGAGACACAAAACTATAAACTAACCTATGAGAAGTGGGGGTATCAAAGAGCCCAAAAAACCCTGAAAAGTGACAGATTTTTAGGAAGCAAGAATCCAAAGAACATTCAAGAGAATTACATGAGCTTGTATTCACATATTTTACACTTTTCCCTGAAAAAGTACCCACATATAAGAAAAGAATATATTATAAAATGTAGAGCTCTATAATTTCACTCAGTGTGATCACAACTGTGCAACCACTACTCACATCAAAAATCAGACAAATGCCAGTTCCCAGAAGCCCCTCTGATATCCCTCCCTAAAGATATTTTCTTTCCAGAATTCTGTTCATGGATAGTGCCTGTTTTACAACACACACATACACATGCAGCAGGATTATTCTACTTGCATTTGATTATGTGTGTTTGTGCTGATATTTTTTCTCTCTACATAAAGTATAATTCAGACATGTTTTTGTGGTTTCTATGCTATCTTTTTAATGGATAGTATTCTATTTTATGATTTTATTAAGATGAATCCATTCTGATGCTTCTGGACTTTTGATTGTTTTTAATTTACAGGTAATGTCAACCTTTAAAATAAAACAGCCAGTTATTTTACCAGCAAATTGGGTTTATTTGGGATAGCAGAGGAATTGCAGTTCTGGACTTGAAAGCTATGACAATACCATAGGAAAACTCCAGGAAAGGAGAGGATTGTTACAACACAGAGGATAAGGTAGAAAGCTGAGAAGGACTGCTTTGAAACAAAGTCCATCCAGGAGAACAGCAAGAGTTCAGGTTAGCGACAGTTTTTCATTGGCTCCGTAGTGGTAATATCTCAGTGCCTGGGGCTGTTGATGGGCAAGGAGAGAATCGTCTTTCCTTTTGCTGGAGTAATAAAGTGGTAACATTCTTGTCGGAGATGCAGGGCAGGTCTCTTCTTGTTTAGGGTATGCGAAGAACAAAGAGTGTAAGAGATCCCTCTTCAGGGCTTCTGGACTCCATTTTAATTTTCACACTATGGGAAATAATATTGCTATAAACAGTATAGTGTTTGTCCTGTGATGCAAATATGAGAATTATTGATCAACAGGGAATGTTTGCATTCAGTTTTAGTGAATACTGCTGAATATTTTTCCAAGATAGTTTTAAAAAATTGACACTGCCAAGAGTGTATAAGCATTCTAGTTGCTTACATCACACCATTTGTAGGTGATGCCAGTCATTTTAATTTTAGCCATTTTGGTGACCGTATTTGTAGCGCATTAATTTTGTGTTTCCTTTATCACTAATAAGGTTGTATAACACTTTGTATGCCTGTTGACCCTTTGAACAGTCTCTTTTACCTGTTGCAAGAAGCTTTGCCATTATTTTCCTGAGTTGTATGTCTTTTCCTACGAAAACATGGAATTCTTTTTTATATTTGGACTTCAAGTATGTCATTGTTAATTAATATCAAATATAGACTGCTTTTTTCACTTTTTAGTATTGTCTTTTAACATACAGAAATTTTGCTTAGGACATTTTTTTATACAAAAGTCAGGAAAAATACTCTGCTGTTTCATTGTTTTAACTTTTATACCATCTATAAGGGATAAGGAATTTGTTTTTCTGTATATCATGCAGATGGTTCATGTATTATTGTTTTTCATTTGTATACGTCCCTTGTATTTTTTCACAATTTATTATTAAATTCATCCTGAGCTCATAAAATGAATTGTGGATTTCCCCCATTCTTTCTAACAATTGGAAATATTTAAGATCACTGCAGATTATTCTGTAATATTTAAAGTGATTCACAGGTTTTACTTGGGTTAGGAAGTTTCTGATTGGATTTTTCTAGATTTAATTTATTTAATATATATAGGAACAATCAGGTTTCCTATTTATCCTTGTATAACTTTCACATAGTTGTGCTTTTCAAAATTTGTATCATTTAAAATTTCAAATAAATTGGAAAATGAAAACATAAGTAATCCAGGGGTTCTTCTCGACCCAAGAATCAAACTGGAATCATCTGCATTGCAGGCAGATTTTTTACCAACTAAGCTATCAGGGAAGCCCATAAGTATTTGCTGCTAAGTCACTTCAGTCGTGTCCGACTCTGAGCGACCCCATAGACGGCAGCCCACCAGGCTTCCCCGTCCCTGGGATTCTCCAGGCAAGAACACTGGAGTGGGTTGCCATTTCCTTCTCCAAATAAGTATTTAGGCCAAGGTCAAATACCTGGGTTACAGAAAGTGAAAGTGAAGTCGCTCAGTTGTGTCCGACTCTTTGCGACCCCATGGACTGTAGCCTACCAGGCTCCTTCATCCATGGGATTTTCCAGGCAAGAATACTGGAGTGGGTTGCCATTTCTTTCTCCAGGAGATCTTCTCAAGCCAGGGATTGAACCCAGTTCTCCTGCATTGTAAGCAGACGCTTTACCGTCTGAGCCACGTGGACTTAAATTATGTTGTTTTATACCAAGTCCATTTTAATAGTAAGAATGCCCAAAATGTTTTTGGAAAAAAAATATAATGTAGTACTTTTAATTCAGTAAAACGACAGTAACTAGAGATACTTAGAGCATGTGGAAAATTGGAAAAAACTTTTTATTTTAACAAAGTTTGAAAGTTTAGTCACTCAGTCCTGTCCAACTTTTTGCAACCCCATGGACTGTAGACTACCAGGCTTCTCCATCCACGGGATTTTCCAGTCAAGAGTACTGGAGTGGGTTGCCATTTCCTTCTCCAGAGGATCTTCCCAACACAGGGATCAAACCTGGGTCTCCTATATTGTAGGCAGAGGCTTTACCATCTGAGCCACCAGGGAAGTCTATTATAACACATGTGGAGTTTTAATGTTGGTTCTGACACCAGCAGGCTCCAGGGACTTGTTTGTGATGACAACTTTGGGTGCAAATCCTCATGTTTAAATAGTGGATACTGAATAAGGTGATACTTATTGATTTTTCTGGTTAGGAAATTCTATGAAAATAATCTTATTTTAAGTAAACTCCTTTTTTGAATCAAAAGACTATGCTTACTCAGAAACCAAGATCAGCAGACATCTAATCATGTTCTAGAGATGTGAGAAAAAGGCTGCTAAGAACGTTATCTTATTAAAAATATGGTCTCCAGATCTCTGAACATTACTGTCGATCTTTTCCAGAAATCTGTCTGGCTTTTCATATTTCATTAGAAATGAGGTGTCTAAAACTGAATGTAGCTTTCGAAGGGCAATGCAACTAAATTGGATAGCAAAGGTTTATTATCTTGCAGCTTCACAATATGACACCTTTGGATATATAATCCAGAATCACAAAAGTCCTTTATAGTGCTTTAGAAAATCTGAATATTATCTATACCCTTTGATTACATCTTACAGGAAGTACTTCTATTCATCACCCAATAAATTATTTAGCAGCATCTAATTTTGAATAGGTAAGGAATCTGTCAACAATGCAGGAGACCCATGTTCAATCCCTGGGTAAGGTTGATCCCCTGGAGAAGGGAATAGCAACCTACTTCAGTATTTCCTGGAGAATTCCATGGAGAGAGGAGATTGGCAAGCTATAGTCCATGGGGTTCCAAAGAGTGGAACATGACTGGGTGACTGACATTTTCACTTTCACCTTCAATTTTGAATACATTTGGAGGTCTTGGTGTTATCTATCTTATGACCAAGCTTCGTATGGAAATGTTACTTTTTTTTTTTTTACATTTTCAACAATTATTATTATTATTTATGTTAGTACTTTTCATTTTTAAATTAAAAACATCTAGTTGTCTTGACATGATGCCAAGCAAGTCTTATTTCAAATAACACCACTTTTAGATTAGAAATACAGTAATGCTTATATTCTAAAGTGCAGCAGAAGTAAAAATCAACTTAGCATAGCAGTGTAATCCTAAGAGCAAATGGCTGATTGTGCTAACTGCTTCTCAGAGTTCAGTAATGTCTTTAATTTTCTTGTGCAAAATGCTAAATGAAAACAATAAGCAGATTGGAATTATATATGCATGGTTGTAAATGAAAGCAAAATCATTCATCTTTACTAAGAAAAAAATGCAGCAATAGTAAGTTTCAATTTGATATTGTAGATAGTGAATTTTAAAAACTCAAATTTTCTTTTTATTACTTTCCAGCTTTTTCTGACAACTGTCCATATTTTGGAAAATAATATGTTAAAGTTGGATTTGGAATTTGTGTCATTAAAATGCCTTGCATATTTTAGTTTATCTCATAATGAATACATTGAATCATTATTTTATTCCATATTCTGTGCTGTTCTTAGTTGCTCAGTCATGTCCAACTCTTTGTGACCCCATGGACTGTAGCCTGCTAGGTTCCTCTGTCCATGGGGATTCTCCAGGCAAGAATATTGGAGTGGTTTGCTGTGCCATCCTCCAGATGATCTTCCCAACCCAGGTCTCCCGAATTGCAGGCAGATTATTTGGGACTTTAATAACTTTGTTTCAGAGTGTATTTTTAAATAAGAGATAACTAATTGAAAATTAATTATTCTTTTTTTTTCAAATGGGAATAATTTAAAAAGATATATATATATATATATATATATATATATATATATATACACATACACACACACATACATATGGGCTTCCCATGTGGCCCTAGTGGTAAACAGCCTGCCTGCCAATGCAGGAGACACCAGAGACACCAATTTGATCCCTGGATTGCGAAGATCCTCTGGAGAAGGAAATGGCAACCCACTCCAGTGTTCTTGTCTGGAGAATCCCATGGACAGAGGAGCCTGGTGGGCCCCAGTCCATGGGATTGTAAAGAGTCAGACACGACTGAAGCAACTTAACAATAGTGTGTGTGTGTATATATATATATATATATACACACACACACATATATATATTATATATATAAATGTATTATTTGGCAATACTAAAACATGTTCATCAATTGCTAAAGCTTCCAAGAAGATATAACCATATGACTACTGAGAGACCAGTTTATTGCTTGAGCAAATGAATGTCCAGCCTATTATTAGTCTACAAATGGTATGTGCTGTTTAGAGCTTCATTTGATCCTAAATGTTAAGTGCTGTGTGTCTCAGAACCTACCTGCATAATCATAGATCTTGGGGGATCTGACTATTAAAATCCCATGGCAAGAAAAAGAAAAATAAGAGTAACTTTAAAAAATGGTGGCATGTTTGGCTTTGGAATGTCACAGTTTCTAATAAGGATCCTGAGTGGAGGAATCTTTTTATATAAATGTTAATAAAAGTTTCTAAAAATGGACCCTAAGGCAATGGAGATGTAATTTTTCTAGTTCAAATTCATAGCAATGTTTTCCTCCCATATATTTAATGGTGACAGATTTTTTTTTAAATTAATTTATTTTTTCTTGAAGGGTAATTGCTTTACGGAATTTTGCTGTTCTCTGTCAAACCTCAATATGAGTCATCCATAGGTATACATATATCCCCTCCCTTTCGAAACTCCCTCTCATCTCCTTCCCCATCCCACCCCTCTAGGTTGATACAGAACTCCTTTTTGAGATTCCTGAGCCATACAGCAAATTCCTGTTGGCTATCTATTTTACATATGGTAATGTAAGTTTTCATGTTACTCTTCCCATACATCTCACCCTCTCCTCCCCTCTCCCCATGTCCATAAGTCTATTCTCTATGTTAGTAAATTTTAACTGTGATCATCTAGAATCCCTAGTTCGAGCATTTGGTCAGTCAATTAGATTCTATATTTTGAGGAAATGATTCTGAAAAGTCTTATTGCCTACAGCACTGGCTTTGAACATATCGTGCACTATTTGAGTAATAATCATTTACGAGACCAAAAGTAAAAATTAGAAAAATAAGGAGGTTTTTAATGTTTGATTGAAAAAATATAGTGATTATGTAAAGATGTATGATTTTAATACCATCTGTACAAGACTAATATTAATATAGTAATAAATCTAATATTATGTATTTCATAAAATATTTTTTATGTAAGAGTTGGACTATCAAGATGTGATGTGAGAGTTGGACTATAAAGAAAGCTGAGTGCTGAAGAATTGATGCTTTTGAACTGTGGTGTTGGAGAAGACTCTTTTTTTTATGATATTATTCATATATATATATATTTTAACTTTACAACGTTGTATTGGTTTTGCCATATATTAACATGAATCTGCCACAGGTATACACGTGTTTCCCATCCTGAACCCTCCTCCCTCCTCCCTCCCCATACCATCCCTCAGGGTCATCCCAGTGTACCAGCCCCAAGCATCCAGTATGGTGCATTGAACTTGGACTGGTGACTCATTTCATATATGATATTATACATGTTTCAATGCCAGTCTCCCAAATCATCCCACTCTCTCCCTCTCCCACAGAATTCAAAAGACTGTTCTATACATCAGTGTCTCTTTTGCTGTCTCGTATACAGGGTTATTGTTACCATCTATCTAAATTCCATATATATGCATTAGTATACTGTATTGGTGTTTTTCTTTCTGGCTTACTTCACTGTGTATAATAGGTTCCAGTTTCATCCTCCTCATTAGAACTGATTCAAATGTATTCTTTTTAATGGCTGAGTAATACTCCATTGTGTATATGTACCACTGCTTTCTTATCCATTCGTCTGCTGATGGACATCTAGGTTGCTTCCGTGTCCTGGCTATTATAAACAGTGCTGGGATGAACATTGGGGTACATGTATCTCTTTCAATTCTGGTTTCCTCAGTGTGTATGCCCAGCAGTGGGATTGCTGGATCATAAGGCAGTTCTATTTTCAGTTTTTTAAGGAATCTCCACACCGGTCTCCATAGTGGCTGTACTAGTTTGCATTCCCACCAACAGTGTAAGAGGGTTCCCTTTCCTCCACACTCTCTTCAGCATTTATTGCTTGTAGACTTTTGGATCGCAGCCATTCTGATTGGCGTGAAATGGTACCTCATTGTGGTTTTGATTTGCATTTCTCTGATAATGAGTGATGTTGAGCATCTTTTCATGCATTTGTTAGCCATCTGTATGTCTTCTTTGGAGAAATGTCTATTTAGTTCTTTGGCTCATTTTTTGATTGGGTCATTTATTTTTCTGGAATTGAGCTGTAGGAGTTGCTTGTATATTTTTGAGATTAATTCTTTGTCAGTTGCTTCATTTGCTATTATTTTCTCCCATTCTGAAGGCTGTCTTTTCACTTTGCTTATAGTTTCCTTTGTTGTGCAGAAGCTTTTAAGTTTAATTAGGTCCCATTTGTTTATTTTTGCTTTTATTTCCAATATTCTGGGAGGTGGGTCATAGAGGATCCTGCTGTGATGTATGTCAGAAAGTGTTTTCCCTATGTTCTCCTCTAAGAGTTTTACAGTTTCTGGTCTTACATTTAGATCTTTAATCCATTTTGAGTTTATTTTTGTGTATGGTGTTAGAAAGTGTTCTAGTTTCATTCTTTTACAAATGGTTGACCAGTTTTCCCAGCTCCACTTGTTAAAGAGATTGTCTTTAATCCATTGTATATTCTTGCCTCCTTTGTCAAAGATAAGGTGTCCATATGTGCGTGGATTTATCTCTGGGCTTTCTATTTTGTTCCATTGATCTATATTTCTGTCTTTGCGCCAGTACCATACTGTCTTGATGACTGTGGCTTTGTAGTAGAGCCTGAAGTCAGGCAGGTTGATTCCTCCAGTTCCATTCTTCTTTCTCAAGATAGCTTTGGCTATTCGAGGTTTTTTGTATTTCCATACAAATTGTGAAACTATTTGTTCTAGCTCTGTGAAGAATACCGTTGGTAGCTTGATAGGGATTGCATTGAATCTATAAATTGCTTTGTTTAGTACACTCATTTTCACTATATTGATTCTTCCAATCCATGAACATGGTATATTTCTCCATCTATTAGTGTCCTCTTTGATTTCTTTCACCAGTGTTTTATAGTTTTCTATATATAGGTCTTTAGTTTCTTTAGGTAGATATATTCCCAAGTATTTTATTCTTTTTGTTGCAATGGTGGGAGAAGACTCTTGAGAGTCCCTTGGACAGCAAGGAGATCCAACCAGTGCATCCTAAAGGAAATCAGTCCTGAATATTCATTGGAAGGACTGATACTGAAGCTGAAATTCCAATACTTTAGCCACCTGATGTGAAGAACCAACTGATTGGAAAAGACCCTGATGCAGGGAAAGATTGAAAGAGAGAGGAGAAGGGGATGACAGAGAATGAAATGGTTGCATGGCATCACCAATATGATGGACATGACTTTGAGTAGGCTCCAGCAGTTGGTGATGGACAGGGAAGCCTGGCATGCTGCAGTCCATGGGGTCACAAAGAATAGGACATAGCTGGATGACTGAGCTGAACTGAACTAAAAATATTTTTCTGTTCTCTTAATTTAATCCTCTTAATGATGGTGTGCGGAGAAGGCAATGGCACCCCACTCCAGTACTCTTGCCTGGAAAATCCCATGGATGGAGGAGCCTGGAAGGCTGCAGTCCATGGGGTCGCTGAGGTCAGACACGACTAAGCAACTTCACTTTCACTTTTCACTTTCATGCATTGGGGAAGGAAATGGCAACCCACTCCAGTGTTCTTGCCTGGAGAATCCCAGGGGCGGGGGAGCCTGGTGGGCTGCCGTCTATGGGGTCGCACCGAGTCGGACATGACTGAAGCGACTTAGCAGCAGCAGCAGCAGCAATGATGGTGTCACTAAGTCATTTTCCAGTTTTGAAAAAATAAAGAAAATATTTCATTAAAGGATGTGTCTAAAAAATTTCCCCTCTTTTCTTATTTTAAAGTGATCCTACTTGTATGGAAAATTAAACATTAAAATACATGCCAAAATATGCAAATAAATTTTCTTCTACCATGTTTTTAGTGTAAGAACACAGAGTTGAATCACTGTTTAAACTTCAAGAAGTCAGTATCCATTTGCTCAAGAAATTAAGCTTGAGATAATTATGTGTAAAGTAAAAAAAAAAACATACTCTACATCCACATATTGAACAGCTAAGACAAAGTAAAAAAGTGGATCAGGGATGAGGAACTGACATAGAAATCTGATGTAAAATCTATGCAGTTTGATTCCTAGGTTGTCCAAGGCATATGAATTAGTCATTCATAGTTATTAAATGTATTCATTACTAGAACATAGAGCTGTCTAGGACATACACAAATGATGCCTCTGGGAATTTAAAGCCCATCTACACAGACGCATATTAAATAAATATTTACCAAAAAGGGAAGAAACATTGAGAGTGAATCCAGTTGAGAGTTTACCCTGATCTGGTATCACAAAGTTTTCTTTCAGGAAGTAATATGTTAGCTGATATCTCAGAAATAGTAAAGATTAAATTCTTCATTGTTGTTTATTTAATCTCTCAGTCATGTCCAAGTCTTTGTGACCCCTTGAAGGCCCACAAGACTTCTCTGCCCATGGGATTTTCCAGGCAAGAACACTGAGTGGGTAGCTATTGCCTTCTCTAGGAGATCCTTCCCACCGATGGGTCAAACCCACGTCTTCTGCACTGGCAGGCTGACTCTTCACCACTGAGCAACCAGAGAAGCCTTGATTTGTAAATTAAAAAGAAAAGGAAAAGCAACAGATTCAGGTTAACCTTTATTTCTTGAGGCCGTGAAGTTTGAGGATCTTGGGGCAGATTAGCATGGGCGAATGAGAGAGAGCAATGGGAAATATGAAGCAAAGTGAGAAAGAATGAGGAAAGGTCACATTAAGCATGGCTATGTTAGGCATATCCTGATTTTATTCACATTTTAAAGTGAAATTAGAAGTTACTCCAAAAGTTTAAATAGACAGGGATGGCTTTATTTGTTTTGTGATTTTAAAAGATCAGTTCAGTTCAGTTGCTCAGTCGTGTCCAACTCTTTGCGACCCCATGAATCACAGAACGCCAGGCCGCCCTGTCCATCACCAAGTCTCAGACTTCACTCAAACTCATGTCCATTCTAAAAGATATATTGAGCCAAATAAAAGGCTATTAGTAGTAGAGTTAGTTGCTCAGTTATGTCGGACTCTTTCTGACCCCATGGACTATAGTGTTCCAGGCTCCTCTCTCTAACGGAATTCTCCAGGCAAGAATACTGGAGTGGGTTGCCATTTCCTACTCCAAGGTATCTTCCCCACCCAGGTAGAGAATCTGGGTCTCCCACATTGTAGGCAGATTCTTTACCATCTGAGCTACCAGAAAAGCTATACATAGGAGGCTACAGGAGTAATTTGAGTGAGGAATACTGGTGTCACTGGGATGGTGTTGGTGAAAGATGGGGAAGTTGATAGGACCAAATAATTCATTAACTGAGTTGTAGGAGTGGTCAAGCAGGACCCTTAAAGGACATATTCTTCTCATGGTGATTGAAGAACAAGAGGCCAACTTCTATTACAAAAACACATTTCCTATTTTGCTTCAGTCACATCTGCTGACAACCCATTGGCAAAAGAAGTATACAACTGAGGCCAAAGAGGTGGGAAGTTTGCTCCACCCTTGGTGGGATAACTGCAGTCACATATAAAATGGTATAGATACATTTTGTAGTTGAACAGTTTATTCAACTTCATATGAGGGAAAAGGTAAAGTTTTAGAAAATAGTTTCAGGAGTTCACCTGCAAATAGTAAGATTTATAGGTAGGCTGACTGTATAATTTATTATCAAAGCTGGACACGATTGAGAGTAAAAGAGGATGGATATTAATCAGTTCAGTTCAGTTGCTCATTTGTGTCCGACTATTTGCAGACACATGAATCACAGCATACCAGGCCTCCCTGTCCATCACCTACTTCTGGAGTTCACTCAAACTCATGTCCATCAAGTCGATGATGCCATCCAACCATCTCATCCTCTGTTGTCCCCTTCTTCTCCTGCCACCAATCCCTCCCAGCATCAGAGTCTTTTCCAATGAGTCAACTCTTTGCATGAGGTGGCCAAAGTATTGGAGTTTCAGCTTCAGCATCAGTCCTTTCAATGAACACCCAGGACTAATCTCCTTTAGAATGGACTGGTTGGATCTCCTTGCAGTCCAGGGGACTCTCAAGAGTCTTCTCCAACACCACAGTTCAAAAGCATGAATTCTTCGGCACTCAGCTTTCTTCACAGTCCAACTCTCACATCCATACATGACCACTGGTAAAACCATAGCCTTGACTAGACAGACCTTTGTTGGCAAAGTAATATCTCTGCTTTTCAATGTGCTATCTAGGTTGGTCATAACTTTCCTTCCAAGGAGTAAGCATCTTTTAATTTCATGGCTGAAATCACCATCTGCAGTGATTGTGGAGCCCCAAAAAACAAAGTCTGACACTGTTTCCACTGTATCCCCATCTATTTCCCATGAAGTGATGGGACCAGTTGCCATGATCTTCGTTTTCTGAACGTTGAGCTTTAAACCAACTTTTTCACTCTCCTCTTTCACTTTCATCAAGAGGCTTTTTAGTTCCTCTTCACTCTCTGTCATAAGGGTGGTGTCATCTGCATATCTGAGGTTATTGGTATTTCTCCCAGCAATCTTGATTCCAGCTTGTGCTTCTTCCAGCCCAGCGTTTCTCATGATGTACTCTGCATATAAGTTAAAAAAGCAGTGTGACAATATACAGCCTTGACATACTCCTTTCCCAATTTGGAACCAGTCTGTTGTTCCATGTCCAGTTCTAACAGTTGCTTCCTGACCTACATATAGGTTTCTCAAGAGGCAGGTGGTCTGGTATTCCCATCTCTTTCAGATTTTTCCACAGTTTATTTTAATCCACACAGTCAAAGGCTTTGACATAGTCAATCAAGAAGAAATAGATGTTTTTCTGGAACTCTCTTGCTTTTTCCATGATCCAGCAGATGTTGGCAATTTGATCTCTGGTTCCTCTGCCTTTTCTAAAACCAGCTTGAATATCAGGAAGTTCACGGTTCAAGTATTGCTGAAGCCTGGCTTGGAGAATTTTGAGCGTTACTTTACTAGCGTGTGAGATGAGTGCAATTGTGCAGTAGTTTGAGCATTTTTTGGCATTGCCTTTCTTTGGGATTGGAATGAAATCTGACCTTTCCCAGTCCTGTGGCCACTGCTGAGTTTTCCAAATTTGCTGGCACATTGAGTGCAGCACTTATACAGCATCATCTTTCAGGATTTGAAATAGCTCAACTGGAATTCCATCACCTCCACTAGCTTTGTTCATAGTGATGCTTTCTAAGGCCCACTTGACTTCACATTCCAGGATGTCTGGCTCTAGGTGAGTGATCACACCATCGTGATTATCTAGGTCATGAAGATCGTTCTTGTACAGTTCTGCTGTGTATTCTTGCCACCTCTTCTTAATATCTTCTGCTTCTGTTAGGTCCATACCATTTCTGTCCTTTATCGAGCACATCTTTGCATGAAATGTTCCCCTGGTATTTCTAATTGTCTTGAAGAGATCTCTAGTCCTTCCCATTCTGTTGTTTTCCTCTGTTTCTTTGCATTGATCTCTGAGGGAGGCTTTCTTATCTCTCCTTGCTATTCTTTGGAACTCTGGATTTAGATGCTTATATCTTTCTTTTTCTCCTTTGCTTTTCACTTCTCTTCTTTTCACAGCTATTTGTAAGGCCTCCTCAAGCAGCCATTTTGCTTTTATGCATTTCTTTTCCATGAGGGTGGTCTTGATCCCTGTCTTGTGTACAATGTCATGAAGCTCCATCCATTATTCATCAGGCACTCTGTCTATCAGATCTAGGCCCTTAAATTTATTTCTCACTTCCACTGTATAATCATAAGGGATTTGATTTAAGTCGTACCTGAATGCTCTAGTGGTTTTCCCCACTTTCTTCAATTTAAGTCTGAATTTGGCAATGAGTTCATGATCTGAGCCACAGTTGGCTCCAGGTCTTGTTTTTGCTGACTGCATAGGGCCTCTCCATCTTTGGCTGCAAAGAATATAATCAATCTGATTTTGGTGTTGACTATCTGGTGATGTCCATGTGTAGGGTATTCTCTTCTGTTGTTGGAAGAGAGTGTTTGCTATGACCAGTGCATTCTCTTGGCAAAACTCTATTAGCCTTTGCCCTGCTTCATTCTGTACTTCATTCCAAGGCCCAATTTGCCTGTTACTCCAGGTGTTTCTTGACTTCCTCCTTTTGCATTCCAGTCCCCTATAATGAAAAGGACATCTTTTTTGGGGGTTAGTTCTAAAAGGTCTTGTAGGCCTTCATAGAACTGTTCAACCTGTTTCTTCAGTGTTACTGGTTGGGGCATAGGCTTGGATTACTGTGATATTGAATGGTTTGCCTTGGAAACGAACAGATATCATTCTGTTGTTTTTGAGATTGCATCCAAGTACTGCATTTTGGACTCTTTTGTTGGCCATGATAGCTACTCCATTTCTTCTAAGGGATTCCTGCTCACAGTAGTAGATATAATGGTCATCTGAGTTAAATTCACCCATTGCAGTCCATTTTAGTTCGCTGATTCCTAGAATGTCGACATTCACTCTTGCCATCTATTTGACCACTTCCAATTTGCCTTGATTCATGGACCTGAGATTCCAGGTTTCTATGCAATATTGCACTTACAGCAGTGGACCTTGCTTCTATCACCAGTCACATCCACAACTGGGTATTGTTTTTGCTTTGGCTCCATCCCTTCATTCTTTCTGGAGTTATTTCTCCACTGATCTCCAGTAGCTTATTGGGCACCTACTGACCCGGGCAGTTCCCCTTCAGTATCCTATCATTTTGCCTTTTCATACTGTTCATGGGGTTCTCAAGGCAAGAACACTGAAGTGGTTTGCCATTCCTTTCTCCAGTGGACCACATTCTGTCAGACCTCTCCACCATGACCCTCTCATCTTGGGTGGCCACACAAGGCATGGCTTAGTTTCATTGAGTTAGACAAGGCTGTGGTCTATGTGATCAGATTGGCTAGTTTTCTGTGATTAAGATTTCAGTGTGTCTGCCCTCTGATGCCCTCTCACAACACCTACCATCTTATTGGGTTTCTCTTACCTTGAGCTTGGGGTACCTCTTCATGGTGGCGCCAGCAAAGTGCAGCCACTCCTCCTTACCTTGGACTAGGGGTATCTCCTCATGGCCGCCCCTCCTGACCTTGGATGTGGAGTAGCTCCTCTTGGCCCTTCTGCGCCCGCACAGCCGCCACTCTTCTCAGCATTAATAGATTTGCTGTAACCACAGGTATAAACTACGCTGTGTGTGGCAAATGGGGATACATAGTTATGCTAGGCATGAGAAGAAAAAAGACACATGTGGAAAAGGGGTAACATTTGATCAAAGATACTAGAAAAATAATTCTTCTAATATAAAGATTCCAGCCAGTAGATTAAACAGTTCATTGAATTTCAGGAATGATTTTTGAGAAAAGAAATACAACAAGGTATATTCTGATAATATCTTTATATTGTAAAAATTAGAAAAATTTTTATAAGTCTCTGGTACTAAATGTGTTACTTATAAATAAAAAAAAGAACCATACTAAAGTTAGTGCAGTACATAAAACCAAAAACTAATGGACTAATATCTAGGGACAAGAAAGAAAATGTAATTAGAATCCTTTCATGATAACTTTTTTATGATATAGCAAAAGAAAGTGTCTCAAAATTTTATTGTACTTTTATGAATGTGAGTTGGAGGAGGGGCAGTGTGAGGAGGGAAACATAATTCTTTTGTTAGAAAATATTAGTAACTAATACAATTATGTAAAGTTTAAAAATAAAATAAAATTAAAAAAAAAGAAAATATTAGTAAAAAGGTATGTATAATTAAGTGTGAAGAGAAAGAAAAGGGTAGTAGCCACTGAAGGAAAGGTAAGGACCACTTCAGAATTCATGAGGGGATGGCATAGAGCACAGTATTGTCCTTTAGTATTCAGTCCTCCATTCCTTGTAAGAGAGTTATCCACCTCCTATTGCCATGTGACTTGCAGTTCCTTCTGTATGTAGATTTTTACTTGCTTGTACCACTGATGGTCTACTTCATTTGACTAGCTTTGACCAATGGGATCAGAGTAGATAAAACATACCCTCTTGGAACAAAGGCTTTAAGTACAGTTGTGGTTCAGCTTTCTCGTTTACTTTTTTCCTTATACCACTAGCATAACATATTCCAAATAAGAGCTGTATCTTCATCCTGGGTAATAATATAAGCAGACTCATATGATAGGAATGCTGAAACTGATCTGTAACTGCCCATATAGCTGATCTGTAACAGCCCATATAGCAAAGCTGAATAAAACAGGATTGCTCCAAATAAAGAAAAGCAAACTGAAATTTGACATATTGGTGGTGGCAGTTAGTCTATTATAAGAGGTTGGAAGATAATCACTCATGTTGTACATCTTAAATACTTGGTAGACTTTTGCTTATGTAAGTTAATATGAAAATAAAATGGCCTAGATTGGCAAGGCCATAGATCCTCTGGCAAACCCTCTAAATGGATTAACATGGCCTTCATTAATGTTTCTCTATGGACAAAACGGTTTACTGAATAGATGTTAAGAACATGATGTATGAGATTATATACTATGGTTATTTTCTGGATATTGCTAGAAAACCAGGGAATATTAGGTCGTTTGTTACTGCCTCTATCCTCTCAAAATATAATTGACTGAAACACAGAGATTTTCCCTTGGGGGTGGGGTGGGGAATTGTTATCAAACCAACAAAAATATGGAAAATCAAAATGAGCAACTAATGAAGTAAAAAAAAAAATGTTATGTGAGATATAAGAAGAACAATTGTCTAAACATCATCATTGAATGTGAATGAATTGATTTCTTTCATTAAAAAAAAGAGAGGTCAAAAAATAGTGCTGGATTATATGCTCTTAAACAGCAGAAAGAGGAAAAAATTAATATGAAAGAAATAAAAGGATATTGAAATAAAATGAACAAGGAAATAAGGGTTAAATACTTATAATAATGAAGAGGAAATATATTTAGACAAGTTAGAATTTTTAAGGCTAGCTAAAGCATTAATAAGAACAGACGAATTTTTTGTTGATTTGAAAACACGTAGTAGAAAAGAGTTAAAAATCCTTATAGAGCAAACAGTAGCTAAATACATAAAAGAAAATCTGGGAAATGCAAAAAATTTACAAGATTAAAAATGTAGATTTCAATAATCTCTTCAAAGACTGAGTGATATAAAAGGCAACAAATATTAACACAGAACAAAAATGCAATTAATCAAATTTGATAGGGATACTTAGAATCATGGCTATCTCATACAGGATGCTTATGTTTTTTTAAATCTGTGGAAAATTTACAAAATAGTGCACATACTAGAACTCATAAATAAACTGATAAAATGAATCTTTATAAGTTCTATAATGCTAAACATTTTTAGGCCCTGTGTTTTGGTCATCCCCAACTATTTTTGTGTTCAGAATAATAGTTATAGACTACCTTTGGAGAGTCCATTGGGAAATTTTAAAATATACAAAAAGCAATAAATATGAGAACACTTCATATCAAAAACTATGGGATGTACCCATATGGGAAGTTTATGTACCAAGAGGAAGTTTATATACCATTAGTAAGTTTATAGTTTCAGGTACCGTCATTATTAGAAAGATGAATGGCCAAATTTAATTGATTTATTTTTAAGCAATTAGTCAGTGAGCACCATTATTTAACAAAATAAACCAAGATAAAATAGGAAGATGAATTTAATAAAGATAGAATAAAATTTAAGAAAAAATAAGAGATAGTTATCAGTATGCATAAAATTCAGAAGCTCATATTTTTAAAAGTCAAATGATATTTATTAAAAGGCTGACAGAGTAAACATACATGAATGAGAGTGAAAAATGAGAAATAATAAAGTTATAGGAAAAATAAAAGCATTAAACATCACCTCATTTTAAACCTTATACAACACATTTGAAAAATTTTGAGGAAATGGATGATTTCTAACAAATACAAATTACCAAAATTGATTCAAGAAATAGACAAGTTGAAAATATGCATTACAATGGTAGAAACAGAATATATGTTTAAACACTACAGTGTAAGCAACCTGGATCAACTAAGTTTTAACCAACTGTTAGGTAGCTTCATTCTCAGTTCATTTAAACTATTTCAAGGTATCAGTTTAGTTCAGTTGCTCAGTCATGTCCGACTTTTTGTGACCCTATGGACTGCAGCATGCCAGGCTTCCCTGTCCATCACCAACTCCCAGAGTCGATTCAAACTCATGTCCATCTCGTCGGTGATGCCATCCAACCATCTCATTCTCTGTCATTCCCTTCTCCTCCTACTTTCAATTTTTTCCCATCAGGGTCTTTTCCAACGAGTCAGTTCTTTGCATCAGGTGGCCAAAGTATTGGAGCTTCAGCTTCAGCATCAGTCCTTACAATGAATATTCAGGACTGATTTCCTTTAGGATGCACTGGTTGGATCTCCTTGCTGTCCAAGAGACTCTCAAGAATCTTCTCCAACACCACAGCTCAGAAGTATCAGTTATTCAGGTTCAGCTTTCTTTATAGTCCAACTCTCACATCCATACATGACTACTGGAAAAACCATAGCTTTGACTAGACGGACCTTTGTTGGCACAGTAATGTCTCTGCTTTTTAATATGCTGTCTAGGTTGGTCATAGCTTTTCTTCCAAGGAGCAACTGTCTTTTAATTTCATGTCTCCAGTCACCATCTGCAGTGATTTTGGAGCCCCCAAAATAAAGTCTCTTGTTGTTTCCATTGTTTTCAATGTATAAAGAGAGACAATTCTTCAGTTTGTTTTATGAGATCAACTTAAGTTTCAAATCTCAAAAAGAAAAAAAGAGAGAAAAAGTGAGAGACAAAAACAAACACAGAGAAATTGTTTATCAGTATAAAAATACATATTCTTAAATAAAATATCAACAAATAGAAGCAAGGAATCTATGAAAATATAATGTAAAATTATTAAGAAGGCTTTATTCCATTAATAAAAGTGTGACTCAATATAAAAAGTTTTATATATATAAATTTTACCTTCACATATTCAAGGAAAAAAAGTGAAAAATTCTATTGGTAGGTTACAATAAGGCATTTTCTAATATAAAAATTCATTCCTAATGAAAAGTATGAGTACAACAGAAACATAAGGAAGAAATCATTAAGCCATTTATCAGAATCTTTAAACAAACATTACCTTATAGGACAAAGTTCTAAAATTATTTAAAACAAATAAGTTAATGGGAACCTATCTCTCATCATATTATGTAATATTTTCTTGAGTTTTTACAAATATAAGAATTCAGAAGTCAATATAAACTTTGTGAAAGAGAGAAAATTATGTTTCTTTGTGATAATATGATTAATACCTACAACCCACATCTTTGTTCTCAACTACTGAAATGAGTAAGGTAACTTGATAAAGTGACTTGATATAAAATTAGTGATTACAAAAATCAGTATGTTGTCTTGAATTTAGCAGTAAACAACTAATAAAAGAAATGGGGAAATTAATCTATTCACAATGAACAACAATAATAACAAATCCATCAAACCAAAATCAGGAAACTTTATGAAATACTTACCCATAAATTTAATAAAAAATTCAGAGACTGCATATGAACAAAGTGAGAACACATTTATTGAAAGACAACATGAGATCTGCAGAAAAGAAGTCATCCCATGTTCTTAGGTGGGAAGAAACTATGTCATAATATATAAATTATCTCCCAATCAATAGGTATTTAATGCATTTAGTACAATTAGCTTAATCTCTAATGCTTTCTAAATCTACTTATTGAAAACTTTAGAAGTACTTCATGAGGTAAGAAGGTAATTAGAAAATGTCAGTACTAGAGCCTGAAGTAAAATGTTTTATATATTTTCTAATTATTGTTGAGCTACTTACAAAGTTTCCCAGATATTCTTATATCTTGAACTTCTGCTGAATTCTCGAACTTTTTGGTGACTGTGGTGAGAGTATTACTGCAATATATCATAAGTTATTTGCTTCACCACATATTATTTTGTATTGTTTTTTGAAAAATAGTAAAATAAGGGAAGAAAAATGACTTGAGTTTCCATATTGCTGCAAATATTCTTACTTGCAATATAATCTCTTTTATACTGATGAAACATAGATGTGATTCTCCAAACTATCAAAAAGTATATGAAACTTTAATCTAATATTTTAATTTGTATATTCAAAGCAACAATAAAAAAGGAAGCCAAAATAGTAATATGTGGTAAAAATATCAACAGTAGATTTCTAAGAGCCATCTGTATTTAGAAAAGAGCATTTGTATAATGAGAGTCATACGTATGTTTCAATTAATGCTAGAGTGATTATTGACAGGAGTAGAGACAGCTTATTTAATGAGGCGAAGTTTTAAATTATAGATTTATTTTTTGAACACTCCCCCCAAAACCTGGACTCCTTAAAAATGACAAGATAATTTGCACGCACGTGTCTGTTCGTTCAGTCATGTCCAACTCTTTGTGACCCCTTGAACTGTAGCCCAAAAGGCTCCTCTGTCTGTGACATTTTCCAGGCAGGAATACTGGAGTGTGTTGCCATTTCCTACTCCAAGGGATCTTCCAGTTTCAGAGGTTGAACTGGCATCTCTTAGATCTCCTGCATTGGCAGATGAATTCTTTACCACTATGGCCACCTCAGTTCAGTTCAGTTCAGTCGCTCAGTCATGTCCAACTCTTTGCGACCCCATGAATCACAGCATGCCAGGCCTCTCTGTCCATCACCATCTCCCGGAGTTCACTCAAACTCACATCCATCGAGTCGGTGATGCCGTCCAGCCATCTCATCCTCTGTCGTCCCCTTTTCCTCCTGCCCCCAATCCCTCCCAGCATCAGAGTCTTTTCCAATGAGTCAACTCTTCGCATGAGGTGGCCAAAGTACTGGAGTTTCAGCTTTAGCATCATTCCTTCCAAAGAACACCCAGGGCTGATCTCCTTTAGAATGGACTGGTTGGATCTCCTTGCAGTCCAAGGGACTCTCAAGAGTCTTCTCCAACACCACGGTTCAAAAGCATCAATTCTTCGGTGCTCAGCTTTCTTCACGGTCCAACTCTCGTATCCATACATGACCACTGGAAAAACCATAGCCTTTACTAGATGGACCATTGCTGGCAAAGTAATGTCTCTGCTTTTGAATATGCTATCTAAGTTGGTCATAACTTTCCTTCCAAGGAGTAAGCGTCCTTTTAATTTCATGGCTGCAGTCACCATCTGCAGTGATTTTGGAGCCCAGAAAAATAAAGTCTGACACTGTTTCCACTGTTTCCCCATCTATTTCCCATGAAGTGATGGGACCAGATGCCATGATCTTAGTTTTCTGAATGTTGAGCTTTAGGCCAACTTTTTCATTCTCCTCTTTCACTTTCATCAAGAGGCTTTTGAGTTCCTCTTCACTTTCTGCCATAAGGGTGGTGTCATCTGCATGTCTGAGGTTATTGATATTTCTCTCAGCAATCTTGATTCCAGCTTGTGCTTTTCCAGTCCAGCGTTTCTCATGATGTACTCTGCATATAAGTTAAATAAACAGGGTGACAATATACAGCCTTGACGTACTTCTTTTCCTATTTGGAACCAGTCTGTTGATCCATGTCCAGTTCTAACTGTTGCTTCCTGACCTGCATATAGGGTTGTCAAGAGGCAGGTCAGGTGGTCTGGTATTCCCATCTCTTTCAGAATTTTCCAGAAGACCATATATAGGATATTTAATAATCACACATTTTTCCTCAGAATTAAAAATTTGTGAAGCAGGTAACACACCTTCCACATTTTAGGTATACACTGTATTCCTAAACAGATGACACAGTATTTGTCAGAATGTATTTGATAGTTGATGCACATATACATCACACATATACACCATAAAATGCATTTAATTGGCTATTATCCATCTTATTCCATAGAAAAAATAATTAGTTATATTTTTATAGCCCCTGTGCATTCAGGAGAGTTGATATGGCTACTTTTAGAATCGGTTCTAAGCAGAAAATAATCATCTCTGAAGTATATAAATGAAGTATAAGATAGCAAGTGTACTACAATCTCTTTTCACCTATCATAATAAGAAATTAGGTCACAGGGTCCATATGCAATTATCAGATGGTAGAGGCTCAGTAAGCCTGAGTCTGTTAAGGAATGTGTGGGTAGAGAGACTTTCTCCTACTCTGACCAACATTAGCTATCTGCCGAGAGATAGAGACGGACTTTTGTTTGTTTGTTTCTGTGTCAATTGAGTACAATTCTGTGATTGATCTGTAATTGCAGTTTAACATAGGCTTCTTAACTAATGCTTCTCAAGTCTCTGCATGCATGTTGCATGCTCAGTCACGTCCGACTCTTTGCGACCTCATGGACTGTAGCCACCAGGCTCCTCTGTCCGTGGAATTTCCCAGGCAGGAATACTGGATTGGGTTGCCATTTCCGTCTCTAGGGGATCTTCCTGACCCAGGGTTCAAACCTGCATCTCCTGCACTAAGCCAGCCAGAAGCCTCCTAAAGTCTCTATGCTGCTGCTGCTGCTGCTAAGTCGCTTCAGTCATGTCCGACTCTGTGCGACCCCATAGATGGCCTCCCATCAGGCTCCCCCATCCCTAGGATTCTCCAGGCAAGAACACTGGAGTGCGTTGCCATTTCCTTCTCCAATATGTTCAGACAAAATAGAACATATGATCTTGCAATAAATACAAATACATTTGTTCGATTCCTTGCAAGCTATATCTTATGATACATTTTATCCCTGACATCAAATAATTACAGCTTGACTTATACCTTCCTTTTGTTAGAAATACATTGTCTTTTGTAAAACAATTGTATATATTCATCAAGATTTGTTGAGTAATTAGAATGAAGGTTTGCTGAATTATTTGCTTTTACAAAGTGAAAGTGAAAATCACTCAGTCCTGTCCGACTCTTTGCAACCCCAAGGGATGTAGTCCATGGAATTTTCCAGGCCAGAATACTGGAATGGATAGCCTTTCCCTTCTCCTGGGCATCTTCTCAACCCAGGGATTGAACCCAGGTCTCCTATTTTACAGGTGGATTCTTTACCAGCTGAGCCACAAGGGAAGCCCATTTGCCTTTCAGTGCTATCCATATGGTAGCTGCTGCTGCTAAGTCACTTCAGTCGTGTCCGACTCTGTGCGACCCCACAGACGGCAGCCCACCAGGCTCCCCCGTCCCTGGGATTCTCCAGGCAAGAACACTGGAGTGGGTTTCCATTTCCTTCTCCAATGCATGAAAGTGAAAAGTGAAAGTGAAGTCGCTCAGTCATGTCTGACTCTTAGCGACCCCATGGACTGCAGCCTTCCAGGCTCCTCCATCCATGGGATTTTCCAGGCAAGAGTACTGGAGTGGGGTGCCATCGCCTTCTCCAGATATGGTAGCAATAATTAATAATGAATACATATAGCTATGACACAAACTGGAATTTTGTGTTATTTTATTAATAACATAGCAGAGTCCCTAAATAGAGAATTCAATCACTAGGGTATTTTTAAAAAGTAGCATGTAGAGAGAGTTAATAAGGATCCTCATTATGTATAACTTTCAAACAATTTCTATCAAAATCCTTAGGAATGTTCAGGTATTACCTGCCCTGCTTCTGCCCTCTCTCTGACTATTTAGTTTGATTCCTGAACTTCAGTGATGGAGGAAAATGGTAGAGGTATTTCCTAAAATATACAGCCAATGCTCAGCAGGCATATCCAGGAGACTATGCACAGGGAATGGATGCTTTGATTTGAACTGCTTTCCTAGGGGCACAGCCTATGGACCCTGTGTGATATTCAAGCATAAGTGCCTTTAGCTCATTGAGGACAATGCAGGTCTGCTTTTCTTGCCAAACCTTCATCAAATTTTGATAGAGTCATTAGAAATCAACAAATAAATTCTCAACCAAGAGGGACTTTTAATAGGGGATTTACAGCTTTATGATCTCTTTTGTTTTTATAGATTGCAGTCTGTATTTCAGAGTATAAACACACAGTGTTTGCTTAAACATGGTAGTCAATTGTTATTACTTTATTTACGTGGTAAAGTCAAGTCTCACTCCAAGTTTAAGGCCATTATTTCTGGTGGTTTCCTATAGCATATTACTCTTCAAAAATGAAATTAAACTGAAAATTTCCATTAGCTTAAATACCATAGTTTTGAAAGGGATATGGAATTGGCCAGTGATGGGAGTGATAAGCTCTAGGACTATGTGCTTGGAATGACTTTGTTAGGCTCAACAAGATGGCCTTGAAGGTAGACTGAAATAAAAATCCCTACTGACAACTACTGCAATTCTCTACTGAGGGAGGTGAACAGATGTAAGGCAGGGAGATGGAGGAAAGAGGCTGAGAAAATTATCAACACATAGAACCTGAGATGTAGAGAACTAACCTGTGATTCACAGATTTTAAACAACAAATACACAGAAATGTTTTTTTTTTTTTTAAACAAAATAAATATGTTGATATGGCATACCCTAATTAAAGCTGAGAGCTGGCTTGTCTCACTCCACTTTATAATTTCCATAATCTTTACCAACAAATAATTGGCTCCATTAAAAGATGAGTGATAAGCAGGAAAGACACAAGACATAACTTGTCCATTGGAAAAGAGAAAATACACAAGGCAAAGCATACAAAGACATTACATTTCGAGAATACTTATCAAGAAAACATAACATTTGTAATAGACATTGCTTCAAATGACCTTAATAACAAAAGAAACTCAAAGAGTAGGTGAATATGATTGAAGAATAGATAATTGAAATGTGAAAGAGGTGAAAAAAATCTAGCAGAAAACGATAACCCAGAAAAAGATAACAGAAATAAATGTCATATTAGAAGCAAGGGACATAAAAATGCAATTCAAAATTTCATAGTGATTATGAGTGATTATCCCATAACAGAAAATAAAAAATTGAAATATAAAATGATTAATGGCTGATTTTTGAGAAGATAAGTGATTTGGAATATGCAATATTGTAAAGAATAACATAAGCAAAATTATGGCTCCTGACAAACACAATAGAACATGAGGATTTAGGCATAAAAGAAGAAAAATGTTTCTGAAATAAATATTTCCTTTTAAAAAATTATGATTGAGTACTATTTACATAGTTCTAAAAAAACATAAAGCATCTAAGTAATTGTATACAGGATATATTTTCTTCAGTTACAAAGGCAACCTGAAAAATATTTTATGTATGCCAGAACCTCAGGAATAGAACGTTGATATTTGAGGTCCTTAGTAAAAGACAGCCAAATATTCAGTCAAATAATGAGGAAACTTGGAATGGAGAAGCAAGGTGTGGGCATTACATCTCTTTAAAATATGAACAAATAAACCCACTAAACCATTTCAAAATGTTTGTAAAATATAAATATTATCAATCTTATTTAAAAATAATAACTCAATTAACAAAACATTTGGAGATAAGGAATGAGAATTGGAAGGAACTTCCTGTATGATAGCATCATTTTTCACAGAGGAGAGTCAACAGAGTATTAAGAAGCTTAAATTTTTAAAAGAAAATCTCTAACATAAAAATTATTTCTAATATATTTTTTGCTACTGGAGATCAGTGGAGAAATAACTCCAGAAAGAATGAAGGGATGGAGCCAAAGCAAAAACAATACCCAGTTGTGGATGTGACTAGTGATAGAAGCAAGGTCCGATGCTGTAACCGCAATATTGCATAGGAACCTGGAGGTCCATGAATCAAGGCAAATTGGAAGTGGTCAAACAAGAGATGGCAAGAGTGAATGTCGACGTTCTAGGAATCAACGAACTGAAATGAACTGCAATGGGTGAATTTAACTCAGATGACCATTATATCTACTACTGCAGGCAGGAATCCCTCAGAAGAAATGGAGTGGCCATCATGGCCAACAAAAGGGTCTGAAATGCAGTACTTGGATGCAATCTCAAAAACGACAGAATGATCTCTGTTCGTTTCCAAGGCAAACCATTCAATATCACAGTAATCCAAGTCTATGCCCCAACCAGTAAAGCTGAAGAAGCTGAAGTTGAATGGTTCTATGAAGACCTACAAAACCTTTTAGAACTAACCCCCCCAAAAGATGTCCTTTTCATTATAGGGGACTGGAATGCAAAAGTAGGAAGTTAAGAAACACCTGGAGTAACAGGCAAATTTGGCCTTGGAGTACAGAATGAAGCAGGGCAAAGACTAATAGAGTTTTGCCAAGAAAATAGACTGGTCATAACAAACACCCTCTTTCAACAACACAAGAGAAGACTCTATACATGGACATCACCAGATGGTCAACACCGAAATCAGATTGATTATATTCTTTGCAGCCAAAGATGGAGAAGCTCTATACAGTCAGCAAAAACAAGACCAGGAGCTGACTGTGGCTCAGACCATGAACTCCTTATTACCAAACTCAGACTTAAATTGAAGAAAGTAGGGAAAACCACTAGACCATTCAGGTATGACCTATATCAAATCCCTTATGATTATACAGTGGAAGTGAGAAATAGATTTAAGGGCCTAGATCTGATAGATAGAGTGCCTGATAAACTATGGAATGAGATTCATGACATTGTACAGTAGACAGGGATCAAGACCATCCCCATGGAAAAGAAATGCAAAAAAGCAAAATGGCTGTCTGAGGAGGCCTTATAAATAGCTGTGAAAAGAAGAGAAGCGCAAAGCAAAGGAGAAAAGGAAAGATATAAGCATCTGAATGCAGAGTTCCAAAGAATAGCAAGAAGAGATAAGAAAGCCTTCTTCAGCGATCAATGCAAAGAAATAGAGGAAAACAACAGAATGGGAAAGACTAGGGATCTCTTCAAGAAAATCAGAGATTCGAAGGGAGCATTTTATGCAAACATGGGCTCGATAAAGGACAGAAATGGTATGGACCTAAGAGAAGCAGAAGATATTAAGAAGAGATGACAAGAAATCATAGAAGAACTGTACAAAAAAGATCTTCATGACCCAGATAATCACAATGATGTAATCACTGACATAGAGCCAGACATCCTGGAATGTGAAGTCAAGTGATGCTTAGAAAGCATCACTATGAGCAAAGCTAGTGGAGGTGATGGAATTCCAGTTGAGCTATTCCAAATCCTGAAAGATGATGCTGTGAAAGTGCTGCACTCAGTATGCCAGCAAATTTGGAAAACTCAGCAGTGGCCACAGGACTGGAAAAGGTCAGTTTTCATTCTAATCCCAAGGAAAGGCAATACCAAAGAATGCTCAAACTACCGCACAATTGCACTCATCTCACACGCTAGTAGAGTAATGCTCAAAATTCTCCAAGCCAGGCTTCACAATATGTGAACCATGAACTTCCTGATGTTCAAGCTGGTTTTAGAAAAGGCAGAGGAACCAGAGATCAAAATGCCAACATCTGCTGGATCATGGAAAAAGCAAGAGAGTTCCAGAAAAACATCTATTTCTGCTTTATTGGCTATACCAAAGCCTTTGACTGTGTGGATCACAATCAACTGTGGAAAATTCTGAAAGAGATGGGAATACCAGATCACCTGATCTGCCTCTTGAGAAATTTGTATGCAGGTCAGGAAGCAAGTTAGAACTGGACATGGAACAACAGACTGGTTCCAAATAGGAAAATGAGTTCGTCAAGGCTGTATATTGTCACCCTGTTTATTTAACTTATATGCAGAGTACATCATAAGAAACGCTGGACTGGAAGAAACACAAACTAGAATCAAGATTGCCGGGTGAAATATCAATATTCTCAGATATGCAGATGACACCACCCTTATGGCAGAAAGTGAAGAGGAACTCAAAAGCCTCTTGATGAAAGTGAAAGTGGAGAGTGAAAAAGTTGGCTTAAACCTCAACATTCAGAAAATGAAGATCATGGCATCCGGTCCCATCACTTCTTGGGATATAGATGGGGAAACAGTGGAAACAGTGTCAGACTTTATTTTTCTGGGCTCCATAATCACTACAGATGGTGACTGCAGCCATGAAATTAAAAGACGCTTACTCCTTGGAAGGAGAGTTATGACCAACCTAGATAGCATATTCAAAAGCAGAGACATTACTTTGCCAACAAAGGTCCACCTAGTCAAGGCTATGGTTTTTCCTGTGGTCATGTATGGATGTGAGAGTTGGACTGTGAAGAAGGCTGAACGCCGAAGAATTGATGCTTTTGAACTGTGGTGTTGGAGAAGACTCTTGAGAGTCCCTTGGACTGCAAGGAGACCCAACCAGTCCATTCTGAAGGAGATCAGCCCTGGGTGTTCTTTGGAAGGAATGATGCTAAAACTGAAAGTCCAGTACTTTGGCCACCTCATGTGAAGAGTTGACTCATTGGAAAAGACTCTGATGCTGGGAGGTATTGGGGGCAAGAGGAGAAGGGGACGACAGAGGATGAGATGGCTGGATGCCATCACTGACTCGATGGACGTGAGTCTCAGTGAACTCTGGGAGTTGGTGATAGACAGGGTGGCCTGGTGTGCTGTGATTCATGGGGTTGCAAAGAGTCGGACGTGACTGAGCGACTGATCTTATCTGATCTGTTCTGATCATTTTTGTAAACATATCGTTTGTAAACATGTCTGATTTTCAGTAATTTCTTCCCTTTCACTTATGTGTCATTGTTTTACTAACTCTTAAATTTAATACATAACTTATTCAAAAGACGTTGATAGTATAAATTCAACTTTGTCTGAAAATTTATCTGTTAATGTCAGTTAAACAAGATTTCAGCTGAAAATAACAGAAAACATGACTTCTGTTGCTCTAAACATAAATAATGTTTATTTCTCTAATATATAAATAATTGGGAGATAGGCAGCTGTTGAACCAATGACTCAAAAGTTTGTGCAGTTATTAATTGTTTTCTCCTGTTCCAAAAAAGAAGAGGGAAACAGACAAGGGGTAGATAGTGTGATCAGACTTGTGCTTATGTTTCACTGACCCCTCCTGGCTTCAGAGGAGTCTGGACAAGTGACTTATACAGACTTTCTAATGTGATTTAGAGTAGGTAAGGGTAAGAGGTTGAGTGATCAGAGCTAGGTGTCTACTACATCTTCCCTCTTTATATAATAATGGAAGAGTTTCAGAAATAAAGTGCAACTTTTCCTTTTTTTTAACCACAGATAATATATAGATTTTTTCAATGTTTTTATATTTATTTATTTTTAATTGGTTGATGATTGCTTTACAATATTGGTTTGAATTCTGTCATACATCAATGTGTATTAACCATAGGTATACATATGCCCCCTCCCTCTTAAATCTCCATCCCACCTCTCACCTATTCCTACCCCTTAAGTTATTATAGAGCCCCAGCTTGAGTTCCCTGAGTCATACAGCAAATTCCCATTGGCTATCTATTTACATGTGTTACTGTATACGCATCCATGCTACTCTCTTCATTTATCTCACCCTTTCCCTCTACTCTCCCACCTAATTTCTTTTTAATCTGATATTTTATATTTCAAAAACAAAAGGAGGTACAATCAAAGATATATCATCAATATCTATCCATGTAGTTGAAACCAATGAAAACATTCATTAAATATACAACATCATTTTGCATAGATGGAAATCACATGGGATAACTCTAGTAATGAAAATACATATAAAATATTGTGTATGATTACAATACATGCTAAATATATTGTCATTGTAATAATTTTAAATGTTTATTTAACAAAGATATTCCCTAAGTTCCAATATGATGCTCAGCAACATTTTCCTAGAGAATTTGTAGTCATTAATAGCATTCTCATTATCTAAGAGGAAATGACACATTTCTTGTGAAGTTCCAGCAATGTTATCTGTTACATCTTTGTTTTCAAACTTCTTTTGGCACGTTCTTCTGTTACACCTCTTTCTAGTCATAAATTGGCTTGGTTTGGTGACATTTATAGTATTTTTACAACAAGAAATAGTTTTTGATAGAGTCATTTTTCAATCATTCTCTTACAATCAACATTGCTGTCCATGTTGTCAGGATCAAACCAGAACTAGCTGGTCATTTACAGCCTGGCAGGTCGCACACAGTCATAGTCCACACAGTATACCAAACCCTCCTTCAGTTAGTATACTGGCATTGCTTTAGAAATTGCTGATATAAAGATTTTTTTCTTAAAATATTTCTACTCTCTGCTTCCTTTCATTAGACTTCTGGGTAAATTACTTTTACTATGCTTAATAGCTTAATAAATAGTTGAATTCTTTATTAAACTGTGTCAACAATTTCCTGTCTTTCAAGATTCCTTATTATCAGTTGAAGTGTCTGCAATTCTAAGACTGCTCAGAAGAACATAGGGCTTAGCATTCTGTCTTCTACAGTTTCAGGAGGGTGATCAAATGTTCTAATTTTCCCAGGACCAAGGAAGGTACTGGGGCTTAGGAATTTTAAACACAGAGAAGTTCTTGGCAAAGCTGGGCAAGTTGTTTACTCCACCAGGGACTGAGCGATTTAGACTTTCAGTAATGAACATTTTACATAGAAAATAAGTTATGTTCAAGATGTTTTAGGTATACATAATGTTTTAAAAATATAATTAAGTAGCATTCATTATTAACAAATTGTGTTGTTGTTTAGTTGCTAAGTTGTGTCTGAATCTTTTGTGACCCTGTGGATCACCAGGCTCCAATGTCCGTGGGATTTCCCAGGCAAGGATATTGGAGTAGGTTGCCATTTCCTTCTCCAGGGGATCTTCCTGACCCAGGGATCAAATCCATGTCTCTTGCATTGGCAGGTGGATTCTTAACCACTGAACCACCAGGGAAATCCCATTAATAAATTGTTGTTTTTGTTCAGTTACTAAGTCATATCTGAATCTTTGTGATCCCATGGACTGTAGCCTGCCAGGCTCCACTATCCATGGGATTTCCCAGGCAAGCATACTAGAGTAGATTGCTGTTTCCTTCTCCAGGGGATCTTTCTAATCCAGGGATCAAACCCTCCTCTCCTGCACTGGCAGGCAGATTCTTTACCACTGAGCCACCAGGGAAGGCCTGTTAATAAAATGTGAATACAAAACACTTCAGGAGGACAAAAGTAGATAATTTTATATACTCATATTCACAAGAGTCAGAATTAGTTAACTAAACAGTGGATTTGGAATCAAAAGATCTATGTTTAATTTCTAATTTAACCACTCACGATTTGACCTTTGGCATATCCGTGAACCTCTCTGAACCACACATTTATCTGTTCTGTAAAAAAAGAATAATGATATTTATCATCTCTACCTTTACTCGACTGTTTTAAAAATCAAGTAAATAGGGTATAAAAGCAAATTGAAAACACTAAAGTGCTATACTAATGTTATTTATAGATTGATATATTCAAAATTATAGACAATTATCCAACATTACTTGGTTAGTAATTTATGTCATCATAGTATAAACAACATCTAAAAGATTACTTATTCACACATCCAATATTATCCCTTCTACATTGGCTAAAATTTAATAATACAACCAGCCTAAACATTTTCTTTTCACTAAAAATAAACTTTCAAAAAAATTTAACAAAAGAATAAACTTCTAGTATACACACACACATGTACATGCACACATATATATTCTTATGGCCACAAGGATAGAATTGACAACACTTGCAAGTGCTTAATGATATTCATCACATTATCACTTAAATATTTTCCTGTGTCCACAGATTGAATATATCCTCAATTCTCAGCTCTGTTAATCACTTGTTCATAATAATGTAAGCATACACAAATGTTCACAGTATGATGTGACAAAAAGGAATGGTATTTAAAAATTTTTAACTTTTTATTGGAGTAAAGTTGATTTACAATGTTGTGCCAATCTCTGCTATATGGCAAAGTGATTCCATTTTATACATATGGACATGTTTTATATTCTTTTCCTCTATGGTTTATCACAGGACACTGAGAATAGTTTCCTGTGCTATACAGTCGGAACTTGTTGTTCGCCCATCCTATATATAATAGTTTACACCTGCTAATTTACACCAAGCTCCCACTGCTGCCCTCTCCCAACCCTGCCCGCATGATAGCCACAAGTCAGTTCTCTATGTCTGTGAGTCTTTTTGTTTTGTGGATAGGTACATTTGTGTCATACTTTAGATTACACAAATAAGTGATATCATATGGTATTTGTCTCTCCCTTTCTGACTTACTTCACTTAGTATGATCATCTCCAGTTGCATCCATCTTGCTGCAAATGGCATTATTCTATTTTTTATGGCTGAACAGTATTAATATAAAGGAATGGTATTTTAAATGCATTTAAGAAGATATGAGAATGCTTGATAAAGTGAAAGATGCTTGAATTGACATCTAGGTAAAGAAGAAACTCAGCAGTTAAGAAGACAGAATTCTGCAAAGTAAAGTTATAGTGACTGCAACTATAAAACAAGAGAGAAAGTGCATGGATAATTCAAGGAATTAGTGGTTCAGCTAAAATTAAGTAGAGAGAAAATGAAGATTATGTCAGGACAAGAGATGGAACAATTTGAATAGGCTAGATTATATAAAATAAGTTCTCTAAGTGGGAACAATAATAATAATTTCTAACCCCAATGACTAACATTTTTTCCAGATATTAGTCAAGTACCACTAGGTACAAACCCAATGTCTATTTAGTTGTCCTCCTTTAAACATAAAACTTTATTTTTAGTTTTCCAGCCTGTCTGTCTAAAGTCTATTTCCCAGCACTCCCCCCACACTAGCGGTGGTTTGTAAATAGTCCTATTCTACTAGGTAGTCTGCCTACATCTTTTCCCTTGTAGGAGCATAATTTTCTCTCTGTCCCCATCTACCTACCCCAGTTAGGCTGTTATGAAGGCAGGAGCCTGGAGAAAAATTTTCATCTTGTAACCAGGAGATGATAAGAGTGGGGACAGAGAACTATGTGCTAAGAAGAGTAGAGGTGAAAGATGAAAAGAACCTGGAATCATGTCTGATGATGTCATTGGATCATTGCACCATAACAATACACTACATGCCAATAGAGGTTTGCTGACTAATAAAAAGCCACATATTCAATGATAAAAGTCTTGGATTATATTTTACAACCAATGGGAAGATATTTAAGTGCTTTAAATTGAGAATTAGTATAATCTCATTTAGGTATTAGAAACTCCTGCTGCACCCAGTGTCCAGAACAATGATTTGTCGTGTAGGAAATTACACAAATAACACAGCATCCTGTTTTTAAGAAAACAGAGTTTTCAAAGTAAATGTAAGCAAAATTAGAACATTGCCCAATATCTTAGCTATTGGTTGAATTCTCAGAATTTCAACAGATTTGGTAAATATGCATTCAGTAAACGTGTATTCAAGATTTATGTTACTCCTGAATGGGTATTTTTGACTGGAAAAATAACATTTGTCATTCCAGTCCTATGGCAACTTGTTTATATTTCCATCTTATCCTTTCATACAAGAATATGGGGGAAGGAGTTAAACATGAATATAGACATAGGCAATATCTTTCAACTGGTGCCTTCCTGAGACGTTAAAACAAGATATGAAAACTTTGCAAATGTCATCTCATTGAAATAATTGGAAAATACTTTAAAATCTCTAGTCCTTACTTTCTAGTGATGCTGTTTGGTATTATACAGAGAAGCAAGCAAACAGTAAGAAAAAAACACCATAGAAGTTATAGAATAAATCTAGATTTTATCACCACATTTTATTGTACAGTCCCTGAAAGTATGTGCTCTGGACTCACAGATGTTCAGGTATGGATCCTAGCTCTGCCATACATTAAATATATTACCTGGGAAAACCATGTTAATATCCTTTAGGATGGACTTTTCTCATCTTTAATGGGGGTTTTAGTACAGACATGTAGGCATATTATGAGGATTATATGATACTATTTGTAAAGTGGCTAACTCAGTACCTGGCACATAGTAATCATTTAATTTAGTGGTAGTTGCAAATAAGAGTCTTACTATTATTACCCTTATCATTATGGTCATCATCATTATTATTACCTCCTATTAGTAGGGAAAACAACTAATTTAAATGGAAATGAATTCCTGTATAGATTTTCTTTACTATGTGCTTTATATCTTGTTCATTCTTAATTATCCATGTGAGAATTTGGCTGCAAAGATCTATTTTAGTCTGTTTTTAATTCTGGGAAAATTTCTTCTACAAATCTCTGAGCCCTCTGCCTGTCTGCACAAATTTTTGTGAATTTAGGGTATGCAGACTGATTTTAATAGTGCATGATTGCTTAGTTTCTTCAGTCATGTTTGACTCTTTGTGACACTGTGGACTGTAGCCCACAAGGCTGCTCTGTCTATGGGATTCTCCAGGCAAAAATACTGGAATGGGTTGCCATGTCCTCCTCCAGGGGATGTTCCCCACCTAGGATTTGAACCCAGGTCTCCTGCATTGTTGGTGGATTCTTTACCATTTTAGTCACTAGGGAAGCCCCCTTCTTGAGATGTAATTAATATATAATATGACCTGAGTTTAAGGTGTACAAAGTAATGATTTGATACATGAATGTATATATTGCAAAATGATTGCCACAATAAGGTTAGTTAAACATATTCATCAATTTTCATAGTCAAAATTTGTGTGTGTGGTGAAAATTTTAAAATTTACTTTCTTAGCAACTTCCAAATAACAATACATTATTGTTAACTATAATCACCATGCTGTACATTACATCCCAGAACTTAATAATTTTGTAACTAGTAGTTTGTACCCTTTGACCAGACTTCCCTGGTGACTCAGACAATAAAGAATCTTCCTGCAGTGAGGGAGACCCGGGTTTGATCCCTGGGTCGAGAAGATCCCCTGGAGAAGGCAATGGAAACCCACTCCAGTATTCTTTCCCGGAGAATCCCGTGGACAAATCCCTGGCAGGCTACAGTCCCATGGGGTCACAAAGACTCAGACGGAGTATGACACAATTGAGCGACTAACACTTTCACTTTTACCCTTTGACCACGTCACTCATTTCCACACCCCAACCACTACCCTGACCACCACTAATCTCTTCTCTATTCCTATATGTTCAATTTAGAGTCCACATGTAAGTGCTGCTGCTAAGTCGCTTCAGCCATGTCCAACTCTGTGCAACCCCATAGACGGCAGCCCACCAGGCTCCCCCGTCCCTGGGATTCTCCAAGCAAGAACACTGGAGTGGTTTTCCATTTCCTTCTCCAATGCAGGAAAGTGAAAAGTGAAAGTGAAGTTGCTCAGTCGTGTCCGACTCCTAGCGACCACACAGACTGCAGCCTACCAGGCTCCTTCATCCATAGGATTTTCCAGGCAAGAGTACTGGAGTGGGGTGCCTTTGCCTTCTCCCAAATGTTTCAGATCATATCAGATCAGTCACTCAGTTGTGTCTGACTCTTTGCGACCCCATGAATCGCAGCACGCCAGGCCTCCCTGTCCATCACCAGCTCCCGGAGTTCACTCAGACTCATGTTCATCGAATCAGTGACGCCATCCAGCCATCTCATCCTCTGTCGTCCCCTTCTCCTCTTGCCCCCAATCCCTCCCAGCATCAGAGTCTTTTCCAATGAGTCAACTCTTCACATGAGGTGGCCAAAGTACTGGACTTTCAGCTTTAGCATCATTCCTTGCAAAGAACACTCAGGGCTGATCTCCTTCAAACTGGACTGGTTGGATCTCCTTGCAGTCCAAGGGACTCTCAAGAGTCTTCTCCAACACCACAGTTCAAAAGCATCAATTCTTCGGCACTCAGCCTTCTTCACAGTCCAACTCTCACATCCATACATGACCACAGGAAAAACCATAGCCTTGACTAGACGAAGCTTTGTTGGCAAAGTAATGTCTCTGCTTTTGAATATGCATCTAGATTGGTCATAACTTTCCTTCCAAGGAGTAAGCCTCTTTTAATTTCATGGCTGCAGTCACCATTTGCAGTGATTTTGGAGCCCAGAAAAATAAAGTCTGACACTGTGTCCACTGTTTCCCCATCTATTTCCCATGAAGTGATGGGACCGGATGCCATGACCTTCGTTTTCTGAATGTTGAGCTTTAAGCCAACTTTTTCACTCTCCACTTTCACCTTCATCAAGAGGCTTTTTAGTTCCTCTTCACTTTCTGCCATAAGGGTGGTGTCATCTGCATATCTGAGATTATTGATATTTCTCCCAGCAATCTTGATTCCAGCTTGTGCTTCTTCCAGCCCAGCATTTCTCATGATGTACTCTGCATATAAGTTAAATAAACAGGGTGACAATATACAGCCTTGATATACTCCTTTTCCTATTTGGAACCAGTCTGTTGTTCCATGTCCAGTTCTAACTGTTGCTTCCTGACCTGCATACAAATTTCTCAAGAGGCAGGTCAGGTGGTCTGGTATTCCCATCTCTTTCAGAATTTTCTCCCAAATGTTTAGGAGTATGCAATTTTATCATTCTGGCCTCAAGTTTTACTATATGGTACAGATAAGTTCTGACTAAGCCTTAAAAGTTTTACATGACTTCTAGAAGACAAACAAGCAAACATAACGAACTTAACCCTGTTTCCTTTTTGGTGACCCACAAAGTTTAATTCAATAAGTCTATCCCTACTTCCTTTATCTCAGCTTAAGCATGCTCTGTTTACACCCTATACTCCTGTTGCCTGCACTGGCCTTCTTACTTGCTTGGATTTAACATGCCAGGCTTGTTCTGGACTGCAGTCCTTTGCTCTAAGGATTCTCTTTGCTTTAAATGTTTTAGACCATGTTTTGATATCCCCAGGGTAGTTCCTTTTTTTCCAAAACATTCTTACTTGACCATTGTTTTTCTTCTCAGCAATTTTTACTATAGGAAGATATTTTTGTTAGGTTTTGTTTTAATGTGCTTCTGCTCTCCTTTTCCTAGAATGTAAGTTTCATGATGGCTGAGCCTTCTACAAGAGTTACATCTAGATAAATATGCACTAGGAGAGTGCTCAGCTTAGAATAAACATCTAATATATATAGATGGAAAGCAAAAGTAAACATGTTAATAGTTATGTAGTTCCATGGACATGATCTAAACTCATAGTAGTGGCAGGAGTGAATAAATTCTATCCATAGCCAAATTTAAATCCATTCCAAGGTTATTGTGTGTGTTTCTCAAAAACTGTGATGTATACATATTGACCTAAGCCACATTCCTTTAAAAAGGTTTTATTTGCTTCCATGTTCCTCTTGACATAATTGCTTTCAGCTTTTTCCTTTTTAAATTCTAATTTGACCCATCCCATTCCTTTCTTTCCTTGTTCCTCTTTGTCCAAATTTTACACTCCAAAAAGCAAAACACAAATAAAAACAAATGCAAGCAAACAATAACACTAATAAAACTCAAAAATAATTGGTTTGGCGAGCAGTAGTTTTCTTGTAAATTGGAGAAATAAGAAGAAAATGAGCAGGGCAAACAGTTTTCTCTTTTATGAGGGGAAGGAAGAAAAAGCCTGAGATTACTCATGTATTAGCAGTGGTGGGTCACACACGATACTATTTAGACAAAAAATTTTAACATTAATGTTAAAAGAAACCCTACCTGAATTTCAACACTTGGAGATAGCATTAAGAAGAATCAGAAATGGCTTGACAAATTATGTGTTGAATTATTTCTAAGTATGGGTTTTAAGATAAATAAAATTGTATAAAATTGTGTAACAGCAAATTATGAATTTGCTGTTATCCACACTATGAATATTTTAATGTTTTTAAAATAATCTTCAAAGGCCAGGCACCATATCTTATATATCTTTGTATCATCCACTGTGCTGACCATGATATTCAGTGCTCATTGTTAAGACTATGAAGGATGATGAATTACAAGAGGTCAGGGTTATTTATGAAGCAGAAAAAACCTTATGTGATGGAAAGATAGTCAGGGACATCACCTCTTTTTAGATATTGATTTTTTAATCTGTAAGTGATTGAGCTGTAACTATTCTATTACTGTTGATTAAGCATGTCCACCTACCAAATACATGGGGTTTTCCAAAGAAAGAGGTCTGGGGAAAATGATTTCATGTGCAATATACTAGGATGGTATTGCATAATGAAAATACAAGGCTAAGAAAATATTGCTGAATAAACTGTATGAATTTTTAATTGAAATTTTAGCACATTTTACCATTTATTGCTCTGACTTTTCCACAAAGAAATTTAAATATCCATTAATTTAAGAAAATATTTTTTAATGTGAATAGAAATGTGAGAAGATTATTTTTTTATGGCAAAAAAGATATAGTTGGAAACTGAGATTGTCCACAAAAGGAAGGAATTTACTCCAAAACATACAATTCATTTACCTGTTAATAGTTCTATTCAAGAGTATTTAAGAAGTGTTTAATGATCATCTATTAGTTGTTATAGAAGTTGGAATTTGAGTTTAAACAATATCAAATATAGCTCCTTTCTCCACAAACATAGATTCTGGACAAAGAAATAGCAGTTATTACAATAAATATATAAAATATATAATGTCAAAGACTTGTGAGTTCTAGGAAGAAAAATAAAGCAGAATGCATCAAATGTGAAAGAGGAAGATGAATTTTAGTTACTAAGAATCAAATAACATCTCTCTTAACATGTAAAATTTGGCTGTATGTGCACTTGAATATTTATGTCTCAGAAGTCCCCTTTTCCCACCAAGAGGACTGTTGCTACAAAAAGTAAAACATTATGAGTTTTTACACTCTCACTTTTACCAATTCACCTGACTTAATATAGCAGACGAAGCTCCCGATGAGGTGAAATATATTCAAAGGCAGTCCAAATGTGAGCTCCACACATTGGGAGTCAGGAGGTGGCACATTCAAGAGTAAAGAAGAGGGCTTCTCCTATCATTTTCTCCTCTTCTTCACAAGAGGGGCCTGTGAAGCTTTTTGATTAGCAGAGAGTTCTGTTGACTCAGGGGATGGATGGGTATAACATCTAAAGGAGCAAAGTGGTGGGCAGACAGCTGGGAGGGGATATTCTACTCAATGCTAACAAGGATTGTAAATACAACTGAAATGGGTCTACTTCATTTGCTATATATTTCTGTCAGTAACTTAGATTCTTTCTGTAGATATGCATCTAACCACAGGAATGTTTATTTAAAAAAAGTGCAATAGAATATACCATAGTTCAAAGCATAGGCATGATTGATGTTCACCAGATCTGTTCCTGACCAACCTTCTAAAAGTCTCAAATAGCACTTAAAATAGTGATACAGTCAACACTGGAATTAATCAGGGTTCTCCAGCCAGTAGTATCTATGGATGTATACATACAGAGAAAGATTATAAGAAATTTAGTTACATAATTAAGCAGGCTAGTTAAGTCCACAGTCTTCAGTGTGGGCAAACAGACTGGGAACTCTGGAGATTTAATGGTGTAGATGAAGAAGTCTGAAAGTCTGAAGGTGGTCTACTGGAGAACTCATCTGCTCTGGAAGGCAGACCTTTTTGTTTTACTCAAGCTTTCATTTGATTGGATGAGGCCCACCCACATTATGAAGGGCAATCTGCTTTACCCAAAATGTACTAACTTAAATGTTAATCTCATCCCAAAACACCCTCCAGGGTGACTCATAAAGTTAACCATTACATGGTCAAGAAATATTCCTGAATTGATGTATTGCAAATATAAAAATAACTGCATATTTGATATGTTCATGTTCTAACACATAGAAATGATATTAAAAAGTCTACCCTTTTGTTCTACTGCTTTTAAATTGTTTCTACTAGTCATATTTAAATCCATACATCTAAGTTTAGCTTTGGAGAAGGCAATGGCAACCCACTCCAGTACTCTTGCCTGGAAAATCCCATGGACTGAGGAGCTTGGTAGGCTGCAGTCTATGGGGTCGCAAAGAGTTGGACATGACTGAGCGACTTCACTTTCACTTTTCACTTTCATGCATTGGAGAAAGAAATGGCAACCCACTCCAGTGTTCTTGCCTGGAGAATCCCAGGGATGGGGGAGCCTGGTGGGTTGCCGTCTGTGGGATTGCGCAGAGTCGGACATGACTGAAATGACTTAGCAGTAGCAGCAGCAGCAAGTTTAGCTTGTGATTGAAAATGATATATTAAATTTGAATAAGTAATAATTTAGAAATACAGTATTTATCATTATAAAAACAGATTTTTCTTTAATAGGTAAAGTCAATGGCACAGCATTCAAATACTGATCATTTAAACATAAAACTGCCAGGACTTTATGATTCTTTCATAAAAGAAGGTATAATTAATTTATTTTAGAAACTCTTTAAATGATTATTTTTAAACCAAAATACTTTTTGGTTTAAAACAATAGTTAAAAGTATTTAAAAAAACATATAAACTCAAAAGATTAAGAGACATTAAGCATCTTTAATAGTTATCACACAAGGATTTTATATCACTACTTATGAAATATTTCCAAATAAATATATCATTTTTCCAAAACCTTACAGGTTTAATATTTGATTATGTTGGAAATTTAATTAAGAGAAACTATTCATGGAAGCACTAATATTATTGAAGAATAATAAATATGAAGGAAATTTTCAGAATTTTCTTCTGTTAATATATTCACATATAAGGTTCTGATTGTCCCAAAACTGACATGCCAGTTTGTTTGAGCTAAAAGAAATGTAAAATTTATCTCCATAATACTGAGTATGTCTCATAACATTATATAATTTTTCCTTTTAATGTATTATATTTGAATACATGTTAAAATACACAAGACATTTTATTTGATTTTATAAATATTTGGCAGCATAAAATGTGTAGGAATTGTGATGTAATACACACACATACACACACACACATTGTAGAACTTAAAACTGAAATTGTAGTATCCAGTACAGCACAGAAGAGAGAAAATTTAGATCAGAACCCCAAGGAAATTAAATTGATGTTGTTCATAAAAGCTTACAAGAATCTAAAGAAAGTGGCTGTTCATGAAGGAAAAAAAAAAAAAATCACAGCATGAGCCATAAATTTGGAAAGATAGATTTCTGAGGAAAGTAACAGATGCTGCTTCTTTCAAATTATTTTAAAATGGGATACACATTTTTTAAAAGAAAAAGTGTGTTAAAAATTGTAGCTCTACTAAAACAAAGAATATAATAAACCTCCAAGTCTGCCACTGCTGTCAATCTATTTCCCAAAGGCACAAAACTGTTTCTTTCCATTTTTCTTACAATATTTTCTTATGATTTGACCAGTCAATTGTTAAGATTTCCAGAAAAGGATACTCCAGTACTTCATATGAGAAATTGATAGCTCTTGCTGTCAAGTGTCTACTAGAACTGAGGAAAATGATGCCTCCTCCATCATCTTTCTCAAATGAGATCAAAGTCCTTTAAAGACATCACAAGCTCTGTTCAAGGTAGAGAAAGCCAAGAGCAGAGTAAACAGCAAAGCTAAGAATAAAAGCAATATGTTTTCACTACCAGACCATATTCTAACCACAAGCATACTCGAGTATATCTTTTTATTGCAACTGAATTAGTGCCTCATATTCTTCCTTCCCTCCCTCTCTGCCTCTGTTCCTTCCTTTCTTCCTTCCATCCCCCTTTCTTTCCTCTTTGTATTTTTCTCTTTCTCATTTTAGCTTTTTGTCATCTTAACAATCAAAACCATCAATAGCTTCTTCATGGAGAGGGACTATCAATTAATCTTTGTTATGATTAGGCCACATTTCCACGTTTCTTTGTATGGTTTATAACTTTTGTTTAGAACTGGACATTGTGAATATTTTAGTGAGGCATTTCTGAGCATCACATCCTCTCTCTCACCCAGGATTACTGCTGTTACCTGATGAAGGTTGCGGTCATCAGTTTGTTCAGTGAATTTTCTAGATTCTTTTTACAAAGATTGTGTCCCTTGTTGTATGTGGTCACTACTGTCTCTATTCCATTATTCTCTCAATTAACAGGCAAACCTGATGGAAATTTCCTTAAATGCCTGGCTTGAATAAAAGAGAGAGAAAAAAATTAAAAGTCTACCTCTTTAAATTTCATTTCATCAGTAGCCCGTGTGCATGAAATCAATGGCCAACCTCTGTGCTAGCGCTTCAGAAATCAGTAGCAGCAATCACAGAGGAAAAGGCAACTTTTTGGAAAAGAAGGTTTCTGTTTCCCTCCACAGACCTAGGAAAGCACATTAGGCCTCACTCACAGGGATAGGAGATGAAGAGATGGGGGTTTAGGGAATAGTAGCTACACAAGGAATTTCAAAATTCACTGAAATATATGAGCCGTTCTTCATCAAGCACTTCCCTATCATTGGCTAAAGTATTTGACTAGATTCTAGCATTAACAAGTGGGCTTCTCTGGTGACTCAGATGGTAAAGAATATTTTTTCAATGCAGGAGACCCAGGTTTGATCCCTGAATTGGAAAGATCCCTTGGAGAAGGGAATGGGTACCCACTCCAGTATTCTTACCTGGAGAATCCCATAGACAGAGGAGCCTGGTCGGCTATAGTCCATAGAATGGTCACAAAGAGTCAGACATGGCTGAGTGACTGAGACTAGCATTCTAAAATAGCTGCTTCAGTTTTTACTAGTTGTTGTTGCTTAACAACTAGAGTTGTTTGGAGCTTATTCATTTGGGATCTTCTGTGATGTTCTGGTGTCATATAATGCCAATATTAAAATACTGCATTTTAGATTTAATTTGGGAAATATAGATATATTTTAATGTCACTTTGGGTTTTAGTCATTTCTAAATTGAAACCAGGGGTCTTGAATATTGGATGATTTGAAACTCAGAGTAAATGCTATTCCAGCTGTATGAGATGAGCTTGACAACAGAATCACAAGCAAATTTTTTTTTCTCCTCTCTCTAGATATTTTTAGGCAACCAATTTAGTAAAATAAATATGTCTTTATTTTAGGCAATACTGTTGCATTGTGAATAGGGAAGCTGGGACATCGAGCACCAGAATGGGTCAGTATTAACTTCTTAATTTACTACACGAGAGAAATATGTTAATCATAAGACACTTGAGATATCAAAATATCTAGTAGTATTTAAAGTGAAATTTATGTCTGGCTTACTTCACTCTGTATAATAGGCTCCAGTTTCATCCACCTCATTAGAACTGATTCAAATGTATTCATTTTAATGGCTGAGTAATACTCCATTGTGTATATGTACCACACACCAATACAGTATACTAACGCATGTATATGGAATTTAGAAAGATGGTAACAATAACCCTGTGTACGAGACAGAAAAAGAGACACTGATGTATAGAACAGTCTTATGGACTCTGAGAGAGAGGGAGAGGGTGGGGAGATTTGGGAGAATGGCATTGAAACATGTAAAATATCATGTATGAAACGAGTTGCCAGTCCAGGTTCGATGCACGATACTGGATGCTTGGGGCTGGCGCACTGGGATGACCCAGAGGGATGGAATGGGAAGGGAGGAGGGAGGAGGGTTCAGGATGGGGAACACATGTATACCTGTGGTGGATTCGTTTTGATATTTAGCAAAACTAATATAATTATGTAAAGTTTAAAAATAAAATAAAATTAAAAAAATACCTTTTGAAAAGCAAAAAAAATAAAAAAATAAAAAAATAAAGTGAAATTTAGCAATTGAAGCAGTTGGGAATTTGTATTCTTTTTGTATTTAATAATTTAAAACAATATGAAATCCCTGCTTGATAGGGAGAAAGAATGTGGCTAATGCAGAACCCTTCTTATATTGTGGTTAGACATGCATTCATCAATCCTGATGAGAAATCTATAATTAATGTCTTCACTTCTATAATAGAATTCTCATATGTTTCTGTCAACTAAGTTACAACAGCCTAATAAAGTTTCTTTTACATTCATTGTTTTATTTGAAATACTGTGATTTTGCTATTTGCTGTTGTGGGAAGTATTAGGTGAAATATTTTGTGAATATTTGATACTCTGACATTTTCTTTAAGAAAGTATTAATGCATTGTTAGGAGATAAGCTGTTTATTTTGATATTTGTTGATATTACTCCTCTTTCATTTTATATGTGTATGTATATGTTTATACACAGACACCACTATATATACTCTGGGGCACCATTTAGTATCTTGATTGCAGATAAAAATGGAGACTAAGCAGGGCTGGTTACAGTGATGTGAGTGAGGTGGGTAGGAAGTTACCTCAGGAACATTCAAGAATGTGCCCCATAATTCAGTAATCAAGATGAATATTATGTAATGCATATTTTAAAATGAAAATTAATGCAAATGATTAATGAAAAAATATCAACATTTTAGATTCAGGCAAGATTCACAACTATAACTTGATAAATCGTATTTAAGCCTGAGGCAAATGGAACATTCAATGATATTGCATTAAAATATCTTACATAGATTACTGAGTATTTTTGTTTCTTCTTTAAATTTTATGCCTAAGGCAATTACCTCACTCTCTTCATATTAGTATTGCTGAATCTAAATTCTTATTCTCCAGGCAAACTGTATATCGAAGCCATGAAGTACCAAAATTAATCTTGTTACTCAGCCAGAATTTTATACTTTCAATTCTCTTCTAGCAACTGAAGTTGTTGAATATTTATAATTTAGTTTTAGAAATATATTTTATTAATGTTAGTAGGAAGTTCAACATGGACAACAGGGCCAGGAACCTAGTAAAAAGAAATTCTCTCAAGAGTGTAACTCTATGAAAGGACAAATAAACAGGTATGGTATCTGCTGCTGCTGCTGCTATTAAGTCACTTCAGTCATGTCCAACTCTGTGCGACCCCATAGATGGCAGCCCACCAGGTTCCTCTGTCCCTGGGATTCTGCAGGCAAGAATACTGGAGTGGGGTGCCATTGCCTTCTCCGATGGTATCTGAGAAAGCTTTAAATGGTCTCAAGAAGCAGGCAATAAACAGAATCTGGAGGCACTAGGCCAGAGGATGAATCGATGAGGAAAACACCAGAATCTGAAGTATTTCTTCTCCCATCATCTCTTGTGACCTTTTGATCTATGTCTTGGTCTCTGACTTTGTCTCTGTGTTTATCTTTCTCTCACTCTCTCTCTCACACACGTACGTAAATGCACCCAGAACACTGAGCAGTTACATGATCAAAAATGTTGAAAGAATATGACAAGTCACATCTGATAATCACCAAAACAGGTAAATGATCTGAGAGACCAGACAGAAAAGCTTTCCTGAAAAAAAAAAAATGTTTATTGATCCATCTACACATCCATTTCTTCTATAAGCATAAATTCATATTTGTACAAGGGCCTTAGGAAGCATCACTGAGAACAAAGCTACTGGAAGTTATAGAATTCCACTTGAACTATTTCAAATCCTGAAAGATAATGCTGTGAAAGTGCTGCACTCAATATGCCAGCAAATTTGGAAACAGCAGTGGCCACAGGACTGGAAAAGGTCAGTTTTCATGCCAATCCCAAAGAAAGGCCATGCCAAAGAATGCTCAAACTACCCACAATTGCACTCATCTCATATGCTAGTAAGGTAATGCTCAAAATTCTCCAAGCCAGGCTTCAATAGTATGTGAACCATGAAATTCCAGATGTTTAAGCTGGATTTAGAAAAGGTAGAGGAACCAGAGATCAAATTGCCAACATCCACTGATTCATCAAAAAAGCAAGAGAGTTCCAGAAAAAAAATCTACTTCTGCTTTATTGACTATGCCAAAGATTTAGTGTGGCTCACACCAAACTGTGGAAAATTATGAAAGGGATGGGAATACCAGACCACCTGACCTGCTTCTTGAGAAACCTGTGTGCAGGTCAGGAAGGAACAGTTAGAACTGGACATGGAACATGTCCATGAACTGGTTCCAAATAGGAAAAGGAGTACGTCAAGGCTGTATATTGTCACCCTGCTTATTTAACTTATATGCAGAGTACATCATGAGAAACTCTGGACTGGAGGAAGCACAAGCTAGAATCAAGATTGCCAGGAGAAATGTCAATAACCTCAGATATGCAGATGACACCACCCTTACGGCAGAAAGTGAAAAGGAACTAAAGAACCTTTTGATGAAAGTGAAAAAGGAGAGTAAAAAGTTGGCTTAAATTCAACATTCAGAAAACTAAAATCATGGTATCTGGTACCATCACTTCATGGCAAATAGATGGGGACACAGTGGAAAGAGTGGCAAACTTTATTTTTTGAGGCTCCAAAATCACTGCTGATGGTGACTGCAGCCATGACTTTAAAAGATGCTTGCTCCTTGGAAGAAAAGTTATGGCCAACCTAGACAGCATATTAAAAAGCAGAGACATTACTTTGCCAACAAAGGTCTGTCTAGTCAAGGCTATGGTTTTTCCACTAGTCATGTATGGATGTGAGAGTTGGACTATAAAGAAACTGAGTGCTGAAGAATTGATGCTTTTAAACTGTGGTGTTGGAGAAGACTCTTGATAGTCCCTTAGACTGCAAAGAGATCCAACCACTGCATCCTAAAGGAAATCAGATCTGAATATTCACTGGAAGGACTAATACTGAAGCTGAAACTCCAATACTTTGGCCACCTGATGGGAAGAGCTGACTCTTTGGAAAAGACCCTGATGCTGGGAAAGATTGAAGGTGGGAGGAGAAGGGGATGACAGAGTATGAGATTGTTGGATGGCATCACTGACTCAATGGACATGAGTTTGAGTAAACTCCAAGTGTAGGCAATGGACAAGGAGGACTAGTGTGCTGCAGTCCATGGGGTAGCAAAGAGTCGGATACGACTGAGCGACTGAACTAACTGACAAGGCATGCTGCTAAGTCACTTCAGTAATGTCTGACTCTGCGCGACCCCATAGATGGAAACCTATCAGGCTCCCCCGTCCCTGGGACTCTACAGGCAAGAACACTGGAGTGGGTTGCCATTTCCTTCTCCAATGCATGAAAGTGAAAAGTGAAAGGGAAGTCACTCAGTCGTGTACGACTCCTCACGACCCCATGGACTGCAGCCTACCAGGCTCCTCCGTCCATGGGATTTTCCAGGCAGGAATACTGGAGTGGGGTGCCATCGCCTTCTCTGACAAGGCATACTCTGTAGCTATGAAAAATCAAGCAACATGTGAGAAGAAATTAATGCACTTAAATGTAACATCTGAGACTACATGGACAAAGTATGAATGATATACTGTATTGAAAGATGTAGAGAAAAGCAGAACAAATGTTACTTTGGAAAACAGTGTTCTGCCTGGATACTGAAAGGCTAAAGTCAGAAATAACTATGCAAAAATATTGTACAATAATAAATTTATTTCTCAGAGATTATCAATTCTGAAATTGTGTATGGTAGCATAGTACAAATAAGTAAATGCTTTGTGAATGATTAGAAGCAGATTTTTCACTTTCTTAGGATGGAACTCTGTGGGTTTTGATGAAAATTAAACATATTCTGTCAGTTCAGTCACTCAGTTGTGTCTGACTATTTGTGACCCCATGAATCGCAGCACGCCAGGCCTCCCTGTCCATCACCAACTCCCGGAGTTTACTAAGACTCACATCCACCGAGTCAGTGATGCCATCCAGCCATCTCATCCTCTGTCGTCCCCTTCTCCTCCTGTCCCCAATCCCCCCCAGCATCACAGTCTTTTCCAATGAGTCAACTCTTCGCATAAGGTGGCCAAAGTACTGGAGTTTCAGCTTCAGCATCATTCCTTCCAATGAAATCCCAGGGCTGATCTCCTTCAGAATGGACTGGTTGGATCTCCTTGCAGTCCAAGGGACTCTAAGGAGTCTTCTCCAACACTACAGTTCAAAAGCATAAATTCTTCAGCACTCACCCTTCTTCACAGTCCAACTCTCACATCCATACATGACCACTGGAAAAACCATAGCCTTGACTAGACGGAACTTAGTGGGCAAGGTAATGTCTCTGCTTTTGAATATGTTATCTAGGTTGGTCATAACTTTCCTTCCAAGGAGTAAGCATCTTTTAATTTCATGGCTGCAGTCACCATCTGCAGTGATTTTGGAGCCAAAAAAAAAAAAAAAAAAAAAAAGTCTGACACTGTTTCCACTGTTTCCCTATCTATTTGCCATGAAGTGATGGGACCAGATGCCATGATCTTAGTTTTCTGAATGTTGAGCTTTAGCCAACTTTTTCACTCTCCACTTTCACTTTCATCAAAAGGTTCTTTAGTTCCTCTTACTTTCTGCGATAAGGGTGGTGTCATCTGCATATCCGAGGTTATTGATATTTCTCCCAGCAATCTTGATTCCAGCTTGTGCTTCTTCCAGCCCAGCATTTCTCATGATGTACTCTGCATATAAGTTAAATAAGCAGGGTGACAATATACAGCCTTGACGACTTCCTTTTCCTATTTGGAACCAGCGTGTTGTTCCATGTCCAGTTCTAAATGTTGCTTCCTGACCTGCATACAAATTTCTCAAGAGGCAGGTCAGGTGGTCTGGTATTCCCATCTCTTTCAGAATTTTCCACAGTTTATTGTGATCCACACAGACAAAGGCTTTGGCATAGTCAATACAGCAGAAATAGATGTTTTTCTGGAACTCTCTTGCTTTTTTGATCATCTAGCGGATGTTGGCAATTTGATATCTGGATTCCTCTGCCTTTTCTAAAACCAGTTTGAACATTTGGAAGTTCACAGTTCACATGTTGCTGAAGCCTGGCTTGGAGAATTTTGAGCATGGCTTTACTAGCGTGTGAGATGAGTGTAATTGTGGGTAGTTTGAGCAATCTTTGGCATTGCCTTTCTTTGGGATTGGAATGAAAACTGACCCCTTCCAGTCCTGTGGCCACTGCTGAGTTTTCCAAATTTGCTGACATATTGAGTGCAGCACTTTCACAGCACCATCTTTCAGGATTTGAAATAGCTCAACTGGAATTCCATCACCTCCACTAGCTTTGTTTGTAGTGATGCTTTCTAAGGCCCACTTGACTTCACATTACAGGATGTCTGGCCCTAGGTGAGTGATCACACCATCGTGATTATCTGGGTCGTGATAATAATCCTTATACAGTTCTGCTGTGTATTCTTGCCACCTCTTCTTAATATCTTCTGCTTCTGTTAGGTGCATACCATTTCTGTCCTTTATTAAGCCCATCTTTGCATGAAATGTTCCCTTGGTATCTCTAATTATCTTGAAGAGATCCCTAGTCTATCCCATTCTGTTTTTTTCCTCTATTTCTTTGCATTGATTGCTGAGGAAGGCTTTCTTATCTCTTCTTGCTCTTCTTTGGAACTCTGCATTCAGATGCTTATATCTTTCCTTTTCTCCTTTGCTTTTTGCTTCTCTTCTTTTCACAGCCACTTGTAAGGCCTCCCCAGACAGCCATTTTGCTTTTTTGCATTTCTTTTCCATGAGGATGGAAAAGAATCCCTGTCTCCTGTGCAATGTCACGAACCTCCGTCCGTAGTTCATCAGGAACTCTATCTATCAGATCTAGTCCCTTAAATCTATTTCTCACCTCACTGTATAATCATAAGGTATTTGATTTAAGTCATACCTGAATGGTTTAGTGGTTTTCCCTACTTTCTTCAATTTAAGTCTGAATTTGTTAATAAGGAGTTCATGATCTGAGCTACAGTCAGCTCCTGGTCTTGTTTTTGCTGACTGTATAGAGCTTCTCCATCTTTGGCTGCAAAGAATATAATCAATCTGATTTTGGTGTTGACCGTCTGGTGATGTCCATGTGTAGAGTCTTCTCTTGTGTTGTTGGAAGAAGGTGTTTGCTATGAACAGTGAATTTTTTTGTCAAAACTCTATTAGTCTTTGCCCTGCTTCATTCTGTATTCTAAGGCCAAATTGTATGTATAGGTAAGGATAAAAACCTGTCTAGCTATCCATCCTTCCATATACAGAAAATATATTTATATTCTCCAAGTTGAGTTGACTCATGGAAAACACTCTGATGCTGGGAGGGATTGGGGGCTGGAGGAGAAGGGGACAACAGAGGATGAGATGGCTTGATGGCATCACTGACTCGATGGATGTGAGTCTGGGTGAACTCCGGGAGTTGCTGATGGACAGAGAGGCCTGGAGTGCTGCATTTCATGGAGTCACAAAGAGTCGGACATGACTGAGCGACTGAACTGAACTGATCCATTCAGAAGGCCTGGAAACAAGGACACTCTCTTAGGCGTGTTTCTAAATAAAAGGTATTGGTTTATAAATATCATTGTTGATTAAGAGGAACAAGGCCTTATTCAAGAAATTATTGATTCCAGAGGCCAGAACTGCAGAATAGGAAATACAAGTGTACCTAGAGCATTGTATGGCGCCAGAAAGTAAGAAAGTGCTCACAGGAAGAGGGGTACATATCAAAAGATTATAGAAAGCACTTTGAAATAGTTCTTCATGGTTAAAGCTAGAATATTTTGAAGAATACCATAATAATTTAGAGGTACCCCACTCCAGTACTCTTGCCTGGAAAATCCCATGGATGGAGGAGCCTGGAAGGCTGCAGTCCATGGGGTCGCTGAGGGTCGGACACGACTGAGTGACTTCACTTTCACTTTTCACTTTCATGCATTGGAGAAGGAAATGGCAACCCACTCCAGTGTTCTTGCCTGAAGAATCCCAGGGATGGGGAAGCCTGGTGGGCTGCCGTCTATGGGGTCACACAGAGTCGGACACGACTGAAGTGATTTAGCAATAGCAATAGCAATAATAATTTAGTATCAAAAAGCACAGAATAAAATAAATGTCCATGTACACTTTATAATATAAACTGAAAGTTGAACACATAAGTGTGTGAAAGAGAAGGGATATCTCTTCTTTACTTAATAACTATTATATAGAAAAAATAGAGAAAAAACCACTGGAGGAAAAGAACACAACAGGAAATGCTATAGGCAGGATCCATCAATAGATATTAAAACTGGTGGACCAAATTTTGTAAATAAACAGGATATTTGTATTGTCTTCAAGTAATATACCCTAATGTATTTATTAATTAAGAGAAAAGAAAGTAACTTTATAATGGAGAAACACAGCAGGTACTATCTTTATGAAGTAATTAAAGTTAACACCTTCAGTAATATCATATATTGGTATCGAGTTTCCCCTATAATGATATGCTGAGAAGAACACAGCATTACCTCTGTGGTATCCTTGCTGCAAGAAGCACAGCATTAACCTAATAATAAGAAGATGTCAGACAATCTAAAACTGAGGAACATTTTGCAATATAATTGACTGGTCCTCTTCAAAAACATGTAGACCATAAAAGATAAGAAAATACTGAATAACAATTACTTAAGGGTAAGATTAGGAGAAGGCAATGGCACCCCACTCCAGTACTATTGTCTGGAAAGTCCCATGGACGGAGGAGCCTGGTAGGCTGCAGTCCATGAGGTCGCTAAGAGTAGGACACAACTGAGCGACTTCACTTTCACTTTTCACTTTCATGCATTGGAGAAGGAAATGGCAACCCACTCCAGTGTTCTTGCCTGGAGAATCTCAGGGACGGGGGAGCCTGGTGGGCTGCCGTCTATGGGGTCGCACAGAGTCGGACACGACTGAAGCGACTTAGCAGCAGCAGCAGCAGCAAGGGGAAGATTAGGAAATATAATATTTTTATCTTCAAAATTGTTTTATAACTTTAATGTGTAAATTGTCAAATAAAATGATTATTAATTAAATTCAGAAATAGAAATGACAGTGTTAAACTAAGTGAAACAAAAGAATTTATAAAAAGAAAAAAAGTTCAATTTACAAATTTTAGTGTAGAAACAGTAAAATTAATAATAATCGATAATTTGTTCTTAAACATGCAGTTACATGACTAACTTAACTGAAAAACCAACCATTTTAAAACTGGACAAGGTGATTGTAAAAATCATTTGGAAATAGGTAGAAAAACTCTAAAAAGACTCTTAGGAGTGGATGAGCTTGATCATATATTAACAAGTAATAGAATGTTTCAGTAGAATTATAGAATATTCTAAGTGTTTTAAACTTGGTCTTATATTAAAAAATGTTTATTGAAATAAATAGAAATTCCAGTGATATAATTTCTATATTTTTATTCTATCTTTTATAATATACCACTTTATTTTATTTTATTTTACAGTAGGTCTTTGTTGGTTATCTATTTTAAATATAGCAATGTGTGCATATCAATGTCAAACTCCTTATCTATTCCTTCCCCCCACCCTCCCCCACTGGTAACCACACATTCATTCTCTAAGTCTGTGAGTCTGTTTTTGTTTTACAAATAAGTTCATTTCTATAATTTTTAAAATATTTTACACATAAGTGATAATGTGTGAAAATTTGTCTTTGTCTGACTTACATCATTTAGTATGATAATTTCCAGGTCCATCCACATTTCTGCAAATGGCATTATTTCATATTATCATATTCTTTTTAATGGCTGAGTAATATTCCATTGCTTTTCTTTACCCATTCATGTATTAATGGACATTTAGGATACTTCCATGTCTTGACTATTGTGAGCAGTGCTTCAGTGAACATTGGGATGCATGCATATTTTAAAATTATGGTTTTCTCTGAATATATGCCCAGGAGTGGGATTATTGAATCATGTGGTTGCTCTGTTTTTAATTTTTTAAGGAATCTCCATATTGTTCTCCATAGTGACTTATGTTTGGGGCATGGAGCTTATTTTATTTGAAACTTCATTTTTAACTGTAACAAGTAAGATTTAATATTGTAATAGAAATGGGCAATGAATTAAGAGTTTAAAAATGTGAATACTAAATCTGGCTCTAATATTTATTACATATGTGGTCATTGGCAAGTCACTTATGTATTTTGAGTGTGAATTGCCTACCTCATGTCTCATACCTTTATATCACACAAAATTTATTGTGGAGTCATGTGTAATAAAATTGTTTGAAATGTAATTACAGGCTCTGTTAGCCCCAAGGCCTCTGTGCTTTCCACTGGGCTGAAGAGTGTATGTGGGTCTTTATTTATATATAAAGTTAATACTAATGAGGCTATCTAGTGATACATCTACACTCCTTATTTTACCTAACCAAACTTGGGTTTGATTACCCACGCACAGTATAAAGCCAATCTACTGATACTGGCTTGTGCTGAAGCAAAGTGCAGCATTAATTGCAGGATACAAGAAGGAGTCCAAGTGGCTGGTGTTTAAAAGGCCCAAACTCCCTGATTACTTTAAGGGAAAGGTCTTTTAAGAGTTATAGGGTGCAAGAAGTCAACATCGTCAACCTTCTGATACCAACTTATCCTGGGTCCACATTCTTGTGGTCAGCTATATTTAACTTCTTCCATCTAGTGAGGGTTTCAGTATCTGTGAAAGAGCTCAAAGGCTATCTTTCATAATATCATCTATAGCCCCTGAGGAAGGTCTAAAGGTCTTTGACTTTGTTTAATGGCTAAACTATTATTATTTTGTCTTCTTTGACTGTTTTCCTTTTTTTTTTTTTTTGACATTTTCTTATTTCTCTGATTATATTTACTTCTTGGAACCTGGGGGAAGGCCTAATAGTCTAAAGTTTTTCAGCAGATAAGAGGCAGGTGGAAGACACAGGATGAGAGGGGATATGGCGGGGGTTTTGTTTCTGGGAAGGCCCCTAAGGTCCTGCATAATGGCACTTGTATATAAAAACCTTCTTGACTTGGAAACTCTGTCTTTCTGCTCTCCGGTGTTTAAAAGACAGTGTTTGTGCAATGAAAATTATTAATCCTGTATCATTAACTCACAATGTGTTTTCCTGTCTCTTTGGAGGTTTCCGTCGTTTTCAGCATAGAAAGATGCCGGAAGCTAGATTCATCAGTTTTAATTCTCCATAAGCATGTGTTTGTTTTGACAATGCATTTAGGCTTTTGAGTTTTCCAACAATATGGTGCATGTAGCCTATTTAGTTTCTGAAGGTGCTATTTTGCAGATTAGAGGAGATCAGAGAGTTCCCAGAGCATGAATAAAATAGTGGAATTAACGAATTTTGCAGTAGTTAGACTGCACATATTTCACATTAGATGAATTATATTATTTGGTTACTTCAGTCACTCAGCTTGTCAATTCATTTCATCAATCATTATGTTTACTCTCCTGATTGACTAGGGTGCTTAGGCAAATGGTCAAACTGTAAGTAATGTAAGCAATGTAAGCAGTGTAAGCAATGTTTTTTCCTCAAATTACAGACAATTACTAATATGCCTGAAATTATAAAGCTTTTTTAATAAAATATATGGAATGCTTCACAAATTGGCATATGCAGGAGTCATGCTAATTTTTTTCTGTATTGTTGCAATTTTAGCCCATATGCTACCAAAGCAAGCACTCGAGTGTTTTCTTTTTATGAAGAATCTGTATGTGGCCATCCTATGGAAAAATGCCATAATGTCCTATTGATAATGCAACTTTCCATGCACTGTTCCATTCACCTAAGAGAACCAATTTATAGTATTGAGTGGATTTGGGTAATTAAATTAATTTTTATATTTTATGATAAAATTTGCACTCTAAAGCTTCTCTCATAGACATGTTTTTCTTTTTCATGTATTTAGTCAGCTCAAGGAAAATAAATGCATTTTAGATAGAATGATGATAAATTCCAAATGGTTGTTGCCATTGCTGTCTTCTCCTAACATCTAAGTAATCTTAGCCCTACAGATATTAAGAAAGTGAAGCCACAGGTTTTAATAAAAGTAAATATCCTAGGGATAATGCTATCACCAACATCATGACAAAATTTCTTCATCCTTATGCTTTTCTCTAAAAACCACCTTGAAAATTATAACTTTCAGATAGTTTCATTTTTTCCTCTTTTAAGAGAGAAAAACAGCAAAAATACACAACTTTGTAGATAAGTATATTTTTAAGATTTAGGAAAATATGTGCCAGGATTTCTCCCAGGGGACAGTAGCAAGGCATATGGGAGCATAGTAAGCTTGGTGGAGAAAGACACTCCTTTCATAATATTTATTGATAGTTTCTGGTATTATATTAATTAAAATCTGCATTAAATTATGGATTCTCCTTTGGGAAATGCCTTGTTTCTTCCCACGTTTCTCTGCATGTTTAATTAATAGGTTCTAATTTAGCATTTTCTTTCATAATCTAAAAGCCTATTTTAAATATGGTCTTTAAATATTCCTTCCTGGAATAGCATAGCCAGCAGAGAAACTGGGTGTCTTAGAGATCATTTAGCTCACCTCTGATTTTAACTGTAGTGAAATCTCAGCCTCAGAGAGATCTAATGAAGTTCTCTTCAGTAGTTAATCACTGCAGCCATAGGAACACAAACTTTTCCTCCTTCCCTCTCAAGTACCCTTTTCATTAAATAATTTTAAGAAATGCTGTTTAAAATATTTTTTCAGGTTTAGCTCAGGTAAATATTACAGCAAGGGTCTATAGCTCAATACAGTTTTAGTCTCTGAGTAAGGAAGGGAAGAGACCAAATTGCCAGCATCCTCTGGATCATCGATAAAGCAAGAGAGTTTCAGAAAAACATCTATTTCTGCTTTATTGACTATACCAAAGCCTTTGACTGTGTCGATCACAATAAACTGTGGAAAATTCTGAAAGAGATGGGAATCCCAGACCACCTGACTTGCCTCTTGAGAAACCTATATGCAGGTCAGGAAGCAACAGTTAGAACTGGACATGGAACAATAGACTGGTTCCAAATAGGAAAAGGAGTACGTCAAGGCTGTATATTGTCACCCTGCTTATTTAACTTATATAGAGAGTACATCATGAGAAACTCTGGACTGGAAGAAGCACAAGCTGGAATCAAGATTGCCGGGAGAAATATCAATAATCTCAGATATGCAGATGACGCCACCCTTATGCCAGAAAGTGAAGAGGAACTAAAAAGCCTCTTGATGAAAGTGAAAATGGAGAGTGAAAAAGTTGGCTTAAAGCTCAACATTCAGAAAATGAAGATCGTGGCATCCGGTCCCATCACTTCATGGGAAATAGATGGGGAAACAGTGGAAACAGTGTCAGACTTTATTTTGGGGGGCTCCACAATCACTGCAGATGGTGACTGCAGCCATGAAATTAAAAGACACTTATGCCTTGGAAGAAAAGTTATGACCAACTTAGAAAGCATATTGAAAAGCAGAGACATTACTTTGCCAACTAAGGTCTGTCTAGTCAAGGCTATGTTTTTCCAGTGGTCATATATGGATGCGAGAGTTGAAGTGTGAAGAAAGCTGAACGCCGAAGAATTGATGCTTTTGAACTCTGGTGTTGGAGGACTCTTGAGAGTCCCTTGGACTGCAAGGAGAACCAACCAGTCCATTCTGAAGGAGATCAGCCCTGGGTGTTCTTTGGAAGGAATGATGCTGAAGCTGAAACTCCAGTACTTTGGCCACCTCATGCGAAGAGTTGACTCATTGGAAAAGACTCTGATACTGGGAGGGATTGGGGGCAGGAAGAGAAGGGGACAACAGAGGATGAGACGGCTGGATGGCATCACGGACTTGATGGACATGAGTCTGAGTCAACTCCAGGAGTTGGTGATGGACAGGGAGACCTGGCATGCTTATTCATGGGGTCACAAAGAGTCAGACATGACTGAGTGACTGAACTGAACTGAACTGAAGGAAGGGAAGTAATCAAATTGAACAAAAGGCTGAAAGAACAGTACAATTTTTTTTCTTTCATACATTCTTCCTATTTATTGTTACCAGGTCTAAGAAATAAGGTTTAATACCAGTGTATATGTTTGTGGTTATGTGATGATTCAATTTTTTGGCTAACTGATAATAAAATCAAGGATGTTCCCTTATTGAGAAAATAGTTTGATTTTTTTTTCTATTTAAATATTAGTCACGATAACTAATTCAACAAATGTATACCACATTATGTGTGGACAGGAAGTTAGAAAGAATCTGTGCATCAAAGAAAAAAGAAGTTCAAAGTGTGAAATTGGAGATAATTTCATGCTTGAGGGATAGTTATATTTACATATTCAATTATACATTTGAAGGTATCTATGGGTTTTAATTGTATACGTTTTATATTTTATCAAATTTAGAGTATGGATAACACATTACTTTCTCAAACACCAGTAGAATAGATTCCATACAAAAAACTTAACATTTCTTGCTGGTTTCTCTAACAGTCAGAATGCACTAAATATTATGAACAGAATGGGATTTAATCCAGAGAACTATTGGAAGAATAGGTTCTGAGAAATACCTTAGAACATTACATACTGAATTGATCAACAAAGGGCTGACCTCTGATACAGTCAGAAAAGTGGAAAATCAAAAGGCCACCACTACACCATGGAGTTTGACATACTGTCTGGATGAATCAGGAAGCTGCCCCCTCCAAACTATACTTAAACACCAGTGAAGCTGGAAACTGTATTCTGAACCAAAGCCAGAGAACAAAACTGCATCCTCACAGCTTGCTTACAATAACAACAAACCAAGAAAAATCAACAGAAAGATGGCTTCATTTCAATTTTTCCCTTCAAAAAACTTTTATAAATGCGTCTAACTGATAGAACCTAATTTGTATTCTTAATGAGTTGGAAATCTAGGGAACAAATATTTAGCTGTCTTCTTTTGCAGTACAGAAAAGCACCCTTCAAGGGTGCTGGATCCTGTTAACCAACCATATGCAGTATCCTTTTCGCAAAGTACTCCAGTGCTCCTATAGCCCTGAGGTCCATTTTTGGTCAGTTTGTCTAAATTACTGATATCCTGTTTAATTGTTTATATTTTCAAAGACCAGATCTATTCCTTATATTCAACCAGTCACTGTCCTAAAAGGAGTGGAAACATATCAGAACTACACATGAATTTGTGAATTTAGGTTTTTCTGAATTCTGCTTTCAAACCCTGACAATCCATTTGAACTTTATATATATATATATATATATATATATATATATTTTCCCATTATATCCCATATCTCATTTTGCTTCATTTTTGGACAATGAACTGAAACATCTGGCTTTCCCTTCTCAGCCATTTGTTTTGAATTAAAACTTAATACCTTTAAGATTTCAGGTAAAACCTTTGAATATTTAAGCAAAAGTACTAAATTATAGATTTCTGTATATAATATTTTCCTTGTCCCCAAACTTACTTACAGAAGTTAAACAACTTGGTCTTAAAACTTCATATTACTTTGCCAGAACTTAAATAACAGGCTGGGTGGAGTAAATGATTGAAATTTATTTTGTCACAGTTCTGGGGGCCAAAAGTCTAAGCAGAGTCACTTTCTCCTGAGGTCTCTCTCCATGACTTGCAGATGGCCACCTTCTCATTATGTCCTCACATGGTCTTCCCTTTGTCTCACACATTCCTGGTATCTCTTCCCCTTCTTAGAAGAATGCCATTTGTATTGGATTAGGGTTTCATTGGGCTTCCCTGGTGGCTCAGAGGGTAAAGTGTCTGCCTGCAGTGCGGGAGACCTGGGTTTGATCCCTGGGTCAGGAAGATCCCCTGGAGAAGGAAATGGCAACCCACTCCAGTATTCTTGCCTGGAGAATCCCATGGATGGAGGAACCTAGTACGGTATAGGCCATGGGGTTGCAGAGTCAGGCATGACTGAGCGAGTACATAGATAGGGTTTCACTCTTATGCCATCATTTAACCTTAATCGCTGTCTTATAGGCCTTATCTTCCAATGCAGTCACATTGAGGTTAGGGTTACAATATGTGAATCTGGGAGGTGCAGGCACAACACAGTTTATAAGAAATTTACATGGGATATTTGTGAGTAAAGTAAAAATATGAAGAATTATGGATATTGTATTTTAAGTTAAAAGACTTTAATTCTGAAATAAATTCTTTAAAAGCATAATTTATCATGATAAAAGATTGTATTGGATCAATGTTGCAGTGTAAACTGCAATTCTTTTTTTATTTTTTATTTTTTTAATTTTATTTTATTTTTAAACTTTACATAACTGTATTAGTTTTGCCAAATATCAAAATGAATGCACCACAGGTATACATGCAATTCTTATATTATTTAAGCTTACACAAAATTGACTGCTTTTACTATCATCATCTTTCAAATAAAATATTTACCCAATTGAAAAATTTTTATTTGAATTTAAGTAATAGAGCATTTTTAATGACTCAGATAAAAATAAGTGGATATTCCATATTTTCATCTTTATCATTACATCTTCTAGTATCATCACCACCTAACTGAAAATGATTACTAGTCTGTTTAGAAGAATCTCAGATGCACTCTACCTTTTGTAACTACTGACATAAATCAAACATTTCCTTTTGAATTACTGATGACATTCTGAATCAAATATTTGATAGGATTCATTTACCCACAGTAATTTTTTATTGCTTTCTTGAGATGCTATTTTTCCTGTTCATACACAAGCACACCCATACATACATATATATAAACCTTATCTTTTTGGAGCCAAGGATTAAGATTTAATTATGTCATAAATATGGATTTATTTGTCCAGATGGCCTTAAGTGAAAATTTGTTGTAGATATATCAGAAAAGGAGCAGATTTACAATGACTCTTTCCTCTGATATTGTAACTTCTTGCTGAGTCCTGATTACAAATTGTTCTGTTCGAAAGTAAGTTGCAATATCCTTGTTATTATCCCTGTTTAAGCATTGTGATTGAAAAAGAAACATATAGTGTGGTAATTTAGACTGGTAAATGGGATGTGAGAAAATATCCAGGTTGTCTCCTCTTGTTCATAGTAGAAAAAGACAAATTGTCATATGACAACCAAGGATTAATTACTTTATTCTTGTGACTGAATCCATCTGAGTTCTGACATTTTTTCTGTTTTCACTCCACTAGGCCCAAGACACATCCATTTATTTATAAATAAATATTCAGTTCAGTTCAGTAGGTCAGTCGTGTCCGACTCTTTGCGACCCCATGGACTGTAGCATGCCAGGCCTCCCTGTCCATCACCAACTCCTGGAGTCTACCTAAATTCATATCCATTGAGTCAGTCATGACATCCAACCATCTCATCCTCTGTCGTCCCCTTCTCCTCCTGTCCTCAGTCTTTCCCAGCATCAGGGTCTTTTCAGATGAGTCAGCTCTTTGAATCAGGTGCCCAAAGTATTGGAGTTTCAGCTTCAGCATCAGTCCTTCCAATGAACACCCAGGACTGATCTCCTTTAGGATGGACTGGTTGGATCTCCTTGCAGTTCAAGGGACTCTGAAGAGTCTTCTCCAACACCACAGCTCAAAAGCATCCATTCTTTGGCGCTCAGCTTTCTTTACAGTCCAACTCTCACATCCATACATGACTACTGGAAAAACCATAGTCTTGACTAGATGGCCCTTGGTTGGCAAAGTAATGTCTCTGCTTTTTAATATGCTGTCTATATAAAATAATATGCTGCCTATATAAGTAAAATAATATACTAGTAATTAATTTTAATAAAAATAAAATAAAAGCTTTGAGTATTATAAAATCATAAAAAGTACCCAGAATTTATAATTGTAAATATTTCATAAATTGATAAAATGAAGTTAGGGGTTTTTATCTTGAGTACCACTCCTCAAATACTCCCCTCAGTTTAACTGTCTGTTTATATAAGAATAAGAATGAATGATTCTTAATTATATAAAAAGAGAATCCAGACTTATAAATAATATTACATGGCATAGCATGCATTAACTTTCCAAAATATAAATAAGAGTTTTGAGATATGTCTTTGACTAAGTTGCAGTGTGCTTCAATATTTGTTTTATTAAATTTTAATTGCCCAGAAATGAGACTTGTGAGATTTAAATTTATGAAATACTTTATTTCCCTGTTAATAAATAAGATATATGATAGCTGGTAGGGAAAATAAATATTTAAGCTCATTTTAAAAGGCTAACCTTGCCCAAAAACAATGAATGCACAAACAAGGTCTAGAGAGAAAAGAGTAAATATGAAAAATAAACATCTAGAGAGAAAGTGTTATGTATAGAAAATAGACATAGTGAATATCAAGTACAAATATTTGTAATCCTCAGAGAAAGAAAAATAATGGAAGAGAAAGTATATTTAGTGATATAATTTAATACATTTTTAAAAGAAATATAAAGAGGCTTGAGCTTATCTTGGGAAAGACATCACAGTATGTCCATGAAAGTGTTCTTAAATGGTCAACAAACACATATCTAATCTAGAAAATGTTTTGAGATTATTGCTCATCCAATTTGTTATTAATCTTTCTCTTCCATATGAAAGCATGATCAGGGTGTGTCTGTTTACCTAAAGACTGCTTTGAAAGATTGACTGACAATTTATATCTATACGGTGTAGTAACTAAAGGGATTTAATTTAGAGCCAGATTGTTTTTGCTCAGTGGTTAAGTCATGTCCAACTCTTTGTGACCCCATGAACTGCAGCACAGCAGGCTTCCCTGACTTTTACCATCTCCTGGAGTTTGCTCAAACTCATGTCCCTACATTGGTGATGGCATTCAACCATCTCATCTCCCATTGCCCCTTTCTCCTGCCCTCTGTCTTTCCCAACATCAGGATCTTTTCCAGTGAGTCAGCTCTTCATATCAGGTAGCCAAAATATTGGAGCTTCAGCTTCAGTATCAGTCCTTCCAGTGAATATTCAGGGTTGTTCTCCTTTAGGTTGACTGGTTTGATCTCCTTGCTCTCCAAAGGACTATCAAGAGTCTTCTCTACACCACAATTCTAAAGCATCAATTATTCAGTGTTCAACCTTCTTTATGGTCCAACTCTCACATCCAAACATGATTACTAGAAAAACCATAGCTTTGACTATACAGACTTTTGTGAGCAAAGAGCCAGATAACCTGGATTCAAATGCTAACTTTACCAAATACTACCTGTGTGACCTTGGGCAAGCATATCGCCTTTCATGACTTAGTTTCCTCATCTTGAAATTATGGAAAATTATGTCTATATTATCAGTTGGCATATGTTGTATGTGTTGGTTAAATAAAAGAAAAAATACATGCAAGTGAATATGACTTTGTGAATATAAAAAATGAGGTAATATATCCAGGACAGCTTTGAAAAGTAAACTAGGCTAGGCAAAGTGAAATTCTCTTTCTATTAAGAATAATAAGTGAAATTATTTGGTATAAAAATGATTCCATCACTTTTGATTAAATGCTTTTATAGAAACAAATGGAAGAGAGAATACTAAGGTGGATTTAGAATGTCATATTTCTTCACATTGTGAACAGGACCTTAAGAAAAAAGCAGCTTGAATGTTATGAGTCTGTATTCATATGTGTAAAAAGTAAAAAATAAAATTGAATTGCAGCCTTCATTTAGCACATATTTTAGGAATGGGCAAATATATATAACCGAATTTTAGCAAGTTGTACAGAATTTTAAATACTCTTTTAATTTTGGATGTGTGTCCTCGAAGGTATTTTATTCACAATCTTAGCAGTCTTTCAAGGAAGCTAATCATCATTTTAAATGATATGATACAGGACTCCTAGAAGTAGAAGAGACAGAGAAAGTGGCAGAAATCTTACATGAAAAAATGACTGAAAAACTTTGCTAACTTGGGGAAGGAAACAAGCATCTAGACTGGAGAAGCCTAGAGAATTAAAATATATATATATATATGTGTGTGTGTGTGTGTGTGTGTGTGTGTGCTCAGTCACTCACCCATGTCCAAATCCTTCCAGCCCTGTGGACTGCATCCTGCCAGGCTCCTCTGTCCATGGGATATTCCAGGCAAGGATACTGGATTGGGTTGCCATTTCTTCCTCCAGGGAATGTTCCAGACCCAGAGGTTGAACCTGTGTCCCCTGCATAGGCAGATTAATTTTTTACCACTGAGCTACCTGGAAATCCCAAGGAGACCCACACCAAAACATATTATAATTAATATAACAAAAGTTAAAAACAAGCAGACAACATTAGAAGTAGAAAGACTAAAACAATGTGTTACATAGATGGCAGGACTATAAGACTCAGCAAATCATTCAGAACAAAATTTGTAGGCCAGAAGAGAATGACGTGATATGTTAAAAATGATGAAAAAGACACACAAAAAAATTCCAACAAGAATATTCTTCCAATAAAGTTATTCAGAATGTAAAGAAATTTTCCAGACAAGAAAAATTAAAAGAGTTCATCACCACTAAGCTTTTATTATAAGAAATGGTAAAGTTACTTATTTAACTTGAAAAGAAGGGGCACTGTTTTGTAACAAGAACACATCAGTCAGTTCAGTCTCTCAGTCGTGTCCAACGCTTTGCGACCCAATGAATCGCAGCACGCCAGGCCTCTCTGTCCATCACCAACTCCTGGAGTTCACAAAAACCCATGTCTATCGAGTCGGTGATGCCATCCAGCCATCTCATCCTCTGTCGTCCCCTTTTCCTCTTGCCCCCAATCCCTCCCAGCATCAGAGTCTTTTCCAATGAGTCAACTCTTTGCATAAGGTGGCCAAAGTACTGGAGTTTCAGCTTAGGCATCATTCCTTCCAAAGAACACCCAGGGCTGATCTCCTTCAGAATGGACTGGTTGGATCTCCTTGCAGTCCAAGGGACTCTCAAGAGTCTTCTCCAACACCACAGTTCAAAAGCATCAATTCTTTGGCCCTCAGCTTTCTTCATAGTCCAACTCTCACATCCATACATGACCACGGGAAAAACCAAGCTTTGACTAGATGGACCTTTGTTGGCAAAGTAATGTCTTTGCTTTTCATTATGCTATCTAGGTTACTCAAAACTTTTCTTCCAAGGAGTAAGCGTCTTTTAATTTCATGGCTGCAGTCACTATCTGCAGTGATTTTGGAGTCCCCCAAAATAAGTTTGACACTGTTTCTACTGTTTCCCTATCTATTTCCCATGAAGTGATGGGACCAGATGCCATGATCTTCGTTTTCTGAATGTTGAGCTTTAAGCCAACTTTTTCACTCTCCTCTTTCACTTTCATCAAGAGGCTCTTTAGTTCTCTTCACTTTCTGCCATAAGGGTGGTGTCATCTCCATATCTGAGGTTATTGATATTTCTCCCGGCAATCTTGATTCCAGCTTGTGCTTCTTCCAGTCCAGAGTTTCTCATGATGTACTATGCATATAAGTTAAATAAGCAGGGTGACAATATACAGCCTTGACGAAATCCTTTTCCTATTTGGAACCAGTCTGTTGTTCCATGTCCAGTTCTAACTGTTGCTTCCTGACCTGCATACAGGTTTCTCAAGAAGAAGGTCAGGTGGTCTGGTATTCCTATCCCTTTCAGAATTTTCAACAGTTTATTGTGATCCACACAGTCAAAGGCTTTGGCATAGTCAATAAAGCAGAAATACATGTTTTTTCTGGAACTCTCTTGCTTTTTCCATGATCCAGCGGATGTTGGCATTTTGATCTCTGGTTCCTCTGCCTTTTCTAAAACCAGCTTGAACATCAGGAAGTTCACGGTTCACGTATTGCTGAAGCCTGGCTTGGAGAATTTTGAGCATGGCTTTACTAGCGTGTGAGATGAGTGCAATTGTGTGGTAGTTAGAACATTCTTTGGCATTGCCTTTCTTTGGGATTGGAATGAAAACTGACCTTTTCCAGTCCTGTGGCCACTGCTGAGTTTTCCAAATTTGCTGGTATATTGAGTGCAGCACTTTCACAGCATCATCTTTCAGGATTTGAAATAGCTCAACTGGAATTCCATCACCTCCACTAGCTTTGTTCACAGTGATGCTTTCTAAGGCCCACTTGACTTCACATTCCAGGATGTCTGGCTCTAGGTGAGTGATCACACCTTCGTGATTATCTGGGTCATGAAGATCATTCTTGTACAGTTCTGCTGTGTATTCTTGCCACCTCTTCTTAATATCTTCTGTTTCTGTTAGGTCCATACCATTTCTGGCCTTTATCAAGCTCATCTTTGTATGAAATGTTCCCTTGGTATCTCTAACTTTCTTGAAGGGATTTCTAGTCTTTCCCATTCTGTTGTTTTCCTCTATTTCTTTGCATTGATCGTTGAGGAAGGCTTTCTTATCTCTTCTTGCTGTTCTTTGGAACTCTGAGTTCAGATGCTTATATCTTTCCTTTTCTCCTTTGCTTTTCACTTGTCTTCTTTTCACAGCTATTTGTAAGGCCTCCCCAGACAGCCGTTTTGCTTTTTTGCATTTCTTTTCCATAGGGATGGTCTTGATCCCTGTCTCCTGTGCAATGTCACGAACCTCCGTCCATAGTTCATCAGGCACTCTATCTATCAGATCTAGTCCCTTAAATCTATTTCTCACCTCACTGTATAATCATAAGGTATTTGATTTAAGTCATACCTGAATGGTCTAGTGGTTTTCCCTACTTTCTTCAATTTAAGTCTGACTTTGGCAATAAGGAGCTCATGATCTGAGCCACAGTCAGCTCCTGGTCTTTTTTTGCTGACTCTATAGATTTTCTCCATCTTTGGCTGCAAAGAATATAATCAATCTGATTTTGGTGTTGACCATCTGGTGATGTCCATGTGTAGAGTCTTCTCCTGTGTTGTTGGAAGAGGGTGTTTGCTATGACCCGTGTGTTTTCTTGGCAAAACTCTATTAGCCTTTGCCCTGTTTCATTCTGGATTCCAAGGCCAAATTTGCCTGTTACTCCAGGTGTTTCTTGACATCCTACTTTTACATTCCAGTCGCCTATAATGAAAAGGACAACTACACATATTAAAGAATAAATCTAACTGTAAAAGCAAATATATAGTAAAAGTACTGAATTTCACAACTCTAGTATGAAGGTTAAAAGATAAAAATTTATTCACACAAGGATACACAGAATTAAAAAAATATAGTATGTGACATCAAAAACATCAAACATGGGAGGAGATTGAAAATGTTGGCTTTAGAATAGAATCAAACTGAAGTTTGATTAAAAAAATAAGAAGGGGATCTTGCCCTTGTGGATATATGGGTAGACCTTGAGGGCATAAATCAGACATAGAAAGACCAATAACATATGATCTCACTTATATATGAAACCTGAAAACCAAACCAACCAACAAACAAAATTAGGACATAGATAAAGAAAATGATCAGTGATTGCCAGAGGTAGTGGTATACAGGTAGACAACAAGATGAAGTTGGTCAAAAGATAAAACCTTCAATTGTAAAATGAATATGTTATGAAGCTGTAACATACAACATGAAGACTATAGTTATGATACTATTGTATTGTTAAAGAGGGTAAACCTTGAAGCTTCTCATCACAAGAAAAAAATTGTAACTGTGTGGTGATGGATGTTGAGTAGACTTATTGTAATCATTTCACAATATTTACCCATACTGACTTGTTATATTGTATAGCTTAAACTAATATAATGTTATATGTCAATTATATCTCAATAAAAATAAGTCAAATAGGATTAAGCAATAGTTATGTGTCTTATTTTTGATTTGCTTTGTAATACACAAAAAGCAAAATAATAATGCTTCCACTTTTATTAAAGCAGCCTTGGTAGATCAAGTAAATCAAATGGTATTTAAATAGGAAAAGTATTTAGTTCAGAATTGCCTTAATTGGACATTTATATTGATCAAGTTGAATGTATAATGGTTTTATTTTATAGGTTGAGAAGACAAATTTAATGACTCAATCTCAAGGGAGGATTTTGTTTAATATAGTTAACAAGAAAAAGAACCATGTTCATTTTATTAGAAAGAGCTCTCATCATTCAATTTAATCTGCTTAATGATATCCAAACTTAGTTAGTGTGATATCTAATGTGTACTCACAACACAAAGGGGTATCAACATGGGTTTTTAAAAGCAAGGAAAAGAAAGCCTCCACCTAATTACTCAAGTATCTGTAGTAAATGAGAATGATTTGTATATTTATGTGATGAGTAGGAGTTTTTTCCCCTTCTTATAGTTAAATGTTCTAAGTAGTAATGATTTGTATATTTATGGGATGAGTAGGAGTTTTTTCCTCTTATAGTTAAATTTTCTTTTCTCTAACAAATTCAATTTCCTGTTTACATAACACATTTATGCTTTATAAAGTGCTTTGTATTGCTAGAAATATTTATTATATGCTTTACTTTTTGCATTTTTCTCTCCACGTGTATTTGCTGACAATCTTTTTTAAAAAAGCAAGACTTATGACACTGAAGCACACACATTTAAAAATAAAAAAATAAACAAATAGGACCTAATTAAACTTAAAAGTTTTTGCACAACAAAGGAAACTATAACCAAAGTGAAAAGACAACCCTCAGAATGGGAGAAAATAATAGCAAACAAAACAAACGACAGAGGATTAATCTCCAAAATAACAAGCTGCTCATACAACTCAATGCCAGAAAAACAGACAACCCAATCAAAAAGTGGGCAGAAGACCTAAACAGGCATCTCTCCAAAGAAGACATACAGATGGCTAACAAACACATGAAAAGATGCTCACCATTGCTCATTATTAGAGAAATGCAAATCAAAACTACAATGAGGTATCACCTCACACTGGTCAGAATGGCCACCATCAAAAACTCTACAAACAATAAATGCTGAAAAGAGTTTGGAGAAAAGCGAACTCTCTTGCCCTGTTGGTGGAAATGCAAATTAATACAGCTACTATGGAGAACAATATGGAGATTCTAAAAAAAAAAAAAAAAAAGGAATAAAACTACCATGTTGTTGCTGTTCAGCTGCCTGAGTTGTGTCTGACTCTCAGACCTCACAGACTGAGCACACCAGGCCTCCCTGTCCCTCACCATCTCCCAGAGTTTGCCCAAATTCATGTCTATTGCACCGATGATGCTATCCAGCCATCTCATCCTCTGACATTCTCTTCTTCTGCCCTCAATCTTTCCCAGCATCAGGGACTTTTCCAATGAGTCAGCTGTTCACATCAGATGACCAAAATGCTGGAATTGCAATGTCAGCATCAGTCCTTCCGATGAGTATTTAGGGTTGATTTCCCTAAAGATTGACTGGTTTGATCTTGCTGTCTGAAAGGCTCTCAAGAGTTTTCTACAGCACTATAGTTCAAAGGCATCAATTCTTCAGTGTTCCACCTTCTTTACTGTCCAGGTCTCACAACCATATGTGACCACTGGGAAGACGACAGCCTTGATGATACGGACATTTGCTGGCAGAGTAATGTCTCTGCTTTTCAGCACCCTGTCTAGGTTTGTCATAGCTTTCCTGCTAAGAAGCAAACGTCTTCTGATTTCATGGCTTCATTCACTGCAATGATTTTAGAGCCCAAGAAGAGGAAATCTGTCACTACTTCCACATATTCACCCTCTATTTGCCATAAATTAATGGAGCTGGATGCCATGATCTTAGTTTTTTCAATAGTTTTAAGCCAGCTCTTTCACTCTCCTCCTTTACCGTCATCAAGAGGCTCTTTAGTTCCTCTTCACTTTCTGACAGTAGAGTGGTATCATCCACATATCTGAAGTTGTTGATGTTTCTCCCACCTATCTTGATTCCAGCTTATAACTCATCCAGCCCAGCATTTCTCATGAAGTGTTCAGTGTATAGGTTAAACAAACAGGATGACAACAGATAGCCCTGTCATACTCCTTTCTCAGTATTGAACCAATCGATTTTTCCATACAGGGTTCTAACTGTTGCTTCTTGACCTGCATACAGGTTTCTCAGGAGACAGGTAAGATGGTCTGGTATTCCCATCTCTTTAAGAGCTTTCCAGTTTATTATGATCCACACAGTCAAAGGCTTTGACATAGTTGATGAAACAGAGGTAGATATATATATATATATATATATATATTTTTTTTTTTTTTAATTCTCTAGCTTTCTCTATGATCCGGTGAATGTTGGCAATTTGATCTCTGGTTCCTCTTCCTTTTCTAAATTCAGCTTGGACATTTGGAAGTTCTTGGTTCACATAACGCTGGAGCCTAGCATAAAAGATTCTAAACATTGACCTTACTAGCATGGGAGATGAATGGCATTGTCCAATGGTTACCACATACTTTAGTACTACCCTTCTTGGGAAGAATGACCCAACAATCCCACTACTTGGCATATACCCTGAGGAAACCATAATTGAAAAAAGATATGCACCCCAGAGTTCATCACAGCACTGTTTACAATAGCTAGGAAAGGAAGCAACCTAGATGACCACTGACAGATAAACTGATAAAGAAGTATGGTATGTATGCAAAATGGAATATTACTCAGTCATAAAAGGAACATATTTGATTCACTTCTAGTAAGGTGGATGAACTTAGAGCCTATTATATAGAATGAAGTAAGTCAGAAAGAGCAAGACAAATATTATATATTAGTGCGTATATTGAAAGCAAAGAAGAAGAGTGCAGCAGAGAATGAGATGGTTACATAGCATAACCAAAGTAATGGACATGAATATGAGCAAACTCCAGGAGGTAGTGAAGGACAGAGAAGCCTGGCCTGCTGCAGTCCATGGGGTTGTAGAGAGTCAGGTACAACTTAGCAACTGAACAACAATGGAATCTAGAAAGATGATACTAATGAACCTTTCTACAGGTCAGCAATAGAGATGCAGACTTAGAGAACAGATTTGTGGACACAGGTGGGAAAGGAGAGGGTGGGATGAATTGAGAGACCAGCATTGAAATATATACATTACCATATATATAATTAGATAGACAGTATAAATTAACTGTATAATGCAGGGAGCTCAAATCCTGTGCTCAGGGACAACCTGGAGGGGTGAGATGGGGTGGGAAGTGGGAGTAGGTTCAAGAGGGAGGGGGCATACGTATACTTATGACTGATTCATGTTGATATATGGCAGAAACAAACACGATATTGTAAACCAATTATCTGCCAATTAAAAATAATTAAATTAGAAAAAAGTGATATGATAAACAAAGCCTTTTGTATAAGCCATTTTGATCAAGTGTTAACTAATATCATGCTTGTGCTCAGTCCATAAGTCATGTCTGACTCTTTGTAGCCCTATGGACTGTAGCCCTCCAAGCGCCTATGTCCGTGGAATTTCCCAGGCAAGAATATTGGAGTGGGTTGCCATTTCCTCCTCCAATTAACTAATATATTCAGTTATTGATTCCATATTTACTGTGATTCACATCTTTAAATAGTGTATATATGCCTTATATGACTGACATTTGATCTTTCCATAGTCATATCTGCCTGTGAAACCTTCTTATAACAGTATTTTCATAGTAACTTAGTAACTTTTCTGATATTTATTATATAACTTATCATATTACATTATAATTAATAGTTTAAATGTATAGTCATTCTTAATGATCACTTTTATTTATTCTTCCACTCGATAAACATTTATTGTATGAGCTACATGTTAAGTAGTCTTCTGGAAAGTTATTGAATAAAGAAAAAAACATATTTGCCTCTTTAGTACTTATAATAATATTTTTGAAAAAGTGACTGGAGACATAGATAAATTTACAAATTCGCATTATGTGTTATCTTTCTGCATGGATATGAAGTTCTTTTTTTTAAAATAATCATTAACAAGAAGAAAAAATGTTTGTTGTTGTTGTTAAACAAAATATTGTATGCCCAATAATGAAATGGTAATGACAGGAAAGATCAAATTTATAAGATGAAATCCTTAACCCATAGCTAATTCTTTATTTCCCAGAAAATAGTGGTAGACTATTTTGGAATTTTCTATTTGGAATTTGATTTTTAACAGTCACTAAAAGCAGTTGGCTTATCTATATCTTAATTTCCCCTTAATTCTACACACTTTATCAGCAACTTATTTCAGTGAAAAAAATTATCTGATTGCACAGTGTCTTTATTACATTTTGCAACTTAGATGTCAAACAAAGAATTCGTGGATCAGAAACCAAAAGCAAGCAAAATGTGAGGCACAATGAAAAGATCATTTATATTGAGAAATGTAATTGACAAAACTATTTACATGTAAATATTTTTTTTCAAATATATTTCTGACATTCATTAAAAATAAGACATTTCTCAAAATACTGGTTGTGTACAACTGCCAAGGTTAAACACAGTTAAAAATACCAAAACAGTTACTGAAATATTACTTTTGAATTAAAGAAAATATATATACACACACGTATAGTCACAGGCAATGGCACCCCACTCTAGTACTCTTGCCAGGAAAATCCCATGGATGGAGGAGCCTGGTAGGCTGCAGTCCATGGGGTTGCTAAGAGTCGGACACGACTGAGCGACTTCCCTTTCACTTTTCACTTTCATGCTTTTGAGAAGGAAATGGCAACCCACTCCAGTGTTCTTGCCTAGAGAATCCCAGGGATGGGGGAGCCTGGTGGGCTGCCGTCTATGGGGTCACACAGAGTCAGACACGACTGAAGCGACTTAGCAGCATATAGTCATCAGATAAAGCCTGTAGTCTTCATTAATTATACCCATAACTGTATGTTGGTGTTAGTTAGACCTCTGTATTTAATCTCTTTAGAATAATACTTCATCTGTGCCCGGTAGCTTCAAATATTATATATTTTTATAAATGACAAATATTTTCTAATATATCTGTGCTGGGCAATCTTGGCATCAGCAGTCAATTTTCTACTGAATCTCTCACTTGTGCAGGTTTTTCACATCCATTAGTTCTTCCCATATTCATCTCCTAAAATTTACCCTTCCATGCCATTTTCTATTTTACTAAATAGTTTCACTTTTCATATGAATACTCAAATCAGAAACCTGTGATTCACTAAATTCCCTTCCCTGAAGACCTTCACTAACACGAGGAAACTGGCCAAATAGCATTACACCAAAAGAGGTGCAACAGTACGGCAACAGGCATTAGATATAGAGCCAGAAACAAAATCCATTACTTTTATATGTAGCTCTAATCTTCCAATAAGCAACTGTGCAGATATAAATTCTGTTTCTCCTCTTCTAGCTCTTAAAATTTTGATAAAGTATTTGGGAACTTGCTAATGGCACATAGCATGTGGTGTCTATAAACAATGTATTACATCAGTTCTAAATCCCCTCACCATCTTCCTTGGTAGGGCACCATGCTTGCTGTTGGGACCTAGGCAGTCTTGTGCTTCATGGCAAGCTGTGTCTCTCCATAACTTAATGTAGTGAATGAGGGTTAGTAAAGCCAGCGAGATGATCCCATCCTCCATCTGAGTAGTTTTGAAATAGGAATATACTATAGTTTTGATCTTGTGTTAAATTCTAACAAAAGATTTTGGGTAAAAAAAGTATTGCATTAATGGCTTGCATTATTGTAGAAGACTGTAAAGGAAAAAAGCAGGAATTGTATTTGAACCTGAAGTAAGAATTTTACATATGAAGATAATTTATGAAAATATATTTATGTAAATTGATCATATCCATGTATCAATAATAAATTTTTATGTAAATAAATATGTATATTTATTTAGATAACTAGAGAAATGATTTAAGGGAAGGAGCTCTTAAACTAAGTTAACCTGCTTCTTAGATCAAAGAACACAGCGATGGAGTAGTGGGAAAAAAAAAGCTGAGGCAAAAAGTAAATTAAAAAATATATATCATGAATCCAGTATAGATGTTTAAAAAAGAGCAGCTTTAAAAAATGTTTATAGTAAGGGAGAAAATAGTGCTATCTTGGTAATATCTCCTCCATTCCAAGTTGATGAGACTAAAACTTAATGTTTTTAAGTGACATTTGGAAGGAATGATGCTAAAGCTGAAACTCCAGTACTTTGGCCACCTCATGCGAAGAGTTGACTCATTGGAAAAGACTCTGATGCTGGGAGGGATTGGGGGCAGGAGGAGAAGGGGACGACAGAGGATGAGATGGCTGGATGGCATCACTGACTCGATGGACGTGAGTCTGAGTGAACTCCAGGAGTTGGAGGTGGAGAGGGAGGCCTGGTGTGCTGCGATTCATGGGGTCGCAAAGAGTCGGACACGACTGAGCGACTGATCTGATCTGATCTGAGCAAGGTCACAGAATGAGGAATTTTTTGTGAAACCCAGAACTGAATGTCACCATACTATTGTTCTTTAAATTTAATAAAAATCACAGGTGATGCAGACTGAGCGAATGAGAGATGAAGGAAAGAAAGCAAAGTGGACAAGTGACTTGATATAGTTATGCCTGATTTAGGGCCTTGATTAATTACATTAGTGGGAATTAGAGATGGAATATAAAGGATGACTTTTTGATACAAGCTAATGATGAAAAGGCAAGAGTAGAGAGACTAAATGCATTCAGAGAGTTTGGTTAGCACAGTCTATGATGTGAAAGATGATATTTCCAAGAAAAATGACTTATTGGGGGCAAGAATGATTGTATGGAATTTAGTTTTAATACATTTTGTCATAAATGCAATAGAAACATATAAAAAATAAGAGATACATATAAAGATGAAAAAATTTATATTTTTATTTTAGTCTCACTTATCCACTCACAATCAGACATGCCAAGAATAGTGCCTGACAAATACTATATCTTCATATTAGTTGCATAAAGGAATTTCATTACTAATAGTAACAGTGATTAAGCAACAGAGCTGGGATGTAAGTTTCTGCACTCCCAGAGGACACTTAGTAAAAATGATATATGACAATGAAATGAAATTCATGAAGAGATTACTGATTTTCTAGGGCCTTTGTGTAATTTGTATATGAAAAATTTGTCATGTGGGCAGTTTATATATTACATTTTTAATTGCTTTGTAAAAATTATTTGTTCATTCCAAAAGAATGTGGAATTTTCATTGTAATCAAATTTATAGCAACTATTTAGTGAGCAGTTTTGATCCCTTAATCATTTTTGGATTACCTCTATGGTTAATTATTATTTATCATATGGATTGACCTGAGAGTATCTGGAATCTGAGAATGAAAAAGTGAAGAGGTCAGTAGAGGATAACTAGTGAGGAAAACAGTAGAAGGCTGTCTGGTTTCTCTTAGAAACCCATACTAATGACCTTTCATCTTGGGAATCCGGCCTTTCTTCTACTGAGGTGGTCTGACACTGCCAATTGCTCTTCTTAGGTGCCTCTTTTTCATTAAATGCTTTCAGAAACTACTTTTATTAGAGTTCAATCTAAAGTAGCTTCAGAAAATATTAATAGAAATTCACAAGAGGAAGAATGCAAATACTGTGAACTGAGATGCAATAAGACTTTGAATTCAACATTTCTTAAAGCTCTTTACAAACATTAGCATCTGTAATTAATCCTCTCAATTTCCCCATAAGTCATATTTCATTATTCTTGATTTACAAGCATTAAACTAAAATATTAAGGAATGAAGAGCCTGCATTGTCAGACAAATCTTTTTTTAAGCACTCCTTTCAGCGTGTATTCTCCTTAGAAGCATATTTTCTCCCACATAATTTCTAATTTTTTTATTTATGCCTCCCCAGTTTAACTTCTGATGACCTAATCTATAGGTCCTAATAGTACCTATTACATGACTCTCAGTCTAAAAAGTAAAGTCTCTTATTGTTCCTTGGACATACTATTATATATAATATTTTTTGGTATCAACTTCCTTCAGCTTTCTACACTATCATACAATGAATTTCCTGTATAAAAGAATCTGTTTCCAACATTTCCATTGATATTTTTCATTTATTGATTAAGTAGTCTTGGTAAGTAGGAAGGTATCTTTTTCAAATCAGCTCAGTATAATATTGACTATTGATTATATGGTGTTTCTACAAATACCTTTCTTCATTTTCACATAATCTCTAAAAGTAGGTATCGTTGTTGATTTACAAAAGAGAATAAATTTATTTTGTGTCAGATATGGAAATCTTCTAATTCATGGAGTAGATAATCTTAGAGCTTTCAAATCCTGTGCATACAACTGACTGCAACAATTACTGAAACTTCATAGTTTAGGAGTACCCACAGATACTTGGACCAATTACATCGAAAGTAGTTACCAGTAAACCTCAAAATAGCAAGCTTTTTATTATAGATGTACTAGTGTCCTAGGGGGCCATAACAGAGTACCTCAGACTGGGTGGCTTATGCAGCAGAACTATATTTTCTCACAATTATGGAGAGTAGGAGTCTGAGATCAAAATATCTTTAAAGTTGATTTCTTCTGATGCCTCCTATAAAGACATCATTCAGAAGATTAGGGCTTTACCTAATGATCTTCTTTTCACTTATGACCTCTTTAAACATGCTATCTCCAAATATAGGCACATTCTGATGTACTGAGGGTTAGAACTTCAATATATATATATATCGGGAGGATCCAACGGAGCCCATGCCAAGTACAACAAAAAAATGTAGTAGTTAATATAAATTTAACCTTACACCAAAGAATAATTTATATACTGAGAGAATTTGGGTACATGTTCACAATAAAGAAGTTTTTAATAAAATCATTCTGTGAAATAGAGATATGCCAGAGAAGATAAATTCAGAGAGAAACTGATGTAGTAAGAGTTAAATTTATGCCAGCATATATTTTTTTCAGTTTTGTACAGAAATACAGTTCCATTTGGCAGAAGACCAAAAAAAGGGAGAAAACTTAGGATGTTATTTTGCTTTTGTTCATTTATCCATCTGTCTACATGAACCTTATGACATTGTTTTCCAAATGGAGGCCTTCTAATGCCAGAAACATGGTACTTGGGCTGAAATTATCAATGCTTAGCCAGTTTCAGTTTAAGAGAAGATAATAATACTGGAAAATTCCATTTCTTAAATAAACAAAAAAACTAAAATCTTTAGTAACATTGCTTTGCATAAACATTTTAGCCTTTTAATCCATATTCTATTGTGCTTCATATAAGTACAGACATAGTCTGTTGTTTTTTTTTTTTGATCTGAGGTGGTTCATTCAAATATACCTAGCATTACTGAGGGTACTATATAGCATTTTGAAGCATTACTTTTCATATCAGTTCAATACAAAGAAAAACAAAAGGATTCATTTTGTTGCTGTTCAGTCGCTCATTCGTGCCCGACTCTTTGTGACGCCATGGACTACCACACGCCAGGATTCTGTGTCCTGCACCATCTCCTGGAGATTGCTCAAACTCATGTCCACTGAGTTGGTGATGCCATCTCATCCTCTCTTGTCCCCTTTTCCTAGTGGCCTCAATCTTTTCTGGCATCAGGATCTTTGCCAGTAAGTCAGCTCTTGGCATCCACGGTGATTTTGGAGCTGAAGAAAATAAAGTCCATCACTGTTGCCATTGTTTTTCCATCTATTTGCCATGAAGTGATGGGATCATATGCCATGATCTTTGCTTCTTGAATATTAAGTTTTAAGCCAGCTCTTTCACTCTCCTTTTTCATCTTCATCTAAAGGCTCTTTAGTTCCTCTTCACTTTCTATCAGTAAGGTGGTGTCATCTGCATATCTGAGGTTATTGATATTTCTCTCAGAAATCTTGATTCCAGCTTGAGTTTCAACCAGTCTGCATTTTGAAATATGTACTCTGCATATAAGTTAAATAAGCAGGGTGACAATATACAGCCTTGACATACTCTTTTCCAAATTTGAAACCAGTCCATTGTTCCATGTCCCATTCTAACTGTTGCTTCTTGACCTTCATACAATTTTCCCAGAAGGCAGGTAAAGTGGCCTGGTGTTCCCATCTCTTGAAAAATTTTCCACAGTTTTTCTGTGATCCACACAGTCAAAGGCTTTAGTAGTCCATGAAGCAGAAGTAGATGTGTTTTTCTGGAATTCTCTTGCTTTTTCTATGATCCAACGGATGTTGGAAATTTTGATCTCTGGTTCTTCTGGCTTTACTAAATCTAGCTTGAACTTCTGGAAGTTCTTGGTTCATGTACTGTTGAAGACTAGCTTCAAGGATTTTGAGCATTACCTTGCTACCATGTGAGATGAGTGCAGTTGTTAGGTAGAATGAAACCTGTTCTTTTCCAGTCCTGTGGCCACTGCTGAGTTTTCCAAATTTGCTGGCATACTGAGTGCAGCACTTTCACAGCATCATCTTTTAGGATTTGAAATAACTCAGCTGGATACATTAGTTGTGCCTTATTTTTTCTTATATTTTATTTTAAATTAATTCATTTAAAAGTAACAAATATATCTTTCTTAACCAAAATTCAGCACTTTGCTTGACATTTTTGAGTAATATATTAATGCAAACTGTCAATATTATTGTATTATTATGTGGACAATTGATAATTTTATTGGATTTTTTTGTGTCTTTTTCAGCATCTCAAACCATAATGTTTACCAATAGTAAGGTTGCATTAATTGTTGAAACAACAATGTCTGCTAGTAAATAATACCTATTTATATATACATAATATACATATTAATGCATACATATTTTTTCTAAAAATAAATATATTGTGTATTTCTCATTTTTGTTTCTTAATTATTAAAAGGAATATATATATACCATATATATAGTTTAATGAGACTACATATGCATAATATATTATATGTATTTTATATCATATTGCTTATATAGGTATATATTTATATCATAAATATAAAGTATATATATACACAGAATATTTTAAAGTATTTAAATAACACTATTTTTCTTCATCTATATCTATATAAGATTTCTTAGTTCATAATTCAGTTGCACAGTCATGTCCGACTCTTTGTGACCCCATGAATTGCAGCACTCCAGGCCTCCCTGTCCATCACCGTCTCCCGGAGTTCACTCAAACTCACCTCCATTGAGTCAGTGATGCCATCCAGCCATCTCATCCTCTGTCGTCCCCTTTTCCTCCTGCTCCCAATCCTTCCCAGCATCAGAGTCTTTTCCAATGAGTCAACTCTTCGCATGAGGTGGCCAAAGTACTGGAGTTTCAGCTTTAGCATCATTCCTTCCAAAGAACACCCAGGGCTGATCTCCTTTAGAATGGACTGGTTGGATCTCCTTGCAGTCCAAGGGACTCTCAAGAGTCTTCTCCAACACCACAGTTCAAAAGCATCAATTCTTCAGCACTCAGCTTTCTCCACAGTCCAACTCTTGCATTCATACATGACCACTGGAAAAACCATAGCCTTGACTAGACGGACCTTTGTTGGCAAAGTAATGTTTCTGCTTTTCAATATGCTATCTAGGTTGGTCATCTAGATTTCTTAAATCTACAATATTTAACAACTTTATGAATTACACATTATTTAACTATTCATATAGTAGACAAAAAATCACTACTTATTTTATTCCTAGCAAAAAGTTTTATATAATTGAAATCATTCTTTATGCATTCTATTTTTATTTATTATTTTTCCCAAATAGAAATAAATAATTGCACTTATAGCTACTGGGACAATATGATTATAATGTAGCAGAGCATCATTTTCCTGTCTTTTTTGAATCATGTTTATAACAGGATTATATATGTTATAAATACATAGCAATACATCGATATACATAGTAATGATATCTTCCAGTGAACGATGTCAAATTCGTGATCTCCAAAGATTTAGCTTCGGTACCAGGGACCAGGCTAGATCACTGCTTTTGTGTAGCAGAGTTTTATTAAAGTATGAAAAGGGACAGAGAAAGGTTCTGACAGAGACATCAGAAGGGGGATGGAGAGTGCCCCCTCTCTAGACTAAGCAAGGGAGTTACATACTTTTTAATTGTTTACTACAATAAATCAAAAGAATGTCTCTAGGTTGTAAAGATCTTACTAGACCCATTCCCACAATTTACATTTTAAAATGACCGGATTAGTCAGAAGGTTCTCAAGAAGGAGAAACTGTTTACAAGCAGGATACATTGTTGTTATATAATCTTACTAAGGAATGCAGAAAAAAAAACGTTTGTCCTTTGCTCCTCCTTGAGGATTCCAGACCCTTATCTCTTCCTTAAGAGCCCCAGAAGCCTTTCTCCTCCTCGGGGACCCTGGACTTCTTACCAACCTGCCAAGAAATTGGCTCTCTTAGTAATATCTATTACTAAGAGCGGCGAGCAGTGGCAGCACGGTGCTGGAGCCGTGAGTGGCTCCGAGGAGATACTCCCCATCCAAGGTAAGGAGTAGCAGCTGAGCTGTGCTGGAGCAGCCGTGAAGAGATACCCCACGTCCAACATAAGAGAAACCCCAGTAAGATGGTAGGCACTGAAAGAGGGCATCAGAGGGCAGACAGACTGAAACTACAATCACAGAAAACTAACCAATCTAATCACATGGACCACAGCCTTGTCTAACTCAATGACACTAAGCCTTGCCATGTAGGGCCACCCAAGATGGACAGGTCATGGTGGAGAGTTCCGACAAAATGTGGTCCACTGGAGAAGAGAATGGCAAACCACTTCAGTATTCTTGCCTTGAGAACCCATGAACAGTATGAAAAGGAAAAAAGATAGGACACTGAAAGATGAACTCCCAAGGTGGGTAGGTGCCCAACATGCTACTGGAGATCAGTGGAGAAATAACTCCAGAAAGAATGAAGGGATGGAGCCAAAGCAAAAACAACACCCAATTGTGGATGTGAATGGTGATAGAAGCAAGGTCCAATTCTATAAAGAGCAATATTGCATAGGAACCTGGAATGTCAGGTCCATGAATAAGGCAAATTAGAAGTGGTCAAACAGGAGATGGCAAGAGTGAATGTCAACATTTTAAGAATCAGCAAACTAAAATGGACTGGAATGGATGAATTTAACTCAGGTGACCATTAATTATATCTACTACTATGGGCAAGAATCCCTTAGAAGAAATGGAGTAGCCATCAAGTCAACAAAAGAGTCTGAAATGAGTACTTGGATGCAATCTCAAAAATGACAGAATGATATCTGTTCATTTCCAAGCCAAATCATCCCATATCACAGTAATCCAAGTCATGCCCCAACCAGTAATGCTGAAGAAGCTGAAGTTGAACAGTTCTGTGAAGACCTACAAAACCTTTTAGAACTAATATCCAAAAAAGATGTCGTTTTCATTCTAGGGAATGCAAAAGTAGCAAGTCAAGAAACACCTGGAGTAACAGGCAAATTTGGCCTTGGAATCCAGAATGAAACAGGGCAAAGGCTAATAGAGTTTTGCCAAGAAAACACACGGGTCATAGCAAACACCCTCTTCCAACAACACAAGAGAAGACTCTACACATGGACATCACCAGATGGTCAACACCAAAATCAGATTGATTATATTCTTTGCAGCCAAAGATGGAGAAGCTCTATAGAGTCAGCAAAAACAAGACCAGGAGCTGACAGTGGCTCAGATCATGAACTCCTTATTGCCAAATTCAGACTTAAATTGAAGAAAGTAGGGAAAACCACTAGACCATTCAGGTATGACCTAAATCAAATCCTAAATCAAATCAATTACACAGTGGAAGTGAGAAATTGATTTAAGGGACTAGATCTGATAGAGTGCCTGATGAACTATGGACAGAGGTTCGTGACATTGTACAGGAGACAGGGATCAAGACCATCCCCAAGAAAAAGAAATGCAAAAAAGTAAAATGTCTGTTTGAGGAGGCCTTACAAACAGTTGTGAAAAATAGAGAAGCCATAAGCAAAGGAGAAAAGGAAAGATATAAGCATCTGAATGCAGAGTCCCAAAGAATAGCAAGGAGAGATAAGAAAGCCTTCCTAAGGGATCAGTGCAAATAAATAAAGGAAAATAATAGAATTGGGAAAGGAGTACGTCAAGGCTGTATGTTGTCACGCTGCTTATTTAACTTATATGCAGAGTACATCATGAGAAATGCTGGGCTGGAGGAAGCACAAGCTGAAATAAAAATTTCTGGGAATAATATCAATAACCTCACATATACAGAAGACACCACCCTTATGGCAGAAAGTGAAGAAGACCTAAAAAGCCTCTTGATGAAAGTGAAAGAGGAGAATGAAAAGGTTGGCTTAAAAATCAACATTCAGAAAACTAAGATCATGACATCTGGTCCCATATCTTCATGGCAAATAGATTGGGAAACAGTGGAAACAGTGGCTGACTTTTTTCTTTTTCTTTTTTTTTTTTTTTTTTGCGTTCCCAAATCACTGCAGATGGTGATTGCAGCATGAAATTAAAAGACGTTTACTCCTTGGAAGGAAAGTTATGACCAACCTAGACAGCATATTAAAAAGCAGAGACATTACTTTGCCAACAAAGGTCCATCTAGTCAAGACTATGGCTATTCCAGTAGTCATGTATGGATGTGAGAGTTGGACTTTAAAGAAAGCTGAGTGCCGAAGAATTGATGCTTTTGAGCTGTGGTGTTGGAAGACTGTTTGTTGAGAGTCCGTTGGACTGCAAGGAGATCCAACCAGTCCTTTCTAAAGGAGATCAGTCCTGTGTGTTCATTGGAAGGACTTATGTTGAGGCTGAAATTCCAATACTTTGGCCACCTGATGCAAAGAGCTGACTCATTTGAAAAGACCTTGATGCTGGGAAAGATTGAGGGCAGGAGGAGAAGGGGATGACAGAGGATGAGATGGTTGGATGGCATCACTGACTCAATGGACATGGTTTTGGGTTGACTCCGGGAGTTGGTGATGGACAGGGAGGCTTGGCTTGCTGTGGTTGATGGGGTCACAAAGAGTTGGACACGATTGTGTGACTGAACTGAACTAATAGCCATACAGGGGACATGATCAGGAAGAGGAAGAACATCATAGGATGCATTTTACTTATCTGAGGGAGATTTGATGGGGCTCTGCCTGAACAAGAGTCTGTGGTCTTCAAGAGGTTCACAGGAATAGTTGTCCTCTGGTTTTGGAGTCTCAGTCACCATGTCCCCCTCCTGTAGGTCATAGGATTTTATTCTAAAAGTATGGACCCAGGCAGACAGACTGTTAACTTTTGCAGCAATTGAGGTTACTAGGACAACCTGATATGGCCCTATCCATTTTGGAGAGCTGGCTTGCACTACCTATTTCTTGCCAGGTCTTTACCAATACTTGATCCCTCAGCTCTACTTGAGGATTTTTCAAGTCTTCCTGTGGTCTAGGGAGGATCTATTCTCCATATTGTTGGAGTTCTTGTTGAAACTTTCCCAGGTCAATTACATGTTTTCGGAGTGTATTGCTGTCCTCATCAAAAAACAAATCAAAGTTAAGAATGGACGTGCAAACATCATAAGTCCGTTCATCATTTCATTAATAATAGTGGCCACTTGAGGGCTGCCCATACCCTCATGAGGCTTATGGGTAGCATATGGATCCATTTATTATGTGTTTCTTGACATAGTTTGGTGAGAGTCCTTTTAAGAGTCTGGTTGGCTCTCTCCACCTTTCCCAAGACTTGAGGCCACCAGGATGAATGGAAGTGGTATTTGATTCCTAAGCATGCGGGCCAGTTCTGGGATATTGTGGCTATAAATGAGGGCCCATTGTCACTCTGAAGTGATTGAGGCAGCCCAAACCTAGGCACTGTCTCCTTCAGCAGAGCTTTACAGGCTTCTGTAGCTCTCTCTGTCCTAGTAAGGAATGTTTCAGTCCATCTTGTGAATGTGTCAATAGGTAAGTCACTTCAGTCGTGTCCAACTCTGTGCGACCCCATAGATGGCAGCCCACCAGCCTCCCCCATCCCTGGGATTCTCCAGGCAGGAACACTGGAGTGGGTTGCCATTTCCTTCTCCAATGCATGAAAGTGAAAAGTGAAAGTGAAGTCACTCAGTCGTGTCCCACTCTTTGCAACCCCATGGACTGCAGCCTACCAGGCTCCTCCGTCCATGGGATTTTCCAGGCAAGAGTACTGGAGTGGGGTGCCATTGCCTTCTCCAGAATGTGTCAATAAGGACTAGCAAATAAGAGAACCTTGGGTCTTTGGCATGGCTGTAAAATCCACCTGCCAGTCCTCTCCTGGGTATGATCTCCAATGTTGGAGAGGTTTAATTAGAGGAGGTGGCAAGGGTTTGGTTTTTGGATTATTTCTTAGGTATCACAATTTTGTGTGACCTGTTGAACAACCTTAGCCAACTGGGAATGGTAGAGAATAAGCTTGAGCAAGGTTTAGAGATTATCTTTTCCAAAATGGGTACTTTTATGTAAGGTGTTAGTAATTTTCCAAACCTGAGAGCCAGGGAGTATTATTTGGGCCTGATCAGTCTGAAACCACCCATATGACCCAATCTCCCAGCCCTGCTTGGCATATCAGGAATGTTCCTCTGGGGTATAATTTGGAGTCAGAGTTTCCTTGGGGAAAAGCAGGCAGATAGCAGTGACCAGGGCAGCTTTCCTAGTGGCTTGTTTTGCCTCTTGATCAGCTTTCCTATTTCTCTGGGCCTCCTTTTTTTGCCCCTTTTGGTGAACCTTGAAGTGGAGGACAGCTAATTTAGCAGGAAGTTTGACTGCCTCCAGGAACCTGAGAATGAGCTCTTTGTGTTTAATAGGAGAGCTTCGAGCACTGAGCATCCCTCTTTCCTTCCAAATTGCTGCATGGGCATGCAGGATGAGGGAAGCATACTTACAGTCCATATACACATTAATCCTATTTCCTTCCCCTAATTCCAAAGCTCTTGTCAGGGCAAAAAGTTTAGCTTTCTGGGCTGAGGTGCCTAGGGGAAGAGACCCACTTTCCAAAGTTTCTTCTAGGTTCACTACATCATAACCCGCTTTCCTCTCTCCTTTTTCTACAAAACTACTGCCATTTGTATACCATTCTTCCTGTGGGTCAGAAAAAGTTGTCTGTGATAGGTCAGGGCAAGAAAAGTATAACTTGTTTATGATTTGCATGCATTGGTGATCCAGAGGGGGAATAGGGATACCTGGCATTAAGGTGGCTGGATTTAAAGCCTGACAGACCCTCAACTTTATTTCTGGAGTGTCAAGGAGGAGGACTTGGTATTGGGTGATCCTTCCCCCTGTCATCCATCTATCCTCTTTAGTGACCAAGACTGCTTGTGCCTGGTCAGGTGTATACATTTAAGCTGATCCTGTGTACACCCAGGGTCAGCTTAAATGCCTCTTTAACCATAAGAGCAGTGGCCGCTACTGCCCGGAGGCAAGTGGGCCACCGTCTGGCCATCTTGTCTAGTTGTTTTGAGAGATAAGCCATGGGTTGTAAAACCTGCCCCATCATTTGCCCTAACATCCCAAGAGTAGTTCCTATCCTTTCAGAGAAATACAGCCTGAAAGTCTTTTCCAGGTTTGGGAGGCTTAAAGCTGGGGCTGTAGTGATAGACTCTTTCAGGGCATTAAAGACAACCTTGCAGGTCTCATCCCAACCAAGTCTCTTCCTCTTTCCTCTTAACTTCTCATATAGCAGCTGGGCCAGATTTCCATAACCAGGGATCCAGATCCTGCAAAACCCATTTGTTCCTAAAAATCCCCTAAGCTGCTTTTTCATTTAGGGATATCGGGTATTTAAGATGAGGGATGTCCTCTGGTGGTTGAACATTCTTTTTCCCTCCATTCTTATAAATGCAAGGTATTTTACTTGGGTAAAGCTAATCTGGGCTTTTTTGGGGGATAGTCAATAACACTTTTCATAAAGGAAATTTAAAGTTTAATAGTATCCATTTGAGAGCTGGTAAAATCTGCAATAGCTATGAGCAAGTCATCCACATACGGTAATAGATTACTGTTTGTTAAGGTTAATTCCCTTAGTTCTCTTCCCAAGAAAGTCCCCAAAATATGAGGGCTGTACCTAAATCCTTGTGGTAGTTGAGTCCAGCAAAGTTGTATGGCCTCTCTTGTTCCCAGGTCCCGCCACTCAAAGGCAGATTTTGGGATTCAGGATGGAGAGGAATGCAAAAGAAAGCAACCTTAGGGTCCAAGACTGAGAAGCATTTAGCATTTCCTGGGACTTGGGATAGGAGGGTATAAGGGTTTGGGACTATGTGGTGGTTGGGAACCACAGCTTTGTTAACAGCTCTTAGATCCTGGACAAATCGATAAGATCCATCTGGTTTTTTAACAGGCAAGATTAGAGTATTTCAGGGAGACTCCTAGGTGATTAGAATTCCAATATCTCAGTATTTGTTAACTAATGGTCTAAGACCCTCAAGAGCTTCTGGTTTTAAGAGATATTGTCTTTTCCAGGGGTAGGAAGAATTTGGCCTAGAAGAATCTTCACTGGTGCAACATTTATGGATAGGCCAGGGCTGGAGACATCCCACACCTGGGGACTGACCTCATCTAAGAAAGGGACAGACTCCTCCTTTTCTACAGCTGACTGCAAATGTTCAGACACTAGGCAAAGGAATTTATTGGCTTCTAGTTCTCCCCAAGTCACTCTGGTCTGGAGGTGGCAAAGAAGGTCCCTCCCCAGTAGGGGAGCAGGGCATCCAGGGATGTATAAGAAGCGGTGGGTTCCTTGCCAATTGCCCACCTTACAATGAAGGGGCTTAGTAAAATTTCGGCTTTGGGGTTTTCCATCTACCCCCATCACCATCTTAGTCAGGGAGTCTAAAGGTCCTAGTAGGAAAGGAAGAAGAGAGAAGGCAGCCCCCATGTCCAAAAGAGAGTTCACATCCTTACCTTCTACTTGTAGAGTCACCCAAGGGTTGAGAAGAGTGATCTGGATATCACCATTCGCAGGGGTTTCTCGAGCTGCTGAGAATCATCAGTCCAGGTCGCCCAGGACTAACACAGAGGGAGCAGGTGTAGGGGTCTTCATAAGCCTTCCCTTAGGGCAATATGGAAACTCCCCTTCCCAATGCCCATCTTCTCTGCAGTAGGCACACTGGGTGCGTCTCAGCTGTGGTGGATTTCTAAGATCCTTTTTTCTTCCTTGCTCTCCCCATGAATCTCACATAGTGACAGGATGAATCAAGGCCAGGATTTTAGCCTGTTGTCAGGCCAAGGCTTGGGTCTGCCTCTCTATTTCCCTATCTTTTCAGACTTCCTTTTGTTCCCTTTGGGCTTCCTCCTCCCAGTCCCTATTCAAAAACACCCTATTTTCCTCCTCCACCAAATCGGAGATTGGAGTCTCTGGTCCTTTTCCCAGTTTTTGCATTTTCTCCTTACGTCCGGGGCTGCCTGTGTTATGAAGGAATGGGCCAACAGGACTCTTGCTTCCATATTTTTTAGATATTCCTGGGTGAAGTTTTTAAAGGCCTCTGTGAGTCTTCCCCAAAAAAGAGCTGGATTTTCATTCTCTCCCTGTGTATCCACTTCTATCTTATTATAATTAACGACCTTTTGGACACCCCGGGTCATTCCCTGTAGTAGGCAAGTAGTGAGGTGTCTTAAGGATTTCTTTCCCACACTTGTATTGGGATCCCATCTGGCTCTTTAGAGGGGATATCCTCTTCAGCAAGGGCCAGACTGACATCCACCCGTTGTCTTTCATCAGCCACTTTTCTAGCCTGATCTAGGATTCTAGCTTTTTCTTCATCATTACAACACTGGGTGAGGATGGCCAATATATCCAGGTGAGGGAGAAGTTAAGGCTAAGGTGCTCAAAGTCATCCCTACATTTTTGGGGATTCTCAGAACATGAACCCAATTGCTCCGTACATTGGACAAAGTCTTGCATAGAAAAAGGAACATGAATGTGCATAGTTTTACCCTCCCCATCCAGTACCTCTCTTAGGGGGCAGATTTTGTCTGAGGATGACCTTTCCTTCTGTAGAGGGCAAAGCTTACTTCCAGATCTTAATGCCATGGGGGAAGGGACAAATGGAGGCCGAGCCGAGGTGACTGTAAGCAACTTTCCTTCTGGTTCCGTGACTTCCAGGCTGGTCTGAACTTCCTTTCCCTGTGACCTCTCTGCCCAAGCTGAGGGGGATCAAAAGAAGGTCAAGGGGATCTCCTGCTTCAGAGCTTGCCAAAAGAACTTTGAAAGAGCATTTATCAAAGTCTTCAAGCTTATATTTTCTCTTTTTTCGGAATCCTGGTTAGAGGGCCACAAAGGCCTGGGCATTGAGAACCTGCTTCTATTTACCCTTTCATTTGCAGTATAGACTGAGCTGTAAAATAGTGTTGAATCCAAGTGACCCCGACTGGGGCCATTTTCCCCCTCTTCCCCAGGAGTAAGTAGGCCAGTATCGAGTACAGTATTTGATTTTTTTTTTTTTTCTTTTTTTAGCCCTTCCAGCTGGTATCCCTCCCAGTGGACCAAAAGATATCCCAGCAGGGTGTTTAAAGGGAAGCTAGGCTTATTTCCCATTTTAATGGTGATATAGTTTATATCTAGTTCCCAGGGGACCAGTACTGGGGTGGATGTCCCATATCTGACTCTAGAGAGATTGTGAGCTCTCTCCTGGTCCCAAAGTGTCTCATTGTATATGCGCTAAAGGTAGTGTTCAGTAGTAAATACAATCAACAGGGCTATAGGACTGGTCCTGAAAGGTTAATTAACTCCTAAACATATGTTTAGTGTGTTCATTTTCACCCAAGATCAGATGAGACTATACTGAACCCCATCAATCACTTCCACGTGGAAGCATTCAGCTAAATGGGTGAATTTATAGAAACAGGGCACCCAATAAAGGGCTTCTAATGATCTCCCCTAGAACAGAAAACACAATTGATGGGGAGGAGAGAGCATAGCCTCTCAGAAAATCTTACAAAGACCCAGAACTTCAGGCTGAGTATCGACAGTCAGAATAAACGGGTCTTCAAAGAGAGCAAAAGAGGCCAGGTTGAGATAGAAAGAGTGGGGAGAGAAAAGAGGTCTAAGAGTGGGGGAGAGAAAGAGAAAAAAAGGGGTGGCCTTACAGACATCTCCAGCCACTTGCAGATAACTAGGTATTACAGGACATTTCCCTGGGCCTCCAGAGAATGGAGGACTGGAACTCAGACCAACCAGAACTGAAATTCAAGTTCTCTGCCAAGAGGAGGTGCTCAGACTCCAATCTTCAGCTCAGATTGAGGCCCTTCAACCAGATTCCTGCATCCAGGACTGGGGGACAGGAAAAAATAGAATAGGATAGGATGGGTTGAAAAGAGGGGTGAGATAAAAGGGGTCAATAAAATCTCTTTTTCCTTACCTGGTCAGGGCACTCTGGTCAGTTGTCTGTGTCAGGAGGAGACCAGGGACAAATGGGTCCCAGTTGCGGCCACTGGGTCAGGTATGAGGCAGGCAAGATGGTCCTGGAGTACCCTGAGCAGTCCGGATATCAGCCGCAGTAAAAATGGGAGTCCCTTCATGGTTGCCAGTTGTTGTAGGAATGGAGGCCCCCTCCAGGGCCCCAAGAGTGGGCTCTTGTCTAACACTCAGAAAAGAATTGTTTGAGGAGACATGTGCTGACAAAACAAGAGACTATTGGAAGAAGGCACCTGGGCAAACAGCAGAAGGGTAAGGGTAACCAGGAGAACTGCTCTGCCACATGGCTCGCAGTCTTGGGTTTAGTTTCCAGGTTGTCATTGGCCAATCGTTCTGACTCGGAGTCCTTCCTGGTGGCACTTGCCTCACTCAGCCAAGATGAATGCTAGTGAGAGGGATTCTGGGAGGTGGACAGACATGTGGTGTCTTTGACCTTTCCCAAACTCTTGCAGTTGGTGGTGGCTTATTAGTTCCGTGTTCCTCCCAGGACTTCCTGTCATAAAACAACTCATGCAAATGGTTACTAGAGAGCCTGGACAGGGTGGGCAGTTTCAGTAAGCATGCTTCCCCTAACAGAGGCATATTACAGGTTTGATCTTTATTCTGACTCCTTGTGTTTTCTGGACTTTGTTTTTGATCTTTAGCTGTGTCCTAAACTGAGAATCTTCCTCTGGCTAGGGGAGTTAGAGGTGAGAAATAGATTTATTTTCTAACGTAGAAAGTCCAAATCCTCTAAATTTTACATACATATTCCCTAGTTGTTGTTGTTTTTAAGATTATCTGCTTTTTGTAGTAATTAAATACATGCAAGTAAGAGAAAACAGCTTACATTTTCAGTGTTCTTCACAAAGATACCTTTGTCCAAGTGTAAAGGTTTTAGATGCCACTCTTGATTTCTCTTTTAATCACTCTCTCTGAAGAAGACAGAAATTCTCCAGCAAGACACAATATGTAACCAAATGTAAACATGAAGAAACAACCTGATGAGAATTTTTTTTTTTACCAAAAATCCTTTTCTTTTCAAGTAGTTTCTTAATGGAAAAAGCAAACAAACAAAAAGTGAAGTAACAAAGTATTCATATTTTAAATATTTAAATCTTTTAAATCCAGCTTTATTTACATAACACTGAAAAGCTTACACATTTTCTCAGGTGTATCTTGTAGTAATAATTTAATTTAATTTATATGAATGGGTAAATCATGAAATATATGAATTTAGCTTTGAGTTTACAGCAAGAGAGGTTAATATAATTAATATTATATAATCTAAATATAGTTGTAGGACTTAATACACTCTGTAATTTTTTATGAGTGTGAATTTGCACAAGACAGTGAATTCTCTATGAGGAATTTTGATGCTACTTTTCTTTCTAGGTCTCAAAATTTTGAATGTCTGTCATGTTAATGGACTTTATTTACATGTTTTAAAATGAGATGAATATAAAAGTCCTCAGCTACACATTCAGCTAATAATAATTCCATTTAGCCCAGACCAAAGAGATTTCCAGTATTCTCTCCTTTAGTCAGGTTTCTAAAAGAAGGATAGAAATAGATGATGGAGGTTTTTTCTAATTTTCTATAACAGATACTGATAAAATGACTCCTGTCAAAAAGTTGCAAATAATACTAAAAACAGCAAAGACTCTGAAAATAGATCATTCTGATGACAAAGATTCCTAGTCCTTTTTTTCCCCCTTTTATAGTCAAGGCTATGGTTTTTCCTGTGGTCATGTATGGATGTGAGAGTTGGACTGTGAAGAAAGCTGAGAGCCGAAGAATTTATGCTTTTTGAACTGTGGTGTTGGAGAAGACTCTTGAGAGTCCCTTGGACTGCAAGGAGATCCAGCTGGTCCATTCTGAAGGAGATCAGCCCTGGGATTTCTTTGGAAGGAATGATGCTAAAGCTGAAACTCCAGTACTTTAGCCACCTTATGCAAAGAGTTGACTCATTGGAAAAGACTCTGATGCTGGGAGGGATTGGGGGCAAGAGGAAAAGGGGACGACAGAGGATGAGATGGCTGGATGGCATCACCGACTCGATGGACATGAGTTTGAGTGAACTCCGGGAGTTGGTGATGGACAGGGAGGCCTGACGTGCTGCGATTCATGGGATCGCAAAGAGTTGGACATGACTGAGCGACTGAACTGAACTGAACTGACAGTGAATTTTGAATAACTGCTTTTTAACACTATGAAGAAAATTCAGCTTATATATAACTTTTATGTAATGGTTTTGAATTCTGACCAAAATACATAATTTGTATCAAGGCTTAGCAAGGGTCATATTAGGATATTAGTGTACTTCATTTGATCAGCATCAGAATTAATCATTGATCAGCTGGGTTAACTTGATTTACATGTAAAACTGTGCAGAGTTCATTTTATTCTTTTTGACGTGAACACTAGAAATTGTAAAGGCATTAAAGCTATGCTCAAGTGATTTCAGATTAAAACAAAAGAGTCTGGGTACTCAAGCTTTAATCAAAAGCTCAGTCTTCACATATTTATATGCAGAATTTCAGCAGTATTTATCAAATAAAAAAGGCACCCTACCCTGATGCTCTGTGATGACCTAGAGGGGTGGGATGGGGGTGGGAGGGAAGCTGAAAAGGAAGGGAATTTCTGTATCAACATCTTTGTCTGTATCTTTGTCTGTGTCTACACTTATGGCTGATTCATGTTGTTGTACAGCAGAAATCAACAGATTATAAATCAATTACCCTCCAATTAAAAAAAAAATCAATGTCTTTACTAACAGCTATTTAACCTATATTTTTGAATGTTATATAGCATTTACTTCTTTTTGAGCTGAGAGCTGCCTTACAAACACAAATTTATCAGTTTAAACAAAGCCATCTCAAAAGACTACAGAAGCATTGGTCCACTCACCATGACAAAATACAACAATACACTGGTTTCCCACCAGATAGAGGAGAGTAATGGGTAACAGACATACAAGAAAACAATGGTCATGATCCTTGTCATCAAGGAGATTAAAAACTGGTTGAACTGCAGTGCAACACGTTTTACCAATAGGATAATTAAGGACTTGAAAATATTTGATTAACAATGAGCAATAATTTCCATCAGTGTATCAAGGGAGATTAAAAGCTTTTCTAATAGAAATACAAAACCAAAATTTTTCATTAAGTGATATGCTGTAAGTTCTTTTAACTGACATTAAAGACAATAGAGATTGATACTTCAAGCAGAAAAGCAAACTTGTGGTAGAAAGCTTAAAAAGGACAATCGTCTACCTATCTCAATTGTCAATACCTGTCACTTAGGTGACTAAAACCTAAGGGGTGTGGCTCTTTGGAAAGAATGTATTAGGGAAGTGGGGAGACAAGTATCCAGACTTTAAGGTGCAGCATTTCTAGCCTGTTCCAGGAACAACATATGCCAGCATGGTTGTTACAAAAGGATAGTGAGATAAGGTTAGAGAGGAGGTGCTGAAGGACTGGAACTCTGCAGAACCTCATAGTATTTGTAAGACTGAATGTGAAACAATTCCTAATTTAATCCCTTGGTCATTTTTTATTTAATATATAAAATATTTAAATAAATAAAATGAGGCAAAGTTTATATTAAAAGTACTACTCCAGGCTAACTTTGTTAATGAGGTAAATCTTTAGCCACTGGTGAATTCTTGGAAGAGAGTCCAGAGGAGGTAGCTTCCAGCACTCCAGAGAGGGAAAGAGTGCATTAGGGGAGTGAGCAAGTTGGTAAGAAACACATCCCTAAAAGAAGATTCAGAAAATGGACATAACCAGCTGAAGTGGGGGAAAAACCATAAAAAATCCAACATTGCTTGCTGATGATTTTTTTCCTCAAAAATTAGTCCTTGCATTCATCTGTAGATTTTTCTACAGTCTCTACTAAAAATGATCTCAACAGCTATATTTGCTGAGCTAGCCATATGCTACCAACTGATGATCTAGACTCTAGGAAATTTTTGTATGTGTATGTGACTATTTTCAATTTTAAAAGTGTTTTTTTCACACATTTACCATGAAGTGAGATTCATAATGTTCAAAATGCCTTATAGGCAATAAGTCTGCATCTGCTAACATGTCCCAGTATTTCCTTTACTTATCAAAACTCTGTTAACCTTAACACAATGATATGAAAATGAAAATAATTCTCTTGTAAACATCCTTCAACTTATAAGCTATAAAGAGTATGACTTAAAATGATTTACAGTAAATATTTACTGAGATTATATAAAAGTGCCCACCACATCTTAGATCATCTTTTAGAAAGCAAATATGATTATTATTGTTAATGTTTATTCGTGTGGGTGAAGCTTACCCAAGGTGACCTTAGTCTTAAAAATTGGAGCTAAGATATGCCTATAAAAAGCTATAGAACTCTATGTTTGGATTATCTACTCAGTCCTTTATTCACTTATTGATCTGTTTCCAATCTTATATCTCTTGGTATAAGTAGGTTTATATTGTAAATTGTCTATAACATTGTAAATTATTTTTCTTCTAATATTCAAGTTGTTGGTTCTTTTTGGGTTTTTTAATTTATTTTGCAGATAGCCAGAAAACATCAACCATGCCAAACCTTAATATTTTGACCCTGCAGATAGTTATAGTTCTATTAACATTGTAAAATGCTTAATTCCCTTACACTATTTCCATATTTATGGTAGTTATGTATCAATATGAGTATCAGAGTTTTTGGTGCTTCAATTTCTTTGCTTTATGTATTATGAGACAATTTTTTACTCCTGTGAAATAATTAAATGTATATTATTTGACCAGGAGAAATGATAAGGTTGAAATAATGTTTTATTCTGCATTGACTTTCTATATATTACCATTAATTATAGTTTTCTGTGAAAAGGAATAACATTTTTGTACTTTTCCATTGTTATATACAATTTGGTAGCATTTTACTTTGACCTTTTTAAAAAATAAAACCTAAATGTTATATTAAAGTGCTTTTAAAAACAAAGTGTCAGATATTTAGCCATTATGAGGAATGAAAAGGCTTTAAAAAGTTTCAATTATTTATATGTATGTATATTACATTTTCAAATATATTTGGTTTATAAAAATATAATAAATTAAATTTTGTTTTCATGTGAAACTCAATTACTCTAACTTTTAGAAATGAAAGGTTAAATATAAATTAAAGAGTTAGAAAATTCACTATGTTATATTTCAATGAATGTGGTATACCACAGCACGCATTTCTGAGCTCTCAGGGCTGTGGGTTTGTAATGGTTCATGGCACTGCCAGTAATGAGTCTGCAGGGAGCTTTGCTATAAATGCCCTGATTCTTTCATTTGCTCTCTTCCTGGTGCATGATGGGATGCCTAACTGTGTGAAATCAAGCCATGGATTATCCATTTACTGCCACTTTATCCCAGGGGACATGAACTTGAAAATAAATAGGCCTTGCTCTTGTAATAAATTTGCAGCAAAATGTGTTTGTATCTCCAGTGAAAAAATGACAAGTCAAATTTATTTAGAATTTGAAAATGTCACTTTTTGCTAAAACATTGTAACTCTTTAATGACTGGGATTGTGCAAATACTAAAAATACACATAGTATATTTTTGATGCAGTGTGTTCTATAATAATTTGCATTTATATTTACCTTAGTGTATACTCATCTTTATAAATAAGGCTCAGTCTTCTTGGAAAGATTTTATATTAATCAGTGATTGTTGATGTGTAATGAGTTGATTCAATTATAAGAAAGCTTAACTCCACAGGAGCTTATCTATATAGGTAATATCAGGAAACTTCTTCCTGTGTAATTTTATTATCTGACTAAATTGTCACTGCTTTGAAAGTTTAATGTGATGTCTATTTTCTAATGGTGAATAGTGTTGCTATAATTTATATATAACTGAACATGACTATATTAATATGCAGTCTTTTAATTGGCTACCTGATGTGAAGAGCCGACTCATTGGAAAAGAGTCTGATGTTGGGAAAGGTTGAGGAAAGAAGAAAAAGGAAAGGCAGAGAGTGAGATAGTTGGAAGGCATCACTGACTGATTCAATGGACATGAGTTTGAGCAAACTCCGGGAGATAGTGAATGACGGGGAAGTCTGGCATGCTGCAGTTGATGGGGTCACAAAAGAGTCGGACACGACTTAGTGATTGAAAAATAGCAATTGAATTAGTAAACTAGAACAGTCAGAAATACTAATAAATTTATATTTAAGTACCATATTAAAATGTTACACATGCTGTGTTTTTTATAGTTTAGTCATAAAGAACTTGAAAGACTAATTTTGTTCAGAAAGAACAAATTGAAGCAGAATAATCACTTTTCAGAAACTTTCATTAAAAACATGATGTATACCTGATGCTGAATTTACTCTCCCTCATTCAGGTGACCCTGTCACCCAATATTATGGCTTTAAGCAACAGTGTATAGTTTAGCTTTTCAAATAAGATCCTCTACAGATGTGATTGGACTTATTCAAAAACTAATTCTAAAACATGGTGTTTATATACCAACTTCCCATGGTATTTTCTTAGGAAATTATATCTCAAAATGCTTGGGTACAAATGAAATTTTGTTAAAACAAGAAGCACAATCTTTGGATTGCAGAGTAAACTGTGTGTGAAAGTTCTCTGTCAATTCTTTAAAAAGTCTCATAGATTCTGGGAGTCTGTGAAAACCTTTCGTGTCACAAAATTTCCAATTATTTAAAAATTATGCTGTGATATCTACCTCTTATAGATAAACTTCCAGGAATGTGAAGAAATAAGTACCTACTTTTAAAGTTTTAAAATGTTATTTGAAAAAAAAATACATTAACCTTATCTAATTTTCCCTGTGTTAGAGTATTAGAAATATTAATACACTTTGAGATGATAAGAGGTATTTATTTCATCTCAGGTTAATTATCAGTCATTAGTTTCCATGTGCTGGGGAACCTGACAAGTGTTGCCTTGCAAATGAGGGAAATGCTCTAAAGCTAAACAGCATAGCTCATTAATACCTGCTGTGTCCTCTAAGAGAAACTGCCATAGACCTTACAAAGAGAGGGCAGAACAGGTCCATAATACCATCCTTCCCTGTACCCCACCTCCATTTCCTCCCTGCCTATTTAATCAGAGTATAGAAACTCTAAGAGAAATTTCAGATGCATGGGCTTTTCAGGCAAGAAATATTACAGATGGTTGTCATTTCCTTCTACAGGGGATATTCCTGATCCAGGGATAGAATCTGTGTCTCCTATGTCTCCTGCATTATAGGCAGGTTCTTTATCCACTAAGCCATTGTGGCTCATTAAAACTTCAGATAATAGAGTCTTTAGATGGAGATATGCATGTTTATTTTTTGGTGCTCCTTACAGAAGGAGTTGGTGAGAGATTGCTTACAATGCTTCCTTGCAGAAAAGGTGATGCCTATAGTCAGAAAAACCAGTATCACGTGATCTGGTGGGAAAATACTTATCGACGGCCCTTGAACTTCATTTGCACTAGGCATGGAAAGAGAACTTGAGTGAGTTAGTCTGGAGAGAGGGTGAGAGGGTCAGCAGAATTTTATATCACATATTCTAATTGTTAATTCAAATCACAATAAAATCCTAGTGTTTCATTCCCTTAACTGTCATCCTAACATCCTTAAACATCCTCATTGATTTTCTCCCTTTGTTCTTCTGAGCAGTTACTAACCTTCCTTCTTTTCAAAAACCCACTTTAAGATATCTTTATTTTCCTTTTGAAGAATTTTTGACTTGAAAATACAAGACCTTCCCGGTTATATGCATATCAATTCTATTGTTTTAGAAAGAGAAATGAAGTTAGGTGTGGAGTGGATGTTTACAAGTTAGGCTGCAAAATCAATGCATGAAAAACTTGGTTTTGACAGAACGTGTATTCTGGTTACTGATCAGTGTCTTCAATCTGTACGAAGATCTTTATTAAGAGAGTGAGCCTTTTTCAAACTGTTGAATCTGTGTTAATGTGTGGGACTAAGAGTACTGAGAGTCTGCAATTTAACTGTAAAACTAATTTAAAAGACACCTAATCTCATACTCAATACCCATCATCAATCTATGGACTTCCAGTTGATCTGAGGCCAAACAGTATATAAAAGAATAAAAAAAAAAAATCACAAGTTCTGTACATTTAATAACTGACCATTAACTCTGAAATCTCCCTCTCTTAAAATTTAGATTAATAAAATCAGTCAAGACTCTTATATGTAATCTATCTCAGATAAAATCTCAGGTAAAAAAGTACTATTAACATATGCTTTTAATATATGTGAATAGTGCTTTTTAATATGTATATATCAGTAAACTAATTGTCACATTTTTATAAAATTATATATAAGTGCAGATTTCTGGAAAGCAGTTCAGTAAATACTGATAAACTCAAAAACTGTATTCAATATTTCATTTTCTTATGCTAGTAGACATTAGTCTAATATTAGTCACTACTAATAGTGCCTTGAAAGCAGAGTAATTTTCAGGCTCTTGTGTCTTGAGGAAGAGTTTGTCACAAGTTGCTTGTGTACTCTGTGAAGGACCCCTAGGTGGCACTGTGGTAAAGAATCCGCCTGCCAATGCAGGAGATGCAAGAGACATGGGTTTGATCCCTGACAGGCATTGGGAAGATACCCCGGAGTAGGAAATCGCAACCCACTCAGTATTCTTGCCTGGAAAATTTCCATGGACAGAGGAATCTGTTGGGTTACAGTTCATGGGGTTGCAAAGAGTCAGACATGACTGAGCGACTGAGCAGACACATGGTCCATGAAATTAATGAAGCCTTGTGGTCATAGAGTTTGTTATCAAAAACATTGACCATTTAAGATGACTGAATAGTAACAGAAACTTGCCAAGCATTTTACTATCAGTCATATGAATTCCCTAATCTAAGCAAGATTTGAGGCAATATTACATATTCATATAATATACTGGGTATTTTATCACCAAACACATCTTGGATATCTTATTTCATTTTTCCCTCTTTCTATACCAAGAAATCAGAATGTTTACAAAGGAAATTGCAATACAAATTTTTCTAAAAAATTTTTGAATGAACTCATCCTAACTTACTAGGATATTGTATTTAAATATTCCTCAAAAAGAGTTAGAAATAAAACATTTAAGGTCATTTGGAATATGTCACATATTTTTATGAAAAAGTTCCCAAGATGTATTCTGTGTTCTGCAATATTCTAGGTGTCACACACACACAAACACACCCCTGTTTTGTGGCTAAAGTAGTCAAGAGTAAAATATACCATTGTTTGGAGCTTTATAACCGCTCAATTCCTCTTACGAGGTTGTATATGAATTACATTCCTATAGACATTTGCATTTTAGCACATCTCTATCTCAGATGGTAAAAAATATGCCTGAAATGCAGGAGACCTGGATTCTATCCCTGGGACGGGAAGATTCCCTGAAGAAAGGAATGGCTACCCATCCTAATATTCTGTCCTGGAGAATTCCATGGACAGGGGAGCCTGGTGGGCTACAGTCCATGGAGTCACGAAGAGTCAGACATGACTGAACGACTTTCAGTCACTGATCAGTCAACCAACTTTATATTTGCTAAAACTCTAAGAAATTTCTCCCTAAAGAAATCAGCTTAATGTTGATTAACTTGAAATTGAATTAAAAAAAATTGAGAGCCTTTTACTTATGCATTAGCTACATTAAAAAGAGTGAAACTGAGAAACATCTTTGTTTAGATTTTTGTGTACCATTGAATGATCCACAATAGCAGGTTTGCTCATGGATGTTGCTTCTGGAAATATTTATTCTTGTAAAATTGTTGAAGAGAGACAAAATTCAGTTGTATGTTTTTTAGTTGAATTATTTGAAAATACTATCTTGAATATGGTTCCTGCAGAAGTTCTATTTGTGGATAATAACATTCATTTGTAATTTAGTTTTATGGTACTTTCTAAAGTGCCTGCTGTAGTATGACAACACCACCTGGGCCACACTTATAAAGTCTGTCATATTTCAAGGTTTATAACTTTTGTATAGGTTTGTAACTCAATGGCAAAAATTTCATAATGGCAAAATCTTGATTTACAATGCCCCTGCCTGGGGACAAATCATGTTCATACATTTTTGTGTAAGAGAGATATATACTTTGAGACTTTAGATGAGTTATCACTTTAAAGGAAAATAGGCCATTCTTTCCTCTGTACATCCATATAAGGCATCATATGAGAAACAGAACCCAAAGATATATGTTGAAAAACATAGTTAAGTATGAGTCAGAGTAGGCAAAAATACATTAGATTCCCTAAAATAATATTTGACATTATTTTCTTATTTCAAATAATAATTTGAGATTATTTCTAGTTTTTAGGCTAGGTTTTGGTTCTTTCTAAAAAAGAGTTACATATATAGAAATTTTCTTAGTGTAAATAAGCATTAAAAACCTCTGAAAATAGTTTAAATATTTTTACATGCTTTAAAGCATTTATTTCAATTCAATGAAATAATATTGAAAAAGAAAATTGGTAATAAAATCTGAAGTCAGATGGAAACTATTTGGCTGCCTTCAAATGTGTATACATTGTTTTCCTGAATGAAATTTACCATGATGATATGGGCCTTGAAAATAAAGTACAGGGTTCATGTTCTGATAGCATGTAAAGTCTTTGCTCTCATTAAATGAAACAAATGTACATTTTTATCCAAACAAGTTAACTTAAAGAAATGATCTTTTACTTATCAATTATATTCCTTAATACCACCCCTTTTCTATTATTTTATGTTTATTCAATTTTTAATTTTGTATCATAGTTCTCTTTGAATTCCTAATTGAGTTATGGTATAACCTATTAAATCAGGTAAATCTTCTCATCTACTGACTAGGAATAGTGTAACAGGTAAATATATTTTCTCTAAGTTAAATGACACAGAAGTAGCATTTCCTAGATGAATTCTATTTCTAGAAATCCTACTTTATGAACACTGAGTAAAATGTCATTTGATCTTATATCTTGCATTTTTCTATTACATGACTTCAGATTCTCTCATATTTGATTATTGATTATATAGAGGAGCAGTAGGAAAAAAACTGTAAGGAAACTAATATTTTCTATCTGTAAAGAAGAACTTGACCACATTTTTGTACAATTGATCTTATTTTTTCACAGTAGTTGTTTTGTAAAGTTGCAGTCAATACTGACTTGGTGAATTCAGAACCATTGTTCTTAGAGGAAACACAGAGGTAGTTTCCTGAGAGACTCTCATCATGACATTTTCATCAACCAGTCAAACATAAGCTTGTGTTTTATATGCTTTGGTTATAGACACCTAATATATATATATCTAAGAAATCATTAATGATATGCAGTACTTATTTGTAAGAAAGCATTAACTGAAAAAAGTTTAATAGCTTCATGAACCTAGATAACATGGTTACAAACATATTTGGCTTTTAAACTCACCCAGTGCTGTGTGCAATGCTTATTTTATCAGTTATCTCATAAATCCACAAATTTAGCACTTGTCCGTCTTTTGCATAGCTTCATCATAAACTATACATTTTATTTTAACACTTTGTAAAGCATCACCCTATAAAAATCAGTAAATTTTCTCCTCTCCGGAAGTACTACATTGTTGATTGACTAACACTGAACTCAGATAGCACAGTTCATGCCTGAATGTGTCTTATCACTTGTATTTTCTCCAGAGGGCACATCACAGCCTTCTTGTGCTTAGAAACAATAGACAGCACTTTTAACGTTACCCTTGGGTGCCATTTTAAATAGCAAATTCTCTGACAAATAGCACTAAAATGCAAAAATGTGGGACTAAATATATGGGGGAAAAGCACTTAATTTCAGGAGGAGACTTGAAACAAGATGGCAGAGCATAGCCTTGTTTGACCTCAGCTCTGGATGTTCCTTAGGTGACTCTAATTTTTTGTCCCTTTGTGCATATCTGTGAAAGTCCATGAATGCTGATTTTGAGGTTACAAATAAATTTTAGCCAGAAGGAAAATCCACAATTTTGTGATCTGTAGTTAATAAGAATCAACAATCTTGAAGCTATTTTTTGAAAAAGATAGAGCCACCAGAAATCAGGGACCAACATTTCTTTCCAGAAAACCTTGGACTTGCCTCTGGTTAACAGTTTCTGGGACTGAGATTTCCTTAAAATGGCTTTGAGTGTGCCTACACAATAGAGGAAGGAAATGTAGAAGCAGGAATGTACAAGGATCAGATGAGATAGTACTTACCTTTGTTTTATGTAAAGAGTAACAAACCAAGACAGATACAGAAAAGAGAGCAAGGCAACTTATTTTTAAGTCTAGATGTTCTTAACAGAGATGGATGCATATAGAAATTTAAACAAATGATTTTTAACTCACACTGTGAAACAAAATTAAGTAAACAGAATTAGGTGATTAAGGACTTACTGTCCATGATGGATGCTGTATGCTACAGCTTTTATTTTATCATATCTATGTCTAACCATAAGCCTTTCAATTTATAGCAGCAAGTGTTTTAATTGGGATTGAGAGTGGGGCAGTCTAGGTATCATAAAGTGCCAATAAGACAATAGTTTTTGTTGTAAATTTAAAAGGAGAGCAGGCCAATACTTAAATAAGATGCATAATCACAATGTATCTTTTAGTAGCTATAAAACCATTGAGTGTAAGTTCTCTTTAAAAATTGTAACTTGATATTTTGTTTTAGTCACAACCAGAAGATAATTGGTCACTTTATATATATTGATTAAAAAATCATAGTAAAGAGGGTTTTAAAGACTGCAATGTTAAAATAATTTTTAAAAGCCAAAAAAGTCATATGAATATAACCTATTTTATAGCAAATGGATTATTATGAAATTTATATCACACAAATTCCATGCCGACAAAGGCCCACCTAGTCAAAGCTATAGTTTTTCCAGTAGTCATGTATGGATGTGAGAATTGGACTGCAAAGAGAGCTGAACCTCGAACAACTGATGCTTCTGAGCTATGGTGTTGGATAAGACTCTTGAAAGTCCCTAGGACTGCAAGTAAGTCAAAACAGTCCATCCTAAAGGAAATCAGTCCTGAATACTCATTGGAAGGGCTGATGCTGAAGCTGAAACTCCAATACTTTGGCCACCTGGATGAGAAGAACTGACTTATTGGAAAAGACCCTGATGCTGGAAAAGACTGAAGGTAGGAGGAGAAGGGGACGACAGAGGATGAGATGGTTGGATGGCATTACCAACTCAATGGACATGAATTTGAGCAAGCTCAGAGAGTTGGTAAAGAACAAGAAAGCCTGGGGTGTTTCAACCCATGGGGTCGCAAAGATTTGGACACAACTGAGTGACTGAACTGAAATGAAACTCCATGGGAAAATGATTCCTATAAATAGTAGAGAAGAATCTTTTAGTGTATGCATGAAAAGTTGTTAAAGCCTGAAAGAAGTGAAAGTTGAAGGAAGAAGTTGGGTCCGACTCTTTGTGACCCCATGGACCATACAGTCATGGGATTCTTTAGGCCAGAATACTGGAGTGGGTAGCGGTTCCCTTCTCCAGGGGATCTTCCCAACCCAAGGACTGAACTCAGGTCTCCTGTATTACAGGCAGATTCTTTACCAGTTGAGCCACAAGGGATCTTCTCAACCTAGGAATAGAACTGGGGTCTCCTGAATTGCAGGCAGATTCTTTACCAACTGAGGTATCAGGGAAACCCTGTGGAAGTGTATGTATGAAAAGTTGCTAGTTTAAAGCCTATACTCCCATTATTTCTGGCCACTTCTGTTCTTCTCCTGCCTCACATTTGGAATGCTGTAACTGCCACTCCTTATCTGGCTAATTCTTTAGGTATATTCAGGTGAAAGTTAGAGATAATATCCTGGAATTTTAATTTAACAAAACAAAACTAAATTGAAATCCATATTGCCATCTATAGTTTTTCCTTAAAAGAGTAAATTATTTTTCTAATCATTACCTATGAAAATTTACATGCTGTGGATTTTATGAACCACTGAAAGCATTCTACTCATTAAGTTTTATTTCACTTTTACTGTAAAGACAGCCCAACTTCATAACCATATATAATTGACCTCTATTTGGTAATTCCCCCAGCTGGCACAGTCGTTAAGAATCTACCTGCCAATGCAGGAGATACAAGAGATGTGGGTTTGACCCCTGGGTCAGGAAGATCCCCTGGAGGAGGAACTGGAAACCCACTCCAATATTCTTGCCTGAAAGATTCCATGCGTGGCGGAGCCTGGCAGGCTACAGTCCATGGGGTTGCAAAGAGTCAGACATGCACAGATGCTAGACTTTGCCTTTGATTCCAGAACATGTCATTTTGTTTTTTATTTATTTGAATACACATTTTCTCGCCTCTCTGAAACATGTACTGTGAAGCGTGAATTGCATTTATTTATTTTTTTAATGTCTAGAATGATACTGAATACATAATGTTAAAAGTTATAATGGCAGGAAATCCCCCCAAAATTAAGAACCTGCCTTCTAATTTTTAATAAAGTATAAATTAAGGTCTAGGAGATGATAAGATGATTTTTAAATAGAATATTCTTTCTGTTTTTTTTTTCCCCCTTTATTTCTCTAGTAGCAATGTTTATTTTGTCCATTGTTTCCTGGCACTTCTAAATGCAGGGCATAATGCAAACAGCTGGGTTGTTTTTACTTGATTGTTCAGTGACTATAAGGACTCAACCAAGTGGAGAGTCGGATAATTATGCAATCAATCTGGGTAAAAAAAGGGAGTGTAGAGAGTGACCACACAATTGTTCTTTCTTCAAGTCATGCAAACTAACTTTGAAACAAATCTGAAATTTGCTAATTATTGTTGATTCTTGTTTTTAATTTAAGATGTATGACATAGCAGCCAGAGTTCATTTTTAACCCTAGAGCTAAAAAAAGTTTCATTGTTATATATTTTAAACAGAATTTTGCAGGCTTAGAATAAAATTATGATTGATGCAGTGTTGGCAAGTTTTCACATCTAATTCTGCCAGGATTTAACTCCATTATAATAATTCTCATTAGAATAGTTATGAAAATTGAAATATATTCTCAACAGTTCACAAGGTGCAATCCCTGTCAAAATATTATTTTTAAACATTGTTGTGAATACTTAATTTAACTTTAACCAGTAATTTTCATGAAATATGCATTTATAAATAGCAGACCTGTTTCTGTTACCTTCAACACAGCAATTCATAATGTAATTGGGTGAAGGTAAAATAATAGTATCTAACCTCATTTTCTTGGTAATGTCCCATAGCCCTTTGTGTATTCTGTTTTATATTCAGAACATGAAGTAAAATGATAAGTTTCTTCTTGTCATTAAAGAGAAAAGGTGACAGAGGAGGAGAAGTAGTTTTAAGGAGTTATGTTTACAGAACTGAGAATGTCTACACAATGAGGACCATTTAAGTATAGTAGTTCACAGAGATCTTCAAGTCAGTATCTTTCAGGTATATAGGAAGTTGATTTCCAGATAAGCGTTTTCCCCACACTTCTCAACTGTGGTTGACACACAATCTTTCTGCAACCCAATGTCCATAGTGAAATCTCTATGTATGTCTTAAATTTCTTTTGCTACTGGACCTTACCTATTGAATTGGATTGGGCATGCTCTTCAGATTGCTTACAGTCAATCTTTATTTGTGAGTGAGTACTCACAAATATTCACTTTACTTTAGTGAGTAATATAAAAAAAAATTACCAACGGGTGGTGAAGGGATATATTACAACTGGGTGATTTATTAATGTTTGCAAAGAATTATTCAAGAAAAGACACCTGAAAAGTGAATATGAATTTGATGAAGTAATCAAGGCAGAAGGATGATGGCCACTTTCTCAAAAGAGTAAAATAAAAGATACCAACATCGTCAAGAGACAGGGGATCCATTTATTGCCTTGGAACCTGCACACTTCCATGTCTCCATACTTACTTACCTGAGAAAGAGTATCTGACTACTATGTACTTGGTGTTAGTCAAATACTCTTTCTCAATCAATAACCGTGGAGACATGAAGTGTGCAGGTTCCATGGCAATAACTGGCTCCATTGGCTCTTGATAGTGTTTGACTAACTCCAAGTACAAAATAGGGACTTCCCAGGTGGCACACTGGTTAAGAATCTGTCTGCCAATGCAGGGGAAGCAGGAGGTGGGAGTTAATCCCTGGGTTGGAAGATTCTGTGGAAGAGGGCATGGCAACCCACTCCAATATTCTGGCCTGGAGAATCCCATGGAAGAAGAGCCTGTCTGGCTACAATTCATGGTGTCACAGAGTCGGACATGACTGAGAGAATGAGCACTCATGCACACAAGTACAGAATAAGGGTAATCCTCATAGTCTCTGATAGAAAGAATGGATTGGGAAAGATATCTTCAGTGAATATTACATTAGTGTACATATTCAAGTATGTATCCACATAATAAGCTAACATAAGGCAAATTAAAAAAAATACACTATAGCACTAAGGGAAAACAAAGCAATTCTGAGCATCTGGAGAAGTTTATAAGAAAAAAAAAACTATTATATAAAATAAGAAAAAAGTATATAGTCTTGTGACTTAAATACATGCGAAGGGAAATAGTGTCTGAAAAGCAGGAGGAGGCTGTTAAAGGAAACCATAAGAAAAAGGGATGAAAAAAAAAGAGGGAAATATTAAAATCTATTAGGTAGAGTTAAGCATAGTTTTTAAAATAACTAAATAGAAATAGAAATAACCCTGTAGAATATTTAATCAGGAATTGTCATATAAATGTTAAAAGATTATCCAGCATTAAGAAAAGGGCAGGCAAGTAGAAATAATGGAAAAACATGCTAGATTATTCATAAATATAATTAAAATGAAATAATGAGCCATGCAAATGCATGGTTAACTAAATTCAAAATAAATATTAAAAGGAATAACAAAAACACTGTCCTATGGAATACTAATCAATGTTATTGAAATAAAAATTAAACACTAAAAAGTCTTTAATTGTTAAATAGTTAGAATTGGCTAACTTCAGGTGAACATTACAATTAAATAAATAAGTCAATATAACTGAAGTTGGAAAAAACTGAAACCAAGATAAATCAATAAAAATTACATAAAAGAAATGTAATGTCAAGGGAGTTTTTAAAAAGAGAATCTAATGATTAATCTACTAAGAAACCAGTTTGAAGACCTTTTTTATTTTTTCCTGAGAAGTTACAAATGATTAAATAAATTAAATAATAACCACAGAAAAAGGCAAATTTATCAGTGTTTCCTTTACAATTCCTTCAGTCCAGCTCAGTTCAGTCGCTCAGTCATGTCCAACTCTTTGTGACCCCATGAATTACAGCACAACGAGGCCTCCTTGTCCATCTCCAGCTCCTGGAGTTCACTCAAATTCACGTCCATTGAGTTGGTGATGCCATCGAGGCATCTCATCCTATGTCGTCCCCTTCTCCTCATGCCCTCAATCCCTCCCAGCATCAGAGTCTTTTCCAATGAGTCAGCTCTTCACATGAGGTGGCCAAAGTACTGGAGTTTCAGCTTTAGCATCATTCCTTCCAAAGAACACCCAGGACTGATCTCCTTTAGAAAGGACTGGTTGGATCTCCTTGCAGTCCAAGGGACTCTCAAGAGTCTTCTCCAACACCACAGTTCAAAAGCATCAATTCTTCGGCGCTCAGCTTTCTTCACAGTGCAACTCTCGCATCCATACATGACCACTGAAAAACCATAGCCTTGACTAGATGGACCTTTGTTGGCAAAGTAATGTCTCTGCTTTTGAATATGCTGTCTAGGTTGGTCATAACTTCCCTTCCAAGGAGTAAGCGCCTTTTAATTTCACGGCTGCAATCACCATCTGCAGTGATTTTTCAGTTCAGTTCGGTCGCTCAGTCATATCCGACTCTTTGCAACCCCATGAATCACAGCACGCCAGGCCTCCCTGTCCATCACCAACTCCAGGAGTTCACTCAGACTCACGTCCATCGAGTCAGTGATGCCATCCAGCCATCTCATCCTCTGTCGTCCCCTTCTCCTCCTGCCCCCAATCCCTCCCAGCATCAGAGTCTTTTCCAATGAGTCAACTCTTCGCATGAGGTGGCCAAAGTACTGGAGTTTCAGCTTTAGCATCATTCCTTCCAAAGAAATCCCAGGGCTGATGTCCTTCAGAATGGACTGGTTGGATCTCCTTGCAGTGATTTTGAAGCCCCCAAAAATAAAGTCTGACACTGAATTACACTGTTTCCCCATCTATTTTCCATGAAGTGATGGGACCAGATGCCATGATCTTCGTTTTCTGAATGTTGAACTTTAAGCCAACATTTTCACTCTCCTCTTTCACTTTCATCAAGAGGCTCTTTAGTTCCTCTTCAATTTCTGCCATAAGGGTGGTGTCATCTGCATATCTGAGGTTATTGAGATTTCTCCCGGCAATCTTGATTCCAGCTTGTGCTTCTTCCAGCCCAGCATTTGTCATGATGACTCTGCATATAAGTTAAATAAGCAGGGTGACAATATACAGCCTTGACCTACTCCTTTTCCCATTTGGAACCAGTCTGTTACAAGTCCTTTGGGTTAGATAATTTTAAAATATTTTGTCTAAATCTTAAAAAAAAAAAAAAAAATCCCCTAAAAGATAAACTTGGAGAAGGAAATGGCAACCACTCCAGTATGCTTGCCTGGAAAATCCCATGGATGGAGGAGCATTTTAGGCTACAGTCCATGGGTTCACAGAGAGTGGGACACGATTGAGCCACTTACTATTCCAGATTATTGAAAAGAGAGGTAATAGTATGGAATTTATAAAGTAAGTAAAGCTTTGCTATCAAGACAAGGTATTAGAAGAAGCTGCCATCTAGAATTTTCATAACTAGAGAGGAAAAGTTAATGCCTGGCTTCAAAGCTTCAAGGGCTTGCCTTGTGGCTCAGCTGGTAAAGAATTCGCCCACAATGTGGGAGACCTGGGTTCGATCCTTGGGTTGGGAAGATCCCCCGGAGAAGGGAAAGGCTGCCCTCTCCAGTGTTCTGGCCTGGAGAGAGCTCAGTTCAGTTGCTCAGTCGTGTCAGACTATTTGTGACCCCTTGGACTGTAGCACACAAGGCCTTCCTGTCCATCACCAACTCCTGGAGCTTGCTCAAACTCATGTCCATCGAATCGGTGATGCCATCCAATCATCTCATCCTCTGTCGTCCCCTTCTCCTCCTGCCTTCAATCTTTCCCAGCATCAGGGTCTTTTCAAATGAGTCAGTTCTTTGAATAAGGTGGCCAAAGTGTTGGAGCTTCAGCTTTAGCATCATCCCTTCAATGAGCATTCATATTCAGGATTGATTTCCTTCAGGATTGACTAGTTTGATCTCCTTGCAGTCCAAGGGACCCTCAAGAGTCTTCTCCAACACCACAGTTCAAAAGCATCAATTCTTCAGCACTCAGCTTTCTTTATTGTCCAACTCTCACATCCATACATGACTATTAGAAAAACCATAGCTTTGACAACATGGACCTTTGTCAGTAAAGTAATGCCTCTGCTTTTTAATATGCTGTCTAGGTTGATTATAGCTTTTCTTCCAAGGAGCAAGCATCTTAATTTCATGGCTGCAGTCACTATCTGCAGTGATTTTGTAGCCCCCCAAAATAAAGTCACTCACTGTTTCCATTGTTTCTCTATCTGTCATGAAATGATGGGACCAGATGCTATGACCTTAGTTTTTCAATGCTGAGGTTTAAGCAAACTTTTTCACTCTCCTCTTTCACTTTCATCAAGAGGTTTTTTAGTTCTTCAATTTCTGCCATAAGGGTGGTGAAATCTGAATATCTGAGGTTATTGATATTTCTCCCAGCAATCTTGATTCTAGCTTGTCCTTCATCCAGCCCAGCATTTCACATGATGTACTTTGCATGTAAGTTAAATAAGCAGGGTGACAATAAACAGCCTTGATGTACTCCTTTCCCAGTTTGGAACCAGTCTTTTGTTCCATGTCCGGTTCTAACTGTTGCTTCTTGACCTGCAAACAGGTTTCTCAGGAGGCAGGTCAGGTGGTCTTGTATTCCCATCTCTTTAAAAATTTCCCACAGTTTATTGTGATCCACACAGTCAAAGGCTTTGGCATGGTCAATAAACCAGAAGTAGATGTTTTTCTGGGACTCTTTACCTTTTTCTATGGTCCCGTGGAGGTTGGAAATTTTGTCTCTGGTTCTTCTGCCTTTTCTAAATGCAGCTTGAATATCTGGAAATTCACCGTTCATGTCCTGTTGAAGCCTGGCTTGAGAATCTTTAATATTACTTTGCTAGCGTGTGAGATGAGTGCAACTGTGTAGTAGTTTGAGCATTCTTTGGCCTTGCTTGTCTTTGGGTTTGGAATGAAAACTGACCTTTTCCAGTCCTGTGGCTGCTGCTGAGTTTTCCAAATTTGCTGGCATATTGAGTACAGCACTTTCACAGCATCATCTCTTAGGATTTGAAATAGTTAGCTGGAATTCCATCACCTGCACTTTCTTTGTTGGTAGTGATGTTTCCTGAAGCCCACTCGACTTCTCATTACAGGATGTGTGGTTTTAGGTGAGTGATCACACCATCGTGGTTATCTAGGTCATGAAAATCTTTTTTGTACAGTTCTTCTGTATATTCTTGACACCTCTTCTTAATATCTTCTGTTTTTGTAGGTCCATACTATTTCTGTCCTTTATCGAGCCTGTCTTTGCATGAAATGTTCCCTTGGTATCTCTAATTTTCTTGAAGAGATCTCTTCTCTTTTCCATTCTATTGTTTTCCTCTATTGAGGGCTACCGCTCAAAAAAAAAAAAAGAAAGAAAGAAAAAAGATCCCTATCAAATATTACTGCTGATTGACAATGCACCTGGTCACCCAAAAGCTCTGACAGAGATGTACGAGATTAGTGTGACATTCATGTGTGCTAACACAACATCCATTCTGGTAGCCCATGGATCAAGGAGTATTCTCACCTTTCAAGTCTTATTATTTAAGAAATATACTTTATAAGGCTATGCTGTCTTAGATAGTGAGTCTTCTGATGGATCTGGGCAAAGTCAATTGAAACCTTCTGGAAAGGATTCATCATTCTATATGAACATTTGTGGTTTATGAAAGTGAAAGTGTTAGTTGCTCAGTCATGTCTGACTCTTTGCAACCCCATGGACTGTAGCCCACCAGGCTTATTTGTCCAATGGAATTCTCCATGCAAGAATTCTTCAGTGGCTTACCATTTTCTTCTCCAGGGGATCTTCTCAACCCAGGATAAAGCCATAGGTTCCTGCGTTGTAGGTAGATTCTCTACAATCTGAGCCATGTGGTGTATGGGCAGAGGTCAAAATATCAGCATTAATTGGAGTTTAGAGGAAGCTGATTCCCTCCCTCATAAATGGCATTGATAGTTTTAAGACTTTAGTGGAGAAGTAACTGCAGATGTGCTGGAAATAGAGAACTAGAATTAGAATCAGAGCATGAAGATATGACTGATTTCTGTGATCTCATTATAGAACTGGAATGGATAAAACATTGCTTCTTATGGATGAGTAAAGAAAGTGATTTCTTGAGATGAAATCTACTCCTGGTGAAGATGCTGTGAAGATTGTTGGGATGTAGAATATTATATAAACTTAGTTGATAAATCTTTGGCAGGATTTCAGAGGATTGACTCCAGTTTTGGGGAAAAAAAGTTCTATTCTGGGTAAAATGCTATCAAATAGCATTGCATGCTACAGAGAAATCATTTGTGATAGGAGTCAGTTAACTCAGTAAATTTTGTGCATATGTGCTCAGTTACATTAGACTCTGTGACCCCATGGACTGTAGCCCACCCTACTCCTCTGTCCATGAGACTCTCCAGGCAAGAATACTGGAGCAGATTGTCATTTTCTATTTCAGGGGATCTTCTCAAACCAGGGCTTCCTGGTGGCTCAGAGGGTAAAGTGTCTTCCTGCAATGCGGGAGACCTGGGTTTGATCCCTGGGTCGGGAAGATCCCCTGGAGCAGGAAATGGCAATCCATTCTGGTACTCTTGCATCGAAAATCCCATGGATGGAGAAGCCTGGTAGGCTACAGTCCATGGGGTCACAAAGAGTCGGACTTGACTGAGCGACTTCACTTTCACTTTCCCAAACCAGGGATGGAACCTGTGTCTCTGGCATCTCCTCCATTGGCAGGCGCATTCTTTACCACAGCCACCTGTGAAGCGCCCAGCAAACTTCATTATTACCTTTTTTTTTTTTTCATTATTACCTTATTTTAAGAAAGTGCCACAGGCACTCTGGCCTTCAGCAATCACAAACTTGGTCAGGCAGTAGCCATCAACACAGAGGCAAGACTCTACCAGCAAAGAGGTTACAACTCGCTGAGGGTTCAGAAGTAGGTTAAAATTTTTGACAATAAATCATTTTTAATTAAATTACATACTTTTTTTAGACAAGATGCTATTATTGCATAGACTAAAAAAGTAATGAAAGCATTACTTTTATATGCACTGGAAAACCAAAAAGTTTGTGTGACTCTTTTTATTTCTATATTCACTTTATTAGGGTGGTCTTAAACCAAACTTGAATACATTCCAGATATGCCTGTATTACTGTACCTTCATTATAATCCATATCACAAAAAAAAATGCTTACAGTGCTTAAAGAATAATGCTCAGATTCCAAGGCTGGAGGCTTTTTTATTTGAACTAATGCATAAAAGTCAATCAAGTTAAATTAGATAATGCAAAATCACATTATATAGTATAGAAAATGTTAAATTATGGGTATATTTTATTATATCATGTCAATGGATCAGACAAGTGCAGTTATATTTTGAATTAATCAATGTTTGAAAATTTTAACTGAAAGTCTTTTTATTTTGGAAAATAATTGAGTTGGACGTATTCATTGCCAATTGGATACTGTCCCTAATATTATGTTTATTATAGACTATTGTCAACTGGAAATAAATTTCTATTGTTTTTTCTAAATTCTTGAGGTAATTTAATTAAACACAATGGTGAAAAAGGTGGGATGTGTGAGATTGAGCAAGTTCAGTTCCAGACTGATGAAATAAGGGTAAAAATAGCACCTACTTCATACAACTGTGGAGATTAAAAGTATATCAAGATAATTAAATAAGAAAAATATAACAAGTATGGTTGCTGTTTGTTGTGTTGTCATCATAAATGACAATTTTAACATGCCTATCAACTAAAGATATTCATGGAAATTACTTTGGAAGAAGATAACTTGGAAAGGTTTCTCTATGAATCATCATCAAGAACCTGGGGAGCACTTTTGAATTCACAACTGAGCCAACATCTTGGTACTGTAAAAATAGTAGAAAAGGACTTACAAAAAGTGAGATGAATGTGTATTTTCCAAGTGTATTGATGTTAATAAGTCATATAATAGAGAAGAGGTGGGATTTGTTTTAGGGTGAGGGGCTTCCCAGCTGGCTCAAGTGGTGAAGAATCTACCTGCCAATCCAGGAGATGTAGGAGATGCAGGTAAATCCCTAGGCCGAGAATATCCCCTGAGGAAGGATATGGCAACCCACTCCAGTATTCTTGCCTGGAAAATTTCATGGACAGAGGAGCCTGGCAGGCTACAGTCCATGTGATAGCAAAGAGTTGGACACAACTTAGCGATTGAGAACATCAATTAGCCAAGATAAAATCATTCATTTTTGTGGTCAACTGATTTTTCAACAAAGGAACCAGAAGCAATACAAATGTGAAAAAAATATTTCTTCAATAAATGGTACTGAGAAAACTGGATATTCATTTTGAAAGGAATTGAACCTCACTTCATGGTTCATGTCACACACAAAAATCAAACAGGCTGATAAGACCAAACATTAGTAATGATTTGGAACAACTTTGTTGCAACCACTTTAGAATGTTCTAGCATTAAAAAAAAAAAAAAAAAACAAACCTAAAATTCACCTATCTTTGACTTAAGAATTCTGGTTATATTCTCAGGAAAATAGGAAATATACTAATGCAAAAATTACTTGGAAAAGCTTAGTAACTTTATTCATAATAGGCAAATATGAAAGAATCTAGATTTGTCACTATAAAAATCACTAAAATATATTTTATTCATATAATAAATCATTAGGCATAAAAAAATAACATATCACTAACAAACACAATACAGAGGAATCCTGAAATGAAAATGAATAAAGCCAGTCACAAAATAGTTACATAACTATGTTTCTGTTTATTTGAATTTCTAGAGCTAGAAAAACTAATTGATTTTGATAAAAATACATAAGAGTGGTTACATTAGCTAAGATGCTGAAAGGATTTGATTGGAAATAAGCATGAGATTATCTTCCAGAGCAATATTCATGTTACAAATGTCTGGGTTATATAGATAGATGCACATATCAATACTCAGCAAATGTACACACATGTTTAATTTTAAGTAAATTTTATATCAAAAGAAAAAAATGTAAATAAAGATTTAACTCTGTTTAGTGATGTGTGTGCTGAAGTTTTGAAGGAGAACTAAATTTATGTCTGCAGTTTACTTTGAAATGTATTAAAAATTTAAATGAACTGATGTGTGTATAGAAACGTGCCTAAATGAATAGATATGTGATGAAACAAGCATTTTAAAATATTAATTTTAGAATTTAGGTGGTGGGTACTGATGTTCACTGCAGACTTTTTTTCAAATTTGCTGTATACTTGATTATTTTCATAATAAAGCATTGGAAAATTAAATGTACATTTACACTGACAGAGTGATTCTATGCCTAGCTATTTACTGAAGAGAAATTAAAACACATGTTCACAAAGGATGCTGCACAAGAATATTTATAGCAGCTTTATTTATATTAGCCCAGAAATAAGAAAAATCCAGGTATCCATCAAGGGGCAAATGCATAAACAGTCACATTTACACAATGAACACCACTAAGCAATGGAAATGATCAAACTGCTTATATGTGCAGCAACATGGATGAATAGCAAAATCATTATGCTGGATAAAAAAACTAGCAGAAATTAGTATTATTGAATGACTTCATTTATATCAAGTTGATTACAGTCAAATCTAGCTTTTGGTGACAAATAAGCACAGTGGTTACCTAAGAAGTGGGTCATCTTTACCTGGTAATGGAATCATTCTATATATTGAATATAAAAGCTTGGGTTTCATGGGTATATAGATTTATCAAAATTTATTTTACTGTACACTTAAGATCCCTTCTTTAACCATTTAAAAATTATACCTAAGCAAGCTTTAAAAAAAAAAAATAGTGTGTGTGTGTCCATAACTGAAAGTTAAAAAGTTCAAAAGACTCTGATATACTTATGAAGATTAATTTAGGACCATGGTTATCAAGTTATCATCTGTACATCTATAATGTGTATATAATCAATGTAAATATATAATGTCAAACAATTAGGTATTCTTAACAGTGAAACTCATTGTTTAAAAATAAAAGACTATTTATGACTAGATTTAACCAAGCAATTCTTGTACATGTGTGTTTAAATGTGCATTGAGATCATGTTAAATTGCCTCTCAATTACTATCATATCTGTGATTCCGCAATGGTGGTGAGAAAAGTGTAACTCTTACAAAGTAAATGCTACATAGGAAGCCTAAGTTTCAAAATTTTTGAATCTTCAGTTCAGTTCATTTCAGTCACTCAATCGTGTCCAACTTTTTGTAACCCCATGAATTGCAGCATGCCAGGCCTCCCTGTCCATCACCAACTCCCGGAGTTCACTCACACTCACGTCCATCGAGTCAGTGATGCCATCCAGCCATCTCATCCTCTGTCGTCCCCTTCTCCTCCTGCTCCCAATCCCTCCCAGCATCAGAGTCTTTTCCAATGACTCAACTCTTCGCATGAGGTGGACAAAGTATTGGAGTTTCAACTTGAGCATCAGTCCTTCCAATGAACACCTAGGACTGATCTCCTTTAGGATGGACTGGTTGGATCTCCTTGCAGTCCAAGGGACTCTCAAGAGTCTTCTCCAACACCACAGTTCAAAGGCATCAATTCTTCAGCGCTCAGCTTTCTTCACACTCCAACTCTCACATCCATACATGACCACTGGAAAAACCATAACCTTGACTAGATGGACCTTTGTTGGCAAAGTAATATCTGTGCTTTTCAATATGCTATCTAGGTTGGTTATAACTTTCCTTCCAAGGAGTAAGCGTCCTTTTAATTTCATGGCTGCAGTCACTATCTGCAGTGATTTTGGAGCCCCCAAAAATAAAGTCTGACACTGTTTCCACTGTTTCTCCATCTATTTCCCATGAAGTGATGGGACCAGATGCCATGATCTTTGCTTTCTGAATGTTGAGCTTTAAGCCAACTTTTTCACTCTCCACTTTCACCTTCATCAAGAGGCTTTTTAGTTCCTTTTCACTTTCTGCCATAAGGGTGGTGTCGTCTGCATATCTGAGGTTATTGATATTTCTCCCGGCAATCTTGATTCCAGCTTGTGCTTCTTCCAGCCCAGCATTTCTCATGATGTACTCTGCATAGATATGATTAAAAAAAAAAATGAGTTTGGCTCTTTTAGTTAAGTAGGCAGACCTTTAGAAAATTCCATATTATATTTACATTTAATATTTAATTTAACCAGAAATGCTTCACTGAAACAGTGTTTCCTCTGATCATTAAATATAATTAAATAAAACTATCTGCAATAAAAGCTAATATTGCTATTAGGATTTTGACTCTAAGTAGAGTCTTTATTCTTTGAATTTTTATAGAATTAAATTTTATTAATATAATGAAACTTTCATGTACTGTGCTCATGATGCTATCGGGAGAACTTACTCTCCCCTTTTCTGGCAAAAGACAAGTTGTACTACATCCAAAATAGCCTCATTTTGTTTCCCTTATCATGCTGAAACTAGGAATATGTCATTCAAAAGAGTTAAGTATTCAGAAGATGTGAAAAATTACAAAATTGGAACATTAGTCTACATCATTATTCACTGGCCATCATTTGATTTTAAGCATGGATTTCTAAAATTTAACTTTATTCAAATGCCCACATTAACTGCCCATTTTCAAATCTTACCAAACATAAAAAAAACAATATTTTGAAAAGATTTCTTTTGAAATGTTCAAATATATGATCACAAAATGCTTTCAAGTATATAGTCTTTAGCTGTCATGATTTGGGAAGTAATATTTAAGAATATTTAAGTTACTATATACCTTCTTATAATAATATGATATAATGTAAGATTACATGAATAAGCTAAAGAATACTCAAATTAGTAACTAGCCTTAAAAATTTATTATTTTCAATTCAGTTACTTAATATTGACAAAATACTATAATAATTAGTATGATTACAATTTTGAGGAAATAGGGTGATTCTGTCTTTTGTGTATAAAATCTTTGAGATTACCTTCTTATTTTATAATAATATTTTATCATCATCAATCATCTATGGTTTTACAATTTTCACTTTTTATTTGTCTGCCTGCTTTCCTAAAGACATTTACGAATGGAATGTCCTAGTTTATAAAACAAACAAAATCACTTAGGTTTAGATTTTATGGTCAAAAAAAAATGTTAAACTGGGTACTACACTAAGTGATATTTTTGATTTAACCAATTCTAATTCTGACTGTTTGTGTCTTAACAATGAAACTTATAAAGTTTAAGTCTCAATGTCAGCTTGTGAAACAAATAAAATCAATGAATGCAATAGACATCAAGCAGTAGAGATTTAATGCCTTAAAAATTTAAAAAAGTGTTATGATCCCTTTGAATTTCTTCATAGTAAGAATATATAAAATTACATTCAAAATTATTAAACATTTTGTTGTGCTTCCTTTCTACATTAATTATAGAAGCCAAAACAAACAAACAAAAATTCAACACTACAAAATCCTTAGCCATTTTGGTCTATATTTTAGAGCACGCTTCAAAAAGATGTTATTGCAGAAAATCAGACTAAAGTTATCAGTGTTTTCTTATGTTAAAGACAATTCGAAAGATTCAAAAGGTACCACATTCAGTTTTGTTCAAGTAGAAGATTTTGGAATTAGTATAGTATTAATTCAAATATGCATGCATGCATGCTCAGTCACTTCAGTTTTGTCCGACTCTTTGTGACCCAATGGACTGTAGGATGTCAGGTTCCTCTATCTATGGGATTCTCTAGGAAAGAATACTGGAGTGGGTTGCCATGCCCTCCTCCAGGTAATTCAAATATATTGCTAAACAAAAAGGAAGATGCAATAAAATTTGCCCATTATGTAAAAACAATATTTCATGTATGTATTGACAAGATATAAAACCTTGAAAAAGACAGAAATGAAAATAAAAAGATATTAATTTGATGATAAATTTATTTAGTAATGCTAATGTTGGCAGTTATTCAATTTAAAAAGAAAGTGAGTAAAATTAAAAATAATTTGATATAACTTTTCAAGTCTAAATTTCTTGAACATATTAATAGCAGATAAAGTATATTTTAAATTACCTAGAAGAAAACCACTTTAGAGTTTTGCAGTTAATTTCTTTATTAAAAAATATGTGTACCCTGGAGAAGGAAATGGCAACCTACTCCAGTATTCTTGCCTGCAGAATCCCATGGACAGAGGAGCCTGGTGGGCTACAGTCCACCAGGTTGCAAAGAGTCGGACACGACTGAGCGACTTCACTTTCACTTTCAAGAGAGTATATAAAAGAGAAAAACTAAACAGAAAACAAACAAACAAAAAAAATGTGTGTAACATCAAATAAAATTCCTCAATGTGTCAAAATACCTTTCTTTGATAATAGCTTTTAACTTAGTCTTGTAGTTGTGCACCAATAATGTTTAAGTAGCATTAAAATGGCATTTGAAGAATGTATATTCCTTCACTGGACATTATTTATCATAAATGGATGGATAAAAAATGAAGAAAACTCATTAGTCGTCATGCAATGTATGTTTTAAATTAGGCATCGTCATTACTGAATCAATTTGGCCCAAAAAAGGGCAAAAATCTAACTTAAAAAAGCTAGTTCAGAAAATATAGAGGCAGTTAGTTTGAAAATTCCAGGACAATTCAAAGAGTTGAAGGGAAAGTCAAACAACTAAATCGGTAGAAATCTAAAACCAAGGTAGTCCTTAGAATTTCAGGGGTTGGAACTGAATGGCCATCACTAGCCTCTTTTTCTACTTGTTATTACTCTTTATCAGTTCTTGTTTGTTCCCCAAAAATGCTTTTCTTTTTTTTATTTTATTTTATTTTTAAACCTGAAACACTGTATTAGTTTTGCCAAACATCAAAATGAATCCGCCACAGGTATACATGTGCTCCCCATCCTGAACTCTCCTCCCTCCTCCCTCCCCACACCATCCCTCTGGGCCGTCCCAGGGCACCAGCCCCAAGCATCCAGTATTGTGCATTGAACCTGGACTGGCAACTTGTTTCATACATGATATTACACATGTTTCAATGCCATTCTCCCAAATCTTCCCACCCTCTCCCTCTCCAACAGAGTCCATAAGACTGTTCTATACATCAGTGTCTCTTTTGCTGTCTCGTACACAGGGTTATTGTTACCATCTTTCTAAATTCCATATATATGCGTTAGTATACTGTATTGGTGTTTTTCTTTCTGGCTTACTTCACTCTGTATAATAGGCTCCAGTTTCATCCACCTCATTAGAACTGATTCAAATGTGTTCTTTTTAATGGCTGAGTAGTACTCCATTGTGTATATGTACCACTGCTTTCTTATCCATTCATCTGCTGATGGACATCTAGGTTGCTTCCATGTCCTGGCTATTATAAACAGTGCTGCAATGAACATTGGGGTACACGTGTCTTTTTCCCTTCTGGTTTCCTCAGTGTGTATGCCCAGCAGTGGGATTGCTGGATCATAAGGCAGTTCTATTTTCAGTTTTTTAAGGAATCTCCACACCGTTCTCCATAGTGGCTGTACTAGTCTGCATTCCCACCAACAGTGTAAGAGGGTTCCTTTTTCTCTGCACCCTCTCCAGCATTTATTGCTTGTAGACTTTTGGATTGCAGCCATTCTGACTGGTGTGAAATGGTATCTCATAGTGCTTTTGATTTGCATTTCTCTGATAATGAGTGATGTTGAGCATCTTTTCATGTGTTTGTTAGCCATCTGTATGTCTTCTTTGGAGAAATGTCTATTTAGTTCTTTGGCCCATTTTTTGATTGGGTCATTTATTTTTCTGGAGTTGAGCTGTAGGAGTTGCTTGTATATTTTTGAGATTAGCTGTTTGTCAGTTGCTTCATTTGTTATTATTATCTTCTCCCATTCTGAAGGCTGTCTTTTCACCTTGCTAATAGATTCCTTTGATGTGCAGAAGCTTTTAAGTTTAATTAGGTCCCATTTGTTTATTTTTGCTTTTATTTCCAATATTCTGGGAGGTGGGTCATAGAGGATACTGCTGTGATGTATGTCGGAGAGTGTTTTGCCTATGTTCTCCTCTAGGAGTTTTATAGTTTCTGGTCTTACATTGAGATCTTTAATCCATTTTGAGTTTATTTTTGTGTACGGTGTTAGAAAGTGTTCTAGTTTCATTCTTTTACAAGTGGTTGACCAGATTCCCCAGCACCACTTGTTAAAGAGATTGTCTTTAATCCATTGTATATTCTTGCCTCCTTTGTCAAAGATAAGGTGTCCATATGTGTGTGGATTTATCTCTGGGCTTTCTATTTTGTTCCATTGATCTATATTTCTGTCTTTGTGCCAGTACCATACTGTCTTGATAACTGTGGCTTTGTAGTACAGCCTGAAGTCAGGTAGGTTGATTCCTCCAATTCCATTCTTCTTTCTCAAGATAGCTTTGGCTATTCGAGGTTTTTTTGTATTTCCATACAAATTGTGAAACTATTTGTTCTAGCTCTGTGAAGAATATCGTTGGTAGCTTGATAGGGATTGCATTGAATCTATAAATTGCTTTGGGTAGTATACTCATTTTCACTATATTGATTCTTCCAATCCATGAACATGGTATATTTCTCCATCTGTTAGTATCCTCTTTGATTTCTTTCACCAGTGTTTTGTAGTTTTCTATATATAGCTCTTTAGTTTCTTTAGGTAGATATATTCCTAAGTATTTTATTCTTTCCATTGCAATGGTGAATGGAATTGTTTCCTTAATTTCTCTTTCTGTTTTCTCATTATTAGTGTATAGGAATGCAAGGGATTTCTGGGTGTTGATTTTATATCCTGCAACTTTACTATAGTCATTGATTAGTTCTAGTAATTTTCTGGTGGAGTCTTTAGGGTTTTCTATATACAGGATCATGTCATCTGCAAACAGTGAGAGTTTTAGTTCTTCTTTTCCAATTTGGATTGCTTTTATTTCTTTTTCTGCTCTGATTGCTGTGGCCAAAACTTCCAAAACTATGTTGAATAGTAATGGTGAAAGTGGACACCCTTGTCTTGTTCCTGACTTTAGAGGAAATGCTTTCAATTTTTCACCATTGAGGATAATGTTTGCTGTGGGTTTGTCATATATAGCCCTTATTATGTTGAGGTGTGTTCCTTCTATTCCTGCTTTCTGGAGAGCTTTTATCATAAATGGATGTTGAATTTTGTCAAAGGCTTTCTCTGCATCTATTGAGATAATCATATGGTTTTTATTTTTCAATTTGTTAATGTGGTGTATTACATTGATTGATTTGCGGATATTGAAGAATCCTTGCATCCCTGGGATAAAGCCCACTTGGTCATTGTGTATGATCTTTTTAATGTGTTGTTGGATTCTGATTGCTAGAATTTTGTTAAGGATTTTTGCATCTATGTTCATCAGTGATATTGGCCTGTAGTTTTCTTTTTTTGTGGGATCTTTTTCAGGTTTTTGTATTAGGGTGATGGTGGCCTCATAGAATGAGTTTGGAAGTTTATCTTCCTCTGCAATTTTCTGGAAGAGTTTGAGCAGGATAGGTGTTAGCTCCTCTCTAAATTTTTGGTAGAATTCAGCTGTGAAGCCGTCTGGACCTGGGCTTTTGTTTGCTGAAAGATTTTTGATTACAGTTTCAATTTCCGTGCTTGTGATGGGTCTGTTAAGATTTTCTATTTCTTCCTGGTCGAGTTTTGGAAAGTTGTACTTTTCTAAGAATTTGTCCATTTCTTCCTCATTGTCCATCTTATTGGCATATAATTGTTGATAGTAGTCTCTTATGATCCTTTGTATTTCTGTGTTGTCTGTTGTGATCACTCCATTTTCATTTCTAATTTTATTGATTTGATTTTTCTCCCTTTGTTTCTTGATGAGTCTGGCTAATGGTTTGTCAATTTTATTTATCCTTTCAAAGAACCAGCTTTTGGCTTTGTTGATTTGTGCTATGGTCTCTTTTGTTTCTTTTGCATTTATTTCTGCTCTAATTTTTAAGATTTCTTTCCTTCTACTAACCCTGGGGTTCTTCATTTCTTCCTTTTCTAGTTGCTTTAGGTGTAGGGTTAGGTTATTTATTTGACTTTTTTCTTGTTTCTTGAGATATGCCTGTATTGCTATGAACTTTCCCCTTAGGACTGCTTTTACAGTGTCCCACAGGTTTTGGGTTGTTGTGTTTTCATTTTCATTCGTTTCTATGCACATTTTGATTTCTTTTTTGATTTCTTCTGTGATTTGTTGGTTATTCAGCAGCGTGTTGTTCAGCCTCCATATGTTGGAATTTTTAATAGTTTTTCTCCTGTAATTGAGATCTAATCTTACTGCATTGTGGTCAGAAAAGATGCTTGGAATGATTTCTATTTTTTTGTATTTACCAAGGCTAGATTTATGGCCCAGGATGTGATCTATCCTGGAGAAGGTTCCATGTGCGCTTGAGAAAAAGGTGAAATTCATTGTTTTGGGATGAAATGTCCTATAGATATCAATTAGGTCTAACTGGTCTATTGTATCGTTTAAAGTTTGTGTTTCCTTGTTAATTTTCTGTTTAGTTGATCTATCCATAGGTGTGAGTGGAGTATTAAAGTCTCCCACTATTATTGTGTTATTGTTAATTTCTCATTTCATACTTGTTAGCATTTGTCTTACATATTGTGGTGCTCCCGTGTTGGGTGCATATATATTTATAATTGTTATATCTTCTTCTTGGATTGATCCTTTGATCATTATGTAGTGACCATCTTTGTCTCTTTTCACAGTCTTTGTTTTAAAGTCTATTTTATCTGATATGAGTATTGCTACTCCTGCTTTCTTTTGGTCCCTATTTGCATGGAAAATCTTTTTCCAGCCCTTCACTTTCAGTCTGTATGTGTCCCCTGTTTTGAGGTGGGTCCCTTGTAGACAACATATGTAGGGGTCTTGTTTTTGTATCCATTCAGCCAGTCTTTGTCTTTTGGTTGGGGCATTCAACCCATTTACGTTTAAGGTAATTACTGATAAGTATGAGCCCGTTGCTATTTACTTTATTGTTTTGGGTTCGAATTTATACACCATTTTTGTGTTTCCTGTCTAGAGAATATCCTTTAGTATTTGTTGGAGAGCTGGTTTGGTGGTGCAGAATTCTCTCAGCTTTTGCTTGTCTGAAAAGCTTTTGATTTCTCCTTCATATTTGAATGAGATCCTTGCTGGGTACAATAATTTGGGCTGTAGGTTATTTTCTTTCATCACTTTAAGTATGTCTTGCCATTCCCTCCTGGCTTGAAGACTTTCTATTGAAAGATCAGCTGTTATCCTTATGGGAATTCCCTTGTGTGTTATTTGTAGTTTTTCCCTTGCTGTTTTTAATATTTGTTCTTTGTGTTTGATCTTTGTTAATTTGATTAATATGTGTCTTGGGGTGTTTTGCCTTGGGTTTATCCTGTTTGGGACTCTGGGTTTCTTGGACTTGAGTGATTATTTCCTTCCCCATTTTAGGGAAGTTTTCAACTATTATCTCCTCAAGTATTTTCTCATGGTCTTTCTTTTTGTCTTCTTCTTCTGGGACCCCAATGATTCAAATATTGTAGGGTTTAATATTGTCCTGGAGGTCTCTGAGATTGTTCTCATTTCTTTTAATTCGTTTTTCTTTTATCCTCTCTGATTCATTTATTTCTATCTTCTAATTCACTAATCCTATCTTCTGCCTCTGTTATTCTACTATTTGTTGCCTCCAGAGTGTTTTTAATTTCGTTTATTGCATTATTCATTATATTTTGACTCTTTTTTATTTCTTCTAGGTCCTTGTTAAACCTTTCTTGCATCTTCTCTATCCTTGTCTCCAGGCTATTTATCTGTGATTCCATTTTGATTTCAAGATTTTGGATCCATTTCACTATCATTATTCGGAATTCTTTATCAGGTAGATTCCCTATCTCTTCCTCTTTTGTTGGTTTGGTGGGCATTTATCCTGTTCCTTTATCTGCTGGGTATTCCTCTGTCTCTTCATCTTGTTTAAATTGCTGATTTTGGGGTGTCCTTTCTGTATTCTGGCAGTTTGTGGAGTTCTCTTTATTGTGGTGTTTCCTTGCTGCGTGTGGATTTGTACAGGTGGTTTGTCAAGGTTTCCTGGTTAGGGAAGCTTGTGTCAGTGTTCTGGTGGGTGGAGCTGGATTTCTTCTCTCTGGAGTGCAATGAAGTGTCCAGTAATGAGTTATGAGATGTCTATGGCTTTGGGGTGACTTTGGGTAGCCTGTATCTTGGAGCTCAGGGCTGTGTTCCTTTGTTGCTGGAGAATTTGCTTGGTATGTCTTGCCCTGGAACTTGTTGGCCCTTGTGTGGTACTTGGTTTCAGTGTATGTATGGAGGCGTTTGATGAGCTCCTGTCAATTAATGTTCCTTGGAGTCAGGAGTTCCCTGGAGTCAGGGTTTGGACTTAAGCCTCCTGCTTCCAGTTATTGGTCTTATTTTTATTGCGAGCCCTATGGTAACTCCCCACAGAGGAAAAGCAGCGCAGATGCCTGCATCCGCCATTAGCAAGCGGGGGCTGGGCAGGGAGGCACGGCACGGGCTACATCACTTAGGGTAAGGACCTGGCCTGAATACCCTGAGCGCTATCTGAGCAAAATAATTTGGGCTAGTAAACCAGACTGTGGGATATCTACCACGCGAAAAACCAGCCCTAACCTAAGACACCGCCAGGCCCGCGCACGGAACAAAGGACTGAACAGAGATAGCCGGCTGCAGACCTTCCCCCTCTGGTGACAGGCAGCCAGAACTGGAAGGGGGTAATTGCAGCCCCAGAGAGACATTATCTATAAAACTGTAAGCAGGCTTCTTTGCTAACTAAAACTTCTTGGGGGTCTGGACGGTCAACATCTGCCTGAGAAGGTGCGCTGGTTGTACACCTAGATAAGCGAGTGATGGGGAGGTGATAAGTCGCAGCAATCACACTCGCCAAACACCTCATCACCTGAGCTACTCGGACCTGGGAAGGGCACAAAATGCAGGCCCAACCGAGTCTGCGCCTCTGAGGACTACCCGAGTGCCTGAACCTGAGCGGCTTGGACCTGGGAGGTACAGGCAGCACAGTGCCAGCCATGGCAGAGCAACCTAGAGCCTGAGAAGTGTGGGCAGGGAGGCTACATGCGCCATGAGCAGGGGCAGTCTCAGTGTGGGTGAGGCACTGCCAGCACACGCCAGTGTTATTTGCAGCATCCCTCCCTCCCTCCCAACAGCGCGACTGAACAAGTGAGCCTATAAAAAAAAAAAAAAGTATCCTCCACCATCCCCTTTGTGTCAGGGTGGAAACCAGACACTGAAGAGACCAGCAAACAGAAGAAGCTATAACAGAGGGAACCGTCTTGGAAGCTACAGGCAATAGATTAAAACCCTGTGGTTACTACTGACTAGATAGGAAGGGGCCTATAGATCTTGAGAAATATAAGTCGGACCAAGGAACTAGCCAAAAATGAACTGAACCCACAATACTCACAACAAAACCAGAGAAAGGCCTAGATATATTTTTACTATTTTTACGATCATTCTTTCTTTCTTTTTTTTTTAATTAAAAAAATTAAGTCCTCTATTATTCCTTTAATTTTCACTTTTATAACCTATTTTGCAAAAAAAAAAAAAAGGCCCCCCTTTTTTTTTACAGCAAACTTCATATATATATTTCTTATAACTTTTTGACCTTGTTTTTTTTTTTTTTCCCTTCTTCTTCTTCTCTTTAACATTGTATTTTTGAAATTCCAAGCTCTACTCTAGATTTTTAATTTTAGCTTTTGGTATTTGTTATCAATTTTGTACCTATAGTTTTTTTTTTTTTTATAATTTCTGTGACTTTTTTTTTTTCTTCTTTTCTTCTTTTATATAACATTGTATATCTGAAATTCCAAACTCTACTCTAAATTTTTAACTTTTGCTTTTTGGTATTAGTCATCAATTTTGTACCTATATTCTCTTTATAATTTTTGCGACCTTGTTTGTTTTTGTTTGTTCGTTTTTTTCTCTCTTTCTTTTCCTTCTTCTTTTCTTTATCATCGTATTTTTGAAATTCCAAACTCTACTCTAGATATTTAATTTTTGCTTTTATGTATTTGTTACCAATTTTGTACCTTTAAGAACCCAATCTTCAGGACCCATTTTTCACTAGGGAGTGAGATTACTGGCTTGACTGCTCTCTCTCCCTTTGGACTCTCCTTTTTCTCCACCAGGTCACTGGTGTCTCCTTCCTAACCCCTCTCTACTCTACCCAACTCTGTGAATTTCTGTGTGTTCCAGACGGGTAGAACACTTAGGGAACTGATTACTGGCTGGATCTGTCTCCCTCCTTTTCATTCCCCCCTTTTATCCTCCTGGCCACCTCTGTCTCCTTCCTCCTTCTTCTCTCCTCTGTATAACTCCATGAACATTTCTGAGTGGTCCAGGTGTGGAGTGCACATAAGGAAGTGATTACTGGCTAACCCACTCTCTCCTCTATTGATTCCACTTCATCTCATTCAGGTCACCTCTAACTCCCTCCTCCCTCTTCTCTTCTCCATGTAACGCTGTGACCCTCTCTGGGTGGCCCTCAAGGTAGAGAAACTGTTCATCTTTAACATAGATGTTTTATCAATGGTGCTGTATAGAAGGAGAAGTTTTGAAACTACTGTAAAAATAAGACCCAAAATGCTTTTCTCACTGCTGCTGCTAAGTCGCTTCAGTCGTGTCCAACTCTGTGCGACCCCATAGAGGGCAGTCCACCAGCATCCCCTATCCTTGGGATTCTCCAGGCAAGAATACTGGAGTGGGTTACCAGTTCCTTCTCCAATGCATGAAAGTGAAAAGTGAAAGTGAAGTCACTCAGTCGTGTCTGACTCTTAGCCATCCCATGGACTGCAGCCCACCAGGCTCCTCTGTCCATGGGATTTTCCAGGCAAGAGTACTGGAGTGGGGTGCCATTGCCTTCTCCAGCTTTTCTCACTACTGTAGCACTAAAATCATTGTTACCATTTGCTTATATTTATTAAACCTAGTTAAAAGATACTAGATGGGTTCTTTGCTTGCATGGATAGAGCTACATGATGAAAACTGTACTTGTCAATGAGGTGAAGTGAAAAATTGAGACACACATCTAACTTTCAATATATTCTGGTGACTAGAGAAGGGCATGCAACTTGACTATAGCTCGCATTCTGACTGCATATAATCTTACAGGTTTTAGGGAAGCAAGAAGATGAGCAAGAGGAAATAAAGATGGTATTCTCAGAAAATAAGAGTAGATTTTGGAAGTCAAAGTAGTAATGTTAACAATCAATATTGAGGAAAATGAAATGAGCCCTAAAACTGATTTCTGTACTCAGGAAGAAAACTTCAAATACAGTTGAAGCTATAGCTAGGAAATGTGTGTTAGCTTTTCAATTGTGTCTGACTTTTTGTGACCCTATGTGTAGCCCGCCAGGCTCCTCTGTCCATGGAATTGTCCAAGTAAGAATATTGAAGGGGGTTGACATTTCCTTCTCCAGGAGATCTTTCTAACCCAGGGATTGAATCTGGGTCTCCTGCATTGCAGGCAGATTATTTACCACCTGAGCCATCAAGGAAGCCCATAGCTAGCAAATAGTAAGAGAAAATGTAAGAATCTGTGGATAAGTAGCACATTTTGAAAGAGATTATAAATACTACAAGACTTAGAGAGAGGTGAATGTGGCTTATCTACAAGTAATGGATCACACATCACTGAGAGGGTGATATTTGAAATGTTCTAAAGAATGAATGCTATAATTTATGTTAAAAACGAGCTCTGCTGAATGGAACTCATATCAAACCTGCATCTTGAGTATATACTTATGTATTGGTCTATTTAATTCTAATCTATGCACCTCCCCCATCTTCATCATCACCACCACCCTGAGAAATTATGTGACATCTGCTTCATTATATTTTAATCAAGGGATTTTACACTTTTATATGTGAAACCTAAATGATAGGGTAAAAATAAATTAGAAAAACAAATGGACATGAAGACAACAATATAGTGAATTATTTTTACAAAAACTTAGAATTCAAATATCGTACATAAAGCAAAACAAAATATATGCATTGATTCCATCTTAATTGATGCTTGTACCTTTAAATTGTATACCCTTTAGTCAAATTTTAATTGATATTCATTAATTATATTTTTAAAGTTTTTCTTCTTTCAACTAGATTATAAAATGTTTTATACACATAATAAAAAAAACATGTCTTAGAAAAGCCAAAGCTAACGTTTAAAACTCAAGATTATGTGGGTACTTTTTTGTATTTTCGACTCCATTTTGCTATGAACCTACAACTACTAACAAACTTTAAAACTAACTTTCTCTATCCCCAAACTTCTTAATTCTGAAATGACTATGAGGGTAATCTTACTACCAAAATTGCAAGTCTTTATATAGATAATGTATATAGTTTCTACATACATTACACAACATACATAAACATTATAATTTTAAATAAGATTAAAAATGTTTTACACTTTTTATTTTTAACTTAAACCCAGTCTTTTGCAATTGTCACTTAAACTTTTTTGTTGTTAATAATCATGATATTCTATTTATCAAATGTAGCATGTTATTTTATAATTTATAAATATACTGTTTTAATATTTATAAATATGTATTTTATTTCTATTTTAAAATTTCATGTAGGTAAGCTACTTCTAGTTTTTTTTTTTACTACATGTTTTTTAGGCCTGATAAACGTGTAGAATTAGGATTACTGATTTTTTTTTAATTTAATTTTATTTTTAAAATTTACATAACTGTATTAGTTTTTGGAGTATTATTCAGCCATTAAAAAGGATTACTGATTTTAAATTGAGATTATCAAGCTGTACACCAAAGTAGTTGCAATAATTCATATTTTCACCATGGATGAATGTTCCCTTATCTAAGTTGGAAAGAATCTTTAGTATAGCAAAAAAAAAAAAATAGAAGCTATGAAAACTTAGATACTTAGATAACTTTGGAGGAAATGCGACTGAAAATTACTGAAAAACCAAAAGGACATCTTGAAAACTGTATTAGATGTTTTTCATAGCTTATCCTGAATTACAGTTCTATGATACTTATTTATGTAAATATAATAACACATTCTTGCCTGGAAAATCCAAGGGACGGGGGAGCCTGGTGGGCTGCCGTCTATGGGGTCGCACAGAGTTGGACACGACTGAAGTGACTTAGCAGCAGCAATAACACATTACCATTGAAAAAGGACTAACCAAGGCCATAATGCAAGAATTTTCTAAAGGTAATGGGGAAAGAGTGAAAACAGTGACAGACTTTATTTTTTGGGGCTCCAAAATCATTACAGATGGTAACTGCAGCCATGAAATTAAAAGACTCTTGCTCCTTGGAAGAAAAGTTATGACCCACCTAGACAGCATATTAAAAAGCAGAGACATTACTTTGCCAACAAAAGTCCATCTAGTCAAAGCTATGGTTTTTCCAATAGTCATGTATGGATGTGAGAGTTGGACTATAAACAAAGCTGAGCACTGAAGAATTGACGCTTTTGAATTGTGGTGTTGGAGAAAACTCTTGAGAGTCCCTTGGACAGCAAGGAGATCCAACCAGTCCATCCTAAAGGAAATCAGTCCAGAATATTCATTGAAAGGACTGATGCTGAAGCTGAAGCTCCAATACTTTGACCACCTGATGGGAAGAATCGACTCATTGGAAAAAACCCTGATGCTGGGAACGACTGAAGGCAGGAAGAGAAGGGGATAATGAGGATGAGATGGTTGGTTATCATCATTGACTCAATGGACATGAGTTTGAGTAAACTCCAGGAGTTGGTGATGGAAGGGAGGCCTGGCGTGCTGCAGTCCATGGGGTTGCATAGAATTGGACATGAATGAGTACTGAACTGAACTAAATGGAAAATATGGAAAGCACTATAAAGAGGACATGTTTGGCCCTGGATGCCAGTCACAGCTCTATATCACTGGGTGATTTGTGACTTTAAATGAATCACTTAAAATCTCTGGGCCTTAATTTTCCAATAAGTGTCTGACTCTGTGACCACACAGACTGTAGCCTGCCAGGTTCCTCTGTACATGGAATACTCCAGCCCAGAATACTGCAGTGAGTTCAGTTCAGTTTGGTTTAGTCACTTAGTCATGTCTGACTCTTTGCGAGCAAATGAATCGCCACACACCAGGCCTCCCTGTCCATCACCAACTCCCAGAGTTCACTCAAACTCATGCTCATTGAGTCAGTGATGCCATCCAGCCATCTCATCCTCTGTCATCCCCTTCTCCTCCTGCCCTCAAATCCCTCCCAGCATCAGAGTCTTTTCCATGAGGTGGCCAAGGTATTGGATTTTCAGCTTTAGCATCATTCCTTCCAATGAACACCAAGGATTGATCTCTTTTAGGATGGACTGGTTGGATCTCTTTGCAGTCCAAGGGACTCTCAAGAGTCTTCTCCAACACCACAGTTCAAAAGCATCAATTCTTCGGCACTCAGCTTTCTTCACAGTCCGACTCTCACATCCATACATGACCACTGGACAAACCATGGCCTTGACTAGATGGACCTTTGTTGGCAAAGTAATGTCTCTGCTTTTGAATATGCTATCTAGGTTGGTCATAACTTTCCTTCCAAGGAGTAAGCATCTTTCATGGCTGCAATCACCATCTAAAGTGATTTTGGAGCCCCAAAAAATAAAGTCTGACACTGTTTCCCCATCTATTTCCCATGAAGTGATGGGACCAGATGCCATGATCTTCGTTTTCTGAATGTTGAGCTTTAAGCCAACTTTTTCACTCTCCACTTCCACTTTCATCAAGAGGGTTTTTAGTTCCTCTTCACTTTCTGCCATAAGGGTGGTGTCATCTGCATATCTGAGGTTATTGAGATTTCTCCCGGCAATCTTGATTCCAGCTTGTGCTTTTTCCTGCCTAGCGTTTCTCATGATGTACTCTGCATATAAGTTAAATATGCAGGGTGACAATATACGGCCTTGATGTACTCCTTTTCCTATTTGGAACCAGTCTGTTGCTCCATGTCCAGTTCTAACTGTTGCTTCCTGACCTGCCTCTCCCTTCTCCAGGGAATCTTCCCAACCCAGAGAACATACCCATGTCTCCCGCAGTGCAGGTGGATTCTTTACCATCTGAGCCACCAGGGAAGTGCACAGTAAAGATCAGACTATATATTATTAAATGTCCCTTGAACATCGATTTGTTATTGAAATTATTGGAGCTAAGAACCAGCTTGTTGTTCATAAAAAATTACTTCATATTATGGCAAAAAATAATTAATCTTGTTATCACACAATGATCACAAAAATTCTGTCACTGAGATTTTTGATTCTTTTAATATGGAAATAAAATACACCAGCCAAAGTGCTTTGATTAGCTGAAGTAAATTTTCTCTAGCAGAGAACACATTCTACAAGAAAAAAGCTTTGGGTAAGATAAATTGATTGTGAGATGACATAAGTCCTATGAATATTTGAATTAAAAAGTTAAGAAAGCCATAAATATACAAAGTTTATGAATGGAAAAGAAAGCATTTAAAAATCAGTAATATTGACTTTCACTAATAGCATTTGGTAATGCTCTTTAGCACATGGACTTAGATGACATTATTTACATATCCATTACTATATTTCTAAAAATGAATAATCATTCATCTCTAAGTCAGGTAAACAATGTCTGAAGCATCAACCCGGTGTTCAGGCCACATGTTCTTTATTCCTATTAAATTTTTAAAATATGTTGAAAGTTAAATTAATAAACTTGGATCTAGTTTTAATATGACAGTAGCAGATGAGTTCCCTTCAGTTCAGTTCAGTTCAACCACTCAGTCGTGTCTGACTCTTTGTAACCCCATGAACCACAGCACACCAGGCCTCCCTGTCCATCACCAACTCTCAGAGTCCACCCAAACCCATGTGCATCAACTCGGTGATGTCATCCAACCATCTCATCCTCTGTCATCGCCTTCTCCTCCTGCCCTCAACTTTCCCAGCATCAGGAACTTTTCAGATGAGTCAGCTGTTTGCATCAGGTGGCCAAAATATTGGAGTTTCAGCTTCAACATAAGTCCTTCCAGTGAACACCCAGGACTGATCTCCTTTAGGATGGACTGGTTGGATCACACTGCAGTCCAAGGGACTCTCAAGAGTCTTCTCCAACACCACAGTTCAAAAGCATCAATTCTTCGGCACTCAGCCTTCTTCACAGTCCAACTCTCACATCCATACATGACCACTGGAAAAACCATAGCCTTGACTAGATGGATTTGTTGGCAAAGTAATGTCTCTGCTTTTTAATGTGTTATCTAGATTGGTCATAAGTTTCCTTCCAAGTAGTAAGCATCTTTTAATTTCATGGCTGCAATCACCATCTAAAGTGAATTCGGAGCCCAGAAAAATAAAGTCTGACACTGTTTCCCCATCTATTTCCCATGAAATGATGGGACCAGATGCCATGATCTTCGTTTTCTGAATGTTGAGCTTTAAGCCAACTTTTTCACTCTTCACTTCCACTTTCATCAAGAGGCTTTTTAGTTCCTCTTCACTTTCTGCCATAAGGGTGGTGTCATCTGCATATCTGAGGTTATTGAGATTTCTCCCAGCAATCTTGATGCCAGCTTGTGCTTCATCCAGCCCAGCATTTCTCATGATGTACTCTGCATATAAGTTAAATAAGCAGGGTGACAATAGACAGCCTTGACATTCTCCTTTTCCTATTTGGAACCAGTCTGTTGTTCCATGTCCAGTTCTAACTGTTGCTTCCTGGCCTGCATACAGGTTTCTCAGGAGGTAGGACAGGTGGTCTGGTATTCCCATCTCTTTCAGAATTTTCCACAGTTTATTGTGATCCACACAGTCAAAGGCTTTGGCATAGTCAATAAAGCAGAGATAGATGTTTTTCTGGAACTCCCTTGCTTTTTTGATGATCCAGCGGATGTTGGCAATTTGATCTCTGGTTCCTCTGCCTTTTCTAAAACCAGCTTGAATATATGAAAGTTCACGGTTCACACATTGCTGAAGCCTGGCTTTGAGAATTTTGAGCATTACTTTACTAGCGTGTAAGATGCGTGCAATTGTGCTGTAGTTTTAGCATTCTTTCGCATTGCCTTTCTTTGGGATTGGAATGAAAACTGACCTTTTCCTGCCCTGTGGCCACTGCTAAATTTTCCAAATTTGCTGGCATATTGAGTGTAGTACTTTCACAGCATCATCTTTCAGGATTTGAAATAGCTCAACTGGAATTCCATCACCTCCATTAGCTTTGTTTGTAGTGTTGCTTTCTAAGGCCCACTTGACGTCACATTCCAGGTTGTCTGGCTCTAGGTGTGTGATCATACCATCGTGATTATCTGGGTCATGAAGATCTTTTTTGTACAATGGCACCCCACTCCAGTACTTTTGCCTGGAAAATCCCTTGGACGGAGGAGCCTGGTAGGCTGCAGTCCATGGGGTCGCTAAAGTCGGACACGACTGAGTGACTTCATTTTCACTTTCTGTGTATTCTTACCTTAGAGAGCTAGAAAAAAATGTATGTAGTAATTATATTGTAATTAATAATTAAAATATTTAGAAATACTTTGGTTATTTGTATAACACATTCTTTATTTAGAAGTATACTCACAATATCAAGTTCTTTCAAAAATCAGAACAGAGAAAGGATATGTCAATTATTGTCTATGTGAGAAACACAATGAAAATCATTCTTCATCTGTGTACCACAGAAAGGAAAATACACAAGCAGAAATTATATTCCGAAATGTGAATCCTAGGTTCAAGTAAATTAAATAAAACCACAAATATTATCATTGCATTAATATATGAAGTGTGACATAATTTCTATCAAGATAAAGAATGTTTTTCATTGTGCTTCTCACATAGACAATAATTTACATATCCTTTTTCTGTTGTGTTTTTAAAGAACTTGATATTGTGAATATACTACAATCAGGGAGACTTGAATTCGATCCTTGGGTTGGGAAGATCCCCTGGAGAAGGGAAAGGCTAACCACTCCAGTATTCTGGTCTGGAGAATTCCATGGACTGTATAGTCCACGTGGTCACAAAGAATCTGACATGACTGAATAACTTTCACTTTCATATACTCATAGTACATCTTATACCAGGTAATCTCCAGTCTCATTGTCAGTTTTGTCTTTTCTATTTCCATAGTTATGTTACTGAAACAATACACATTTTCTCAATTTTACAATTTCACTTTAGAAAATGATATAATTAAAATGGGTAGATCTGAACTCAGTAGTATAAAGGAGAAGTGAGCATAATAGAGAGTTTTTAGAAAGTTTAAAATGTCTTATGTGCCATCAAAATAAACAATGGGCTTGATTGTGTTAATGGCATTGACTAACTGACAACTATGGGAGTTTTACCATTTGGAATAGATTAATAGCTGTGAATCCTTGTAATTAAATTCACTAAAGTTATGAGATTTATTTAATTTGTAATACCTGAAACTGTATTAAAACACTAGAAATTGTACTAAAATACTAGATTAACTTGATCTGTCATGGGATTCTGATCATTGAAAGCAGGCAGTTTGAACTGTTTGAGTTGTTATTCACACTTAATTGCATGTTTACTTGATAATAAGGTATGCATATGAGTGAGAAGTGATATTTGTCATTGTCACAAGGAGTTGAAAGTATCAAAGTCTTAGAGCCATTTATTATTTTTTTAATTAATATATTAAGCATCTATGGTACACAATCCCAAAGAAGGGCAATGCCAAAGAATGCTCAAACTGCCACATGACTGTACTCATTTCACATGCTAGCAAAGTCATGTTCAAAACCTTTCAAGCCAGACTTCAACAGTGTTTGAATCGAAAACTTCCAGATGTGCAAGCTGGGTTTAAAAAAAGGCAGAGGAGACAGAGATCAAATTGCCAACATCTTTTGGATCATAGAGAAAGCTAGAGAATATCAGAAAAACATATACTTCTGCTTTATTGACTACACTAAAGTTTTGACTGTGTGGATCACAACAAACTGTGGAAAATTCTTCAAGAGATGAGAATACCAGACCACCTGACCTGCCTCCTTAGAAACCTGTATGCAGGTCAAGAAGCAACAGTCAGAAACATACATGGAACAACAGACTGGTTCTAAATTGGTAAAGGAGTAGGTCAAGGCTGTATATTGTCACCGTTCTTATTTACCATCCAGAGTACATAATGTGAAATGTTGGACTGGATGAAGCACAAGCTGTAATCAGATTGTGGGGAGAAATATCAACAACCTCAAATGATACCACCTTTATGGCAGAAAGTTAAGAGGAACTAAACAGTCTCTTGATGAGGGTGAAAGAGGAAAGTGAAAAGCTGGCTTAAAACTCAACATTCAAAAAACAAAGATCATGGCATTCAGTCCCATCACTTCATGGCAAATAGATGGGGAAGCAATGGAAACAGTGACAGACTTTATTTTCTTGAATTCCAAAATCACTGTGGACAGTGACTAGAACCATGAGATTAAAACATGCTTCCTCCTTGGAAGAAAAGCAATGACAAACTTAGAGAGTGTATTAAAAAGCAGAGACATTACTTTGCCTATAAAGGTCCATGTAGTCACAGCTATGATTTTTCCAATAGTCAAGTAGAGAAATGAGAGCTGGACGAAACAAAACAAAACAAAACAAAACAAAAAAACTAAGTGCCGAGGAATTGATGGCTGTGAACTGTGGTGCTGGAGTAGACTCTTGAGAGTCCCTTGAACATCAAGGAGATTAAACTAGTCAATCCTAAAGGAATCAACCCTGAATATTTATTGGAAGGACTGAAGCTGAAGCTCCAATACTTTGGCCGCTTGATAAGAAGAGCAGATTTATTGGAAATGACCCTGATGCTGGGAAAGATTGAAGGCAGGAGGAGAAGGGGATGACAGAGGATGAGATGGTTTTATCACATCACCGACTCAATGGACACGAGTTTGAGTAAAGGATAGGGAAGCCTGGCATGCTGCGAACTGTGGGGTCACAAAGATTCAGACATGACTGAGAGACTAAACAACAGCAACAGTACACAAAATATCACAATGAAATGATATCATTGAAAATTATCGATAAGCTCTTGTCTTCAAGTACCTGGAATAACAGCATGAAAGATCAAAAGCTGAGTCAAGGCTATAAAATAATCAATCAGGGAATAGATCCATTTTTATATAAAAAAGAAAAATTAGGATATTTGTGTTGAACTTAACAGGAATAACAGATAAAAATAGAGACATCTATATGACATGAAAGAAATCTATGGAATGAGTCTCTGGCCAACACAAATCAAGGTTGGCCAGTTGCCATGTGAGTGAACTTGAATGTAAGTCTTTCATTCCAGTGAAATCTTCAGAAGACTGAAGTCCTGGCTGACAGCTTGATGGCAAGCTCATGAGAAACCTGAGCCAATCTTTGCAACTAATCTACTTTGAATTCCAGACCCAGAGATACTGTGCGATAACAAATGTTATTTTAAGTGGCTGTGTTTTAGGAAAATTTGTTACACGGCAATTGATAACTCATTTATAACCCAAATGTCCACCGATGGAAGAATGGATATATAAAATCTGATCTATTTATACAGTGAAATTTTATTCAGCTATAAAAAAGAATGAAACAATGCTACACAAAATAATATGGGTGCATCTCTCAGGTCCAATAATGCACAAACTAAGCCAGGTCCAAAATAACACATAGGATTCTTTTTTGGATCATTTTTTAAAGTATCAGGTAAAATCAGTATATGTAGACAGAAGTCAAAGTAATGCTACCTTGAGAGTACTGACTGGGAAGGGGCAGGGAGGATCCTTTAGGATGCTTTAGGATTTAGGTTTCGGAATCCACAATCAGAGATCTGGAAATGTGTTATATATTAATCTTTGATATATTTATATCAGGTACATAGCAAAAAGTGAGCAAGATTTATACATAGAGTTTGTATACTTTATTGTATAATGTTATTGTTTGTGCTCAGTCCTGTCTGACTCTTTGTGACATGGACTGAGCCCACCAGGCTCCTTTATCCATGGGATTCTCCAGGCAAGAATAGTGGAGTGGTTTGTCATGCCCTCCTCCAGGGCATCTTCTCAACCCAGGGATTGAACCCACATCTTTTACATCTCCTGCATTGGCAGGCATGTTCTTTACCAACTGAGCCACCAGGGAAGCCCATACGTTTTTGTATAGAATTAAGTTGTATTCTATCTAAAAAAAAAAAATTAGGAGGCAAGATATATTTTGAAAGTTGTGCCTATATTGCCTATGTTGATTTGAAGTACAATTAGTGTCATTATAGTAGAATATATGGATGTACAATTTTCAAAGATCTGAAACAATAACTAAGATAGCATTATGGCTTTGTGATGATTAACTTTATGTATCAACTTGACAGGTCTGAGGAATAGCAATTAGTAAGACATATTTCTGGGTCTTTGTGTATTTGAGTGCGTTTCTAGGAAAGATTAGCATTCAAATTGGTGAACTAAGTAAAGCTGTCTCAGAAAAATATGAGGAATCATCCAATCCATTGAATGCTTGAATAGAACAAAATGGTGGTGGAAGGGCTAATTTGCTATTTTCTTGAGTTGGGTCTAGTCAAGGCTATGGTTTTTCCTGTGGTCATGTATGGATGTGAGAGTTGGACTGTGAAGAAGGCTGAGTGCCGAAGAATTGATGCTTTTGAACTGTGGTGTTGGAGAAGACTCTTGAGAGTCCCTTGGACTGCAAGGCGATCCAACCAGTCCATTCTGAAGGAGATCAGCCCTGGGATTTCTTTGGAAGGAATGATGCTGAAGCTGAAACTCCAGTACTTGGGCCACCTGATGCGAAGAGTTGACTCATTGGAAAAGACTCTGATGCTGGGAGGGATTGGGGGCAAGAGGAAAAGGGGATGACAGAGGATGAGACGGCTGGATGGCATCACTGACTTGATGGACGTGAGTCTCAGTGAACTCCAGGAGTTGGTGATGGACACGGAGGCCTGGCGTGCTGCGATTCGTGGGGTTGCAGAGTCGGACACGACTGAGCGACTGATTTAGACAAGAGCTACATTGCAGGCTTTCCTGCTCTTCAGATTGTGGAAGACAGGTTGAGGGATTTCTATGCTTTCATAATTGTGTAAGCCAATCCCTCATAATATATACCTTTCTACATATCTATACAAATTCTATTAGTTTTGTTTCTCTAAAGGTGAAGTGAAATGAAGTTGCTCAGTCATGTTCAATTCTTTGCAACCCCATGAACTATACAGTCCATGGAATTCTCCAGGCCAGAATAATGAAGTGGGTAGCTGTTCCCTTCTCCAGGGGATCTTCCCAACCCAGGTCTTCCACATTGGTTCTTTACCATCTGAAGTACATGATTAATACAAGATTTTCAAGTCATATCGAAAAAGCAAGAGAGTTCCAGAAAAACATCTATTTCTCCTTTATTGACTATGCCAAAGCCTTTGACTGTGTTGATCACAATAAACTGTGGGAAATTCTGAAAGAGATGGGAATACCAGACCACCTGACCTGCCTCTTGAGAAACCTATATGCAGGCCAGGAAGCAACAGTTAGAACTGGACATGGAACAACAGACTGGCTCCAAATAGGAAAAGGAGTACATCAAGGCTGTATATTGTCACCCTGCTTATTTAACTTATATGCACAATACATCATGAGAAATGCTGGGCTGGAAGAAGCACGAGCTGGAATCAAAATTGCTGGGAGAAATATCAATAACCTCAGATATGCAGATGACACCACCCTTATGGAAGAAAGTGAAGAGGAACTCAAAAGCCTCTTGATGAAAGTGAAAGAGGAGAGTGAAAAAGTTGGCTTAAAGCTCAACATTCAGAAAACTAAAATCATAGCATCTGGTCCCATCACTTCATGGGAAATAGATGGGGAAACTGTGTCAGACTTTATTTTTATGGGCTCCAAAATCACTTTAGATGGTGATTTCAGCCATGAAATTAAAAGAGGCTTACTCCTTGGAAGAAAACTTATGAACAACCTAGATAGCACATTAAAAAGCAGAGACATTACTTTGCCAACAAAGATCCGTCTAGTCAAGGCTATGGTTTTTCCAGTGGTCATGTATGGATGTGAGAGTTGGACTGTGAAGAAAGCTGAGTGCCGAAGAATTGATGCTTTTGAACTGTGGTGTTGGAGAAGACTCTTGAGAGTCCCTTGGACTGCAAGGAGATCCAACTAGTCCATCCTAAAGGAGATCAGTCGTGGGTGTTCATTGGAAGGACTGATGCTAAATTGAACTCCAATACTTTGGCCACCTCATGGGAAGAGTTGACTCAATGGAAAAGACTCTGATGCTGGGAGGGATTGGGGGCAAGAGGAGAAGGGGACGACAGAGGATGAGATGGCTGGATGGTATCACTGACTCCATGCACATGAGTCTGAGTGTACTCCGGGAGTTGATGATGGACAGGGAGGCCTGGCGTGCTGCGATTCATGGGGCCCCAAAGAGTTGGATACGATGAGCAACTGAACTAACTGAACGGAACTGAAATACAAAGATGTACTTAGAACCATCACAGTAAATTTGATTGCTCATGCAAAACACATGAAGTTATGATGAAATAGACCACAAATCACAGAATCCTGAGAGAAGCCTAAATAAAAGGGCCAGGAAAGGAAAAATGAGCTCAATGGAGGCCAAGAAGTGCCAAAAACAAAACAGGAGATGCTAGAAACCAAAGTCTCTTGGTTGTTTTTCAATTTTGAAGGGAGACAACAGGATCATATACTACAGGATGATCAGGTAAATTAGGATTGAATACAATTAATTTAAGTCTTTGCAAAGAGATCATTGCTGACCATGAAGAAAGTAGTTTCCTGAAGGAAGGATGGACTATGATTATTTATACAATTTTGTGCCAAAATGATTTTCAATTCATGATATAAAATAGAATAAAACATAAGTAAGTTTCTGCTTGCTACCAATTTTTTTCTCTACCTCAATCCATCTGAGCATGCAAAAAACTGTAATACCTAGATAAGTAAATTCAATAAAGTTGAATTCAGGAAAATAATTTGTTATTGTCAAATGATGTGTAATACTTTTTTACATTGAATGCAGTACTTTTCAACTAGTTACTTTCGTGTGATATGGTTGTAGTTACAAAGTTTCTATCTCAGAAGTTTAGGACCATAACAAATTAAATAATCCTATAGATATGTATTGTCAACTCCTCCTCACCCAAAACAACTAATTTTCTGTATTTCCAGGTGGAAGAACTAGTTTTCCATATTTTTATATTTCCACCTTTCATCCAAGGACTGCTCACTGGACTTGTCTTTCCTTTCTTGGAACTGTACTGCAGTCTGGTATTCTTTTTCTCTAATCCTCCTTTCTTCCCTCTCTCCTTTCACAGGTAGAGATCTTCACCACAGTCTGAAGTCACATGCAGTTGGCACTGAGAATGATCTGAGAACACAGATGGTGAGGTGGAACTGGCTCATTATCTTCTAGCAGTTGAGTCTTGCAAGGTAAGTGGGGCACAAATATACTGTAGCAGAAGATGGTGCTAAGTTGGTAAAGATTTCATGGGGTGTTGAGTGGAGAGTGAAAAAGTTGGCTTAAAGCTCAACATTCAGAAAACGAAGATTATGGCATCCGGTCCCACCACTTCATGGGAAAAAGATGGGGAAACAGGGGAAACAGTGTCAGACTTTATTTTTCTGGGCTCCAAAATCACTATAGATGGTGACTACAGCCATGAAATTAAAAGACACTTACTCCTTGGAAGGAAAGTTATGACCAACCTAGATAGCATATTCAAAAACAGAGACATTACTTTGCCAACAAAGATTCATCTAGTCAAGGCTATGGTTTTTCCTGTGGTCATGTATGGATGTGAGACTTTGAAGTCTTTGGACTTTGAAGAAGGCTGAGTGCCGAAGAATTTATGCTTTTGCACTGTGGTGTTGGAGAAGACTCTTGAGAGTCCCTTGGACTGCAAGGAGATCCAACCAGTCCATTCTGAAGGAGATCAGCCCTGGGATTTCTTTGGAAGGAATGATGCTAAAGCTGAAACTCCAGTACTTTGGTCACCTCATGTGAAGAGTTGATTCATTGGAAAAGACCCTGATGCTGGGAGGGATTGGGGGCAGGAGGAGAAGGGGACGACAGATGATGAGATGGCTGGATGGCATCATTGACTCAATGGACGTGAGTCTCAGTGAACTCCGAGAGTTGGTGATGGACAGGGAGGCCTGGAGTGCTGCGATTCATGGGGTCTCAAAGAATCGGACATGACTGAGCGACTAATCTGATCTGGTCTGCTGTGATAATTAATGCAATGAAATGCAAGTGGGGGAGAATGTCTGTAAAGACAGCAGAATTGACTACTTACTGCTGAGTTGTATTCCTTGCCTGCCAGTCTTGAAAAAATGATGTTGATATTATTTGTGTGTGTTTTCATTAATTAATTAGTAAATTATTTTGTTGTGCTATGTCTTTGATTCTGTGTGGGGTTTCTCTAGTTGCAACGAGTGGGGACTACTCTCTAGTTGTGATCTGTGAGCTTCTCATTTCGTGGCTTTTCTTGTGGTGGAGGATGGTGTCAAGGGTACATGGGCTTCAGTATTTGTAGCAAACGGGCTCAGTAATTGTGGCCGATAGGCTTAGTTGCCCTGCAACATGTGGAATCTTGCCAGACCAGGGATTGAATCCCTGTCCCCTCTGTTGGCAAGTGGAATCTTAACAACTGGGACAGCAGGGAAGTAGCTTTGTGTGTTTTTGTGCATGTGGAAAAAGGGGGTCAGGGATATGATGAAATGCCCTCTAAGAGGCTGAGATGTATTCAGAACTGAAAGGTGGGCTTTACTAATACTTCCTTCTCATTCTACTCTATACTACTGAAAATGTATATGGGACTCTTCCAGAACTAGAAATCTGCCTTCAGAAAAGAGTAGGACCCAAGAACATGGTTAAGAGAATCGTTAGACCACTAGTTGATTCTCAAATTATTGATCTAATTTTAGATGTTGTATTTAGTAGAAAATATTTTACCATTTCATAGATAATAGGTTGATTATTATTATTTTTTTCTTTATTGAGTTGTGTTTGCAAAGATCTCTAGCTTGAAGAAGGTGGTATGAAGTGACTAGAGGTGGTGCTGTGTGTCTCCCTGGCTTGAAATGAAAATAAGTCAAAAGTGTCTTTAACCAAGGTGGTACTGCATTATTAGAAATGAATGAAATCATCACTGTTTCCAAAGCTGAAGAAAGGTATCAGGGATAAATATTATCTAGACGATGTGATTTAATTTTAAAATAGTAACTCTAGATGCAGATAGAGTTACATGAGTTTAACTTTTACAAAAACAAAATTAAGTCAAGCAGAAGAGAATATTCAGAGAACTTAGGAATATTTGTTTGGCTCAAGAGAATTAGAATTACTAAAATATTTTTTTAAAGCTAATGGTACAAAAGTAGTATAAGATATGTCCAAATTTACAAGAATACATTTACATTTATATTAAAATATAAAGTTTGCTTATTATATATTTAGATATACAAATATTTATTGACAATGTTTCTTATACACTCTTAACTTCTCTATGAAGTGGTAAGTATACAATTGTGAAAGACAAATATATATTATTCTAATAAGGGTGATACAAGAAATTAATTAAAATGGTTAAGTTTACATACATGTCATGAAAGAAAAAGCCATGGGGGGGGAATTAAAATGATGTTGACTAAAACATCTGTAGTATATAGGAACATGTATGAAGTATTCAAATTGTGAAAACTTTAAATCATAAAATGTAAATGTGAATAGGTTCTAATAATAAAATCAATAGGTTATCTCAATTCACTATATGACAAACAGAGACAAAGGACTTAAATAATGATCACTGTACTATCCAAATTTTTCACTTGTGTGAACTCTGCTGCTGCTGCTGCTGCTGCTCCTCAGGTGCTTCAGTCGTGTCTGACTCTATGCAACCCCATAGACGGCAGCCCATTAGGCTCCTCTGTCCCTGGGATTCTTCAGACAAGAATACTGGAGTGGGTTGCCATTTCCTTCTCCAATGCATGAAAGTGAAAAGTGAAAGTGAAGTCGCTCAGTCATGTCCGACTCTTAGCGACCCCATGGACTGCAGCCTACCAAGCTCCTCCATCCATGGGATTTTCCAGGCTTGTCATTTCCCCATGTCTCTTGTATACATATATTTTCATTCATATCTTTTAAAGAACATCCCTATAGATTCTGTCCCATATACCTAAAACTGTCCAATATGTTAGCAACTACCCACATGTAGCTATTTAAAATTAAATTTAGGTTAATTAAAATTAAATTAAAAGTTCAGTTTTTTAGTCACACTAGTCATATCTTAAGTGTTCAATAGCTATGCATGTCTAGTCTTCCATGATGAGTAATTCAGATATACAACATTTCCAAAACTAAAAAAAAAAGAAAAAAAATTAAGGACTGATATAAACAGCAACATTCAAACAATTGTCATTCATCCATTTGTTCAGTCATTAACTAATATCTTAATGGATATCTATAATGTATCAGGCACTGTCTTTTGTTCCAAGGACAAGAAAATGAATAAAATGAATGCAGTGCCTGCTTTCATCAGGCTGATATTCTTGAAATTGAGTCAGAAATAAAATAGTAATGAACAAAACTACATAAAATGAAAAACAAATGAAGATCAGCCTTGAAAATTCCATAAGTAGACAAAATCAGTTCAGTATAAAAGCAAAGCTTAGTTTAGCTTATTATGCAAGGCCAACTTGAGCTGGGTCATTTCTTATTTATGCTGCTGGAAATCATAAGCAAAGCTTAAACCTTTTCCCAAGGATGATATGAGATAACCACTGGCCAATTCTCTATCATTTAAGAAAATTCTAATATTATAAACAATTACTGGGGAGAATAGTCATTTCTTCTTCACTGTATAAGCTAGGTTATAACAATACACCCCTGAGCCTTATTCTGTGCTTTGGTTTGAGTGCTATCAGTTAATAGACTACCTTTTTAGTGTCTGAACAATAAACTTTTATTAATTGCTGTTTCTGTGATTTCATTGGCTTTCCTTTTGTCATTTCTGAGCTTTTGTCAGTGATGTCCATGACACAGTGATCCATGAAGTGGTAGAGTCTAAACAAGAGGAATTACTCTAGATGAGTGGGAGAGAGTGGTAATAAAGAAATGCTTTCCTGAGAAACATTGTTTCCTGAAAAATAAGTGTGAGTTATCCAGGTAGATACATGCTAGGAATTACCACTGTGAAAGGTATCATGGTAGAAGAGGAGTTAAAGTTCAGCATAGAATGCTGCATGTGCAAAAAAGCTCTAATAGGAAAAACTTTCTTATGCTTAAAAATAGATGTAAAGTTTTATTCCTAGACTATCTGAGAGGGGATGGCAGCAGGCCAGAAGCAAAAAAAGTGGACCATACCACACAGGCTGAGGTGGGTCATGGGTAGGCCTGACATAATGAAAGAGACCCATTTAAGCTGCAAGAAATTAAACCTGATTGTTTAGCTGTGCAAAGTAAGAAAGGTATTATATTGCCATAATATGGACCTTTGCATGCTGACATGTACCACACTCCACCCTTCCAACCCAATGTGATAGACACAAGGTAAAGAATGAAACTGTCTTTATTCTCTTCTACTCCATGGACTCCATACACCACCTACACTGCTAGGGCCTCTGCAATTTGGGTGTGCCTCTGTGAAAAGTAAAAGGGTCCTTGAGGAGACAGATACATGTATTCAAGGATATATCCCTGATCTTGGGCATATCTTCATTCTCTGGTTGTGTCAGTTAGGCTTATACAGGGAAACAGAAGTCATATCAGTTATTTTAACAGAGAGAAGGTAATACAGATAATTGAATGAGCAAGTATTGCATGAGCTGTCCAGTATAGCTGCTGCTGAAATCAAATATGGTACCTATGGGGCCACAAAGATATATAATGTACACAGCTCTTAAGGCCAGGACTTTCATGGGTTGTACTGCTTTATTTTGTCTCCATGTTGCACAGGTAGTATTTGAAACAGACAAGGTGATCATGTTTAAGTGAAGTCTTACTTGTTTGACCATCATCATTGCTAAGATATAGAACTCATTTTCTTAGTGTTGAAACTTAGTAAATTGGAGCTTGTGATTTTAGCAAATTTGGTATATTTCAACTTCGATTGCTTTTCAACCAAAAGGCAATTTTGGTCCTACTGACACCAACAGGAACAAGTACAACTGAGGAGTTTAATGGGTCAGGGAGCAGGGGCAGTTACAAGTGCCATTTTCAGAGATGGAGAAAATAGATACATGTTTTCTAGGGGTATAATAAGCTCATATTTCAACAGGTTGAGTTAAAAACTAGCAATACAAGACATTCTATAGAATTTCTATATGGAGATAATCAGAAGATAATTTAGGTTTACTGATAAGTACAGAGCTCAAGGGAAAAAGTCTGTCTTGAATATATATGTGCAAATAAAACCATTAGAGTGACGGAGATACCAGGAAAAAATGAATAGTTTTCCTACAGTATAGGGCACTGCTTCTGTGGCACACCAAAATTTAGAAGCTGTGATTGGGAAATAGTTCACATTAGAAAAAAGGAGCAACTAGAAAGATAAGAAAAAACTTTGAAATAGTTGCGTCATGGAAATAAAAAAAGAAGAAATGCAAAATACAAAGAAAATTGCCCCTAATATCAGGTGCTGCAGTGGTAAAAAGTGTCCTGATAAGGATCCACTAGATTTAACAAGGAGATTATGGATACATTAAGCATTACAGGGTGAAACAGCATTTCATTGGTTTTTGAGTGTTAATGTCAAATGAAGTAAAGCCGATGAGATGAGATCACTCTTACAACTGCTATTTAAATGTTGCGATAGTTTGGATGTTAACAGAAGAGAGGAAGTTTGGCGATGGAAGAAGTACATGAAGGAAGACGTCAGTCATTTGTACAACCTCATAGGCTAGGAATATTTAATCCTCAAACTACAGCATTCTTTTTTTTTTTTTTTTGAAGTGTACTCATTCTACAAGAAACAATTCTGGGAATAATGGTAAATTTGGCTATTAACTTGGATTTAGTGGAATTCTTGATGAAGTTTTGGAGATTTGTTTTCTCTCACCATGTTCTGTATTAATTGATTTGTATTGGAAGCTGACGAGTTAGAACTGCCAAATATAAACACTTTGAAAATAATTCTCAAAAATGTCCTTTTCATGTTCCAGTCAAAACCCTATTTTTAAGTTTTGGTGTGACATCCACTATGTTGTAAGGTTTCTTTATACTTGCTTCCAAGGTCTTAAGAGTGAGGAACCCTGTCCACCCTACTGCCCCACCTCCCCCAAACACACTCACACATTCACTGTATCCTGTGCTCTCCTCTGCTTAGTCACTCAGTCATGTTCAACTCTTTGTGACCCCATGGGCTATAGCTTGCCAGGCTCCTCTGTCCATGGGGATTCTCCAGGCAAGAATAGTGGAATGGGTTGCCATACCCTCCTCCAGGGAATCTTCCCAACCCAGGGATTGAACCCAGGTCTCCCTCATTGCAGGCAGATTCTTTACCATCTGAGCCACCAGGGAAGCCCACACTGTGTCCTAGGGTAGATCTTCTAAGAGATTACTCATGGTTAGTTTCTATGGACACAATCTGATGCTTATATGCCCTGGGGTAAAATTATGTTTCTCCTTCTTTTATTAAAAATATTTAGAATAATAACCTAGAATTTCCATTTTAGTTTCCACTTATAAGGAACAGAGTTCAAGCAACAAGTAAAAAGCATAACAGGGAATTCCCTGGCAGTCCAGAGGTTAGTACTCCACACTCTCACTGCCAAGGTCCAGGGATCAATCCCTTGTTAGGGAACTAAAATACCATAAGCTGCATGGTGTGGCAAAAATAAATAAATAATAATAATAAGTGAATAAAGAAATATTTAAAATCTTAAGAAAAGCAGAACAGACCGAAAAATTAGCAACTTGGCTTGGATTTTATAAAGGGGAGGACACAGTCAAAATACTGCTATAAAATTGGAATGGCCAACAGATGAATATAGTTCATCACTTACTGAGACAAAGACTCACAGGCAGAAATGTCCCAGGGAACAGGGTCTAGGGTAGGAGAACCAGAACTGTAACTGATGAATTGGATGTGTTTAGTGCAGACAAGTCTGTAAAAGTTAAAAATTTCTGGGGAACCCAGTCATAGAGACACCCCAACATTTTTGTGAGTGTTATTCCCAGGAGCTCAATCTGATGAATATCAGAGAAAACATCTCGAGATGCCTGCAGAGGGAGGGGGAAAGGAAACATTTTGAAATATAATTGGCCTTTATCATGAGGGGACAAAGGAACCAAAATCCTACACTCTTAAAAATCTGAACATAACTTTTGACTCTCCAAAAACTTAAATAGTTATAGCTTACTGTTGACTGGAAATCTTACCAGTAACAAAAATGCCAATTAACACATATTTTGTATGTTATACATATGTATTATATATTGTATTCATACAATAAACTAGAAAAAAGAAAATTTTGTTAAGAAAATCATAATGAAGAGAAAATACACTTACAATACATAAATTTATTTCTTGAAAATAATCCACATAAAAACGAACCCACATAATTCAAAATCATGTGGTTCCCTGGTGGCTCAGATGGTAAAGGGTCTGCCTGCAATGCAGGAGACCTGGGTTCGATCCCTGGGTCGGGAAAATCCCCTGAAAAGGAAATGGCAACCCACTCTAGTACTCTTGCCTGGAAAATTCCATGGATGGAGGAACCTGGTATGCTACAGTCCATGGGGTCACAAAGAGTTGGACACGACTGAGCGATTTCACTTTTGTGTTGTTCAAGGGTCAACTGTACACCAGAGCATTATTTTCTTTTAAAGCCCTCCCTTAAGAGAATCTACTTAACAAGAGCTTAATCTGCTGGGTAATGTCAGATCCTAACTGACCTGGGGGAAGAGAAATACTCAACTTCAGGCAACACTAGCCATCTTGTTCCACCTAAGTGTGGAGGAAATAAAAAGTGAGAAACACTTGTGAAATTCACCATCCAGAAGCACAGTTCAGTTCAGTCATTCAGTCCTGTCCAACTCTTTGCAACTCCATGGACTGCAGCATGCCAGGCCTCCCGGTCCATCACCAACTACTGAGCTTGCTAAAACTCATGTCCATTGAGTCAGTGATGCCATCCAATCGTCTCATCCTCTGTCATCACCTTCTCCCCCAGCCTTCAATCTTCCCAGCATCAGGGTCTTTTCAAATGAGGCAGTTCTTCGCATCAGGAGGCCAAAGTATTGGAGTTTCATCTTCAGAATCAGTCCTTCCAATGAATATTCAGTATTGATTTCCTTTAGGATTGGCTGGTTTGATCTCCTTGCAGTCCAAGGGACTCTCAAGAGTCTTCTCCAACACCACAGTTCAAAAGCATCAATTCTTCAGCACTCAGCTTTCTTTATAGTCCAATTCTCACATCCATACATGACTACTGGAAAAACCATAGCTTTCACAACATGGACCTGCATCAGCAAAGTAATGTTTCTGTTTTATAATATGCTGTCTAGGTTGGTCATAACTTTTCTTCCAAGGAGCAAGCATCTTTTGATTTCATGGCTGCAGTCACCATCTGCAGTGATTATGGAGTGACCCCTGCCTCCAAATAATGTCTGTCACTCCTTCCATTGGTTCCCCATCTACTGGTGATGGAACCACATGCCATGATCTTAATTTTCTGAATGTTGAGTTTTTTTTTTTTTTTAATTTTATTTTATTTTTAAACTTTACATAACTGTATTAGTTTTGCCAAATATCAAAATGAATCCGCCACAGGTATACATGTGTTCCCCATCCTGAACCCTCCTCCCTCCTCCCTCCCCATTCCATCCCTCTGGGTCGTCCCAGTGCACCAGCCCCAAGCATCCAGTAGCCAGGACATTGAAACAACCTAGATGTCCATCAGCAGATGAATGGATAAGAAAGCTGTGGTACATATACACAATGGAATATTATTCAGCCATTAAAAAGAATACATTTGAATCAGTTCTAATGAGGTGGATGAAACTGGAGCCTATTATACAGAGTGAAGTAAGCCAGAAAGAAAAACACCAATACAGTATACTAACGCATATATATGGAATTTAGAAAGATGGTAACAATAATCCTGTGTATGAGACAGCAAAAGAGACACTGATGTATAGAACAGTCTTATGGACTCTGTGGGAGAGGGAGAGGGTGGGGAGATTTGGGAGAATGGCATTGAAACATGTAAAATATCATGAATGTTGAGTTTGAAGCCAACATTGTCACTCTCCTCTTTCACTTTCATCAAGAGGCTCTTTAGTTCTTCTTCACTTTCTGCCATAAGGGTGGTGTCATCTGCATATCTGAGGTTATTGATATTTCACCAGGCAATCTTGATTCCAGCTTGTGCTTCTTCTGGCCCAGCGTTTCTCATGATGTACTCTGCATATAAGTTAAATAAGCAGGGTGACAATATACAGCCTTGACGTACTCCTTTTCCTATTTGGAACCAGGCTGTTCCATGTCCAGTTCTAACTGTTGCTTCCTGATCTGCATACAGATTTCTCAAGAGGCAGGTCAGGTGGTCTGGTATTCCCATCTCTTTCAGAATTTTCCACAGTTGGTTGTAATCCACACAGTCAAAGGCTTTGGCATAGTCAATAAAGCAGAAATATATTTTTTTCTGAGACTTTCCTGCTTTTCTGATGATCAAGATGATGTTGGCAATTTGATCTCTGATTCCTCTGGCTTCTCTAAATCCAGCTTGAACATCTGGAATTTCACAGTTCACGTATTGCTGAAGCCTGGCTTGGAGAATTTTAAGCATTACTTTACTAGTGTGTGAAATGAGTACAATTGTGCAGTAGTTTGATAATTCTCTGGTATTGCCTTTCTTTGGGATTGGAATGAAAACTGACCTTTTCCAGTCCAGTCACCACTGCTGAGTTCTCCATATTTTCTGGCATATTGAGTGCAGCACTTTCACATCATCATCTTTTAGGATTTGAAATAGCTCAACTGGAATTCCATCACCTCTACTAACTTTGTTCCTAGGGATGCTTCCTAATTCCCACTCAACTTTGCACTCCAGGATGTCTGGCTAGAAGTGAGTGATCATGCCATCATCATTATGTGGGTTGTGAAGATTTTTTCTGTATAGATCTTCTGTGTATTCTTGCCACCTCTTCCCATTCTATTGCTTTTTTCTATTTCTTTACATTGATCACTGAGGAGGCTTTCTTATCTCTCCTTGATATTCTTTGGAACTCTGCTTTCAAGTGAGTATATCTTTCCTTTTCTTTTTCTCCTTTGCATTTTGCTTTGCTTCTATTCACAGCTATTTGTAAGTCCTCCTCAGATGATTTTGCCTTTATGTATTTCTTTGCTTGTGGATGGTATTGATCCCTGCCTCCTGTACTATGTCACGAACCTCCATCTGTAGTTTTTTGGGCACTCTGTCTATCCAATAATCCCTTGAATCTATTTTCACTTCCACTGTATAATTGTGATTTAGGCCATACCTGAATGGTCTAGTGGTTTTCCCTACTTTCTTCAATTTAAGTCTGAAATTTGGCAATAAGGAGTTCATAATCTTAGCCACAGTCAACTCCTGGTCTTGTTTTTGCTGACTGTACAGAGCTTCTCCATCGTTGGCTGCAAAGAATATAATCAATCTGATTTCAATATTGACCATCTGGTGATGTCCATATGTAGAGTCTTCTCTTGTGTTGTTGGAAGATGATGTTTGCTATGACCAATGCGTTCTCTAGGCAAAATTCTATTAGCCTTTGACCTGCTTCATTCCATACTCCAAGGCCAAATTTGCCAGGTGTTTCTTGACTTCCTACTTTTGCATTCTAGTCCCCTATAATGAAAAGGGCATCTTTTATGGGTGTTAGTTCTTGAAGGTCTTGTAGGTCTTCATAGAACCATTCAACTTCAGCTTCTTCAGCATTACTGGTAGGGACATAGACTTGGATTACTCTGATTTTGAATGGTTTGACTTGGAAACAAACAGAGATCATTCTGTCATTTTTGAGATTGGATCCAGGTGCTTCATTTCAGACTTTTTTTGTTGACTATGATGGCTACTCCATTTCTTCTAAGGGATTCTTGCACACAGTAGTACATATAAGGGTTAATTGAGTTAAATTCACCGATTCCAGTCCATTTTAGTTTGCTGATTCCTAAAATGCTGATGTTGACTCTTGCCATCTCCTGTTTGACCACTTCCAATTTGCCTTGATCCATGGACCTAACATTCCAGGTTCCTATACAATATTGATCTTTATAGCATTGGACTTTACTTCTATCACCAGTCTCCTCCACAACTGGGGGTTGTTTTTGCTTTAGCTCTGTCTCCTCATTCTTCTGGAGTTATTTCTCCACTTATCTCCAGTAACATACGGGTACCTACCAACCTGGGGAGTTTATCTTTCAGTGTCCCAACTTTTGCCTTTTCTTACTGTTCATGGGGTTCTCAAAGCAAGGATACTGAAGTTGTTTGCCATTCCATTCTCCAGTGGACTACATTTTGTCAGATCTCTCCACCATGAACTGTCCATCTTGGGTGGCCCTACACAGCATGGCTCTTAGTTTCATTGGGTTAGACAAGGCTGTGGTCCATGTGATTAGATTGGTTAGTTTTCTGTGATTGTGGTTTTCAGTCTGTCTGCCCTCTGATGGAGAAGGATAAGAGGCTTATGGAAGCTTCCTGATGGGCTAGACTGACTGAGGGTGAAACTGGGAAATGGGCTTCAGAAGCACAGGCTCACTAAATGATTCAGATGTAATCATAGGACTGTAGAACACCACCCTCCCCACACCTTACCACCACATTACTAAATTCTTATTTAAAGCAATTGCTTTTATATCATGTCTAGCTATCGCCTCCAACTACAATATATCCTGTCTCATTGGGAACTCTTCATAGGTTGTTTGATGATTTCGCATTGAGTTACATGGAAACTAATGACCACTAACTTTCTCATAACCTTATGTTTTGTTTTGCAAGATGTAATTCGTTTTTTTTGGCCCAATTCTGTGAATAGCATGCTTACCTACTGACAGTTCATTAGTAGGCAAAATGTGGACTTCCCAGAGAAGAAAGATTTATCCCATGACAAGTAACCAAGAGTTCTCTGTGATCAGCAAACCAGGGTTTACAGTGGTTTCCTGGCCCATTTCCCTAACAAGAGAGGGAACAAGGTTCCAAATGCAAATATAGTGAATTGGTTCTTAGAAGTACACATGTAAGTACACATGGAAATGTGAGGGACAAAGGAAACAGAATCTTTGCCTACAAGAAATCCTAAAAAGTTTGTATAATGATGTAGGAATTAATGGGATGACAAATGTGACCTCTTTGATAAGTAACAAGATATATTACATTAAAATATCAAAATTATGGAAATTGCTTTGACTTTGTATATTTTAGAAACCATAGATCAAAGCTTAATTGAATATAAATGAAAACACTAAATGATGTCATATTGCTAAAATAATATTCTCAAAGTGTAAGACTCTAATAATTGCCTTTTCAGATAACTTAAAAAAAGTTAGTGTATTAATAAATGTGCTTCACTCAACCCATATCAGAATCCTTCAAGCCTGTGTGATAAATGTGTTGTTCCACATAGAAGTATGATGATAAAAATAAATTAAGCCATTATACTTAAGAATTCTAGGTAATGTTTTTAATTTCTGTGCAACATCAATTATATCTGGGGGCACAGAAGGCTTTTAACCTAAATCTCAAATCTCTCTATGGCCTATATTTTTTTGATCTATGGACTCTAAGAAAATATGATTAAAAAAGAGATTTTCCTCCTGATTACTTATAGTCTTTCTAATGAACTTTCACTTGTGGTAGAGCAAAACTGATTTTATATAGTACACATTTAAACTAAAAAAATATAATTTTAAGAAGATCTTATATTTTAATGTTTTGTGAAATAATATTTATTACATTATCTCAATTTGCTTTAAAAATTCATTTTGACATTCTAATTATCTTTAATAATTTTCAATAAAAACCTTAGTTTCTAGTAAAGGAATAATTATTTTCAATAAGAACACAAGGAAATACTCATGTTACTTACCTCATTTTTGGTAATTGAATTCAAAAAATATTTCCCCCTCTTCTGGAAGTCACATATTAGTTTGATCCTTGCATTCGATGGTTTGCTATACACCAAGTGAAGATAATTCTTCTGGCTCTTTTTAAGTAAAGCAAGCAGATATAAATATTTTCCCACCATAACATCCTCATTTTTTATAAATTGACTAATTGCAAAACAAAATAAGAATCATTGTATTCATAAAATATAACCCAGATATCAATCAATTTGGTGATGTCAATTCCTTTCCTTTAATATTTATATACTAAGCACATGAACCACCTACCTACTAAATGTCAAAACTCCAAATTACATATGGTTGGAAACCAGTGTGTGCATGCGTACTAAGTACCAAGTCTCTTCAGTCATGTCTCTTTATGACCCTGTGGACTGTAGCCTGCCAAACTTCACTATCCATGGAATTCTCCATGCAAGATTACTGTAATGAGTTGCCATGCCCTCCTCCAGGGGATCTTCCTGCCCCAGGATTGAATCTGTGTTTCCTGTGGCTCCTGCATTTCAGGTAGTTTCTTTATTGCTGAGTCACTAGGGGAAGGCCCCGGTTGGAAACCAGCATCTCCTAATAACATCACAGGTGACCAAGAGACTTAAATTTCTCTTTTTTCCCAATGTTTTGAGTCCACTGAATCTTTGTTTTCCCAACCAAGAGGTATACCGAATTTGTCGCTGCCTCTTTCACTCTTTAAAATAACACAATTTACAGAAGTTTTGAGATAATAAAAGTAGAGTTTTCTCACAGTGTATAGTTTACCATGGGAATCACCTTAATAGTAGATAATGTGGATTCCTCTGCACAGGAAGTGATCAGATCAGATCAGTCGCTCAGTCATGTCCGACTCTTTGCGACCCCATGAATCACAGCACACCAGGCCTCCCTGTCCATCACCAACCCCTGGAGTTCACTGAGACTCACGTCCATCGAGTCAGTGATGCCATCCAGCCATCTCATCCTCTGTCGTCCCCTTCTCCTCCTGCCCCCAATCCCTCCCAGCATCAGGGTCTTTTCCAATGAATCAACTCTTCGCATGAGGTGGCCAAAGTACTGGAGTTTCAGCTTTAGCACAGGAAGTGAAGTTGTATGGAATTCTAGCTTCACTAGATACAACATGTGTAAATATGGGTGATTTTCTTAATCTATCGGTGCTTCAGTTGACTTGCATAGGGATTGTGAGGATTCCATGAGTTAATATTTGCAGGTTTTCTTGTTGACTTATTTTCAATTTTATTTGCTGGCATATTGCTCCAGTCCCCTACACCTACTGCTTTATGGATGTCTCAGAGAATTAAAAGCTTGTGCCACTTTATCATATAGAAAAAAAGTTTTCTTCTATGTTTCTCTCCATGGTTCATTTTGGCTATGCCTCCTGAGCTATTCTTACCAATTAGTGTGAGTATTAAGATGTTGCATTGAATTAAGTGTTTGCAAAATTTTTCATAAAGGACCAAATAATAAATATTTTAGATTTTTCAGACCATAAATTCTCTGTTGCAACTATTTAATTCTGCTCTTGTAGCTCAAATATAGCCACAGAAAATACAAAAAATGGGCAGGCCATGCTCTAATAAAATTTTATAAAAACAGGTGAATTTGGATTATGAGCCATAGTTTGACTGTTCCTGCTCTAAATGAAACTTGAGTGTGGCTATACCTATGGGCCATAGTTAACTGACCCCAGCACTAAACAAAAGCAGATTGATCTTTTTTTTTTTTTAAATTTTATTTTATTTTTAAACTTTACATAGCTGTATTAGTTTTGCCAAATATAAAAATGAATCCGCCACAGGTATACATGTGTTCCCCATCCCGAACCTCCCTCCCTCCTCCCTCCCCATTCTATCCCTCTGGGTCGTCCCAGTGCACCAGCCCCAAGCATCCAGTATCGTGCATCGAACCTGGACTGGCAACTTGTTTCATACATGATATTTTACATGTTTCAATGCCATTCTCCCAAATCTTCCCACCCTCTCCCTCTCTCACAGAGTCCATAAGACTGTTCTATACATCAGTGTCTCTTTTGCTGTCTCATACACAGGGTTATTGTTACCATCTTTCTAAATTCCATATATATGCGTTAGTATACTGTATTGGTGTTTTTCTTTCTGGCTTACTTCACTCTGTATAATAGGCTCCAGTTTCATCCACCTCATTAGACAGATTGATCTTTTTAAATAATTTTATTATTATGAAATATTCTATAAATATAATTTTATATGTTATGTGTCATATGCCATAAATAGTAAAACAATACAAAATGAGAAATTGAGGACCAAACATCTGAATTATCCAGCAGAGCATTACCAGCACAGTTAAAAATTCCCTCTGTGACCCTTTTGATTGTATGACTTTTCTATCCCCTATCACCTCTCACTCCTCTCTGGAAAGAATTACTATTCATATACATTATTTCTTTGGTTTTCCTCATGCATTTATTCTCCTTATTCATGGTATTTATGCTGCATAAGGTTGAGGTGAACACTGTATTAGCAAATACTTAACTATCTCTCCTAGAGGAAATATGGACACACACACATCCACACACCTCACATAGATTACAGTCTTGAATTGTAAAAACAGCTCACTCTGGTAGATTTGATTTTATCCCATTTTACAAAAGAGGAAATAAGGTTCAGCATGGTTAAGTGACTTGCTTTAGGCCTCCCCACTAACAGGTGCCAGAGCTGGAATTCAGTCCCTGTCCAACTCGCCCCAGAGCCAGAGCGGCTTGCTCTGCAGTACACTGCCCTCTCCTTCCTCTGGGCATCTCTATGAGAGCTGAAAGGAGAAAGCTGAGCACCTGGCCTTGTTAGCAGTCAGCTGGGAGCATGGACCTCAGACTCAAATTTTTCACTGTTCTGAGGATGTCTGAGGATGTTCTGAGGATGTCTGGACTATAGTTTTGAGGATTACAAATACATTTTAGTAAGTAAACAAATCACATGTATAGCAATTTAAACAATGATGCTTGACAGTCATTTCTTTAAATAAATATGCATATATACTTATTTCACATAATTTTATTTTCATGTAAGTGATGCCATACAAGATATGTTTTTTTTTTCCAGTCATTGCTAAGCTGCATATATTTGTGAGTTTGATATATTTTAATTTGATTGACTATGGCTCCTTCATTAATACTCCTGTAATTAATTCTACTGTATTGCTATACTTGCTTTGCCCATTCTTTCATTTGGGGGATTTTTTGACTGTTACCTTGCTACCACAGACAATCCTGGCATAAATATCGTGTTTATTGCCATTGTTTAGTCACTAAATTGTCTCCAACTCTTTGTGACTCCAATTTAGCCTGCCAGATTCCTCTGTCCATGGGATTCTCCAGGCAAGAATACTGGAGTGGGTTGCCATTTCCTCCTCCAGGAGATCTTTTGGACTTGGAATAGAACCTGTGTCTCCTATGTCTCCTGCATTGGCAGGCTGCTTCTTTACAACTGGGTCACCTGGGAAGCCCCATTCCTGTTCATTAGTACTGATTAAAAAGATCTCCATTGGATATGTTAACATAATCTATTTTTATTCACCTAAATATATTTTATTTATCTTTAATCACAGTATGGAGGAAAAATATTAATAGCTTTATTAAAACTTTCATCTAGGAAATAGAACTAATTTAGTTTAGATTTTAAAATATAATCTGATTATATTATCCATTGCATTGTTTAAATGTTTTTCTTCCATGATCATGAGTGCTTAATATATTTTATTAAAATTTTTTGGTCTTGTATCAGTAAAATGCCTTTTTTTAAAATTAGTGTTTTTAATATTTCTGTGCTTTGTAAAATTTGTATCTGTTACTAAAAATTTGGTAAATTATTTTTGTAAAATTATATTGTGATATTTTGTTTCTTTCCTCTTTTATTACTTCAAAATGAAAAATTTATTCTGTAAATTTTCCTCTATAAAATTTGAAAGGTATACTCTCTGTTTTTGGTGGTTCTTTTTGAAATCTTCCCATAATCTATTTAGTTTTGGTAGAAAGTGCTGCGCTCAATATGCAAGCAAATTTGGAAAACTCAGCAGTGGCCACAGGACTGGAAAAGGTCAGTTTTCATTCCGATCCCAAAGAAAGGCAATGCCAAAGAATGCTCAAACTACCACACAATTGCACTCATCTCACACGCTAGTAAAGTCATGCTCAAAATTCTCCAAGCCAGGCTTCAGCAATATGTGAACTGTGAACTTCCTGATGTTCAAGCTGGTTTTAGAAAAGGCAGAGGAACCAGAGATCAAATTGCCAACATCTGCTGGATCATGGAAAAAACAAGAGAGTTCCAGAAAAACATCTATTTCTGCATTATTGACTATGCCAAAGCCTTTGACTGTGTGGATCACGATAAACTGTGGAAAATTCTGAAAGAGATGGGAATACCAGACCACCTGATCTGCCTTTTGAGAAATTTGTATGCAGGTCAGGAAGCAACAGTTAGAACTGGATGTGGAACAACAGACTGGTTCCAAATAGGAAAAGGAGTTGTCAAGACTGTATATTGTCACCCTGTTTATTTAACTTATATGCAGAGTACATCATGAGAAACGCTGGACTGGAAGAAACACAAACTGGAATCAAGATTGCTGGGAGAAATATCAATAACCTCAGATATGCAGATGACACCACCCTTATGGCAGAAAGTGAAGAGGAACTCAAAAGCCTCTTGATGAAAGTGAAAGTGGAGAGTGAAAAAGTTGGCTTAAACCTCAACATTCAGAAAATGAAGATCATGGAATCCGGTCCCACCACTTCATGGGAAATAGATGGGGAAACAGTGGAAACAGTGTCAGACTTTATTTTTCTGGGCTCCAAAATCACTATAGATGGTGACTGCAGCCATGAAATTAAAAGACGCTTACTCCTTGGAAGGAAAGTTATGACCAACCTAGATAGCATATTCAAAAACAGAGACATTACTTTGCAACAAAGGTCCATCTAGTCAAGGCTATGGTTTTTCCTGTGGTCATGTATGGATGTGAGAGTTGGACTGTGAAGAAGGCTGAGTGCCAAAGAATTGATGCTTTTGAACTGTGGTGTTGGAGAGGACTCTTGAGAGTCCCTTGGACTGCAAGGAGATCCAACCAGTCCATTCTGAAGGAGATCAGCCCTGGGATTTCTTTGGAAGGAATGATGCTAAAGCTGAAACTCCAGTACTTTGGCCACCTCATGCGAAGAGTCAACTCATTGGAAAAGACTCTGATGCTGGGAGGGATTGGGGGCAGGAGGAGAAGGGGACGACAGAGGATGAGATGGCTGGATGGCATCACTGACTGGATGGATGTGAGTCTCAGTGAACTCTGGGAGTTGGTGATGGACAGGGAGGCCTGGTGTGCTGCAATTCATGGGGTCGCAAAGAGTGGGACATGACTGAGCAACTGATCTGATCTGGTCTGAGCTATATATTACAGATGTTAGAATTATATACATATATGTAAAACAAATACTTTTCTATTTCCAGTTTTTTAAGGAATCTCCACACTGTTCTCCATAGTGACTGTACTAGTTTGCATTCCCACCAACAGTGTAAGAGGGTTCCCTTTTCTCCACACCCTCTCCAGCATTTATTACTTGTAGACTTTTGGATCGCAGCCATTCTGACTGGTGTGAAAAGGTACCTCATAGTGGTTTTGATTTGCATTTCTCTGATAATGAGTGATGTTGAGCATCTTTTCATGTGTTTGTTAGCCATCTGTATGTCTTCTTTGGAGAAATGTCTATTTAGTTCTTTGGCCCATTTTTTGATTGGGTCATTTATTTTTCTGGAGTTGAGCTGTAGGAGTTGCTTGTATATTCTCGAGATTAGTTGTTTGTCAGTTGCTTCATTTGCTATTATCTTCTCCCATTCTGAAGGCTGTCTTTTCACCTTGCTTATAGTTTCCTTTGATGTGCAGAAGCTTTTAAGTTTCATTAGGTCCCATTTGTTTATTTTTGCTTTTATTTCCAATATTCTGGGAGGTGGGTCATAGAGGATCCTGCTGTGATGTATGTCAGAGAGTGTTTTGCCTATGTTCTCCTCTAGGAGTTTTATAGTTTCTGGTCTTACATTGAGATCTTTAATCCATTTTGAGTTTATTTTTGTGTATGGTGTTAGAAAGTGTTCTAGTTTCATTCTTTTGCAAGTGGTTGACCAGAGTTCCCAGCACCACTTGTTAAAGAGATTGTCTTTAATCCATTGTATATTCTTGCCTCCTTTGTCAAAGATAAGGTGTCCATATGTGCGTGGATTTATCTCTGGGCTTTCTATTTTGTTCCATTGATCTATATTTCTGTCTTTGTGCCAGTACCATACTGTCTTGATAACTGTGGCTTTGTAGTAGAGCCTGAAGTCAGGTAGGTTGATTCCTCCAGTTCCATTCTTCTTTCTCAAGATCGCTTTGGCTATTCAAGGTTTTTTGTTTTTCCATACAAATTGTGAAATTATTTGTTCTAGCTCTGTGAAGAATACCGTTGGTAGCTTGATAGGGATTGCATTGAATCTATAGATTGCTTTGGGTAGTATACTCATTTTCACTACATTGATTCTTCCAATCCATGAACATGGTATATTTCTCCATCTGTTAGTGTCCTCTTTGATTTCTTTCACCAGTGTTTTATAGTTTTCTATATATAGGTCTTTAGATTCTTTAGGTAGATATATTCCTAAGTATTTTATTCTTTCCGTTGCAATGGTGAATGGAATTGTTTCCTTAATTTCTCTTTCTGTTTTCTCATTATTAGTGTATAGGAATGCAAGGGATTTCTGTGTGTTGATTTTATATCCTGCAACTTTACTATAGTCATTGATTAGTTCTAGTAATTTTCTGGTGGAGTCTTTAGGGTTTTCTATGTAGAGGATCATGTCATCTGCAAACAGTGAGAGCTTTACTTCTTCTTTTCCAATTTGGATTCCTTTTATTTCTTTTTCTGTTCTGATTGCTGTGGCCAAAACTTCCAAAACTATGTTGAATAGTAATGGTGAAAGTGGACACCCTTGTCTTGTTCCTGACTTTAGAGGAAATGCTTTCAATTTTTCACCATTGAGGATAATGTTTGCTGTGGGTTTGTCATATATAGCTTTGATTATGTTGAGGTATGTTCCTTCTATTCCTGCTTTCTGGAGAGTTTTGATCATAAATGGATGTTGAATTTTGTCAAAGGCTTTCTCTGCATCTATTGAGATAATCATATGGGTTTTATTTTTCAATTTGTTAATGTGGTGTATTACATTGATTGATTTGCGGATATTGAAGAATCCTTGCATCCCTGGGATAAAGCCCACTTGGTCATGGTGTATGATCTTTTTAATGTGTTGTTGGATTCTGATTGCTAGAATTTTGTTAAGGATTTTTGCGTCTATGTTCATCAGTGATATTGGCCTGTAGTTTTCTTTTTTTGTGGGATCTTTGTCAGGTTTTGGTATTAGGGTGATGGTGGCCTCATAGAATGAATTTGGAAGTTTACCATCCTCTGCAATTCTCTGGAAATAGACATGCCTTATGATCCAGCAATCCCACTGCTGGGCATACACACTGAGGAAACCAGAAGGGAAAGAGACACGAGTACCCCAATGTTCATCGCAGCACTGTTTATAATAGCCAGGACATGGAAGCAACCTAGATGTCCATCAGCAGATGAATGGATAAGAAAGCTGTGGTACATATACACAATGGAGTATTATTCAGCCATTAAAAAGAATACATTTGAATCAGTTCTAATGAGGTGGATGAAACTGGAGCCTATTATACAGAGTGAAGTAAGCCAGAAAGAAAAACACCAATATAGTATACTAACGCATATATATGGAATTTAGAAAGATGGTAACAATAACCCTGTGTACGAGACAGCAAAAGAGACACTCATGTATAGAACAGTCTTATGGACTCTGTGGGAGAGGGAGAGGGTGGGAAGATTTGGGAGAATGGCATTGAAACATGTAAAATATCATGTATGAAATGAGTTGCCAGTCCAGGTTCGATGCACAATACTGGATGCTTGGGGCTGGTGCACTGGGACGACCCAGAGGGATGGAATGGGGAGGGAGGAGGGAGGAGGGTTCAGGATGGGGAACACATGTGTACCTGTGGTGGATTCATTTTGATATTTGGCAAATCTAATACAGTTATGTTAAGTTTAAAAATAAAATAAAATTAAAAAAAAAAAACAAATACTTATTTTTATGGAGAGTCTATTCATGGTAAATTTTTTCAGTACTTATTTATTTTGTTCTTATTCTTGAAAGAGAGGTTGTAAGTTACATAACTGAAAATTGAGGATTCATTTCTCTCAGCATTTTGAGCACATTCTTCCATTGATTTTGTCTCTGAACATTGCTGTTGGAAAGTCTATCATGAGTTGAAATATACAGTTTTTATTTTGTTTGTAGATGAGTTTTGTTTCTAAATACCGATCGTGTGTGTGTAAGTTTACATTTCGTTTTATTAATCCTGTTTAGAATATATACTTTTGAATTTTAAACTTTATGTTCTTTGTCATTTCTGAAAATTTCTTAGCCATTATTTCTTTCTTTAAATATTTCCTCATTATTATTCTCAATTTTGGCTTTTTCTTGAACTTTAGTGAGAAGAATATTAGTCCTCATTTGTTTTCTTTTTTTTTTTTTTTTTTAGCATTTCGCTTTTTTTTTTTATTTTATTTTATTTTTAAACTTTACATAACTGTATTAGTTTTGTTGTTTTCAATTTAATCTCTTTGTGGAATTTTCAATTCCATTTTCTAGTTCACTAATTCTCTTTTCAATTTTGTTTAATCTGCATATTGACTCATGAAATGAATTTTAATTTCATATTTGTTTATATACATATTATGCTTATATATAAAACACATTTCAAGTGGGATTTTGATTATCATAGTCATAAAAATATTTCTTCATTATTTAAAATCATTTTTTGCCTTGATAATTAATATTTTCAACTTTATTTACATATTTTATGCATAGATATCCTGCATATGCCACTGATATATTAGTATCTTAAATTTTATCAGTTAAAGCATGTTATTTCTTTGTACTGCTGAGTCTTGACTGGGCTACAGATCCAGGGATAGGGTTAGGTGAGTGACTTACTCACATTAGAGTATGTGCCAAATATAGGTACCAAATAATCAGTAATCAAAATAAATACTATTAGTGTAACTTTAAAATCAATATTACTGCAGAAAATTCATGATAAACAAATGTCAAAAATTTAAGTAAAGACAAGATCTGACCTTGAATTTCTACAATTCAGCCCATTTGTTTCACCCTAATCCAACTACAGCAGATCCTACTTTTGCTTAAATTTTTGTATTTTATTATCATAAATTTGAGCATTGATTATGATTTGCTAAAATAATGTAATAAAGTACCATTTGTTTTCTCTGAGAGATTTTCGGTGCCCTTTTAAATTCTGTACCCATGATCAGTGCTTCACTCACTTCATCCTACTTTCAGTTCAGGTCAGTTCAGTCACTCAGTTGTGTCCGACTCTTTGTGACCCCATGGACTGCAGCACACTAGGCTTCCCTGTCCATCACCAGCTTCAGGAGATTACTGAAACTCATGTCCATTGAGTTGGTGATGCTATCCAACCATCTCATCCTCTGTTTTCCTCTGTTTCCCCTTAAATCTTTCCCAACATCAGGGTCTTTTCAAATGAGTCAGTTCTTTGCATTAGGTGGCAAAAGTATTGGAGTTTCAACTTCAATATCAGTCTGCCCAATGAATATTCAGGACTGATTTCCTTTAGGATGGACTGATTGGATCTCCTTGCAGTCCAAGGGACTCTCAAGAGGCTTCTCCAACACCACAATTCAAAAGTATTAGTTCTTTGGCACTCAGCTTTCTTTATACTCCAACTCTCATATCCACACATGACTACTGGAAAAAACATAGCTTTGACTAGACAGACATTTGTTGGCAAAGTAATGTCTCTGCTTTTTTAATATGCTGTCTAGGTTGGTCATAACTTTTCCTCCAAGGAGCAAGTGTCTTTTAATTTCATGGCTGCAATCACCATCTGCAGTGATTTTGGAGCCCAAAAAAATAAAGTCTGATACTCTTTCCATTGTTTCCCATCTATTTGCCATGAAATGATGAGACCAGATACCATAATATTAATTTTCTGAATGCTGAGCTTTAAGCCAACTTTTTCACTCTCCTCTATCACTTTCATCAAGAGGTTCTTTAGTTCTTCCTTGCTTTCTGCCATAAGGGTGGTGTCATCTGTATAAATGAGGTGATTGATAATTCTTCCTGCAATCTTGATTCCAGCTTGTTCTTCCTCCAGCCTAGCATTTCTCAGGATGTACTGTGTGTATAAGTTAAATAAGCAGGGTGACAGTATACAGTCTTGGTGTATTCCTTTCCTGATTTGGAACCAGTCTGTTTTTCCATGTTCAGTTCTAACTGTTGCTTCCTGACCTGCACACAGATTTCTCAAGAGGCAGGTCAGGTGGTCTGGTATCCCATCTCTTTCAGAATTTTTGAGTTTGTTGTGATCTACACAGTCAAAGGATTTGACATAGTCAATAAAACAGAAGTAGATGGTTTTTTTCCAGAACTCTTGCTTTTTTGATGATCCAGCCGATGTTGGCAATTTGATCTCTGGTTCCCATGCCTTTTCTAAATCCAACTTGAACATCTGGAAGTTCACAGTTCATGTACTGTTGAATCCTGGCTTGGAGAATTTTGAGCATTACTTTACTAGCACGTGAGATGAGTGCAATTGTGTGGTAGTTTGAGCATTCTTTGGCCTTGCCTGTCTTTGGGATTGGAATGAAAACAGTCTTTTTCCTGTGGCCACTGCTGAGTTTTCCAAATTTGCTGGTTTATTGAGTGCAGCACTTTCACTGCATCATCTTTAGGATTTGAAATAGCTCAACTGTTATTCCATCATCTCTACTAGCTTTGTTCATAGTGGTGAGCAAAGGCCTGCTTGACTTCACATTCCAGAATGTCTGGTTCTAGGTGAGTGATCACACTGTTATGATTATCTGGGTTGTTAAGATCTTTCCTGTATAAATCTGTGTATTCTTGTCACCTTTTGTTAATATCTTCTGTTTCTGTTAGCTCTATACCATTCCCATCCTTTATTGTGCCCATCTTTGCATGAAATGTTCCCTTGGTATCTTTAATTTTCTTGAAGAGATCTCTAGTCTTTCCCATTCTATTGTTTTCTTCTATTTCTTTGCACTGATCACTGAGAAAGGCTTTCTTATCCCTCCTTGCTATTCTTTGGAACTCTGTATACAAATGGGTATACCTTTCCTTTTCCCCTTTGCCTTTTTCTTGTCTTCTTTTCACAGCTATTTGTAAGACCTCCTCAGACAACTATTTTGCCTTTTTGCATTTCTTTATCTTGGGGATGGTCTTGATCACTGCCTCCTGTACAATGTCATGAACCTATCTCCATAGTTCTTCATGCACTCTCTCTATCAGATCTAATTCTTTGAATCTATATGTCGCTTCCACTGTATAATTGTAAGGGATTTGATTTAGGTCATATCTGAATGGTCTAGTGGTTTTCCCTACTTTCTTCAATTTAAGTCTGAATTTGGCAATAAGGAGTTCATCATCTGAGCCACTGTCAGCTCCTGTTCTTGTTTTTGCTGACTGTATAGAGCTTTTCCATCTTTGGCTGCAAAGAATATAATCAATCTGATTTCAGTATTGACCATCTGGTGATGTCCATGTGTAGAGTCTTCTCTTGTGTTGTTGAAAGAGGGTGTTTGCTATGACCAGTGCGTTCTCTAGGCAAAACTCTATTAGCCTTTGCCCTGCTTCATTCCATACTCCAAGGCCAAATTTGCCTGTTACTCCAGATGTTTCTTGACTTCCTACTTTTGCATTGCAGTCCCCTATAACGAAAAGGACATCTTTTATGGGTGTTTGTTCTCAAAGTTCATGAAACCATTCAACTTCACCTTCTTCAGCATTACTGGTAGGGTCATAGACTGATTTTGAATGGTTTGCCTTGGAAACAAACAGAGATCATTCTGTCATTTTTGAGACTGCATCCAAGTTATGCATTTCAGACTCTTTTGTTGACTATGATGGCTACTCCATTTCTTCTAAGGGATTCTTGCCCACAGTAGTAGATATAAGGGTTATCTGAATTAAGTTACCCATTCCAGTCCATTTTAATTTGCTGATTCCTAAAATGTTGATGTTCACTCTGGCTATCTCCTGTTTGACCACTTCCAATTTGCCTTGATTCATGCACCTAACATTCCAGGTTCCTATGCAATATTGCACTAGCTACATAGGATGGAGCAGTGGCTGTGAGGTGCTGGAGTAACTTTGAGGAGATATCCCATGTCCAGGGGCAAAGGATAAACCTCAGTAAGATGGTAGGAGGGTAAAAATCACATTTAGAATCAAATCCCATAGCCACCAGAGATGTTCAGAGGGTTCAAAAAAACCTTGTGTGCACCAGAACCCAGTGATCCCACAGAGTCTGAGACAGAACTGTGTTTGAGTATCTCCTGTGGAGGTTTGGGCCAGCAGTGGACTGTTGTAGGGTCAGGGGCTCTGGGTGCAGTAGACCTGGGTATGGCGTAAGCCCTCTTGGAGGAGGTTGCCATTAACCCCACCACAGAGCTGCCAGAACTTACACAGGACTGCAGAAACAGACTCTGGAAGGCACAAATAGAACCTTGTGCACCCCAGGACCCAGGAGAAAGTGACCTCATCCAGCAGCAGTAACCCCATAAGAGACTGACCCAGACTTGCCCATGAATGTCCAGGAGTCTCTGGCAGAGGTGTGGGTTGACTGTGGCCTGCTGCAGGTTTGGGGGCACTGAGTGCAGAAGTGCCTGCAAGGGACCTTTTGAAGGAGGTCGCCATTATCTTCATTACCTCCATCATAGTTTGGTCTCAGGTCAAATAACAGGGAGGGAACACAGCCCCACCCATCAACAGAAAATTGTGTTAAAGATTTACTGAGCATGGCCCCGCCGGTCAGAACAAGACCCAGTTTCACCCTCAGTCAGTCTCTCCCATCAGGAAGTTTCCATAAGCCTCTTATCCTTCTCCATCAGAGGGAAGACAGACTGAAAACCACAGTCACAGAAAACTAACCAATCTGATCACATGGACCACAGCCTTGTCTAACTCAATGAAACTATGAGCTATACCATGTAGGGCCACCCAAGAAGGACGGGTTATGGTGGAGAGTTCTGACGAAACATGGTCCAGTGGAGAAGGGAATGCAAACCACTTCAGTATTTTTCCCTTGAGAACCCCATCCTGCTTGCAGCCCTGCTATAATAGCTTGTTTCTTTGTGGTTTTGATTATTTTTGCATTGTAATTAGCATTTAATTGAGATAAATCTATAGAAATCCTGAGAAATCTGTGTGTAGGGCATCCAAGGATGATAGGAATTTGCATCTGTTCTCACTTTTGATATAATCAACAAATATCCAAACCTCAGCCCCAGTCGAGGGAAAGTGAAAGTGAAAGTTGCTCAGTAATGTCCAACTCTTTGTGACCCCATGGAGTATGCAGTCCATGGAATTCTCTAGGTTAGAATACTGGAGTGGGTAGCCTTTTCCTTCCCCAGGAGATCTTCCCAACTCAGGGATCGAACCCAGGTCTCCCATATTGCAGGCGGATTCTTTACCAGCTGAGCTACAAGGGAAGCCCTAGAATACTGGAGTGGGTAGCCTATCCCTTCTCCAGTGGATCTTCTCTACCCAGGAATCAAACTGGGGTCTCCTGCATTGCAGGCGGATTCTTTACCAACTGAGCTATCAGGGACACCCCCAGTTGAGGGAAGATACATTGCAGCAGAAATTCTTAGATTTTTATGCTTCTTTTTCTACCTAATTTAGAGAATATATCAACAAGTTTTATTCATTGTCTTTCTATACCTCAGTGGACATTGGTTTCATTCATCCTGAGGGTGTGCAAGTCCTCTCAGGGTTAATGTTTTATAAAGGTGTTGATTTCAGTCCCATTCTCCTGTCTTCACCCCTGACATTGGCCTGAGACCTATATCTTTAAGTTTCTTGTTCCCCAAGCCTCCTGGTCCCTGAAATAGACATTAGCTTCCTACTTTCTACTTTTCTCTATAGTTTAAGTTTTGTATGTATGTTTTCTGTGGCCCATTGGAATCTCACCTAATTCCCCGTGAACTTGGCAATGTCCTTTAATATACGTGTTTGACAATGTATACAACATTTTGTATTTTTGATATTTTGCAGTGTTAGAGCTTTTCAAAACATTTACTTACCTCATTGCCAGAAAAAATTTACTCATCACCTATTTTCACACAGTTGTTTTTGTGCCCTATAGACTACAAGGTACCAGAGCCAAGTCCTAAGCAACTTTAGGGAAAACTGTATAATTAAACTTATGTTCTAACTTGGCTTCTAGAACTAAACTTTATTTTGTATGCATCTTGGGTTAATGACAAATTAAAATCTTTGTTTTTGAGAGGCCTTTGGCTGTTTGCTTAGGATAAGTACACACTATTGAAGCATGAGAAGAAGAGCTATGCTAAAATAGCTTATATCTTTATACATATATTTGTTCCTTAATCAACTCTTACCCATCTCCCTTTTGCTCTTACATTTTAAAATTTAGGAAAACTTGAAATTTTATTTGTTTCTACCTCACACTGAGGGATGACTCTTGGCAATGTTGCCACATTAAAACCCAAATGTTGGACTCTGCAGCTGGTAAGATGATGACTCAGCAGTAGCCACAGCCAGTTGTCCTTGGTGAGTAGAAGTTTATGTTGCCATGTCCATGCATTATCTCTATCCCTGTCACCATGGCCAGTTTATCAATGAACCCACTGGACAATGACAGGAGTTCCTGAGGAAGGATGGTGACTGGTATCTACAAAACAAGTCATCTTATTGAAAGAGTCAGTTCCTATGCAGTTGATAAGAAGTCCAGGGTCCCTGAGGAAGAGAGAGGGGTCTGAGGCCCTCGAAGAGGAGATAGGGGTCTGGAATTTTCAAGTAGGAGGAAAAGATAAATGTCTTTTTTGTTGTTTCTCTCTGCATTCCTTAGTCTTATTCACAAAAATAGTTTATTTTCTTTAAGCCTAGAACTGATGATTACACAATAAACAGCACAGTTTAAACTCTGTTCATTTCAGTCACTCAGTCATGTCCGACTCTTTGCGACCCCATGAACTGCAGCACGCCAGGCCTCCCTGACTATCACCAACTCCTGGAGTTCACCCAAAATCATGTGCATCAAGTCTGTGATGCCATCCAGCCATCTCATCTTCTGTCGTCCCCTTCACCTCCTTCCCCCAATCCCTCCCAGCATCAGGGACTTTTCCAATGAGTCAAATCTTTGCACGAGGTGGCCAAAGTACTGGAGTTTCAGCTTTAGCATCAGTCCTTCCAATGAACGCCTAGGACTGATCTCCTTCAGAATGGACTGGTTGGATCTCCTTGCAGTCCAAGGGGCTCTCAAGAGTCCTTTCAAACACCACAGTTCAAGAGCATCAATTCTTCGGTCCTCAGCTTTCTTCACAGTCCAACTCTCACATCCATATATGACAACTGGAAAAACCATAGCCTTGACAAAATGGACCTTTGTTGTCAAAGTAGTCTCTGCTTTTTAATATGCTATCTAGGTTGGTCATAAGTTTCCTTCCAAGGAGTAAGCGTCTTTTAATTTCATGGCTGCAGTCACCATCTGCAGTGATTTTGGAGCCCCAAAAAATAAAGTCTGAAACTGTTTCCACTGTTTCCCCATGAAGTGCCATGAAGTGATGTGAAGTATTTGCCATGAAGTGATGGGACCAGATGCCATGATCTTAGTTTTCTGAATGTTGAGTTTTAAGCCAACATTTTCACTCTCCTCTTTCATTTTCATCAAGAGGCTTTTTAGTTCCTCTTCACTTTCTTCCATAAGGGTGGTGTCATCTGCATATCTGAGGTTATTGATATTTCTCCTGGCAATCTTGATTCCAGCTTGTGATTCTTCCAGCCCAGAGTTTCTCATGATGTACTCGGCATATAAGTTAAATAAGCAGGGTGACAATATGCAGCCTTGACGAACTCCTTTTCCTATTTGGAACCAGGCTGTTGTTGCATGTCCAGTTCTAACTGTTGTTTTCTGATCTGCATACAGAGTTCTCAAGAGGCAGGTCAGGTGGTCTGGTATTCCCATCTCTTGAGGAATTTTCCACAGTTTATTGTGATCCACACAGTGAAAGGCTTTGGCATAGTCAATAAAGCAGAAATAGATGTTTTTCTGGAACTCTCTTGCTTTTTCCATGATCCAGCGGATGTTGGCAATTTGATCTCTGGTTCTTCTGCCTTTTCTAAATCTAGTATGAACATCTGGAATTTTACGGTTCACGTATTGCTGAAGCCTGGCTTAGAGAATTTTGAGCATTACTTTACTAGCGTGTGAGATGAGTGCAATTGTGCGGTAGTTTGAACATTCTTTGGCATTGCCTTTTTGGGATTGGAATGAAAACTGACCTTTTCCAGTCCTGTGGCCACTGTTGAGTTTTCCAAATTTGCTGGCATATTGAATGCAGCACTTTCACAGCATCATCTTTCAGGATTTGAAATAGCTCAACTGGAATTCCATCACCTCCACTAGCTTTGTTCATAGTGATGCTTCCTAAGGCCCCACTTGACCTCACATTCCAGGATTTTGGCTCTAGGTGAGTGATCACACCATCATGATTATCTGGATCCTGAAGATTTTTTTGTACAGTTCTTCTGTGTATTCTGCCACCTCGTCTTAATATCTTCTGCTTCTGTTAGGTCGATACCATTTCTGTCCTTTATCGAGCCCATCGTTACATGAAATGTTTCCTTGGTATCTCTAATTGTCTTGAAGAGATCTCTAGTCTTTCCCATTCTGTTGTTTTCCTCTATTTCCTTGCATTGATTGCTGAGGATGGCTTTCTTATATCTCCTTTCTATTCTTTGGAACTCTGCATTCAGATGCTTCTATCTTTCCTTTTCTCCTTTTCTTCCACTTCTCTTCTTTTCACAGCTATTTGTAAGGCCTCCTCAGACAGCCATTTTGCTTTTTTGAATTATTTTTCAAGGCAATGGTCTTGTCTCCTGTACAATGTCACGAACCTCAGTCCGTAGTCCATCAGGCAGTCTGTTTATCAGATCTTGTCCCTTAAATCTATTTCTCACTTGCACTGTATACTCCTAAGAAATTTGATTTAGGTCATACCTGAATGGTCTAGTGGTTTTCCCTACTTTCTTCAATTTAAGTCTTATTTTGCAATAAGGAGCTCATGATCTGAGCCACAGTCAGCTCCCAGTCTTGTTTTGGCTGGCTGTATAGAGCTTCTCCATCTTTGGCTGCAAAGAATATAATCAATCTGATTTCGGTGTTGACCATCTGGTGATGTCCATGTGTAAAGAGCTTCTCATGTGTTGTTGGAAGAGGGTGTTTGCTATGACCAGTGCATTTTCTTGGCAAAACACTATTAGCCTTTGCCCTGCTTCATTCCATACTCCAAGGCCAAATTTGTCTGTTACTCCTGATGTTTCTTGACTTTCTTCTTTTGCATTCCAGTCCCCTATAATGAAAAGGACATCTTTTTTTGGGTGTTAGTTCTAAAAGGTCTTGTAAGTCTTCATAGAACCGTTCAACTTCAGCTTCTTCAGCATTACTGGTTGGGGCATAGGCTTGGATTACTCTGATTTAGAATGGTTTGCGTTGGAAATGGACTGAGATCATTCTGTCGTTTTTGAGATTGCATCCAAGTACTGCATTTCAGATTCTTTAGTTGACCATGATGGCTACTCCATTTCTTCTAAGGGATTCTTGCCCACAGTAGTATATATAATGGTCATCTGAGTTAAATTCACCTATTCCAGTCCATTTTAGTTCGCTGAATTCTAGAATGTCGACGTTCACTTTTGCCATCTGTTTGACCACTTCCAATTTGCCTTGATGCATGGACCTAACATTCCAGGTTCCCATGCAATATTGCTCTTACAGCATTGAACCTTGCTTCTATCACCAGTCAGGTCCACAAATGGCTATTCTTTTTGCTTTGGCTCCATCCCTTTATTCTTTCTGGAGTTATTTCTCCACTGATCTCCAGTAACATATTGGGCACTTACCGACCTGGGGAGTTTCTTTCAGTATCCTATCATTTTGCCTTTTCATACTGTTCATGGGTTCTCAAGGCAAGAATATTGAAGTGGTTTTCCATTCCCTTCTCCAGTGGACCACATTATGTCAGACCTCTCCACCATGACCCATCTATCTTGAGGTGCCCCACATGGCATGGCTTGATTTCATTGAGTTACACAAGGCTGTGGTCTGTGTGATCAGATTGGCTAGTTTTCTGTGATAATGGTTTCAGTGTGTCTGCCCTCTGATGCCTCTTGCAACACCTACCATCTTACTTGGGTTTCTCTTACCTTGGACATGGGATATCTCTTCACGGCTGTTCCAGCAAAGCACAGCCACTGCTCCTTACCTTGGACGAGGTCGCCCCTTCTGACCTTGAACGTGGAGTAGCTCCTCTCGGCCCCTGCACCCACGCAGCCACCGATCCTTGGTCATGGGGTTGCTCCTCTTGGCCACTGCCCCTGACCTTGGACGTGGGGTAGCTCCTCTCTACCAATGATTATATAGCAATAATGTATCCTGCTTGAGAACAGTATCTCCTTCTTGAAAACCTCCTGACTAATCCTGTTATCTTAAAATGTATATTTGTGGGAATAGGTCTAGTAAGATCTTTACAACCTTAAGACAAAGACTCTGATGCTGGGAGGGATTGGGGGCAGGAGGAGAAGGAGAGGACAGAGGATGAGATGGCTGGATGGCATCACTGACTCGATGGACGTGAGTCTGAGTGAACTCCGGGAGTTGGTGATGGACAGGGAGGCCTGGCGTGCTGCATGCAATTCATGGGGTCGCAAAGAGTCGGACATGACTGAGCTACTGAACTGAACTGAATAACCAATTTAAAAAGTAAATAATTCCCTTGCTAAATCTAGTGAGGGAGGCACTCTGTCCCCCTTCTGATATCTATGTCAGAAGCTTTCTCTGTCTCTTTTTATACTTTAATAAAACTGCTACACAAAAGCTCTTGAGTGATCAAGCCTGGTCCCTGGTCCAGAAGCTAAATCTTCTTTCTCTTTGATCTCGAATCTGACATTATTCACCGTAAGCTATCACTATCTACTTGATTATTCATATCTTCTTCTTCTTGAGTTACCCTTTGATAAACACTCATTTGGGACATGGGTTTCTTCATTTTTTTTTTTCCTTTGCCCATTCAGAAAAGTTTATCAACATATCTTTTCTCAAGACTTTGTTGTGACCAGTTTGGCAATTATATTTCATCCAACTCCCTGATCATCCAGTCAAACTTTGGTCCACAGTACAAGAATTGGTACAAAATTACACATGTGGCCATTTCTCTTTCTAAGCAAAGGGAGCAGCTAGGTGCACTGGCAGAAGTTCTGACCACTAGTAAGATTTGCATTCACCACTGTCCTTTATGGATGTTTCTAAAAGGGGTTGTAGCGCTACAGCTGTCTACTTTCTGGTAGTAACTATACATTGTGCAAAATTATTGTGCAAAAAACCAGGACTGCCTTTTCTTCCTATATCACCTGATCCCAGGAAACTCCCCATGATGTCGTGTGTGCCAGATGAGCGGAAAAGGCAGTGTAGCAGGGGTGAGATTTGGGTCACTTCCTCCAGTGACTTACTTAGGTATTTAGGTCATATTTGACCATGATCACATATATATCAGTCACGTTTGATGATAGAGTTTTTCTGTGCCTGCCCAACTTTATGACTTGATGAGTCAGGTAACCCAGTTCATAATGCAAAGCTCGGGTCACATGGTAATTTGGTGACACATGATTAGGTGTTCAGTCTTCACAAAGGCACAGTAATAGGTCAAGAGCTTATTCTCAAAAGAAGAGTATTTATTTATGGAGGATAGCAGAGCTTTGCTTCAAGTTCAAGTTTCTAAGGGCCTGCATATGTGAATACATATAGGAGCCTAGCTTAGGCTCCAAACAACACCCTTATCTGCTACTAAAACTTCAAGCACCATTGGATCTGTTGGATTGCATGGCCCAAGTGGCATATCAGCTTGAACAGTAGCCTGGACCTGTTCCAGAGACTTCTCTTCTTCTGGGTTCCACTGACAACTAGCAGTTTTCCAAATATGTCAATAAATAGGCCAGAGTAATAGACTCAAGTGAGGAACATTCTCTCTAAAGTCCAAAGAGGTCCATTATGTAGTGATCTTGTTTTTTCAGTTGTAAAAAGGGCCAGATATGACAACTTATCCTTTATATTATATCTTAATAATTTTTATTTTATCTTAAAAGGAGTGTTTCAATATGCTCCAGTTTGCCCAGTTTACAAAAAATGTCACTGAGGTAGAAGACCCCTGAACTTTATTTTCCATCCTCTGGCATGAATCAGTTAAGTTCAGTTCAATTGCTCAGTCGTGTTCAACTCTTTGTGACTGGAGCACACCAGGCCTCCCTGTCCATCACCAACTCCCAGAGTTTACCCAAACTCATGTCTACTGAGTCAGTGATACCATCCAACCATCTCATCCTCTATCATCCCCTTCTCCTCCTGCCCTTAATCTTTGCCAGCATCAGGGTCTTTTCAAATGAGTCAGCTCTTCACATCAGGTGGCCAAAGTATTGGAGTTTCAGCTTCAGCATCAGTCCGTCCAATGAACACCCACGACTGATCTCCTTTAGGATGGACTGGCTGGATCTGCTTGCTGTCCAAGGGACTCTCATGAATATTTATTACCAATCAATGTAGAGTAGTTTCTATTTCTTTCTCACTAGGTCCAATCAGCATAGTGTCATCAGTACAGTGAAATTTTATGATATCTTATGAAAGGAAAAGATGATTAACTTCCCTGCAACATGTATTATGATTTGGGCTGGATTAAGGGTAGTAGTAAGCAAGTGAACTTCTGTCCTAGGCTGCTAAAAATATTATATGCAAGGTTATCTAATTACTTGCTTCTTATAAGTGATTGATGTATCCAATGGATATATATTATGTCTCTCCATTGCTAGATCAAGCCATGGGCTATCAGTGTTCTACTATTGGAGATTGAATCAGTAGTATTTTAAATTTAATCATATTACAGAGTCAATTCCCAAAATTCCCAGAACCAATTCATAAAACTTATTGCTTTTTAGTTTTTGGCTGTGCTGCATGTCTTGTGGGATCTTAGGATCAGGGATTGAACCCATGCACTCGGCAGTGAAAGCACAGAGTCCTAAACACTTGACCTCCAGGGAATTCTAAGAAAATTCATTCTTAAAGTTATTTTCCTCTAGAACCATTCTCAGTACCAAAATATATATTACTCAGAGAAATAGAAGCCATTATATATATATATATATATATATATAATATTAGAAATTGGTTCATGTGATTATGGAGGTAGAGAAGCCACAGATATGTAATTGAGAAGCTACAAACCTAGGAAAGCCAGCAGAATAGTTCTATTCTGAGTCTAAAGTCCTTTTATCTAGGACAATCAATAGTCTAAATTCTGGTCTAAAAGCCTTTAGGCTGGAGAACCAAGTAGAGCTGATTTTTCAGTTTAAGTTCAAAAGAAAGTTTGTAAAGTTATCAGTATTTCCATTCAAGCAATAAGGCAGTAGGATTTCCTCTTGAGTCCTACTTAATTCTTCAGTTGATTGGACAAAGCCCTCCCACATTGGGAAGGATAGTCTGCTTTACTTAGTCTACCAATTTAAATGTTAATCTCACTTAGAATACCTTCATAGACACACTTAGAGTAATGTTTGGACAAAAGTCTGCAGTCTGCATGGCCTAGGCAAGGTGATAGACAATTAACCATTAGAGAATTTTTTCAGGATTTTGAGACAAGATGCCATTGCCTCTGTTAAAAAAATATCCTCTAGGATTGTACTGAGAAAGACTGAAAAGCATGGGTAGAAGAAAGGAAGTCTTTTTGGAAAACCCAGAGATGATAGCTGTAGAGCTGATGAGGTACAATAGAATTTGAATGCAAAACCAGGAAAATTTGGATATGGGTTGCAAATGAGCTAAAGAAGTCAAGGACAATGCCAAGGTTTTTATTTTGAAAATGGGAGGATGGAGTTGACATGACCTGCTTTGCTGTAATAACTAGGTAAGCAGATTTGGGAGAGAAGAGAACTAACTGGTTTTGCATTTGACAACTTAATGTGAGATGTCTATTAGACATTCAAGCTATTATTCATTTATTGAGGCATTTGCTAATAATGCATTAAATTTTGACTCTTCCAAGAAGTTTGACAATTTTCATAGACTCTTAAGAAAGACGCAAAAGTGAAAAACGTATAACCACACTACTATAGTTGAGACTTATGATATCATATCTTCAGTGGGGCTTTCTCTGGCACTTACAAATCACACAACATATTTGAGAATCCAGTTTGACTTTACATAGCTTGGACTTAACAGGCATTCTTTTCTGAGCATACAGATATGTGCAGGGAAGCAAGAAGAAGGGAACACTGATGATATACCTTTCAATGGAATGCCAATTTCCCTATGACTTTGTCCTAATTTGCTTTTCCAGCCTCATTATTCATTGCCCTGGAGCATTTTTGTCCAATATTTCAGTTATTTCTGCTTGCTAAAGGCTTTTTTCCTGCTTTATATCTTTGCCCATTCTTATCTCTCAGTCTGAGAAGATCTGCTTTCCCATTTTCCAGTTCTTAAAATCATTCACCTGAAAAAATTAAAACAATTACCCTCTCTCCTCCAGGATAGTTTCCTAATGTCAAAATAAACTATTTTTCTCTTATGCTTCAATCACAGATTTTTGGAAATCAGTACATATTTTAAAATTCTGCTAGGTATAGCTTGCTATTACCTGCCTGCTTTTCCCCTCATAAGACACAGTTACTATGAACGTGTGAACAATGTTACTATAAATGGTACTTTTTTAATCCTTCAACACCTTGCACAGGATAAGTGCTTAACATCCAATGATTATTTCATTCAACTGAACAAATAGAATATTTGAGTGGCAGCAAATGAAGCAATGAACAATGCAAGTTTTTTTAAAAAAAAAAAACATTCTATTATTTTATATAAATTTTTAATTATACTTTAAAAATTACCCTCACTTGTCCCCAATCAGTTCTTGGTACCATGTAAAAAATTGTGAAATCCATATCTGCAATCATCCTTATGCTCATATTCAGCATAATTCATTTATTTTCATCTCTTGCTTTCAGAGATTGACACATTATGATTATATAGTAAGAAGAAAAAAATCACAGATGTAACACCAATCAAACGTTTCAGGCTTCCCTGTGGCTCAGCTAGTGAAGAATACATCTGCAATGTGGGAGACCTGGGTGTAATCCCTGGGTTGGGAAGAACCCCTGAAGAAGGGAACAGCTACCCACTACAGTATTCTGGCCTGGAGAATTCCATGTTCTGTATAGTCCATGGGGTCACAAAGAGTGGACGTGACTGAGCGACTTTCCCTTTCACTTCACTTTCAAAACATTTTAGGAGTGCAGTAATTAAATCATGCATTCATTGGTGTGTGTAAACATTATTTAAAGCTGATAAATAAGTTTCTATTATGAAAGAGGAACAATTCATATGATTAGGCTGTAAGGGGACAGGGAATTGGTTTTTAATAGTTTCTGATTGGCTCCATCTTTCCTATGTAAATCACCATGTTTTGAATTGCTTATGCCTTCTACAAAATTATTGTTTGACCAATGCTGAGAATGAGTAAATGGTTACTTAATTCTCTCCAATGCCATTGTTACTATTTATAAAACTACAGGAAGTCATCATCAAGGACAAAGTAAATTATTCAAAGAACCATTATAACTAACTGTGTGTAAAAGCAAGAAAAAATGTAATAGTTTAATTATTTTCAAAATGTTGAAATAGCATCACTTTTATGATTTCTTAGAGATAATAAAGAAAACATAGTATTACATCACATCACCAAGATCATTATATTTTTACACTGTTTAATCTTCAGTGAAGTAAAAGAACAATGAAAAAAAGTAAGTCTAATCAGCCAGAAGTAATGTCATGAAGTTGATTGTAGTAAAGCTGATACACATTAAGCACATTCATTTTCCAACTGCTTAGACCCCAGATGGAACCAACCTACTGTTATTTAAGTGTTTCTTTGGCATGATTAATTCATGATTCATTTAGAACTAGAAGCTGAAAATGGAGAGAGGTTATGAAAGTCAGATAAACATAGAGAGAGATTCAGAACCATAACAGAACACAAAGCCTACTAAGAAACTCTCAATATCTTTTCTGTAAAAATAGATTCTAAAGATGTGAATCTTAATTGAGCATGTATGTATTGCACCCTATTTTATATTGATAGGAATTACATTGTGAGTGAGAAAACTAAGGTTTACAAAGGTTAACATAATAGTTTGTACTGGTATGGATTATTTACTGTGTGATCAAGCTGGACTCAGGATATTGTCTGAAAAATACAAATCTTTTCACCTTGAAAACTTTCTCAGAATCCATTTGAGATCCAAGAATGTTGGCATGGATTCACAATGACTTTGACGTGATCAACCATACTTCTGGATAAAGAGGAGACTCTGAAACAGGCTTTCTAAATTCTTTATGAAAAAAGATAACAACAATACCTAGTTTGTTGTAATCCAGATTGTCAGTGCTATAAGTAAGCACTGTGTTTTCCAGTGAATAAGCCAGGAAGGTAGGAATATGTTCTTCCACAAGTATATACGTTATTCATTGAAACGGAACAACATAGATTACAAATTGAATCTTTAAGTAAAAGTGACCTAAAGAGTTTCTGCTGATACTAATGTTTGTTTTTAAAGAAACTACAACTTGTGAAAAGGAAGACATTGCAAAACATGAAAGAATAGCTATAATTTTAAAGGCATCTCAAAGCGAGTTAAAAAGTACCATAGTGTTATACCATTTAATATTATTTGTTAAAATTTTTCCAGAAAGAAATTATAACAGACACAAATGTCATGAAATGAATGATAGTTATCATTTATAAATAAACATAACACTTATAGTCACCAAACCTGCATCAAAGCTAACAAAATCTTCCTTGAAACTTATATTCATAGTTGCTAACTATCACCCAAGGTAGATTTGGGTTTGCTTGCTTCTCTCTTTCTTCTCTCTCTCTCTCTGCTCTCTAATCTATCCATCATTCATCCATTCATCCACCTGAGTCTTTGGTATAATATTTAATTGTTGTTTTCATGAATCCTGATGACCAGTCTCCCTAACATTTACCATGCTTTTCCAGCATTTGTTTGCTCATGAAACCCTGAATCAACCCTTGCTCTTTTCTTTGCTGTGTGTTATGGAGTGTCTGGTGTTGTATTTCCCAAGTCAGCTGACTTCCAGCTAAGTATGACCCTTGGAAGGTATTTTTGGGAGACTTTTAGTCAGGGGTAGGGAAGGAATATGGATTCTATCCTTCTCTCTCTCTGACTTGAATTACATTGGAGTGGTTCTGTTTCCTCTTTGGATGCAACTCCTCCCAGAGAAACCCACTGTACATTCTTCCTCCTCTCATCTATCCTGTGTCTAGATACCACTTCCTTCTCCCTATGAAAATATTTTCCCTTCATGTCTCCAGCCTGTAGGTTATAATAGCTACACAATATCACTGATCTCTGGGCTGTTCCTGTCTCCTAATTTTGGATTCTTATCTTTTCTGTCATTTGAATAACCAATTCTCTACATTACTATATTCATATATTCTGATGATTTCTATTAAATGTTTAGACCCTGATTAACACAGCAATCTAAACATTTACCTCTTCACTATAAAATGCTTTTTTATACAGTGCGAATAAAGTAATCAATGTTTGAGTTTATTCCTTTTTTTTTTTTTTTTTTTTTTGTATGGAATAAAGGGGTTTCTGGCTCAGCCAACTGGGTTTCCACCACTTCCCTGCTCTCTAGCTTCCCTTGTAGTTCAGCTGGTAAAGAATCTGCCTGCAAAGCGGGAGACCTGTTTTTGATCCCTGGGTTGGGAAGATCCCCTGGAGAAGGGAAAGGCTACCCACTCCAGTATTCTGGCCTGGAGAATTCCATGGACTGCCTAGTCCATGGGGTCCCAAAGAGTTGGACATGACTGAGCAATTTTCAATTTCACTTACCTGCCCTCTATGGGATTTGTTTATTACCAGATAATTTCCCATCATGATAAAAATAGGACTAGCTATTAAGTTGTGTGACTAAGGATGTTCTGAGATCATTTTTGAAGAAAGAAGTGTGTGTGTAGCTGGTGAATGTATGGAAATTGATGGCAGAAGGAAAAAACAAGATGAGTTTTGAGAAATCTTACTCTGTGCTACATTTATGGGGTAAAATAAGCAGAAAGAGTTATTTTAAAAGTATTGTTTATGGCACTGTGTCTATTGGAATATATGTATCATAAGGGGGTTTCTAGAGGAAACAAGAGCTGTTGCTCAAAATGGAAATAATGATGGCGCATTGCAAAAACCTTTCTCATTATCTTCCATCTATTTTGCCTTCCTCCTATTGGTTTCATTTATTTTCTCTTTCTTCATTTTGTTTTTCCCAGAGAGAAATTCTAAAACTGAAATTGTCGTTGGTTCTGAAAATATATTTAACAATAACATTAGTATGTGATATGTATTTTCTGCTGATTATATGATAAGCACGGTACACATGCCTCATCAGTATTACCTTATTGAAACCTGACCAGAATTCTGTGAGTTCAGCATCAGTATTATCTGAATTTCATAGCAGAAAATACCGTGTTTTGAAGTCAAATTGAAACTGTGCATTCTCACTTTGGATATTAAGCTTTTAACTCTTATGCTAAACAGAAAATACAGGCTTAATTGAATGTTATGAAAATATAGTGCAATTTGGGAATGATAAATTTGCAAATGCTTGGTTAATAGCAAATAGAGGTAAGTAAATCCTTAACTCCCATGTTTAATTGTAGGAGCAAATTTCATTGGTGAAGAATATTTAGAGTTTTCCAGAGACAAACATTTAAAAAAAAAAATGAGGGATGTATACAATTCACAGAATTAAAATGAGTTAAACAATTATAGTTGACTGTTTTCTGAGAGGTTTCTTTTCAGAAACAAAAGGTATATACTTATTTGACTTTTTTAAGGAGTATAAATAAAATCACAAAAATAATCTTATTGTATATTGCTTCCTTTGTATTCTACACATTGATCAAGGTTTACACATAAAACCTTAAACAATTAGTTATTTCTTTTATTCTGAATTTGTTTGCTCCTATGATTTCTGTCATATATCTTTTATTGATGAAAATAAAACTCATTAGAAAATCGTTTATTGACTTGAAGAAGACAGCAAACTTACCTAAATTGTTGGTATCCTTTGGGGATTATATTTCATGCTGAGCTATTGGCCTAAGAATTCAAAGTGATATTTTCATAATTGGGCAATTAAATATCTGATTATCTGAGATACAATTTGTGCTCTGTGAAAAAAATCTATGAATTCATTGTTGCAGTCGAGTTGCCAGTCCAGGTTCGATGTACGATACTGGATGCTTGGGGCTGGTGCACTGGGACGACCCAGGGGGATGGTGTGGGGAGGGAGGAGGGAGGAGGGTTCAGGATGGGGAACACATGTATACCTGTGGTGGATTCATTTTGATATTTGGCAAAACTAATACAATTATGTAAAGTTTAAAAATAAAATAAAATTAAAAAAAATTAGAATCATATCTAGTTTTTATCTAAATGTCTACTTTCATGTCTGCCTCTGTTCCTTTTATTCTGCTTAGAGTTCTTTTTTTTATATTTTTGGTTAAGATACATACTCCTTTCCTGTTTTCACCTGTGTGCATCCCTCCTTTTCTGCCTAATTACAACCTCAGCCTTTATGAATAATCTGAAGCTCTTTTTTATAACTTGATTAAATGTGTACTCATCCTTCACTCTTCTGTCATAGTCATATATGTGTCATTCCCACTTAACTCTTATGCTAAACAGAAAATACAGGCTTCATTGAATGTTAATTGAATAATTAAACCAATAATAAAAAACTAGGACAGTATCAAAATGCAAAATAAAAATGAGCTGCTAAAGTTTTCATTCAGATATCTACCATATCAGGAATCTAGGGGTCATGAGTACCATAGTATCTAAACAGCTTTCAGTTTATTTTGTAATTCCTCTTCCAAAACCCTTGCTCAAGAATCGCTCATTTGGAATCCAGTCCACCTTAAGAATATTTCTTCTCAGTTTTCCTTAGGACTTGTCTATCTCTCCTTTCATGAGTTGAATCATGTCCTCCAATAAGATCTATTGAAGTCCTAATGTCCATATTTGTGCATGTGACCTTATTTGAAACTAATCTGTTTGGAGATGTAATCAAGTTAAGATGTGGCCATCAGGGAGGGTCCTAATCCAGTATGGCAAGTGTCCTTATTAGAACAGCCATATTTGGGCACAGATATATACAGAGAGAAGAATGTCATGTGGAAACACACACAAAAGGAAAACAAGTTATACTGTCACAAGATATGGAACAGCTGGGGCTAGCGGAAGTCGGAAGAGGCAAGGAAGAGGTAACTTTACAGGTTTCAGAGGAACCATAGCTAGCTGACACCTTGATACTGGACTTCTTGCCTGCAGAACTGTGATACAATATATTTCTGTTGCTTTAAGTCATCCAGTTTTTGGTACTTTGTTATGGCAGCCTTAAGAAACTAAACAGTCCTTGACTTCAACCATGCAGTGTGCACAGTTTTTATTAATATACCCTCTATCTTGAACTTGACAATTATCTCAGTCAGTTTGAACTGTTATTAAAAAAAAAAAATTGTCAGAGACTAGGTGGCTTAAACAACAAACACCTATTTCTCTTAGATCTCTTGCCTGGGAAGTTCCAGATAAAGGAGCTGGCTATCTTTTATCTCCTGAAGGCAGGCTTCCTGATTTTCAGATGACTATCTTGTATCTTCACATGGCAGAGAGCAGAGAGAAAGAGGGCAAGCTCATATGTTTCTTCTTAGAAAGTGAAGTTGCTCAGTCGTGTCCAACTCTTTGCGATCCTATGGACTGTAGCCTACCAGGCCTATCCATCCATGGGATTCTCCAAGCAAGAATACTGGAGTGGGTTACCATTTCCTTCTCCAGGGGATCTTCCTGACCCAGGGATTGAACCCGGGTCTCCTGCATTGGAGGCGGACGCTTTAATCTGCCAGGGAAGCCCTTCTTCTTATGAAAGCACTAATTCCATTCATGGAGGCTTCCATTCTCATGATCTAAATACATTGCAAATCCTCCACATCCTAATGTCATCACATTGAAAGTTAGGATTTCAATATATGAATTTCACGGGGATATAAACATAAAGTCAATAACACTATATATTTAGCTTATTCAATAGGCTTGTCTGTGCCAGTACAGGCACACTACTGATAGATCAGTAGTGCTTCTAACTCTAAAAACTGGCATAGTCCTTACATCATGAATATGGATATAAAAAGTTCATCCACTGAAGCTCATGAATTTCATTCTTAGATTGACCTTCATGTCCTCATTATCACTCTACTCTATTTTCATATCCAACTCTAAGAAAATTAGTTCTTTTGATTCCCCTGTTCCATAGATGATTAGAAACAGCAAATTGAGTAGGAAGGAAGGGATTCAAGAAATACTGTCAGAATGGGAATTATTACAGAGCCATGAAGTGGTAAGTTTAAAACTTGCCTTAGAATGCAAACTCTATCACTAATAGCCTTCTAGAGATTGGGAATTTGCCTTAATGTTTCAAGACTTACTTTCCACATTTGTTTAATGGAAAATCATAACATCCATTATTACAACTAATGATGTAGCCTTTACCAAGTACCCAGCCCAGATGTAGAGTAAGAACTACTGTCAATGTTTTTCTTTTTTTTTTTTTAATTTCATAGATATCTAGCATCACCAATTGTAAGGGAAAAAGCCAGTTCTTACATTTTTGCTTAGTGTTCTCATTACTAAGCATGGGGATGCCTTTGATCTTCAATAAAATGATTAAATGATGATCAATAATTAGCAATAATTTATGCACCCATGTTGGAATTTATATTAGATTTCTATTGTAGCTGTACCAAAGTATCACAAACTAAGTAGCTTAGAAGAACACACATTTATTACTTGACTATTTGGTTAATCAGAGGTCTGACACAGATATTTCCATACCAAGATCAAAATGTCAGCAGTTTTGTGTTCCTTTCTGGAGAATCTAGGGTATAATTTGTTTCCTTGTCTTTTCCAGTTTCTACTGGCAGCCTGCATTCCTTGGCTTGTGGTGTCCATCTTACATCTTCAATACCTGCAACACTGTAACCCTTGACCTTTCTTGTATATTTGCATTTTTTTCCTTTGACTATATCCAGAAATTAGTTCTCTCTTAAGAACCCATGTGATTACATTAGTTCCTCCTTGATAATACAGGGTAATCTCCTTGTTTCAATGTCCTTAACTTTAATTACATCCTGAAAGTCCCTTCTGCCTTATGGAAGGTGACAGATTCACAGAACCATGAATGAGGATGTTGACTTTGGAGCTGCTGGGTAGGTGGGAGTATTATTCTGCCTACGACAGAACTGGGCTTTCCTGGTGACTCAGTCAGTATAAAATCTACCTGCAATGCAGGAGACCTGGGTTTGATCCCTGGCTCAAGAAGATCCTCTGGAGAAGGAGAAGGCAATCTAGTCCAGTATTTGTGCCTAGAGAATTCCATGGAAAGAGGTGCCTGGTGGGCTACAGTCTATGGAGTCTCAAAGAGTTGGACATGACTGACCGAGTAGCACACACCACAGAACTTTTTTTTTTCACACCTTACATGAGTTTCTTCATTTATCTTGAATATTAATTATATGGAATAATTAATTTCTAGAAATTCTTAATAAGATTGAATACTTTTTTGACATTTAGTCTACTCATAACAATTAGCAGAATCTCTGATACTCATTTATATTAATGAGAGTACACTGGACCCATCACATACCTAATTATTCATGTTAGTGAAGCCTTCTTAAATACTATACTCATGAAATAAATGTTAATTGCCTCTATTTGAACTATTTTCAGTTTGGGGTATCTATTCCCTATGACGTTTTCCAGAGTTGGTAAGTTTATTTGGTCCTTGCACCAATTCTAAATCCTTGTTCATTAAATTGCTTCCCAGGTGGTGTAGTGGAAATAGATCTGCCCTACAGTGCAGGAGACTCAAGAGATGTGGGTTCAATCCCTAGGTCAGGAAAATCCCCTGAAGTAGGAAATGGCAACCTACTCCAGTATTCTTGTCTGAATAATCCCAGGGACCAAGGAACCTTGTGGGCTACAGTCCATTGGGTCGCAAAGAGTCGGACAAGACTGAGCATGCATACACTGCATACTCATTAAAAGTAAATTGGTGATATGTATTACTATAAATATCATAGCCTCAAAAAGGAGAGTAAAAATAAGAAAAAGTTTTCTGAATCAATATATTTTTTCAACTTCATTGTTACTGATTAAAAAAAAAAAAAATCGGAATAGCATTGTCTAATCCTAGAGTTCTAAATAGATTAACCAAAAAGTAAATCCACTATGAATTTTCTACAGTGCCTATAAATGTCATGTATTTGAACTGTAAGTGATTTACAAATATAAACAGAAGAACTAGTATCTAGATGTAGCTATACAGTCTTTGTGAATCAAAGATCATGACTCTTAAGAGTTAGACATAAAGAAACTGAGTTCTAGAATTATTCATTTACTTCAAAGTAGTCATAAAGCTAGATGATAAACGAAATTTAATTCCACTTTAAACTCACTAAAAATCTTAGAAGAAGAAATATACTGAGACTGGTCTGATTACAATGTATATGTATGAATTCACTTATAATTTACACAGCAAATATTTATTTGATGGCAGACATTGTACTAATTCCTACAAATAGAGAATAAGCAAGATCATCTAATGTCCTTTAGAGTCTGCAGCTGAACTAATGTAAATTCATCATAGAAATGTATTTTCTTCCCTTTTTGAAACCTTTCTACTATTTTGAGTTTCACTGATAAACCCTTTTCCCTGATCAACTTTGCTCTCCTTAAATGACAATAATTCACCTAATTGAAAGGTTAACTTTAGCAATTATTAGCACAAATATCCTTGGTATAATGCTGCTGAAATAGAAAAACCTAGAAAATTAAATAAGCTTAAAAAGTTTAATGAAACATTCAGAAATGTATGATTTCCAGCAAGATGGGAGATAGTTGGGATAAAGTGGCCTATAAGTATGCTAAAAAAGACCCTCTCTAATTAGAGTCAATACTAATTAAATTTAGAACTTAGCAATGTGTTTATTAAAATATGCAATACATTTACTGTTGTGAAATGAGAACTATGAGTAAAGAAAATAAATCTGCAAGGTTTAACTTAAGTTTTCAAATCTTCTAGATTTCTTTGAGAATCAATGTCTCACTAAAATGAAAGACAAGAAAGTCATATGTTCTTTTATAAGTCTTGACTTTGTCAAACTGGGGCAACCCTTTTGCTGTCACCACCACTGCCATCAAAGATATAATTGTGAACAACTCGTTTTATAAAAGTAAAGAGAGTTGAGATTCAAATATTTTATTTCTAAATCAAATCAGCTATTCCTTACTGACTCATTTTGTGAATTAAAAACAAATCACTCACTGATAATTTGTATTTACATGCCACTTTTCTTCTGTCAAGCTAAAAAAATTTAATTTCTTTATACTTCAATTTTTTCCCCAAAAGGTTAAAGAAAAAAGAATTATAATGCCAACTGTTTCCCCACAGCGTTATTAATAAAAGCCTTTAAACCACCTTGATCATTTATGATAAATATGCCAAGTATGAAATGTTATTATTAGCTATACATTGACTACTAAATGCCCATCATTGAAGAATAACTTTAAAACTTTGAAATTGTCACTGCTGTTTTGAACAGAAGCAGCATTTGGTTAGAAAGAAGGCATGCAGTTTGAAACTTCAAAACTGAAATGTTGGAGAGTCACTGCATTTAGTTGGTACATAAATGCAAGAAAAGAAAATGTACATTCCACTTACCACTACTCAATACTTCCTCCTTACTGCCTATTCTATTTTTTAATGCATTAAATTACTCTTTGGGTAAAGTGTCCATTTAAATGATTGCTATGTTTTAAAAAATTTTTAAAATGTGATGAGATGGCCATTCCTCATGCTACTCTGGTGTTCTGGGATAATTCTGATGGCTTAAGTGCCCTCAGAGGCAGGAAAAGAGACTACTGCTAATCATAGGAGACCACAAAGCCTAAATTAAATGCTTTTTTGTTGTTTTTCCTTTTCTTCAATTAAAATGTTTTTTCTATAACCAGATGTAAAGATATGAAGGATTTTCATTCAAGAAAAGTACACAGAGATACCCATGAAGTTGTCTTTTTACGTCTACTTGTGAGTGAGTGATAGTCAGTCAGTTGTGTCTGACTCTTTGCAACCCCTTAGACTGTATGTAGCCTTCCAGGTTCCTCTGTCCATGGAATTCTCCAGGCAAGAATACTGGAGTGGTTTGCCAGTATGTCTACAAATAAATCATAAGTTGGTTATGCTGCTGCTGCTGCTGCTGCTGCTAAGTTGTGTCTGTCGTGTCCGACTCTGTGGGACCCCATAGACGGCAGCCCAACAGGCTCCTCTGTCCCTGGGATTCTCCAAGCAAGAATACTGTACTGGGTTGCCATTTCCTTCTCCAATGCATGAAAGTGAAGTGTCTCAGTCATATCAGACTCTTAGCGACCCCAGGGACTGTATGTCCATGGGATTCTCCAGGCAAGAGTACTGTAGTGGGTTGCCATTGCCTTCTCTGAAGTTGGTTATAACATATCTTAAAATGCAACATGGCTTATAGAAGAATCAAATTGCATTTGTCATTTGCATTTTTTCTTTGTTTTTTTTTTTAATTTGTTAGATAATCTAAGGAATACTAATAAAGAAATAACACCTTTAATCCATTAAGATTAAAATGGCTACTCTCTTTTTAAGGAGATAAGTTAAGCCAGAACGCTAACCAATGTTTCAGACTATGATTTTAGATCTAATTTTGAAAAACAAAAAAGAAAAAAAAAATGCAAGTAGCTATTATATTACTGAGGGAGATGGTATCTAAACAATATATTGATCTCATAACTATACTATTGAGCTCATTAACTTGTAAATATTGAGGGTCTATTTCTTCTAATAGCCATCATTATTAGAAGTATACTTGCTAAAGCAACACATAGTGGCTTGATAGTGACATGTGAATGGTTTTCATGTTTTTGAGCCACACAGATCTTAGTATGATAATTAAGACCCACTCCACTTCTTTCAGTTAGTGTTGTTTTTTAAATTCAATCTCAGTCTCTAAACTTTATTTCCTTCTCTCCCCTAACTAAATGTTAAAGTGGAGGTCCTGGCTGTTTGGAATGGAGAAAAGACAGGATCCTTGGGCTATAAAACTATCTTTACTCCCTCTTCTAATAACTAGCTCTTCCATTTATTGTGATAATGAGAAGGAAGGGTAGAAAAGACAAACATTTCTTTACTAAATAAGTTCATGGGACAGACCTCTCTCCTTGTTAATCATCCTATTTCTCTTGCTAACAATGCCTGGTACTCAGTGTCTTTTCTGGCAGAAGTATCCAAAGTTACTCTTTGATGGTACTTGCAAGAGATGTTCAGAGAGATTCAATAGACACCCTACCATTTTAAGTTTTCCTAATTTTTTAAACTCAGTACTACTAAGCTAAAGTCCCACCTTTCCCCACAATTTCCCAGTGTTCATGGCCAGTCATCTTCCCCATGGTCCTTTACTTCTGAGTTTCCTCCCTGAAGAGGGACATTCTGTTATGTGAGATATGGGCCAACTGGCTCCAGCCCAAAGAAGTACTTCAGTGTACACTCATTCAACCTATTCAGATCAATAATAGGAGCACAGGCAGTTCCACTCTACCACCCTGTCAGCTCCAGGTTGTGTCCCCACTTACCTAAGATTCTGCACGTTGTACAGAGAGGTAGCAGTAGGACAGATGACTACACAAACAATTTAGAAGCCAAGTATCAGTCTTAAATTCTTGGAGGTACAAATAATCTTTGCAAGTAATTTCCTGAAAGATTTTCCTCTGTTGCCTTTGAGAGATCAAAGGAATCCCAGACTCCCTCCTCTTTCCGGGGATGCTCTACGACCTAAGCAACTTTCACATGATTCTTTCCACTTTCTTTTTGAATAAAAGGAAGCCACTGTAGCTAGCAGTGTTGATTCTATTGAATGGTTAATATGAGCATGATCTTCTCATAGCAAGTCTTAAGACCACGCTCTTCTTACAACTCAAAATTGATTCCACAAATATTTATTGAGCACCAGTACCATGGAAGGTGAACTTCCCTGGTGGCTCAGACAGTAAAGTGTCTGCCTACAAAGGGGGAGACCTGTGTTCAATCTCTGGGATGGGAAGATCTCCTGGAGAAGGAAATGGCAATCCACTCCAGTATTCTTGCCTGGAAAATCCTATGGACAGAGGAATCTGGTAGGCTATAATCCATGGGATCACAGAGAGTCAGACACGGCTGAGTGACTTCACTTCACTTCACCATGGAAGGAATTGTTCTAGGTATTAGTAAAATAGCATAAAGTATTTTTTTTTTAATATTTTTCCCTATGGAGTAAACATTCCTATGAAAACAACTAAAGCAGACAAAGATAAAGGACTTCGGAATGGTGGGTTTGGAAAGCTTTAATGGTGGTGTTTTTGTTTAAAATAAACAGTAAAAGCAATGCTAGAAAGGAATTATTTGAATAGAGGCACAGGAAGCAAGTGAAAGATCAAGCCTTACAATATAGGGTGGAGAAGCAGGAACGGAGGGTTCCAGACAGATGATAAAATAGGTACATGGGCCCTGAGACATGAACATGGCAACTTGTCCAAGAAACCTAACATAATATGCAATTATTTCCTGCATTCATTTTCAGCTCTTTCCTCTACTCAGAATGCAGGTGTTTGATACTTAGAATCACTCTGCTCTACTGAATTAAGACTATGCAAGGTTTAAGCTGTCATGACCATGGCAAAACTACCTGAGCAGAACCCCACTGTCAATATCAAATCATATTCTCTAACACATTGTGAATTCCTTTTATATAGAAACTTAGGCTTAAAAGTATATATATTGGCAATGAGTGCTGATAAATGCCTGCTAAGTGAGTGAATGAAAACTATCAGGCCTAGAGAATGTGTTTTATGAATATGAACAATGTGACCATTTTTTAGAATCAAGTCTCCACAATTGAACTTTCTATGAATTTCCCATCTATCATTGTCTACCTATGAGCCTCTTAAAAGTTGGAACCCACATATACCCAGTAATCTGTCATAGCAAGTATGCTAAAATTGATGTCTTTTGTAAAGAGCTTACTAATTTTCAGTTACTATGGAAAACTGTATGTATAAATTTGTAGAATTTTATCCTACAATTTGTATGTAGAAATTTATCCTAATTTTAGTTTGATTTTAATAGCTTCTAAAGACAGAAAAATGAGGTTTTGAGAATTGCTGTAGGTCATAATATTATTGGAAAGGAGTAGAGTGTTTAAACAGGGTATTGTATTACATCATATAACAATTAATCACGTGCTTAAGTTCAGAAAGAGAGTAAAGGAAAATAATTTGATGTTCCAAAAAAGTGGGACCTTGCACCATAATATTTTTGTGTGTTTTGTTGTTCTAATTTTTTTTATCTCTCCTTGGTTAATTAAGTCTTAGTATGTGTACATGTGTGCATGCTCAGTTATGTCTGATTCTTTGTGATTCCATGGACTGTAGCCTGCCAGACTCCTCTGTACATGAAATTTTCCAGACAAGAGTACTGGAATGGGTTGCCTTTTCCTGTTCCAGGGGTTCTTCCCAACTCAGAGATCAAACCCTTGTCTCTTGTATCGCCTGCATTGGCATTTGAATTCTTTACCACCCTGCTACATGGGAAACCTTAAGTTTTGGGAAGGAGAAGGTAACAGGACTTGTCTTTAACCTGGACTTTCCACTAACTAGGTTCTGTGATGTTAAGCAACCTCTCTGAGGCTCGGTCAGATTTGTTATCTGTAAAACAGCAATAAAAACACCGATAGTATAAGTGAGTGTGTGGATAAAGGAGAAAATGCAAAGACTTTAGCAAGAACACATTAAAAACTGCATCAAAAAAGCAGATAACACTATTCTTGGTTAGCAAAAACAAATCTAGAATTCAAAATCAGACATGTCTAATTCTAAAGCCTAGACATTAAACCACTGCATACAATGCCACCTACATTATTTTCCAGGAAGTTCACAGTGATTTCCTGCTGTCATACACATATGTCTATTTTTGCACTGCTCCTACTCTTTATTTTCTTGTGTCTTTTATAGAAAAACAAGGGATAACAACTGCAAATAGGTGTTCCATTAAGAGACCAAGACTGTTTACCGCTGGGTCATGAAAGCACTCCCTCTTTTTGTTTTTAATATCTTGTGAAGAAAACATTCAATAATCCATCCCCTTGGGCAGTTTCAATTTATTCAATTCTTAAGGGACATTTTAAGCTGAAAACTTCACTAGGGTGTATTTCCCTTGAAAGAAACTGGTAAAGAGCAAGGTGTAGATTTCACCATCTGTACTTGCTAAGATACCTGCAGAAAAATAATTCTCACCATCCTTGGCTAAAGGATATAGTTTCCATGAATATAACATCTGACAATGGTTTATGCTGGCATCTATTTACAATGGAGAGTTAAGTTCTGGAGACACAATCAGTATTTACAGGTTTTGGCAAAGAGCATTGAAATAGTGCAAATGACATCCTAAATTACTTACCTATCTTATAGAGGACTAGTCATACTCCAAAACTTACAACTATGGATTGGAAAAAAAAAATGAGATATCTAAATTCCTTAGCATGTTTTTTAACACCAATGTAAAATTTCAGAAAAATGGCTTGATAATTATTTTAACAACATAGTTACAAAATCTTAGGAAAAACGTTATTTCCCTTCAAATGTCTTTCACAATTTATAAACTGGCACAGATTAATAGAAATTTAGAACTGTTGTAGCCTAAAGGTGTGAATTTCAAATAGTTTTAAAAGTAGAAACTTTTTTTTCATATTAAACTTAACTGTGCTGGGTGTGCTCATTCGGTCATGTCTGATTCTGTGTGATCCTGTGGACTGTAGGTAGCTTGCAAGACTCCTCTATCCATGGATTTTTCCAGGCTTCCAGGCAAGAATACTGGAGTGAGTTGCCATTTCCTACTCCAGGGGATCTTCTTGACCCAGGGATCAAACCTGCATCTCTTGCCTCCAGATTCTTTACCAGTGTGCCACCTGGTAATCCCTAAAACTTAACTAGCCCTTTAATTTTAAAAATTAGATTAAATGCATGCTTTATCAGCATGAGTTTATTGTATAAGTTAAGATTAAACTATGTACATATGAAAAGTCAATCCATTTTGATAAATATATGTTAACATTGGCTGTTATGGGAGAAAATTGTAGTTTTATATCAGTTTCACTATCCAATTGATTTCTTCTTTTTTTTTTTTCTTCTGATTACATACTAGTGAAAAATAGGAATTCACACAGACAAATCAAAGTATGTGCAAGTAATTATCGTAGGACTTTTGGTACTCTCAAGGGACCATAGATTTAAAAAATGGAGATGTTTGGAATAGAAGTTGGAGATTCTTGTATTCAATGTTCAGTAACTCTTCTCACTGAAGAGTTGGTCAATAAAAGCAGAGACTACTCAAAGATGCCAAATTAGCACCAAAATTATATTTTGATGCTATCAATTGGAAAAGGGTGAAGAAAAATTTTTGTTAATTTCAACTAAGAATTATGTGGTAGAGAACACAGATTCCTGAGAATTGATTGCAGTCAATGTAGCAGGCTCTGCAGACTAGCAAGCCTTCCTGAGCTTCACATGGAGCTTATCAGTGTAAGTTTAGAAGACCGGGCTTGCACACACCTAATTTCATAAAGAAAGTCAAATAAAGAATGTCACTCTTTATTCTCCATTATAAATATTTATAGTTGTGTCATATGAACAGAGATATCAGGAGAAGAAGCCTAATTTCTGAAGTCAGCACAAACTTAGTTGCATAAACTTTTATATTTGGTACATATCAGAGTTGACTAGAGGCTTTTCTGAACTTTTCACTTTTACACTTTTAATGTTACTAAAGTAATATTAATTTAAAAGTGTATTATTTATTTAATACAGTGTTTAAAGTTACTGGGCCTTCCTTGTGACTCAGGTGGTAAAGAATCCACCTGCAATGTGGGAGACCTGGGTTTGATTCCTGGGTTGGGAAGATCCCCTGGAGAAGGGAAAACTACATTTATTACTAAATATTGGCTATTTATTTGTGTTGTACAATACATTATTGTAGCCTATCTTATACCCAATACTTTGTACCTCACACTTTCTCCACCCCCTCTAATACACCTCACCTGAACTGGTAACCACTAATTTATCCTCTGTATCTTTGAGTCTGCTTCCTTTTTGTTATATTCACTAGTTTATGTATGTTTTAGATTCTACATATAAGTGATATCATATAGTATTTGTCTGACATATCACTTAGCATAATGCCCTCTACTTTCACCTATGTTGCTGCAAATGGCAGAAGTTCATTCTTTTTTGCAGCTGAGTGGTATTCCATTGTACGTCTATGTGTATATGAGTGTGTGTGTACACATATCTCATATCTGATGAAAACTTAGGTTGCTTCCACATCTTGGCAATTGTAAATAATACTGCTATGAACATTGAGGTGTAGGTATCTTTTTAAATTTGTTTTTTCTTTGCTCTAGTCCATTAATATGATCTTCTAGGTGAAGCAACAAAAAGAGAGAAAAGAGAGATCATATTCAAAGATATTTTGACAAGAATTGATTCCCTTACATTTATTTCAGCTTAAAAAAGTTATCCCATATTGCTTTATTCCAGTGGTTCTCACCTAGCATGGTTTTTTGACCCTCAGTAGAACATTTGGCAACATCTTGAGACAATTTTTGTTGTCTGGAAGGCAGCTGCACTACTGGTCCCAGTAGATAAATTCCTGGGGTACCACTAAATATTGTAAAGCACAGTACATGCCCCCCCAACAAGAAAGAATTATGAAGCACAAAATGTCCAAGAGTCCAAAGGTTAAGAAACACAGAATTAGGCCACTAATGTTAAATTAAATTCTCATATATCACTATGGTTCTCTACTGAGAACTCTATGGAAAAAAATCTTATTTCCCTTCATCCTCACATTATGTAAATAGGAGTTCAGAATAATCCTAAAAACTATATAATATTTGATACTTAAATATCTTAAAATGACAGAAATTACACATACCACAGATGTTTCAAAGTTTCTAGGAGTGTTCAGAGTAATTTCCAAGTAACCACAGAATCTAATGATAATGCTGTGGTTTGACAGAACAATAACACATAATCATTGTCTTTACATAATATTTGCCATTTTGCATGACTACTGTCATAGAGTTTCCAGCCACTCTACTCTGAAGCAAGGTTGTGAACTTCCATACACAGTGATATCTTATTTATATGAAGATTTTGACATAAGTGTATTGTATCAGTAACATAAATTTATTCTGATTGTTCCCAACTTCAAAAATTATGTAGAGTATTTGACAACGGTCTTCTTTGACATGGGGATTTTAGGTCATTTCTTGCAAGGTGTGTTTCTGCCCTGAATTATATGTCTAAAAATAATCTCCATGTTATGATTTACAGGTCCCTTGATTTTTTTTTTTAAAGGAAAAATAAGCCACCGCAAACATCCCATAAGTGTAGTTTTGTAGGATGAAGGTTTGTATCATCCATAATTATGAAGCTTCATAGACGCATATGCCATGTTTCTCTTAATAGTAATCCATACAAGAGGCTTTTTAGCCATCACTGAGGTATGGAATACGAGAAGTTGAAATTTGAAAGTTAATGGCTTGCCCTTTTCTAACAGCACATTACATTTTCACACTATAACTAACACTTTGCCTTATTCAACAACTGAACTGTTGACAAGGTCGCTTGAGCTAGTCAGAACAGTAAAATATAGCAGTACATCAAAAGCAAGTGAATATGAAAGGAAAATAATAAAATTAAAGAAAACAATGAGGAAAGAACTCTGAGGTTTCCAAAATGCTGTGTCAAACTCCCCAGAGGAGTTTTCCTATATCCATTATATTGTATACTAAATACAGTTTAAGTTTTCCTATCAAAGAGTATATTTTAAGCTAGTTAAGTGGAAAAATTGATACTTAAGACCAAAATCATTTTAAAGGAAATTCTAAAGTCTATGCTCATTATTTTAATCTTGTATTTACTAACTTATGTCATTAAAATATTATCAATGAAGCTATTGATTTTTATGAAAACAATAAGTATTTTTCATAAACTTTAAAGATACTTCTAGCAATTTTTCCAGAGCTGATCTCAGAAATGGGGCAGTGTTCTAGGTGGATTAGTAAATGTGCATTAGCTAATAACTTCTGTTTTAAAACCAAGCAGTCATTTCACTCACCTCAATGCAGATTCTGTGTTCCAAGCCAAGGCCCATTTGTAGTCTAGAATCACTTGTTCACAATCTGTCTAGAACATTAAAAAATAGATCAAAAAAATAAAAATAAATAAATCCTTGTCACATAGGAATATGCTTTGGTTTATGCATTTAGGTCTTCTGTCTTGGCTGTGTGGAATCACCATACCAAAACCATCATTGTTAGGAATCTATATAGGTGGACATTTTAAAAATGTTTTAGCACAAATAGAATATTTTAATGTAGTATGATGATTCAATAAGAATAAGGGATCTTTGAAGTTAATGATATGAAGAAGGTAAGGAATATCCATATATGATCATAATTTATAGAGAGCTTAATACATTTAGTTCTCTTTTTATAAATCATTCTATAAAAATTACTTGGAAAATGTAAACTGAATATATAGCTTTGAGTGCTTCAAAGTCTTGTGTATTGTATTCTATTTTCAGTTATAGAATGTAGATTTAAAAGACACCACAAGGTTGATAATATAAGGAACAGGGAAGATTTTATGAAAATTAATTCCTTTCAGTGCATATTTAGAGTTTCTAATCTTTAGGGCCCTTCTTATTCTTTCTACATGACCCTAATTTTTCTTATCCAGAGCAAGGGTTCTGTATACTTTAGAAATGACTGCATTTGTAAATACATTTTATTTTGCACAATTAATATTTTTTTATTAATTTTCCTTTAATTTTGAGATGACATAGTACAATGATTAAAATACTGAGCATATATGGATTTATTTCCACCGTGTCACTGCACTGGGAGTTTCTTCATCAGTAGCATTACACTATTAATAGTATCTGACACATGATTTGTTGGCAAACAAGATATTGTTGAAAGCCGTACTTTGCTTCCACAGAAAAGGTTAAACAAACAATAGTTATTACTATGTTGATTTGAAATTGTTAGTAAAAAAATAATTAGTGAATTAATGGTATTAAATAAGAGCTCAAAAAGTAAATACAACAAATTAAGTGAATAAATAGTACACTAATGATAATAAATAAGAATTATAATAAATCTGGGAAAATGGCAAATCCCTTATTTTATGGGTTTGTCAATGTGAAGGAGAGAGTCTCTCCCCACCACTGCCCACTGACACAAAGTAATCCATAATCATACCACCAAAAACTACATTAAAACTTCAGAGGTCACAAAGAAGGAAGCTGATTTTTTTCTGAAAGAATATGAATACATCCAACATTATTTAAAAAGAAATGAAGTCTTATATAACCTCTAAGAGCTCAATAAAAAATAAAGAAAAGATATAGAATTATATATAATTATTAGCAATGGCTACAAATTAACAAGAAATGTTTCTCTAACATATCAATCAATGTACCATGAAGTAAAATTAAAATGTTAGAAAGAAGCTCTAGAGCCAATGATTATGAGACCAGACCTTAACTACACTTATTAAGCAATGTTTTTGTTTCTTTTTTTAATGAGTAGATTGATACCAGATGATGGCATAGTCTTTATTTTTTTGTCATGGAAAATCTACATCCTATGCTATACTTTAGTCTCTATATTTTGGATATAGTTAATCACAAGGATTCTTTTAGTTATCTTATAGTCAATACATATTCATCGAGGTTTTAGTCTGTACCATCTACTATGCTAAAAGGCACCACATAAAATGGTAAAGGAGACAGAGAAGTTCTGCAATATAAATAAGAAAACAAATGTTGTTCTAGTGACTATAATACTTCTTCAGTATTAAAAAGTTAACAAATAAAGATTCTTTAAAGCTCAAAGATAAGGGGAGCAAGGAGATTGAAGAGCATGCTATACATAAAAAAAGTTGCATGGGAAAAGTCTGGAGTCAAGAGTGAATGCAGCTCCATGAAAGACCTGAAATAATCACAATGTATCTGCATATAGACATAGTGAGGTAAGAGAGTTTGATAACAGACCACAGAAACAGATTAATTGTGAATCCAAAACCCAGTACTTGGATGCAATCTCAAAAACAACAGAATGATCTCTGTTCATTTCCAAGGCAAACCATTCAACATCAGAGTAATCCAAGTCTATGCCCTGACCAGTAAAGCTGAAGTTGAATGGTTCTATGAAAACCTACAAGACCTTACAGAACTAACACCCAAAAAAGATGTCCTTTTCATTACAGAGGACAAGTAGGAATTCAAGAAACACCTGGAGTAACAGGCAAATTTGGCCTTGGAGTACAGAATGAAGCAGGGCAAAAGTTAATAGAGTTTTGCCAAAGAAATGCACTGGTCATAGCAAACACCCTCTTCCAACAACACAAGAGAAGACTCTACACATGGCCATCACCAGATGGTCAACACTGAAATCAGACTGATTATATTCTCTGCAGCAAAAAATGGAGAAGCACCATACAGTCAGCAAAAACAAGACCAGGAGCTGACTGTGGCTCAGACTGTGAACTCCTTATTGCCAAATTCAGACTTAAATTGAAGAAAGTAGGGAAAACCACTAAACCATTAAGGTATGACCTAAATCAAATCCCTTAAGATTATACATGGAAGTGAGAAATAGATTTAAGGGACTAGATCTGATAGAAAGACAGGCCAGTGAACTATGGATGGAGGTTCCTGACATTGCACAAGAGAGAGGATCAAGACCATCCCCAAGATACAGATATACAAAAGAGTTAAATGACTGTCTGAGGAGACCTTACAAATAGCTATGAAAAGAAGAGAAGTGAAAGGCAAAGGAGAAAGGAAAAGTATGCCCATTTGAATGTAGAGTTCCAAAGAATAGCAAAGAGAGATAAGAAAGCCTTCCTAAGTGATCAGTTCAAAGAAATAGAGGAAGGCTATAGAATGGGAAAGACTAGAAATCTCTTCAAGACAATTAGAGATACCAAGGGAATATTTCATGCAAAGATGGGCTCAATAAAGGACAGAAATGGTATGGAGCTAACAGAAACAGAAGATATTAACAAGAGGTGGCAAGAATACACAGAAGATCTATACAAAAAAGATCTTCACAACATAGATAATCAGGATGGTGTGATCACTCACCTGGAGCCAGAGATCCTGGAATGTTAAGTCAAGTGGGCCTTAGGAAGCATCACTACGAATAGAATTCCAGTTAAGCTATTTCAAATCCTAAAAGATGGTGTTGTAAAAATGCTGCACTCAATATGCCAACTAATTTGGGAAACTCAGCAGTGGTTATAGGACTGGAAAATGTCAGTTTTCATTCCAATCCCAAAGAAAGGCAATGCCAATGAATGCTCAAACTACCACACAATTGCACTCATCTCACAGGCTAGTAAAGTAATGCTCAAAATTCTCCAATCCAGGCCTCAACAATACATGAACTGTGAACTTCCAGATATTAAAATTGGATTTAGAAAAGGCAGAGGAACCTGAGATCAAATTGCCAACATCCTCTGGATCATAGAAAAAGCAGGAGAGTTCCAGAAAAACATCTATTTCTGCTTTATTGACTATGCCAAAGCCTCTGACTATGGATCTCAATAAACTGTGGAAAATTCTTAAAGAAATGGGAATACCAGACCACCTGACCTGCCTCCTGAGAAACCTCTATGCAGGTCAAGAAGCAACAGTTAGAACTGGACATGGAACAACAGACTGATTCCAAACAGGAAAAGGAGTATGACAAGGCTGTATATTGTCACCCTGCTTATTTAACTAATATGTAGAGTATATTATGAGAAACGCTGGGATGGAGGAAGCATAAGTTGGAATCAAAATTGCCAGGAGACATATAAATAACCTCAGATATGCAGATCAGTTCAGTTCAGTTCAGTCACTCAGTCGTGTCCGACTCTTTGCGACCCCATGAACCACAGCACGCCAGGCCTCCCTGTCCAACACCAACTCCCGGAGTCCACCTAAACCCATGTCCATTGAGTCAGTGATGCCATCCAACCATCACATCTTCTGTAGTCCCCTTCTCCTCCTGCCTTCAATCTTTCCCAGCATCAGGGTCTTTTCAAATGTGTCAGCTCTTTGCATCAGGTAGCCAAAGTACTGCAGTTTCAGCTTCAACATCAGTCCTACCAATGAACACCCAGGACTGATCTCCTTAAGGGTGGAATGTTCATAAGTCAATATCACAGTTCAAAAGCATCAATTCTTTGGTGCTCAGCTTTCCTCACAGTCCAACTCTCACATCTATACATGACCACTGGAAAAACCATAACCTTGACTAGACAGACCTTTGTTGGCAAAGCAATGTCTCTGCTTTTCAATATACTGTCTAGGCTGGTCATAACTTTCCTTCCAAGGAGTAAGTGTCTTTTAATTTCATGGCTGTAATCCCATCTGCTGGATGTGAGAGTTGGACTGTGAAGAAGGCTGAGTGCCAAAGAATTGATGCTTTTGAACTGTGGTGTTGGAGAAGACTCTTGAGTGTCCCTTGGACTACAAGGAGATCCAACCAGTCCACTATGAAGGAGATCAGCCCTGGGATTTCTTTGGAAGGAATGATGCTAAAGCTGAAACTCCAGTACTTTGGCCACCTCATTCGAAGAGTTGACTCATTGGAAAAGACTCTGATTCTGGGAGGGATTGGGGGCAAGAGGAGAAGGGGAGGACAGAGGATGAGATGGCTGGATGGCATCACTGACTTGATGGAAGTGAGTCTGAGTGAACTCCAGGAGTTGGTGATGGACAGGGAGGCCTGACGTGCTGCGATTCATGGGGTTGCAAAGAGTTGGACACGACTGAGCGACTGATCTGATCTGAATCCCATCTGCAGTGATTTTGGAGCCCAAAAAAATGAAGTTAGCCACTGTTTTCTTGTCTATTTGCCATGAAGTGATGGGACCGGATGCCATGATCTTAGTTTTCTGAATGTTGAGCTTTAAGCCAACTTTTTCACTTTCCTCTTTCACTTTCATTAAGAGGCTCTTTAGTTCTTAAGAGTGAAGAAGTTGGCTTAAATTTCAACATTCAGAAAACTAAGATCCTGGCATCTGGTCCCATTACTTTGTGGCCAATAGATGGGGGGACAGTGGAAGCAGTGCCTGACTTTATTTTTTGGGGGGGTCTCCAAAATCACTGCAGATGGTGACTGCAACCATAAAATTAAAAGACGCTTACCTCTTGGAAGGATAGTTATGACCTACCTAGACAGAATATTAAAAAGCAGAGACATTACTTTGCCAACGCAGGTCTGTCTAGTCAAGGCTGTGGATTTTTCAGTAGTAATGTATAGATGTGAGAGTTGAACTACTAAAAAAGCTGAGTGCTAAAGAATTGATGCTTTTGAACTGTGGTGTTGGAGAAGACTCTTGAGAGTCCCTTGGACTGCACAGAGGTCCAACTAGTCCATCCTAAGGAAATCAGTCCTTAATATTCATTGGTAGGACTGATGTTGAAGCTGAAACTCCAATACTTTGTCCATCTGAGGTGAAGAACAGACTCATTTGAAAAGACCCTGATGCTGGGAAAGATCGAAGGCAGGAGGAAAAAGGGATGACAGAGGACGAGATGGGTGGATAGTATCACCAACTCAATGGACATGAGTTTGAGTAAACTCTGGGAGTTGGTGATGGACAGGGATGCCTGACTTTCTGCAGTCCATGGGGTCGGAAAGAGTTGGCTACGACTGAGTGACTGAACTGAACTGAACTGATGAACAACATATAAAAGCCCAGGGATAGGAGATCTTTAATGATAGTGATTAGTTTGAAGAGAATAAACTTGACATCATTCAAATACCAAAAATAGTAGAGTATATCACTTAAAGGGAGGTTTGAAGAAGAATGAGACTAGAGTGGTAGGTAAGTGCCTAAAGGATTTGTGTTCAAATTTATGTAGTTGATATAAAATCTTAGAGGCAATGGGAAGACAATGAAGTGCTTTCAGAAGATTGGAGATACACTCTAAAATTTTATTTTAGAAAAGATTGCCTAGTTGCTGTGTGGAGAGTGGAGTGCAGGGGAGCAAGTGCTGAGGCAGAAGATCTGAAAAAGTTTTCTGGAGCAAGACAGCCAAGTAGGCTTAGTCCGGTGTATGGTGGTGGCTAAGTAGAAATGTGAGAAATTTAAAAGGTAAATGAGACCTACACTAGAATTTGCAGACTGATAAAAGACTGTACAAGAAAAAAAAATGACTGTACAAGAGGGAAAGGAAAAAAAAACCTAATATTCAGTGTTTGTACAATAACTTAGGCATTTCTATCTCCTTGCTTCTCTTTAAATAAAACATGTATATCTAAATAAAATATGTTTACTCATATAAATATATTCAACAATTTACACCTGTAATTTGAATTTCTAGGGATGGAAAAAAGTACATAACTTTTAAAACATGATATATCATACTATACTTACAATATTAAGACTCTAATTACCTGGAGAACCCACTCCAGCATTCTTGCCTGGAGAATCCCATGGACAGGGATGCCTGGTGGGCTACATTCCATGGGGTCACGAAGAGTTGGACACGACTGAAGTGACTTAGCATGCATGCACAAGACCCTAATCACATTTAAAAAAAAGAAATAAAGAGAAATAGTCATTGTTAAGGAGAAGCATGTGCTGGAGATGTGATATTTATAGATAAATTTGCTGGAGTCAAAATTGCTGAAGAGTCAAATATAATTATAATGGTAGGTCTTTATTACAATAAATATCAAAGTATAGTCTTAGCATATGAAACTTCAGAATCTTATACACTACTTTCAAAATCAAGTCACATTCATTAACTTTGTATTATGGCAAATATACATAAGAACATTTGCCATTTTAACCACTTTTAAGCACGCAATTCAGTGGCATTACTTAAGATGTTATATAATCATCTTGTGTGCATGCTTAGTCAGTCAGTCGTGTCTGACTCTTTGTGACCCCATGGACTGTAACCTGCCAGGATGCTCTGTCCATAGGATTTTCCAGGCAAGGATACTGGAATGGATCGCCATTTCCTTCTCCAGAGGATGGGAGCTTCTGTGGTAGTTCAGTTGGTAAAGAATCTGTCTGCAGTGCAAGAGACTTGGGTTGGATCCCTAGGTGGAGAAGATTCTCTGGAGAAGGAAATGGCAACCCATTCCTGTATCCTTGCCTGGAAAATCCTATGGACAGAGAAGCCTGGCAGGCTGCAGTCCATGGGTCATAAAAGAGTTGGGCACAACTGAGCAACTAACACTGGGTCGCTGGTCTCCAGAGGATCTTCCCAACTCAAGGACAGAACCCATGTCTCCTGTGTCTCCTGCATTATAGGTGGATTTATTTTTTTAAATAATATGATATTTTTTTGTGTGTTAGCTAGTTGTACTAGGTATATTTTATTGATATTATTTATAAACAGTAAATTTAATATTCTTCTGCTGCTGCTAAGTCGCTTCAGTCATGTCTGACTCTGTGCGACCCCAGAGATGACAGCCCACCAGGCTCCCCCGTCCCTGGGATTCTCTAGGCAAGAACACTGGAGTGGGTTGCCATTTCCTTCTCCAATGCATAAAAGTTAAAAGCGAAAGTGAAGTCACTCAGTCGTGTCCAACTCTTAGCGATCCCATGACTGCAGCCCACCAGGCTCCTCCGTCCATGGGATTTTCGAGGCAAGAGTACTGGAGTGGGGTGCCATTGCCTTCTCCATTTAATATTCTAATACAGTATAAATTTTGGCATCAAGTTACTCTGCTGCCTCTTTTTATCCCCCTTTTCTTTTATCTATTTAAATATAGGGTAATGCAGTATTCCGATAGTTCCATAACTGTCTCACCTCAAATGGCCAGCTCATCTGAATCACCCCATGCCTCTTTGGAAGATATTAAAAAAAATAAAGTGTCAATCTGGACTTGTATCAAAGTGTAACTTCAAATGCAGCAGGGTTTATTACTTTTAACCACCCTTCCTGGGGTAAATTATGCTTCTTTTCTTTATTTGTGGTGGGTTCAGAGGACCAGTTGTCTCTGTTAATTGTACAAGGTTTTTTGGAAAAAAATATTTCTCATAAGAACTTTAGAAATATTATATGTCCTTTTTGTTAGCAAGAGTATAAAATTTATCTTTCTGATAAATAGTGGCTCATTGACCTCAAAACTGCAAAGCACTAACTAACTACAACTAAGTTTTCCTGAGAGACTGAAAAAATCTATATATATATGTGTATATATATATATATATATATTTTGCAACAAGTTAGGTCAGAAAAACGGATTTGGGACACACTAGTTTTTTGTATAATATAATGTTTGTTATTCAGCTTTACTTGGATAAATTGATACATTGATATTTTTAACATAGAAAAGTGGCTTTTGTAATTTTATTAATATACTAAATTAACACAGAATAAGTTAAGCTATAATTCTTAAATAAATGTAATAATGATTTGTAATAACATTTGGTAGACTTCTAATACTAATCAGATCAGATCAGTCGCTCAGTCGTGTCCGACTCTTTGCAACCCCATGAATCACAGCATGCCAGTCTTCCCTGTCCCTCACCAACTCCCTGAGTCCACTCAGACTCATGTCCATCGAGTCAGTGATGCCATCCAGCCATCTCATCCTCTGTCGTCCCCTTCTCCTCCTGCCCCCAATCCCTCCCAGCATCAGAGTCTTTTCCAATGAGTCAACTCTTCGCATGAGGTGGCCAAAGTACTGGAGTTTCAGCTTTAGCATCAGTCCTTCCAAAGAAATCCAGGGGCTGATCTCCTTCAGAATGGACTGGTTGGATCTCCCTGCAGTCCAAGGGACTCTCAAGAGTCTTCTCCAACACCACAGTTCAAAAGCATCAATTCTTTGGTGCTCAGCCTTCTTCACAGTCCAACTCTCACATCCATACATGACCACAGGAAAACCCATAGCCTTGACTAGATGGACCTTTGTTGGCAAAGTAATGTCTCTGCTTTTGAATATGCTATCTAGGTTGGTCATAACTTTCCTTCCAAGGAGTAAGCATCTTTTAATTTCATGGCTGCAGTCACCATTTGCAGTGATTTTGGAGCCCAGAAATAAAGTCTGACACTGTTTCCCCATCTATTTCCCATGAAGTGGTGGGACCGGATGCCATAATCTTCATTTTCTGAATGTTGAGCTTTAAGCCAACTTTTTCACTCTCCACTTTCACTTTCATCAAGAGGCTTTTGAGTTCCTCTTCACTTTCTGCCATAAGGGTGGTGTCATCTGCATATCTGAGGTTATTGATATTTCTCCCAGCAATCTTGATTCTAGTTTGTGTTTCTTCCAGTCCAGCGTCTAATACTAATAGGTTTTTCCTATTTCTGTTTTTTATCTCTGTGCTTAGTTAAACTGGCATCCAAGCAAAAACTTAATGGTAAATGTTATCCTGATGCAGATATTAAACCAATGTTAAGAGTGTGGAATATTAAAAAGGAGAAATCTTCAATGATTATGTTAATATTATTCAGTTGAGTCACTCTGTCGTGTCCGACTCTTTACGACCCCATGAATCACAGCACGCCAGGCTTCCCTGTCCATCACCAACTCCCAGACTTCACTCAGACTCACGTCCATCAAGTCGGTGATGCCATCCAGCCATCTAATCCTCTGTCATCCCCTTCTCCTCCTGCCCCAAATCCCTCCCAGCATCAGAGTCTTTTCCAATGAGTCAACTCTTTGCGTGAGGTGGCCAAAGTACTGGAGTTTCAGCTTTAGCATCATTTGTTCCAAAGAACACCCAGGGTTGATCTCCTTCAGAATGGACTGGTTGGATCTCTTTGCAGTCCAAGGGACTCTCAAGAGTCTTCTCCAACACCACAGTTCAAAAGCATCAATTCTTCGGCACTCAGTTTTCTTCACAGTCCAACTGTCACATCCATACATGACCACTGGAAAAAACATAGCCTTGATTACACAGACCTTTGTTGGCAAACTAATGTCTCTGCTTTTGAATATGCTATCTAGGTTGGTCATAACTTTCCTTCCAGGGAGTAAGCGTCTTTTAATTTCATGGCTGCAGTCACCATCTGCAGTGATTGTGGAGCCCAAAAAAATAAAGTCTGACACTGTTTCCCTATCTATTTCCCATGAAGTGGTGGGACCAGATGCCATGATCTTCATTTTCTGAATGTTGAGCTTTAAGTCAAATTTTCACTCTCCTCTTTCACTTTCATCAAGAGGCTTTTTAGTTCCTCTTCACTTTCTGCCATAAGGGTGGTGTCATCTGCATATCTGAGGTTATAGATATTTCTCCCAGCAATCTTGTTTCCAGCTTGTGCTTCTTCCAGCCCAGTGTTTCTCATGATGTACTCTGCATAGAAGTTAAATAAGCAGGGTGAGAATATACAGCCTTGACGTACTCCTTTTCCTATTTGGCAAATAAATTAATTTCTCTATTCCTTAATTTCTTCCTGTAAACATGGTAAAAATCATAGTATTTAACTATCTTGATTGCTACCAGGATTTAATTCTTTAATCAGATACTTAACAATGTCATATCACTCAGTACATGTTAGTCATGATTAACATCACATTCAAGATCAAAATTTAAAAAAAATAAAAGTAAGCATGTTAATTCTTGTCTTTTAATAAGACCACTACATTATTTTTTGGCTAATATAAAAGTAATTAATAAATTATGGCATGTTGTTTTGTATTTTTAATAATGACTTCAGTTCAGTCACTCAGTTTTGTCCGACTCTTTGCGACCCCATGCACTGCAGCACGCCAGGCCTCCCTGTCAATCACCAACTCCCAGAGTTTACTCAAACTCATGTCCATTGACTCAGTGATGACATTTAACCATCTCATCCTGTGTCATCCTCTTCTCCTTCCGCCTTCAATCTCTCACAGCATTAGGGTTTTTTCAAATAAGTCAGTTCTTCGCATCAGGTGGCCAAAGTATTGGAGTTTCAGCTTCAGCATCAGTCCTTCCAATGAAGATTCAGGACTGATTTCCTTTAGGGTGGACTTCAGTATTATTAAAATATGTTTCTACATGTTTGTTTTAACTTAGAAATCCATGAGTCCTCTATATCAAAGAGAATGTTCACTGCAAATTAATGACCCAAACTAAGATAGTTTGTGGTCATTTAGTTTCAGGGATTTAGTCCAAATGCAGCATAAAATTGAGAGAATGGAGGATTTGAACAGTGAGTGGCCAAACCTTTAAGCATTTTTCTGAATTAGCTTTGTTTTTTTAGTTAACATTACAAAGACACAGGGTTTTCAAACTGTATTGATCAAAATAACATCAAAGTTTAAATGGAAGTGATTTTTTGATGATTTCTGAGAAGTAGCCCCTAAATAGATATGCCCTTATTTTAATCCCTGGAAACCATGAATACAGCTTTATCTGTTAAAAGAGTGAACTTTGTACATCACTTATGGCAAAATACAAGATTTAATTTATGGTCTAGAGAGGGGCAGTTTATTCTGAATGATCTAGTTAGGTTCTAAATATAATCACATATATCTATGTAATAAAGAGGCAGAATGAATTTTGAACAGAGGCAGTGTGGCCATGGAGGCAGAGATTTAAATGACATGGTCACAAGAGGAGGAACATCTGTAGTCACCAGTAGCTGGAAGATTTTAGAGCGTGTGGAGGGAGCATGGCCCTGTAGACCCCTTGATTCCAGACTTCTGGCTTCCAGAACTGTGGGAAAACTGTTGCGTTAAGGCAACCAGTCTGTAGTAATTTGTTACAGTAGCCTGAGGAAACTGATGCACTGTTCTTCAGTAGTGATTGCTGATCACTCTAGAGCTGTTAAATTAGTGTGATTCCAATAGGAATCCAACATTACATACTCACAGAGTTACCCTTTGATAGAAAATATGCATGCAACCATTGCCACTTTTGCTGTATTATTTATATGTAAATTCTACCTTTGCAGTAGGATAGCATATTCTAAACTGACAGCATTTAATAATACACTTGCTATGACATGCATTCTTCTGTTGGACCATTTTGATAGCAAGAAATATTAAGTACTAAGATAACCAAAATTGACAGGGAATTTATTAGAAACATACACATAGATATAGTGAAAGGTGGAATCTTTGACATGAGATAAGGCATCAAGGGAAAAAAAAAACTGAATAAGCAAATCCTTAAGCAAATTGTAGCACTGGCGCTGGTACTGCAACTGCACGAGTGTCCCCAGCAAGGCCAGTTCCAAAGACCTATTCTGGTGCTAGTTTATTGCTTTTCTTTTGATTCTTTGTCTCCTCTTTGTTTCTGTTATTCTGCCACCTCAAACTCACACTCAAATTCTCTCTCTCTCTTTTTATTAAATTTCATTTTTTTGCTTTACTGCATAGCATGTGGGATCTTAGTTCCCTGACTAGGAATCAAACCCATACCCCTTACACTAGAAACATGAAATCTTAACCACTAGATAGCCAGAGAAGTCCCTTAAATTCTCTTACAAATGTAATTTTGTTAACAGTCAAATTATACTTGATAGTCAAATGATGATTATTTTTTACATGTATAAACCTTAACTAGTCATTACAAATTTTGATCGGCAGTTAATCATTCTGAAAAATTTAATAGTATCTTTGTCTTATCAGCAAATTAGTATATTGCCCGACTATTGAGACCAACTTACTGTATTTGCTATAAAATAATATTTCCAAAATAAACTGTTGAAAAAGATAGCAATTATATTCTAAGTATGTCCAAAACAAAATATGGTGGTAAGTCAAAAACAATATGTGCAGTATCACTTTCTAAAATCTGTTGTGATCATTTGAATGAAAAATGAAAAATAAGAAAAAGTATAAGGCACTGTATGCTGCTGCTACTGCTAAGTCGCTTCAGTTGTGTCCGACTCTGTGTGACTCCATAGACGGCGGCCCACCAGGCTCCCCCGTCCCTGGGATTCTCCAGGCAAGAACACTGGAGTGGGTTGCCATTTCCTCCTCCAATGCATGAAAGTGAAAAGTGAAAGTGAAGTCGCTCAGTCGTGTCCGACTCTAGCGACCCCTTGGACTGCAGCCCAGCAGGCTCCTCTGTCCATGGGATTTTCCAGGCAAGAGTACTGGAGTGGGATGCCATTGCCTTCTCCGAAGGCACTGTATAGTAAACACATAATTTTTAAAATCTTGAATTTCCCATTAGTTAATATAGTGCCTGGCAACTTCCCGGTGGGTGGAATTCATTTGTAGTATGGTTTATCTGAAAGACAACAGCTGAAAGTAGATATGATCAAAGTATATGAAATGAAAAATGATAAGGTAATATGTACACATTTCATATAAAAGACTCATTGAAACTAGAGAGTGGAAAGTTCAGGAAGGAGGGGAATATTAATACAAAACTTAGCAGCAAATTAAAACCTATCCTTTTCTTCAGTCATAGAATAACTATATATTTTATCTGAGTTGAAATCAAGGAAAGAATGATTTTTGAACAACCTTTACCTTGGTGACCAAATCAGATATAAGTCTGTTTAGATAAGATTGTAGACCTGATTTAGCATGAATAATTCTAATGAATATGAGCAAAGTCACCAATTCATTTGTTCAAGTGCAGTTTACTCATCGAGCACAATATGTATTGTGTGATGTTAGTAACTATTCTTATGGAACTTACTATTTAGTGAGAGTGATTGACAAGTATATAAAGAGTTAAATGTAAATCAAAATGAGATGATGTGAAAGTGACAAAAGTTCTAAATAAGCCTGGAAGACAATGGAGCAGAAACGTCATTCACCATTCCTAAAGTACTAGGGTTATCAGTTTGTTGTTCATTCTGAGTCTGGAGGAAGTACGGTGGGTAGTGCAGTACATAGGTTTAGGGGCCAGATTTCTAGTTTTAAGCCCTGGGCTTCACTAGCTGTATGGCTTGTCCTAGGAGAAGCTGTTTAAACAGCTGGGGATTATTCTACCTGTAAAGTGAAAATAATAATTGTACCACTTTCTCACTTATCACACTTGTCTATTACTTAGATTAAATGAGACAAGGACTATGAAGCACAACCATGTGTCTGCACATGGTAGGTCCTTAATGGAAGGTGAACACAACTCTGAGATAGAGATTAGCATGCAGGATGTCTGTTAGGAAGTACCTAACAAAGGCTGAAAGAAGGGGTTTTAATCAGACAAAGTCCTTGGCCTACCACACTGGTAGGGGTTGTTATTTTATACCCCAACATCAGCTAGTCCTCATGGGTTAGCTGCTCCTAGAACATGGATACAATGTTGGGCAAGGAGTGTCCTCAGCACGAGCAATTCTCAGAACAGGTTGATAGCATGGAGGTATTATTATCAACATTCCCAGCAACTGGGGGATAAGTCTTGAAATCCTAGAGGGAAGATCTTCGAGGCTTCACACACAACCAACTACAGAATTCAGTGAATGTTTATTGTTTAGTCTTAGGTATTGCTGTTTTACTCATAGTTTAAGTGGACTTCAATTTGGTGAGAGTGAATTAAAATGCTGGTAGAGATGCAGGAGTGATCAAATTTTACTGGCAATGCCAGGCAGCAGCTATGAATGTTAAAAAGAAGCCCTGAACATATTGATCCACTTTGACTTAATGGGCTTCCCTTGTGACTCAGCTGGTAAAGAATCTACCAGCATTTGGGGAGACCTGGGTTTGATCCCTAGGTTGGGAAGCTGCCCTGGAGAAGGGAATGGCTACCCACTCCAATATTCTGGTCTGTAGAATTCCATGGACTGCATAGTCCATGAAGTTGCAAAGAGTCAGACAGGACTGAGTGACTTTCACTTTCACTTTGACTCAACAATTGCATACTTAGAAGTGTATCCTAAAGAAATAGTAGAGATAAACAAAAATCCTTAAGTTTAAGATTGTTTCTTAAAGGATTATAGTAGAAATAAAAATTGAAGCAAATTAAGTGTCCAGAAGAATGAATGGTATAATGGTAAATTCATAGAGTAGAGTACTCTTCAGTCATTAAGATAAGGCTGTTAACAAGTGTTTAGTGAATAAGAGGTTCAAAGCATGGAAAATGAAAAAAAAAAAAAAGCAGATTGAAAAGTCTATATACTGCATATTTTTGATACATGTACCAAAATACATATTTCAAAATGTCAATGATATATTTCAAAATCTCTACACTCTGGTGTAATGGGAAATTATGTTCTTTGTTTTCCTTGTTTGTATTTTTATTTTATTAGTAACATAATTTTCATATTACAAATGATTTATAATATGTATGTATGGTCTATACTCAGAATAATCATAAACATATATACTCATCTCCAAGCCAAAATAATAATAATAATAAAATAAAGTCACATATTCTTTATATTATATTATGCTAGCATAGTAAGGATTATAATATAAAATAAAATTAATATAATCTTAATATGTTTAAAGGGCTTCCCACGTGGTGCAGTGGTAATGAATCTGTCTGCCAATGTAGGAGACTCAGGAGATGTGGGTTTGATCCCTGGGTTAGGAAGGTCCCCTGGAGTAGGAAATGGCAACTCACTCTAGTATTCTTGCCTGGAAAATGTAATGGACAGATGAGCCTGGCGGGCTACAGTCCATGAGGTCGCAAAGAGTTGGACATGACTGAGCACACGGTGGGTGTGTATGTGATATGCTTAAAGTACTGATATTTTCTCATCAAAATAAGAAATATGAGTATGGTAGAATGCAAATAGAAATTTTAAGGAAAGCTCCCAAGCTGGTCCCGAGGAAATTTGATCAAGGTTGTATCTACAAACTTTACAAAGTTGGACTGCTCACCCTAAGAAGGCCATATGGTTTGGTAGTTATTAAGAATGCAGGCTCTAGAGTGACTTCTAATTTCAGATTCAGTTGCTTCCAAACTGCATCAGATATTCCATGTGCCCTAACTCAGGCAAGGTATATGAGTAGGGGAGCATTCCTTAATATGGATGCTGTATTGCTATTATGCAGTGCAAATTTATGGTCCAGTCTTTTGGTATCCTGTAGTTTTACAGGAGATTGTTTTGTTATGTGTTGAGTCATTAAGCTCTCTCATTTTTGTAATTTAGTTTTACAATCTAAGTATTACATTTTACATTCACATTTATTGTTACATTACCAGCTTCAGCAGTGAACTATTAAGATAATTGCTTTTTTGTAATATTATCCAGTGTGTCCTGGATTAATTAATTAATTGATCCTCTGAGTTTTGCTGCATCAGAATGTTTTACAAATGAGATGTTGGAAAAAGGACAGGACAGAATCTTGGATTCCAAAATGGATGATATAGAGAGATTGTCTCTTTGATCAGCCCTTTAGGACCTAGACATTCACCAACCCCTATCCTCTCAGCTTCTAAGAGTTTCAGCTACAGACTGAGCTGAATCCCTCTCTAGGACTTATCTTCACCCAAAAGAGCTGCCTGTCCTACGGTTACAACCTTTCCTCCTAAGCAGCCCATATCCATAACTGGTTGATGTGGGATTTAAAAGATTTGACCCCTTTGTCTCAATTTAGATCAGTTATGAATGACCACTGTAGCTTGAGAGCTCCCTGTGGAAGTAGGCTGTAGCCTCGACTGCAACTCTACCACAGTTCTACTAACCCTTGTGGAACCTCACTCCTTAGAGCCTTGTTCCCCCTAAACACTCACTAGGAAATCACCTGCAGTGAAGCCCTGTCTCAGATTGCCTCCTGGATAACCCAGCATAAAACAACTCCATCACCATCAGTCTACTCAAAGATGGATGTTGTTCATTCCTAAAGATAATATTCACAGAGATTTGTTAATACTTCAGTAAAATTAAGATGTGTGATTCTTGTAGCATGTCTCAGAACTTTTACTTTCATAACTCCATGAAGTGAAGTAGGAAGTGAAAGCTCTAGTCGTGCACTGTATCCCGCCAGGCTCCCCTGCACATAGAATTCTCCAGACAAGGATATTGGAGTGGGTTGCCATTCCCTTCTCCAGGAGATCTTCCCAATCCAGGGATTGAACCTGGTCTCCCGCATTGCAGGCAGATTCTTTTCCATCTGAGCCTTCAGGGAAGCCCATAACTCCATGACATGGTTTATTTAGATGGCTTCTTCTTGCTCAGTCCTTGCTGTTGCCTAGGAATCACAGCCTTCATAAAAAGCCCACAATCCCACTGTGTCATCAACATACGTTTTCTGGGTGTAGTAGTAATGGATTCACTTTTTTTTTTTAGTTTTTGTTCTTTTCTGAATATTGAGAGAGTATTTGCATAAATGACTTACATCTTTTATCATTTTTATGACTCTCCAACCACCCATTATAATTCTGTAACCATATGCTACTAGAACTACTACTCTATTACTGCTTCTTTAAAATTCTAAAATAATACTAAACCTCAAGTATTTTCGGAACATTTCTTTGCCAGACATAGTGTTGAGTGCCTGTGTGCGCATTTCCTTTAATGCTCCAACATGTAAGTCACAATCGTCACTCCCATTTTGGGACTGAGGAAAACTAGAGCACCAGAAGATCAAATCACAGCTCAAGGTCACCCATATACCAGTTGACATAGCTGGGATTTCAGTCTGCAATCTTGATCACTACTGCATATCTGTCACTTAAAAGGTTTTCATGTACATCTGTGTTCATCTGGACCTAAAACTTGAGAAACAAATAGGTGTTCTCTTTTTTAGAGACTTGAGTATATTAAATTGCCCATTCTTTCAAAATTCCAAAATCAGTAGCTGGTGTTAACAGTATAAGCATTAGCCAGCTGTCATCTTCTATTTCCCCTTTTCATGCAAGTCCAGCCACAGGAATGTTCTGATTGATTCCCGACACACCAAGCAAGCTTTTGCCTGAGAGTTTGATATTTTTCTGTCTCTTTGCTTAGAATGCTCCTTGCTAAGATATCATGATGGGTCAGCCTATTTTATTTAGGTGCTTATTCAGTGCTCTCCTACTTTGTAAAATTTTGTCTCACCTTCCAAAAAGCCTGCCATGGAATCTCTCGTCCCCAGAACTTGCTCTCTCTGATTAATTTTCCTTCCTAGATGTATTATCACCATTTTTTAAAATTTGCTTTTGTTTATATTTGTTCAACAGATTTAAAATCCTTTGAGATGTTGTCAATTTAGCTATGTGTTGTACCTTCAGGGGTCATAATAGTGCTTTTCAAATTTACTTAAAATGGCTAAGAATGGGGAGAAAATGTCTAAAATAATTTAGCAATAAGATGACTTTTAAAGGAAGATGTATCAAACAGTATTAATCAAACACACATTTGAGTGCAGCTTTTCAAGTAGATTAGAATTCACTAACATTTATTTGGCACTTCGTGTATTTCAGGCAGTATTTTGGACATTAAGGATGCAAGATTGAACAAACTAGGTAAAGTCAATGTTCTGAGAGTGATAACATTCAACTTTCTTTCTAGCACTATGATTATATTATTGTGCTGTCTGAACAGGTTTTGCAACTAATTTTCTTTGAAAATTTTAATTCTTAAGATTTAGAGCAAAGAACTCATACAATTATTTTCAGGATTTAAATCACAATATTTACTGACCATTGAAACTTCACAAATACAAAAGAAAATTATATTATGGATATTTTACTTCTACTTGAAAATGCCTCCAAATCTGAGAACTTTTCCCTTATGTCTCATATGATGAAGTGCAGCATTAAATCAAGCATTTACTGCATATGTCAGCCATGTCCAACTCTTTGCGACCCTATGGACTGTAACTCTCCAGGCTCCTCTGTCCATTGGTTTCTCCAGGCAAGATACTGGAGTGGGTTCTTATGCTTTGCTCATATATATATATATCTCACTACATTTTCTCCAAGTAACAATTGTAAATGCTGGATTTTTAGAAGACTGTGCTTGCTAAAGAAATGAACATTTCAAAGGGAACATTTTAAAAATTATTATTTTAGTTGGCAATATTCATATTTGCATTAACTTAGCATAATAGCTTAATTTAAAAATGTCTTGCATTGTTCACCCCATTTAACAATTTCTCATATTTTTCAAGGATAGTGTGGTGAATTAATGTGAGAATATTTGCATTATCTTATAAATAACATAAGCATTGTTAAACAGAGGAAAGAAGCCAAGTTCTTTAAAATTTTTGTACGTATCTATTAATCATTTGATTGTGTCTTTTCATGCTCTTTCTGACTTGCTTATACTTGTAGAAAATGATGAATACAGAGATACATAGTGAATTATCACTGCCAAAAATAAAATGTTTCCTTAACATAGGATGTTTTCATCAGTATATTTTAATAACACTTTAAAAAATTTTAATATACATTAAGAGTGCACTCTAAGTTTATTGATAATTTATTTACTATAATAGATGTATAACATTGTATATATGTGCATATATTTTTATATGCACATACTCTTTAGGATTGCTGAGTTGATAATTGCTATTAAAGACATGTAACTCAATATATATGAAATTGAAAAGAAATTTTAGTAGACATAGTAATGAATATAAGAAAAATTTGTATTTAAGATAGCACATGAAAGATGTTTACATGCAATTTTTAAGTAATACACAAAAGGTGAAGTTAATTATTATTAATATTTTGCAATAATATTATAGAAAAATATGTGTTAAATTGTTGCATATTATCAATAATATGGACAAAATTGTCACTGGCCTAAGGAAGCTTGCAATATAAGTAGACAAAGCTAAGACTGATGAAATAATTCCAGAATTTGAGGAGAAAATAAGTCATCTACTGGATCCCATCCACAGCCACTGAATGTTATATGGAATTATTAAGTTGTATGGTAATCTCCTGTGATTCCACTGAAGATCTGCCGCTCATTACCAAAAGCAGTGTACAGTGAACATTGGTGAAATACTGACGTTATAGTTGACAAATGGGTCTGAGTTTAAAGTTTGAATGTGAGTTTTAAATTTGAATAGATCCCCCAACACCTGCAAATATTGTGAAATAATACCAACCTCATAGACTTTATGTGATACTGGTAATTCATGTGAGAGTATCTAGCACAGAGCCTAACAAAATTTAAATATTTAGTAAATTTATCATTATTTTTATTACATCAGTTGAATGGATATATATCTCATCTTATCTTCTTCCCTTATATGAAAATACACTAAGGGAAATAGCCTATACTAATCCCCAAAGAGCTCCACATGAATCAATAAACTCCAAATGCACAAGGTAACTAGTTTGATGATGTACACCCTATTAACTGCTTTCCATTTGGTCTCTTCAAACCTCTCTACTCTTGTTCAGTTCCTAAATATTGCACTTGGACATTTGTTTCAACATCTTTTGCTGAGAATACTAAATAAAAGAAGTTTGGAATCTAGTTTAATCAATGACATATAGCTGAAAACTTGGACTTATTTCAGTGCCTAAGTATAAAAGAATTTTGAAAGTGATATAATTTGAATGGCTTTGGGAGGAAATTAATTTAGAGGGAGACTGTTAGAGAGAAAATCTGAAATAGTAGAGAAATGAAGAACATCTAGGAATTTATTGTGTGTGTGTGCTAAGTTGTTTCAATCATGTCAGACTCTTTGCCACACCATAGACTGTATCCCATCAGGCTCTTCTGTCCATAGGGTTCTCCAGACAAGAATACTGGAATGGGCTGCCATGCCCTCCTTCAGGGGACCTTCCCAAACCAGGGATAGAACATAAATCTCTTATATATCTTGCATTGGAAGGCAGGTTCTTTACCACTGGCATCATCTGAAATTATGATATAAGGATTTGACTCAGACTTAAAGAAACAAAAATTAAAAAATATATATATATATATAAAAGAAAAGCAACTCATAGGAAATAGTCAATACACCAGGCAGCAAGTTGATAAGGACTGTAGTCAGGCAACAATTATCATTAATACATTGAATAAACTAATATATGTATTTTAAGTGATGTAAAAGAATAGAGGAATCATCTTTTGATGATGTACGTGTATAAATTATTTCTAAGACAATAGTAAAATAATTTTCTACTTATAAAAAATGAAAGTAAAGAAAAAAGTGTACAAGCATACAGTTTTTCATAAATACAGAAAAGAGCAGGAAATTTAATGGTTGTGGAGCTTGTCAGTCACATGTAGTCACTTACAAGGAATTATTTTGCCTTTGTTCTGAGGCAGGATTTGAGTTTTAAAAATCTCCCTTTACTCATTAACTGCCTGTCTGCTCTTCTGTTCAAACATTTTGTTGCTATTGTTATTTCTAAGTTAGTGTGTTAGGTATGCTGCTACTGCTAAGTCGCTTCAGTCGTGTCCGACTCTGTGCGACCCCATAGACGGCAGCCCACCAGGCTCCCCCGTCCCTGGGATTCTCCAGGCAAGAACACTGGAGTGGGTTGCCATTTCCTTCTCCAAATGTTAGGTCTGAGGTGCTCTAAAAGGCACAGATAAGTTTCTAGGTATAATTATATCAAGATGAATAAGAAAGAGAAAAAGAAATGCTATTATAGTTAAAAACTGTCCAATGTATCTGATTTGGGCAGAAACAGTACTTATATTTAGGAAACAAAGAGGTACACATTTACTATCCAGCATGATTTCAGGGATACAATGTATGCTCTTAAAATAACTCTGAGAATTAGCGATAATGATTAAAAATTTAAAACTCAACGCTTAACAATGAAATTCTTTGAGTTTTTATTTTTCACCTATTGTTTTAAAAGTGAATGATATTATAAATACACATGTCATCAATTGCTTGGCCTTGCTGCTGTTGCTGCTAAGTCACTTCAGTCGTGTCCGACTGAGTGACCCCATGGACTGCAGCCTACCAGGCTCTCCGTCCATGGGATTTTCCAGGCAAGAGTACTGGAATGGGATGCCATTGCCTTCTCCTGCTTGGCCTTAAACAGGTGCAAAAATGTGCTATAAATTTCATTCTAGATAAACTAAAATAGGAAGAGAATCTGAAACTTGATTTGAAAGATTCCATAAAGTTAAACAGCTCTACAGTTACAGAAATGTTCAGGGGAAGAGCCTACATTCTTGACAGAGACCTAAAATTGCCAGAGTTTTTGGAGCAAAAAGTAGATAGCAGATGAAAAGAAAGCAATGCAGGTGTTCCCTACCATCAGAGAGTGTTTCTGTGAAACATTTTTGAGGTGAAATAATGTAAGGTAAACAGAATATCAAGTTAGACACTTAGCGTTAATGGCCGCAACAAATAAATCCAGATAAAGCACAGACACTCAGAGACATAGTTTAGAGATATGATGATGTGATGCTGAGCTGCTGTATGTGGTTCCCAGAGAAGAAAATTGGTGGTGCCCCTCTCTGCTGGAGTGCACACTTCCTCTATAACAGATCTCTGCAAAACAAATACTGAACACTATTTATTTTTTTGCCTTTTTGTGATAAAAGCAAAAATCCTCCTCATATTATTTTTAGGTTAGTGAAACAGGTACTAATGTAGATCTTTCTTGAAAGTAAAAGTGGCATAAATAAAACTTTTGAAAATTGTAAGGGTACCTATATTTCAAAACCTCTGTGTATCTCAGAACTAATAGCCTTCCCTTTTTCTTTATTAATTTATTTAAATTGGAGGCTAATTACTTTACAATATTTTTATGGTTTTTGGCCTGAATCACGCATGGGTGTACATGTGTCCCCCCGTCCTGAACCCTCTTCCACCTCCTTCCCCACCCCATCCCCTCTGGGTTGTTCCAGAGCATCAGGTTTGAGTGCCCTGCTTCATGCATCGAACTGGCACTGGCCATCTATTTCACATTTGATAATATACACGTTTCAAAGTTATTCTCTTAAATCATCCCACCCTCGCCTTCTCCAAATATCTCCTAGTCCAAATGTCTGTTATTTACATCTGTGTCTCTTTTGCTGTCTTGCGTATAGGGTCATTGTTACTGTCTTTCTAAATTTCAGTATATGTGTTAAGATACTGTACTGACGTTTCTCTTTCTGACTTACTTTACTCTGTATAATAGACTCCAGTTTCATCTGCCTCATTAGAACTGATTTAAATGTGTTCTTTTTTATAGCTGAGTAATATTCCATTGTGTATATGCACCATACTTCCTTATCTATTTATCTGTCAATGGACTTCTAGGTTGCTTCCATGTCCTGGCTATTGTGAACAGTGCTGCAGTGAACACTGGGGTACGTGTGTCTCTTTCAATTCTGGTTTCCTTGGTGTGTATGTCCAACAGTGTGATTGCTGGGTGGTATAACAGTTCTACTTCCAGGTTTTTAAGGAATCTCCACACTGTTCTCCATAGTGGCCATACTAGTTTGCATTCCCACCAACACTGTAAGAGGGTTCCCTTTTCTCCACACCCGTTCCAGCATTTATTGTTTGGAGACTTTCTGATGGCAGGCATTCTGACTGATGTGAGATGGTATCTCATTATAGTTTTGATTTACATTTCTCTGATAATGAGTGATGTTGAGAATCATTTCATGTTTTTGTTGGCCATCTATATGTCTTCTGGGAGAAATGTCTGCTTAGTTCTTTGGCCCACTTTTTGATTGGGCCGTTTATTTTTCTGGTATTTAGCTGCATGAGCTGCTCTTATATTTTGGAAATTAATCATTTGTCAGCTGTTTCATTTGCTATTATTTTCTCCCATTCCGAAGGCTGCCTTTTCATCTTGCTTGTAGTTTCCTTCATTGTACAAAAACTTTTTAAGTTTAATTGGGTCCTATTTGTTTATTTTTGTTTTTATTTCCACTACTTTGGGAGATGGGTCATAGAGGATCTTGCTGTGATTTATGTCAGAGAGTGTTCTGCCTATGTTTTCCTCTAGGAGTTTTATAGTTTCTGGTCTTACATTTAGCTCTTTAATCCATTTTGAGTTTACTTTTGTCTATGGTATTAGAAAGTGTTCTAGTTTCATTCTTTTACAAGTGGTTGACCAGTTTTCCCAGCACCACTTATTAAAGAGATTGGCTTCTCTCCATTGTATGTATTTGCCTCCTTTGTCAAAGATAAGGTGTCCAAAAGTGATTGGATTTATCTCTGGGCTTTCTATTTTGTTCCATTGATCTATATTTCTGTCTTTGTGCCAGTACCATACTGTCTTGATGACTATAGCCTTGTAGTATAGTCTGAAGTCATAGCCTTTCCTTTTTTGTGTTAAGTGTTTTCTATCTTCTGTGCATTCCCTGCAAGGAAAGGGGTTATGTTTTCCTCTTCTGAACCACATTTTATTTCCTGCTCCTAAGCAAAGATGACTTCATGGCACTTAAACTTTAAGAGATACATTGCTGCTTTCTTTAAGTTATTAAGAAAGAAAAAGTGGGGGAAAGACAAAGATGGAGGTGAAAAGAACTGTAAACAAAGGGAAGAGAAGGGGATGGCAAGGAAAGAAGAAGGAATGATATGGGGAAATGAAGGCAACAAGGAGAACATTTAGCATTGCTTTGTTGGCTAAAATATACAATATAACAAGTGGCAGAGACATTAGAATTCTTTGATATGACCCCTAAATTTCAGATGAGATATTAACTGTCCTGCTTGGTATCCGTAAGTTCATTCATTACCATTTATTTAGTGCTTAATAAAAGTCAGACTTTGATTTAGAGGCTAGAACACAGCAGTAAATGAAAGTCTCTATTCTGAGGATATTCTTAGCAAAAATAAGATTCCAGTTTGGATCTCCCAATTCCCAATTACTCTGCCTAAATCATTATACCCATGCCTCAGTGAAAATGACCTCATTGAGGTTCTAAACCTGTTATATATTTTTGAAAAGAGTTGCTATATATTGCATCTCTTCATGCTAAGACTTTCTAGCCCTAAAAGTATTGTATAAAACATTGAATTATTCATTAGAAATTGATTCATTATTTTCCTTACATCTATCATATCATATATCGTTATTTTTATATCATATATCATAACATGAGGTATGATGTCCTTATTGCAAAAAAATAAAGCCCTTGTGGTTGGTGGATAAGAGGAGCAAAGAAGTCATTCTTAGCAACTTGCATTCTTTCATGTTTATTTTCCCAATCTTTTAGAATTTTAGGGTTATTCTCACAAACAACTTCTTACATATAGTTGCAGTATGGAAACATGCTTAGAAAAAAATAAAATCTTCAGTTCAGTTCAGTTCAATTGCTCAGTCATATCCAACTCTTTGTGACACCATGAACTGCAGCACACCAGGCTTCCCTGTCCATCATCAACTCCCCGAACTTGCTCAAACTCATGTCCATCAAGTCAGCGATGCCATCCAACCATCTCATCCTCTGCCATTCCCTTCTCCTCCCACCTTCAATCTTTCCCAGTATTAGGGTCTTTTCCAAATAGTAAGTTCTTTGCATCAAGTGACTCAAGTATTGGAGTTTCAGCTTCAATATCAGTCCTCTCAATGAATATTCAGAGCTGATTTCCTTTAGGATAGACTGGATGTATCTCCTTGCTGTCCAAGGGACTTTCAAGAGTCTTCTCCAACACCAAACCATCAATTCGTTGATGCTCAGCTTTCTTTATAGTCCAACTCTCACATGCATGGCTATTGGAAAAACCATAGCTTACAAGAGGATAAAGTCTTATGAGAGGATTTTAAAGTACTTGGAAAAACTGCATATGACAAACAGATGAAAGAGCTGAAAATGTGCTACATTTTTACTTATCTTTCTTGGCAAATGTAAAGAAAAGTGAACTCCTTTGGGTTCATTCAAACAGGGCATATAATTGAAAGATACTCCATGTGATACTGAGCAAGCTAGACATCTTCTCACTACAAACCTCTGTGAGTTGTTGAGTGTGTCTTTGTTTAGAATCATATTGCTGAATTATACATCTTATGATGCATATGTATGTGTTTTGCTCCAGCGTGTGTGCTCATGCATGCTTAGACTGTCCAACTTCTTACACCATGGACTGTAGCCCATCAGGCTCCTCTGTCCATGGGATATTCCAGGGAAGAATACTGGAGCGAGTTGCCATTTCCTACCACAGGGTACCTTCTCAACCCAAGAAATGAACCTGAGTTTCCTGTGTCTACTACATTCCAGGCAAATTCTTTATCCATTGAGCCATCCAGAAACTGGGAAGCCCAGTATGTGTATAGGTAAAAATAACCATTATTCTGCCAAAAAAAAAAAGTTTGCTTTTTCTTTTTTTTTTTCCTGAGAAGAGATTTAAAGAAAATGTTCAAGAGTTTTCCCAAAAAAATGTTAACAGTCATGTGTCAGGGAGGTCTAGAACCTTCTCTTGTTTTGCCATTCTTTTTCTTTTTTTGGAGTCTCTGCCTTTTCTTTCCATTTCTTTTTTCCCCCATGAGTAAATATCTGTCTCTTCATCAGTGTCAAATGTCTGCATACTGTGAGGCTACTCCCACCTCCAACTTTGATTTATGTTGAATTCCTTCCTTTCCTGCCATTCCAAATCCATTACATTCCTTTCTTTATCCTGTTTTAGAAAGATCAAAGTTACAGAAATTTGCATTGTTGATTGGATTAGAGTGATAGAACAGTGGTAGACTTTATTTTTTTGTGCTCCAAAATCACTGTAGATGGTGACTGCAGCCATGAAATTAAAAGACTTTTGCTTTTTGGAAGAGACAGCTTATAAAAAGCAAAGAACATGCTGTGCTGACAAGGTCTGTCTAATCAAAGCTATGGTTTTTCCAGTAGTCATGTGAGGATGTGAGAGCTGGACAATAAGAAAAGACTGAGTGCCAAAGATTGATGATGCTTTCAGACTGTGGTGCTGGAGAAGACTCTTGAGAGTCCCGTGGACTGAAAGATCAAATCATTCAATCCTAAAGAAAATCAACCCTGAATATTCACTGAAAGGACCAATGCTGAAGCTGAAGCTCCAGTACTTTGGCCACTTGATTCAAACTGACTCGTTGGAAAAGATCCTGATGCTGTAAAAGATTGGAGGCAGGAGGAGAAGGGGGCAGGCAACAGAGGATAAGATGGTTGGACGGCATCACTGACTCAATGGAGATGAGTTTGAGCAAACTCCAGGAGACAGTGAGGTACAGGGAAGCCTGGCGTGCTGCAGTCCATGGGGTCACAGAGTCAGACATGACTTAGCAACTGAACAACAACAACTAGGGCAGGCTTATGCAAACAGGGCATCTGGTGACCTTGTTAGGTAGGTAGAATAGGGAAAAGGAGTCCAAAATTGTGGTGGCTAAAAGACAAGGAAGGGAAAAGCCCGCAAAAATAGAAAAAAGGAAGGTCCGAGGACCTCAGGTAAAACAAACAACACTCCTGGCTGGCCCAATTTACACAGGACAGGTCCAGGGAGAGATAAACATATAAACTGAGGAGCCAAAGCTAGCTCTCTCTCTATCTCCCCCACGCACTGGGGCCCTCTTCTCCTCATGTCTTTGGATTGACATGCCCTCACACCTTGAAGATGGATTTTCCTGCTATCTTCTAAATAAAATAGAGCTGTAACACTGAGCTGTAACACTGATTTGTCTAAGAGCTATAACATGGTCCATTTGAGACCTGAGAGCTATAACACGGTCTATCCAAGGCCTGAGAGCTGTGACACGCTGAGGGGGCTTTAATGTCCATCATTCCAAATCTTTGTTGTGACGAGACAAAGAACCGAGGAACATACATTCATGTGACAACCCCAAATATGATGAAATTGTTGCAGGAAGGGAGACTCCTTCCAGGGCCTGAAACTGGACTCTTGTCTAACACTCAGAAACGAATTGTCCAAGGAGACACATGTGCTGACAAACCAAGAGATTGTATTGGGAAAGGGCACCCAGGTGGAGAATAGTAGGGTAAGGGCACCCAGGAGAACAGCTCCGTCACATGGCTTGCAGTCTGGGGTTTTATGGTGATGGGTTTACTTTCCGGGTTGTCTTTAACCAATCATTCTGACTCAGAGTCCTTCCTGGTGGTATATGCCTTGTTCAGCCAAGATGGATGCCAGAGAGAAGGATTTTGGGAGGTGGTTGGATATGTGGTGTATCCTTTTGACCTTTCCCAAACTCTTCTAGTTGGTGGAGGCTTATTAGTTCCTGGTCCTTACCAGGACCTCCTGTCCTAAAACAACTCATGCAAATAGTTACTATGGTGCCTGGCCAGGGTAGGCAGTTTCAATCAGTGTGCTTCCCCTAACAGAATCATTGGTAAATAATAAATTGAACTGTATATAAATCCCAGTCCCAGGTGGCCCTAGTGGTAAAGAACCTACCTACCAATGAGACTCAGATTCAAACCCTGGCTCTGGAAGATCCCCTGAAAGAGGGCATGGAAATCCACTCCAGTATTCTTGCCTGGAGCATCCCATGAACAATGGAGCCTTGTAAGCTGTAATCCATATTGTGGGACACGACTGAAGCAATTTACCATGCACATAGGCACCCAAGCTTAATTTATCATTGCTCATCTGGAAAACTTTTGGGAAATTAGCTAAATAATCTTGAGTTTCAGTTTTTTCTTGTCAAAATTAGTCTATATATATTGAAGTTTGTGGGTGAGAAAGGCTAAAATCCAAAAAATCTAGCTATTTTCTAAGATTGTTTGAAAACAAAGAGGATAGAAGTTGTCCTTCCATACCCATCCTCCAACTCCTGTGCACAAATAAACCAAATTTCATCAAAATGAGGTTTGGAGAAGGGAACGCTACCCACTACAGTATTCTGGCCTGCAGAATTCCATGGACTTTATAGTCCATAGGGTTGCAAAGAGTTGGACACTACTGAGAGACTTTCATTTTCACACTCTAAGATTCCATTGGTCACACATATAGAAATGTTAACTTCATGCTAATCAAATGCACTCTTTAATTGGCTGATAGAACTCTAAAACATCAATACTCTACTCTTAAAAGTATGGTGCTTTCAAAATTTGTGTCTCCAATCTCACCCTCTCTAATTAACTCAACATAATATATTTTATGATCTATTCAAGTCTTTGAAATCCAGTGAGTATTTTACACTTAAAAGACATCTCAATTCAGATGCTAAAATTCTATCAATTACTTGATCTGTATTTGGATGTCATAAAATTTACAGTTCAAAAAGTAGAGTCACAAACCAAGGTGATCCAAACACAAAGCGAGTTTTTAAATAACTGAATTGAGTAGCAGTTTTAAATTTAAATTCAGTGAATTAAATAAAATGTAAAATTTGGTTTCTACTAGTCAGATGGTAAAGAATCTGCCTGCAATTGCAAGAGACCTGGGTTCAGCCCCTGGTTTGGGAAGATCCCCTGGAGAAGGGAGTGGCTACCCACTTCAGTTTTCTTGTCTAGAAAATTCTATGAACAGAGGAACTTGGCAGGCTGCATTCCATGGGTTGCAAAAAGTTGTACACAGGTGAGCAACTATCATGGTCACAATTCTGTCTCAAAATTATGGATTCACAAACTGAATCTTTACCCTATCCTCTAATCTACTTTTTTCTTAGGCTTCAAGACTGTACTACCTGGCACTGTTATTAACCCGTGGGCTAAGGTCAAAAAACTTGAAGTCAGCCTTAACTCCATGTTATCTCTACTCCTTATATCCAGGGTCTAGGAAATTGTGACATATATTTTTAAAAATCTGACCACCAATTCACCACCTCTGCTGTTAAAGCAGTAGGCATCCTCTCCCAAATCTTTACTGATTCTTCTTCTTTCACTTTTAGTGCCTTTATGCTATTTTCCAGACTGATCCTTTTAACCTGAATGTCCCACCTCTTCACTCAAAGTTCCTCTTTTTTTTTTTTTTCATCACTCATAAAAATAATATACTTAAATCCAAAGTCCCTATGTGATCTGGTCACTGCCCTCGCTGGTAAATTATCCATCATCTGCCTCTCACTACAAATGTCTAACGTGTTGTATTAATTTTTCCCAGAACACAGGAAGCATATCAAGGCAAGGCTTTATCTCTGCAAGTCCCCTCAAAGTTCTTTCTCATATAGTTGTCTGGCTAACACTTTCTTATTTTCATTGAGGTTCTCCTTGACCTCCTTTAAAAAACACACAAACAAACAAAAAACCACCTTTCTCCCTCTCACACATTAATTATACTTCCTTTTAGCTAGCCCCACTGTAAACTTTTCAGAACTCTTATCACATGGAGAGCTACCATAGCATAGTTGTTGAGAGCACAGATTTTGAAGCCATATTTCCTGGGTTTCACCTTTTACTAGTTGTATGACCTTGATCAATTTCACCTTGCTGCTCTGGTGCCTTGGTTTCCACAACTCTAAAAATGAAGATAATAATAGTATCTTGAGAATATTGATGCTACTTTATCTAAAGGGGTTAAAATAATGCCTAATACATAGGTAATACCTAATGTTAGGTTATCTAGTTACTTATTATTATTTGTTTCTCCTATTAGGGCAAAAGGTACATGAGAAAGGACGATTTGTCAGTATATTTACTGCAATCTTCCTAGATCTTAGAAAAATACTTGGCTTATGTTCTTGCTAAATGAATACACAGATAGAAAGACCAAAGTTGAAAAATATACATAAAGATGGAATAAGAAGTCAACAAATAATTATAATTAAATAACACTTGTAGGAAATATGTAAACAGGAGAATTGGGAGAAGAGAGGATAAAAAAGAAAAATTTATCTGTACTTTTTTGAATTGTTTATCTATTAGTTTCATTCCTTTTTTTAACCACATTTATGCATCCATCTCTTTATTATTTTACATCATTATGGCTAACTTGCCTTGATTTATCAATGGGGAAATCAAGTGACATTCAAGATGCTCTATTTGAAAGCATGCCACATAAGGGAATTTAGAGAGGACCATGTCAGTAATTAGGAAGTTATTCATTTCTTGACTATACTACTGCCAAGTATTGACATTGCTTTACCTCTCTCATCTTTACTTTTCTTATGAATGGAATAAAATAATTGTATTAAGTTATTATTGTTAACCTTCTAGTTTTCTAATTTGTTGCATTTTTTTTTGTTGTTATACTCTTTCATTCCTGTGAATGTGTTCTATCTGCTTCTGTCATCTCTCTGTCCTTAATTGGCACCAGTAGAAGGAGCTTAAATAATGTTAATGTTATGGTAAATATAGCATAATTACAAAGATAAACATCAGGTATAATATTATATGCTATACATGCATACTCAATGATAGTTGAATTTTATGTTATTAGAATTAGCATTGGTAACAATTTCTAACCTTAAATAACCTTGAATTTACCATAACAATAGGGTAAAGTGAATTGCTATTAATTGATACCAAAGATAAGGGAGTTGAAAATGACGAGTTAAAAGTAAATGAAATTGAGAAAAGAAGGGCACCAAGTATTGGGTTGGCAAAAAGGTTCATTCAAGCTTTTCCATAACATCTTATAAGAAAATCCAAGCAAACCTTTTGGCCAAACCTGTATTACAAATGGACAAAACAATGGCAAACAAAGACTCTATAGCCAGGATTTGCATATTTGTTATGACTTTAAACTCTTTCTGATTTTATAAATTAATCAAAAGTACTTCCTGGTGGAATAAGGGAATAGAGAGAACCCCAAACCTTTACAGTTCCACATCTGATTTCCAGAGTGGATGCCTCATTCAGTGAGGATATGCTGTCATCAAGTTGCAAGATACCTGAATAATTTTGACTTCAACTATGAGCACTTGCAGCCATGAATTTAAAAGACGCTTACTCCTTGGAAGGAAAGTTATGACCAACCTAGATAGCATATTCAAAAGCAGAGACATTACTTTGCCAACAAAGATCCGTCTAGTCAAGGCTATGGTTTTTCCTGTGGTCATGTGTGGATGCGAGAGTTGGACTGTGAAGAAGGCTGAGAGCCAAAGAATTGATGCCTTTGAACTGTGGTGTTGGAGAAGACTCTTGAGAGTCCATTGGACTGCAAGGAGATCCAACCAGTCCATTCTGAAGGAGATCAGCCCTAGGATTTCTTTGGAAGGAATGATGCTAAAGCTGAAACTCCAGTACTTTGGCCACCTCATGCGAAGAGTTGACTCATTGGAAAAGACTCTGATGCTGGGAGGGATTGTGGGCAGGAGGAGAAGGGGACGACAGAGGATGAGATGGCTGGATGGCATCACTGACTCTATGGACATGAGTCTGAGTGAACTCCGGGAGTTGGTGATGGACAGGGAGGCCTGGTGTGCTGTGATTCATGGGGTCGCAAAGAGTCGGACACGACTGAGTGACTGAACTGAACTGAACTGATGAGCACTTGTGTGTTTTTTTTTCCTTTAACAATTTCTAGAAGTAAGGACAATCACAAAGAGTACTTCAGTGGTAGAATGAGGTCTTTTCAAGCATTCTGCTGAGTATGCTGGCTGTTTACCTTGTACATCTGATGGTATTGGAGTTTGAATATTATGTCATTAATCAATGATATCTGAAAACAGCAAAAGAGAAGAGAAATGTGCAGAGGATATCCCTCTGTTTCCATCAAGAAGGAATACTGCCTCCGGAAGCATCTGATATTGTCTCTGATGGTCTGTTCTAAGCCAACCACTGGCAAAACAAGCAAATTAGACTAAATATGGTTCATTCTCTGAGTTTAGGTTATCATTTAAACACATTGACGCACCTTATTACAACTTATTGGAGTTTTTTTGTTTGTTTGTTTGTTTTAGCAGAGAAGTAGTGGTGATAATCAAAGGGTTTTTTATTTGTCATTCTTGCTCTCCACATATCTGTTAAGAAATCATTGTAAACCAGGGCTATATTACCTGTTTCCTTGTATAAGACTATGCTCTATTTCTTTACCTTATATTTTAATATGACTTTCCCTCTGCCCAATGAAAAAAATGGAGTCCTTCTTTTGAATGGTTTTACTTCAGATTTTTGTATTAAACCTGATAAACAAAAAAAAAAAAAAAATAAACCTGATAAACACCCATTAAAACTCATTTCTGGACCTACTATGTATTGGTGTACTTAATGCTTTTTATGGTTTTTAATTACCATAACTTCTGACTTTTGTTGATCTGTGTAAAGTGAAAAATAGGAGAAAGAATGTACAAATCACTTATAAAGCATTTTAGGAAAATAAACCCTGCTCTTTAGCCATAGTTGTTTCAACTATTTTCCTTGTGAAAATATTTTGGGAAAACAGGGTTACCAACAGAGCAAGGTCTTTACTGAGAGATTTTTCAACCACCAAAATAACAAAACAAGTGTTGCTTTTATATTAAATTGTGGTTAAGGCTTCAGTCAAACTGGTTTAGCTTCTAATGTCTATCTCATCGCACTAATTGTTTGAAGTTGGGATAAAACACCTAAACTTCCTGGGCCTAAATTTCCTTTGTTGCCCAATAGTAATTAATACTTGCCTCTCTCTCCAAAAGCTATTAGCATCTAATGAGATGATATATATAAAGCAACAAATATAGCTTTGGACTTGCCTATAGTGAATTCTACAATATTGTGTATGATATATTGTTGTTGCGATGTTTTATCCACGTAAGCTAAACATTTTTGCATTTTAACATCTCTGAAATAGAGATGCTTCTTTTACTTAATGATCTCTTACAATAGTTCTTTTTATTTAGTAGTTGTTGATATCATTATCATGGCCTAGCACATGGGTAAATCAAGATGTTATTTCTAGTGTTAAACCTGGACATCTACAACTGCTAGAAGTTTCAGTCAACAAACCACTCAAAGACCATTTGATAAAGAAATATGGGTCCTAGTTGTTATTATCTGAAGATTCTATGTCAGTGTTTCCTGGTAAAATACAGATGTCATCAACACTTCAGAATAAATATCATTATAGTGTAAGAAGATTTGGAGACAATAGTGGAGTACTTTCTTGATTGAACTGAGGACTATACTGTAAGAAAATAATAATTCTGAATCACAAAATACGATTTAGTATGGTTGAACTCTGAATGCAAAGAAGATTTAGGAATACCTTAACCAATGTACTTTTCTTCTATTTTCCTTTGTAAATATACATGAATAATATAATATAAGGCATTACTAAATACATGTAAACTCTTTCAATCAAAATTTTTAAATGTTTTGAAATTTCTAAGTCACAATATTTTAAAATATTTTTAGATTTAAAATGATACCTAGAAAATGACTATTAAATTATTTTGAATACTAATAACTGTCAAAAGCCCTGGAGATACCATGGAGAACAAAATGAAGAATAGAGTCAAGCCCTAGTGGAGCTTACATTCTATTAGGAAACAGACAACAGACAAACATGTGACAGAGTAATTGGAAATTATAAATGTAATAAAGACAACTAAACAGAACATGTAGACAGATACTGATGATATAATGCTGATTTATTTTTCTAATATTTTGCATTAACTGAAGTAGGTGCAGAAGTCATCCATAATATAATGTATAGATAATGATTTATTTCTAGATATGACCCTGTCTTTTCAAGAAGGAGCATGTAATATTGCTAAATATGTGTTTTATTTATTTGTTAGTGTGTGAGTATGTGTGTTTTTGTGTGTCTTTGAGGACTAAATCATTAAATACCAAAGGCTATTGTCAACTATTAGATTTAGCTGTATTGTTAGAAATAAAGAAGTACTCTATATGGGTAAAACATTTACCATAAAGTGTTCATCTGTGTCTTTTATGATGGCATTTTAATAATGTATTAGATAATTATACACCTATGTATTTTATTCACTGTATAACTTATTAAAATGCCATAAACAATATATAGCTTATTATAATAATGTTATTTGTAATAGAGTTTATTATAAAATTTATTTAAGGTGCTCATAAGTTTTATTATTTTGATATATAAAACATAAATAAACAACAATTATCATTTAACATAATTAAAAAATCAAATAAAGATAAAAATAAATTCTTAAATACTAGGTAGAATACAAATTGCAGGTTGTCATGGTAACCCAAAATATCAGAGATGTTGGAATATCTTACAGAATTGGCAAACACAGCTTCAACACATTTACTTCAGAATCTGCCTCATGTAGTGATATTTTATGCCTTTAGCTACAATTTAATTCATGTCTTAACATCTAATGAGTAATATGAATGACTGTCAATGAACCAAATAGTTATTATAGAGAATATATTTTTAAAAGATATGAAATCAAAGTGAATATTGTACGAGTACCATCGATGCAGACTTCCTTGTCATCACACATTAATTAAATAGTTATTTTAAAAATTCTGTCAAAGATTTTCAAACAGAACAACTTATGTTCAGTTCTTACACCTGTATGCTATGTCATTGTGGAATTTCCTGTTTCCATTTCTTTCTCTTCTTGCAGTTGTCAATCAGGGGTATATTTAAAATGTACAAGGGTATATAATTCAAATGTACATTGTAAGACTTTTCCAAATACATAGCCTATTTGAACTAAAACAAAGAAATTATCATGGAATACTGCTTTTTAAAAGACAGTACAGAATATATTAAAAAGCAGAGACATTACTTTCCAGCAAAGGTCCATCTAGTCAAGGCTATGGTTTTTCCAGTGGTCATGTATGGATGTGAGAGTTGGACTGTGAAGAAAGCTGAGTGCCGAAGAATTGATGTTTTTGAACTGTGGTGTTGGAGAAGACTCTTTAGAGTCCCATGGACTGTAAGGAGATCCAACCAGTCCATTCTAAAGGAGATCAGTCCTGGGTGTTCTTTGGAAGGAATGATGTTAAAGCTGAACTCCAATGCTTTGGCCACCTCATGTGAAGAGTTGACTCATTGGAAAAGACTCTGATGCTGGGAGGGATTGTGGGCAGGAGGAGAAGGGGACGACAGAGGATGAGATGGTTGGATGGCATCACCGACCCAATGGACGTGAGTTTGAATGAACTCTGGGAGTTGGTGATGGACAGAGAGGCCTGTCATGCTGCGATTCACGGGGTCACAAAGAGTCGGAGACAACTTAGTGACTGAACTGAACTAAACTGAACAAAATACATAAAATTATTTAATGGTAAATATATTCAAGTATAGTTTTGAGGCTTCAGAGTTAAATAATGGTTCAATTTGGAATTGTTCATATGCCCCTTAATTAATTTAATCTATGTGCATTTTAATTAAAATAGTACTTTTAATGGATAATAAGCATTCCTTTTTCTCATAATCACGAGTTTGTGCTTCTACTATTTGAAAAGCAAAGTCCAAATAGTCAAAATGAATGCCAAATAAATGCAAAATGTTCTTGTTTTTTTTTTTTACTATTTTTTTGTCTCATTAGTCTATGCTTCCTCTGATACCAAAATTCTTTTTAAAATTACTGCATAATTTCAGTATTATTGAAAACTCTCCAGTTGATTCTAGATACATGAAATTTTAAACACACGTAACCAAGACAGGCCTTTGGGGGAGGAAAATGGGCATATCTCCCTCTCAAGGTCTTAAGGGTTGTAACTGCCAAGAAGCTGAGCTCATTGCCCTGGATGAACAGTTCAGTTATTTGCTATATGACAATGTGTTTTCAACAACTTTTTGGGATATTGAGATTGAATGATATTGCATTTTTACAGGAATGGAATTTCATTAACTTTTTTCTCCATCCCCCACATTCACAATCAAATAACAGAGGAAGATATTGAGTCAGTGGTTATAGATTATCTCATTATATTTCATGAGTGCATGTCTCAAAAACATATGGTTCTGATACTCATCACAATTAATTCTTAATAAATACTCTAGTCCTTGGCATTTGCTAATAGCGCCTTTACAAATTGTTTTCTACACATCACTGTTTGCATTTTAATGTTTATTAACTACATTCTTAGGTAATGTCCTAAGGTTTAAACTTCCTATTATTCAAAATGACTAACTTTTTGGCTTCAACCAGCAGAATTGTGCTGCTGGATCTCTCATCTTTATCTACAAATTAGAGAATGGTTGTATCCATCTTAATTTAATATAATTAAAATAAAGAGCAAGGTAAGTTTTCAGGTTTACCAAATTCTCAATAATGTACAGGTTATTAGTTTGGCAGATAATTTGGGGGGAAGAGAAGAGGGAGTTTGTTTTATCTGCATTATCTCCATTCTAGAGAATGTGTTGATAACCCTTTAAAATAATAGCAAAATTGTAGTCTTTATGCTTGAGAGCTTGAACTGAATATAGACATAAATAAATAAACATGATGATAATGAATTGTATGTATAAAAGTGAAGAAAATGATCAGTTTTAAATTCTAATTTTAATAATGATTTTGATGATAATAACATACATAAAAGTATATATAAAATACAGCTTAAAATCTGGACACTATTCTAATAATTTTATACATTTTATCTTATTAAGCCTTCCTGATAATTCCATGATGGTGAGTATCATTGTTAATCCAACTTTACAATTAAAGAAAAACATCAAGAACTAGTTACCTGCTCAAGGTCATGCTGCTTATAAATGTCAAACATAGTATCAGAACCAAGGGAGCCCTGACTTTTTACACTATGTTGACACCTCCTCCTTGTGAATTTCAGTATTATTTTGGCAACCCAGAACCATTATTCTTTATCTGCTCCTTCTTAGACTATTCATTGCTTTTGCCCTCCCACCTTTTGAATATTTGTGAACCAGAGTTTAGTTCTAAAATCTTATGATATTCTCATCTTTCACCTAGTTAACTTATTAATGTTTAAAAAAGCAATGTACTTCAAAGAGAGATTAAGGTAGATTAAGATGTTTCTACTCCATAGAATTTTGTGGCTAATAGAGATATCTTCTTGTTAATGGGACCAAAACTTAAATGAGATTGAGTTCTGTAGTTGTCACTTAAGGAAATCCAGGCCAACACCAACATTTTCATGTTTTTGAATATTTCTATTTTGAACCATGCAATGGCTGTGCTTTGTTTATTATTAGATGCTAAGTTGTTTCAGTTGTGTGTGCCTCTGTGCAACCCTATGGACTATATCCCACCATGCTCATCTGTCCATGGGCTTCTCCAGGCAAGACTACTGGAGTGAGTAGCCATGCCCTCCTTCAGGGGATTTTCCCGACCCAGGGTCTCTAATGTCTCCCTGCATTGGCAGGCAGATTCTTCAACACTAGCACCACCTGAGAAGCCCCTGGAAAGGCAGTAATTGATAATTATAGAATCTGATTTAAAAAAAAATCAAATGTTCTGGATCTTAATCCCAGATAATTTACAAAGGCCTGATATACAAAGGTCTTCCCTTTAGTGTGGGCTTCCCCTGTGGCTCAGCTGGTAAAGAATCCACCTGCGATGCAGGAGACCTGGGTTCAATCCCTGGGTTGGGAAGATCCCCTGGAGAAGGGAAAGGCTACCCACTCCAGTATTTTGGCCTGGAGAAATCCTTGGACTGTATAGTCCATGGTGCCACAGTCAGACAAGACTAAGAGACTTTGACTTCACTCCATTTACTGTATCATAGTTATGCCTGATGGCAAGCTGTTTTCCAAGCCAGAAGAAACTTATTCCATGGGGAAAAATCATTTTCCAAAAAAGCATAAAACAATAAAAAAGTAATTTTATAACATATCACCTTTATCAGACAGATAGAGGACTAACTGCTACTGCTGCTTAGTCATTTAGCTCACCAGGCTCCTAATTCTTCCTAAATATTTTCCTTTGATGAATGTGGTTAAATTGTGTATAACAATTTTAAGAACGAAAATGATGCATTTTCATTCTTTGATTTAGAGTAGTTATCATCTACCTCTCCTCTCCAACACATGCTCCACTTTCCTTTTCAAAAGACAGTAAGGAATAGAAGTCTGGATCTAAATATATTAGATTATAGAGTGGTATTTCTATTTTAAAAAAGTCAATAATTTCTTAAACTCACACATAAGGGTATATATCAGAGAAGGCAATGGCACCCCACTCCAGTACTCTTGCCTGGAAAATCCCATAGACAGAGGAGCCTGGTGGGCTGCAGTCCATGGGGCTGCTAAGAGTCAGACATGACTGAGCAACTTCACTTTCACTTTTCACTTTCATGCATTGGAGAAGGAAATGGCAACCCACTCCAGTGTTCTTGCCTGAAGAATCCCAGGGACGGGGGAGCCTAGTGGGCTGCCATCTATGGGGTCGCACAGAGTTGGACACGACTGAAGCAACTTAGCAAGGGTATATATAACATCCTCTTTATTAGATGCATAATGTGTTTTAAAAAATAGGATACTACTAGAATAGTTCCCACAGAAAAAAATGAAGCTTTGTATATAAGTTTATAAATACATAAAATGGATGTTTTTGTGTTTGCTTGTGTGTGTGTAGATGTGAAAATAAGTAAATGTATTAATATATACACATAGTTAAGTATTAAGTGATATTCCAGAAGGTACATTATTACCTATACTTTTGAGACATAATGTCTGTACAAATACACTAAGAACTATTTTTTAAAAGACATTGGTTTGCTGTGAGAGTTGCTAATTATACAGACATTACCTCATATATACGTACACTGGTGTCACAATTTCTCTGAGATGTTTCTATATTCTGAAAGCTACATATTAAATACTATGTTCCAAAAAAAAAAAAAAAAAAGACATTGGTTAATGGATAAAGCCTCTAAATATGGAAAGAAAGTTTAATGACTTGCTTACTTTGACCTCTTATATTATAGAGGGCTGCTGCATGGTGTTAGATATAGATGTAGTATCATCCATTATATCAGGCCACAGACACATAGGTCGTATTTCCATTACTAAATATTCCCAGCAAGCCTTCACCTTTCCAGAAAATTATGTTGTCATTATAATTCTCAACTACAAGCAAATATTAAGAGTTTACTTCTTCATGTGCATTGCTAACTGCAGAATAATTAGTTGAAATTAGTTGAAATAATTAGTTGAAAGGTTTTGTGTTTTACATAAACAGAGTCCATGATCTTTACAGTTTCATGTATTATAGACACAATCATACAACAACCTTAGGAAATAAAGATGGTGGTTAGTTGCTATGATGTGTACAACTTTTGCAACCCCATGGACTGTAGTTCACCAGGCTCCTCTGTCTATGGGATTCTCCAGGCAAGAATACCAGAGTGAGTTGCCATTTCCTTCTCCAGGGGATCTTCCTGACCCAGGAATCAAACCTGGGTCTCCTGCATTGCAGGCAGATTATTTAGGGACTGAGCTACTAGAAAATAAAGATAGGAAACATCAACTGAAAGCAAGTATTTAAATATGTGATCAGATCAGATCAGTCGCTCAGCCGTGTCCGACTCTTTGCGACCCCATAAATCGCAGCACGACAGGCCTCCCTGTCCATCACCAACTCCCGGAGTTCACTCAGACTCACATCCATCGAGTCAGTGATGCCATCCAGCCATCTCATCCTCTGTCCTCCCCTTCTCCTCTTGCCCCCAATCCCTCCCAGCATCAGAGTCTTTTCCAATGAGTCAACTCTTTGCATGAGATGGACAAAGTACTGGAGTTTCAGCTTTAGCATCATTCCTTCCAAAGAAATCCCAGGGCTGATCTCCTTCAGAATGGACTGGTTGGATCTCCTTGCAGTCCAAGGGACTCTCAAGAGTCTTCTCCAACACCACAGTTCAAAAGCATCAATTCTTCGGCACTCAAGCCTTCTTCACAGTCTAACTCTCATATCCATACATGACCACAGGAAAAACCATAGCCTTGACTAGACGAACCTTTGTTGGCAAAGTAATGTCTCTGCTTTTGAATATGCTGTCCAGGTTGGTCATAACTTTCCTTCCAAGGAGTAAGCGTCTTTTAATTTCATGGCTGAAGTCACCATCTGTAGTGATTTTGGAGCCCAGAAAAATAGTCTGACACTGTTTCCCCATCTATTTCCCATGAAGTGATGGGACCGGATGCCATGATAGACCAACATAAAACAAATATTCACATGTGTGTGTGCTAAGTTGCTTCAGTTGTGTCCGACTCTTTGTGATGCTAAGGACTATATAGCCCACCAGGCTCCTCTGTCCATAAGGTTCTCCAAGCAAGAATATTGGAGTGGGTTTCCATTCTCTCTGCAGGGGATCTTCCCAACCTAGGGGCTGAACCCACTGCTCTTATGTCTCCTTGTGTTGGCAGACAGGTTGTTTACCACTAGTGCCACTTGTGAAACCCCAAAGAGATTTGAAAGATTTGGTAAAGTGAGTTGGAATTAGACACACAAATTAAAAGAAGGAAGGGAGATTGATTTGGAAATGGATCAAGCATCTACTTTGATTATGTGATTTAAAGGATTTTTCAAGCACTATTTCTTCCATGATTTGATGAAATTACCAACAAAAATAATATCAGTATTCAGTAATTCTTGTTAGTCCACTGAAGAACTTCCTTCTAATTCAACTATAATCTTGTGTATATGTTTTAAATTTTTATTAGTTAGTACTCAGCAACCTAGTCAGTCACTTATAAGGGTTATGGTGCATTTTATGTTGATCTGGTAAATAAAGGACATGGGGCAATGCCAAAAAATTTTTTTGGAAGGAAAACCATCAAAACAGGAAGTGAAAAATACCTTATTAAAGGAAAATATCAAATGAAAAAATGTACATGGAAAAGAAAAAATTATATAAATATGTATATATTCTTCCTGTGTCAAATGTTTACTCTAAACAAGCTATGCAGATCCTCAGATACTTTTTAAGAATAAAGAAAACAGGCAAAAGTTTTGGTAAATAATTGATCCAAGCCCTGAGAAGACATTAATGAAAATGTGGAAATCAGGAAGAAACTAGAACACAGAAAATGTCAAATATACTTCCTTTATTTTATTTTTTCCTCCAAATTTTTCTTAAGTGCATGTTATGTGCTAACATCAGTATGAAAATAAATAATAACCTAGGAAGAGCTGCTCAAGGAAATCACAGTCTATATTCAATACTAACAGTGGTTAAGTATTATTAATATTTGTAAATATCATGGAACCCTACAAGAAGGAAGAAGACTGCAAAGTGAAGAGCCTTGAGAAGAAGCTTGGCCTTGAGATTTGAAAGATGCCTAGTAGGTAACTAGGTGGAAATGATAGAGAAAAAGATAAAGATGAAAAAAATTGATAAAAAGTTTTGAAAGAAAAAAAAATAAGAGAATGAAATAGCTAAATCATTCAACAAATATTTATTAAAGACCTACCATGTGTCAATTATGAGACATGCCCAACCCTGGGGCAAAAATCAAGGGCAAATACTTGATTTAGGGGGAAACACCAGTAGAGGTGGGGCAGTGATATTGAGAAAAGAGAGCTAATTAAGCTTCTTTACTAGATCGACTATCACAGCAATTTAACTCTGAGAAACACTATGATTTTTATGAAAAGAGTTAAACTGTGTTCCAGTATTTGGTACAAGAGGATTTAGGTTCAAATGGTCAAAATTAGATATAATTTTTCATAAAAAATACAAATTTTCTTTTTTGTTAGGTAGTCAGGAATGAGCAGGTTTTGTTTTGATTACCCTCCAAAAGGTAAAAAAAGTGGTCAGCTTAGCTTCACAGGGGACTCTGTATTTTCTTCTGTTGCCCAGATTCCTGGGTATCATGGCACTTCTTTCTGTCACAAGCCACCATGATTATACTCTGACTTCAGTGAGGCAGTTAGCTTAGAAGTAAAGGCTACACTTTCCTTTCTACTTTGTTCCTAGTCTGGCTGAGGTTATTTTGGCTTCACTTTCAAAATATCTTCATGCCTCTTCTGTAATTTGGGAAGGAAAATGGACACAGTTTGAGAAAATTGGAATCTTATTTTGGAGGTTGATCTTACGTCATAGGAGAAATTGGAATATTTCTCTGAGTGCATACAAGAAAATGTTAAAGGATTTTTGGACACTGAATCTTGGTCTAGTGCTTATGTGGGTCTCCTTCGTATTTCATGTTTTCCTTATGAAGAAACATCAATTAGAATACTCTTTTGTTCTATCTCTAGCCTCTCAATCACTCCTTACAAGGAAAATGATTTATCATATTGGTAATTTAGGCTCAGGATTTGGATGTGCATGAGTGAAAGTCACTCAGACATGTCCAACTCTTTGCAGCCCCATGGACTATATAGTCCATGGAATTCTCCAGGCCAGAATACTGGAGTGGGTAGCCTTTCCCTTCTCCATGGGATCTTCTCAACCCAGGGATTGAACCCAGGTCTCCCTCATGCAGGCGGGTTCTTTAACAGCTGAACCACCAGTGAAGCCCTGGCTGTGCATAGCTCAACCTATTTTTTATTTTTTCCCTTTCACTCAGTTATGTCTGCCTAGGGATAACACATAATTCTTGGTCTTATAGTTAATAAAGAAGTAAATGTCCCACTTCTCTAGATGTGTCTGTCATCATCCATGGTTACCTCTAGCCAGGTACATATGTTCTCATTACTGTACCATGAAGCTCACTGATATCATAGTTTAGCAAAACATGCTTTAGTTCTGTGTTTTCCATAATAAAGCTACCATTTGCATTTACTTTTCCTGAATCCTAGGTCTATTTGGAAATTGGTTCCAAATGTGATGGGGAATAGAGATGACATTTATCCAGCTGTCTCCAACCCCAACTGTAGATGGTATCAGAAAAGACTTATTGAGTTTCACTTATAAGAATCTCAGCTCACCTGGTTCTGATCTGGGAAAATGGTTTAATTGCTAATTTGGTTGAAGTTAATTTAGGAAAGGAGGGGGAAGAACACTAAGACTTCAAAGGATCCTTCTTTGATTCAAGTCAATTGAATTAAGGTATTAAAAAAATGAGTAAAATAGAAATTATTTGCAAATCAATTGTCCTAACCCATCAAGTTCAATAAATATAAGCCTTGTCTCTCCTATAGCATACTACGAGCAATCTCCCTTATTCTAAAATCATGACCAGGAGCTATGGCACCACTATCAACTGATTGGTTGGTTGGACTTGTCTAGAAATCTTGTTTTGTTGTTGTTGTTTGTTTCTTTAATTTGATGTCTGGCATCAAAAAAGCTTTATATTCCACTCATTTGGGAGCCATTTCCCCTTTAAATACCCAAGGCCAAGTTTTTGAACATGTAATTTTAGATAGGTGGGAGTAAAGGGTTATCACCTTGACAACTTTGGGCACTGTGCTGGGTGCATACTTGAACAGAACGGCTCTGCCTAGCTTTTCATTTGGCTTCTTCTTAGTCCTATTTGTATTTCATATTTGAATAGGTGATTTAGAGAATAGTGAAGTTGCTCAGTTGTGTCTGACTCTTTGCGACCCCACGGACAGTAGCCAACCAGGCTCCTCTGTCCATGGGATTTTCCAGGCAAGAATACTGGAGTGGGTTGCCATTTCCTTCTCCAGGGGATCTTCCAAAACCAGGGAATGAACCCGGGTCTCCTGCATTGTAGGCAGATGCTTTACTGTCTGAGCCACCAGGGAAGTCGATTTAGAGAATGGGATAGGTAAATCAGCTATAACTAAAGAAGTAATTTTACAACTATTTAGGTGTTCCTACATATAAAATGTTTTCAGTGTTACATTTGAACCTCAAAACACTGTTGTGAGTTAAGGAGGACGTGGTCTATTTTATCAGTTTTGCAGATGAGGTTTTGGCATGTTGAATCAAACATACCTGATTTCAAATTTGGCCTTCATAACTTATCAGCAGTATGAATTTCCATGAAGTCCTCAGTATTTTTATTTATAAAATGTTTTGAACAGTTAAATTCAGTATAAGAGTTAAAGCTATTATCCCGGTCTAGTAATTAAGAAATAGTAGTTACTTTATTTTAAATTTAAAGCCAACATTCTCTCACTCTATGAATTTGAACACTAAATCTCAATCATTCAAATATTTTAGAAATTGTATATTGAACAGTGTATTCATAAATATTCATGCAATTTAACTTTTAAACTCTAAGCCATAGGTTTTGGCACAAACTCTATTCCCTATGTAATGACAAAGATATGCCAGCTCCATTCATTAAATATAGTTAGGTAAGGCAGAAAGGGGAAATGGCACCAATAAATAATTCCATGTAATTTCTGTGAACCACAGATGTTTAAGTCAAGCTATATTAATAATTTAATAATTCATAGTAGATTAATTTATTGTGGGTTACCACCTTTAGCACTTTTATAAATCAAAGTGTTAAAATTGTGTTTAATAAATCATTTTAATTCTCTGAGAAAATGTAAGAAATTTAGCTGTCATATTAACCTATATTGCAAATCCACAAAGGAAATTTTTATGAAATTTAACCCACTAAATATAATGAGAAATTTCATACATTGAAATACAGACAGCCTTTCAAAATATTTGTACAGTGTTATTAGATAATATATTTAAAACAAATGTCATCTTTTCTACTTTATCAATCTGACTGGGTTTGTCCAGATATTGGTCAAAAGAAGAATCTGGGTCCACAATTTTATCCCAACCTACTGCTCCTGCCAAATTTTAGTTGTTTTCTTTAGAGATCTCTGTTGAGTTACATATTTCTTAACAACCTTCTTTCTTTTTTTCTTTATATTCTCTTCTCTCACATTTTATGATTGCAGTTTTCATATTATCTTTGAAAAAAAATAAGAGCAGATTATTCAGAATGAACTTGTAATCAAGTAAGTTAATTATTCATGTTTGACCTGAGTAAAAGCAAATCTAAAAACTAGAAATGCTGTTAAATAATTGACGTCTTATTTTAAGTGACATTTTCAAACTGTGATTGTTAATTTTGATGGAAATTTCAATTTAATCCCCTCTAAGATAGTAGCTTCCCCAGTGGCTCAGAGGTAAAGAATCCACCTGCCAATGCAGGAGATGCAGGAGACACAGTTTCAATCACTGAGCGGGGAATATCCCCTGGAGAAGGAAATGGCAACCCACTCCAGTATTCTTGCTTGGAACGTTCCATAGGTAGAGGAGCCTTGCTGGCTACAGACCAGACACAGAGTCGGACATGACTGAACACACACACACACACACACACAAACAGTAGGAAGTTATTTCTTATTTCTCCCTCATAAATTTTTTTTTGACCATATAACCTTTATTCAGAGGTCCTATTTTAATTGCCAAGAATTTAACAAAAGTGTCAAAAAACAATGCCTTCATAAATTTTTAAAATTATTTTTTAAATATATGGTTGACTAGCTTTATCTATGTCACCCTTCATCTCTGCTCTTCTCTTCCTCTGTTATAGAATGAATTGTGTCTTTCTAAAATTCATATGATTTCATATGATGTTGTAATCCCCAAAGTGATTGCATTCCTAGATAAGACTGTTATGAGGTAACTCAGTTCAGTTCAGATCAGTCGCTCAGTCGTGTCCGACTCCTTGCGACTCCATAAATCGCAGCATGCCAGGCCTCCCTGTCCATCACCAACTCCCGGAGTTCACTCAGACTCACACCCATCGAGTCAGTGATGCCATCCAGCCATCTCATCCTCTGTTATCCCCTTATCCTCCTGCCCCCAATCCCTCCCAGCATCAGAGTCTTTTCTAATGAGTCAACTCTTTGCATGAGGTGGCCAAAGTACTGGAGTTTCAGCTTTAGCATCATTCAAAGAAATCCCAGGGCTGATCTCCTTCAGAATGGACTGGTTGGATCTCCTTGCAGTCCAAGGGACTCTCAAGAGTCTACTCCAACACCACAGTTCAAAAGCATCAATTCTTTGGTGCTCAGCCTTCTTCACAGTCCAACTCTCACATCCATACATGACCACAGGAAAAACCATAGCCTTGACTAGATGAACCTTTGTTGGCAAAGTAATGTCTCTGCTTTTGAATATGCTATCTAGGTTGGTCATAACTTTCCTTCCAAGGAGTAAACGTCTTTTAATTTCATGGCTGCAGTCACCATCTGCAGTGATTTTGGAGCCCCAAAAATAAAGTCTGACACTGTTTCCACTGTTTCCCCATCTATTTCCCATGAAGTGGTGGGACCAGATGCCATGATCTTCGTTCTCTGAATGTTGAGCTTTAAGCCGACTTTTTCACTCTCCACTTTCACTTTCATCAAGAGGCTTTTTAGTTCCTCTTCACTTTCTTCCATAAGGGTGGTGTCATCTGCATATCTGAGATTATTGATATTTCTCCGGGAAATCTTGATTCCAGCTTGTGCTTCTTCCAGCCCAGCATTTCTCATGATGTACTCTGCATAGAAGTTAAATAAGCAGGGTGACAATACACAGCCTTGACGTACTCCTTTTCCTATTTGGAACCAGTCTGTTGTTCCATGTCCAGTTCTAACTGTTGCCTCCTGACCTGCATACAAATTTCTCAAGAGGCAGATCATGTGGTCTGGTATTCCCATCTCTTTCAGAATTTTCCACAGTTTATTGTGTTCCACACAGTCAAAGTCTTTGGCATAGCCAATAAAGCAGAAATAGATGTTTTTATGGAACTTTCTTGCTTTTTCCATGATCCAGCAGATGTTGGCAATTTGATCTCTGGTTCCTCTGCCTTTTCTAAAACCAGCTTGAACATCAGGAAGTTCACAGTTCACATATTGCTGAAGCCTGGCTTGGAAAATTTTGAGCATTACTTTACTAGCATGTGAGATGAGTGAAACTGTTTGGTAGTTTCAGCATTCTTTGGCATTGCCTTTCTTTGGGATTGGAATGAAAACTGACCTTTTCCAGTCCTGTGGCCACTGCTGAGTTTTCCAAATTTGCTGGCATATTTAGTGCAGTACTTACACAGCATCATCTTTCAGGATTTGAAAGAGCTCAACTGGAATTCCATCACCTCCACTAGCTTTGTTTGTAGTGATGCTTTCTAAGGCCCATTTGACTTCACATTCCAGGATGTCTGGCTCTAGGTGAGTGATCACACCATCGTGATTATCTGGGTCATGAAGATCCTTTTTGTACAGTTCTTCTGTGTATTCTTGCCACCTCTTCTTAATATCTTCTGCTTCTGTTAGGTCCATACCATTTCTGTCCTTTATCGAGCCCATCTTTGCATGAAATGTTCCCTTGGTATCTCTAGTTTTCTTGAAGAGATCTCTAGACTTTCCCATTCTGTTGTTTTCCTGTATTTCTTTGCATTGATTGCTGAAGAAGGCTTTCTTATCTCTTCTTGCTATTCTTTGGAACTCTGCATTCCGATGCTTATCTTTCCTTTTCTCCTTTGCTTTAGGTAATTAGTTAAATTAACTAAATTAGGTAATTAGTTAAATTAATTCATTAGGGTAGGAACATAATACCACAAGACTTGTATCTTTATAAAAAGAAGAAAATATACCTAGTCTTTCTCTCTATGCATACACAAAGAAGCCATGTGACAACAGAGAGAAGGTGACCATCTACAAGGCAGAAAGAAAAGTCTAGCAGAAACCAATCTGTTAGCACCTTGATATGGGAATCCTAGCCTCCAGAACTGTAAGAAAGTAAGTGTCTGTTGTTTAAGTCACACAGGCCATGATATCTTGTTATAGCAGCTTGAACAGGCTAATAAACCATCCTAAACAATTTCTACCACTCTTCCATATTTCTTTGTAAATCTTACAGTATTCAGAAGCCCTTTATATCCCATCCGTTTTCATCAATACTACATTAGTAGACTAGGTGCATGTTTATCTGTTCTATCTCATCTGTTTTGAATTTCTGCTGCTTCTGACTAGATTAGAAGGATCTTGTATTTAGAGACTGTTTTCCATCAATTCAACATCCTTAAGACAGGGATTGTAGGATATAGGAAGTATTTGTTGAAGTATGTTTTGGGAGACAGAGCATAGTACTGGGTTAGTTTATGCCAACCCAATACATGGAAGGCAAGCTACTATAACGTTGTCGAATAATTTTATATGTTTAATTTAATTTGAATTGAAAATTGAATGTGCTGTTTTATATAATAAAACTGTGGGGTTTTTTTCAATGAAGAAATAAATATTAATGAGAGCATAAATTATATAATGATATAGAAACTCAGTGGATATTTAGCAGGCTAAAATAATGATTATGATCTCTATGCAACATTATAGAAAACTATAGTAAAATGTGTGTGAATTGTACGTAACAGAATGGGAAATTATAACAAAATATACAATGGAAAAGACAGGAGATGGATTTGCTCAGGTACTATGATTACAAGTGTTTATAGATTGAAGCATATGAGAACATTTAGAAATTAATAGTTATAAAAGTTTATGTCAATGAATATTTTCTCCATTTTCCAAGCATCCCATTATTTATTATTTTGACAATTAAAATATAGAGTGTGTTTAAAAACACAAAGAAGCACATGAATAGCATAGATCTATGCAGTGGAAAAGTACATGTTAAAAGGGCAAAATAGCATGGCAGCTAGACACAAAGGCATGGTCAGATATGCAAGTGTAAATATCATGTTTAACACTTAACTAGCTTGGGCGATCTTGAAAAAGTGCTTTATATGCTCAGAGGCCTAGTTTCTTTGTCTTTCAAATGAGAAATAATATTAACATAGTGTCTACCAAAGTACTGAGAAGAATGCTGGAATATCATGAGTGCTCTTAAAAGCTAACTAATGATTTCCAATAGAAAGTAAGCACTGTGAGACTGAGGACCTCTTTAATTCACCGATATAGGTTAGTGCCTGTCATTTGATAATTTCATAATAAACATTATTTATGGATAAATGAATAAAACGGAGAATATAGTGAAGACAGTAGAAAAGACTTCATAGGAAGTCATTTAAAATTTAAAGAAAAGAAAATCTTTTAAGTTTAAAGAAAAGAAAAACAGTATAATATGCATGTGCATTGTGTATACTGTTGTTTAGTCGCTAAGTCACGTCCAACTCTTTTGTGACCTCATGAACTGTAGCCCACCAGGCTCCCATATCCATGGGATTTTCCAGGCAAGAATACTGGAGTGAGTTGCGATTTCCTTCTCCAGGGGATCTTTTCAACCCAAGAGTCAAACCCAAGTCTCCTGCATTGACAGGTAGATTCTTTATCTCTGAGCCACTAGGGAAGCCCCTTATTGTATATATACACATGTATGTGTGTGTGTGTGTGTGTGTGTGTATAAACATATATATAAAATATTTCATTATTTGGATGATATCTGAAAGGTAACTAAAATAACAGTTAAAACAGCTTTTTTACTGTGTAAATTATTTCCTGAGTAAAATAGATAACTTTTTTCCAGAAGCTGCTTTGACCCATAGTAGTAGTAGTAGTGTTTTTAGTCGCTCAGTTGTGTCTGACTCTTTGCGACCCCACTGACTGTAGCCCGCCAGGGTCCTCTGTCCATGGGATTCTCCAGGTAAGAATACTGGAGCGGTTGCCATTCCCTTCTCCAGAGGCTCTTCCCTACCCTGGGATCAAACCTAGGTCTCCTGTATTGCAGGCACATTCCTTACTGTTTTTTTGAGCTACATGGGAGACTTTGACCCTGTACCTTGTAGTCATTTACTGTCTCTGTTCAAAATTATTTCCTTGTAGTGAGTTAGCTCATCCTCTAGTAGAATCAGCCACGGTACATAAGCAAAATAAAGTTACTGTAAAAATGATGAATACCATTTAATAAGATCATTTAAAAATTTTGAAAGAGAGTAAAGCAGAGACTGACTAAAGCTTAGAATGCCCTTACTGAAAATTCTGTATTCCCTACTTTCAGAATTCCTCTTCCTAGATCTGCTTAGTGATGTCACTGAAATTCACTGATGCCTCCCCACATACTTTTTTTCCCCCCAACCTCAGACTATATTAAATTTGCAGTTTACTGTCTTAAAAACACACTTGGAATGCATCCCAGTGTATTGATTATCTCTCAGATTTAAATTGAAAAATATAACTGACTTGGAAGGCAATAAACCACAAGGTGGGCAGTTTTCTCTATCACTTTTTCTATCAGTAGCACAGTAGCTCTCTAAACATTTTCAGGATAAAAGGATATTTGAGTGAGCCACTCAGAGAAGTGATAATAAACTTCCTTCCCACCCATACAGGGGAGTGTAATACCAATTTAGATGTGTTCCAGAAGATGAACCAACTTACTTGTTCTTTGCTTAAGAAATGTGAATGAAATGAGTCAGTCTCTCTACAGTGACCCCCACCTATATGAATATATTTGTTCATTTATTTATTCAAAATATTTGTAATTCATATATATGAATATATATTATGAATTATATATATATATGAATTTATATATAAATATATATGTAATGCACTCACCAAGCATTTTTTTCTATATCAAAGGGCTGTGGAATTTGCCTTCTAGGAGGTTACATTCTAATCGGCAGAGAGACACTCTTGAAAAAAAATTAAGTAAGGTAATTTCAGAACACACACAAAAGTTAGTAAAGAGGAAATAATGGGACAGGGGCATAGAGTGAAGAAGTCTGAACGGTTTCTTTGGAATAAGTGTTCTAAATGGCTTCTCTTAGGGTGTGACTAGTGCCTTGAATTCAAGAAAAAGGAAAAGAAAGAAAAGGAAAGAAAGAAGAGAGAGAGAAGAGAGAGAGAAAGGGAGAAAGAAAGAGAAAAAGAAGACAAAAATGTTAGTGGGATTGAAGAAAACAATGAACAGCTTTATGGGGTAAGGATGAGGGATAATGTGGGTTCAAATTGGCCATGAAAAAATACTTTAGGTTTTCTTCTAATTGCAGTTGATAGCCAGTGGAGTATTTTTTCCAGTGCAAAGATATTATCTGATAGATAATTTCTAAAACATTTTACACACACACTAATACTGTACCTGTGTCTCATGAAAAATTTAACCTAGTATCTGAGTAGATATGGGACACCATCTCTTAGTTATTGTCTCTATAACTGGGATAGAACTATCAGTTACTGTCTAGGATTATTTAACATGTTTGGCAGAACAGATTATAGATTGAGCTGAAAAATTAATGTGAGTTTTTTCTTCTTAAAACATTCTATTAAAATGTAATGATTTGATAATGTAATTCATTGGCTTCTGAGTTAGATGCTATTAAAATTAGAGATGTATGTAAAATACAAAGGATTCCTGCTAGTTTTATATATTACACTGCTTGCTTCATTTCCTTCACTATGTTATAAGAGAAATTACTTAAAAATACTATTTTAGTCACAAAAGCATAGTTTGCATTACTGCCAGTAATTATAACTAGATTTTTAATCTGTCTTTGATGAATCAACTTTACACCAACATTTTTTAAACTCTTGATTTTGTAAAAAAACAAAAACAAAAACATATGAGCAAAATGCAACCGAAATTTATTGTTATTCCCAAAGTATTAAACAATCTAGCCACACTTTGCTCAAAGAAAACATCAAGTGTCTATGTATATTTTATTTACTACAAATATAAAAATTTCATGTACACCAGAGACAGAATAGAAGGTGGCTCTTCAATTTACAGAAATATACTAGTGAATATTTGGAAATATATTTATTAATTGGACTATTGTATTGTTCAGTACATATTTTAATTTTTCAAGAAAATTAAATTTTGTATCAATTCTAATAGGGTGCTCTTATCATGTTCAATTTCCTGTTGAAAAAGAATGAGTATCAGGAAGGCTCACCCAGGTTATCTCAGATGGTAAATAGGGTAGGAGTAGATCTGAGCTCAAGTCAATCAAATCACACCTCCGTCCTCCCCAATTTAAACCATGATCTGGTGATTCAGTGGTAAAGAACCCACCTGCCAGTGCAGAAGGTGTGGGTTCAGTTCCTGGGTTGTGAAGATCTCCTGGAGAAGAAAATGCAACCCACTCCAGTATTCTTGCTGGGAAATCCCACAGACAGAGGAACCTGGCTGGCTACAGTCCATGGCTACAGTCTAATCCAAAAGATTTGGAGATGACAAAACAACTTTCAAAACATACTTCAGGATTCAGGAATATAATATGAATTTATTTTATTATGCAGCTTACTCTGGAAAGAATAAAAGCAAATAAAATTATGAGAAAGAGGAAATAAATTATACATATATTGCTTTTTAATTTTTTTACTACTTTATATCATTCCACTCTTCATCTTATTTTCTACTACTCTTTTTTTTCTTAATGGCTTAAGTCTTTCTTATGTCTCTTCTTCATGTCCTGTATTTTCTACTGTGCTTTATTTCTTTGTGGCATAAGTCTTTTTTCTTTGATCTATAATCTTATGGTACTTTGTAAATATATCTTGACTATTCAAGGGAATAGTATGTAGTATACAACCTAGAATAACAAACTTAATGGGACTCCTCAATCTATAATTTCATACAGATATTTGATCATTTTTAAGCTTATAGGCAAAATTTTCATATTTGCAAACATGCAGATACCAAACACAAAATGATAAAATTTGGATTATTTTTTAATCTTCAAAGCTATGGAAATAAGCCAGAAGCAAAGTGCTTATAATTGTTGGCATGTCAAAGAGAAAGTTATGCAGTTTACACAGCCTCAGAGCATCTCTTATCTGAATATGAACTAAAAACATTTTTTAAAAGATCCTGGACACATTAATTGAATCATGAATCCTTCTAAAAGGAAATGAATCTATAGATGACTATTACAAGAAACTGTGTAAGAATACATAGTAAAATATTTATTCAATTTCATAAAAGGAAAAATACCATTTCTGTTCTACCATAAGGCATTCAAATAGCAATAATCTGGGTAGAAAGAATAAAAGAAGAAAATGAAATAAGTAGAAAAAAGGCTTGCAGTTTTCCTAGAAGCAGTACCTGTTTTTGCCAATTGTTAAATACAATTGTCCACGCCTGTTCTTCAGAGGGGGGCTTCCCTGGTGGCTCAGGTGGTAAAGAATCTGCCTGCAATGCAGGAGACCTGGGTTCAATCCCTGGGTTAAGAAGATACCATGGAGAAGGAAATGACAACCCACTCCAGTGTTCTTGCCTAGAGAACTTCATGGACAGAGGAGCCTGGCAAGTACAGCCCATGGGATCACAAAGAGTCAGACACGACTGAGAAACTATAAACAATGTGCAATTATATATTGTAAATTTAATAATCTGAAAAACACCTAACAACTAAACTGGAATATAAATGAAATTCAGGACACTTGTGAGAAATTATCAAAAACTGACTAAAATATATTATAGCACCTCCTATCAGGAGATGAAATTTACGCCTCAGATCCTTGAATTTGGACTTGCCTGTGACTTGCTTTGACAAAGACAATCTGACAGAAGTACTGTGGGTATTTTCAACTCTGGATCAAAGACATCTTGCAGCTGCTGTTCTTGCTTGAAAACAAGCATAAGCTAGATTGTCAAATAATGAGAAACATGTGGTCCAGTTGCTCCTGTCACACCCACTTCCAACGAGCCAACCCCTAGAAGAGGAACTGGCTAACTTAGTACGTGGCTGGAAATGCCTGAGAAAGTCCAGGAGCACCAGTAGAACAGTTGTTTAGCTGAGTACAGTCTAGATAATCAACCTACAGAGCACTCAGCTAAGGAAGTGGTTCTCTCTTTAAGCTGTTAGGTTTCCAAGTGGTTCCTTCACGTAACACAAAATAACCGATACAATAGCAACAAATAGGAATTGCACAAGATTATTTCAATAAGTTTTCCCTAAAAACTTAAATATCAAATAATATCTAGGTACTAATTTCACTAGCCATAGCCTCTGCCAGAATGTTGCTTTCTTCTCTCATCGAGAAATGAGAGACCCAGAGCTGTGGTTGCTTCTTTAGTATGGGGTGGGTGAGAGCATGTTAGCCGGCTCCTTGACCTTGTCCTCTGTCATCCACTTTTGAAGGTGGCTGACTCATCTGAAGGTGGGATTCTGTTCTGTTCCTATTGATTATTTCCTCCAGGGTAGAAACTTTGAACCTATGGTGATATGTGATCGGAATTTTTTGACATAATTTGGCCTAGTGAAGGACATGTTACCATGGTCTGTTAAATATATATAAAATGTAAAAAAGCCCAACTTATTAACACACATGCTGTGCTATACAAAGTTGCTTCAGTCATGTCTGACTCTGCAACCCTAAGGACTGTAACTCACCAGGTTCCTTTGTCCACGGGATTCTCCAAGAAAGAATACTGGAGTGGGTCACCATTCTCTTCTCCAAGGGATCTTCCCAACCCAGGGATCAAACCCATGTCTCTCAAGTCTCCTACATTGTCAGATCTGTTCTTTACTACTAGTACCACCTGGGAAGCCCCATTAACACACAGGGATTTTATATAGACAATTAGGTAAAGATTGATCTTTTAACTTCAAAAAGGAAACAAGGAGCTGTTGGAGGTCATGGAGAGGATGTGACTTCATGAGTTGGGCCCACCAGTCAGAGGCCCCTCACCTCCTCCCTTGCCCTTTGAATGGGAGGTTTGATCATCTTTCCACAGCTGGAGCCATTTTCAAGGACACAGCCTTGAGACAGCAATGTGTTGCTGAGACCGTCTGGTCAGTACTAGTGACTGAATCCTGTTAAGGCCTAAATATAAACTTTTAAGGTTCTGGTGGGCAGGTGTAAAGATCTGTTCATCTTGCAACCACCCAAAACATGCCTCAGATGTGAGTTACCTTCATGTATGGTGACCAGTTTGTGAACCGATGAACAAGTTCATTTCTCTAATGTGTCTTATTAACAGAACACATAGATTGCTACTTCCACGTACCTTAGAAGATAAGGAAAGAAAATAAAGGATAAAGTTCTCCTGACTTGAATCTGTGATACTTGTAGAGGAGAGATTGGTCACTGGTTGGTAATATGTTCATGAGTGCAGAAATTCAGCTTTGCTACTTTGGACAGAGCCAGCAATTTCATTAGGGGCTTTCAGGATGGATGACTGCTGTGAACTGATAAGAAAGTATCACCCATTTCCATAATGTTTCAAGAGACATGGCCTGAAGGCTTATGTTTTTCAGTGGCAAAGTGGGTTGATGAACTTTTGTTTTTTTTTTAATTTTTTTCAAGGCAGTGGGTCTCAAAATGGGCTATTTCTCCCTTGGGACATTTGCTAAGATCTGGAAAGATTTTTGTCATACTAGGGTTGCAGTGCTATTGGTGCCTAGTTCAAGATGCTGCTGGTGGTGGTGGTGGTTTAGTTGCTAAGTTTGACTCTTGCAACCAAAGTGTCTGACTCTTTGCAACCCCATGGACTGTAGCCCACTAGGATCCTCTGTCCATGGGATTTCTCAAACAAGAATACTGGAGTGGGTTGCCATTTTATTCTCCAGGAGATCTTCCTGACCCAGGGCTCAAACCTGTGTCTTTTGTGTCTCCTGCATTGGCAGGCAAATTCTTTATCACTGAGCCACCAGGATGCTTGAAAGATATGCTAAGTATCCTAAAATGTACAAGTCAGTATTCCCTGACTCCTCCTCCCACCCTACCTCAGAGACACACACAATCCAGTAAAAAAATGGAAATAATGCCAAGGTTCAGAAGCCGTGCTCTAGGTGAGCCAGGCCCTCACAGATCAGGAACGTGCATGTACTTTATACTCTCAGTCTTTTAAATGGTATCACTAAAGCTCAATGACACTTTTATAATTGAAACAGAATGGTTGTGCTTAAATTTAAACTACTATGCTATAACAAAATTATGCTATCCTATTTAAAATTTACAGACTACAAGCTTCAAATGATTTAGGGAAGAAACTGTTTTTCAAAGGGAAAAAATAGGCTCAGGCCTCCAGTGCGGGATTCCATGAGATGATTGCATATTAAATTCACCTTTTAATTCAGTAAACCTTCTTTTATTTTACAGTTTCAGTTTTACAAAGAGACGTTAATGAACCTTGTTATAGCCCCAAATCATTGCTTACAAATCTTATCTGTTCAGTTCAGTTCAGTCGCTCAGTCGTGTCTGACTCTTTGCGACCCCATGAATCGCAGCACGCCAGGCCTCCCTGTCCATCACCAACTCCTGGAGTTCACCCAGACTCACATCCATCGAGTCAGTGATGCCATCCAGCCATCTCATCCTCTGTCATCCCCTTCTCCTCCTGCCCCCAATCCCTCCCAGCATCAGAGTCTTTTCCAATGAGTCAACTCTTCACATGAGGTGGCCAAAGTACTGGAGTTTCAGCTTTAGCATCATTGCTTCCAAAGAAATCCCAGGGCTGATCTCCTTCAGAATGGACTGGTTGGATCTCCTTGCAGTCCGAGGGACTCTCAAGAGTCTTCTCCAACACCACAGTTCAAAAGCATCAATTCTTCGGTGCTCAGCTCTCTTCACAGTCTATCTCTCACAGCCATACATGACCACTGGAAAAACCATAGTACTCAAGTCAAAAATGAATCATTTCATGGTGATTTCAGGGATCTTGGGACCTAAAAGGGAATTTTTCTAAAAGTTTCTATCATAGCACACCATAAAACACATATTATTAAGGGTATGAAAAGCTATGTACTGCCATTGCTTTTTGAGAGGAATTAGAAGAAATTACATATTTTATGAAGCCCTCATTGAGCATTGGAGAAGGAGATGGCAACCCACTTAAGCATTCTTGCCAGGAAAAGCCCATGGACAAAGAAGCCCGAAAGTAAAAAGTGAAAGTGAAGCCGCTCATTCATGTAGGACTCTTTGCAACCCCACGGACTGTAGCCTACAAGGAGCCTCCATCCATGGAATTTTCCAGGCAAGAGTACGGAAGTGGGTTGCCATTTCCTTCGCCAGGAGATTTTCCTGACCCAGGCTTTGAACTCGGGTCTCTTGCATTGCAAGCAGATGCTTTTACCGTCTGAGCCACCAGGGAAGCCTGCTGGGTTACAATCTGTGGGGTTGCAAAGAGGTGGACCCAACTGAGTGCAGCACAGCACCGAACATTACACTAAGATATATGTAGCTTAATTAGGATTAAATTTACCTTTTTTAAAAGATTATTACTTAGCTCATGTTTTTATGTGAATTGTTTCCAAACCTATTTATATTTATTTATGAAACATATAGAATTGGAGGGGCACATAATTATATAAAATGTATTCCTTTTATTCTTTCTAAAATATGATCAGATTGAGAGCTGTTTACTATTTGAAAGGTAAAACCTAGTCTATAAATGATTATTTTGCCTCTCATGATGTTCACTTTTTAGCCCCCTCTGTTGTAAATTGTCCAAAATGCAGCAGTTATTTTAGAAGTCTTTTCTATCATCTCATGGAGAGAGTAGAAAGAAACATGTGGGCTAGGAGAAGTTAGGCTAAAGTGTAGACTTTGAGAAAAAATAAATGCCAGAACTATTGTAGTAAAGTTTTATGGTTGGATAACTATTGTATCAAATGACAGAAAACCAATCTGTATAAAAGCTTTACACCATCAAGTATATACTTTTTTAAAAAAAAAAATTCTTATTTTTCCTTTTGTTACTTGCAATCAAAGTTTTAAATATGAGTGCTTTTCTTTCTTTTCTATGAAAGTCATTATAATGGTTAGTCCATTTATTACTGTGTTCCTTGATTTTTCAGTTATTTCAGGCTTCTTCATTATCTTGATTACATTATCTTATACAGTGACCCCCCAAAAAACCTCTTGTTACCCCTTTTATTCACTGACTGATAAGACAGTGAATATACTGAGCAGGGATTTCATAAAAAATGAAGTGTCTCTACTCATGTATATGGAAGAAAAAATAGTTCAATTTTATTTATCTTGGAAGTAGATCCCAACATTGATGCTGCTATTCAAAATTAAAGTGTTGCCTTCTAAATTCTTCCGTATTTTTCAGCAAATATTAAACACATATAAAATGTCAAAATGCCCTTAGACAAATGAATATTATGGTAAAAAACAAAATGTGCTTGCTTCCATAGAGCTGGCATTATAGCATCCTCTATAGTTCTGCTTATGGAGTTTCTTTTGACGATTTTTCAGTCAATGTATTCATCTTTTTAACAAATATTTATGCTGCACCTATGTGTTTGGCTTTGTGCTGGGTGTTTGGTACATAATAGTGAGATGATTACTATCTTCATGGTTCTTAAATTATAATGGGGAAATAAATATTATATAATAAAAGCAGACATGAATAAAAACTAATGAGGTTTTAAGTGCTAAGAAGGAGAAAAATGCTCTGTAAGGAAACAATTTCTGGGAGAAAGTGGATTCCAATACAAAATAGATAGCTTAGTACTGTCCTTAGAGAATCAAAATTAACCTGAGAGCTGAATGAAGAGAAGGAATTAGCCTTGTCCAGGAATTTAAATTTGTACTGTTTTTGATAGAACAGCATCAGGCATAAACAACAAGATGGATAATAGTCACAGTCATAAACACACAAGAGTCCAGTATAATTGAAAGTCAGTGAATGAAAAGAGACAAAGAAAATGCTGAGTGGTGGCCATGATGATAAAGATCAAGGAGATGAATTTTGGAAGTATCATTGTCAGGAATTGGTGATATATTTTATGTGAGAAATAAGGAATAGAAAAGAATCAAGAATGACTCCTAGTATCCAAGCTTAAGCAGCAAGAGAAATAAGGGATATAGCTCATGGAAAAACTGAGACGAGTTTATAAAATGTGGCCTTAGGGACCTCTGTATGGCACGTAAGCAGAGATGTCAGTTAGATAGTTGAGTAGAGGTCAAACCTCAGAGAAGGTGGTCAACTTGGAGTCTGTGGTATAAAACGAGATGTCTTAGACTGCAATTGCAAGTCATAGACCCAGACTCCCCTAGAGAAAGAGTGTAGAGAAGATAATTCCTATCTAGATACAACAGTAGGGTTTGGGTAGGGGAGTAAAATCTGGGAGCATGTCCAATGTAATGAGGATCCAGAATAAATAGGACAAAACTCGTCTTTTAGGGAATTAGGACCAAGTTGGAGAGATAGAACTTATCTGAATAGTTACATAATAAAGGTATGTACTAGGTGCTAACTGAGCATGGTGAAGGAAACATTTAACTTCACTTCTGGGTAGTCCAGAGGAAATTTCCAGAAGGATGACATGGAACTATTCTGAAAAATCTTCAAAATAAGAGACAATTTAATAGGGTATAGGGAAGAACATTCCAGGCAAAGAAGTTGAGATAAGAAAAAAATTCAAAGCATTTGAACAGTTGTAAGTAGTTCAGCTTAATTACATACTTAGAGCTTGTTTCACAATTCAAGATTTAGGTTAACTTTCACTGATGCACTTTTTCAAATTTATTTTCATTCTTGTACTAATTAACAAATAAGACTGCTTTTGCCCTCTAATTGCCTGCATTAATATCTTCTTTCCTGACTTGCCCTTAATCTAAATGAGAAAAAAAGGGAGCTTTAATTCCTTTTTCAAATACAAGCCAAAGATCACATAGTTCTATGCACAGAGCAGATGGTCAATGAATGTATTATTTCCTAAACAACTGGATTCTTGTTCCTCTGTCCTTGGTGAAGATGGATAAATATGTTTTAACTAGTGTGAAAAATGTATCCAAATATTATAACATATCATTCCATCCTGGTTGTAATACCCTGATACAAGTAAAACAATTCAGTGACCTGAAATTAGCCTCTATTAAAGTGTCAAGAATCATTCCAAACAATTTAAGTTTCATTAAATTCTAACACACACAAAATTGAATCAATTTATTAAAGTTACTTATTTCCAGATATCCAATAGACCCAATAAAACCAACATATAATAATTTCAGACATATAAATAGTTTCACTACTCTACTTACTGAAGTGAGAATACTACTTCCTAGCTAGAATAAGATACACTCTAAATGCAAATTAAAAGCAAATCAAGGCACTGCAGATCAGCAAACTGCTTGCTGTTGGTTAGAGTGTCTTGAAGTATTGTTCTTGATCTCTATGCAAAAGAAGAGGGGAAACAAAAATAAAGATTGTTTCCTTTATCCCTTGTTAAAAAGGAATAGAGAGTTCAGTCTAACCAATCTATCTTGTATAGACTGATTATACAAGATAGATTGCATCTTCATTCAATATAAATTTAAAATGAATAAAGTATAAATTTAAAATGAATAAAGCATTTTGACCAGGAATTCAGCAATAAAATCTTAACTCAAAAACAAAAAGAAAGCCACCTGAAAGTGACGCCTTCCCAGACACCCACCCCCAAATTTTGATGAACAGATTCTCTGACCTAGACTTGGAGCAACTCTCCTAGAATCACAGATTTTGAGAATAAATTGAGCATAAAGGTGCTAGCATCCAAAGACCTTAAGTTTCCAAATGATACTCTACAAGACAACATTTAACTAAATACAACCACTTATACGTTGAAGGTAGTTGTTGATGTGGACATTTCAATATTGCAGAAGAAACCATGTAGGATTTTTTTGCATTCCATCATTTATTCTATATTACATGATAACACACAATCTATCAATTATTTGCTAACTACAACAGTTAAAGTTTGTTAGATTTTCTGGTAACACCACTGTCATAAACAGTAGTGACTTAATGTGCTCTTAAAGGGATCAAGCAACCAGTGCAATTTAATCCATGATGCATTAGAGGCCCTCTTTTCAAAAGCCTGCAGAGTTCTTTGACATGAGGAAAAAATGTATATTGTGTACATTATATACCAGGGATCTTACAAAATTTATTTTAATAAATGTCCACAAAACTATTGCATTTCATTGATAAATTTTAATATCAATATTCAATTGAAAAAATCATTGTTGCATATCTCATTTAAGTGTTGGAAAGAATTCACAGTGACACTTAAGAAACAATGAACAATCTGAATTAAATAACTAGTTAACTTAAAGTCCAAATTAAAATAAATTGCATATTTTATAAAAAGTGATCTTCTACATATGTGCCCATCACATTAATATAATGTAGAAGGAGATGGCCATATTGATTCTGCTAGCTAGTAAATTAAATAACCAAAATCAGGAGGACTAAGAAGAGGCAAGGATGGGAAGGAAGGAAAAAGGGAAGGAAGAAGGGAAAAAGAATGGAGGAAGGATTTGAAGACAAATTGTTATGAGTCTAGAGTAAGTTCTTTCCTTAATTCTTCATCACTCGTGTCTCCATGTTGATTTAAAAAATGCACAATGTGAGAGTAGCAAGTTAAGTTTTATTTGAGGCAATATGAGGACTGCAGCCCAGGAGGCAACACCTCAGATAGTTCTGAGAAACTATTCCAAAGTGGTAGTGGGGGAAGGATAATATATATGTGATTTTGGTAAAGGCGGAGAACATGCAATTGAGCACATATTTTTTGTAGAAAGTTTCTGCTGGTCTTGTGACACTTCTGCTAGTCACCAGAAACAATTGTCACCATGCAGGATTTTAGTGCTTTTCTAGGTATGAGATACAAGAACTGGGCTCATAAAACCAGCTCCAAAGAATATCTGTCTAAAGACCTGTCCTGCCTGTTTTTCCAGAGCACAGAGTGCGGCATTTTTGCTCTCCACCCTGAACTCCTTCAGGGCTTGCTGGGGGTCAGCAGCTGCAGCAGCATGTGATTTAACCCTTATAGAGGTAGATGGCAAGTGCCCATGGCAAGTATCAATTTTTAGGTCACATCCAGAATCTAGTTTAGTTTTTTTTTTTTCAAGGTCAAGATACCACAATTTAGAAAGATTAAATAAATTGTCCATGAACACAAATAATAAAGGAAGAACCAGATCTTTAAGCCACTGACTTTTGAGTAGCTATGGACAATTTGCTTTACTTAAACATAGACTGACTAAACAAATATGTCAGCCACAAACTGGCACTTGTTGCGGTTGCTTGCCATCTGTCTCTACAAGGATTAAATTACGTGCCACTGCAGCTGCTGACCTCCAACACCCCTTGAAGGAGTTCAAGGTGGAGAGCAGAAATGAGGCACTCGATACTCTGGGAACCTTGCAGGACAGGTCTTTAGATGGTCAATACTCTCAGGAGCTGATTTTATGAGCCCAGTTCTTATATATCCTCATATCTAGAAAAGCACTAAAATCCTTCATGGTGACAATTGTTTCTGGTGTTTCTCATGAAGCAGAAGCTTCATGAGACCAGCAGAAATTTTCTACAAAAAAAATATGTGTTTGATTGCATGTATTCCCCCTTTGCCAAAATCACATATGGACTGTTCTTTCCCCACTACCTCTTTGGAACAGTCTCTCAGAGTTTACTGAGGTGTTGTCTTCGGGGCTGCAGTCCTTATTTTGCCCCAAATGAAACTTAACTTGCAACTCTCACATTGTGCAGTTTTTTTAGTTGACAAATATTTACTGCTATTTATTTTTATCATTTACCTCCTTTCCTAATAAATATTATAATTACAAGCAAAAATTCAGCATGTATTGTCTCCTTTACTCTTCTTTTGTAATAGGAGAAAAAAATGTCTATACAAAACATTTAATTTTAGGATATTTTCTATCCAGAATGCTGAATAGAAATTCAATTAATGGTAGTTAAAAATAATAAGCAATAAATTGAATGGGACAAAGGACCTAATTGTTCCTTAAAATGTTTTCAGTCTGTTCTAGATGTCATTTTTTTTTTTACATCACATCTTTTGGAACATCTCTTAATAATGAAAATAGTTGCATTTTTAGATATATTTTTGAAAGACTGTGATAATAGAATATAAATGGGATTACGCTGTTTTACTAGATTGCATACATGTATATGCTAAAACATAAGCATGAGATCAGCTTTGTTTCTCAGTACAAAATTAAACTATGCTAAATTAAACTATACTAAAGGCAAGTGCTTGGCTAAGGGAGTTTGACCATCTCAGTAAATGAGTATGATTTATGCAGTTTGCTCATTTCCCTGCAATGCTTTTGCATGTTCAATAAAAATTGATATGAGTGAAAGGCTATGAAATTTCTACCAACAGAGTAGAAAGAAAAAATAACACACTAATTTAAAATATACTTCAGCTACCTGTCATGAGAAAATTAAGAAAGCCTTTAATGGAAAGAAGTGCAGCACTTGGCAACATTACTAAGTTCTATAGATGATTCAGCTTATTCAAGCCTTATTCAAGTCTTAAAAAGGGTTCAGACATTTGTGTATCTCCATATCTGAATGCTATGTGATATACTGAATTGTTTCAGTTTAGTAATTTTAGAAGCAAAGAATAGGATATTCCTATATTAAATTGTATTTTTTGATATCTAAAATGGCAAGTTTGCGATATCCTGACCTCGTTTTTGGTTTTTGTTTTTTTGTTTTTTTTTTTTCTGTTTATTTTGTTTTAATTTTGAATCATCATTTGCAGATTTTTGTGTGTGGCTGTTTCTTGTGAATAACTGAAAGAATCAAGCACAGGCATCCATTTGACTTATTTGGGGCTGAAACTGAGAAAAAGAAGACATTCTACCATTTTACCAGGGTTTGCTCTGCAAGGCTGACTGCAGGAGACTTTCAATTGCTTACCCATGCAAGATTTTATCAGTAAACTGACAACTCCAACCCCTCTATTTACAGGTTCCTGTTGTTCAACATCAATAAACTCATTGATTGAATCCATGCAATTTTAAAGACTGCCACACAGTCAAGGCCATGGCTACAACTGCAGGGAATGTCTTTGAGAAATTGAGATCAAAGATTGAAAACTTGCACTTTTAAGTGTAGATTCATTTGCTTTTTTTTTTTTTTTTAATTCTTAAACTTTACATAATTGTATGAGTTTTGCCAAATATCAAAATGAATCCACCACAGGTATACATGTGTTCCCCATCCTGAACCCTCCTCCCTCCTCCCTCCCCATACCATCCCTCTGGGTCGTCCCAGTGCACTAGCCCCAAGCATCCAGTATCGTGCATCGAACCTGGACTTTTTTTTTTTTTTTTTAATGTCTCTTTAGGCAAGCACAGCAGTCTACGGTCACACAACTACAACGCTCTTACAGTTGGTGTTATTTGTTAAGAAGTATTTACCAATTAGGAGGCCAAAAAAAATAATAAACAAAAAGAGAAAAATTGCTTTGGATCATTTTGAAGTACCCATTTATCTCGTCATTTGTAATTCAGCCAATCCTCTATTCAACCTTATAGCAGCTGATTATTGCTCCTGGCGGTCTCTAATCTACTTTCTGTCTTGATTGATTTAGCTATTTAGGACATTTCATATAAAAGAAATAATACTTAGAATGATGTTTTAAAGATTTAACCACATTGTAGCGTGAATCAGTACTTCATTTCAAATAATAGTTTAGTCTGTGGATGTACCATAAGCTTCCCTGGTGACTCAGATGGTAAAGAATCTGCCTGCAAGGCAAGAGACCCTGGGTTGGGAATGTTAGGTAGTTAGAATAGGAAACAGGAGTCCAGAATGGCTGTGGCTAAAGACACTAAAGAGAAAAGTCTGCGAAAATAGATCAAAGGAAGGTCCGAGGACAGGAGTGAGGACCTCAGGTAGAACAAACAACACTCCTGGCTAGCCCAATTTACATAGGGCAGGCCCAGGGGGAGAAAAAACAAAGAAAAAGAGGAGCCAAAGGGCCGAGGGTCTTTTTTCTCTCCCGCGTGCTGGGGCGCTCTTCTCTTCAGGTCTTTGGGTCGACATGCCCTCAAGTCTGGAGCTTGGATTTTCCTGCTATTTTCTAAATAAAATAGAGCTATAACACAGAGCTGTAACACTGATTTGTCTAAGAGCTATAGCATGGTCTGTTCGAGACCTGAGAGCTATAACTCTGTCTGTCCAAGACCAGAGAGCTGTGATGCGCCAAGGGCTTTAATGTCCGTCACTCCAAATCTTTGTTGTGATGGGACAGAACTGAGGAGTATACACTCACCTGACAGGAAGATCTCCTGGAGAAGGCAATGGCTATCCACTCCAGTATTCTTGCCTGGAAAATTCTATCGACAGAGGAGCTAGTGGGCTACAGTCCATGGGGCTGCAGGGAGTCAGACACAACTGAGCAAGTGACACACAAACATGGATATGACATAATTGTTTAGCCATTAATTAGTCGATGAACTTTGGCTTGTTTCCATTTGGGGTCTATTATGAATAATGTTTCTATTTGTACACAAATTTGGGGACATATTTAAAAATTTTTCTTCATCATATTCCTAAGAGTGGAGTTGCTGGATCATATGGTAACACTTAACTTTTTGTGGAGCTAACTGACTTACAAAATGGCTTCATCATTTTACACAGCGCAGCCCCCCACCCCAAGGCAATGTATGAGGATTCTAATTTCTCCACAAACTTTCTAGTACTTGTTATTGCCCATCTTCTTAATGACAGTCGTCCTAGTAAGTATGAAGTGGTAACTCAACATGAATTAATTTTCTTAGCATTTACAAACTAAGTGATAAATGGGTAGGTACAAAAATAGATTCATGGAGCCATAATTAGATGGATGATAGAAGAAGGTACATAGTATACCTCAGAGATATTGCAGGTTCAATTCCAGATCACCACAATAAAATATCACAATACACTGAGTCACATGATATTTTTTGGTTTCCAAGTATTTATAAAAGTTATGTTTACACTGTAGTGTGTTGAGCTTGCAGTAGCATCATATCTATAATACAACACACATAGCCTGATTTAAAAATTATTTTAATTTAAAAAAAATGCTAACCATCTTCTGAGCCTTCAGCAAGTCATAGGTTTTGCCGATGGAGGATCTTGCTTTGTTGGTGTTTGCTGAAGGTTGGGGTGTCTGTGGCAATTTCTTTTAAAAATAATCTTTATTTATGTATTATTTTTGACTGTGCTGGGTCTTCACTGCAACACATGGACTCCTCACTACTGCACACAGGCATTCTCTATTTGTGGCAAGTGGGGGCTACTCTCTAGTGGCAGTACATGGGCGTCTCATTGAGGTGGCTTCTCTTGTGGGACATGGCTCTACAGTGCATAAGCTTTGGTAGTTGTAACACGTGGGTTCAGTAGTCATGTTCCACGTGCTCAGTTGCCCCATGGCATGTGGGATCTCAGTTCTTGGACAAGGGACCAAACCTGTGTCCCCTGCATTGGCAGGGGGATTCCCAAACACTGGACCACCAGAGAAGTCCTGTAATTTCTTAAAAGATGGCAATAATGAAGTAAACTACCTTAATTTGCTCATTCTTTCACTTTAACACGTAAAGGCCACTGTAAGTTTATCAGGTGGTCGAATTTCGATATAGTTGTTTCTCAGGGCATATAAAACAACACATATAGCCTATGTGTGTTGGAGAAAGGATGAGGGAACAGCCAGTCAGTGGAGCAGTCAGAACACAGAGACCATTTGTCAATCAAGTTTGCATTTTATCTAGCAGAGTTTATGGCACCCCAAAACAATGAAAACAGTAGCATCAGAGATCCCTGATCACCATAACAAATGCAATAATAAGGAAAAAGTTTGAAGTATTGTGGAAGTTACCAAAGTGTGACAGAGAGACACAAAGTGAGCAAATTCTATTGGAAAAACTGGTGCTGACAGATTTGCTTCATTCATGGTTGGCCATAAACCCTCAATTTCTTAAAAAAAAAAAAAAAAAACAAAAAAACGAAAGCAGTATCTGCAAGTGCAATAAAGTGAAGCATAATAAAACAAAACAAGGTATGCCAGTATATAAAAATCTTCAAAATAAGTTATGGTATTTTTTTTTCCTGAGAAATAGCATACATACAAGATCAAGTAGTATTTTATAGGAGGAGTGATTCTTTCAGAGTCACTGGCATTAACTAGCTTTCAAAGGATGAACATTATTCACACAGAGTGAAAAGAGAGAAAACACTTCAAACAGAATATTTAACGTAGTATTTCTGGAAGTCAAATTGTACAAGTTTTTGTGAAGCATTGAGTAGATCAATTTTGCTTGAACAGACACTTTAAAAAGAGAAGATAAGATTGGGAAAACATACAACCATCACAACTGAAATAGAGAAACAGAAATAGAGTGATTATACACATTCAATATTTTGAAACAATGTAAGCCAATTATAGGTTTAAGTGCCATAATGAGTGGAACATAATAATTAATATGACTGTGCACTGAACATTCATAAAATTTTCAGAAAGAGATGGGGTTTGAGTGGACAAGGACACATGCCATGTTGGCATAACATCAGGGGAAATTATCTGGAATTAGATAAGAATGGGCAAAATTCTACCTCCTATTTGACTCGCACCACAAGACTCATGCTGTGCTGTGGTATCCCACTGGATCCAGGCTTCCTGGGGACCCTAGAGCCCAGGTGGTCTCTGGTCTCCCTGTTTTTCTATTCTTTTGAATCCAGCGAGGTGATGTCATTATCAGAAATAAAAATTATTTATTAACTGAAACAGAAGGATTCAGGAACTGGGACACTGCAATTCCCATGCTCCTTATGGTAAAAATCACTGCTCCTCATTGAAAGAGCAGACCCCTCACACCCAAATAACTGTTGACATTGAATTTCAGGGAAGTATTTCTCAGGATCATGTTCCTTGCATACAAGAGATGGGACTAGAAAGTAAGAGAACAGTTAGGATATTACAAGACTAGATAAAATGATGACAAATGGATGGAGATGCATTCAGAGCAGAATATTTGACATGAAAGATAGTGTGTGTGTGTGTTGAATTGCTTCAGTCATGTTTGACTCTTTGTGACCTTATGGACAGTAGTCAGCCAACTTCCTCTGTTCATGGGATTCTCCAGGCAAGAATACTGGAGTGGGTTGCTGTGCCCTCCTCCAGGGGTTCTTCTCAACCCAGGGATAGACATCTCTTAAGTTTCCTGCATTGGAAGCCAGGTTCTTTACCACTAATGCTACCTGAAAGTGCCACCTGAAGCCCATGAAAGACAGTGGGCACTTCAAACAGCCCATGTCAGAAAACACAAGTTGGGAGGTGAATGTTTCACTTTCCAACAATAGATCACTAAAAAGGAGCTCACAAAGCTTGCTTGGAATGTGTGTGTGTCATCATGCTAAGAAGTCTTAAGTGATGTCATGAGGCTTGTCAAGCTCTGTGTAGAGTGGAGGTGACCAAATTGTAATGATAGCTCCCCACATCATAGTATCAGGAATCAAGACTTTCTATCCTGTTGCTTTACTGTTGAGAGGGACAGAAAGTAAGGGTGGGCTTCCATTTTCACATTCCACCAACACGCTCCTTTCTCAAGCCAGTGTGAATGTATCTTGGGTAACTGAAAAGAAGAAGAAAGAAGAGGACTGAAACCCTTTACAATTGTTCTCAAAGAACAAGATAAAATGTTATTTTATATTTTACTGACTACAATTTAGTCACCAAACTGTGCTGAAAAGCATCCTGGGAAATGGTCCAGGTACAAGCATTTGTCCTACCCAGAAAAAGAACTATGGACCTAGAGTGATAGATAACTTCCAGAGACTCTTAAACATCTCCTTTGATCAAGAATCAGTGCAAATCCTCTTGTAAATCTGTTATTTTATGACTCTTTACTTTTGTCTCACTGAAAAGAAAAATAAGTCTCAGAACCAGGCGTAAGCATTTGTGTCCTGCCTTCCACTGCTCCATGTCAATTGCTTTTAGTAAGTCAGATGCTCGTGCAGAGGAGAAAATATTTCTCTGATGTCAAAAGCAAAGTTGATCTATTGTGAAAGAGTTGAAGTATGTTCTAAAGAAACTTCCAGCTCAGTCTTAGAGCCTGAAGGTCCTCAGGATGTTCTATGATTGTCATAATTAATATTGGTCCCTTTAGGGGCACTACGCTTAGACAAGGAGCTTCACCAAGTGGCACCAGTGATAAAAAAACAAACAAACAAACAAACAACCCTTCCTGTCAATGCAGGTAACTTAAGAGATATGGGTTCCATCCCTTGGTTGGGAAAATACCCTGGAGGAAGAAGAGCAACCCAGTCCAGTATTCGTGCCTGGAGAATCCCATGAACACAGTTGCCTAGTGGGCTATAGCCCATAGGGTCGCAAAGACTCTGACATGACTAAAGTGACTTAGCACACACCTACGTGCTTAGACATGGAACATGGAACTATTTTTAATTTTAAGTATATTTGGATAATTATAAATATGTTTGTATCTGTTGACTATATATTTATTGATCTTAATGCATGTCAATAATTGTGTTACTATTATCAAGAGAGAGAGAGCAAAGAGAGAACAAAATATAGGTAAAATTATGATATGTTTTAAATCCCTGTATGCCTGTAGTACAATGAGTAGATGAAAACTTTTTCAAACATCAGCAAACATTTCAGTATGAACAGTTTTGGCACACACACATGCATACCAAATATATTATGTTGTATGTTATGTTATATATGCTATATTATATATTAGGCTATCCTGGTGGGTCAGTGGCAAAGAATGCTCCTGACAAAGAAGGAGATTCAGGAAACTAGGGTTTGATCCTTGGGTTGGGAAAATCCTTTGGAGAAGGAAACTGCAGTCCATTCCAGTACTCTTGCCTGGAAAATTCCATGGACAGAGAAACCTGGTGGGCTACAGTCCATGGAGTTGCAAAGAGTCAGAAACAGCTGAGCAAGTGAATATGAACACATATATTATATATTATATTACATACTTTAGAGATAAATAAGACATTCTTCCTATTTTCCAGGAGATAAATTCTTAGTAACTTGCATTTGAAGGTAAAATAGAGGAAGAACAGCTTCTACCTGTTTTGGGAAATAGACTAGATATAAATATAGTCAATCAATAAAATAAATGAGCTGAGATAACTTCCTTTTTAAAGTATTGCTCACTAAGTGTACTTACTTGCAGCAGTATACCTGAATATTGTGGTCACTAACGTGTACTTCCAAGGTGGACCTAGTGCTAAAGAACCCACCTGTCAATGCGGGAGATGTAAGAGACAGGTTCGATCCCTGGGTCAGGAAGATCCCTTAGAGAAGGGCATGTAAAACCACTCCAGTAGTCTTGCCTGGGAAATCCCACAGACAGAGGAGCCTGGTGGGCTGCAGTCCATAGGGTCCTAAAGAGTCAGACATGACTGAAGCAAATAGTTACAATGTGTATACATAAAGAAGATGGTGAATGGAGGTGTGTATTTTCATTGGAAATTCTATATCATACTCAACTGGAGCGTACTGCCACTGACTAGAATGGCAAGTGTAGGATCAATGTCTAACCACAGGATTCAGTTCAGTACAGTCACTCAATCATGTCCGACTCTTTGTGACCCCATGACTTGCAGCAGCCAGGCCTCCCAGTCCATCACCAACTCCCAGAGTTCACTCAGACTCACGTCCATCGAGTCGGTGATGCCATCCAGCCATCTCATCCTCTGTCGTCCTCTTCTCCTCCTGCCCCCAATCTCTCCCAGCATCAGAGTCTTTTTCAATGAGTCAACTCTTTGCATGAGGTGGCCAAAGTACTGGAGTTTCAGCTTTAGCATTATTCCTTCCAAAGAAATCCCAGGGCTGATCTCCTTCAGAATGGACTGGTTGGATCTCCTTGCAGTCCAAGGGACTTGCAAGAGTCTTCTCCAACATCACAGTTCAATAGCATCAATGCTTTGGCGCTCAGCCTTCTTCACAGTCCAACTCTCACATCCATACATGACCACTGGAAAAACCATAGCTTTGACTAGACGAACCTTTGTTGGCAAAGTAATGTCTTTGCTTTTGAATATGCTGTCTAGGTTGGACATAATTTTTCTTCCAAGGAGTAAGCGTCTTTTAATTTCATGGCTGCAGTTAACATCTGCAGTGATTTTGGAGCCCAGAAAAATAAAGTCTGACACTGTTTCCACTGTTTTCCCATCTATTTGCCATGAAGCGATGGGACCAGATGCCATGATCTTTGTTTTCTGAATGTTGAGCTTTAAGCCAACTTTTTGACTCTCCACTTTCACTTTCATCAAGGTGCTTTTGAGTTCCTCTTCACTTTCTGCCATAAGGGTGGTGTCATCTGCGTATCAGGTTATTGATATTTCTCCCGGCAATCTTGATTCCAGCTTGTGCTTCTTCCAGCCCAGCATAAGATTTAATTTTTCCTTTTGTATGTGAAATATTAAGGTGATATTCTTTACATGCAATGCACTTGCCAGGTTAATCAGAGCAGCTGATCAGGGTAATCGATTCCTGTGGATTGCTGAAGGAGATTTTGGACATAGAATGCTCTGGAATATGACATGATAGCTTATTACTCTTCTTGCTAAAATATGTACCCCAAAGTGAAAACATAAGCTACTTTTTATATAACATAATATATACCCTTATATATTGAGTTTAATGAAATAAAACCTTATAGTCTGTCAGACAACCTGGTGTTATAGATAAACACTATAAATTGACATATCTCTGTACACTGTATTGAGACAAATAGAGCATATTAAGATGAAAAACTGCATAATTTCAATATTAATCTTTAAATGGCATATATGCTTTCAATTTGAGGAACTAAATACCTAGGGCTTATGTGACTGAGCACATAAATGTGGTTTCCCATTTACTGTATGTTACTCACTCACATCTAATTTAATCAATTGTTTTTATTAGAGTTTTATTATTTTCAAAAGGACATAAATTTATGTTTTATTGAATTACAAGTGTGAGAGTAATAGCTATTAATATTTCCTGAGATCTGGTGTCCATGTGCCAGAATGAGATAGTACTACTTTATTAAATTTGAACATGTTTTTGTTTTTACCACCCACTTCATTTTGCACATTCTGTCTTCACTGTTGTTCATAAAGATTTCTTAAGATTTGTTTCTGCCACTGCCATTATACAACAGATTTTTATAGTAATACATTCCTTTAGTATTTCAAAATAAAAAGATGTAGTATTTTGGATAGATGATTATGTTTCTAACAATACTTGCTATGCTCTTACAATCAGAGGCAATCTAATTCTGCATTTTCTAAACATTCATAAATGCTTTATTTCTACCACAAATAATTTTGATAAGGGGGAACATAAGACTTGGAATAAAATGAAGCTGGCATATATAAAAATATATACCACATAATATTTTGACAGAAAGCACTTTTAGCAAACATAAACATATATGTTTATAATATTCTGGTGCAGGAATACTGTTATTTATGATTTAGAGGTAAAAGATGAAACTCTGAGAGGTCAATAAACACGTTCAAACTTACATAATTTAAAGACATCAGATCCAGAACCACACAGTGAACTTGTGACAGCAAATCTCTTGCTCAATCTGCTGTTCTGTGTTACACCCAGAAACAGATCCAGACAGGTCAGGTCTATCTCCACAAGATACTCTCTCAAAAGAAACCTCAGGAAAGTGAACAATAAGGGAAACACTCTCAGGGAATTGACGTGTGTTGCTATGGTGATGTCCTTTGCTGTGAATAAAGATGCTCTTTGGGGCAAAAAAAAAAGAAACTTCATGGTAGGTCAAATTAAACAAAAAAATCAAAACATCTCTCTTTTCCCCATGTTTTATTTTGAGACCAAACACCCTCTTCTAACTGCTGTTTTATATTTGGTCTTTATTTCAAATCCAAATGTCTTTTTAAATAAGAGTTTAAATTCATTTCTAGTTCATCATTTAAACTGGATAAATGATTTTAGACATCTGCCTCTAACACTAGCTGAAATGAGTTAGTAAAAATGACTTTCTTCATGATCTTATTGAATAGACAAATGTCCGTCTAGTCAAGGCTATGGTTTTTCCAGTAGTCGTGTATGGATGTGAGAGTTGAACTATAAAGAAAGCTGAAGGCCAAAGAATTGATGCTTTTGAACTGTGGTGTTGAAGACTCTTGAGAGTCCCTTGGACTGTAACCAGTCCATCCTAAAGGAGATCCAACCAGTCCATCCTAAAGGAGGTCAGTCCTGGCTGTTCATTGGAAGGACTGATGTTGAAGCTGAAACTCCAATACTTTGGCCATCTGATATGAAGAGCTGACTCATTTGAAAAGACCTTGATGTTGGGAACGATTGAGGGCAGGAGGAGAAGGGGATGACAGAGGATGAGATGGTTGGATGGCATCACTGACTTAATGGACATGAGTTTGTGTAAACCCCGGGAGTTGGTGATGGACAAGGAGGCCTGGAGTGCTGCAGTTCATGGGGCTACAAAGAGTCAGACATGACTGAGCAACTGAACTGAACAGATAGATCTATGAAATATATATATATATATATATATATATATATATATATTTACTTGAAAGCTGTCTTTTCAAAAATTCTGTTATGGAATCAGTTGTGTCCCTCTAAAATCTGTATGTTGAAGTCTTATACTCAGCTCTCAGAATGTGACCTTACATAGAATAAATAGAGTTGTTGCAGATGTGACTAGTTAAGATGAGATCATTTTGAACTAGTGCAGCCCCTAATCTAATATGACTGGAGTGTTTATATAAAGGGAACATTTGAACACAGACACCCATGGACACAGGGTGAGTGTCATGAGAAAATGAAGGTAGAGATGGGGTTGATACATCACACCAAAGAGTGCTAGACTATAAAAAAAAAAAAAAAAAAAAAAACAAACTAGAAACTGAGGGAGACACAAGGAGCAAATTCTTCCTCATGACCCTCAGCAGGAACCAGCCTTACTACAGCCTAGATCTCAGAATTTTAACCTCCTGAACAATAAATTGCTGCTGTTTAAGTCACTCAATTGGTGGTATTTTGCAGCATTTATCAAATAATACACTCTGTTTTCTTTTCCTCTAGCAAACTGTTTACTCTTTGCAGGCTCTTCCATCCTTTTTATAATTCTTTAAGAGTCCTTAATAGTTTGGATTTGCCATCCCTTGTGGATGTCTAAAATGTTGGTCTTCTACCATAGTCTGTTCTTATGTATCATTCTTCCTACACATCTGGAATAATATAAAAATCTTGTGGTTTCAACTAGTACCCTCCTACACTGTTGGTGGGACTGTAAATTGGTACAGCCATTGTGAAGAACAGTATGGAAGTTCATTAAAAAACTGAAAATAGAACTACCATATGATCCAGCAATCCTACTCCTCAATGTATAGTCAGAGAAAATCATAATTCAAAAAATACATGCAACCCAACATTCATTGCAGCACTAGTTACAATATTATAAAGTAATTAACCTCCAATTAAAATAAATAAATTAAAAAAATAATAAAAAATAGCCAGGACATTAAATCAACCTAAATGTACATCAACAGAGGAATGGATAAAGAAGAAGTGGTACATATATACAATGGAATATTAGACAGCCATAAAAAAAAACAAAATAATGCCATTTGCAGTGACATGGATGGACCTAGTGACTGTCATACTGAGTGAAGTAAGTCAGACAGAGAAAGATAGATATCATGGAATCTAAAAAAATGGCTATAAATGAACTTATTTACAAAATGGAAATAGAGTTCAGTTCAGTTCAGTCGCTCAGTTGTGTCCGACTCTTTGTGACCCCATGAATCACAGCATGCCAGGCCTCCCTGTCCATCACGAACTCCCGGAGTTCACTTAGACTCACGTCCATCGAGTCAGTGATGCCATCCAGCCATCTCATCCTCTGTCATCCCCTTCTCCTCCTGCCCCCAATCCCTCCCAGCATCAGAGTCTTTTCCAATGAGTCAACACTTCACATGAGGTGCCCAAAGTACTGGAGTTTCAGCTTTAGCATCATTCCTTTCAAAGAAATCCCAGGGCTGATCTCCTTCAGAATGGACTGGTTGGATCTCCTTGCATTCCAAGGGACTCTCAAGAGTCTTCTCAAAAACCACAGTTGAAAAGCATCAATTCTTCAGCTCTCAGCCTTTTTCACAGTCCAACTCTCACATACATATATGACCACTGGAAAAACCATAGCCTTGATAGACGGACCTTTGTTGGCAAAGTAATGTCTCTGCTTTTGAATATGCTATCTAGGTTTGACATAACTTTCCTTCCAAGGAGTAAGCGTCTTTTAATTTCATGGCTGCAGTCACCATCTGCAGTGATTTTGGAGCCCAGAAAAATAAAGTCTGACACTGTTTCCACTGTTTCCCCATCTATTTGCCATGAAGTGATGGGACCAGATGCCATGATCTTTGTTTTCTGAATGTTGAGCTTTAAGCCAACTTTTTCACTCTCTACTTGCACTTTCATCAAGAGGCTTTTGAGTTCTTCTTCACTTTCTGCCATGAGGGTGGTGTCATCTGCATATCTGAGGTTATTGATATTTTTCCCGGCAATCTTGATTCCAGCTTGTATTTCTTCCAGTCCAGCATTTCTTATGATGTACTCTGCATATACGTTGAATAAGCAGGGTGACAATGTACAGCCTTGACGTACTTCTTTTCCTATTTGGAACCAGTCTGTTGTTCCATGTCCAGTTCTAACTGTTGCTTCCTGACCTGCATACAGATTTACAGATGTATAAAACAAACTTATGGTTACCAGGGGGAAAAAGAGAAGGGGAAGATAAATTGGGAGACTGGGATTGACATATACACACTATTATATATAAAATAGGTAACTAACAAGAACCTACTGTATAGCACACAGAACACCACTCAATACTCTGTAATGGCCTATATGAAAAATAACTTTCAAAAAGTGGATATATGTATAACTAATTCACTTTGCTGTACACCTGAAACTAGCACAACATTGTAAATCAACCTGTTTGTTTAGTTGCTAAGTTGTTTCTGACTCTTTTACTACCTGATGGACTGTAGCCTGCCAAGCTCCTCTATCCATGATGTTTCCCAGGCAAGAATATTGGAGTAGGTAGACATTTCCTTCTCCAGGGGATCTTTGTGAGCTAGGGATTGAACCTGTGTCTCCTGCATTGCTGGTGGGTTCTTTACCACTGAGTCAGCAAAGAAGCCCTTGTAAATCAACTGTACTCCAATAAAAATTATTTTAAAATCCAGTACCTGTTCATATACCCAAACCACACATATCTTCTAACATCAGGTACAAATTACTTAACATACTCAAAACTGAACTTACTACACTTGATACATTCCCTATCTTTTCATCTCCTCTCTTTCCTTAGTGCAATTGATTCCTTTGACTCATTGTACCAGAAAGAAACCTGAATGAAGATCAGTCTATATTTCTCACTTAGCCTCAAGCCCTACTTTTAAATAGTAAATAAGCTCACTCAATGCTATTTTCTTAATAGTTCTTATAAATCCATCTTTATAAATCCTTATATTCTCTCTTGGTCAACTACAGTAATTTCATGACTAGTCTTTCTGCCTCCTGATTTCTATACTCCCCCAATTCATATTCTTTGCTTGAGGACAATTCTGCTGTGAGATATCACAGTATGTTACGACTTTTTAGTTTTATTTGTAAGTTTTAGTCATGTAGGGATGTGAGACTTGGACTGTGAAGAAAGCTGAGTGCCAAATAATTGATGCTTTTGAACTGTGGTGTTGGAGAAGACTCTTGAGAGTCCCTTGGACTGCAAGGAGATCCAACCAGTCCATTCTGAAGGAGATCAGCCCTGGGATTTCTTTGGAAGCAATGATGCTAAAGCTGAAACTCCAGTATTTTGGCCACCTCATGCGAAAAGTTGACTCATTGGAAAAGACTCTGATGCTGGGAGGGACTGGGGACAAGAGGAGAAGGGGACGACAGAAGATGAGATGGCTGGATGGCATCACTGACTTGATGGACGTGAGTCTGAGTGAAGTCCGGGAGTTTGTGATGGACAGGCAGGCCTGGCGTGCTGTGATTCATGGGGTCGCAAAGAGTCGGACACGACTGAGCGACTGATCTGATCTGATCTGATCTGATTAGTTAAAAAGAAAAGTTTCAGTTTTATAGCAAAAAGTTGTAGAATGCTTTTGAAAGTCTTTAAAAATAGCATTTGTAATGCTTGAAGTGGAATTTTGACATTTTGGCTTTTAGCATTTTGCATTTTACCCACTTATTAAGCAAGTTAATGTGCTTTTGTTACTTGGCCTTTTCTCTCTTATTCACGTATGTCCAGATGGTACAGATTTTTTCCATAAAAAAAGTTCATAGTGGCAGATAGTTGCTACATTCTTGATTTTCAGTTCTGTAAATTTTTTTGACTCATATAATTCTAATAACATTTTTTATTTTATTGTTTCTGGGGAAACGGGAGATCAAAAAATCATTTGTATCATTATAATTCAGATGCTACCTTCCTTTCAATGATTTATTGAATATTTTAACATTAGCCTAATCTAGCCTATAAACAGTTTCACATTTTAATTTTTTCTTATTCATTTTCTACCTTTAAAATCCCTAAATTTTAGTAGAATATGCAAAATTTCCTTAGATAACTGGAAATCAGAAAATACATTAGTTCAGGCAACCAGAGCTTTACCCTATCAATGTATTTCTGCCATGCTCATACAGTCATTAAGCTGGCACCTTTTGTGAAGATTTTGATTAATTACAAAATATTAATTAATTAGCAAATTAAGAAGAGGTAAATATGAAAAAGACATAACACTAGAGGAAACACAATTGGGTACCTTCAGTCCATGCTTGATAGGAAGTTGTACTTTCCAAGGCTTGAGAACAAAGGACACTAGACAGAGATGTCTGGTGCCAATTTTGCTAGGATTTGGGCTTGAGCAGGTCACTTAATTTGATGGGCATCTGTTTCCTTATAAATTAAAGGAATGAACCAAATTAGGTAATCTCTAAAGTTCTTTCCAACTCTAATATTCTGTTTTTGTCAATATCTATCAGCCTTGGTGACACACTTCGTCAAGGGATAGAGATATAGAGAATGATGATGTTGATGATGCCAATGACAATGACTAATATTATCGAGTGCTATATGCTTGCATTTGACTCCCCAACTGTTCTGTTAGATGAATATTATTGCCTTCCTTTTTATTAATAAGAAAATTGAGGAACAGATTATTTTACTAAAGTGCCCGATACCTACCATAAAACCCTATGCCAAAGTCAGTTATTTCAAATACTAGGTTATATAGAAATAACATTACCAGTGTTCACTAGTATCAAATATTTGTGTACAAGTAAGACTACATTATTTATTCACTTGAAGATAATTTATGTCATGTGATTAGTTTTATCCAATGGTCTGGAGCAGAATTTGCTTACATAAGTTTTGGCACAAAGTGTGGAAAAATCAGCAGTGGCCTGGCAGTTGCCTCTTTATCTGAGGTGCCCATAAGATAAAGGAGGCCATATGTTCATGTGATGCTGCTCCAAGATGGTGGCACTTTCCTTCTTCTGAATCACTGAGTTGCTGGTTTTAGAACAGTTCATCTTGCTTCTCATCTGATACAGATTTTACTTGGATAAATTTTAAATTTTTGTTATTTAATCCACTAAAATGTATGTTTTATATATACAACAGGATATATAACACAACCTATCGAGGCAAAATGAGTGTATTTTTCTCTTCAGTGAGTGTTAAAGGTGTGAAGCTTTGAAAGTTAGCAGTTATACCAGTATTTTATGATGTAACCAACCACATGGTAGATAGCATTGGCTACCATGAAAAGTCTTTAAGCATGAATCAGTTTCTCCTGCTAGATTATCTTCCTTTCCCTCTCTTCTAGCTCTCTTGAAACTTCTTATTCCTTGCCTTCAATTTCTTTTTACTAAACATCTATTTTAGCAACCCCACTTTTTAAAAATATTTTTTATTTGAAGATTGAGTAATAATAAGAAACATTTGATTTTTAATACTGACATTTAATAGCAGTGTGATCTCATCAAATGATATCTCAGTCAGATTCAATTTGAAAACTAAGTATGAGAATTATGTAAGAAGCAGTTATATATATGATAACACTTCCCCAAATTATGTATACTGCTGGAGTTACAAATTTCTAGAAGGGGGAATTGGAGGATCAGAGAACAGTCTATAACCAGCCCTTTGAAACAAGGCAATTTTGTCTGCTGAAGTAGATCTGCAGAGGAGACCTGGTGAAAAGATTATGGAAGGCTACTATCTACACTTTTGATGGGCCTGAGTTCTTGGTCAGCAAGATTTTCACTTGGGAAGATGAGGTGGGTCTGGAGCCAAAAAGAGCAAGAACTAGCTAGAATCCACCAGTATGTCTTTATTTGTTGCTGACAGCCTGTAAAATAACAGCTTTCAGAAGTACTGCTTTACTTTCACCTACCAGAACTTACAAAAGATAGTTTCTTGTTTGGACCAATTAACGAAAGATCACATAGTATAGGAGATTCTAGTCAACAATTCTGGCTTAGCAAAGATGACAATTTCAAAAAGTTCTGCAAGTCAATTTTCCCGTACTTTATTTATTCTTCAAATGTTTGATTTTGCTTCAGTAACTTAATGGGAATTATATGTGAATATATACTGAAAATAAGAATAATAATAAAAAGTATTGTTGTTTCCAAAATAATGGTGACAGCATATTTTGAAATGGTACTCCTGAACAAATCAACCTGTGAAAACAAATGTTTGTGTGTGCTTAGTTGCATCCAACTCTTTGAGACTCCATGGATGGTAGCCCACCAGCCTCCTCTGTCCATGGGATTCTCCAGGTAAGAATACCGGAGTGAGTAGCCATTTCCTTCTCCAGGGGAGCTTTCCAACCCCGGGATCAAACCCAAGTCTCCTGAATTGCAGGAGGATTCTTTACCGTCTGAGTCACCAGGAAAGCCCCAAAATAGAGGCTTCTTAAACCAATGTGTGCTTAATTTGTGATGTCTCCACCTGCTTGTGCTATAGTCTATGACTATAGATTTCAAATTTATACAGTTCACACATGATGTTTTAAAAGTTTAATAATGATCTGTTAACTAAATCTTTACTGGTGACTTCTAAGATATGTTAATTATTTAATATCAGTGACATTTACACACAAAGAGCTAGATAGCTTACAAATTCTGTTACCTTGAATTCTGAAGTGTATATACCACCAAGAAAATTATGCACATAGCTTTGAATCTTGTGTGATTGCTTCTCTGATAAAATTACTTGAAAGAAAATTCAGCACTGAGATTTTAATTCAGTTTAATTAAATTTTAATTTAATTAAAGAAAATTTAGAGTTGATTTTTTAAGTTATTATTTGTAATATTTATTTATTTCAATTTTAGCTATTGAACACTGAAAACCAAAATACATTAAATCCAGTAATTTTGACTTCTGGCCAAAAATACATAGGAAGTGACTATAAAAAATGCTAATGTTATTCTTTGTAGATTTTTAAAGTTCTAGTATTTTGGAAAGAACTTTCTATATTATATCTCTTGATCCTATCATCCGATAGATTCAAAAAAGAAAAATACCCAAATAAAATAAGGAAAATTATATAGATTATAGGTAAAGTATTTATATAATTTACTAAGCTGTTCACATGCCTATTTTATTATTGTTTTTTGTAGCACACCTACTTACCCCAACTACATGTTTTACCAATTGTGCACACATTTCTATGATTCAGAATTATACAAATTTGATTATTGTGTGTTCAAAATTCATTTTTGAAAAAGTATGTTTGCAAACCTGATCATAACTAAAGCAACTGAAAAATTAGAAATTCATTTCCAACAAAAATCAAAGAGACAATTCCAATCAAATAGATGGCTGTGAGGTTTAAAAATAAAATAAAATTTAAAAAAAATAAATAAAAAAAAGAAAAAAGCAGGTTTTAAAAAAAACTGAGCTAGGCCTTAGGATGGATGGACATGGTACACAGATGTATATTTAAACCACAGTGCCTAAAATTTGGAGTATGTGGTCTTAAGATAGTTAAATACACATAATCAGTAATTACAGAACAGGGTAGGTATTTGATAATGATTGTCTTAAAAAAAAGGCAGTGAAGACATTATTTCTGTAGCTTTATCAGATACAAGGAGATCAGAACAATGATGGTCTTAAACTTAGGAGATTTTATATTATAGCAAATAGTAGTAAAGAGGGATATGTGGATTTAGTGTGTTTTATATATGTTTGTGTACACTCACACACATATATGTGCATTGTGGGAAAAAAAATGTGTTATTGGCAGAGTGAGTTCATTTTGTTAATACTGAAGATTGGAACATAGATCCTAAGTCACCTAGAGTTTTTACTAGTAACAGTTATAAGTAAAAACACTGACAAAATAACTACAAATTACAAAAGTTTTCAAGTCTCTAAATCAAAATTCTTTTTTATTTTTTCAAGTTATTATTACTCTCAATTAAGGGGAATAACAGATCCTGTCTTTTACAGTGAAGGAATAAAGAGGATTCATGATGTGACCTTTCATTGAAACATGAAATTTGCCTTCTTTAAGGTCCTCAAAAATGAGTTATTCTACCTTGATCAAAAATGGTCCTCTGGGCATTGACTTATATGAGATAATTTAATAGGATTTCACATTCTGTAATTGAGACTATATATTCATCTAATGATACCAGATTTATTAAAAAAAAAAAAAAAAAGACCTCAGTGCTCAAATCTCAGTCTCCTGCATGATTATTCATACCTCTCAGTTGATTAGTGATTTTAAAATGACAACTCAAATCAAAGTGAATTTTCATATTATGTTTATACCATTAGTGAAAATCTAATTAAATATCTAATAATTAAAGCAACTCCTTCAAGGAAAGCGAATGCATTGGAGGATGTCTGTCTGCGATAATTCAGTGGGAATCATCCTCACTGTTGTTTTTCAAAGAGACTGAATTATATATTTATTTATTTTTGAAATTTGGGAAAAATAACCCATTTCTTGGTACAAGAATGTCACTTTCTTTTAGTTGTACATTATTAGATTAATGACATACCTATGAGTCATACACTATGTCACCCAGCCAAACAGGGTAAAACTTTATGGAAAGTTTTACCAAACTCAGTAAAACATTTTAGAATACTGAATATGTGTCAGGTACTGTGCCGAAGTCAGTAATATAGAGAGTGTTAATACACAGACCTTTTGGTCCAAAGGCCATTTAAAAAATATTATTAACCATTATAATTTATTTCGGAGAAGGCAATGGCACCCTACTCCAGTACTCTTGCCTGGAAAATCCCATGGACGGAAGAGCCTGGTAGGCTGCAGTCCATGGGGTCGCTAGGAGTTGGGCACAACTGAGCTACGTCACTTTCACTTTTCAGTTTCCTGCACTGGAGGAGGAAATGGCGACCCACTCCAGTGTTCTTGCCTGGAGAATCCCAGGGATGGGGGAGCCTGGTGGGCTGCCGTCTATGGGGTCACACAGAGTTGGACACAACTGAAGTGACTTAGAAAGCCTTTAAGTTTTAGTGGAAAGTTTTGAGTGGAATTCGGGAAGGTGATAAGGTGATAACTATGTGTTATTGTATATATTAGAAGACTCTTTGGCATTATATTTCTATGTAAGGTGTGTATTTATCTTCTCCTCATCTTTCGTCTTGAACATATGATGTGGGACCATCGGCTATCAATAGATGTGACGTGATGCAAGCCTGGGCCTGAAATGTGTGTATGCACTGAGCTTTCTCTCTTGCATTCTGCCTCTACTATGAGAACATGCTGAGCCCCATGACTGGTCTCAAAAAGCCAATGAATGGCATTTAGTGTAAACCTCAACTAAATACATGACCAGGAACTAAATCTAACTGGGGCCAACGGAGGTCAGCAGAACCAGATGAATGAATCAGCATTTTGAGGTAGAACCCCCACTGAACAATTAACACGTTAGCAAGAATAAATCCTTATCTTTAACAGATGCATAGTTGATGGACACAAATTAATCTGCTTTGCATTATTAGTGATTGTAAAACAGATCCTTTATTCTTTAGGTCTTGTATTTTAAAATGTGTATTTACAAGAGTGTAAATATGTGTTCTCTGTCTTAAGTAAACATAAAATGTAGGGTGTGGGTTTTATTATCATTTAATTATGATGTAAGAACCAGGTGATAAAAGCGGAAATACAATAAAGATATCAATGGTATAAATATAATAAGAGGAATAATTATATTCATATGAATAATTATATAATAATTCTATTATATAAATATAATAATATGAATAATTCTATCCATGACAGTTGCCTAAATGTTCATAAAGTGATTGGCAAGTTGTTCTTCTCAGAAGGCTCTAAAGCTCCACTGTGTGGTTAGTCAGTTTCCATAAACATGAAAGACAGTGATGGATATGTTCATTAATTAAAAAAAAACAAACAAAAAACATGTCTATGCTGCTGCTGCTGCCAAGTCACTTCAGTTGTGTCCGACTCTGTGAGACCTCAGAGATGGCAGCCCACCAGGCTTCAAGTATGGGTAATTAGAGTTGTAATTGTGTTTCATTTAAGTTGGCTCCAAACATGGCCATTAGGCAACATTAATATAGACATTCAAGGTGACTAAAAGAGAGAAACATACACTAGAATTAAATTTAACATGTGATTGTTAACTCCTTAAAATAAAACACATTTACCTTTTTTTTGGGGGGGGGGAATACTTTTTTATTTATTTATTTATTTTTTATGCAAAATCTAATTTTGTTTTATTTTTAAACTTTATTATATTGGTTTTGCCAAATATCGAAATGAATCTGCCACAGGTATACATGTGTTCCCCATCCTGAACCCTCCTCCCTCCTCCCTCCCCATACCCTCCCTCTGGGTCATCCCAGTGAACCAGCCCCAAGCATCCAGTATCGTGCATCGAACCTGGACTGGCGACTCATTTCATATATGATATTATACGTATTTCAATGCCATTCTCCCAAATCATCCCACCCTCTCCCTCTCCCACAGAGTCCAAAAGACTGTTCTATACATCAGTGTCTCTTTTGCTGTCTCGTATACCGGGTTATTGTTACCATCTTTCTAAATTCCATATATATGCATTAGTATACTGTATTGGTGTTTTTCTTTCTGGCTTACTTCACTCTGTGTAATAGGCTCCAGTTTCATCCACCTCATTAGAACTGATTCAAATGTATTCTTTTTAATGGCTGAGTAATACTCCATTGTGTATATGTACCACTGCTTTCTTATCCATTCATCTGTTGATGGACATCTAGGTTGCTTCCATGTCCTGGCTATTATAAACAGTGCTGCGATGAACATTGGGGTACACGTGTCTCTTTCAATTCTGGTTTCTTCAGTGTGTATGCCCAGCAGTGGGATTGCTGGATCATAAGGCAGTTCTATTTACCTTTTTATAGTATATTTTTCTAGTGCTTCCAACTGAATGGACATGAATTTGCGCAAACTGGGAGATAGTGGAGTAAATAGAGGGGACAGGCATGCTGCAGTCCATGGGCTCGCAAAGAGTTGGACATGACTTAGCGATTGAACAACAACAGTGTAATAGCACTGTCTTATATAATGTTGGTACATGATGCATGTTAAGTGGTTAAAGCAATGATCACACATAAATATGCTCCTAGTAAAAAAGGACCTTCTCATCTTACTCAAAGGTCAATGATGGCACCAATAAGTACAACAGTAGAATTTCATAAAATATTGGCTTATTCAGTGCCAAATGTGTCCTTCATGTTTTATGTTGAAGTTACAGATTCAATTTAGGGTTATTATAACCTTGAAAACTTGTAGAGAGTAAGACAGTTAGAGTAAAGGGAAATAGCTTAATCATATCTCAATGAATATATTGAAAATAATTGTTAGCTAATGCTGGGAGGGATTGGGGGCAGGAGGAGAAGGGGACGACAGAGGATGAGATGGCTGGATGGTATCACTGACTTGATGGACGTGAGTCTGAGTGAACTCCGGGAGTTGGTGATGGACAGGGAGGCCTGGCGTGCTGTGATTCATGGGGTCGCAAAGAGTCAGACCCGACTGAGCGACTGAACTGAACTGAACTGAATGTTGTGCTGGGTGAGCTGTTAGAGGACACTGTCATTTGTGTCTTCATCCCAGAAAAATAGAATATCATTGGGAACAGTGTGTTTAAAAATTAAATTCCAAGGGAGAAAAAAGAAATTGCTGGAAGTTGGAGATGTTCCCAAAAGAAAAGACCACTTTATGTGATTCCTTATTTGAAATATTAGCCCAGAGTCAGAGCAAAATACAGTAGCTCAGATTTACTGTATCTTCATTTTATTGACAGTACAAAGCTGAATAAAGTCTTGTTTTGTTCTAGGAAAAAAAATTAAAAACTTGTAGCATGGAGATTAATGCCCCTAGTTTTCTTTAATTATACTCCAACTTTTACCACTGAAGGGAAAGCCAGATGGCTTTATATTCAGTTTACCTAGGGAAGCCATGACCAAAAATTTCCTATTAATGCACTGACTGTGGTACATGGTCTATAAATAATTCAAAGTTTCATCGATTTTACAATATCCACACTGACCAGAAAGTCCATAAAATTAATTGATATATAATATACTTAAGCCAGAATTCCAATCTTCATGAGGATCAATGATTTTCTAAAAGGAGTTTGAACTAGTAGGAAAAGTTTATCTATATTTAGCATCTTTCCTCTAGAAAATTCCAAGTTCACAGGGATAGTATAAAAAGAAATCACAGAAAAGGTGATGGAACTTGATGCAACTATTTTTCTGGGGTAGAGGTTTTGTGGGACTCCCCTTGAACAACAAGATGCTGAACTTCTGCAGCAGTATGTTCCCAACTCTTTCTCTGAGAAATGATTATGAGGGAGTGGCACACAAAAAGAGAATAATCCTCAAATACATAGCTTCTCCCAAATTTGGTGCCATTGTACCTGCAGATTTACCTGAATCCTTATGTATTATTTCTTTCTTTTAACCAGTGCTCTATACTTAGCCCTCTAGGATCTTATTTCTTTTACTCCCTTATTCACCTTTCATCAGAAATATACCTTCTTTGCACAACATCATCATTCCCTCTGCTTTATTATATCATTTGAATCACTATTTTTAGATGTACACTTCTACCCAAAAATAAGAGATAAAAATAGAAATAAGAATAAATGGAAAGAGATATTGCTCTCAGTTGTCTCTGTTTCTCTTTGTCTCTGTCTTTCTCTCTCTCTCTCATATATGACACAAAAGAATCTCTATATAGATTGATAAACTCTTTATTTTTCTACATGCAGTCATCCTTCAGTATCCAAGGGGTACTAATATCAGGAACTCTGTGAACACTCAAATGAATGGATGCTCAAGTCTCATAAAAAAATGACACAGCATTTGCATATATCCTATACATTTCCTCTCATATGCCTTAAATCATCTTTAGGTTACTTAAGATACCTAACACAATGTATATGCTATGTGAATAGTTGCCTAAGCATGGTGCATTCATGTTTTGCTTTTTGGAATCTTCTGGAATATTTTTCCAAGTATTTTCAATCTGCAGAGATAAAACTTCCTGATGGATCAATTAATTGATTGATATTATAGATAGATCTCTAGAGATAAAGAAGAGAGAAAAGAGGGGAGAAAGAGAATGGAAAAGGGAGGAAGAAAGAGAAAAAGAGAAGGAGAGAAGAGAAGGCAGAAAAGAAAACAGGAAAGACACACGTAATGGTCAATGATATATGGTAGTGAGAAAAGAAGGGACAGACAGGTAGATGCAAGCCTTGATTGTATATGTGCAAATGGAAGTCTAGATTTTAGGGCCAATATTAAGGATAGAAATCTGGAAAAAGACTTGATAAATAGTCTTCAGAAGCAAACTACTGTGACTAGTGCCTGAAGTTGAAAACAAAATACAACTTTGTCTATGTGGGAAGAATACCCCTTCTTTCACATAAAAGCACATGGCTATATTATTAATTTTAGCCCCTACAGTAAATAGAATTCTTCCTGGGATGAACTCAAATGAGAAAAACATGGCAAAAAGATATAAAAATATCTTGGGATAGTTTGAAATAATATTTGATGAAATAGATTTAAAACCTTCAAAGACATACCCTCTGATGCACTTACTATATGGTAGACATAGATGGACCTCCTATAACAGGGAGAGAATGGATCAGTACAAATGTGCATTGTCAAAGTAAATAGTACATTCAATAAATAGTTACAAAGTAAATAATTAGATTCAATAATAATAAAATTCAAGAACCAGACTAGACTGTACTGTTCCTATACTCAAAGCCCTTCATTTATCACTGTATCCTTTTATTAAGTCACTTAACATGTACTCACTGAAGTTCACTGTATGAAAAACACAATGCAATATATTAGGAATGCAAATGTGAATAAAACTTATCCCTGAACAAATGTAACTTACATCGTGGTAAGGAAAACAGACAAGAAAGGGGTGCTTACAAAACTTTCATGAGTGCAAGAATCGGGTACATACAAAGTATTGTGGGGATGTGAAAGCTGGGAGCATAATTCAGCATGAAAGGTCAAGGAATGTATCTTAGTCAGGATGAGAGTTAAGATGAATTTTAAAGACTCTGTGAGAGTTCACCAAGAAGAAGTGAAGAGGTAATAATAGCATGAATTTAATCTAGAATGATTAAGCAACTCACTCATCTCAAATACAACTAAATATTTGAATTTCTGGTCCAGCATTATGTCCTTTACACCACAATTATGTAGCAAATTTAAACACTGTGGGTAATTAGTGCAGCTATTGAATTAGATAAATTAATAATAAAAACACCAGTAGGTCAGTATAAATTTTTAGTTTTCTAATTCTGCATGGGAGACACATGATAAAATCTTTTCTCTTTTGTGCAATTCATTTCCCTCTCTCCCCTCCACCACTCACCCTGATATTCCAATCCAGTTGTTCCTTCACTACTTTTGTGCCTCAAGAGACAACCTCGAAAGAAGCCAGCCTCTGAGGAGACAACTTAATGGAGCAAAGAGTAAGTGTTCTCCCCAAGTAGGGGAGCAGCGAATAACATTGTGTTATAGGTGTGCACTATTATCTTGACCTGCTGCTGCTAAGTCACTTTAGTTGTGTCTGACTCTGTGTGACCCCATAGATGGTAGCCCACCAGGCTCCCCCGTCCCTGGGATTCTCCAGGTAAGAACACTGGAGTGGGTATTATCTTGACCTAAGCATCTACAAAATGTCAAGAACCCTTTCAGGTCCTTGTGTGGATCCATCAAGCCTGTCAGGCCAATAGAGAGCTCTTTGCACTATTATATTTCAAAAACAAGAAGCAATTAGCTGCCATATTTTGACCTGGAAATATTTGCTTGATATTTAAAGATCCAGGCACCAACTATGATTCATTCACTGACCCACTCAGCAGTATGGCATGTCTTTTCACAAATGTGAACACCATTTTCTTTTTTGTAAAATGAAGTTGGATTGGGTAATCTCTACTTTTCCTTCTATGTGCTGATATTTTGTGTTTCTATGATCTTATAATAGTAATATTAAGTTTCTATAAGTTTTATAATATGTATAATATATTATTATTTTGTAATATATTTAACATAAAATACAAACCTACTTTCAAAGTATTTAAACATTTCTTAATAATCAAGGATTACTAAGTAGTGGTCCATGGATCACACTTCAGTGACACTTTATAATTATATTGAAAACTGCTGTGAGTATGTTTATGTGTATGTGTGTGTGTGTGTGTATATATATATATATATATTCATATATAAACAGCTATGTACCCCTTCCTCAGCTAATAGAGGGGTCTATAACTATCCTCAGACTCTGATATGGATCTGTGATTTCCTCTACTTATTTATTCCACTTCCCCTCCCACCTCTCCAGCCCTCTACGCCCCACCCCAAGACAAATTATGAACCAATATTACAGTCTGTGTCTCCTATGATTTTATTTTTAGAGTTTGTATCTCAAAGTCCAACTAGGAAAGCGGAAAGCAGTCATTTCAAACTGAGGGAATTCAATGAAGTAACTTCTTTACACAGCTCATAAGAGAGCTGAGAAGCCCACAAGGAAAAGCAAAGCAGTCTGTGGGTTACATACATGCCATAGAAGCCATTGTAACCACCAGGCTGGAGAGACAAAGGGGAGAAGCAGTGTCACCAGAGCCCAGGAGATGGAAGCACCCACCCAAGGCTGGAATCTGAGGGGTCTGTGTAGTGGGAACTGAAGCCACGGAAGAGGTGCAACTGCAGACAGTGCCTGCAGACCTGAAGATAAGCAGTCAGTCCTGTGGCACCACACAGAACAAGAAAACAGAGCAGGGTGGCTCTGATCATAAAGAACGAACGGAAATTTAGAATTAACTCAAAACACAGAAATTACTTTCATATCTAAGCCTCTTGCTCTTTTCCTTAGTTCTCATAATGATATTACAACATTTCTACAATTATTGCAGGCTCAAAAACTTTGTTTTCCTTGATTTTTCTCCTTTTCCCTTCTCCCCCAAATCATAACCATTCATTTTAATTATATATCTCAATATTTTTCAGCAGTTAAAAATTTAAAATGTATCTTCTTCTAATCCATACTTGTATTTGGTGCTTAACCCCAGTTCCTGACACAGAGCTTCCAAATCCCTTGGGATTTCCTGGGTGATAAGAGCATCTTTGTTTTAATGAGGTGACTCTAGGTGAACTTCTGAATAGTGGCTGGTTACTTGAAAGACCAGCCATGATTAGAAGCTTAGAACTTTCAGCCCTAGCCCTCATCTTCCAGAGAGGGGTAAAATGTTGGAAAAAGATTTAATAACTGATTAGGTGTATATGATGAAGTCTTCACTAATATCCCTAAAGTACACAGGTGGGAGAGCTTCAGTTGGTGAATACACCAGTGTACTTAGAGGGTGGCAGTCTCCAACCTCTTGGGGACAGAGATCTTGCCCTTGAGACCATTATGGATCTTACCCTAGGTGTCTCTTCATTTGCTATTCATTTGCATCTTTAAGATATCCTGTGTAATAAACTGACAGTTGTAAATAAACTATTTTTCCATGTTCTGTGATATACTCTATAGCAAATTACTGAATGTGAGTAGGGGATTATTGAAACATGCAATTTTTCTCCAAGCCTTGTAGAACTTGTGGGTAAGATGAGGACTTAATTATTTGTGATTATGTCTGAAGTGGAGACAGTCTTGTGAGACTGAGATTTTAACCTGTGGAGTCTGCCCTAACACATGTCTAAATTCTTATTCATCTTTGAAGATCAGATCAGCTTCAACTCCTTGTCATTGTGTTACCCCTTAGTTGTTTATGCTTAATTATTAATTATATTTGCCTTCTGAGTGCATGCAAGCCTGAACTTTCTGCCCTTTAATGGCTAGGGAGAGTTTTGTGGGTTATGTCCACAAAGGAGATTGTGTTTTCTGTGTCAGATTGTTTAGCAACATTTCAACAATTTTCACAGTTTTCTTGCTTTTTCTTTTTGGCTATGACAGGCAATGGTGCTAAGAAGTTTAGCAGTGTCAACACTGACAGCTTACTGTTGTCAACCTGGGTCCTGCGGTTGGAGTGAAAACAGGAGAATCCCAGCTGGCCCTCAGGAGAGTGCGAGTCTTCATTGTTTTATATAACTGAGTTTTTAAGTATTTTGTTACCATACTACAGCCTAACTTAACAAGATTATTTATTTTACTGTATATCTTTTGAACTGTGGTGTTGGAGAAGACTCCTGAGAGTCCCTTGGACTGCAAGGAGAGCCAACCAGTCCATCCTAAAGAAGATCAGTCCTGGGTGTTCATTGGAAGGACTGATGTTGAAGCCTAGATTGCAATACTTTGGGCACCTGATGCGAAGAGCTGACTCATTGGAAAAGACCCTGATACTGGGAAAGATTGAGGGCAGGAGGAGAAGGGGACGACAGAGGATGAGATGGTTGGATGACATCACTGACTCAATGGACATGAGTTTGAGTAAACCCTGGGAGTTGGTGATGGACAAGGAGGCCTGGAGTGCTGCAGTTCATGGGGTCACAGAGTCAGACACGACTGAGCGACTGAACTGAACTGAACTGATATCTCTTACATAACAATTTATAATATAAATTATATTTTTATGTGTTTATAAGATTTTCCATACTTGACTAGAATGCTTTCATGATAGAATTTATTTTTAAGAATAGGTACTTGATAGGTATCTTGTTTCTTACTCATAATCACAAAAATGCATAAATGAATTAGTATATGACTGTTCTTGTTCAGTCACTAACTTGTGTCCAACTGTGGCGCTAGTGGAAAAGAATTCACCTGCCAATGCACGAGACATTAGAGATGCAGGTTCGACCCCTGGGTCGGGAAGATCCCTTGGAGGAGGAAATGGCAACCCACTCCAGTGAGTTGGATTCTCCAGTGGAGAATCCTAGGGACAGATGAGCCTGCTGCTGCTGCTAAGTTGCTTCAGTCGTGTCTGACTCTGTGCAACCCCATAGGTGGCAGCCCACCAGGCTCCTCTGTCCCTGAGATTCTCCAGGCAAGAATACTGGAGTGGGTTGCCATATCCTTCTCCAATGCATGCATGAAAAGTCACTTCAGTCATGTCCGACTCTGTGCAACCCTATGAACAGCAGCCCACAAGGCTCCTCCATCCACAGGATTCTCTAGGCAAGAATACTGGAGTGGGTTGCCATTTCCTGCTCCATAGAGGAGCCTGGCAGGCTACAATTCACAGGGGGGCAAAGAGTCGGGGATGACTGAAGCAGCTTAGCATGCATGCACTAAAACTATATAACTAGATGACTGCTTTCTTTTGTTTATATCTTCAACCGAGAATTGTACTTTTCAAATGGGTACTTTGAATTGAATAATCCTGTATGCTCTTACTGAGGCAGCTGTACATTTTGCTTCTAAGAGATTCTTTGTACTGTAAAGGGTACTGGCAAATCATTATCGATATACCCATAAGATTTTTGTACAACATTTCCGAGCTGTGTTGGCTGGTACAGGATTGGCCTTGATTATACTTGGAATGAAAGCACCAATACAGATTTAGAAAGTGCTGACACAGTACCACTGGCTTATATATCTATAACCAGCCTGTTTCCAATTTTACAAGAAGGTCTAGTGGCAGTGTTAGCATTTTTCAAAAGTTGAAAGCAATAGGAAATAACCTTAGGTTTAATAGGCTTGTTTTGCTAACAATGAGATTTTATTCTATGAAAAGTATTGATTCATTTCAACATTCTACCATAGACAGCACTGTCAAAATTGTTTACTGTTTGAAAAATAGAATCAACACTCAATAACTAGTATAAAATAGAGGGGATATTGCTATAGATAATTCAAATATGCAGAGAATTATCAAATCAATGACTTCTTATTTGTGAGTATATATTTTTCTTGATAAGTACAAAACCAAACCAACCATGTTTCAATAAAATGACTCACAATAGAACCAGAATATTGTTTTAAAGCTACACAAGTTTTAGAAGCTTTGCTTGTTGAAAACAGAAGTTCATTTGAATGATTCCATTACTGAATGGTTACAAAACTTAACTGGTCCTCATGGGAATAAGAGCTGTACTCCAGAAAATGATGAGTGGATAAGGCAACTGTTCTTTAGTTTTTTCTTTGACACGAAATATACTACTGAATTTTGTGTTTTTTTCCATGCCTCTTCCCTTTTTCTTTCTCTCAGAACATGGTTCAATCTCTGTTGTTGAAAATGACTTCTTAAAGCCTTGTCTATGTAGCCTCTAACAAATGTAATCACAACATCTTGTCCATTTTTTTTTTCTTTTTTGTTATCTGTTAACTCTTATTACCATTTAACAACAAAAAGGCTCTGACTAATGAAAAGGAATATGAAGAAATAGATACCCAGATATATCAAAACTTTCTATATTTTTCCAGGTGCTCTGGATGGAACAGATTGAGCCATTAAAGGATATTAAATTGAATCACTTAGTGTGTGTGCATGTGTTTTAGTTTGGTTCAACTAAAATAACATAAGGATTCATAATTGATTTGAAAGAAGAAAGAATTTCCTATTAATAGCTATTAAATGAAAAACAGAGACATTACTTTGCCAACAAAGGTCCGTCTAGTCAAGGCTATGGTTTTTCCAGTGGTCATGTATGGATGTGAGAGTTAGACTGTGAAGAAAGCTGAGCACTGAAGAATTGATGCTTTTGAACTGTGGTGTTGGAGAAGACTCTTGAGAGTCCCTTGGACTGCAAGGAAATCCAACCAGTCCATTCTGAAGGAGATCAACCCTGGGATTTCTCTGGAAGGAATGGTGCTAAAGCTGAAACTCCAGTATTTTGGCCATCTGATGTGAAGAGTTGACTCATTGGAAAAGACTCTGATGCTGGGAGGGATTGGGGGCAGGATGAGAAGGGGACAACAGAGGATGAGATGGCTGGATGGCATCACTGATTCGATGGAAGTGAGTCTGAGTGAACTCTGGGAGTTAGTGATGGACAGGGAGGCCTGGCATGCTGCAATTCATGGGGTCGCAAAGAGTTGGACACGACTGAGCAACTGAATTGAACTGAAAGTTAAACAGAGTTAACTAAAATGCTATGACTATCATCCAGGGAAAATAATATGATATGAGAAGCCAATTTAGTATGAGTAAATATCATAAAAATGATTCTGCCTATATTTTTATAAATGAAAATTGACACAAAATGTTGAATTAATTTACCTTACCAATAGATGACATTAACAATTGACACCATTATAAACTCATTTTAAACTCTCCTGAAAAGCTTGGTTGTGGGTGTTTCTTTTTATATATTTTATATATGTCATCAAATAATAACCTTTTATGTATAAATAAATACCAATGTTCCCAAAATGAATCATTGAAAAGCATTTATCAAGCACTCATAGTGATGTTTCATTGAAGATAAATATGCTACTGTTGGAATTAATTTCAGTGTTAAACTGGGAGCATATTTTATTTATAAACAAATATGCATATATTTGTTTATAGGTGAATACATATATATGTGTATTTCTTTCTGAGGGGGTCTTTCTAAATACTGAGCATTGTAATATGAATGCATTCCGAAGAAACAGTGTATCTTGGAAATGGGCAATTATTTTGAAAGTACAAGTAGGTTTACATTTCTAAGACACTAACACAAGAAGCACAGTAATAGCAATAATGTCTCTAATGTCACAATGGCATGAGAGAATATACATGATACATTCCTATTTTTGCTTTTTACCAGTTTTAACTTATCATGTTTAGCCAGGACCAAAGTCAGTGGCTCCCTACAAGCACAGAAGGTCTGAAACAAAGCGAATATATTTGATACTTCAAAGAAGGAATCTTTCCACTATGCAAAGAGGCTCAGGGCAATGTCTTGAACTGTATAATTAGTCAATGAATGTTTATTTTGATAGAATAATGACTGTATCAATTCACTGGAACACTTGAAAGCAGTGCTCAGTGAGAAAGCTGTTGAATTTCATTGCAACATGTACTCTATTCTTGATAATGATATCTGAATTAAAACCTCATAAAAAATCAGTTATTTTTTTTTTAAGTCTAAGCTTCCCTTGAATTGCAAATTATTACTTTTCTCAGCATAACCATGATGGTTGCTTTCAATTTCTGCTGTGAAACAGCAGTTTCCAATGCCAAATTGACATTTTAGAGCATTGTAGAAACCTGCTACAGGTCTTTCAGGAAAAAAAAAAAAAGAAAAAAGGTATAGATTTATTCGGTTGGAATTTATAGAGGAATTATAAAGACCCCTTAGAACATTCAAAATTCCGGACACATCTCCCTTATATTGATGAGTATTGACCCATTACTCTCTTGAATGGCAGGAATGCTGCTCCTGTCATCTTTTTCATTTTTTCAAGTCTATAAACTGGAAACTTACAAGCAGGTTCACTAGACTCAGGATAATTGTTTTTTCACTGAAAAATGCCTGCACAGGTACTGTAGCTAACAAATGCTTCCATTAAATGCAAACAAATATGGCTAAAATCCTTGTCAAACAATTTTAATTATTCTCACTTCTCACAGTATGTAGAGATTTTGCCTCTACCATCTTTTTAACTACTTTCTGTAGTGCAGTTAAAGTCAGAGATTTTAATTTATTAAACTAGTAAAATCATGTATGGAAACTTCACCCAAATTTTCCAATAGAATGAGCTATCATCTTAAAAAATATATATACTAAACTAGTAAAATCACATATGGAAACTACCCCCAAATTTTCCCATAGAATGAACTATCATCTTAAAAAAACAAACAAACAAACAAAAAGCAAACAGAATTTGCTATATCACATACCACTGATCCAGTGATAGAATCCTCATGTCTTATGTCTCCTTATTGGCAGGCAGGTTCTTTACCACTATGCAATAAGGAAAGTCCAACTCTAATCCTTAGTGACTTAAAATAACTGCTAATCTAAGGGGGTGGTGATTTGGAAGGGAGGTTGAGGGGACAGCTAGGTACATCTAATCTTTGCTGGACTGGGTGGACTGGGAGCTGGCTGAACTAGCTTGGTGTATGGTGGAATGTCTCATCTTTGCTTCAAGAGGACTCCCATCTTCCATCATGCTTGCTTACGCTATTTTGAAGGCCGCTCCTTAGTTTCCAAGTTATTGAACTTCTGTTCTGTAAGTTATGTTGAATCTTATTCTGTTCTGTAAGTTATTTTGAATCTTAGGAAGCAGTCTGATATTACTTCCTTTGAATTCTGTTGGCCAAAGTAAGTCTCAAGCCCAATCCAGATTCAAATGGAGAAGAAACAGACTCTGCATTGGAGAAACTTTAAAGTCACATTCTAAAGAGGGTAGATACAGAAAAATAAAGAATTTGGAACCATTATGGCAATGTACAACTCTCTTATAACTCCAAAAGGATATTCTCAATATGGAAAGCACCAAACTACTCAGATTCAAATACCAAAACATCAACATTTAAGAGCTGCCCAGAGAGTGGGCTCAGATCTGAAATCATTGAAAATGGTTGCTACAATTCTGAGTCCATAAATTTTGTTCTATGACTTTGGCCAACTCACAATTCCTCAAAGATTATTTTTTATTCTTAAACAAATGAGTTTAAACAAATGAGAAGGCTCATACTTGATCCAACCTGATTCTGAGTAATTTCTAGGCTTGTGAGAATGGATATTTTATAATAGCTATCATAAAAATGAGAAGTCCATAACAAGAATACTTGTAGTCTACATGATGGAATATAAGAAGTTAGATTTAGAAAATAAATTATTGATGATAATTAATGTGAACTATAGCAAGAAGAGATAAGAAAGCCTTCTTCAGCAATCAATGCAAAGAAATAGAGGAAAACAACAGAATGGGAAAGACTAGGGATCTCTTCAAGAAAATCAGAAACACCAAAGGAACATTTCATGCAAAGATGAGCTTGATAAAGGACAGAAGTGGTATGGACCTAACAGAAGCAGAAGATATTAAGAAGAGATGGAAAGAATACATAGAAGAACTGTACAAAAAAGATCTTCATGACCCAGATAATCACGATGGTGTGATCACTGACCTAGAGCCAGACATCCTGGAATGTGAAGCCAAGTGGGCTTAGAAAGCATCACTACGAACAAAGCTAGTGGAGGTGATGGAATTCCAGTTGAGCTCTTTCAAATCCCGAAAGATGATGCTGTGAAAGTGCTGCACTCAATATGCCAGCAAATTTGGAAAACTCAGCAGTGGCCAAAGGACTGGAAAAGGTCAGTTTTCATTCCAACCCCAAAGAAAGGCAATGCCAAAGAATGCTCAAACTACCGCACAATTGTACTCATCTCACACGCTAGTAAAGTAATGCTCAAAATTCTCCAAGCCAGGCTTCAGCAATACGTGAACCATGAATTTCCTGATGTTCAAGCTGGTTTTAGAAAAGGCAGAGGAACCAGAGATGAAATTGCCAACATTTGTTGGATCATGGAAAAAGCAAGAGAGTTCCAGAAAAACATGTATTTCTGCTTTATTGACTATGCCAAAGCCTTTGACTGTATGGATCACAATGCACTGTGGAAAATTCTGAAAGAGATGGGAATACCAGACCACCTGACCTGCCTCTTGAGAAATTTGTATGCAGGTCAGGAAGCAACAGCTAGAACTGGACATGGAACAACAGACTGGTTCCAAATAGGAAAAGGAGTTCGTCAAGGCTGTATATTGTCACCCTGTTTATTTAACTTATATGCGGAGTACATTATGAGAAATGCTGGACTGGAAGAAACACAAGGTGGAATCAAGATTGTCAGGAGAAATCTCAATAACCTCAGATATGCAGATGACACCACCCTTATGGCAGAAAGTGAAGAGGAACTCAAAATCCTCTTGATGAAAGTGAAAGTGGAGAGTGAAAAAGTTGGCTTAAAGCTCAACATTCAGAAAATGAAGATCATGGCATCCGGTCACAACACTTCATGGCAAATAGATGAGGAAACAGTGGAAACAGTGTCAGACTTTATTTTTCTGGGCTCCAAAATCACTGCAGATGATGACTGTAGCCATGAAATTAAAAGATGCTTATCCTTGGAAGGAAAGTTATGACCAACCTAGATAGCATATTCAAAAGCAGAGACATTACTTTGCCAACAAAGGTTCGTCTAGTCAAGGCTATGGTTTTTTCAGTGGTCATGTATGGATGTGAGAGTTGGACTCTGAAGAAAGCTGAGCACTGAAGAATTGATGCTTTTGAACTGTGGTGTTGGAGAAGACTCTTGAGAGTCCCTTGGACTGCAAGGAGATCCAACCAGTCCATTCTGAAGGAGATCAGCCCTGGGATTTCTTTGGAAGGAATGATGCTAAAGCTGAAACTCCAGTACTTTGTCCATCTCATGCAAAGAGTTGACTCATTGGAAAAGACTCTGATGCTGGGAGGGATTGGGGCAGGAGGAGAAGGGGACGACAGAAGATGAGATGGCTGGATGGCATCACCGACTCGATGGATGTGAGTCTCAGTGAACTCCGGGAGTTGGTGATGGACAGGGAGGCCTGGCGTGCTGTGATTCATGGGGTCGCAGAGAGTCGGACACGACTGAGCGACTGATCTGATAGAAAAGTCAAGCAAAAGCAGCTGGCAGTGTCCTGATAGATGTTATTTTTTAAAGTTAAGATCAAATGTTGAGAGCTCCTGTTGTAGCATGATCCTATTTTGTGTGTCCCATTTCAATTATCAAGTCTTCTTAGTGACTAAAAGCTCATTAGATCCCGGTTTACTTCCAGGAATAATCATGACAATGTAAAAATATTTGGTTAGTAATTTAACATCAAGTCCATGGAAAATATAATATTGTGAAACTCATTTTTGATTTTTGCAGGAAGGAAATATTTTAACCTCCCTGATATTTTCTTAAAAAGCAAACTTTTAAAAATAAAATGTGGTACATACCATGGACACAGCCTATAAGAATTTTTGATTTTTTTCAAGTGTAAATCATTCCTAGATAAAATAGAAAGATTGAAAACTACTTAGGTGTTTACAGACTCTTTCTTTTGAATGAGGAGAAAATAAAGATTCAAAAGTAACTGATTTAGTCTCATATACACAGCTAGCATGTTAACAAAGCTGAGCTAGGATTCTAGGTTTTCTAATCTCAAACAAAGCCCCTTCTACTCTTGCATTTTGCAAGATACAGTTTTAGACATATAAAATTGCATGATCTGCCCTCATGTTCTTATTCTGTGTAATTGAGTGTGTGTGTGTGTGTGTGTGCCTGTTTCTGTATGTCTGTATTTGTCAAGTATGTCTTTTAAAAGAATAGAAATTAGATTAAAAAAAATTGACTAAACATTACTCCAACATTCTAAGTTTTTTACCTTAAGGAAATAAGAAACTTACAGAACATAAATTCAACAAAAAGCTGAATCCATTCAATGTAGAACTAAACTTATAACCTAATATGAATAGCTCTCAAGACATCAGTGTATCACAATATTTATGTTACAGTACAGTTAGAGCTTCCCAGGTGGTATAGTGGTAAAGAATCCACGTGCCAGTACAGGAGATGCAGGAGAGTTAGGTTCCATCTCTGGATCAGGAAAGTCACTGGAAAAGAAAATGGCAACCACTCCATCATTCTTCTCGGGAAAATGCCATACACAGAGGAGCCTGGAGGGCTGCAGTCCAAAGGGTTGCAAAGAGTCGGACATGACTGAGCATGCACGCACAGGCTTCATTGCTAGAATAGGCCAATAGTTGCTCTGACTTAGTGACTAAACAACAGTGGAGAATGAACTCAAGTCTTTGTTTACTGTCAGTTCTTTATTAATTCCGGCCAGTGGGAGATGAGAGTACTAGATAATCTTTAATATACCCATGATTCATCTCCAATATAGAGACATCATTTCTATCCAAAAATATTATTTAGTACCCTCTTCTATGTAATTTTGCTTCTTTTTTACATAGATTAATATTTTGCTGATTGCAGATTTCACTAGCTGTGTACTTTTCCCATTTTTTTTTCTAATATATTGATGAAAATAAATACCCTGTGGTTCCAGCGTCAGTGGCTTTTTACCAAACAAGAGTTTCCACTGAGAAAAGTTACGGTTATTATCTTGAAAGAGATGTGTTATTTTTCTGACAACTGAAGGCTTCTCTAAGTCCAAAGTCACACACAATTATATACTACAGAGCAGAATAATAGAACACTGCACTAGGATAAATTTTTTGCCCACTTAATTGAAATACTTGCCAAGGAACTGGGTGAGAGGAATGTATTTCAATCACTCTAAACAATGCATAAATGAGACACATTCCTTCTAAATGGCACATTTTAGCTGTCTGGAAGTCTATTCACAGTTGTGCATGGTAACATAAGTTTGCCGCTCTACTCCTTACAATCGGTCCATTTCAAGCTGTACTTTGAAGCTGTTTATTCCAAGAGCCTTTTTAATATTAAGAAAAAAAAAGAAAATGTTTTTAGATGTTGCACTAAATGTTTTTAGGTGTAGATCAGTATTTTTCAATTCTTTCTAGAATATATACGTTTGTATATTTGTGTCTTGATCTTTTTCCGTCCCTCTCTGTCCATCTGTCTCTCTCTCTCTCCATATATGCAATATATACTTACTTATGCACATATATATATATATATATACATATGCAATATAAGGTATGAATAAATTTTCTTAATTTTTCACATTGAACCAAATTGGTCCAAGTTATTTTTATTATAATCTTTAGCTCAGCATTTATTAAACTGAAATATAATGGCCCTATGCTAATAATTCAAAGAGCAAAGAATATAAATTTGCTTCAAAGCAATATTCTCATATAACTATATTTTTATATTTCTGGAAAAAGAATAACCTGACAAAAGAGAAATAAAGAAAAGATAATTCACTCCTGAAAGAAGTCAAAATAAAAACAATGGAGAATAGAAACAGAGAGCATTTGTTTTAATGAGTTATGGGAAGTATGGCTATATAGTTAATCATCCTAACCATGACATTTTAGAGAATGAGAGAGGGTATTATTACCACCTAAACCAGAGTCACTGATATACCTGGAACCCTCCCAGGTACACCAGGCCTTATGGTCACCCTAGTTATAAGTAATCAATCATAGATTTTTATTAAAATAAAATGACTTTGTTCTATCTTTCTTACCTTTGATCTCTAATTTTACAATTATTTTATAAAGCCAAAAGATTTATATTAATATATGATCTAAAGGATAGAAATTTTACCACAAGAAAGCAATATAAAACATATTTTCTCTAACCCTTGCAAACTGAAAACTCCTAAGCAATCTCAGGATCTTGAAATTCCCGATAGATCAATTTAGACTAGGTTTCAGTCTCTAGATATTTAATGAAATCACATATTAATAAGTCTCTAAGGCATTTTTAAATGTTTTTTCCTGGATTTTGGTTTTAAAAATATCTCTCATTTCTCATTAATATGACAGAGTGCAAATAAAGAGCTCACCTGAATATGGAGGATAGAAAATAGTACCTCTTGATGTCTTCAGAAACTATTCCTCTAAACCTGCTCTCCTTCCCAAATGTGTTAGAGAAAAATCTTCAGTATGGGTACACATCATATGTTTGTTTTTAGAAGTTGCATCATTCATATAGGAAGTTTGATCACTTAATTGATCTTGTGTTCTTGTCATTTGTTTCTGTGGCCATGTCTTGGGGAGAGGGAGTAATAGAAGAAGATCATATCCTCTATGATGCTAGGACAGGAGTGACCCAAATATAAACAAGTGAAGCAGTTATATGGCAATGCTTTGGTCCCATTTTGTTGCTTGTAGCTGTCTTGAATATCAGTTCTGAATCTGGGGATTGAAGGTAGAGGTGGTATATAGCGTCAGGGACTCAGTTCACAATGGAGAGTGGGAAGAGTTGAGGGAGGAGTTTCTGAATAATGACAGCAAGTCTTGGTGGTGAATCTCACTAGACTGGAGAATCTAGGCCCCAAAACTTAATTTATGTCTAGGCACCCTTGGATTTTGAGTGGTTGCATAAATGTATCTAGAAAGGAGATTTTACAAGGAGCTCAAGAAGTAAACTTTTATGATTTGATGTGTTCTTGGAACACCACACTGTCTTCAGTGTGGGAAGAGTGAGCAGAATTAAGTCACTGGCTACCCTCTTGCCTACTAAATTGTTTCAGTCATGTCCAGCTCCTTCCAACCCATTGGACTATCACCTGCCAGGCTCCTATGTCCCTGGGATTCTCCAGTCCAGTATATTGTCATGGGTTGCCATGCCCTCCTCCAGGAGATCTTCCAGACCCAGAGACAGAACCTACATCTCTAAAGAATCTGTCATTGGAAAGCAAGTAGTTCTTTACCACTAGCACCACCTGGGAAGCCCGCCTGCTATCCACCGCTTAAACATCCAAACAACTTCCAGAAGCTGGGGATCCAGAGAATCAGGAAGGTAGCTTCTAGTAACCTTCTCTGTCTTTCCCTCAAAATCTAGAGCTTTCCTTGCTTAACTTACTTCTTGAGTGAAAACATAAACAAAACAGCTCACCAAATCTTCTCTTGCCTTATATGTGGGGACCGTGGTGATGGGACATGAAAGAACAATCAAAGGTGTGACACAAACTACATATTGTGTTGTAGTTAATTTTACTACTTACATCACTATTCTTAACCAGAAATATATTTTCCCTTTATTAGGATATTGAAATTAAAATGCTAACTACAATATATTCCAAGAAAGCCTTTCTGTGGGCAGCATTTTTAAAGAATACATCCAAGTTGTTGTTGTGCAGCTGCTCAGTCATATCCAACCCTTTTTGACCCCATGGACTGCAACATGCCAGGCTTCCTGGTCCTTCACTGTTTCCTGGAGCTTGCCCAAACTCATGTCCTTTGAGTTGATGATGCCATCCAACCATCTCTTGTTGTCCCCTTCTCTTCCTGCCTTCAATCTTTCCCAGCGTGAGGGCCTTTTCCAATGAGACAGCACTTCCCATCTGATGGCCAAAGTATTGGAGCTTCAGCATGAGTCCTTCCAGTGAATATTCAGGGTTAATTTCCTTTGGGATTGACTGGTTTGATCTCCTTGCAGTCCAAGGGACTCTCAGTCTTCTCCAGCACCACAGTTCAAAGGCATCAATTCCTCAGTGCTCAGCCTTCCTTATTGCCCCCCATTTTGATGAAAAAAGGCAGTGAATGTTACTAGAAATGTTTTTTATATAACTTTTACAGATAACATTTCTATGATGGATCATATTCAGTGAATATTAATATTGAATAAATATAATTAGGACTTTTAAGGACAGATAACTAAAACAAGTTAAGGCAGGATCCACACACACATTACTGTTTCATGCATATTATTTAATTAACACATACAATAATGCTATATATTATGGACATTGTGAAAAACACAGAGGGTATGAAATTGTCCTAGCCCTCAAATAGATCATGGAATGGTCTATATTCCCTTGATCTAGATTTGGTTTCCCCTCTATAAAATACTTGGAATTATGTGAAAAGTTATGTGAAAACGACTCCATTGTTCTATCAGTTTCAATTTATTATTTAGACTTTGAGCCATGGTGTTGGAGAAGACTCTTGATTGTCCCTTGGACTGCAAGGAGATCCAACAAGTCCCTCCTAAAGGAAATCGGTCCTGAATATTCATTGCAAAGACCAATGCTAAAGCTGAAGCTCCAATACTTTGGCCACCTGATGTGAAGAGTCAACTCATTAGAAAAGACTTTGATGTTAGAAAAGATTGAAAGCAGGAGGAAAAGGGGATGATAGAGGATGAAATAGTTGGATGGCATTACCAACTCAATGGACATGAGTTTGAACAAGCTCTGGGACATGGTGAAGGACAGGGAAGCCTGGCATGCTACAGTCCATAGGGTCACAGGAGTATAACATGACTGAGCGACTGAAGTGACTAACTGAAACTGAGTCCAAATTTGTAGTCTCTCTCAGGGTGTTTTACTTCTTAGTTCCTATGGGAAATAGTTCTCAGAAAACTGGAATCAACATTTTTAAAAATTATTTCTACCAAAATTTGTCAAACCATAGCATATTCCACAAGCATTACTCTAACTTACTGGGGCCTTTGTATCTCTCAAGTGATATCGTGAAAAGACAGATAAAACATAGTGTACATATTTTTTAAGATAGTTCTTTACAAATGATCTATAGACTATGATCAATGGCATAAAAGTGTTTTAACAGGGAGTGTATACGAAAAACTGAAGAAAGAATGAACCTCAATAAGAAATGATTAATTGTGGCAAATCAATTTCAAACTGTGTTATAATATTTCCCTAATATATTTTGAAAATTAAAATTTATGTTTTGTGTATCTTTCTATAAATCATTAATTCTCTATGAAAAACAAATAGTTGATAATATGAAATTTCTCCCCAAATTTCCATAGAACTATAATACTTACCTCTAATAAGGAATTTCCCCTGAACTTATTTTAGAGCTACTTACATTTACCATATTTCTGTATTTTTACATAAGAATTAATAACTATGATAAAAATATTGGTAGGAGAATAGTAATAATAAATGAGATTGCTTCAATAATTTAGTAGTAATTGTAATAGCTTTTTATCTTTGTATTTGAAAAATGTTATGAAGCTCATCATGAAGCATCTTCCTAGAACCAGATTAATGAAAGATGAGGAAACTTTGCTACAGTTTCATACTTGGCTTTATTCTGAGAGTTTAGGCTTAAGAAGCATTGCCCGTCTGTTGGCTTTCAAAAACACTAGTGGTCTCAGTAATTAGTTTTAAACCACATTCTTCCCCAATGTTGTTTTAAATCTAGAGTTGGGATAATATATTTATTGAAAACTAACATCAATTAAGTGCAGCTTCCTTGATTCTGTGAGTGGGTTGCCATTTCCTTCTCCAATGCATGAAAATGAAAAGTCAAAGAGAAGTTGCTCAGTCGTGTATGACTCAGCAACCCCATGGACTGCAGCCTACCAGGCTCTTCCATCCATGGGATTTTCCAGGCAAGAGTACTGGAGTGGGTTGCCATTGCCCTCTCCGCATGTGACTCTTCAGTAGCACTTAATCTTCGATTCTGTTATTGTAAAGATTGTTGGTAATCATTCTCACTTTATTAAGTTTAAGAAATATTTCCTCCCAACTACTGTGAGTGCACACACACAAACACAGAGATGTGCACACATGGAGAATTTTAGTGCACTTCAAAGTAGGGGAATTGAAATAAGAGAGGGAGGCAACATCCGTAATAGAGACGATACAGACATCCTGCTACTGCTGCTGCTGCTGTCGCTTCAGTCATGTCCAACTCTATGTGACCCCAGAGATGGCTTCCCACCAGGTTCCCCCATCCCTGGGATTCTCCAGGCAAGAACACTGAAATTGGTTGCCATTTCCTTCTCCAATGCATTAAAGTGAAAAATGAAAGTGAAGTCGCTCAGTCGTGTCCGACTCCTATTGACCCCATGGACTGCAGCCTACCAAGCTCCTCTGTCCATGGGATTTACCAGGCAAGAGTACTGGAGTGGGTTTCCATTGCCTTCTCCACAATAGAGACATAATTAATTATAAATTGTATTCTTTGTTGTATATTCTTGCTGCCAAAGGATGTGGAAAAAAGTGTAATATTCCAGAACTATGGATTTACATAAGTAAAGAATGGACATTGAAGAAAATATAGCCAGACCATAATTAACTTAATATTACTAAGTTGTATTTGGGAACTGTAAAAGGAAAGAAAACAAGGGCTTCCCAGGTGCCTCAGTGGTAATAAATGTTTCTGCCAATGCAGGAGATGCAGGTTTGATCCCTGGGTGGGGGAAGACCTCTGGAGGAGGCAATGGCAACCCATTCCACTATCCTCGCCTGGGAAATCCCATGGACATAGGAGCCAGGTAGGCTTCAGTCCATGGAGTTTCAGAGTTGGACATGACTAAGCATACATGCAAAAAAAAAAATGTATCAGTATATTTGCTGTTATACAGAAATATTTAGAACACCAGTATCACTTCACCAGGAAACTCAACTAATAATTGATGGGAGGTGGGGGGAAAGAAGTTGTGGGTCTGAACAATGTGATTTCTTCAACATCCTAGAAATAATCTATAATTCTCTGTACCTTTGAGAACATAAATATCTGCAAATTTCCAATTATAATCAAATTGGCATATTTTAAGATTAAAAATAACATATACAAGGCAATATAGTAGTATTCAAAATACCTAAGTAATCAATAATATTGGTTACCACCTCTTTGGTTCAGTCTGTTGTTCAGTCACTCAGACGTGTCTGACTCTTTGAGATCCCACAGACTGCAACACGCTGGGCTTCCCTGTCCTTCACCATTTCCCAGGGCTTGTTCAGTCTGAGTGACTTTCTAGATACACTTTGTGTGTGTGTGTGTGTGTGTGTGTGTGTTAGTATATTTCTCCTCTCTCTACTAATATGTCTACAAGTTTATAAAATTAGTCCTTGAATAAGATTAGGTCTTGAAAAAATAAATTGAATAAATCCATGAGAAATATTACAAATAAAACTGTGTTATTTCTTTAGTAAAAATACTAATGTTGCTATTTACAGTTTGCAAATAAATTTCACATATGAGATTTAACTTCCATCTCATGATGAATGAGGTGTTTTATCATAGTTTTTTTAGAGGAATAATTTTTTCTTCAAGCACTTTGTTCAGTTCAGTTCAGTTCATCACTCAGTTGTGTCCGACACTTTGCAACCCCATGGACTGAAGCACGCCAGGCCTCCCTGTCCATCACCAACTCCCGGGATCTACTCAAACTCATGTCCATTGAGTCGGTGATGCCACCCAACCATCTCATCCTCTGATGTTCCCTTCTTCTCCCACCTTCAATCTTTCTCAGCATCAGGGTATTTTCAAATGAGTCCGGTCTTCACATTAGGTGGTCCAAGTATTGGACTTTCAGCTTCAACATCAGTCCTTCCAATGAATATTCAGGACTGATTTCCTTTAGGATGGACTGGTTGGACCTCCTTGCAGTCCAAGGGACTCTCAAGAGTCTTCTCCAATACCACGGTTCAAAACCATCAGTTCTTCAGCACTCAGCTTTCTTTATAGTCCAACTCTCACATCCATACATGACCACTGGAAAAACCATATCCTTGACTAGATGGACTTTTGTTGGCAAAGTAATGTCTCTGGTTTTGAATATGTGGTCTAGGTTGGTCATAACTTTTCTTCCAAAGAGTAAGTATCTTTTAATTTCATGGCTGCAGTCACCATCTGCAATGATTTGGGAGCCCCAAAAAATAAAGTCTGACACTGTTTCCACTGTTTCCCCATCTATTTGCCATGAAGTGATGGGACCAACTGCCATGATCTTTGTTTTCTGAATGTTGATCTGTAAGCCAACTTTTTCACTCTCCTCTTTCACTTTCATCAAGAGGCTCTTTATATCTTCTTTGCTTTCTTCCATAAGTGTGGTGTCATCAGCATATCTGAGGTTATTGATATTTCTCCCAGCAATCTTTGTAGAGTACTTTGTAGCAGAGGTCAAATGGCAAAAATGACAGAGCTTTTACCCAGACTGAATAATTTGCATCCAAATATTATGACAGTTACTCCAAAAGATTTTTTTTTCTTCTTTAACATTTATGTTGAATATTAAGCCAGAATTTATCATTATATATACAATCCTATTGGGAAAAAAACGGGTGATTGTAATAAAATACTCAGGTCTTTAGAGTTCTATGTCATGAGTTAATGTTTTGGGTAATTAATACCTAACCACAGTTTCTCTTTATGTTTTTTCATACCCTTTCTAGAGATAAATTATAACATAAACATTTGGTGTAATTTGCAAGTGAATGGAGTGAAATATCCATTTTGTTGTTTTTTGGACTTTCCTTTGATTCAAAATAAATTACTTATCTATCATTTCAGTTATGTTGATTCATAATCCTTGTTTGTTTGTTTTTTTTCCTTGTTGCATGAGGAATCTCACTTACAAATCCAGGACCTATGAACTTGAAAACACTGACATAAGAAGTGAGTATTCTTCTAGGTACTGGAGACACAGCAGGGATACAAATACAGCTTCTGCAATCAGAGAGCTTATAGCCTAGAGAGCTCTCTACTCTCTCTAGTAGGCAGAGACAAACAAAACACATTTATGTGTTGGGGGATGATCATGATGTAGAAAAAAGAGAATGCAATTTAGGGAAATAATGGGGATGAGGAAGAGGCTACTATGCTCTTATTTGGTGTGGAAATCTGTGATAGTGCAACATTATGAAAGAGATCAATGGAAAGGTAAAGGAAGTAGTCCAGTGTTTATCTAAGAACTTTCGAATCAGAGGACACAGCATTTGCAAAGTCTCTGAAGTAGGAGAACAGTTGGTATGCAAAGGGAATATCCAAGAAGTCACTGCACTCAGAAGACCATAGCAAAGCCTCAGTGATAGTGCATTAGGCGAGAGAAGGTGTTGGAGGCCAGACCAGATCAGGTCTTTTTAAGTTATTTTATATAATATTATTTGAGAGGAGGTTGAATAATGCCACACCTTTCCTTCAGACATCAAGGTCCTCTCCCCTGGAATCTATGAATGTTTTACCTTGTATGACAAAAGGAACTTTCCAAATGTGACTCAGTTAAGGATCTTGACATGAGGAGATTATTCTAGATTATCCACATTGACCATAAATCTTTTCACAAGGGTCATTATAAGAGGGAGGAAGGGAGAATTTTGACACAGAGGAAGAAAGCAATGAGACTGCTGAAATAAGATGCTATACTTCTAGCTTTAATGACATAGGAAAGAACTTCAAAACTCAGAATGTAAGGAATGTGATTCTAGAGCCTGAAAAAGGCTAGAAAATGCTATTGCCCTAGAGCATCTTGTTAACTCCTTGATTTTAGTCTAGTGAATTGATTTTGGACTTCTGATCTGCAGGCTGTATGAGAATAAATTTGTTTTTTAAAACAACTGATTTTGGGGTCTGACCTGGTGGCTCAGAGGTTAAAGTGTCTGCCTGCAATGCGGGAGAACTGTATTCGATCCCTGGGTCTGGAAGATCCCCTGGAGAAGGAAATGGCAACCCTCTCCAGTATTCTTGCCTGGAGAATCTCATGGACGGAGGAGCCTGGGTGGGCCACAGTCCACAGGGTCGCAAACAGTCGGACACGACGAGCAACTTCACTACTTTATGTTTGCGGTAACTTGTTTCATAGGTCATAGGAAATTACTATGGATAGGAAACTGTTGTAGAGTTTGAGGAGGGATGTGACATGTTAGAGCAAAAATCAGCATGTGTAAAGATAAGCTAGAATTTCAAGATAATGGAAAGAAGCTAATGATGCAGAAGAGAGAGGAGGAGTGCCTGGAGAGATACTTTAATTAGGCAAGAGGGCATGTGATCCTGGGTACAAACAAAAGAATTGTCCTCCTTAGGCAGAACTTGGCAGGTCACTCTTTTTTATTTTTTGGCTGCTCTGTTGTGGCATGAGGGGTCTTAGTTCCATAGTGTTAGTTGCTCAGTCTTTTATGACCCTATTACTGTAGCCCACCAGGCTCCTTTGTTCATGGGATTCTCCAGGAAAGAGTACTGGAGTGGGTTGTCATTTCCTTCTCCAGAGAATCTTCCCAACCTAGGAAATGAACCTGGGTCTCCTTCATTGCAGACAAATTCTTTATGGTTTTATCTAACCTGTGCCCCCTTGAAGCATGGAATCTTAATTATTGGACCACCAAGGAAATCCTGGCAGTTCACTAAATTTTTATTGGAGGATAAGAAATCTCTTACCATAACTAAATCACCAATATCAACATTAAAAAGGCAGCAATAATTTATTAAACCTTTAAATTTATCCAAACACATTTTCCCTAACCCTAAGAGAGATCCAGTAGTCTCAACCATCTAAGGGTAGGTCCATACTAAAAATGTTAATGCTACCTTTTTTCTTCGAATCTTAAATAGTTTAGAAATTAAATTATTAGTCATAGATATCTTGTTGCTTTTATTATAATTAACCAAAAGAGATTTCAATTTAGTTTGACATTAAAAAGGAAAGTATATAAAGATATACATAAAATAAAAACACAGTTTGCAGTGCTTTTTAGCCAAAATTTAAAAGAAATGATACATTTTCAATGTTGATCATGAAAGACTCTATAGTCTAATGTTCTATGCATAGGATCCTGAAATCAGATTATCTAAGCTTGTTCCCAACCCCTCCACTATCAGAGCTATGAACTGAGCAAGTTCCTTAAGCTCAACTGTGTTCTCATTTTTCAAATATGCACAATAAATGCACCTGAGTCATAAAGTAAAAAAACAAACAAAAAAAAATAGAAAAATGTCTGGACGTAGTAAAGACATCATAAATGTTAGCCATGGTTATATTGTTACTATTATCTAATCAATATTTATTTTCCAAGTATCCATAAAAGGGGTTTTGCTGGCAATATGGTGAAAGTTATAATTCTTTAGGATGCTTGTCTTCTTTTTATACTGTACACAGAACTCTTGTTACTAGAAATAAAAGATGCATACAGAGTATACTTTAACAAACCTGTCAATAACAAATGATAAAATTCATTAAAAATTTAAACCTTGACTTTGAAAGATTGTAATAACCTTAAGATACATGGAAAAGGAAAAAAAAATTCAAGGCACAAAATACAGTGAACAATAGAAATAGAACACACCATTTGCTGGGAGTAGAATATATTAATCAGAATATTATAATTTATTTTCCAAATGTGTCTTATTAATTTTGGGGGTATGATATTCTAGGAACTGGAACTTGTGATAGCATCTGTAACTGTTTGAAAGAACACTCAGTGGGATTATAGAAAGATTCTATTAGCCATCTATGTGATCCTGGAAAAGTATCCCCATGCTGTAACCTCAATTTATTTTGAGAATTTGAAAGAAGAAAAGTAACAGAATAATTAACCCAGTCTGCTTCAGCTTTCTGATCGATAAATCAGGACATTTAAAGAGCCCAACTTCTGATCAACTTCCAACACCCATGATTAACAGCATCTTTCCTTTCTTCTATAGTGTTGCTTACAACATAGTATACTCCCAAAAAATATATCTGAGAAAGATATATCTTTATTAGACATATACAAATAGAGTTCTACATCTGTATCTACACATATTTGTACAAAATTATAAACTAATGTTGCTACACATATACATACATACAACTCATTTAAACTTCAATAGTTGTTTTTGTAGAAATTGCCATGCTGATTGCAAAATTGTAGGGAAATGAAATAATCTTAAGTTGCCAAAGTTATCTAGAAAATAAAGACAATAGAGTACCTACATTAGCTGATTTCACAATTGACTATAAAATTACTGTGTTTGAGATAATATGTCATTGGCATAATCATAGATGAATAGTTCAGTGGAAAGGAATAGAGTATTTAAAAATAGACTCACCATGTATGTAAGGACTAAAGAAACAAAATGAGAAAGAAAAAATTTAACAAGTTATATTGAAACAAGTAGATAATTACATTGAAAATAAACCCACATCCCTCATCTCATAATATGCATCAAGTCAATTTGAGATATTTCATAGACCTAAAAACATATCTATATAACATACCTACCAATAAAAGTTTAAGAGGAGAATATTTTCTCAGTCATGATAAGAGAAGGCATTTTACAGAGGATGCAAAAATAACTGATCATAAAAGAAAAAATTGTATAACATCAAAATGGAAAACTTCTGCTCATCAAAAGTCACCATAAGAAAATGAAAGAAGGCTACATATGGAAGTAAATATTCATAATACACATATCTAAAATTATTTTTGTTGAAATAATATAGATAAATCTTACAGTTGAAAAATAAAAGTTAAGGAAATTACTTTTTTCATGAGCAGAAGACTTGAACACAGAGTTTATCAAGGGAGATATACAAATGTCAAGTAAGTAAATGGTGGTCAAAATATTCAATCATCAGAGAAATGAAAATTAAAACTATAATGGATACCACATTACATCCACTAAAATGATTAAAGAGTAAAAGCTTAAGACAATTTTTAAGAATGAAAATATCAAGTACTGGGAAAGATATGGAACAAATGATATTTACTGAACAGAAGTGATATATACAAAAATGACTACCCTTGCATATTCATAGCAGCTCTACTTACTGTTGCCAGTGATTTCTCCCAAGAACTCTCTCCTTGGTTTGCAGATAGCTACCTTGTCTCTGTACCCTCGCAAGCTTTTACCTCTGTGTTGTTTGTGTTCTAATCTCCTCTTCTCCTGAGAGAAGTCATATTAAATAAGGACCCACCCATGTGACGTGATTTTACCTTAATTACCTCTTTAAAGGCTGTTCAATTCAGTAACTTTCTGAGGTATACTTGGTGTGAGGGCTTCAACATATGAATCTGGCGGGGAAACAATCCACCACATAACACTAGAGCACCGTTACTTCACAACCTTGTTCCCCTGTTTTATGCCTCACCACCCATCTCACATTCCGTGATCCAATAGGCTTCAGGGAGGTGGTAGCTTTCTCCCATAATCCTAGTGCTGACTTGAGCTGTTCTCATATTTCACAACCTTGGTTCCATTTGAGCCTGACCTAAATGAGTTCCCATTAGTCAGCAATTGAAATAATCTCCACAATTTTGGATGACTTAAAGTGGAAACAATATGTTGTAATATTTGTGCCAAATTTTGTTGAGCAGAAATCCAGCTCCTAAGGCTTATTTCTGTCTTGTATGTTTTTTTTTTTTTTTTTTGTAGGTTACTTTTAAGGAAAATAAGAAATACTCAAACCAAAATTAAATCACACCTGGAATTAATACACTGAGCAACTGAACAATGACAATAAATGGTGAACATATATTGAAAAGCTGTAGTTGCTATGCTGTTTTTCCCTAGTTTTGATTATAAGGAATAATCAATAATCGCTTGTTGAATTGGTTAGAAAAATTATCTTCAGAGCTTAGTCATAAGTGCTGTCATTGTTCTAAATATGAATATATATATATATTTGTGAATTCATGTATTAAAACAAGATAGTCAAAGAAACATCAAGAAAATAAATTGGAATATATGGTACAGAGTTGAGAGAAAAGAAAGTTGTAAACAGTAAAATGGAGAAGAGAGGAAACCCAGTTCTAATTTGTTTTTATTTGATGGCTACCATCATTCTAGTAATCTAATATTTTTCCTAATATTCAAGTTTACATGGTTACTTTTAGGAACACAAAATGTGAAATGATTGATCCCAAGTTAAATCACCATCAAATTAGTAGCAAATTAACCACTTGCAGCTTACTAAAATTATTGTTTACTTATACACTAGCTGGGCTTCCCTTGTGGCTCAGCTGGTAAAGAATCTGCCTGCAATGTGGGAGACCTGGGTTTGATCCCTGGGTTGGGAACATCCCCTAGAGAAGAGAAAGGCTACCTACTCTAGTATTCTGGCCTGGAGAATTCCATGGACTGTATAGTCCATGGGGTCGCAAAGAGTCGGACATGACTGAGAGACTTTCACTCACTCTCACTCATACACTAATTTAATAGTACTCAACAAAAAGTAATATTTTTCTTCATATTAACAAATATATAAAAATATTTTGTAGTTTGACAGTGAACACTTTATATATACAGACCTAAAGGCATGATGATTATTTGAAGGGGAAATGTTTAAATAAGAATTGAAGATAAAAACAAATCAGTGTCTTAATTTTAGAACTCAAGAACAAATTTAGCAATGAAAATGGCTACTCTACTTTGTTGCAGCTTCTACATTTAAATCGTGCTTTTGTATACAGTGAATTTATCCACCTATGAATGGAGAATTTTAAAAACATGGGCTTATGTAACATTAATCACACAGAGACTTAATGTTTCTTCTCATCTCAGTTAAATGCCTCAGAATATCGTAACAAAAAACTAAATACATTCTTGATTGCAGTCACATATGCACTTTTGAGAGTGAGTGAATACATGAGGAAATTCTTATAAAAGTATAATTTCTTTATGTGTTACATAAAATTTATGTAATTTAAAAATGTTGATGATTGTCAGGGGCATATCAAGGACCTATTCAGAGACATGACCTATTTCAGATCAGATCAGTCGCTCAGTCGTGTCCGACTCTTTGCAACCCCATGAATCGCAGCACGCCAGGTCTCCCTGTCCATCACCAACTCCCGGAGTTCACTCAGACTCACGTCCATCGAGTCAGTGATGCCATTCAGCCATCTCATCCTCTGTCATCCCCTTCTCCTCCTGCCCCCCATCCCTCCCAGCATCAGAGTCTTTTCCAATGAGTCAACTCTTCGCAAGAGGTGGCCAAAGTACTGGAGTTTCAGCTTTAGCATCATTCCTTCCAAAGAAATCCCAGGGCTGATCTCCTTCAGAATGGACTGGTTGGATCTCCTTGCAGTCCAAGGGACTCTCAAGAGTCTTCTCCAACACCACAGTTGAAAAGCATCAATTCTTCAGCGCTCAGCCTTCTTCACAGTCCAACTCTCACATCCATACATGACCACAGGAAAAACCATAGCCTTGACTAGACGAACCTTTGTTGGCAAAGTAATGTCTCTGCTTTTGAACATGCTATCTAGGTTGGTCATAACTTTCCTTCCAAGGAGTAAGCGTCTTTTAATTTCATGGCTGCAGTGACCATCTGCACTGATTTTGGAGCCCAGAAAAATAAAGTCTGACACTGTGTCCACTGTTTCCCCATCTATTTCCCATGAAGTAGTGGGACCAGATGCCATGATCTTTGTTTTCTGAATGTTGAGCTTTAAGCCAACTTTTTCACTCTCCACTTTCACTTTCATCAAGAGGCTTTTGAGTTCCTCTTCACTTTCTGCCATAAGGGTGGTGTCATCTGCATATCTGAGGTTATTGATATTTCTCCCAGCAATCTTGATTCCAGCTTGTGTTTCTTCCAGTCCAGCGTTTCTCATGATGTACTCTGCATATAAGTTAAATAAACAGGGTGACAATATACAGCCTTGACAAACTCCTTTTCCTATTTGGAACCAGTCTTTTGTTCCATGTCCAGTTCTAACTGTTGCTTCCTGACCTGCATACAAATCCCTCAAGAGGCAGATCAGGTGGTCTGGTATTCCCATGAGATCTGCAAATTGTGATATGGCAAAGTTGATCACAGAGTAGTAGGACAAGTTACACATTTGGAACTCTTAATATCTGTTTTCTATTTTATTGAATGAATATCAGTATTATTATGGGATCATAACAAATTGTAAAGATTTTTTAAAAGTACTACATGTGTTTGTCTATAGACTTATTGTGAAATGTGACTAACTGATGTGGTTTGAACAGGACCCGTAGGAAATGGTTTAAAAAAATATATATCAACTGTTACATTTTTTTTGAAAGAAAAGTAGATTAATTTTCTTGAATGAAGCCCTGAGATGCTAAATGTCCTCAAGTTATGAAATGATGAGTCCTGATGCTGGTAACAATATACATTAGGATATTTAAGGATTATGATGAATATCCTCCTATTAGCAAAATATTTGAAATTTGTATTAATAGAATCAGATCAGTTGTGAAGAAATGAATTTTAGAAGGCAGAACATTAAATTGGACAAAGGGGTCATGGGTACATATCACCAGCAGCACACATATTCTGAGAAAACTGATAGGCAGAAAAGTCATTGAGTGGGCACAGTCGCTCATATTCTCAGCCTGCCACAGTTTAGTCTGGGCAAAGAATATCGACAGGTGAGTACCATGACTAAATTGCAACTAAGTTTCTGTATTGATGGTGGATAGAGATCTCTGCTAACTTCAGAACAACAGATGCCCTCTGGTTGGAAAACTGTCCTTGTAAGAAAGGTGTTGTTTAGTTGCTCAGTCATGTCTGACCATTTGAAACACCATGGACTGCAGCACACTGGTCTCCACTATCTCCTAAAGTTTTCTCAAATTCATGTCTATTGAGTCAGTGACACTATCTAACCATCTCATCCATCTCATTCTCTGCCACCTCTTTCTCCTTCTGCCTTCAATCTTTCCCAGTATTAGGGTCATTTCCAATGAGTCAGCTCTTCACATCAGATGGCCAAAATTTTGGAGTTTCAGCATCAGTCCTCCCAGTGAATATTTAGGACTGATTTCCTTTAGGATGGACTGGTTGGATCTCCTTGCAATCCAAAGGACTCTCGAGTCTTCTCTGGCATCACAATTCAAAAACATCAGTTTTTCTGCACTCGGTATTCTTTCTGGTCCAATTCTCACACCCATTGGATGAGTACTAGAAAAAGCATAGGTTTGACTATACAGACCTTTGTTGGCAAAGTGATGTCTCTGCTTTTTAATAAGAAAGGAGAGACCTCAGCAAACCACTGGGTAAAATGAGTCTGTTCTGCTTTTAGGCTCAAATCTGGTGAGCTAGTAATTCTCTGTTAAGCTATTGAAAGAAGGAAGCATTTTCTTTTTTCCAGAGCAAATTTGTCTTTAATCATCAATAAATATCAATAACAGTAACATCATGTGTGTGTATATACTTAAAACTGTTATTTAAGATGCATTTTTTAAATCCTTCATCCATTGAGACCCTATTGTATATGGAAGTTTTTATGACATTGGTCACCCATAGGGGCTTTTAGTGAATCAAGTCTGTCATCAATGAGAGTAGAATAGTTACCATGCAAAAATTTCTAGTGTCTTAGCCTGAACTGTTGTAATTAAAGATCATAGACTATGTAGCTTAAAGAACAGACATCTATTTCTCACACTTCTGGAAGCTGGAAAGTGTTTGTGGTGAGTATCTTTTTTCTGGTTTACAGACAGTTATTTTCTCACTGTATTCTCACATGGAAGGGTAGATGAAGCCTTAATACCTCCATCTCTTCTTAGAAGGGTGCTAATCCCCTCATCGGAGAAGGCAATGGCACCCCACTCCAGTACTCTTGCCTGGAAAATCCATGGACAGAGGAGCCTGGTAGGCTGCAGTCCATGAGGTTGCGAAGAGTCAGACACGACTGAGCGACTTCACTTTCACTTTTCTCTTTCATGCATTGGAGAAGGAAATGGCAACTCACTCCAGTGTTCTTGCCTGGAGAATCCCAGGGACAGGGGAGCCTGGTGGGCTGCCATCTATGGGGTTGCACAGAGTCCGACACGACTGAAGCGACTTAGCAGCAGCAGCAATCCCCTCATGATGGCTCCATCCTCATGACCTAATCTGAATCTAATTTCCTCCAAAAGATACCCACCTGCTAATACCATTACATTTGAAGCTTAAGATTTCAATGTACACATTTGAGGAAGACATGGACATTCAGTGCATAACACCTAAGTACAAATGTCTAATATTTCCTCAGGTGTTGTGGAATATTATGAAATTCTAATATTAGCAGTGTAAGATTGATAGCACTAATATTTATTTTTTCATATAGTTTCTCTTGAAATTATGAAGCAGACTCTATCCAAGATACTTTATAAGCAAATCCTCTTACATAGCCCAAAATTTGTTATATTGATAAATTTATTAAATAAGAAATTTCATATTACTTTTTAGGTAAATGTGGGAATATATAGAAAGGGGATCTAAATGAGTAAAAAGTCAAAGCCTATGTTTGAAAACTGAGTTTTTGAAAACTCACATTTACTTGAGAGAACTTGAAACTGAGATCTGAAGAAGCCTTCTGCTGTGCTTAGTAGCTCAGTTGTGTCCAACTCTTTGAGACTGCATGGGCTGTAACGCACCAGGCTCCTCTGTCCATGGAATTCTCCAGGCAAGAATACTAAAGTGTGTTTATCTGAAACACATAGTCAACATTATTCTTATTGATGATAATAAACCACTGCTTAGTAAGCAAGACTGGGAACACACAATATCCCACTCAATTTATGATCTTTGTGAATGTCCCAGTCATTGCAATTAAGACACAAAAGAAGCATGAATACTAGATGAGAGGTTTTGAATTTTATAAATAAAACTACCAAATATCATTGATGCAGTATTAGAATTAATGAGATATTTTTCATTTCTATGTCCCAGAAACAAAGTAAAATATAATTTTAAAGTAATATTTTATAAAAGAAAACCACAAATTTAAATTACTTAGTTAAAAATTACCTAGGAATAAATCTAACAAAAGTTGTACAAGATTCTTATGGAAAATTTTTAACATGCCTGGAAAAAAAATCTTGCAACTGTCACTATTTTAACAGTATTATTTCTTCAAAAATTGACTCGTGAATTTGATAGAATTTTAATCAAAATCCCAGCAGGATATTTGAGGAAATTGACAAAATAATTCTAAATTTCAAATGTAGATAAAGGGACTAAGTATAACTAAAATGCTCTTAGAAGAAAAAATTTCCTCCCAGCTATTACAACATTTATGAAACTAGTAATTAAATCTTTTTGGCATTAAGTCAGAGGTATAAACATTGACCAATGGAAAAGAAAATAAGCTTAGAAAAAGACAACATATGGAAACAATATATAGTCCAAATTGCATCATTTTTGCACTGGGAAGGATGTGGTCTATAAAATAAATGGTGGCAGGACAATGGTGGTGGGTATCCACCTGGGAAATTATTTTGAAATTGCATTTTTACAGTACCCAATACCCAAAATATCAATTCCAGATGGATTAAAGTTTTAAACATGAAAGCAAATCTGAAGCCAGTATTGACTACTTTAATGAGGATATTTTCACAAAGTGTACTATCCAAAAACAAAAGACATTGCCTGAGTAAACAGAAATATCAGAAGCTGCTTTTTGAAATAAATCATAAGGAGAAGAAAAAGACAAGCCATAAACCAGAAGAAGACTTTTGAAACATAACCAGAAAAGGAATCACTTTCAAGAATATCTTTACTCAGCAGGAAAAAATACAAAAATCAAGTACAAAAATAGGAAAAGGAAATTTATAATTATTTTAAAGAAACAAAAATATACATGTCTCTACAAATAAATAAAAACACGAGCTATTTTTGTTAACCTCATGGAAATGAATATTCACACTGCAATATGATACAATTTTATATTCGCTAGACAGGAGTGAGTGAATAAATCTGACAATTACAATTTTTGGCAAGGGTGCAGATCAACAGAGACTTTTATACACTCTAGTGAGATGGAAAATTGCTAAAATTCACCCTGGGAAAAATATGGCTTTATCTTTAAAAATATGCATGACTAAAATTTAGGAATTTCATTTCTAAGTATACACATATGTTCCAGGAAACTTCTGCTAAAATGTTCATAGCAAGAATCATTTATAATAGCTAACTAAAAACAACAAAAGTATCTACAGACAGGAGAAGAGAGAACTAAATTTCGCCATATTCATGCAATGCAAGAATTGGCAAACTATAGAACATAAGTCAAAGCAGGCAAGCCTCCTATTGTATTTTAATGGAACACGGCCACACTCATTGGTTTGTATATTGTGTAAGGCTGCTTTTTCTCTATGACATATGAGTGGGTACTTGTGACAGAAAATATATGCCCTCTAAAACCAAACAGTTCATTTTCTGACTATTTACAGAAGTTTGCTAATCCCTGGCCTGATGGAATATTACACAGAGGTGAAAATGAAAGAATTATAAACAACATGAATGAATCTCAGAAACATAATTAGAATATTATACTATATTTTAATGAAGCTCCTATTTACTATCAAAATGAGACAATATATTTTAGGAATATGTGTGTATATTATATATTTATTCCCATGACTGGTTATCTGTATAATGGTGAGAGGAAACTGGGTAGAGTAGGCCTTGTACAATAATAATAATTTATGTTGTGTGAAAAATACAAAAGTATTTGTTTTAGTATTTAAATTTTATCTTGTGTGTTCATTCTATTTGTTGTTTTGTGTATCGATTAATATAGAGTAGCCATAGGTAAGAGTAGGGAAAATACATGCACATCTGTGTGTGTCGATGAATAATCTAAAAATGGGAAGAGAAATGAAGAATCCCTTAGGAAAGAAAGACAGAGATATTTGAAGAAAAATAAGCTATGTGTACAGTTGTATGTGTACAGCTAAGTAGTATTAATGTTGTCATCATTAATAATGACAATATTAGTTTGAATACTAATTACTATTAGTTTGAATAGTAATATATAGAAATTATTTGAGGGGGGTTTTGGAATAAGAATATGTGAATTTGAATTATAGATCACAACTTTCTAGCCCTTTAAACTTGGAACATTTAACCCATCTATAAAATAAAGCTAAAATTATTTTACCTAACAGATTTATTAGGAGGATAAATGGAGATAGGGCTTTATCAAATGGTAAGAAAAAAAGCATTCAAAGGAGCTTCAAAATAATATATTTTATTGTTTTATTTCATTTTTTAATATATATTATCTGAAATGTTATATTTGCAACTAGATCAATCTAAAGTAATTCTAGTTCGAGGAAAGAGAAAATTGGGAAGCCAACTCCTAAGCGCACAAAATATATAGTGACATCCTGGTTGAAACATTTTTGAGGAAAGGGTAAAAATACTCCTGCTAAGATGGGCTTACCCACATGTGTGACTCTTGAGATTTTTTTTTTTCATTAGTTATGCATGCATTTTTTAAAAGACTGAATGGAATTAGTAAGTACACGATGGTTTTCTGAATCCATATGTACTTCAGGCATTCCAAAATGTTCTCCACTCTGCAGTGAAGGTGGTCTTGCTGATTTTAAAATCTGAATTGTTCCACTAATGTTTAATCCTTCTAGCCTTTTTATAATTTGGGTAGATCTCATGGATACTTTTCCATCATATACTTTCAAGATTGGTTCTATTGGGTCATACACATCTCACATCCGAGGTGATAGACTCAAAGAGGTCAGTCTACCAAATTTAAATGGCTAGTAAAAGACATTTTGAATAAATGGAGAGAGAGTGTTTCTAATTTTAAGTTATATATAGTTAAGACATTTATTTCTCTCAAATTAACTTAAAATTCCATCCTGCTTAAAGCCCTAAATATGTTTCACAGAAATAAAAAGTCCATACTTTACAGTCAATTTTAAAATATAATGTTATATATTACATAGTTTAATAATGTTTTAATAGTATATAATTAAAACTTGTATCATCTTTATATTTACTCTTTTCTACATGATAGAAAATTTTTCTTGCTTATTCTTTTATTCAAATGATTTATTCTAAGCTTCACGCTTATATTGTATTTACTGGCATTTAAATGTGTACATGTGTGACTGTTTTACATGTTTAATAGGGAGTGTTTGCCTTTTCTAGACATTTGTTGTTTGAAAAATGAATGAATAAAATAGCCTTCACTGTGCAAAATTTGTGTATTGGTGATGTGTTAAAAAGACATTTTAATAGTTTATTATTAGTTTATTAGTTCCAAGATTGTATATAGCCAAATATACCATTTTTCAAATTGGAGATTTCTTTCACTTCAGTACAGGTTCAGAAATGTTTTTATTAGTCTTAAATTGAAGAAATATTACCTTATCTTTTGCCTTCATTCTTTTATAGTTGATTTCTTAAACTTTAATTGATTTTCTATTTTAACATTAAGAATTTTTTCTAGGCTGTACACATTGTTATTGATCTTCTTATCCTGGTTACCCCTGGTTTAAAGACAAAACAAAACAAACAAAAAATTCCTTCCTTGGATTTGGAGAAGGAAATGGCAACCTGCTTCAGTATTCTTGCCTGGAGACTCCCATGGACAGAGAAGCCTGGCAGGCCATAGTCCATGGGGTCCCAAGAGTTGAACATGACTGAGCAACTAAGCACACATATTGGATTTTTCAATGATGTTGAAACTATGACATTATATCCAATTATATTTTCATTGAATATTTTGGCATGTTATCTAGTTTTCCTTCAGTTTTTGTTGTTTGATATTGGAGTAAAATATCAAAAATAGTGATATTTGTGACCCCTCAAATATAAAGTTACTCATTTAGGTTTTATATTTATTATATTTGCTAAAACATTGGGACATATTGATAACAGACAATATTAAAACAACAATTCTAGTTTCTAACTTGAGGTAGGGTAACTAATACATGGTTCACCATTAATTATATGTTTGTATGTATGTATATTCTACAAATTGAAAACAATTCCAATAGTAACCCAGAGTGCATGTTTGAATAAACATTATTTTACATGAGTTACTACTGGAATAAATTGCTCAATTTTTCTGAATATAAATTTTATGCCATTAACTGTAATTTTATAACCTTCTGAGATGATAACAACTACCTATCTTATCAATAATTTAGGCTTATTGTAACCTTTTAAGAAACTTATAGCTTTTCAGGACCTACCTGGAAAACATGACTCCAGTACACACTTCTCTTTTTATAGATAAGTAGACTGAATCTTAAAAAGGTTAAGTAATTTGTCTACAATGAGACAAGATAATTGAAAAATGTGTGCATATGATTTAACTCTACCACCAGTCTCATGCATGGTGTGGATAAAATCGTAATTTTAAAATTCTCATCTGTTTACTAAAATGAGACCTAGAGCAGTTAACTAACTGATGTGCCTATGTTAGTCAGGATTCTTCAAATAAACAGAACCAGCAAAACATATCTAAAAGGAGACTTTAGGAGTTGGCTCATGTGTTTATGGAGGCCTAGAATTCCCCAAATCTGCCATATACAATCTGGAAAACCAGGAAAGCAGACGGTCTAATTCAGTCTAAGTCCGAAGGCCAGAGAACCTGGGGCCAAGACCGTTAAGTCCAGTTGAAAGACCCAAGAAATGAGGGGCCAAAGGTGTATGTCCCAGTGTGAGTGTAAAGGGCAGAGAAATAAGAATGCCAGTGACCCCAGGGCAGAGGAAGATGAATGTCTCAGCTCAAGGAGAGAGAGCTAATTCACCCTTCCTCTGCCCTTTTGTTTTATCCAAGCCCTCAGTGGTTTGAATGATGCCCACCCACACTGAGGAAGGCTATCTTTTTTATTTAGTCTACTGATTAAGATGATAATCTCTTCTAGGAACACTCCCATGGGCACATCCAGAGTTAATGTTTCCCCAGCAATCTGGGCATGCCTTAGCCCAGTCAAGATGATACATAAAATCAACCCTCACAGAGCCCAAGGACATTCTCTGAGTTTGAATTGAGATTTGACTGAAAGCCATGTACCTAGATTGATGCTTTGTTGGTCTTTCCACTTTACTATTGTACCATAGTATAAGCAGATTGATGGTGAGGGGGTGCTCTCTCTTATTCCAGCATTCAAATTTAGTATGTGAAACTTGCAACTTTTTCCTAATCAAGTCTCTAAAATAAGTAGAAAGTTGTAAGTATAAATTTCTTTGAATTGAGTATCACCTTCACAACATGTGATATGAGATGCCTTTGCCCTGTAGGAAAATGTCAATAATTCATAATCATCTTCATGTTCTTGTCACCTTTGTTATCTATCAACTGAGGCATTGTCATCTCCTCAGCAATGTCAATCCCTCGTTTTCTAGCAACACTACAACTGTAACTTTCCCAACAGACATCTTAGAAAATTCACATACTTGCCGAGTTTTAGACAGAGTAACCTGAAATCCTGTGTCAGGAATAAGAAACATTCTAAAACATAGGGGTGGATAAAAAACACCTTATATGCTTTAATAACATTGTTCTGAATAGCTGTACATCTTAAGAAAACTGTGGAGACCGGCAGAAGCAGGAGTCTAAAGTGCTGAAAGGAGACCAGCTCCTTTGGATCAGGAGCTGGATCAGGATCCAGCTCCTTTGGATCAGTATCTCCTGCTGATATTGATTCAGCTAAACAGCCAGACACATATTTCAAATCTTCAAAGACTTGGAGGTAGATGACCTAGATTATTTTAACTAATGTTCATTTGACATTCAGTACATCTTAACCCTTCTTGCACTTACAACAATAAATCCATACAACAACCATACATTGCTGGAATTTTCTTTCTCCTCCATGTGAATATGGGTCCAGAAGATAACTACATACTCAAAGGAGGGGAATTGATGATTGTTTAATAAGGGAATCACTTTCATAGGTAGGGCTAGACTTAAGAAAAATCCACAGGAGATAGTGAGAGAACCCAGGTCTTAACACTGCTTGGCCTGAAAGTGTTAATGACGGGAATAGTTAGAGCACCCAGCAGGACCTGGAGTTGTAGGAAGAGATGTCCAGAGAGGAAAATCACCATTCTTCAGTCTTCAACCTGACACAGAAAAACCAAGGGCATAAACATTAAACTTCTATTATTACCCACCTGTTGGTGTTTCCCATTCACTGAATGTCAGAAGGTCAAGATCCTTGATTGGTCCATCCTGTAAATATCACCCCCCAGAGACACAGAGCAGGATGGAGAGAGATGGAATATAGGTCTGCGCAGGCAAGTGAAGAACATCCAGCATGTTCCCATGTCACACAAGAGGCATTATAAATGGACTTGCAGAGGTTAAGTAACTTGCCTCAGATAAAATGGTTGCTGAGATGGGACTTAATTCTTGATCCTCCAACCCAAAGCTTAGTGTTTTTGTTCCTATGAGGCCGTTATGCCACTTCTCATTAAAAAAAGAATTTATTCACTCTGCTTTCCGTTTTTGCAACACAGATTTTTATTTTAGCTGAAGTCAGAGGAGTACAAAAACACATCTCAGAGTGATAAATGCTTATTTTAGCAATACAACCTACAGTTACTCTCTGTCTACTTCAATCAACCAATTTTCTTTCAGAGAACCTTGAATGCACTTACACATTCATATGCTTATACTGTGTTGTGCTGTGCTTATACTCAGGGTACCTGTAAAATATGTTGATCATGATAAACCTTTAATATCATTTAAAAGTACATTCTTACACTAGTGCTAAAAATTAAATAGAATTTTTCAGTAGCAATCATTTACATGGGAAGAATGTATAACAATCCCCTTAAAGACAATTTTAAAATATTTCCCTATAAATTATCTTTCAAAGGATTATGGTAAATTGCATAAGTTAACCTTCAATCACTCATTTTTATTTGCAACAAATAGTTATAAAATTTTTTATGAGTCATATTATTTAATACTGTGAACAAAAATGTAAGTCCTATTGGAAGGTGGATCTTGATGTTTTGATGTATTTCTAAGTAGTGAATTGCGCCATACTTTTTATAGAACAGTTTTGTAGCAATGCATTTAACTAAAGGAATCAGGAGTAAATTTCCAGAAAGACAAATAATTTTTACACATGGGTTACCTTCCAAAATCACAATATAAAAATAATGTCTTGCAAAGTGCTATGTGTACAAAACTTACCTCTATGTGTACAAAACTTTCAAGATAACCAGACACTTGAAAATTGAAAATTGATGTTGTTTCTTTATGTAGATCTTCAATATAAAGAAGAAATACAGAGCAGCAGCCTCCTCATGCATAGATTGCCAAGAAGTTGGTAGCCAACCACCCTGTGATAAAATTGAGGTATTAACCTGGTAAATGAGCCACTTCAAAAGCCCAGAGAACCTCTTAGGATAAACTTGTTGCTTCAGATATGATTTAACTTGGCAAATGGGTATATTAGTATAAGTATGAAAACTATGCTAATATGTTATTGTTATTTTCTGACCTTCCCATCTAGAAGTCCATGAACTCTTTGATTCACAGCAGGTGAAATATAACTGTGGCAATAAGCTTTGAACATAATCATTGAGTATATAATCAATGACTACATTTTAAAATTATTGGCTATTTTTGATGTTTCTCTATAAGTATAATCCTTCCACAGTATCATCTGTCTCTTGGAAACCTGTAGACAAGTTGACTATACAATGAAAATATATAATCACAATATAAAACAAACAACACAGAGACCAGAGACCATCACTTTGTAGGAATTAGTTCCCTGACCCCTTTCTATCCAAACATGATATTAAGAATGGAGCAGGGATGAGTAATCTGAAGTTGTTTGACTTACAAATTTCTCTCATTAATATTGATTAGGAGGTCTTAGAATTAGAGGTGTTTTTGTTTTTTTTTTGTTTTTTTTTGTTTTTTTTTTTTTTTAAATTACTTATCACAGTTAATAGTAAAACTCCTGGAAGAACTTCCGTTCCAAAGAAGCAAACAATTATTAACTACATGAGAATCAACTTTGTGGCTTTAAAGGAGACAATGAAAAATGTTGCATGACTGGGAAGCAGGAGACCCCGAAACTCAAGGTCTGTTTCCTACTCTATGCATGGATAAAACACAGATATCATCAGCTACCCCCATTCTGCATAGTACTACTTTTGAACTGCCCTAGCATCTGGAAGAATAAAAACATTCATAATTTGAAAGAAATATTTGGATATCAAGATGCAGTGAATAGTAAGCTATTCTCTCTCTATATATATACATTTTTCATGATGTGACGGGTGTGCCAAATCTAATCCCCTGTGTTAATTTTGATGCATCAACTCATTGAGACCATGCCAACAGTGTAATATCATGACACTAAGTTCCTAAATGAATGTAGCTAGGTTCAGAAGCAGCTTGTTATAAGTAAGATGATAATCTTAGGTATTGTTTTGCCTTGAAGAGTCCTTGTTTATATCTTTTATTCCTGGATAATGTTTAATAATGCACCCTTTCACTCTTAAAGAGTTCCTGTTTGGATGTTAAATTACAAGGCCATCCTAATTATAAGCTGACTTTGAAAAAAAGAAAGAGGAATTCTTTATTTTTATTATAGTTTAAAAAAGGAACTAAATTTTAGGAAGTTAGATTTGCTTTCATTGAGAATTCATTATGTACAAAATAACTCCATTTATATAACCAACATATGTAAATACTATGCATTACAAAAAATTGCTATGAGAATCTTAGGTGTGCTCATTATTTATATAATGATATGATGCCTTTGTCATTTGGTATAATTTTTTGAAATGAGTAATACCCAGCACCAAACCAATGACAATTAACTGAAAAGCAAATGAACATGAAAGACACTGTGAAGTATTGAGCAATTTGCATTTTTTTCCTGGTATACAGAGGACACATATTCTTGATGTTGGCAGATTTTTTAAATATATTGCCTGAACTGTAAACATAATTTCATTTCTCAAATAATGTCTCATCTTTTTTTGGCATTAATTTTAGAATTACCAGCCTGCTTATTTATGGTACTGGATAAAACTCTAATTACCTAAAAAGTATTTAATTTCAAATTCCATCTAGTTTTTTTTCTGTCTCTAAGATTTTTATGTAAGAATATTTTTTAATCTTCCAGAGCTAGCAAGTAAGTATATATATATGACATTTAAAAAGTGACTCCTGATTGTTGTAAATGCCAAGAAATAGATTTGTAAATACAGTCATTTTATCATAAATGATAATTGAATCCTCTTTGATAAGGTTTAAAGCAAAACCATTTTAATAAACATAGATTTTCCTTAATTCAAATAAAAGATGAAGGATTTTTATGTGTTACATTTTGAAAACAGAATTGAATTTGCTCAAAAATTATTTTAAAGAATTTGAACTTTTTACCATTAATCATCATATTTTAAAGCTATTTTTACAGGTAGCCCAAAGTGACTTTGGATTATCCTTTTTCAGAATACAATAAAAACTTGATAAGATTAAAGTCTATCAAAGAAATTAATAAGTAGCCAGTAGGAGAACAATGGTAGACATACCAGAGGAAAAAATATATAGAGAGAGAGCAAGCATATGAAGTAAAATCAGGGCTAGGGTTTTTGAAAAATCATCTAGTAAGGCTAGATTATTTGTGATTCAATGTGGGAAGAACATATTTCAAAACAAAATAACATGTGTAAACTGTTGCGCAGCCTTGCTAAAATACATAGAAAAATGCTGCTTGATATTTTGTTTCATTTCATGTATTTAGTTAATGATAATTATATACATACACATATTCACATGAATACTTATACACTGTTTTAACTGAATTCTTTGCAGAAAGATTGCAAAAATTTATAATTCACATCAATTTCAATTAATTCTACATTATTTCAATTAAATGATATTTATATTATGTATAGCCAAAGACTAAAATGGGGTTGTCTAGATTTTTTGTACTAGGAAATCAATATAGTTCCATGGATTCAGTTTTGCTCATCAGATCTTTAACTTGAAAGAGACTGCACTCAGCATTATGTCACGGTAATTCTTGCAGACCAATAGATTCTTCATGCTGACTCAGATTTTACCAGAAATACATTGAATACACGTGTGGTTCATCAGTTACATTACACTTTGGCTCATTGGTCAAATGGAGTGTTTGGCAAAACACAAATAAACTGGAGGGTTGCAGGCAATGAGTAGTACATGGTAGCATAAAAGCCATAGTTCAATGTATAAAATAAGTGCAAACATTTCAAATTATATTAACATATAGAGACTCTCACAGAACTTGAATGCTGTAGCAAAATAATGTTGATACTTGATTTTTTCTTTTTGAATGAAAAACTGATCAGATGATGATAGAAACTCTCATGGGCAGTTGAATTTGTGACCAACAAGAATATAGTAAAAATGTTATTATGTAGCATCTGCATTATTTTTTCTAGAGCCTCAAATTTATAAAGGGATAGCTTTGTGAACTGGCCAACAACACTCTGGCTCAGTTGGTAAAGTATTTGTCTGCAATTCAAGAGACCCAGGTTGGATCCCTGGGTGGGAAAAACCCCCTGGAGAAGGAAATAGCAACCCACTCTAGTATTCTTACCTGGAGAATCCCACAGATAGAGGAGCCTGGTGGGCTACAGTCCATGGGGTCACAAAGAGTCAGACACGACTTAGCTACTAAACCACCAGCTTTGTGAATTCAAGGATCCACATAAACAGAACACTTGCTGGATATTGGATGATGCTAAAGAAATGTTGCTATTTTTTTAGATTTAATAATTAATGGCTATATTTAAGAAAGGTAAGAATTAAATAGTTATGAGTGAAACACAAACTTTCTTAGATCTACCTCAGTCTACTTCTGGAGAAATGGGGAAAAGTAGAATAGAATGCAGGCAAACAAGATTGGCCCTGAGTTAAAATGGTTAAAGCTGTGTAACAGATCCATGAAGTTTTGTTGTACTGTTATCTCTGTTTTCATATGCTTTTGAAATCTTCCATAGTAAAAATATTTTCACAAGAAAGATAAATATCACCTCACATATCCTTGAAATTAAAAAAATAAAAATTGACCATAATCAAAACAAACAAGAAGAAAAAATATGTAATATACAAGTTATTATTATTATTAGGTTTTCTATCATATAATAGATACTTCAATATACAATAAGTATTTGAGCAATATTCAGGATGTTGACACCAACAGTCTTGGATAACCTCCAAAATATGCTCCACATGTTTTTTAAATCTTCAGCTTTCTTTTTTATGCATTGTCTTATCTCGGCATTCAGTGCCTTCATTAAGCCTGTGGCTACCCTACCATTAACTCATGACACATATATCTCCCCTTACCATATGTGATAGCATTTCCATGTTTCCTTTCTCTAATTTCTTCTTCTGTCTCTCTCTTTAATTCTTCAATATAAACCTCATTTTATTATGTATTAGAACCTATCAAAGTGCAAGCAATTCAGCTTACACAATGATAGAAGTTTATTTAGTGATAGAAGTTTAGTATATAAAAACAGGGAAGAATACTTCAACAAAACTTAGCATTTCTACAATTGTAGTATAAAAATGAAATTCCATTTTTTGCTATTTAGGATGCAATGATAACTCCATTTGGTTGTTCTCTGAGTTCAAACTATTCTAGCCATCTCGCTCAAAGCAGTCATTAAACCAGTAATTCCATAATTCCAGTTATTCAACACATTTCTTTCTGAGTCTGCTTCCTATTAGCTATTATCTTATTATCCAGATTCTATTATTCAATATTTTTATATTTTCCTATTCTCTCTTTAGCTTTTCAGTCAAAACTCTGAAGAGGAAGTCATCTAGTCACCCCTCCAGTGGAAATTGTTGCAGTTAGACCATCCTTTCAAGTCAGAACATGATGAAGATTTTAGCAATCTTAAAAAATTAGACCTAGCTCCAGATCCTTGATTTTTTTTGTTTTGTTTTGTTTAATAGAACAGAGTCCAAATTAGTAACTTAAGACTTTCAGTTCATAGCGGCATGGGGAGGAAGGTTTTGGAAAGTTGCTAAACCAGCCTGCTGAGCTCCCAGTTATGAACAAGATCTTATAATAAGTACCAGTGGTGCCACAAACTAAAGTTGGATAGATTAGCATGAAATCAGATATTCCTAGTCTAGAATTTTTTTGTTGTTGTTTGTTTTATTTCTGGGAAAAAAATCATTCTTGGAAAACAGAATTGAATCATTGCCATTGGGTTAAAAAGAAAGAAAACATTGCTAAGTTTTCCACTTTCTTTTGGGTATTTCATGGTATCTGTATCTAAAATACATTTTTAAAAGATGGCATACAAATGCTTTTCATTTGTCCCTTTGGATCTGTTCTCTACAATTTTTCATCTTGCTCAGATCCCCAGAGGTGGCTCAATATTCACCGTGTCAGACGGCTCCATTTCAATTTAGCTTCTGAGGAGACTCAACAAATGAGAGATGGCTGCAGGAGATTATAGCGTAGGAGGACGTTATTTGACTTGCTAAGAGCTGACCATGCTCTGGGAGGTCATGGTTTATTTTTCACATAGTTGCACTGTTTAGGTTTTGGTCCCTACCCTTCCCTGTCCCTTCATACCATTTTCCTATTGAACAGATCCACTAGTATTTTTCGTTTGTTTGTGTGCTTTCTTGTTTTTAAATTTATATATTCCAGCTTTTGAAAATATTAGGTAAGTTTTATTGCCTCTAAGATAAATACCAAAGTACTTAATTAACCATTCAACCTTATTTAGTTCTACTTTCCTTTCCTATTCTTATTCAGTGTCAGTCCTCTATACCATACTGGTGTATTAACTGTCCTCAGATATTTTCTATTTATTTCAACTTGAATAAATTCAATACAATTTAGGTCACCTCATATTTCTTAAACTTTAATAATTTCTAAAAGTATGATATAACTCCAGAGATCTGGGTGAAAAGGGATAGATAGAAGTTGAAAAGATTAAAACAGATAAAATAAAAATCTAAGCTCCTCAAATGGTGTCACAGGCTACTCTATAAACCTCCATAGAGCACACACGAGTGCATTTTTTTAAAGACTAACTTTACTTAATAAACTGAATCCCAGGACAGGAAGAATAAATTGTGAAGGGTTTTTGAGGGACCTAAAGAAAATGTGTAAGAATGTATAGTTTTCATGTATTTTTTAATCAGTGTAATGGCTTCTTGCCCTGTTCACCTTGCAGTATGGTTTTCATCTTGAGAGTATCCTCAGGTAAGAGAAAAAAACAGGCAGAGAGGTTCATTAAGTATATTTCATCTATCAGTCCATCCATCCATCCACCCATCCATCCATCCATTCAGTAAAATACTCTTTCCCACTACTACATTGTATCACAAACCCTTCCAATGTATACAATCTGAAAATATGTTCAGGTAAACTTGTCAGAAATGCTCACCCTGATGTTTGTAAACTGTTAACCGCCACCCCCCCACCCTCAGGGATGTCTAAGCTTATATTTTGGGCATCTCTACATTTTAATATGTATATATATATAATATATATTTAATTTAATATTTAATTCAAGCTTTTAATTTTGATGACAAGTTACAGCAATTACGTATATTCTTGATTGTCTGACTTACAACTATATCAATAAACTATTGGTGTATGGTATAGAATTATGCCATAATAACTCAGCGGAATTCAAAATTAAGCACGTATTTCTCACACTTTGGTGAGTCAGCTAGTGCAGCTTCTTTCCACTTGTGTTCATTCTGGGTCCCAAGGTAAAAGTCCAATATTAAAAAGCTTCTTCTAAGACTCTGCTTATATCATCTCCACTAATGTCCCTTTGTTCAGAGCTAGTTAGATAGCCAAGTTCAAAGTCAAGGGTCATGGATGTGCATTCAGCCTATCTGGTAGTGAATGAGAATTTTTAAGGCACAGGCCACTGTGAGGGAATAATTATCAATGCCAATTATGCTATTGCAGCCCGGTGATGTTGATGCAAACATTTTAATTTGTTTTAATAAATGACTGTGTCACAGCAAAGTGATAATCAAATGATAACAAGGTTGCAATGGGAAAGGTTTTATCAATTGAATGGACAAGAATGTGATTCATGATTCATCAGATAGCCATTCAACTTTGGCCTGTCAGACACAGAAGATCTGTTCCTAAGAGGTGAGTTCACTACTACCAGGGTAAAATGATGCCATGTTTGTAATTACCTACTCACAACAATCAATCCTGCACAAATGATCAATAATAAATGTGCAAGAAAAAAATAATTATTTTTTTCAGAATTCAGCAAAACCCAGAGAGAGTAGCTATTTCATACACATGTGAACAACACTAGAATGGTAAATTGTGGCAAAACAAAACATGAAAGCATTATAATTTTATCATATAAAATCTCTCCAAAATTGTCATTTTAGTATTCTATGCTATTACTTTTTATAAAGTTTGGAGTCTATTTATCCTACCAAGCCAGTTTTTTAAATTATCAGTGATTTTATATATACTTATTTAAATATTGTTCTTTGTATTACTGTTATTGAAATAAAAATCCATAAACAGAGAAATATGGAGCCAAACCTAATTCTAAATCTTTCTGTTAAACTTAACATTGATGTTTGTTTCAACATCACATCATCACAAATTATATTTATTAGGCAAAAATTCCAAACTTGCAAGTTTTTACCAGAATACCAATTGTTGGCCAGTTGTTGGCCAGTACATACCATAGCTTGCCAATTTTCAGTACATACCATAGCTTGTTAAATTATCAATTGTTGGCCAGTACATTCCATAGCTTGCCAGTTTTCAGTCACCAGTATATCTTCCATATTCTCAGTCTTTGCTCTTTTACTGCTTAGTCCCTGAAGCTGTGTATTTTAGGTTTCATTTACATGGCAGCAGTCCAAGACTAGGTATCAATTTATTTTTCAAACATTGCCATGATACTGCTACAAAATTAATCATCCAAAACTAAGGTAGAATATACCATATACATTTACAGAGATCACCATTGTACATATATGTGTTTCAACTGAGTTATTTCTTTTTAATTGAAGTATATTTGACATATTGTGCAAATTTATGGTGTTGCTGCTGCTGTGTCTGACTCTGTGCGACCCCATAGACTGCAGCCCACCAGGCTTCCCCGTCCCTAGGATTCTCCAGGCAAGAATACTGGAGTGGGTAAATTTAAGGTGTACAATATACTAATTTGAATCATTTGCATGTTGTAATCCAGTTCCCATTATAAGGATAAATAGAAACAGCAACATATTACATAATCATCCTTTCTTTTTCAAGGTTGGAATCATTAAGTTCTAGTCTCTTAGCAAGTTTGATGATTATAATACAATCTAGTTTTCTGTATTCACTATATTGTACATTAAATCTCTAAGGCTTATCAGACAAAGACAAGTACTATATGATATCACCTATATGTGAAATCTAAAAATGCCAAGCTCATAAATACAAAAAGTAAATAGTGATTTCCAGAGGATGAGGTATGGAAGGGTGGAGGGACAGGACAGAAGTTGTTTAAGAGTAACAGCTTGCAATAAGTAGTAGATAGGCCCTTGACAGTTACTTCTGATTTGAGCTAGGTTGGAAGCTCAGATATTACAGGTCAACTGCCTTGACTAAAGCAACATATTCAGCTCCACATTTCTCTATCTTCATCCAGTGGGTTACAACAGATTATTTTCAAAAAGCAGAGGTGCAAAAGCAGCAAAAGTAAGTGGAAATACATGAGTCATTTTGAGGCCTGTATTCAGAACTGTTATACTGTCACATTTGCAATATTTTACCTAACAGAAGCAGAAGATATTAAGAAGAGGTGGAGACCAGAAACTATAAAACTCCTAGAGGACAACATAGGCAAAACACTCTCTGACATACATCACAGCAGGATCCTCTATGACCCACCTCCCAGAATATTGGAAATAAAAGGAAAAATAAACAAATGGGACCTAATTAACCTTAAAAGCTTCTGCACATCAAAGGAAACTATTAGCAAGGTGAAAAGACAGCCTTCAGAATGGGAGAAGATAATAGCAAATGAAGCAACTGACAAACAACTAATCTCGAGAATATACAAGCAACTCCTACAGCTCAACTCCAGAAAAATAAATGACCCAATCAAAAAATGGGCCAAAGAACTAAATAGACATTTCTCCAAAGAAGACATACAGATGGCTAACAAATACATGAAAAGATGGTCAACATCACTCATTATCAGAGAAATGCAAATCAAAACCACTATGAGATAGCATTTCACACCAGTCAGAATGGCTGCGATCCAAAAGTCTACAAGTAATAAATGCTGGAGAGGGTGTGGAGAATAGGGAACCCTCTTACACTGTTGGTGGGAATGCAAACTAGTACAGCCACTATGGAGAACAGTGTGGAGATTCCTTAAAAAACTGGAAATGGAACTGCCTTATGATCCAGCAATCCCACTGCTGGGCATACACACTGAGGAAACCAGAAGGGAAAGAGACACGTATACCCCAATGTTCATCGCAGCACTGTTTATAATAGCCAGGACATGGAAGCAACCTAGATGTCCATCAGCAGATGAATGGATAAGAAAGCAGTGGTACATATACACAATGGAGTATTATTCAGCCATTAAAAAGAATCCATTTGAATCAGTTCTAATGAGGTGGATGAAACTGGAGCCTATTATACAGAGTGAAGTAAGCCAGAAAGAAAAACACCAATACAGTATACTAATGCATATATATGGAATTTAGAAAGATGGTAACAATAACCCTGTGTATGAGACAGCAAAAGAGACACTGATGTATAGAACAGTCTTATGGACTCTGTGGGAGAGGGAGAGGGTGGGAAGATTTGGGAGAATGGCATTGAAACATGTAAAATATCATGTATGAGACGAGTTTCCAGTCCAGGTTCGATGCACAATACTGGATGCTTGGGGCTGGTGCACTGGGACGACCCAGAGGGATGGAATGGGGAGGGAGGAGGGAGGAGGGTTCAGGATGGGGAACATATGTATACCTGTGGCGGATTCATTTTGATATTTGGCAAAACTAATACAGTTATGTAAAGTTTAAAAATAAAATAAAAAAAAAAAAAAACAAGAGGTGGAGAAAAAAAGAAGAGGTGGCAAGAATACACAGAAGAAGTGTACAGAAAAGATCTTCATGACCCAGATAATCACAATAGTGTGATCACTCACCTAGAGCAAGACATCCTGGAATATAAAGTCAGTGGACCTTAGGAAGCATCACTATGAAAAAAGCTAGTGGAGGTGATGGATTTCCGGTTGAGCTATTTCAAATCCTGAAAGATGATGCTGTGAAAGTGTTGCACTCAATATGCCAGCAAATTTGGAAAACTCAGCAGTGGCCAAAGGACTGGAAAAGGTCAGTTTTCATTCCAATCCCAAAGAAAGGCAATGCCAAACAATGCTCAAACTACTGCACAATTGCACTCATCTCACATACTAGTAAAGTAATGCTCAATATTCTCCAAGCCAGGATTCAGCAATATGTGAACCATGAACTTCCAGATGTTGAAGCTGTTTTTAGAGAAGGCAGTGAAGACAGAGATCAAATTGCCAACATCTGCCTGATCATCGAAAAAGCAAGAGAGTTCCAAAAAACAACTATTTCTGCTTCATTGATTATGCCAAAGCCTTTGACTGTGTGGATCACAATACACTGTGGAAAATTCTGAAAGAGATGGGAATACCAGACCTCCCGACCTGCCTCTTGAGAAACCTATATGCAGATCAGAAAGCAACAGTTAGAACTGGACATGGAACAACAGACTGGTTCCAAATAGGAAAAGGAGTATGTCAAGGCTGTATATTGTCACCCTGCTTATTTAACTTATATGCAGAGTACATCATGAGAAACGCTGGGCTGGAAGAAGCACAAGCTGGAATCGAGATTGCTGGGAGAAATATCAATAACCTCAGATATGCAAATGACACCACCCTTATGGCAGAAAGTGAAGAAGAACTAAAGAGCCTCTTGAAGAAAGTGAAAGAGGAGAGTGAAAAAGTTGGCTTAAAGCTCAACATTCAGAAAACTAAGATCGTGGCATCTGGTCCCATCACTTCATGGCAAATAGATGGGGAAACAGTGGAAATTAGCTAATTTTATTTTTCTGGGCTCCAAAATCAGTGCAGATGGTGATTGCAGCCATGAAATTTAAAGACATTTACTCCTTGGAAGGAAAGTTATGTCCAACCTAGACAGCATATTCAAAAGCAGAGACATTACTTTATCAACGAAGGTCCGTCTAGTCAAGGCTATCGTTTTTCTAGTGGCCATGTATGGATGTGAGAGTTGGACTACAAAGAAAGCTGAGCACTGAAGAACTCATGCTTTTGAACTGTAGTGTTGGAGAAGACTCTTGAGAGTCCTTTGGACCTCAAGGAGATCCAACCAGTCCATCCTAAAGGAGATCAGTCCTGGGTGTTCATTGGAAGGACTGATGCTGAAGCTGAAACTCCAATACTTTGGCCACCTGATGCGAAGAGCTGACTCATTTGAAAACACCCTGATGCTGGGAAAGATTGAGGGCAGGAGGAGAAGGGGACGACAGAGGAGAAGATAGTTGGATGGCATCACCAACTAGATGGGCATGGGTTTGAGTGGACTCCCGGAGTTTGTGATGAACAGGGAGACCTGGCGTGCTGCGGTTCATGGGGTTGCAAAGAGTCAGGCACAACTGAGCAACTAAACTGACAGAACAAGTCACAAAGCCAGTTTTCTGTCTTTGAGAGGAACTAAATAGTCATGGATGCTAGTGGAGGATAGCTAAGCATGGTGCCCTGTATTTCATGGGGTCGCAAAGAGTCTGACATGACTTAGCAACTGAACAATAACAACAAATTGTCACATGGCAAAGAGTGCAGATAGGGGTAGGATTAAAACCTTGGACAATTAATGCAATCAGTCTTTCTTCCTTAGTTACATAATTTTGAAACTATCACTATGAATTATTCAATTAAATAACACATTGGTCCGGGGGTTTCTTTATCCTTTTATCTGTTTTTAACCTAACATGTACTGTGTATATATATATATATATATATATATATGAGTTCCCAGATAACTCAGTTGGTAAAGAATCCCGCTGCAATGCAGGAGACCCCAGTTAAATTCCTGGCTCAGGAAGATCTACTGGAGAAGGGATAGGCTACCCACTCAAGTATTCTTGAGCTCCCCTTGTGATTCAGCTGTTAAACAATCTGTCTGCAATATGAGAGACATGGGTTTTATCCCTGGATTGGAACGATCCCATGAAGAAGGGCAAGGTTACCCATTCCAATATTCTGGCCTGGAGAATTTACAAGAGTCCAACAGGACTGAACGACTTTCACTTTGAGAATCTGTCTTATGATTGAATGTTTTAAGAATATATAGGTAGGTAAGGAGGCAAATGTAAGCTTAAACTATTCATTGATAATACTATTCAGGATACCACAATAGATCTAATGGCTTAACAGGAAATATATTTAGGAGGTAGGAAAACAGTGTGGTTGAGAGCATCCTTACTAGATTCAGTCACCTGACTCCACTATCTCTTATCTCTCTTAGGACTTCAGTTTCTTCGTCAATAATGGTGACAGGGATGAAAATGATACTTACTTGAAATGAATCTTGAGAGAATTAAACAAACACACAGACACAGCAGTATCTAGTATCTACTAGGTATATCAGCATTTTAATAAGTACTATGTTAACAAATTATCATTATGATAAATAATTTGTTGTTATGATGACTTGATTTTTCTTTGTGTGATTCTACTACTGTTGATGGTTGACAGCACATCTCACTAGGCTTCTTAATTTGTACTGAAAAATCTTTTTGAGAGAATCTGATGGAATTTAGGTAATCAGAGTAACTACACCTTTTCACCTGAGTCCACTTACTACCCCAACCAGAGAACCTAGGGCTCACTAGTTGTGAGAATTGAATACCATGTTACAAAGCATCTGCTTCTCATAACTGAGAGCATTACTCTTCCTTTAGTCAATAATGTATTTGTCTAATATTTTTTTAATTTATAAAGAGAAGAGTGTAATGCTTATAAATGTTTTCTTGCACATAAGTGTATTTCCCCAGCCTAAATATGTGAAAGTGAAATTGTTTGGGGTTAGTAGGCTATGAACATGTATTTTTCATGTAAATTACCCAGCAGAAAAAAATGTAAATGACGTGAATAAATGATACAAGACAACAAGTGTTAGTCACTCAGTCATGTCCAACTCTTTTCAATTGCATGGACTATAGCACACCAGGCTCCTCTGTCCATTTAATTCTCCAGGCAACAAGACTGGAATGGGTAGCCATTCACTTCTCCAGGGGTTCTTCCCGACCTAGGGATACAACCCTGTTCTCCCGCATTACAGATTCTTTACACCTGAGCCACCAGGGAAGCTCAAACAACAATCCAATAGATTAAAAGGGACACAATGCAGCTTAATTCCTCCTTAATTACTACTGAGATTTATCATCTATTAAAATATATATATAAGATATTTTATATTTTTTCCTCTATGTTATATGTCAAAATACTTTGTTATTTATCTGCTTGTTGATGTCTTTTTTTTCTTACTGGGGTGTGGTCAATTGCTAAGCTATATTTTCTGAAGAGAAAACTTGCTTATTGCAGGAGGATTTTTAATTTCTTTCTATCTTGATATATCCAAAGCCTATAATAGTAAAATAACATAAGCAATAATACATTTTGTGCAAGTTACAACTACAGCATTTAGTATTATGCTAGTTTGCATAATGTTTTAATAAGGTTTTGTTCTAGTCACTTATGCATAATGACATCTTAATTTCAATGTACATGATTAAAGCTGTATCCTAAAGGCTCTTTAGTGTATTATGAAACTTTTGTGATGCTGTTGTGAGCTGTTTTATAAACTTTATCACTTCGGTACTTTTAAGTTATTACTCATTCTTTTTCTTAAAAAATTATACGTACTTGAGTTTTTGCTTTTCTGATCATTTTCACTATAGTAAAATCATAAAATTTTTAAAAGTATGAAATCTATTTTGTAGCATGCAGATATTTTTCCCCTAATTTATAAATATCAACCAAATAATTTTATGTGTCTGCATTGGGTTATCTATATAATTCCATAATATTACTGTAATATAATTTATAACATAATAATATACCTGTGTGTTATACTATACCAGTATAATATACACTGCTGCTGCTGCTGCTAAGTCGCTTCAGTTGTGTCCGACTCTGTGCGACCTCATAGACGGCAGCCCACCAGGCTCCCCCGTCCCTGGGATTCTCCAGGCAAGAACACTGGAGTGGGTTGCCATTTCCTTCTCCAATGCACGAAAGTGAAAAGTGAAAGTGAAGTCGCTCAGTCGTGTCCGACTCTTAGCGACCCCATGGACCGCAGCCCACCGGGCTCCTCCGCCCATGGGATTTTCCAGGCAAGACTACTGGAGTGGGTTGCTATTGCCTTCTCAGATAGTATACACTAGAATGGTAAAATTAAAAGGACTATCAAGAACAAGTGTTGGCAAACTTTAGAAAAAAAATCTGAATGTTTCTTTCTTTGTTACTGTTTTAGTTGCTAAGTCACATCCAACTCTTTGTGACTCCATGGACTGTAGCCCACCAGGCTCCTCTGTCCATGGAATTCTCCAGGCAAGAATACTGGAGTGGGTAGCCATTCACTTCTTCATTCTTTGTGTGAGTTTCAATTGGTACAATACTCTGGAAAAATATTTGACCATAACTACTAGAGGTATATATTGTCAATTCCTGTGACCAGGTACTCTCATTTCAGGGTTTTTACCCAATAGAAGTGGCTCTTGTACACTAAATACCAAGAATGTTAGTTTTAGCTTTATTTACTATAGCCTCAAACTTGAATCAGGTTGCATTCATTTTGTATTGCTGTGTAACATATGATCATATATTTAGTAGCCTAAAAAAGCAGGAGTTTATTATCACAAAGACACTTTTGATCATAAGCAGTGTACAACTTAACTGAATACTCTGCTTTGATCATCTAAAAGCTGCAGCTAGGATGTTGTCCATGTTGACTTTTTCATCTAAGGCCCAGGGGCCTTTTTAATATTCACTTGGTAGGTGAGAGCATTCACTTAGGATTTCAAGAGATAGAGTGAGGATTTATTTGCTCAGTCTCTGTGGTCACCCATAGTTTCTAGAGGGTACCAGAAGTTCTTTGCCATGTGCTCAACTCAACATAATGGCCTACTTCATCAGTCTAGGTAATAAAAAACAGAGTTGACTAAAAATATGGAGTCATATATGAGTGATATCTATTCATCTAAGGCAATGGCACCCCACTCCAGTACTCTTGCCTGGAAAATCCCATGGACAGAGGAGCCTGGTGGGCTGCAGTCCATGGATCGCTAAAGAGTCAGACATGACTGAGCGACTTCACTTTCATGCACTGGAGAAGGCAATGGCAACCCACTCCAGTGTTCTTGCCTGGGGAATCCCAGGGATGGGGGAGCCTGGCGGGCTGCCGTCTATGGGGTCGCACAGAGTCGATCACGACTGAAGTGACTTAGCAGCAGCAGCAGCCATGTTTTAGTGGTTAAAAGTAAATTAGGGAGAATTGACATCTTTATCATTATGTAATATCCCTTTTTATTCATGGTAAGTTTCCTTACTCTGAATCTACTTTACCTGACGTTTATATAGGTACTTCAACATTTTTTTTAATTAGTGTCAGCATGTATGTCTTTCTTCATTTTCTTCACTTTTAATCCATCTGTGTCATTATGTTTAAAGTGAGTTACTTGTATACAATATAGAGCTAGATCTTATTTTTTTCAATCCACTCTGATAGACATTATTATTATTTTCATTCTTGTTATATAGACCGTTCACATTTAAAGTGAAATTTTATATAAATAGCTGGACTAATACATATCATATTTGTAAATGTTCTCTACTTGATGCTGTTGTTGTTTCTTTTGTTTTCCACTATTTTTGGTTCTAATTGATTCATTATTTGAGATTCTCTTTTTTTCCTTAACAAATGCATTATACTTCATTTATTATAAATTTCAGTGGCTGCCTCAAAGTTCATCAAATACATTTCCAACTAATCTATATCTACTTTTCTATGGCTAAAATAGTTTCCTTTCTGTTTCCCAGACTCACACTTATCAACTATCAATCAGCATTCGTTTTAGGCAATACAAATGGAGTTTCTTTTTCCCCTACAGAATAACTGCTATAAATTGTATAGCTAATAAATGTCATTATTTTTGGAATAAGTATCATTTACTGAATATCTGTAATACACAACTCAATATTATAGAGATGTTAGATTATGGGGTAGGGAAAAGTTTGGGTAGTAATGAGTGGCTTTTTTGAATCTAAAATTTCTCTCTGGTAAAACACTCCCTGGGATTTTAATAATTATACAACTTACAAGCAACTTTGCTGATGGCAAATATTTGACATGTTGGTTTTTGTTTTGGAAAGTGGCACAAATAAATAGTAGAATCTCTTCTGGGGGAAAAGGAAAAGTATTTGGGGTTTACCACTTAATCAACTATTGCACAAACTCACCCCTGCTGACCACCCATGCTGTCACTTTACTGTACTTTGCTTTTCAGGCTTTTGAATGTCCTGAACTTATTCATCTTGACAACATCCTGGTATTTAATGAAAGACTTATTGAAAAACTTATTTCAATAAGTATTTTCAATGAGTACCTGGTATCTAATGAAAGACTTACTGAATTATTTAAGACAAATAGTTAAAATATGTAAAATTAAGAATAGGCTATGTAAGATTTATCTAATATTTGGAAGACCTGTTGTCCTTACAAATCTGATGCTCTTAGACAACAGGAATATTTCATTTAAATATATTTCCCAAACACCAGAGAGACAAACACACACAGTTATGTTTATTATACCTTATATTAAATAGTTATGTTTAGGTTGTTATGCATGTAGCAAAAATGTGTTCCCAACCTTAATTAGGATCTCTCTCAAAAGCCTTTCTTAATATGTTCTCTAGTGAAAATTGTATTTTTATTTTAAAATAATGAATCAAGATCCAGAATATAGAGTACCTAGTGGGAAATATCAGTTTAACTTAGCTTTACTCAGTGGAGGTTCGATGCATACCAGTAGATATTTTTCCCTGTATTTAAGCCACATTAAGAATGTCAATATATTATACATAGTATTTTAACGTTAAAGTCATCCAAGCTGTTCTAATTATCCAGAGATAAGCCTGTAAAAAAAAAAGCACAAGCTAACAAAAATTTCTACAATATATGTTTTATTTTATCAGAAATAAACAGTTTCTGCTTAGCAATTTCAAGTTACCATGTTGCTTAACTTGTCCAAGCTCATTCAAATTCATTTATTTTTCCAAATGTCAGCAATAATCTAAACTGTTCCACATCACAGGCTGCTGACAGTTGGTATGTAAGATAATAAACAGAATTATATTCACTTGGGGCAGTAAAACTCATACATTTTCCTTTCTATGGGCCCCACTATCACATAATTTAGATATTAGTTTGTCAGTGTGATTTTTCAATTCATTCTTCATAGAGTTAATGTAACTGAACTGATGTTTCTGCTCACAGGTGTCAACAGAAATGTTAACTATCTCCATACAAATTGGTGTGTAGGCCAGTGCATTTTGCTATTCCAGAGGAGAATATATGGAGAAATAAAAAAACATATATGTTGTCCACTTCAAAAGAAATCTTTCACATTCCATTTTATGGTGACATAATACTCTTTGAATGGGTGGGAAAGGAACTAAGGGTATTTTTTGTTTGTTTGTTTGCCTTCCTCCCAAGGGACTTTTGGCATTAAAACACTTGAGCTATCAATCTCTTGTATTTCTAGCTTTATTAGTTAAAATACTATCAAAAGAAGAAAAACTAAATTGTTTTATTTTCCCTGAAGAAAATATTTGTTCAAATAAAGAAGCATAAAAGTAAAGACTAATGTTAGTTACTAATGTCAAATATTTTCCTATAGTCCTTTGTTCAGGAATCAAATGACAGTATAATTTTTTTAGAAATCCCCAGTAATGTCCCTTATATATCTTTATCTCTCCATCAATATAATGTTGGACCTATTGCTTTCAGAAAAGTTCAGTCAGTTGTAAAAGAATGAAACTAGAACACTTTCTAACACCATGCACAAAAATAAACTCAAAATGGATTAAAGATCTAAATATAAGACCAGAAACTATAAAACTCCTAGAAGAAAACATAGGCAAAACAGTCTCTGATGTAAATCATAGCAAGATCCTTTATGACCCACCTCCTAGAGTAATGGAAATAAAAGTAAAAATAAACAAATGGGGCCTAATTAAAATTAAAAGCTTTTGCACAATGAAGGAAACTATAAGCAAGGTGAAAATACAGCCTTCAGAATGGGAGAAAATAATAGCAAATGAAGCAACGGACAAAGAATTAATGTCAAAAATATACAAGCAACTCCTGCAGCTCAATTCCAGAAAAATAAACGACCTAATCAAAAAATGGGCCAAAGAACTAAACCAACATTTCTCCAAAGAAGACATACAAATGGCTAACAAACACATGAAAAGATGCTCAACATCACTCATTATCAGAGAAATGCAAATCAAAACCACAGTGAGGTACCATCTCACACCGGTCAGAATGGCTGCTATCAAAAACTCTACAAACAATAAATGCTGGAGAGGGTGTGGAGAAAAGGGAACCCTCTTACACTGTTGGTGGGAATGTAGACTAGTACAGCCGCTATGGAGAACAGTGTGGAGATTCCTTAAAAAACTGGAAATAGAACTGCCATATGACCAAGCAATCCCACTGCTGGGCATACACACTGAAGAAACCAGAATTGAAAGAGGCACGTGTACCCCAATGTTCATCGCAGCACTGTTTATAATAGCCAGGACATGGAAGCAACCTAGATGTCCATCAGCAGATGAATGGATAAGAAAGCAGTGGTACATATACAGAGTGGAGTATTACTCAGCCATTAAAAAGAATACATTTGAATTAGTTCTAATGAGGTGGATGAAACTGGAGCCTATTACACAGAGTGAAGTAAGTCAGAAAGAAAAACACCAGTACATTAACGCATATATATGGAATTTAGAAAGATGGTAACTATAACCCTATATGTGAGACAGCAAAAGAGACACATATGTAAAGAACAGACTTTTGGACTATGTGGGAGAAGGTAAGGGTGGGATGATTTGAGAGAATAGCACTGAAACATGTATATTATCATATGTGAAATAGATCGCCAGTCCATGTTTGATGTGTGAGACAGGGTGCTCAGGGCTGCTGCAGTGGGATGACCCTGAGGGATGGGATGGGGAGGGAAGTGGGAGGGGGACTCAGGATGGGGAACACGTATACAGCCATAGCTGATACATGTGAATGTACAGCAAAACCCACCACAATATTGTAAAGTAATTAGCCTCCAATTAAAATAAATAAATTAAAAAAAAGTTCAGTCAGATAAACTAAATCATGCTAGCCTTATAACTTCTTTAATATATTTCAATGAAATTTTTAAGTATTCTAAAAATTCTCAGGGCAATAGCAGTGAAAACCCTAAAGTGATGGATCTTAATTGATTTCTTTCTTATTCATTCTTCTTGCTCAGATAAGCTGTTAACTCATTCTTTAGTGAACTTCTTGCTCTTTTCCTTATCTGAACAGTGTAAATCCTACTCTTCTGAAATACTTCAGCACCATTTCTGTAATTCCATTGCTGTACCTATCACATCATGTTAAAATTTTTTTTGAGAATCTTCTCAGAATCTAAACTTTTTTTGATTCAGCCTCAATTTTGGAGAAAAATAACTGAGCACCTTATGGAGTACTTGCCAGACAAACTCCTTCTGTGAATGTTTCATATTTTGTTGGCTGTTCCCTTGATGATATATGACATTTCTAGGTTTTGATCTAGAGTTTTAAGGGAATAAATGTTGTCACTTTCACAATTCATATCTCATAGTTTTACTCTATAATTTTTGTTTAATATAGCATGTTAGAGGTTTGAAGAGCCCTTCATAAAAAAGTCCAATTTTATAGATGATGAAACTAGGTCACTCCAAGGTTTAAACTCTAAGCCCAAATTTCCTCATCTTCAAAAATATGAACGAACAAGCAAAACCTAACTAAAGAAGTTATTCTAAGAAGTAAATGTGTACTTAAGACATGGTAGGTCGTAAGCATTCAAGCAACAGTATGCACTTGGATTATTTTTCTAACAATATGTCAAATAGTTTTAGAAACTCTCATTTATTGTTTCTTTGTTGAATACATTCAGCAAGTTTCCCCAAAAAAGAAAACCTTGCCTTTCCTGTTAACATTTATATTTGCCTGTCAATTCAATAATATCCTCCCAACCTGCTTTTCATGGAAATGACTGTCCCCAGGCTGCAGATCCTGCTGTGTTCTGCAGAGCTCTCCTGACTGTGTCATATCCATAACGACCTTGTCTCCTGTGCAACGGCTGTGCATTCTCAAGTTTGAGTCAATATGGAAGACTCATAGATAGAACTCACATAGCAGCTTAAACACCTGTGATAGCTTTCACATCTTGCTCTCACACTTTAATTTGTTAAGATTATCTTTTTGTTCAGGTGTTTCTGGTTGTCCATTGAATTATTATTACTTGAGAATTAAGATTAATAGAGGATTGAGATCTGGGAACACATTAATATCGCGATTACCTAGTATATGCTTTAATTCCACACTCTCTAAATTATATTTTGTACAATTATAACAAAATAAATATTTATATAACCATTTTGTTGAAATCTGTCTCATCCATTAGGCTGTAATTTGTGGAGAGGACATATACCAGGCATATTCAGTTTATTCTAATCCTGACACATGGCTAGGTCTAGAACACACCTGACTATTTGATGAATTTTTTTTCACATTATTTGCACTCTTTATTTCAACTTGAAAAATAAATATTATTATGCAACCATGTGTCTTTCTTTTATTTCAAACCAGTTATTGGTTTATTCCATCATTGATAATTTTCTTTAGCTTTGATTACTAATTGTCTTCATTATCTTACAACAGATATGTTGGTTTCTAAGCATAAGTGAAAATAGAATCTAGATGCATTATAATGATAGATTTATAGTTTATACAAAGAAAAATATTCATATCAGGTATATCTAGGTAGACTATTTAAAAAAATATTTGTATTAATTATTAATATCTGCTTTTATATGCATAATTACCTCTTTTTAATAAATTTCTGTTCAGTGTATAAGAGCTTTTATAATGTGGTTGTCTCCTAAATATTAACCTGAATATATAGCTGTATGATTGGCAAGCTACTCTTGTCCATATTTTCTCATGTATGAGAGATAACATATGTCTTTAGCCACTGAGGGCCAGTGAATACTGTCAAAGGGGCACTTTTGAGCAACATTGTTTAGCATCACACCGTAAATTCTCTCAACCAATAAGTGGTGCCTTCTCTTTTGAAGCAAATAGTCCCTTTCTTTGGTGGCCTCACTTTCTTCTGATTTTGAGAGACTTTGGCTGATACTGGAACACAAGAGTTCACGTGGTATGGTAGACCTGCACCAAATAAACAATGAACAGGTATCAAGCTCAATGGTAAAATACAACATTTAGAGTGCTTAAAAAAAACTTTGTAAAAACAAAACAAAGATGAGCAATCCAGTACTGAGGCTTTCAGAAACAACAGTGTAACAAGGGGAGACCAGTAATTACTTGGAACATTTATGGAAACATCTCTAACCTACAGCATATCATAACTCACAGAAATTTGGAGATGAGAATGTATGGATTACAAGCAGCCCTGCAACCCACTCTCTCCCTTTTATGCTCTGGGGGAAAAAAAATCCATTTACATTCCTTTGTAAACTTTTTAATAAAACCTCAAGGAAAACATATTAATTACACTTACTAGCTGGAAGAGTTCTTATCTATGGACTTTCTTTAATGGTATATACCTGGTCAGGCTACATTGACTGTTAGAAATAAATCTCCCATTTATAGATTTATTTGGGCATTTCTAGCTAAAGAATATCATAATGATTCTGGAACTAATGGGGTATAACAAAGGAGATGTTTTATAAAGATAATGGTTTCCTTTGTGCTAGCAACATATCTTTCACAGAAATGTTAAAACTCAACCAGAATGTTACCTGATGCTGGATTAGCAGAGTTGGGATGAGTCTTAGATTTTTGTATTTTGCACATGCCTTAATATTGCCCCTGTCACTGAATTATCAGTGTAATGAACAGAACTATGATTTCTGTAAGTATGATTTGAGAATTCTATTCCTTGTGTTTTCCAGTGTAAGACATCTGGAAGACACGACCACAGGCCTATGCTATAAGAAACATAGATTGAACTTTGTTATGGATTGAATTGTGACCCCGTTACAATTCATATGTTGAGCTCCTAACCCCAGTGCCTCTGAATGTAACCATATATTGAGATATGTTATTTAGAGTTGTGATAAAGTTAAAATGGGGCCATGAGGGTGGAGCCCTAATCCAATATAGCTGGTGCCCTTATATAAGAAAAGGAAGAGAACCTAGGTATTAGTGTATACAGAGAAAAGGGCAGTGGCAAGATAGATACTTGCAAGACAAGGATAGCAGCCTCGGGACAAACCAAACCTGAGACACCTTGACTTTGGACTTCCAGTCTTCAGACTGTGAGAAAATAAATTTTTGTATAAGCCATCTGATCTGTGGTATTTTGTTATGACCACTTCAACCAACTAATATAAACTAATTTAGTTTGCACTCTCATACCCAGGAACACATATTTTGCTTAAAAAAGTATATACATTTAATGGGTTTCCCATGTGGCTCTAGTGGAAAAGAATCCACCTGCCAATACAGGAGACTTTATTTATTTATTTATTTATTTTATTTTTAAACTTTACATAATTGTATTAGTTTTGCCAAATATCAAAATGAATCCACCACAGGTATACGTATGTTCCCCATCCTGAACCCTCCTCCCTCCTCCCTCCCCATACCATCCCTCTGGGTCGTCCCAGTGCACCAGCCCCAAGCATCCAGTATCGTGCATCGAACCTGGACTGGCAACTCGTTTCATACATGATATTTTACATGTTTCAATGCCATAGACAAAGGTTCAATCCCTGGGTCATGAAGAGCCCCTGGAGAAGTGCATGGCCACCCACCCCAGTATCCTTGCCTGGACAATCCCATGGACAGAGGAGTCTCATGGGCTAAAGTCCATAGAGTCACAAAGAGTCGGACACCACATTAATGAAGCAATGTAGCACAGACATATATGCACATATGCATTTAATATGGTATATTTTCTAATCAGTGATTTAACTCAAAGTGAAAGTTTCATGGAACCTTGAAACTTTAGTTATGATTGTCTGTTATTTTACAAATAGGGAAAGGAGGCCAAAGAAGCAAGGTGACAGACAACCTGTGTGTTCCTAATTACGGTGGTGGTGCTGGTGAGATAGGCCAATACTTAACATATTTCTTTCTCACATTCTAAACTAAAGAGAAATATGAAAAAAAATAAAAAGAATCACAGATAGAGGCCAAAAATCATCTCTTTTACTGTTAAAGCATAACTAGAGAAATGAGCCTAATGGAAAGAAATGAGCTTGCTAAATGCATTCCAGAATTCATCATGATAATCTACCCTATCAAGGCAGTGCCAGAACATGGAAGAGATTTCCAGTCATTTCTATTAACAGAGTCAGATGTTCCTCTTGAAAGAGAAGAATAGAATGCTTGTCCTTTTTGTGCAAATAGTATTGGAGAAAAAAAGTAATATGGAGTTGGGTCGCTTCCATTATCCATTGCTACATAGATCTTCAATTAGGATGGGGCTCATGGAGAAAGACTGTCTCAGACCCAGATGGCATATAGGATGGCTTCTTCCCTAACATGCCTGAGTTTTAGCTGGGTTGGCTGAAGCAATAGGGACTGCTTGGAATTTTAGTGTCTCTCCACACGATCTCTTGTCGAGCTAGTTTTATTTTTCTCCCAGTGTGGAAATCTCAGTTTAGCCAGATTTCTGAGATGGTAGCTTACTTCCCTCCAGTACACAAAAATAGAACTACTAGGCTTGCTTAGTGCCTGAAATTTGAAGTTCTAGAATGATTTTTTCACCATAGTTTTGATTAAAATTGTCAAAGAATGACACAAGATTCAAGGAGAGGGAAAATAGACTGCCTCTTCATGGAAGAGTGATGTTAAGAATTGCAAAGCCAGGAGATATTTTTACACCAGTTTTCAAAAATAGGAACCACTGGAGGATCCCAACATGCCAAGTTCAGTCTTACTTAATTTCCATCCCTGATATGGAATTAATAAAGTGTCAGTGAAAAGCTATGGATGCTAAAATATTTGGGCTTAAACTAGTATGAGCTTAAGCTAATGCAAAAAGGAAAATGCAAGAGAAAGAAGAGTTTTACCCTAACAATATTAAGCTAGAGTACATAAAATTGTTAATTGCCTAATTACATTAAAGGAAGTAAATTTTGTATTTAAAATACTGTTCACACGAGTTCCTCTAATATTTATTGTCTTCTATGCCACACTCCATTCTATGCTCTGGGGAGAGAGCAAATCAAGTCATGATCTCACAGACCTTAAAATTTAATGTACGTATGTGTGTGTGTGTGTGTGTGTGTGTGTGTGTAGACAGAGTGGCTTTGAGAAATAAATACATGTATAATATATAATAAAGAAACATAAGGTAAAGAAATATAAAGCCAGATGAGAGGAAGAACATTTTCCTATCCTTTTCTTTTCTGCACATTCTTTGATCATAGCACAATCACTATAATTAACAAGTTACCCTTTTCCCCTTAGTGTTCCCCCAGGTGAAAGAGAACTCTAAGGAAAGACATTGTATTTTGTGTTCCAACTTTATAGTGCGGAATCTGGATCTACTACTGGCTCAATCCGTGGCTAATTTTCATAGCCTATCAATCTGCCTTCTCTTCCCCATTTTTATGTAGGAAAGAATGCACAACTTATCTATCAACCTGCTTTAAATGTTGTTTCCTAAAAACTAGAACACTAAGCCTCTATTTTTAATAGCATATGTCTTTACATGGAACAACGGCCTGGTTCAAAATTGGGAAAGGAGTACAACAAGGCTGTGCCACATTTTAGATTCTATATATAAGTGATATCATATGCTATTTTTCTTCCTGTTTCTTACTTCATTTAATATGATAATCTCTAGTTGCATCCATGTTGTTGTGAATGGCATTATTTTATTTTTTATGGCTGAGTAGTATCCCATTATATATATATGTACCACATTTATTTACTCATTCATCTGTTGATAGATATTAGGTTGCTTCCACGTTTTGGCTATTGTGAATAGCACTGCTATGAACATAGGGATGCATGTATCTTAAACAGGCAGCCTTTAATTATTAATATGTTATCTCCATTTTCCTCCTTTCCATTTTATACTTCATTTTACCTCATAATTATATGAATCCAGTATGTAATGTTGAGCAGGATTAAATGGTTATAGTGTAAGTTCCACTGAAGACAGAATTTCCCCATAACAACAGGTGATTCTTAGAACATCAACTGAGTGTCCTACAATTCAGTTAAATTCTGATACTATGTACCTGGAGCTGGTTGAGATTTCACAGGTTAAGGGTTTAGTCCTACAAGTCTGTCCTCCCTTACTTTAGATGCCAGTCACAAACCCAGGTTGCCACCTGAGCTCTGACCAACCAACTACAGATTGGAGGTTATTATGGCTTCTTCTTTGGATGCAATAAGTTTTAGTTGCTCAGTTGTGTTCAACTCTTTGCATCCTCAAGGACTGTAGCATGTCAGGCTCCTCTGTCCATGGGATTCTCCAGGCAAGAATACTGGCGTGAGTAGCCATTCCCTTCTCCAAGGGATTTTCCTGAGCCAGGGATTGAACCTGGATCTCCTGCTTTGCAGGCAGATTCTTTACCAACTGATTCCAGACTGATAGCTGTACTGAGCCACTGGCTATGAATCAGAAGTTCCCAAAATCCCCTCCTCAAGTTTGACTAAATTGCTAGAGAGGCTCATAGAACTCCGATAAAAAATTTACTTACTGGATTATTAATTTACTGTCAAGAATATAACTCAGGAACAGCAAGATGGAACAGATGCACAGGGCAAGGCATAGAGAAAGGGTGCAGAGCTTTCAAACCCTCTGCAGGCTCACCACTCTCCAGGCACTTCTTGTGTTCATCAATCCAGAAGCTCTCTAAACCCTATCCTTTGGAGGATTTATGGAGGCTTCATTACATAGGCATGATTGGCTAAATCATGACCATTCAACCTCCAGCCCTCTTCCCTCCTCAGAAATCATGGGGATGGGACTGAAAGTCCCAACCCTCCAATTACAATATCAGTTTCTCTGGTAACAAACCCATATCCTTAGATGATTGAAGAGCATTCCAGCTGTCAACTCTCTAACATAACAAAAAACATCTTTAACTTTCTCAGCACTAAAGAAATGCCAAGTGTTTTAGGAGATCTGTGCCAGAGAAAGGGACAAAGATCAACTATCCATTGCTTATTATAAATCAATATCACAAGGACTTAATAGCTACCATCTCTAATATATGCTTGATATGTACTAGACACTGCCTGTTGTGTTCTGACTTTCTTAAATTTTTAAATTTCATCTAATAGTGACAATAATCTAGTAAAACAGATTATTAAACTTAGACTTAGAGAGTTCAAAGCCATGGCCATAGTGAGAGTTTGTATGTGAGCAAGCCGAGACTTTAAACCAAGCCTGGCTCATTCCATAATTTTATGTAGTTAATCAGTATGTTCTTATACTACACTTAATGAAATGGAATATTTTGTATCTTTTTAAAAGTCTAGACTGGCTGATTTTCATTACAAAATTCCCCCTGTTTTAGAGTAAATTATCTAATTATCTTTGGCTTGTAGTATTATGTCAGTCAATTCTTAATCTTTGTTAGGTCAAAAACCCTGCTGAGTATATGGAAAGAAAATATGCAAAAATAACAACAAACTGTGGACAGATGGACATCAATATATACAATTCGGCTTCAGAAGTTTTGCAGACTTTCTGAATCCTGTCCAAAATAGCCTTTCAAGTAATATTTTCCAAAGTACAAAGAGGCTATTATTTGCACACCCCAAATTAAATAGCATTGACCTATGTATTGTGTTGACCTGAAACAAATAGACTGACAGATATTTCTCTAGCAAAATAAGTTTATTCAAGATCATCAGAGAATTGCAATTCAGAGAATGCAGCCATGGCCAGCACCACGCAAGTCCCTATACAGCAAGGGAGAAAGACTGCTCTTATAGAGAGGAAAAGGAAGGATTTCAGTCAACAGAGTCCATGGCTTTCCACTCACTGTGTCCCTGCCAGGAAAGATGAGTCTTTATCTTGTTAGGCTCTGCTATCTTCTCAGGGTATAAGAGTGCTCCTTTCTGGTCTCCTAACTCTAATTGAGGTTTCCCTTTATTACCTCTTCACAGTTGTAACATAGGGCTACTTTACATTTTGTATCCATCATTAATGTCTTTATCACCTCAAAAATTTAGTTTTAACTAAGTGAAACTATGTCACAGGCTCAAAGCCTTCAGCAGGAAATGCTCTCCAGCTATAATTGAATAATATTGCTTTTTGTTTATATTCTTATTTGAGGGGCATTTGAGAGCTTTACAAATATTACCTCACCTACTAACAGTGTCCTATGTCAGTGATACAAAATTTTCTTATAAACAAATAATTTAAACTTAAAAAGTAGATTAATTAAAAGAGGTAGTATAAAGTATTGTCAAAAGATTATTAATGTGGTCAGTCAGTTCAGTCACTCAGTCATGTCTGACTCTTTGCAACCCCATGGACTGTAGCATGCCAGGCCTCCCTGTCCATCACCAACTCCCAGAGCTTACTCAAGCTCATGTCCATCTAGTCGATGATGCCATCCAACCATCTCATCCTCTGTCATCCCCTTCTCCTCCTGCTGTTAATCTTAGGTTATTAAAATTTGAGAAATATTTTCTTAATGAATGTTAAGTAATCTTGCAGAAAATATATAGACCACACTTTGGGTGATTTAGTCTCTTTTTTAATATTAATTATCATCTTGGAAAAGATTGTGTCTCTTAGTAATAGATGATGGTTATTAGTTATATGGGGCTTCCCTGGTGACTCAGCAGTAAAGAATGCTTGCCAGTGCAGAAGATGCATGTTGGATCTCTGGGTTGGGAAGATTCCAAGAAGAAGGAAATGGAAACCCACTCTAGTATTCTTGCCTGGGAAATTCCGTGAACAGAGGATTCTGGTGGGCTACAGTCCATGGGGTCACAAAAGAGTAGAATGCAACAGAGTGACAACAAAACAACAACTTATCTATGTATTCCTGTGTTTTTGCCCTTAAAGAGAAGTATAGTGTGAAGAAAGCAGTGAGTGTAAACTATTCTGCTGTAAGTCATACCAGTGATTCCTTGCTTGTTCCTGTGCCATCTGTGACGTCCTCATGAAAGAATTTGAGATAGAGAACGAAAGTTGGCTGAAGTGATAATACTGGCATATTTGTGGCCACCCTTACAGACTGAGGAAAGGATCTTCTATTCAGCTTCCCATTCTTAACACACATACCACAGTTTGCTAATACTTAGCCATTTTCAGTTTTACTCTTTCAACTGTATTGTATATACACATATGTATACACACATAAATTGTATATTTAATGTGCAGTTTTATGTATACAATTAACAAAATGTTTTAAAAATCTAGAAAGAAATACAAGTCGAGTGTATACCTGTGGCAGATTCACGTTGATGTATGGCAAAACCAATACAATATTGTAAAGTAATTAACCTCCAATTAAAATAAATAAATTTATATTTTAAAAAAAAAGGTTTGAACAAAGTTTTAGGAGAGTTCTTACTTTGCAGATATCAGTTCTAGTTGAGATTATACTTCATGGAAGAGTTTGTTTCAGGAGAGAATTTAGGAAATGAGATCAATTTCTACAGGGGAAAGGTATGATGGAAGAACTGAAGTCTCAGGCCACCAAAACAACATCATTAAAGGCATCAATAGAGGAAAAGTGAATGACATTCTTAGAAACTCAGAATAAAATTTCATAACATCACTTTTTTCCCCAAAAGAATACCATGCAATGGGCAAGTAATCCGTTTATCTTCATAATCATAGTTAAGGCGTCCTGAACATTTAATTCATATCAGATCAGATCAGATCAGACCAGTTGCTCAGTCGTGTCTGACTCTTTGTGACCCCATGAATTGCAGCACGCCAGGCCTCCCTGTCCATCACCAACTCCCAGAGTTCACTCAGACTCACATCCATCGAGTCAGTGATGCCATCCAGCCATCTCATTCTCTGTTGTCCCCTTCTCCTCCTGCACCCAATCCCTCCCAGCATCAGAGTCTTTTCCAATGAGTCAACTCTTCACATTAGGTGGCCAAAGTACTGGAGTTTCAGCTTTAGCATCATTCCTTCCAAAGAAATCCCAGGGCTGATTTCCTTCAGAAAGGACTCATTGGATCTCCTTGCAGTCCAAGGGATTCTCAAGAGTCTTCTCCAACACCACAGTTCAAAAGCATCAATTCTTTGGCACTCAGCCTTCTTCACAGTCCAACTCTCACATCCATACATGACCACAGGAAAAACCATAGCCTTGACTAGATGAACCTTTGTTGGCAAAGTAATGTCTCTGCTTTTGAATATGCTATCTAGGTTGGTCATATATTTCCTTCCAAGGAGTAAGCGTCTTTTAATTTCATGGCTGCAGTCACCATCTGCACTGATTTTGGAGCCCAGAAAAATAAAGTCTGACACTGTTTCCACTGTTTCCCCGTCTATTTCCCATGAAGAGATGGGACCGGATGCCATGATCTTCGTTTTCTGAATGTTGAGTTTTAAGCCAAATTTTTCACTCTCCACTTTCACTTTCATCAAGAGGATTTTGAGTTCCTCTTCACTTTCTGCCATAAGGGTGGTGTCATCTGCATACCTGAGGTTATTGAGATTTCTCCTGGCAATCTTGATTCCAGCTTGTGTTTCTTCCAGTCCCGCGTTTCTCATAATGTACTCCGCATATAAGTTAAATAAACAGGGTGACAATATACAGCCAAGATGTACTTCTTTTCCTATTTGGAACCAGTCTGTTGTTCCATGTCCAGTTCTAACTGTTGCTTCCTGACCTGCATACAAATTTCTCAAGAGGCAGATCAGGTGGTCTGGTATTCCCATCTCTTGAGGAATTTTCCACAGGTTATTGTGATCCACATAGTCAAGAAAGCAGAGATAGATGTTTTTCTGGAACTCTCTTGCTTTTTCCATGATCCAGAGGATGTTGGCAATTTGATCTCTGGTTCCTCTGCCTTTTCTAAAACCAACTTGAACATCAGGAAGTTCAGGGTTCACATATTGCTGAAGCCTGGCTTGGAGAATTTTGAGCATTACTTTACTAGTGGGTGAGAGAATGCAATTGTGCGGTAGTTTGAGCATTCTTTGGCATTGCCTTTCTTTGGGGTTGGAATGAAAACTGACCTTTTCCAGTCCTGTGGCCACTGCTGAGTTTTCCAAATTTGCTGGCATATTGAGTGAAGCACTTTCACAGCATCATCTTTCAGGATTTGGAATAGCTCAACTGGAATTCCATCACCTCCACTAGCTTTGTTCGTAGTGATGCTTTCTAAGGTCCACTTGACTTCACATTCCAGCATGTCTGGCTCTAGGTCAGTGATCACACCATCGTGATTATCTGGGTCATGAAGATCTTTTTTGTACAGTTCTTCTGTGTATTCTTGCCACCTCTTCTTAATATCTTCTGCTGCTGTTAGGTCCATACCATTTCTGTCCTTTATTGAGCACATCTTTGCATGAAATGTTCCTTTGGTATCTCTGATTTTCTTGAAGAGATCTCTAGTCTTTCCCATTCTGTTGTTTTCCTCTATTTCTTTGCATTGATCGCTGAAGAAGGCTTTCTTATTTCTTCTTGCTATTCTTTGGAACTCTGCATTCAGATGTTTATATCTTTCCTTTTCTCCTTTGCTTTTCACTTCTCTTCTTTTCACAGCTATTTGTAAGGCCTCCCCAGACAGCTATTTTGCTTTTTTTCATTTCTTTTCCATGGGGATGGTCTTGATCCCTGACTCCTGTACAATATCACGAACCTCATTCCATAGTTCATCAAGCACTCTATCAGATCTAGGCCCTTAAATCTGTTTCTCACTTCCACTGTATAATCATTAGGGATTTGATTTAGGTCATACCTGAATTGTCTAGTGGTTTTCCCTACTTTCTTCAATTTAAGTCTTCATGGATAATGTAAATAAAAAATTTTTGTAAATCTATGAAGCAAAAGGGAGAAGAAAAGAGGAAGTATAAGCATTAATTTCCTAATGGATGGCTAAAATATTTTTTGAAAATGCAATTTTAAAGAAATAAATAAAATTAAATTTCAGGCTTACTTAACACAGTGACTTCAGTTAATGACTTTTTGACAAAAGTTATCTTTAAAAGTTGCAAGTTTTTAATGATTCTTTTTTCAGAGAATGAAATAGTAGCCTCCAAACACACTAAATAAATATACAATTTGAAGGCAAATTTTGACATTATGATTTTAAGCAGAGATAATCATAAAAATAAGTTTCAAGTTTTAAATCATGATATAGAACATTTGAATTTTACATTCTTTCTCCCTCACTCCCTCATTTCTTTCTGTCCTTCTTTTTCTCTTACTTTTTTATTGTATTTTTTCCCCTCTTCTACCTCTCTTCTCCTCCCTTCTCCTTTCCTTCCCTTCTCTTTAAATTTCTGTGTGTGTGTGTGTGTGTGTGTGTGTGTGTGTGTACGTGTGCATACTCAGTCATATCCAATAGTTTGTGACCCTATGTACTATAACCCATCAGGTTTTTTTTGTCTAAGGGATTTTCCAGGCAAGAACACTCGAGTGGGTTGCCATTTCCTTCTTCAGGAGATTTTCTCTGAGTGCCTTGAAAAGTCTGAATTATAGTCTCTTTCTCTTAGAACTGCTTTCACATTAAACCATTATTCTGGTTATAGTAATTTCAATTATTCTAACCTGACATTAACCACCTTGGGTGAACTCACTGTACTATCCTTAGAGTGCCTTAAAATCACTTTAAAGAGAGCAGCTTCCTATGCCCCATGTCACTGTAATTGGGGCAGATGGCTGAAAAACAAGAGTACCATCTTTCCTAACGGGATTACTATCTTCCTTCCTTTTGGTCATCTTTCATAAGAGCTTCCCTGGTGGTGCAGATGTTAAAATATCTGCCTGTAATGTAGGAGACCTAGGTTCGATCGCTGGGTCAGGAAGATCCCCTGGAGAAGGAAATGGCAACCCACTCCAGTATTTTTGCCTGGAGAATCCCATGGACGGAGGAGCTTGGTGGGCTACAGTCCATGGGTGGCAAAGAGTCGGACACGACTGAGCAACTTCACTTTCACTTTCACAGTAGTAGTGATCTTTGCAAAATAGTCCCTTCTCCAGGACCTATTGTATAGCACCAAGACCTATATGCAATATTTTGTAATGACCTATAATGAAAAAGAATCTAAAAAAGAATTTATAAAGACCTTGTGTGTGTGTGTGTGTGTGTGTGTGTGTGTATCTCAGTCTTGTCTGACTCTTTGCTACCGTATGGACAGTAGCCTGCCAGGCTCCTCTGGCCATAGAATTCTCCAGGCAAAAATATTGGAGTGTGTTGCCATACCCTCCTCCAGGGAATCTTCCCAACCCAGGAATTAAACCCATGTTTCTTATGTCTCCTACACTGGCAGACAGGTTCTTTACCACTAGCACCACCTGGGAAACCCCATAAATAAATAAATAAAAAATTATATATATATATATATATATATATATATATATATAATTATATATATAATTGAATCACAACTTTATTATATGCCTGAAACTAAGACAACATTGTAAATCAACTACATTTCAATAACATTTTTTGAAAGATTAAAATTCCAATCTATCATCATTTTTGAAAAACAAATTTTATGATTGGCTGGGTTCAGGAGAAGGCAATGGCACGCCACTCCAGTACTCTTGTCTGGAAAATCCCATGGATGGAGGAGCCTGGTAGGCTGCAGTCCATGGGGTCGCGAAGAGTTGGACACGACTGAGCGACTTCACTTTCACTTTTCACTTTCATGCATTGTTGGATAAATGGCAACCCACTGCAGTGTTCTTGCTTGGAGAATCCCAGGGATGGTGGGGCCTGGTGGGCTGCCATCTATGAGGTCGCATGGAGTCGGACACGACAGAAGTGACTTAGCAGTAGCAGCAGCAACGCTAACTAAGAGCAAAATGTGCATTGATAAAGCTAAATATTTATAAAATAATCTTTAAATTAGTGCAGATTGTAATACTATTTTTATTTCCTGTGACACCAATTTATCTCCTTTTATATATGTTTCTTAAATGACAATGTAGATAAACTTTAAGCCTCAATATTTTCTGCATGTAAATTAATGATAATAATAGTACCTATCATTCAATAATGATAGCAGACTGTTTTAGTCTACTAAGGTTGCCATAATAGAATACTCCAGACTGAATGTCTTAGACGAGAGAAGTATACTTTCTCAAAGTTCTAGATGCTAGAAGTACAAGATCAAGGTGCCAGAAAGGTACTTTCTTCAGCGGTCTCCCTTCCTGGCTGCAAATGGCCTCCTTCTGGCTGTATTTTCACATACCCTTTCCTCTGTGTGTATGAATGCCTTTGTTTCTTCCTCTTCACGTAAGGATACCAGTTCTACTGGATTAGGTCCCTACCTTATCACTTTAATAACATTAAGACTCTTGAGAGTTCCTTGGACAGCAAGAAGATCAAACAAACCAATCCTAAAGGAAATCAACCTGGAATATTCATTGGAAGGACTGAGGCTGAAGCTGAAGCTCCAATAATTTGGCCATCTGATGCAAAGACCTGACTCATTGGAAAAGACCCTGATTCTGGGAAAGATCGAAGGCAAAAGAAAAAGAGAACAGCAGAAGATGAGATGGTTAGATAGTATCACCAACTCAGTGGACATGAATTTGAGCAAATTCCGGGAGATGGTGAAGGTTAAGGAAGGCTGGCATGCTGCAGTCCATGGGGTTGAAGAGTCGAACAAGACTTAGCGATGATACAATAACAAAAGCACCTCAAAAACCCTATCTAAAATAAAGTCATTCTGGGCTTTATGGTTTCAATATATAAATTGAGGAAGGGAAGGAATACAATTTAATACATAACACAGACACTGTTGACTATGCTTAAATTCCCTCAGATCCTTTTATCAATTCTAAATACTCACCTGAAAACTTCTCAGTGCTTTTGCTTTGGCTTAATAATAAAATGAAGTAGCACCTACCACTCTCTCTTCAAGACTGGATCCACTATACACAGTTGGTGTCTGAAAGTTTCTGCCATCCCCTTCTCCCCTATATAGGCTGATTGGCTTATTTTTAGATTGAAAATTTGCTTGATATCTTGACCTTTCCTGTCCTGCTTTCCACTTATCAACACCACACCCCCCATCACTTAACTTGGAAGACTTTCCTTAATAAATTGCATGCACAGAAATACGGGGTATGCTCATCTAAGAAAAAGATATTACAAGGGCTGAGAGAAAGCCTTAAAAATAATTAGACTCTGCAGGGGGGAGGGGTAAATTAGAGGTTATAAATCAATGTCAAAAATTTTGTTCACAGATTTGCAAAATCATAAATACTTCAATACAGTTTTTTTTAAAAAATAATTAATCTGGTATTTGCAAACATGATATTTCCATACCTGATAGTTACTGTTTCTACCACTATTGTTATTGTGTTTGTTATAGTTGCTATTGTTTTGTTAATTTTATTATAATTCAAGGTTCATATCATGTGTCATGGAATTGATTGAACTTCAATATATTTTTACACTTCAGTATTTTCACCCAAAAATATTGATAAGGGTACTCAATTAAAATTTTTGTAAAAATTTAAATGAGAACATACAGTTTTTTTTTAATCATAGTGAGTCTCATAGGAATTATTAAATAAATACTGGTCTTATAGTGAGTATCTGTAGGATCCCTAATGTAGTTAGTGTGTTTGAAGTAATTAGTCTCAAAACATACCAATTGAAGATTTTAACTTAGATATTCATCTCAATAAAATGATTTTCTCTGTCATTGCTCTTCATAACTTTTCAAAAAAATCTAAATGATATTTTTCAATTTGTTTTTTAATAGTGAACATGTAATTGGGACTTCCTCCATTGCAAATTTATTTCATTTACAACTACTGAGAACTTCTTTAAGGTCAAATATCTTGCTTTATTCCAATAGCCCATCAAAATAATCAATGAAACATATACATTAGGTTAATAGGAGCTTTCTAGTCACCAAAAGAAATTCTTCACCATTTTACAGCAGTTTTGTTTTCATTTTGAAATAAAATTATTCCTTAAGGATTTAACAAAATAAAATGTTTACATTTAAATTATTGTTTTCATTAAAGCATCAGCTTTAAAATATGTAAGCATCTTTTCAGTTTGGTTAAAGACTGCAGCTTACACTTAAAATGTCACAAGATTGCCTAGGTTGATAGTAAAGTCTTCAGAATGGATTGAACAAGGTGGAGATTGGGAAGAGGGAAAGAAGCAATTTACTGAAGCTAACAAAGTTGACTTATTTCAATATGCTTATTTGCTATGCCAGCAGGGAATAAAAATAGAGGTACTATACTTTCAAAGTGAATCCTAAAGAAAAGGCCTTGTCCTTTGGAAATGAAAGCTCCCTGAATAGGGCCAACCTTGATGCATTATAAGAACTGTACTATCAAGATTGCAATAAAAATGGTTCATTCAGAGGTTAGGGAAAAGTATTATTTCTAGCAGGCATGAAAATAAAAATTTTCTGTTTTACAGGTCTTAAGATAAATCTTTGCAAAAAATAATAAAATGAGATGAAATGCAAAGTAGATTGTCTCTGTATTTTGCGATTTTTCTCAATATACCTCATTGAGAAAAATACTAAATTTCCATGTCTTCAGCAAAATTGTTCCAAATTCAAGCTATTCAATGTTTTCTATGTCCTTAGCCTTGAAGGAAATGCCAAAATTATTCTTTAGCTCTTCCATCTCAATTAAACCCTTGCATATTCATGATCAAAGGCTTTTACTCTACACATGCCAGTCCATTTGTGTGAATAAACTTTGTAGTTTTCATTAATATAAGTATTAATATGTGCTGAATGACCACAAATATTAAATAGCTAGATCTATAATATCATAGGGTTCTTCCATGGAAATGAGTGGAAAATGGGAGGAAAGATTTGGTTTTTTTCCATTTGCTGTGCTTGACATGTGTCAGGCAATTATGATTGTCATACATTAAAACACACTGGAAAACCAGACAGTTTATTAACAGATCCCTAGCTTGGTGAGAGATCTTAAATGCATACTATGAGAGACCTGGAGAGGATCTTGGAAAGTTTGCAATTGCACTAGAGAGAAAATAAGACACAAGACTCAGAAGTCTACATTTTGACCCATTTGAACTACATAAACTTTAGTAAGAGATAAATCAGAAATTTGCTTTGTGTTGCTCTACAGAGCAGAACTAAGGCTAGGGAGAATATTAAACAGAAAGATGATTATTATATCATTGGTTTATTTACTAAATAGTTTTTGAACACCTGCCATGTGTCAAACACTTATCTGGGAAGCAAAGATATAGCAAGCACAAAGCAAACAAGCACACAAACAAATAAGCAGGTAAGAATCATTGCCCATGGGAGTTTACCTTTTGGTAAGGAAAAGTTGAATTAATGGGCATCATTATTAAAACTATTGAAGCAGAAGTATGGGTGATCATATTTAAGTATATTGAGAAAGGAATTTTATACTTGGGGTAAAAGTTGACTTTAAATGGTCCATCAAAGAGCCTGTGCATTTATATAAACATTTGAGCCACCAGGGAAGTCCATTTATATAACTAAATCATTTATTTATGCTGCACTCAATTATTCCCTCGTGCTTCTTTTGTTTTTAAAACACATTTATATTCAGAGATCCAACCAGTCCATTCTAAAGGAGATCAGTCCTTGGTGTTCTTTGGAAGGACTGATGCTACAGCTGAAATTCCAATATTTTGGCCACCTCATGCGAAGAGTTGACTCATTGGAAAAGACTCAGATGCTGGGAGGGATTGAGGGCCGGAGAAGAAGGGGACGACAGAGCATGAGATGGCTGGACGGCATCACCGACTTGATGGACATGAGTTTGGGTAAACGCCTGGAGCTGGTGATGGACAGGGAGGCCTAGCGTGCTGCAATTCATGGGGTCGCAAAGAGTCGGACAAGACTGAGCGACCGAACTGAACTGAACTGAATTTTATTTAGATCAAAATTTCTCAGTAAAACAGAATGACACTTACCTAAATTATTTATTTATCATGACAAAGGCTAATATACTATTTTTGTAGGTGATACTGTTATCAATAATAATAATGATATGCTCATATATTATCTTGGAAATGACTCATGAAATAATTGAAAACCAGTATTCAGAATTGAGATATTATAAGAAGGAGTAAGTCTGTAAAAATAAAACTAATTTTATTTGTAAATATCTCTTTTCAGGAGCTATCCATTACTGCTTAGTCGTTTGTGCTAGAGGAAAGCAAAACTGCAATAGAAAAGGAAATAATAGAAATAATAATAGAAATAAATCTATAACATGGATTGTACATATCTAGTAAGATGGCCCAAGGCTTCAGTTAGAAGTGCTTAAGAAAAAAATATGGCATGTTATTGTAAAGCTGTGAAGCTGGAAATTGTATGACTTACAACACAGTAACTCCACCTGTAGGCTTTTAGATATAGATAAGCTCTTTCACGTGGACATTGGAAAAAAATTGGCATAAATATTCAAAGCATAGATTTTAAAATAGCGAATCAGTAGAAGCAACTCAGAGTTTTACTGGCAAGAGAAGCACCCCCCCCCCAAAAAAAAATAGTTGTAGAAACAAATACCAGTTTGTGGGAAAATCAATCCTTATAACTACTTACATGCATGTTGAATGTTGAAAAATATATTTGATTAAAAAAGCAAGTCAGAGAAAATAGTTATATATATGCTACTGGTAAGTCACTTCAGTCGTGTCTGACTCTGTGCGACCCCATAGACATCAGCTCACCAGGTTTCCCTGTCCTTGGGATTCTCCAGGCAAGAACACTGGCTTGGTTGCCATTTCCTTCTCCCATGCATGAAAGTGAAAAGTGAAAGTGAAGTCGCTCAGTTGTATCCAACTCTTAGCGACACCATGGACCGCAACCTACCAGACTCCTCCATCCATGGGATTTTCCAAGCCAATACAGTATTGTAAAATAAAAATAAATAAATAAATAAAAATAAATAAAAAAATAAAAGTTAAAAAAAAAAAGAGTACTGGAGTTGGGTGCCATTGCCTTCTCCGAGTTATATATATATAAAATGTTTTATATAATATATATTTATAATGATACAAAATATATTAAAAATTGAGGAAAAAGAGGTAGATGTGACTGCTGAAAAGGAAAAATTGTCTCTGTAAAACTAAAGGAACCACCCAATAGTGAAGTATTTACTATTATTATTATAGCTATATAGTAGTGTTTTTAGGGAGGAGAGTTCAGGATGGGGAACACATGTATACCTGTGGCAGATTCATTTTGATATATGGCAAAACCAATACAATATTGTAAAGTTAAATAAAATAAAATTTAAAAAAAAATCACTTTGCTCCACTTAAGAGAAGCTGAAAATGGGAGAGTAGATGATAAATGGGTATGTTTGTGCAAGAAAATCCCCCCAAAGCATAACTACATTAAACAAAAATGACACTGCCCCAATTTTTTTCAGTCAAATAAAATGTTTAAAGTATGTAAAAAAAATTTAAATGTGTACATATATGCAACATATAAAATGCACTTATTAATACACATCTATACTTATATGTATATATTTTTTTCTAAGTTGTGTCCGATTCTTTTGTGACCACATGGACTGTAGCCCTCAAGGTTCCTCTCTCCATCAGATTTTCCAGGCAAGAATACGCAAATGGTTAGCCATTTCCTTCTTCCCCACCCAGGGACTGAATCCGCATCTCTGGCATTGGCAGGTGGATTCTTTACCACTAAGCTACCAGGGAACCCCTTATAATGTATATTTCAAATAATATATAGCATTCAAAGTCCTTATTATATTTTTCATTTTTATTTTATATGTTATTAGTTTTATTTGCATGTGATGTTAAATAACAGATCTAATCAATATTTATGTTCTAAGGTGATATCTGACATGTGTAATTTAAATAATTTCATCAGTGTTTCTTTTGCATACAAAGTTTGAGATCTTGTGAGGAATGTATTCATCAGACTTGCAAATTAGAAGAATCATTTTGGAAGGCACTTGATTGGAAAATTGGAGGCAGATAAAAGAAAACGTAAGACAATCTGGAAGAAGCCTACCTTCATTTTTATTAAAGAGATGGTAAATTTCTAGACTAGTTCTGTGACAAGGAAGTGAAGAGGAAGTGTGTCTATCTTCAATTAGAAAAGTTTACTGAATAATCAATTGGACAAGGGGATTATTTTATTATTGGTGGATGGGGCTTCCCTGGTGGCTCAGCAGGTAAAGCATCTGCCTGTAATGCAGGAGCCTCCAAGTGGCCCCTGGATTGGGAAGATCCTCTGGAGGAGGGCATGGCAACCCACTCCAGTATTCTTGCCTGGAGAATCCCCATGGACAGAAGTGCCTGGTGGGCTACAGCCCATGGTGTTACAAAAAGTCAGACATGACTGAGTGGCTAAGAACAGCAAAGTATGTGTGCATGAGAAACTTAGGAAGTTTAATGCTTTTCTAGATTATATCACCAATTATGTCACTAGATATCAAGTAGAGAATACTAAATGGGAAAAGTCCTAGAGAGAGATAATAAAGACTCTCTGGGATTGGCTCAGTGTGAAGTGTTTGGGGTAGATTTAGACATGCATGGTCAGTAGGAAGTTGAATGCATGAGTCTGGAATTTTGGCAACAAATATGATCTAGATTTCACATTTGATGACTGAAGTCTTTCAAGAAAGACAATGTAAAATTAGAAGAGAAAAATATGGAAGGCTGAACACTTTGGGCACTATACCATCAGAAGAATGAGCTGAAAGAAAGGAAACTAAAAGAGATGAAGAGAGGATTGCCTGCCACACTGTGAGCCAAAAAGCAGAAGGGAACAGGGAGAAATATTATCCAAAGAAAAAATATGATATAGGGAGTTTAGAAAAACAGACTCTGGGACTGAGTTATTAAAGAAAGATGAAGAGCAGTGAGACCTGCAAATTGGATAGAATTAAGAGACTGCACATATTTATGATAAAAAAAGCATGATTAATAAATATTCAAAATAGTCTAAATATACAAGAATGTGGGATTAAAGCATATATATATATATATTTATATATCTGCTTCGAGTTATATATCATTAAAATTAAGTTATCAAATAATAAAACAGTATTTGTGGTATATATAAGATTAAATGATAAATTTAAAACATTACATGCAATGGAATCCAATTCCTGTAATATAGAGCTGCAACAGAATATAATACAAGGTTAAGAAAATCAATTTCTTGTTATGGAGTAAAAATTCTACATTAGTACTTTTCCAAATTTATTCTATGGATATATTTATTTGTATAATCAGAAAAAAGTAAATTTATTTATATAATATAATTTCACCTTTCCATATTGCTCAAAATGCTTCATTCTCAAATTATTATCATGCTTTATATTAATAATAATTGTCTCTTTTGCAAGATTCTGGAGTTTTTCTATTTTTATCTCTTCCAGTTCCTCTCCTATTCTCTTTTGAATATAATTCATGCAGGTCATCACATTCACTGAAGAATTATTTTTTCTCAAGTGTATCAATGACTTTCCTGTTACTGGAAGCTCAGCTTCTCCTTGAATCAAATCTAGGAGAAAGAGTTTTGGGTCAAGTCAAAAGGACAAATTTATTACTTTGCCAGGACTGAAGAATTGATGCTTTTGAACCTTGGTGCTGGAGAATACTCTTGAGAGTCCCTTGAACAGCAAGGAGATCAAACTAGTTAATCCTAAAAGAAATCAATCCTGAATATTCATTGAAAGGACTGATGCTGAAGCTGAAGCTCCAACACTTTGGCCACCTGATGCAAAGAGCCAACTCATTGGTAAAGACCCTAATGCCGGGAAAGATTGAGGCAGGAGAAGGGGACAACAGAGGACAAAATGGTTGGATGGCATCACTGACTCAATGAAGATGAGTTTGAGCAAGCACTGGGAGATGGTGAAGGACAGGGAAGCATGGAGTGCTGCAGTCCATGCTGCATAGAGTAAGACATGACTGAGAAACTGAAGAACAAGGCAAACAGGGACACACCAAGCTTCTGCCCTCAAAAACCAAGTGTCCCAACCCCAGAGGATTTGGTGAAGGGTTTTTAGTGGTTCAAAGATATGATATCTCTCTTAATCTCATCTCCCAAAGAAAGGCAATGCCAAAGAATGCTCAAACTACTGCACAATTGCACTCATTTCATACACTAGTAAAGTAATGTCTAAAATTCTCCAAGCCAGGCTTCGGCAATACGTGAACTGTGAACTTCCAGATGTTCAATCTGGTTTTAGAAAAGGCAGAGGAACCAGAGATCAAATGGCCAACATCTGCTGGATCATCGAGAAAGCAAGAGAATTCCAGCAAAACATCTACTTCTGCTTTATTGACTATGCCAAAGCCTTTGACTGTGTAGATCACAATAAATTGTGGAAAATTCTGAAGGAGATGGGAATCCCAGACCACCTGACCTGCCTCTTGAGAAACCTGTATGCAGGTCAGGAAGCAACAATTGGACATGGAACAACAGACTGGTTCCAAATAGGAAAATGAGTATGTCAAGGCTGTATATTGCCACCCTGCTTAGTTAACTTCTATGCAGAGTACATCATGAGAAACGCTGGGCTGGAGGAAGCACAAGCTGGAATCAAGATTGCCGGAAGAAATATCAATAACCTCAGATATGCAGATGACACCACCCTTATGGCAGAAATTGAAGAAGAACTAAAGAGCCTTTGGATGAAAGTGAAAGAGGAGAGTGAGAAAGTTGGCTTAAAGCTCAACATTCAGAAAACTAAGATCATAGCATCTGGTCCCATCACTTCATGGGAAATAGATGGGGAAACAGTGGAAACAGTGTCAGACTTCATTTTTTGGGCTCCAAAATCACTGCAGATGGTGATTGCCGCCATGAAATTAAAAGACACTTACTCCTTGGAAGGAAAGTTATGACCAACCTAGATAGCATATTAAAAAGCAGAGACGTTACTTTGTCAACAAAGGTCTATCTTGTGAAGGCTATGGTTTTTCCAGTAGTCATGTATGGATGTGAGATTTGGACTGTGAAGAAAGCTGAGTGCTAAAGAATTGATGCATTTGAACTGTGGTGTTGGAGAAGACTCTTGAGAGTCCCTTGGACTGCAAAGAGATCCAACCAGTCCATGCTAAAGGAGATTAGTCCTGGGTGTTCATTGGTAGGAATGATGTTGAAGCTGAAACTCCAATACTTTGTTCACCTGATGCGAAGAGCTGACTCATTTGAAAAGACCCTGATGCTGGGAAAGATTAAGGGCAAGAGGAAAAGTGGATGACAGAGGATTAGATGGTTGGATGGCATCACCGACTCAATGGACATGGGTTTGGGTGAACTCCGGGTGTTGGTGATGGACAGGGATGCTTGGCGTGCTGTGGTTCATGGGGTCACAAAGAGCTGGACAGGACTGAGCGACTGAACTGAAGTGAATCTCATCTCCATGGTCTTCTAATCTTGATGAGCTTCTCTGGTTTCTTTATTCTTGCCTCAGGTGGTTTCTGAGCTGCTCCTTCCTTGTGTGGCTTTGTGCTGCTGTGCTGAGTCTTGTCTGACTCTCTATGATCCCATGGACTGTAGCCTGCCAGGCTCCTCTGTCCATGGAATTTTCCAGGCAAGAATACTGGAGTGGGTCACCATTTCCTTCTCCAGGGGATCTTCCTGATGCAAGGATTAAACCCATGTCTCCCACATCTCCTGCTTTTCAGGTGAATTCTTTATCACTGAGCCAGCGGGGAAGCCCTCCCTTGATTAGCTGCTTTTTGAATTGCCCTTTTGAATATTGAAGGTCCTGGAAGGCTAGAGTCTAGCCTATAAAAAGTGGGGGACAAAAAGGACACAGCTCCTGGGAGCCTCACAGGGCCTTGCTCAAGTTTTAGTAGTGGCCAAGCTATAGACTATCACAGTGGTCCAAGCAAACACCAGCCAATACATTTAGCTTGTGTGGTGGCAGCAGATGTTTTTGGAATTAGGTTAGATGTGCCATTTGGAAAGACCCTGATGCTGGGAATGATTGAAGGCAGGAGAAGGGTATGACAGAGGATGAGATGGTTGTATGGCATCACTGACTCAGTGGACATGAGTTTGAGTAAGCTCAGGAGTCGGTAATGGACAGGAAGCCTGGCGTACTACAGTCCATGGAGTCTCAAAGAGTCAGACACAACTGAACGACTGAACTGAACTGAACTGAATTGGTTGTGTAAAGTGAGCAAGAGTCAAGCATGGCTCCTGGGACACTGGAGTAACTGGGTGAATTATAAATTTAAATTGCACACAGTGAAGAAAGGAACAGTTTCAGTGGGGATGGGGTGTTTTAGAAGCATTTTGTACATGCTAGAGTTGACATTGCAATGAGGTTTCTGAAAGCAGATTTTGTGTAGTCAATTAGTTCTATGAGTTTTAAGGTATCCTGAGAGAAGGAGAGAGAGGTTAAAGACATGAAACTGGGTAAATTATCCTAAAGACATACTATGAATAGAACAGAAAATTGTCCTTCAAGAAACTAACATTTGGTGTTTGGTTCCATGAGAAGGAAGCAGAATAGAAAATTGAGCTTGAAATGGAAGGACAAATTAGTAAAATGATAAAATAAATCATGAGAAAATATAATTTTGAAAAAGACAAGAAAGGGAAGTCATTAAAGTCTGTGGGTTGTATATATTGTGCTGAACTTTAAACAAAGTATATATGCTGCAGCTGCTGCTAAGTCACTTCAGTCGTGTCTGACTCTGTGCGACCCCATAGATGGCAGCCCACCAGGCTGCCCTGTCCCTGGGATTCTCCAGGCAAGAACACTGGAGTGGGTTGCCATTGCCTTCTCCCATATATAACATAACATAATTTGAATCAGAAGAGAGGAAAATCATTAAATTTAATTTTCCCATTGATTTTAATCAAAATAGGCTAACAATCAGAAAATAGGAATTTCCATCAGAATTCTAGACTTCTGCTGAGAAAGTTTCTTCACATTATTGCTTCTTAGGTTCCTTATTATATCACTCTTGTCCTCACTATTAGAAGGACTCTTTCAGTCACAATCTTAAAACATGATTCATCTTTTCACACACTACAGAATTTAGGAAGTGTAGTATGACATAGGCTTTTACAGTATATATATATATATATATATATATATATATATATATGTACTTCTCAAAACAGAAGGATTTTTATTATCAATCCATTATACAAATGGAGAAATGGTAGTCTTGTAAATTAAAATAACATGCATATATTTCCACTGTACAAAAAGTTGGAGTTTGAGTAAAACCTTGTCTGGTTGATTTCTGATCATATGCTCTAGATCATTTTGAGGTGTTTTTTAGTTTTCAAGTCATATCACCCTCTAAGATATATTTCCAATCTATGTCTTTATATTGGTCAATTTTAAGTCAAAACTTGTTAAATTCTAAGTTTGTTATATTAGGCAAAGTATTCCATCTGTTTTCTTCATTAACTCTGTAAATTTGAAAAAGAGCTCATCATTAGTTTGCATAATTATAAACTAGCACATCAATATTCAGCTATTTGCTGAATAAGCTACCTAAACTGTGCAATCTGAAGAATACTTTCTCTAATTTATATGTTAAGAATATGGCATAATTTTATTCCAGATCCTTATCTTGCATATAGTATATTTTGACTAAGGTGGTCAAGCTATTTTTATTTCATCCACTTTATATACACTTCTAAAAAGTTAGATAAAATAATTATTCAATTGTCTTTACAGTACTTAAGTGATTACTAGTTTCTTGTATGTCAGAGTAGGAAATACATGCATGAAATTACCAATAATTTAAATAGATTTGTAAAGCTTATTCTCTAGATGGCTATATTCTTCTATTTAGTGTAGGTCAGTTACCATTACTATAGCTATCAGGGTATCTTAAAACAAAAGGAAGCTTTCTAAGAAAAGAAACAATATGATCATTGCAGTCTTTTCTACTCATTTGTAGATTTTTAATGTCTAAAATACTTTAATGTTAACACAAGCATTATATTCAATGTTAGATGGATTATGATCTGTATCTACCTGGTTCAAAGACAAGAATAAAATGAAACACAGTTTAGATACCAATGCATTTGTCACTCAATTGTTCATCTGTATTTTACTCCACTTTTCATAGTTTAATCTACCAAAAATCTTTTGGGGCATTAGAATTTAGCATATCATAATGCCTAACTGTGCCATTTTGGGAACCTTTTTGTTTACCAGCCTGTGAAGATGGAAGCTTTCATGGAGGTAGGTAAGAAACATGGTATATTGCTAGACAGTTTTTTCATCTCTAAAAGGTGGAAAACATGTATAACATTTAGGATGCTTGTGAGGATTAAATTATCCATATGAAATTCTTAGACTGGTTCCAGGCATGTAGATAAGTTATAGTAAAGCTAATTTTATTGCTGCTTGGTTTGTACTAAGCTCTATTTTTTTTTTTTTAAGTATACAAATTGACTTATTTACAAAACAGACTCACAGACTTAGAGAACAAACTTGTGGTTACTGCAGAGGCAAGGTGGATGGAAATGGGTGGAAGGGGCAGTTAGGAAGCTTGGGATTGACATGTACACGCTTCTGTATTTAAAATGAATATCCAACTGGGAACTGCTGTATAGCACAGGGAACTCTGCTCAATATTTATACAACAACCTAAATGGAAAAAGAATTTGAAAAATGATAGATTCATGTATATGTAAAAAAGTCTCTTATAGTTTTCTTCCACTGCAACTACAATCATGTTTCCAAGACTAATTCTTGTATCAAAATGTTGTGCCATTTTTCCTTCCTCCAACTTCTACAAATTTTGAATGAAAAATACATTGATCTCCCTTCCAAAAATCTTAACTGTGTTTTTTCCCAGGACTCAAGGCAAGAGGAACATAGAGTGCCAGGTTTCTTTCACAACGTTTGTTCTCTTGAGATTCGTAGCCCAGCTTGCATGTTTTATTTTTTCAATAAAGAGTAGAAATACCCTTTTGCAGCCTACTTTTTGAAGCCCAAATCTCTGTAACCTTTTCCAGTTCATAACTATTGGTACTGACTTTCAATCCAAGTTCTGGAAATATTTCTAGTTATTTCTTTTCCCTAAAAATTGTAGTGTCTTCCTTGCTTCTGTTGGGGCTCCTATGTGAAGATTAGAGTTCATATTTTAAGAAATGGAGTGTACCAGAATTTTAATGACAGCTGCTTAAATTGGTATCACCTAACTGATCTGCCAAGCTCTGCTCACCAGGAGGAGCCACCTGCTAATTTATCTTTGAACTGTTTGACTTTGCCTGATTTATGCTTGGAGGTTTTAAACCCATAGAGACATGTTATCTTGTTCATCTAATAGACACTCTTCTAGCAACTAGTTAGCCTCCTGGCATCTATACTATGTTTTTAGAATCTAAGAGGAAACAGATCTCTGTGTTTCTAAGTGGAGATTATACTTAGTTTGTAACTTGTAGGAGCAGCAGCATAGCCTCCATTTCAGACACCATCCTTTACTCACTCATTTTGTGAGAAGGTGCAGTTTCTTTACTTTTTGATATTCTGGCTTTTTGCATTTGTCAGACATAGCCCTTTCAACATACAAAGAACTAAAATGAGGCCATTGACATAAATGTTCCAAGTAAAACACAAAATAAAATGATAAGATGTCAATATGCCTTAAATACCAAACACACAAACAGACAATACCAATTGCTGGTAAGGATGTGGAGTGACAGAAGCTCTCATTAATTGCTGATGGGAATTCTAAATGGTATGGCCAGTTTGGAAAATAGTGTGAAACTTTCTTTCAAAGCTAAGTAGAATCTTGCCATGTGATCTAGAAATTGCACTTCCAAGTATTTACCCAACTAATCTGAATTCTCACGTCCACAAAAAATCCTGCATGCTGATAATTATAACAGTTTTGTTAATATTTGCCAAAAACTTAAAATAATGAAGTCTTCAATAGGTGAATAAAGATCAAAACTGTCTTACTATCTCTGGGACTTTATCTACTTACAAGAGATATGAGGTACTTTTCTAGGTGACTGATAACATTCTAAACTTGATTTATATTTTGCTTATCTGGATGTATATATGCATGTAAAAATTCATTAATCTGTACATAAAGGATTTGTGTACTTTGATGTCTAAAGCTCAATTAAGAAAAAAAGAGAAATTATTTGAAAATACTTTTTAATTATATAAATATTTGTATGTAGAGTTGTAATTTGCTTTGTTTTTATAATAGAAAACATTGCACTTTCTACAGAGCATTTTTTACTGATAAAATATCATTTTTGAGTCTGAGCTAATGACAACCATTAAATTAGCAATTCACTAAGCAGTTGAAAAATTACTTCATGCTACTGTGCACACTGCTGGCACATTGTGTATAAGCCATTAGCCTTCAGTGTTAGAGTATAGGAGTGAGCGGTACACTGGATTAAGGAATTCCACGAATGAATCTGTAGTCTGAAGCCATCACGAGGAGTTAAGAACTTTATGTTGGAGTAGCCTATAAATCACCTCAGAAAACTTTGTCTAAACAGGTTGCTTACATTATTAGAAACATTTGAGACAGTAATCCATTATAATTTCCTGCTTATTCTAGACCATCTTTTCACTGCATAAGAGTTCACATAGAATAAAAAGTTAAGGAATTGTTGCAACATCAAGATATTATGAAAGCCCATGATAACTGTGAAAAAATATATAGGTTATACAAGGTGATTTTTAAAAATTTCAGCTAAATGGATGTTTCAAGAATTTTCTCTCTTCTCACTGTCCCCCTCCAAGCTACAATCCCCCCCCCTCAAAAAAAAAGATACTTTGTTGGAATTTGGAAAAATTGACTGGGAAAACTTAACTGAAAAGAGAAATAGTGACAGATCTTTAACTCTATGTGTGTGTATATATGTGTGTGTATGTGTGTGTGTGTGTAAGACTATTTATAAGACTTCTAAGGAACTAAATTTGGTTTGAGCCAGTGAAATGATCTGTTTATTCTTATATCATTTCATGTCATAAAGGTATATTTATTATTATGAATATATATATTATATAATATATAATCATATACTATGATTTATTATATTCATTCTTTACACCTAAGTCAAAGACTGTGTAACAGATTCTTGATATTTTCCTACGTAGTCCCAAAAACTGTGTAGATGCTTAAAGTAGTTCTGGGTTTTTCTGCCAGCAGAGTTACTCTCACCACCTGCTTTGGATGCTCCAGAATTTTTTGTCATTATCCAGGTTCATAAGCCTTAAGATAAATATTCAGATGTGTTCTACTTCACCATTGTTGGTGATATTAATAGAAAGAACATAAACTGTATTACAAAGTAAGATTTCCTCTTTTCCTGATCAGAGTCTAAGCTAATACTTAAAAACCAAAAAAAAAAAAAAAAAAAAAAAGAACAAAAAAGAAATATCTTAAAAAGACAAGCACCTCAAAACTAGTGCTCTGCAGCAACAATGCAGAAGAGTATGCGATTAATGGTGAAAGCACCTGTGACCAAACTGAAACAGAATGGTTTGACTCGAACCTCACTGAGACAGAGATGGTGTATAGCTCACGCTGTATGTAAAGGAGCAAACGTCCTCAAACAGCATCATTAATGAATGTGGATAAAGCCCCACAGCTGGACATTTTTTTCCTCAACATTTTATGTGAAGCAAAACTTTTTAAGAGAAGGAAAAAAAAAAAGAAAGGAAGAAAGCACTATTTGAAAAAAAATTAGAATAGTCCTTGTTAGCAGACTGTGGAGGCAACAAAGTACTTATGAAACTTCTTTCCCAGGTAGGAAAACTAAAATATGTGTATCCTTTCACTTTCAAGGGTTTCCCTTGTGGCTCAGATGGTAAAGCATCTGTCTGCAATGCAGGAGACCCAGGTTTGATTCCTTGAGCTGGGAAGATCCCCTAGTTAAGGAAATGGTAACCCACTTGGATATTTTTGCTTGATAAATCCCACGAACAGAGGAGCCCGTGGGCTCCACTCCATGGGGTCACAAAGAATCGAACACAACTGAGCAACTAACACTTCACTTTCAAATATTATGTAATAAATCCATAAACTGAATTCCTTTCCTCTTCTGAGCTCTGTTTCATATTTTCAAATAAGTATCTCATAATCTTCTAGTAGAATTTTACTGAGTCACTGCAATGTTTTGTTTGACTATAGTGCCATTAATACTGTTTTATGATAAATTCTGTGCTTATTTGAACACATCTGTTCTTCTATTAATCCAGACCAGTAGGGGAGGAACTTTAATAAAAATTATAAGGTAAAATTAGAAGTATACAAGTTAAATATATAGGACAGAGATGGAGTGATAACATCTGCTTTGTTGAGAATATGTGCTTCTTGAGATAGAAATATTGCTTTAATTCAACTTTGCATGTCTGTATTTCGTATATCACAACTTTAAGTATCATAGTTGTACAGTAAATATTTTGTAAATAAGTGATACTGCATGACTGGTTGAACATCATCTCCATGGAAAATTTAATAGGAAATTACCAACTAAGGTTTACCACACCTAAAGTAAAGCATTCCTGTACTTCCTCCTTTAACATTTGGCCCTTCTCTTTCTCACCTATTAGACACAATCATTGCTTGATAACTTTATATTATTTTACTGTATCTTGACTACATTCTTCTGGTTGGGGGAAAAAAGAGTTTTAATGACTATTAGTATAGTACAAAAAAAAAAAAAAAAAAAAAGTTTAACATTGGAGTTTACCCTGGAATGAAGAGATAGCTCTTTTACTGTAGCCTTTTTCTTACCTTTCTATGTATGCCATGATCTCCTGCCTGGGGAATGCATTTGTGTTGGCGTACATATACCCATAAACTTTGAATTACGTCTAAGAAACTACTCTGGAATCTTTGGAATCTCTATAAAACAAATAAATAAAGAAAAAAAGACCCACTTTATTTTCAAAGTATTATTGGATTTTTTATCATTAAAAATATTAAAATTTGCGAGTAAGTTTTTTTTTTTTTTATTGTGGGGTAGATGAGAGACTCACTAAAATTGTTTTAAACTAAACTTTGGCTGAATAATTTAAACTAAAATTATTGAATAACTTAAAAATAATCAAAATTATTGAATAATTTAAACCAAAAACGTCACAGATATGACAGAAAGGAAAAACACTACAAAAAGTAAAATAATGTAATAATAAATTGTCTTTTTAAAGTACTAGAGGGCATCTAGGAACTGGATTCTATTGTGCTGTATATTCAGTTTGTGTGTATTTTTCCTTCATCTGGCTTGGGTGTGTGAAGACAAGATTTGAGGCTTTGTTAGTGTTAGGGTTAGTCTACTTATGGTGAAAGAATGAACCTGTAAAGGCTAGAGGCCATAATGATATTCAGATATTCTTTCTTACTTTGTGTCTTTGTCCTTTGAATTATTAAAAATGTGGCTTTTAGAGGAAATAGACATCCCGTCATGTGTGATAAAGGAATGAGAATTTTCAGGCCATGAAAGTTAACAGGAAAGTCTTGTACCATATAGAGAAGTGTGTTCCATAAGGATTAGAAGTCATGCAAATATTTGATTAAGGTTGGTTTTTTAAAAATCTCATTTGTTAATTAAAAAATAAACTTAAATTCTTTACCTTCACCTGCTCACTTTCTTTTTACTCAAAGAGATTTGTACCAGTGCCATTTCTTCTTTACCCCATTATCTTCTGGGTGAAGGAAGGTACCAATTATGATTCTATGCCATCACAACTGATAAGAACTCTGGAGGGATAAGTTCACAGCAGAGTTTCCACATTATAGCTCTTTCAAAGCTCATGCTTTCGTCTTCCCAAAGGTGTGGAAAGCTCATTAAATTCAGTATTGATTATTTACACAGCCTAAAATGTATTGGTGAATAAATGATTTCAAATGTATCTTTCAGGCATAAAAACTTCCATAAGTTGCTGTTTTTTTATATGTAACTATAGACTTTGAATATATGCAGTGTCATTATTTGCATAGTCTCACATCATTAAAATAACAGAAAAATTAACCTCAATGTGGTACTGAAAATGACATAAAAAGGCAGAAAAAGAGCCTGATACCTATACTGCATTCTTTTCTGTTTATTGAATAATCCTGGAGATAAGCTGAGCATGCAGTTAGTGTAAAGGAAACTCAGGTTTTGTTTCTAATCTATGGAAATAATGTAACTGAAGTTACCTGGGGAAAATATGATTGCAGGAATAGGCTCTTGCCTGATTTTATGAGGAAGGATAGTTCAGTTAAATGAGAAGAAATGAGAAGGTGGTAATAAGCAGTAACAGGTCCTGCAGGCAGAGTCAGTTGGGACCAACATCTGGTTGGTTCATGTCTGCAATCAATATGGCAGTGATTACAGCCTGTAGGTTGAGCTGTGTCTCCTCCACCTGCTCTCAAAGGTGGTTTTATCAGTAAAAGAATATGTTCTGGTTACTGTTTTTGGAGAGAAGCTACATATCTGATAATTCTACTCTCAGCATGGTGGTAACTGGAGAACAATGAACTATCTGGTATAGAGTCACTCTGCTTCAGTATTTTTGCTTTAAATAAAATAGATGAGTAACATTGTCATATTATCACCTATTGTCACATTAAAGATCAACCATATATTTAATCTGCACAAGTACATGAACTAGTCATCGTTTTGTCCATTAATTGAATACTTTTTATCCAATGTATTCATACTGCTACTGAGAAGCAGGCCTTCCTCAAGCATACTCTCCTGGTGTCAACTATGTTCTCAAAGTATTTTGTCAACAGGTTTGATAAATTGGATTAAGAGGACAAACTTCTATAAAATATAATTTAGCAAAATTTGAAAGAAGTAGAATGAAAATATCTTAGTAGTAATATAACATAAACTTTAAATCTGTGATTATTTTTTACAAAAAGCAATCCAGACTCAGATGACGTCACTAATAGTTTTATTCACAAATATTTGAAGAAGAGAATATATTGTACAAAAATTTTTACAGAGCAAAAAAAAGGAATGCCTCCATACTTGTTTTATGAGGAAATATGTCTTTGATAATAACACTAAATGAGAACAATATCAAGGCTAATTCTTTTATTGAACATTAATACAAAATGGTAAACAAAATAATAGCAAATCAAACCCAGCAACGTATAAAAATGATAATAATAATGAGTTTCTTAAAAGCATGCAAAGTTGGTTTATCCTATGACGATGAAACAATGTGATTCACTGTGTTAATAAAATAAATAAGAAAAGTATTATGATCACTCTAGACATGTAGCAAAAGCACATGATAAAATTCAAAATCTGTTTTTATAAAAAACATTTAGTAAAATTTAAAGGTAAAAAGGTAATAATCTGATAAAGGAAATCCAAATGACAAATCCAAAATCCAAAATGGCAAATGACAGCAATCTTTATATTTAATGGTGAAATATTGAAAGTTTTCCCAGTGAGATCAAATTATCGGCAAGGATGCTTGTCTCAACACTTTTATTTAATGCTCTCCTTTAAGTCATAGAGAGTGAAGTAAGAAAAGGAAAGTTTTAAAAGTGAAGATTGGAAAAATAAAATATTTAAACTGTTATTATGAGTAAGATCAAGAAATTTTCAGCATAACATATCTACTACATTCATGGAATCAAAGTAAAATTATCAGATTCAGTAAGTAATATCAATAAACAAAAATATACATTTGATATAGAAACAAGAGATCATTAGAATAGGAAGTTTAATACAGAATTATAATATCAATGAAAACATCAAATATCCATGAATAAGTCTAATAAAAGTGTAAAAATCCCTATAGAGAAGTCCATAAACTATTACTGAGAAAAATTCAAGACCTAAAAATTGAAAAAATGTACTACATTCATTAACGCTGACATTCACTAATGTAAAAAGATAAATTTGTGTCAAATTGATCTGTAAAATTGTTATTATTCTAATAAAATCTTAGAGTATTTTTGTGATTATTAAGATAATTCTAAAAAATTATGGAAACGTGGCACTGCTATAAAAATAGACCCATCAAAGATAATAGTCAAGAGGAAGGAAAAGGTGAAGTGGAGTAGGTAGGTAATAACCCATTTTCTAATTCTACTCTGTGTGACCAGCTTGTTCATAAGGCACATAAATATAAACTGGTGTGTGTATAGCTTTAAGCAGTCAAAAGAATTCATCATTTTTCATTTGTAATTGCCAGTTATATAACTTAACAGAAGTTAACTTAGTGTAATCAAAACATAAGTGACAAAATGACAGTTGTTAGATATATAAGTATTTAATATTTGTTGTTGTTCAGTCGCTCAGTAGTGTCCAACTTTTTGTGATTCCATGGAATGCAGCACACCAGGCTTCCCTGTGCATCACCAACTCCCAGAGCTTGCACAGACTCATGTTCATCCAGTCGATGATGCCATCCAACCACCTTATCCTCTGTCGTCCCCTTTTTCCGCTTTCAATCTTTCCCAGCATCAGGGTCTTTTCCAGTGAGTCAGCAATTCGCATCAGGTGGCCAAAGTATTGGAGCTTCAGCTTCAGCATCAGTCCTCCCAATGAATATTCAGGATTGATTTCCTTTATGATAGACTGGTTGGATCTCCTTGCAGTCCAAGGGACTCTCAAGAGTCTTCTCCAACACCACAGTTCAAAAGCATCAATTCAGAAGATAGATAGAAATGTAGTTTTTAAAATTGAAGCATTCAACAAGTTCCAAAGAACTAGGGTTCTTTCTTGTTCAAAGTACTTTGGAATGTAAATATATCAACACCAGTTGAAAAGTAAAGGCAGTAAGTATATAATATCTTAAAGGATCATAGTATATGACATCATAGAAAGCAGAGTTCTAATATTTGCTCTGCCAGTTGCTCATTGTAGGTTCTTAAATCACTTAGACTCACTGATTTCCAGTTTGGTAAAGAATCTGCCTGCCAAAGCAGGAGATGCAAGAGATGCGGATTCAATCCCTGGCTCAATAAGATCCCCTGGAGTAGGAAATGAAAACCCAGTCCAGTATTTCTTGCCTGAAAAATTCCATGGACAAAGAATCCTGGCAAGCTACAGTTCATGGGGACTCAAAGAGTTGGACATGACTAAGCAGGCACACTCACACATAATGAGAAGAAATACTGTCATGGGTATACAGGGCTGTTCTCAAGAGTAAATGAGAACACAATTCAAATACAGCCATTAACACTGTTATTCACCTACAGTTAGTATTCAGTTGCTGTTGGGTATTATTATTACTGACATTGAAATGTTCTAGTGAAAGTAAAATAGTGTTTAGTTTGATGTGCTAGCAAGTTTATTTGAAAGTTTTTTAAAAATATGACATAGTAGAACCAAGCGAGCTAGTGAAAGAAAGCTGAGTCCAAAGAGATGGCTAGTGGTAGAATATGGAGGAATTATCAACGTGACAAAGTATGTAAAGAAGTGATGGAGGAAAGAAAACTGCAGTTGTAAGGCAAGTGAGGAGGAAGAATATTTCTTATTTGAGAGAGAGTAGGTGATACTTGGTGAGAATTCAAAGCAAATAGTTTTAACAAATATAAATTCCATGATATCTAGAGAAAGTTCATGAGTTCAAAACTGAGGACTCAGACAGCAATTAATTAGGAAGCAAGTGTTTGTGGAGAGGTAAGGAGGTGAATCAGAGATTTGGATCATGGGTGGTTGAGATGGAACAAAAATGACCATTAAGTTACCTCTCATGCTGAAAGGTAAATGGAGTTTATTCTCTATCCCTTGACTTCAGGCTGATCTTGTAACTATCTATAGAATCCATCAGAAGTAACATTACCACAATTCTGTACCAAACTTTTTAAATGATTGGAAATGTCTGTTTTTTGCTTCTTGGAATACTCACTCTTAGAAATCTCCTTATAGCAGCCAACTGTCATATTGAGAAAAAGCACAAGAAACCATGTGGAGAAATCTGCATGAAGGAGAATCAGGGCTCCGGTCAACAATCTTTGGCTTAGCTTCTATCTGATAACCAGCACCAAATTGTTTGAAGAGTGTAACTCATCTTTGAAATGAAGGTAAAGAATATTCTAGTTCTACCTGAACTGCTCAGGGTATGACCCCTAAAGCACAAGCAGGTTGTCCCCACCAAGCTCTGTTCCAAGAGCAAACTTCAGAATCGTATGGCTGATTTTGTTTGCTTTAACTTACTATGTTTAGAGTATAAATCTAGATAACTGAAACAAGTAGCAAGGGAAAGTTTGAAAGAATCTAATCTATAGTGTGCAGTGACTGATTATACATATATTATATATATTTCCCCAGATATTAAAGAAGAACAAAATAGGCAAACAACAACTGCAACAGAAACAGAGAAGGTGGTGAGAAAGAGAGGTAGTGATATACCACTTCAATACCATTATTAATACAATTACTCTATCTGGGAAACAAAAATATCCAAGACTAAAGGAGAGATCAGTAAAAGCTAAATTAAAGGGATTTCTGGAGAGATTGAACATTTAGAGAAAAAAAAAAATCTAACTTCCACAAATCGGTTTGTTTACCTACACCTTCTGTTCACACATAAGGAACATAAATTATGATTTATGAGAGACAGAAGGTTACTTTACATATCTACAGAAGGCTTCCCTGGAGTCAAACCCGTCTTATGGTAAAATTAAGGGCAAGTGCCCTGAAGCATGGTCACATAAGTTGGGGCCTGGCCCAAACAGTCGCATGGACTTACAAACCTTTTACTAATAAATGACAGTAATGCTGAGAGAAAACATCCTTTTTCACTCACCAGTGCACATGGAAATTTAAGATGATAGCATTCTATTTTCCTTTCTATGAAAGTTTCTTGAAGTGACAAGTATATTCTATAAAAACACATACTTTAAATGCTGTCTTATTTAGAGACATATCTCTGATATTATTCAAAATAACTCATTTTAAATTTTAATTAACAGCATTGAGTTGAATATTATGTTATATATACATACATTGCACACATAGTAACATTCATATATATTTATGAATAATATGTACTTATAGGTGTATATATAAGTATACATATTTATATATACACTTATTCATACACATATATACACACATACTCTAACATATATGTTAGAAGTACATCATTGAAGAAAGGATTTAAAGGTAGTTGTAAAAGAGAGAAAAAAGAATCTCAGAGAGTCCAGGTTGACATACAGAGTTTGATTTTGCCTGATAAGCAGGTGGAACAATTAAGTCTTTTTAGTGAAGTAACATTTTTTTCTTTCTGATCATATAATGCATGCTAATTTAGGAAATGTAAAATAAAGTTCATTCCATAATTTAATTTCTGTATCCTTCTTGTCTTCAAAATTTTTCAAACTTATTTTCAATTTTTTTATGTTCATCATGATAAAAGAGCTTATAATATTTTAGGGGTCAAAACTTAAGATATATTTGGATAAATGGTATCTGAAATATAAAGTTTGTTACTTATGTTTTAGGCATACGCAAAGATGCTCTACATCATATGTTTCCAGGAAAATGAAAATTAAAGCAACAATGAGATAACACTATACACATACTAAAATGACCAAAATCTGGAATAACCAAATCCTGTCAGTAATATAGAGCATCAGGAATTCTCATTCATTGCTGGTGGATGCAAAATGGTATAGCTACCATGGAAGTTAGTTTGGAAATTTCTTGAAAAACTAAACATAATCTTACCATAAGAGCCAGTAATCACACTCCTTTGTATCTAAACAAAGGAACTGAGAATTTATGTTCACAGAAAAAACTTGCACTGAGATGTTTCTATCAACTTTATTCATAGTTTCCAAATCTTGGAAGCAATCAAGATATTCCTCCGTAGGTGAACGGATATATAAATTGTGGTATGTATAGACAAGGAAATATTTTCATCACTGAATAAAACAAGCTATCAAGACTTAAAAAGACATGGAATGACATTAATTGATATGACTAAGTGAAAGAAGTCAATCTAGAAAAGCTACATACTGTATGATTCCAAGTATATGCCAGTTTGGAAAGGCAAATGAGGGAGACAGGAAAAAATGCAGTTGTTCCCAAAAATTGGGATGGGGAGGAAGGAGGACTGTGTGAAAAGCAAAGGTTTGTTGTTGTTTTTTTTTTGTCTTTTAGGGCAGTGAAATTATTCTGTATAATACTATAATAAAGAACACAGGTCATTTTACATGTGTCAAACCCATAGAAGTTTCAATATCAAGGCTATGCATGCATGCTCAGTCATGCCCAACCCTTTGCGACCCATGGACTATAGCCCACCAGGCTCCTTTGTCCATGGGATTCTCCAGGCAAGAATATTGTAGTGGATTGTCATTTCCTACTCCAGGGGATCCTCCCAACCAAGGGATTCAATCTATGCCTCTTGTGTCTCCTACATCGGCAGGTAGATTTTTACCACTGCACCATCAGGGAAACCTCAATACCAGGAGTTAACCTTAATTAAACTATGCATTCAGGGCATTAATGATGTGTCAATGTAGGGCTCATAATTTATAGCAGATGTCCTATTCTGGTGGGGAATGTTGACTTGGGATAGCTATGTATGTGTGAAGGCAGGGAATATAGGAAATCTCTGTACCTTCTCTTCAATACTGTTATGAATTTAAAACTGCTGAAAAACTAGTCTATTAGAAACAGATAAAACTTGCGAGATTTTAATCATGATAGAAGCTCATTTCAACACAGCAGGAAAATACTGATGGCTCCAAAACGTAGAGGATAGTAACTGAAATAGTAAAAATGCATGGAGTCACTGATGTGACAACACAGTAAGACAGTTGGTAACAAGAATGGAGATTCATGTTGGAATAAGAGATTCAGTTCAGTTCAGTCCCTCAGTCATGACCGACTCTTTGCAACCCCATGAATTGCAGCACGCCAGGCCTCCCTGCCCATCACCAACTCCCGGAGTTCACTCAAACTCATGTGCATCGAGTTGATGACGCCATTCAGCCATCTCATCCTCTGTCGTCCCCTTCTCCTCCTGCCCCCAACCCCTCCCAGCATCAGAGTCTTTTCCAATGAGTCAACTCTTCTCATGAAGTGGCCAAAGTATTGGAGTTTCAGCTTTAGCATCAGTCCTTCCAAAGAACACCCAGGACTGATCTCCTTCAGAATGGACTGGTTGGATCTCCTTGCAGTCCAAGGGACTCTCAAGAGTCTTCTCCAACATCACAGTTCAAAAGCATCAATTCTTCAGCGCTCAGCCTTCTTCACAGTCCAACTCTCACATCCATACACGACCACAGGAAAAACCATAGCCTTGACTAGACGGACCTTTGTTGGCAAAGTAATGTCTCTGCTTATGAATGTGCTATCTAGGTTGGTCATAACTTTCCTTCCAAGGTGTAAGCGTCTTTTAATTTCATTACTGCATTCACCATCTGCAGTTATTTTGGAGCCTCCAAAAATAAAGTCTGACATTGTTTCCACTGTTTCCCCATCCATTTCCAGATTAGGACTATATACTTATAATGAAAACTGTATTCCTAAGAACTAAATATTGGAAAATTATATTTAAATAATTTGTAATTTATTATATCAAAATGTATGTAGTAAGTGACTCACAGGACCTCGACATTCCAGAGAGGGGAATAGGCAATTCATTAAAAAAAAAAAAAAAAAAAAGACAGATAAATAAATCAATAAAATACCAAAACAGATTGAAGAGACTTAGAAAATGATGGTAATGCCATTCTCCCAAATTATCCCACCCTCTCCCTCTCCCACAGAGTCCAAAAGACTGTTTTATACATCTGTGTCTCTTTTGCTGTCTTGCTTACAGGGTTATCGTTACCATCTTTCTAAATTGCATATATATGCATTAGTGTAAAATAATTAACCTCCAATTAAAATAAATAAATTTATATTAAAAATAAAAAAAGAAAAATAAAAAAAGAAAATGATGGTAATATACAAGTAAAGTGGCGTATACTGGACTCTATAGGTTATCTGGGGGGGCTTTGTTCCAATCGAAAGAAGTGATTTCTAACTGGGAAGTTAGGAGAGCATTTCTGGGGAAGTTGAAAGTAATTGGAGATCACTGAGGAGAGTTAATTGGTTGACGGGTTCAAGTAGGATGCCATTTCAATTAGAATTATTTCCATGTATGCAAGAGGTTTTGATATGGAAAGAGAAATAGGCACTGTGTCAGAGACAATAACATGCACAGATAAGAATTCCATATGGTAAATAAGAAAAAAACTGACCATTGAATTTTTATGGAGAAAGAGCAGGGAATTCATGCATAAATATCATTTATTCATTCCATATATATTCATTGAGTGCTTACTATGTTTTAGGCATGCTGCTGTCAGTAAACAGAGTAGACTAAAGTCTTATCATGGAGCTTTTGTTAGAGGAGTGAGAGACAATAAATAGCATAAATCAATTCTTTTAAATGTGGTCAGGCTTCCCTCATAGCTCAGTTGGTAAAGAATCCGCCTGCAATGCAGGGGACCTGGGTTCAATTCCTGGGTTGGAAAGATCCACTGGAGAAGGGATAGGCTACCCACTCCAGTATTCTTGGGCTTCCCTTCTGGCTCAGCTGGTAAAGAAACCTCCTGCAGTGTGGGAGACCTGGGTTCAACCCCTGGGTTGGGAAGATGCCCTGAAGAAGGAAAGGCTGCCCACTCTAGTATTCTGGCCTGGAGAATTCCACAGACTGTATAGTCCATGGGGTTGCAAAGTATCAGATATGACTGAGTGACTTTCACTTTCATCTATGGACAAAGGTAATCAGCACATTAGAAAAGAAGAACCAAGGAATAGGGGAGGGTGTTGTCAGTATGAGATGCAGTGAAACAAAGATTTCAGGAAGGTGAGAGGATGAACTATGTGGATATCTAGGAAAAGATTAGTCTGATTGCATGATGTTCTATACTTTAGTGTGATCGTATGATGTTCTGTACTTGAAGAACATCAAGGAATCCAGGATTCCAACAATGGAGTGAACAGATAATAGTAGAACATGTTGTCAGAGAAGTCCTGTGTGGTGGGCAGGACTCCACAAGAAACCTGGTAAATCGTTATTTGTAGGTGCAGGCTTCCCTTCTTCCCTTGAATCCAGAGATGAGAGGTCATTGGAAGGCTTTGATTTCACAGGATGACACTGACTGTTCTATTGATAATAGATTGCAAATTTATATATTTCTGAAATGTAATAGTTTCATCTAATCTTAATTATAACATGATATACACTTTTGACTTTTTTTGTTTTTGTTTTTAACTAGTCCTGCTTCTCAAAGCACACTGCACAATTCTCTCTCCACCCATGTACTAATCCTCTAGGAGCCTGGCCTTCATCTAGCTTCGACTCTAGCACACCACTTATAATAACTCACACATTTTCTTCTTATTCATTAGTTACTTAATGTATGAATTTCCAAAAGTCAATCAGTTCAGTTCAGTTCAGTTCAGTCACTCAGTCATGCCTGACTCTTTGCGACCCCATGAATCACAGCACGCCAGGCCTCCCTGTCCATCACCAACTCCCAGAGTTCACTCAGACTCACGTCCATCGAGTCAGTGATGCCATCCAGCCATCTCATCCTCTGTCATCCCCTTCTCCTCCCGCCCCAAATCCATCCCAGCATCAGAGTCTTTTCCAATGAGTCAACTCTTCTCATGAGGTGGCCAAAGCACTGGAGTTTCAGCTTTAGCATCATTCCTTCCAAAGAAATCCCAGGGCTGATCACCTTCAGAATGGACTGGTTGGATCTCCTTGCAGTCCAAGGGACTCTCAAGAGTCTTCTCCAACACCACAGTTCAAAAGCATCAATACTTCGACACTCAGCCTTCTTTACATCCAACTCTCACATCCATACATGACCACTGGAAAAACCATAGCCTTGACTAGACAGACCAAAAATCAATACCTGATTGTTAATAGAAAATCTAATATTCATCCAGTGGTAATAGAAAATTTAAAATGGTACAATTGGTTCTATGATTTTCTAATGTAGCAAAAGGGCAAATATTTTGTGTTTCCTTTTTATGTTAACTTTAAGGCCTTTTATTCAGGTAGCATAGTATTATATAAATCCAAACCTCCCTCTTAATGCAGGATAGCCTATTTCATCCTATTGAAAAGTTTTATCACTTCACTCAGGTAAAGTATAAACACACCCACACTGACTTGTCTTTACCTGTTGACTAGTTCTGTAATGCATAATTATGTCACATAAGGACACTTGCTTATTTTACAAGCACACAGAAATGAACAAGTTTTTGCTCTAATGTTTTCTACAAAAGGAGCACATGTACTGAAAAAAAGCAGTAGAAAATCACTTTCATAAAAATATCATCAGAGAGCCAAGGGTTTTAATGGAACATTCAACCTCTCTGATAAATAAATGTTGTCAATTCAAATATGTAATTTAATAGAAATATGATAGCAAAGACCAACTGCCAAATGATTCTTAAGGGGAAAATTTTTTGACATTTAAAAAAATGCACTTTTTGGAAGGCACCTGTCATGGAGTCACATATTCATTTTTAAGGTAATCACTAGTAAATTATAGTGACCCTGCATCTTGTTATACACTGTTCTTTTCTATAATTGATCATCACTTCTTTTGATATGTATGGAGTTGGACTCTTTATGTATGCAATCCTTGAATGTATAATTCCAGAAAGGAATAGTCAAGGAATAGAAGTAGATTCTAATAGAAACATTTTTAAAAGATTCATTTATTGCAAATATACCACATAAGTGCAAAAGACATTATGGAAATACTTGTTTTTCCATAAATTAGATTCAACAGCTGTGTAAATCTGTGCATTTTATGTCTATAAGAGACATAATTGCTAAATCAGGTGTCCTATGTCCCAAAGCATTTGAAATGTAAAGAGGATACTCTTTTCAAAAATAGTGGTTAACTATTTTTATTTCATCCATTTTTTTTTGTATGAAATCCTAGAGTTGGGCATAGTAAAGAAAAGAAAAATGATGGGACTTGTTAAAAATTATACTTGAAGATATTGAATAAATGAACAAACAAAGTGCATTCATACATACAATAAACATATATATGTGTGAAACATATTCATATAAAATCATATAAGCTCTGCTGGAAAATTTAAAGCCTAGTGTTACTTCCAATATAAATGATACTTATTAAAATTCATTCTTGACTTCTTTTTTCTAATTCAGGACATAACACAACTTCCTACTAAAATGAAGGTAAATCAGAAGTTTATTGTTCAGAGACACTCAGCTCTTGTTTCCTCTGCTGACACCACCAATATGAATAATGACAGTATCAGTGATGAGGGCGTTTTTGTGATGCAAATCTCTCCACAGGGAGAGGACTGTAGTCATCATGAGTTTATTTCACAATTCACCTTCTTTCTCTAGCAAGCCACTATAATGAGAACAACTGTACCCTTTCTCTAGATTGAAAAGTCAAATTCCCATGGATCACAGCAGGACTGATTTGCGTCCTTCAGCCATCATGGTCATCAATTCCTAACGACTCCAGGTCCATGAAGAGATTTGCATCTCTTATGATGGTCAAAATGAGCAGGACGATTCCATTGTGGTTTAGTTCATCTCAAGAATGCAGAAAATCTGCCAGTTTGTGTTTGTAGCAGAAAATACAGGTCACATAACTATAACTACTTCATAATCTATTAGATTTTTACATTAACACAATTATTTCTTTGATTAAGCTAATTTACCTTACCCTTCCTGACCTGCTCACTCCTCTTTAATTTTCCCATTAAAGCTAATCACTTCACATCATTTCTTAAGTATTAATAAACAAGTTTTCTTAACTCAATTTTGATTTCTTTGAGGCTTGAGGTATCAAAGAGCTTTAGGAGTGTTGAGATCTACAAGATTGGCAAAGTGCTTGGGATATGACAAATGTTCAAAAAATCTACCTCCCACAAAATAATACTGTATCAAGTGTGTCATAATGCCATTTGTTAAAAGACTTTTGGTAAAACTGAATTTTCTGTGTATTATTTCTGTGACTAATATATCAGAAGAAGTAAATTGCATAGTCTGCCAGTGTCTAAAAGTTCTAACCAAATAGAACTTACTTCTATTCATCCGCTGCATAGCAAAACCAATCTATTGACAGCAGGTTGCGGTAAAGGAAAGTACAACATTTCTTACAGGGTGCCAAGCAAGGAGAATGGGCTGTTAATACTCAGAAGTCCTGATCTCCCATTGGACTTAAGGCAAGGGTTTTTAAAAACAACATTTGGAATGAGGATTGCAGCTTGTGCACGTTCTTCTGATTGGTTGGTGGTGAGGTAAGAGGGTGGTATTTCTGGAATCCTAATTATCAAGCTTCTGGCTCCAACCTGGTCTACATGCTTGTGATCTGCATGTTCTTCTCATCCTCTACCTGGGTGGGGATCTTAATTTCTGTTGAAAAAGTCAAAGATATGCATCAAGTTGTTAAAGGCATCCCTTTAGGAGAAATTAAGATTCTATGTTATCACCGAACTTTTGTTTAAGCTATCATTATTTTATTTATTCATTGCTTGACTGCTTTCCCTTAATTTCTGCAGTCCCACTCTTCCCTGACTAGCAACAGCTTGAGTCTGCTCTTTGGAGCTCAGGTAAGACCTAGGAGACTAAAGTACTTTCTATAAATGAGAAGCTTGGGAAATAAAGGAATTTTATGAAGCCAGGAGAACCTTGAGGGGCCCTGCTTGGTTTTAACAGGATATGTTGAAAAAAGTTTAAAGCAAATACCTAGCTGGATAATTTTCAAGTTCAGCTATTTTTATGAATTGATTTGTGAGATAAGAATTCTATAGACCATACTTCAGGAAATGCTCATCTGAGCATGTTTTAGGGATGTTCTTTTGGATAATATTGTACATGCAATGAATCACAATATTAAATATTCATTTTTATGGCAATCCACTATGATAGATATATTTTAACCATGTTTCTCTATGGGTTATATATACATACACACAAAAAAGATAGAAAAAAGGCTTTATTGATACCACTAGGCATGATTTACATTTGGCAATTTTGTGTGAAAGTTTGGAAGTGGTTTGTTAACTGTGGTCACCATTTAGAGCACTATAATACTTGATTATGAAGCATGTTGCAGAATTTATTTCAGACACTGAATTTGTCAGTTGTGTATTGCCTATTTTGTTTTTGCTTTTCCTTACTCTTTTTTGTCTTCTCTGTATTAAAAAATATTATTTCCAAATGTTAACTTTTATATTTACTGATTAAATAACATTCTGTTCTATTTAAAGGCTTCCGCCATCCCTTTACTTTGTTCTGCAACAATAAATCTCCAGTAAACACCCTATTTTCAGGAAAAAAGAATATATCATCAGGGTTGCTAGTGACAAAGAGAAAACAAATGAACATAAGCAAGCTTAAGCTCGATTAGATCCACAGGGAAAAATCAATGACATGGAAAAGAACAAAGTTACAGAGGAATGAGGTTGCATCTTCCAACTTGTACACAAAGGAGCATAAAAAGAAAGAAACCACAGGATTACAAGACCAAGTTGATGCCAACACATGAAAAGTAAAGCACACAATGAAAGCAATTAACTGGATAATTGGAGCAAAACCAAACAATTTTGCCTCAATTAAATGGTTTACCTCACTTTAAAGCAATTTTGGACTTGAATTATCCAGAATGGTTTGATAAAATTATTCAATGGGTAGGGTACTTTATTGCCTCCAAGTGCCTCTCCAGAAATGAAATGACAGACTTTTTTTTTTTTTTTTTTTCAAAAAAAGGAAGTGACAGGTGGGAAACCTTATCTGTTTATGACCATATGGTTGTCATCTTTGTTCTTGGCCTGACTACTTCTCAATCTCTGTCAATGTGTGTGTACTTCTAGCAGTTTATCTTCTGCCCTTTCTATATTAACCAGTTGGAAAATCTGGAGATCTGGATATTCCCAGCAGAGTTCTATAGAATGAAGTTCATGATTTTTTTGTTATTTGAATTCTGTTTTTTTGCCAATATATGTGGCCATTGGTAATAATGAGACATAACATTTATTGTTTTCCTGCTGTGATTTAGAGGCAATAAGCACTGCTATAATCCATACAGAAACAATCAAGATGATAATTATTGTAATTTTACAGAGAAATGGAGGCTCCAATAACTCAAATAATTTACCAGAGGTCACAAAATTAGTCAGAGGCTAAGCTGGAACCAATTTTAAGTTCAGTCTGACCTTAAAGCACATGGTATTTCTATTGATATTATTTTTATATTAGTTCTTGGATATCATTAAAAAATCTTACTTTGTTCTGTTTCTCATAAGAACAGGTATAGAAAAAAGGAAACATTCATTTCATTTTAGGATCAATGGCCCTCAAACATTTTTTTTTCTTGTTTTAGTATGTTTGCGTTAAAAATGAAAGGACCATATTCCTCAACACATTTTTATTTCTCTCCATACAAGAGTCAAATAGACCATTTAAAAAGGTAAATCAGGTTGTGTCACTACCTCACCTGCTCAGAAGCTTCCAGTGACCCATCACACATTGACTAATGTCCAAAGCCCCGACCATGCCAGAAAACCTGTCACCACCTGACTTTCCTCCATTTTACCTTTCCTCCAGCTTACCCCTCCTCCCCCATTCCAATCTCACACCACCCCCATATGTTCTGGCATTTTTCTTTTCCTCAGACATGCCATGATTTTTCACTTCATAAGACCCCTTTTGATAGGTCATCTCCTTGTTTCCTTTTGTCCTCTGTTAAAATTTTAGATTTGCCCCTCCTCTCCCCATAACATCTTTCTCAACATAACTTCACTGTTTTCTGTTCACTTATTCTGCCTTATTAGTTTTTACTGCATTTATCACTATCTAGTATTAAATTACATATTCATTTATTTACTCTCATATTTTATGAAACCTTGACATAAAGAAGCTTTTTAATATCGTGAGTTTGGGGTTGTCTCTATTACCATTGGCTCCTCAGAATCTAAAGTGTTTCTTGTATATATTAATTGTTCATAAATATAGAACTCTCTTTCCTTGTATTAAGTATTAATATAACAATGCTTATTTCTCACATGTTTAGATTAAAACACTAGACATTCTAATATTATTTTAATACTCCCCACTGGAATATCTTGCACTTCCATGGGAAAGGAATGCAGTGTTTTGGAGAATACTAATTTGTATTATTGAAATACAGTATGCTAGTAATGATGTCCTTTTTTTTTCATTGAAGTTGGAAACAATTTACAGGTACACTTAAGTGAACATATGAAAAATCAACCATCATCTTTTTTCCCCCTAGAAAAGCTGTACAGACAAGAGACTAACTTGAGTATGGTCCAATGGCCTGCTAAGATTTCACAGTAGAAATCGACACACTTATCCAATTAGACACAAACTGAGGTGCTCTGGCTTGGAAAATCCCATGGACGAAGAGCCTGTTAGGCTGCAATCCGTGGGGTCGCTAAGAGTCGGACATGATTGAGCGACTTCACTTTCACTTTTCACTTTCATGCTTTGGAGAAGGAAATGGCAACCACTCCAGTGTTCTTGCCTGGAGAATCCCAGGGATGGGGGAGCCTGGTGGGCTGCCGTCTATGGGGTCGCACAGAGTCGGACACGACTGAAGTGACTTAGCATAGAGGTGCACCACAGAAACTTCTCTATCAAGACATGTGTATAAAATTTAGAACATGGAGGACAGAAACATAGATAATTAACTTATGCAGGTAAGTTAATGCCAAAGGTAAAGTAAAAAGACAAGTCTTGAGCCAGGCACACCCAGAATTTACTCTGAAACTTAGCAATCAGGTAGACAAGCTACATTTTCCTGCAGAAAGTCAGTGATGAGATGGTAATAGTCTAGTAGTATAACTAAAGTGGAACTCCATCCACATGGAAACCTAAGGCCAAGGAAAAGAAATTCTTCTCCTATATTACGTTGTTATATTTTATTAATCATTTTGACACAAGTATCAGACTTCTGCTTGACCAAAGTTGTAGATGCTGCTTCCAGGGAAGGAGATAAGTGTTTTCTCAGGACAGTCCACATGCATGACTAATAGCTGCCTTGTGCTGATATTTTTAGAAATCCATCTCCAATTTGTGCCAATTTGTACTCCACACAAAGCACTAAAATTTGATCTGAAAATTCGTTAACTTTTATTATTTCCTAGTGTAAATAAAACTCTATATATTTCTCCAGCATAGATCCTCCAAGGCTATGCAAGTAGGTTTGATGATAATAACGTTAGGAATCCAAGATTTCAATATAAGTCAACCTCAATATCAGGTTTCTAGGGAGACATTTTAAAATTACAGCCTTAGTCTGCTAATCTGCCACAACAAAATATTAAAGAGTGGGTGATTTAAACAACAGAAATTTATTTCTCCTAGTTGTGCAAGTTGGAAGTCTAAGATCAAAGTGCCTGTAGATTTGGCTTTTCTGGAGTTCTCTTTACTTGGCTTGTAGATGAATGCCATTTTATTGTGTCCCAGTGATACTGAACCTGGACTTGGCAATACTTGCTGACACACAATAAATCCAATCTACTGACTGAGTTGGGTTGAAGGAAAATATAGAGTTTATTGCAGGGCACCAAGCAAGGAGAAGGGGCAAATAATGCTTAAGAGACCAAAACACCCCGAGGCCTTTCAGGGAAGGGTGTTAAAGGCGATGTGAGGAAAGGGGCTGCAGGATACATGATGAGATCATGCACAGTTCTCAAATTGGTGGCCATCAAGGTGAAGTTTTGAGTGCCGCCATTCTTCTGGTTTCAACTGGTGGGGTCAACTTTCTTTAGGTCAGCACTTTACATCTGGTGGGTGTCTGATTCCTGAAAAACAACCTGGGAGTGTGTGTCAGACCTTATAAAGGAGGTTTGACATATATCCATGGCTACTCCATTTCTTCTGAGGGATTCCTGCCCGCAGTAGTAGATATAATGGTCATCTAAGTTAAATTCACGCATTCCAGTCCATTTTAGTTCACTGATTCCTAGAATGTCGACATTCACTCTTGCCATCTCTTGTTTGACCACTTCCAATTTGCCTTGACTCATGGACCTGACATTCCAGGTTCCTATGCAATATTGCTCTTTACAGCATTGGACCTTGCTTCTATCACCAGTCACATCCACAACTGGGTATTGTTTTTGCTTTGGCTCCATCCCTTCATTCTTTCTGGAGTTATTTCTCCACTGATCTCCAGTAGAATATTGGGCACCTACTGACCTGGGAAGTTCCTTTTTCAGTATCCTATCATTTTGCCTTTTCATACTGTTCATGGGGTTCTCAAGGCAAGAATACTGAAGTGGTTTGCCATTCCCTTCTCCGGTGGACCACATTCTGTTAGAAGACCTACAAGACCTTTGAGAATTAACACCCAAAAAGATGTTCTTTTCATTATAGGGGACTGGAATGCAAAAGTAGGAAGTCAAGAAACACCTGGAGTAACAGGCAAATTTGGCCTTGGAATACAGAATGAAGCAGGGCAAAGACTAATAGAGTTTTGCCAAGAAAATTCACTAGTCATAGCAAACATCCTCTTCCAACAACACAAGAGAAGACTCTACATATGGGCATCACCAGATGGTCAACACCGAAATCAGATTGATTATATTCTTTGCAGCCAAAGATGGAGAAGCTCTATACAGTCAACAAAAACAAGACCAGGAGCTGACTGTGGCTCAGATCATGAACTCCTTATTGCCAAATTCAGACTGAAATCGAAGCAAGTAGGGAAAACCACTAGACCATTCAGGTATGACCTAAATCAAATCCCTAATGATTATACAGTGGAAGTGAGAAATAGATTTAAGGGACTAGATCTGATAGATAGAATGCCTGATGAACTATGGAATGAGGTTCGTGACCTTGTACAGGAGACAGGGATCAAGACCATACTCATGGAAAAGAAATGCAAAAAAGCAAAATGGCTGTCTGGGGAGGCCTTATGAATGGCTGCGAAAAGAAGAGAAGTGAAAAGCAAAGGAGAAAAGGAAAGATATAAGCATCTGAATGCAGAGTTCCAAAGAATAGCAAGAAGAGATAAGAAAGCCTTCCTCAGTGATCAATGCAAAGAAATAGAGGAAAACAACAGAATGGGAAAGACTAGAGATCTCTTCAAGAAAATTAGAGATACCAAGGGAATATTTCATGCAAAGATAGGCTCGATAAAGGACAGAAATGGTATGGACCTAACAGAAACAGAAGATATTAAGAAGAGGTGGCGAGAATACACAGAAGAACTGTACAAAAAAGATCTTCACGACCCAGATAATCACGATGGTGTGATCACTAACCTAGAGCCAGACATTCTGGAATGTGAAGTCAAGTGGGCCTTAGGATCAAAGTTAGTGGAGGTGATGGATTGCCAGTTGAGCTATTTCAAATCCTGAAAGATGATGCTGTGAAAGTGCTGCACTCAATATGCCAGCAAATTTGGAAAACTCAGCAGTGGCCACAGGACTAGAAAAGGTCAGTTTTTATTCCAATCCCAAAGAAAGGCAATGCCAAAGAATGCTCAAACTACTGCACAATTGCACTCATCTCACATGCTAGTGAAGTAATGCTCAAAAGTCTCCAAGCCAGGCTTCAGCAATATGTGAATCATGAACTTCCAGTTGTTAAAGTTGGTTTTAGAAAAGGCAGAGGAACCAGAGATCAAATTGCCAACATCTGCTGGATCATGGGAAAAGCAAGAGAGTTCCAGAAAAACATCTATTTCTGCTTCTTGACTATACCAAAGCCTTTGACTGTGTGGATCACAATAAAGTGTGGAAAATTCTTCAAGAGATGGGAATACCAGACTACCTGACCTGCCTTTTGAGAAATTTGTATGCAGGTCAGGAAGCAACAGTTAGAATGGGACATGGAACAACAGACTGCTTCCAAATAGGAAAAGGATTATGTCAAGGCTGTATATTGTCACCCTGCTTATTCAACTTGTATGCAGAGTACATCATGAGAAATGCTGGGCTGGAAGAAGCACAAGCTGGAATCCAGATTGCCAGGAGAAATATCAATAACCTCAGATATACAGATGACACCACCCTTATGGCAGAAAGTGAGGAGGAACTAAAAAGCCTCTTGATGAAGGTGAAAGAGGAAAGTGAACAAGTTGGCTTAAAACTCAACATTCAGAAAATGAAGATCATGGCATCTGGTCCCATCACTTCATGGGAAATAGATGGGGAAACAGTGGAAACAGTGTCAGACTTTATTTTGGGGGGCTCAAAAATCACTGCAGATGGTGACTGCAGCCATGAAATTAAAAGATGCTTGCTCTTTGGAAGAAAAGTTATGACCATCCTAGATAACATATTGAAAAGCAGAGACATTACTTTGCCAACAAAGGTCCATCTAGTCAAGGCTATGGTTTTTCCAGTGGTCATGTATAGATGTGAGAGTTGGACTGTGAAGAAAGCTGAGCGCCGAAGAATTGATGCTTTTGAACTGTGGTGTTGGATAAGACTCTTGAGCGTCCCTTGGACTGCAAGGAGAACCAACCAGTCCATTCTGAAGGAGTTCAATACTGGAATTTCTATAGGACACAAAAGAGCAACTGAACTGAACTGAACTGACATATATCCGTCAGGGAACTGGAAGTTCATTGAATCTGCTATGTGGCTAAATCTTGCCAGTTTCCTTGCCTAACATCTGTCCTTTGTTTCCACATCTTCTCATTTGCTAATGATAATTCTTGAGTCAGCCTTTGGAAACTCAGGGCAGGCGTGAGACACTAAATCAAAAGCTTTCATTTCAAAATACAGGGATGTGGGGGCTTGCATACACTTTCAGTAACATTACCTTTTTATGTGCATTTTTTTCCCACTTCTTATAAAGATACCAGTCATATGGAATTAGGATCCTACTGTAATAATTTAACCTTTATTACCTCCTTCAAAGCCCCATCTCCAAATACAGTCATTCTGGGGGTTAGGACTTCAGTATATGAATTTTGAGGGGAACACATAATGTCCAAAATTAAGATACTTTGTAAGTAAAAAGACCAGAATTTTTACATTAAAATTAAAAATTTTTTAGTTTTATAAATTTCATAACTCCATTGTGGCAGGAGGCATGTGAATTTCTGCATGAAATCAGGATCTTCCAGGATTTAGCAACCGAATTGTATCTTACTGGAAATGTATACTTGGTTTAGAATTTTAGAAGTTGTGCTTGTCATTATCAGGATGTAGAAAGTAAAAAGCTCAATAGAAAAATATCTCATTATGCCAAACTGGCTCCAAGTCTACCAAATTTTGAATAGAAGTCAAACATCAGTCTTTGAGAAAATTATCTAAGATAAAATGTGTTACCTACAAACCATTGCTTAATGTTTCCAGAACAAAAGTTCAATAGAAACTGAGGAAGCAGTTGGAAAAATTCTTGATTTAATATTTTTCAAAATGTAATTCTATTGCTGAAGAAAGAAAGAAGTTTACCAAAAAAAAAGAAGATTAAATTTTGTTTGGTATGTACTCTGTGATGGCTGGAGTTTGGCAGAGAGGAAGTAACTCCTATCAATCATTGCTATATACTTTGTACTTCATCTAACATATAATTTAATTTAAAGGCTTTATAAGATACAGGTAAAGCACATGTGGCAAAAAACAAAACAAAACAAAACAAAAAAACTGGTAGTGTTTACTTTATAAGAGGTGAAGATGCAGGTATCAGGTTGTTATATACCACTAGGAATGCTACGCTTCATCACTTAGGTCAGGCAATGATGCTTAGTATTAGTATTAAAAGTAACTTTTCCTTGATCAATGAAACATCAAAAAAAAAAAGTCCTGCTGCTGCTGCTACTAATTACTAATTTGTGTTTTATTTATTTATTTGCCATTTGCTATTTCCTTGCTCAGTCAGGTCTGACTCTTTGCGACCCCATGGACTGTAGCCTACCAGGCTCCTCTGTCCATGGAATTTTCCAGGCAAGAGTACTGGAGTGGGGTGCCATTTCCTTCTCCAGGGGATCTTCCAGACCCAGGAATCGAATCTGGGTCTCCTGCATTCCAAGCAGATGCTTTACCATCTGAGCCACCAGGGTAAAAAAAAAAAAAAAAAAAAAATGTAACCTCTCTCATTAAAGTTCCTTAGAAATGTCTTATTTTTGTGCTTTTTGCTTTATCCCCCCTTTCATTCGTAGTTTAATTAGCCATTACTGTGTTAGTTATATAGTGCTTATTAACTGTAAGCCAAAAGTGTGATGGCTTAGACAATACACATTTATTATTTCACAATGTTTGTGATCAGGAGGCACCAAGTACAGGTGTTCCTGGCACAAAGTGTCTCATGGTTTTGCAGTGAGAGTGTTGGTGAGATTTGTGGTCTCATCTAAAAGCTTGACTATGTAAGGATCCACTTCCAAGCTTATCGTAGGGTTGGTAGCATGATTCAGTTCAGAGCTAGCTGTTAAGTTCCCTTAGTTGTTTTCCTTTGAGCCTCTTTACAGAACAGCTCAGAGTTGGCAGCTAGCTTCCTTCAGAAGTAATCCAAGAGATCATGAAAGAGTGTGTTAAAACTGAAGTCACAGAATGCTCAAACCTAAACTCAGAAATGCCATCTTGTCACCTTCTGAATTCATTCAAACTGAATCACTAAACCTAGCCTGTACTCAAGACTAAGTAAGCATACAAGACTATGAGTGCTAGGAGGTAGGGACCATGTGGGGATTATTTGAGTGGTTTCTTAGCATAAGCAATTGGTCGGTTTACATATTTTTTCTTGAAGTATTGCTTATTTATTTACTAGTTCTTATACAGTATTTTTGTTTTCTAATTCATACATTTCTTCTATATAATTCCCTGCCTTCACTTTTCTCTTGTTATTTTTTTCCAGTATTTTCAGTTGGATATTTAATTTACATAATTTTATCTTTTATTTTTATGGATATGAATATTTAAAGATTTGAGGATCTCTTCTGCTTGCTATTTTAATTTATCCCATATATGTTATCTTATATACCCTTATCCATGTTTCTTCATTATCATCATTGTATAAAAATCTGCTTCCAGTGAAATTGTTTTTTGCACAATTCCCACCTTGTCTCTGCTCTATTGTAGGCTTATAAAAGTGCCATTCTGGTGTAGCATATTTATTTTATTATTTTCATATAAAGTGAAAGTTGCAGAATTCTTTCTCTATTTCAAGTTATAGTTGGGAATTTTGGGTCAAGTGACCATATGTTCCATTTTGTCCTAGACAAGTCTTGGTCCATTGTTATTCCAGGGTAGCTATTGACAGCACCTCCTTTATGCCAATAAATTATTTTTTTTTTACATCCAAGAGTATACAATTGTACCAACAATGGATTTTATTTGCCTTCTTGGTGTGTGTGTGTGTGTGTTTGTGTCTGTGTGTGTGTGAGTATTTATAAAGAGAGAGAGTCTAACTTACCCAGGTACTATTTTCTTATAAAAATATAGAACCCCCACAATCTTTGGAAACTTTTGAAATAAGAAAACTTTTAACGAATCATTTTCTGAGTAACATTTGATGCCTTTTTAAAGAGAATTAATTAAAATTAATTTAGAATCTGCCCTGATCAAATATTCTTTGTCACTGGTGAGTTTTAACATAAGTGATAGTGTAAGAATATGATTGAGGCCATCAAATGAGACTCTGAAAGTCTTGGGTTTGAGAAGAACTGATTTTGCCAATATCCTTTTGCCTTTTCAACTCTGAGAATTAATTTCCCATGTTATAAAAGTGTAATAACGTCATAGGATTGTTGTGAGAGTTAAATGCCCAGTACATAACAGAAGATTAGTAATGTGTAGTTATTAGCTTTAACTATTAATTATGTTGAATCAAAATCCTTTTTTGGGGGCTCCTTGACTTGAGGGATTTTGGATTTTAATAGAAAGTAAATGCTTGCAAATGGAGTGTTGTTCTGTATTAATAGTTTACAATGATAGAGAAATTTTAAAAGGCACAGAAACTACTAGAACATGAAAAATGTAAACATTATGTATAAAAAGGCATGATAAAATTCATGTTGCATAGAAAAAGGGAATCATTGACACACATTTGAAAGACAATAAATTAATATAGCAAAATCTAAAATTTAATTAAACAAGTATTGATCCAGTAGGAGAAAATGGGAAAAGTTTTAAATAGAGATTTTGCAAAAGCAGAAAGCAAGCAAGACAGAAATTGTAGCACATAACAAATACATATAACACAAATATTAATGATGAAAATCTAGTGTGTAAGTAGAACCATGCTATTTTTCAGCTCTAATACTTATAATATTTAGAGTTAAATAGCAATACTAAAAATATTTTTCTTTTTAGGATGCAGAGAGTGAACTTACTTAAATCCTGGTGACAGTAAAAATAACTACAACTGGTGTGAGAACTAAAGTTTTCAAAAACTTTGTTTACTATTATTGACTTCATAATTTAGTGTGAGAATTTCATCTTAAAACTATAACCAGAAAATATAATTAAGATATATGTGTAAACAGAAATGTTGATCTCCAAGTTATATAATAATGAAATATTTAGGATCCAAATTACCAAAAACAAGAGAATATAAAGTACTATTTTGTTAGAGCAATGAAATAGAATATAATTTTAGAGTAGTTAAAATTTTGCTATTGTCGTAAAAGTACTCACAATGTGATTGCAAATGAAATAGAATTATGCATAACTCTGTAGAATGAGGTTTGAATTTTTAGCAATGTATATGTTAACATTCACATATATTACACTCACATAAAAAAAAAAAGATTGAGGAAAATAATATAGTAGAATGGTCATGATTGTTATTCTCTTTGACATTTGTGGAATGATTTTTAAACTGTTTTCTTCCACAGTGTTACCCTCCTATTTCTCCTGAGATGACTTCTTAGGTTCTATATGAATGCCCTTTCCTTTCTCTTCTTCTTTTTGCTCACCTTCTTGATGAAAGTGAAAGTGGAGAGTGAAAAAGTTGGCTTAAAGCTCAACATTCAGAAAACGAAGATCATGTCATCTGGTCCCACCATTTCATGGGAAATAGATGGGGAAACAGTGGAAACAGTGTCAGACTTTATTTTTCTGGGCTCCAAAATCACTACAGACGGTGACTGCAGCCATGAAATTAAAAGACACTTACTCCTTGGAAGGAAAGTTATGACCAACCTAGATAGCATATTCAAAAGCAGAGACATTACTTTGCCAATGAAGGTTCGTCTAGTCAAGGCTATGGTTTTTCCTGTGGTCATGTATGGATGTGAGAGTTGGACTGTGAAGAAGGTTGAGCACCGAAGAATTGATGCTTTTGAACTGTGGTGTTGGAGAAGACTCTTGAGAGTCCCTTGGACTGCAAGGAGATCCAATGAATCCATTCTGAAGGAAATCAGCCCTGGGATTTCTTTGGAAGGAATGATGCTAAAGCTGAAACTCCAGTACTTTGGCCACCTCATGCAAAGAGTTGACTCATTGGAAAAGACTCTGATGCTGGGAGGGATTGGGGGCAGGAGGAGAGGGGACGACAGAGGATGAGATGGCTGGATGGCATCACTGACTCGATGGACATGAGTCTGAGTGAACTCCGGGAGTTGGTGATGGACAGGGAGGCCTGGTGTGCTGCGATTCATAGGGTCACAAAGAGTGGGACACGACTGAGTGACTGATCTGATCTGATCTGATCTTACTTGTAGGTAAGGCTGCTTATTGACAGCATAACCTAGGAAAACTACCAAATTAAGGCTATAAGATGCTAAAATGATTTTCAACTTAAACCAATGGAAAAATTATCACTAGATATATTTCCTTTTCCTAGTTTTTAGGTTTTCTTTGATGGAACAATAAAACTGGGAGAATTTGGTGAGGCAATTCAGACCTATGAATATTTCCTTTCCTACTCTAACTACGAACGTGTCACAGATGATATAATGAATCAGCAGAAAGTGAAAATTCTTATTTCCCGTCTCTTCACAATACCACCTCAAATCACAATCTTCATGATATCATTTAATGATTACTGAAGGCTGAATGCCAGATGACTTCGTGAGGTAGTACTCTTCCAGGAATTAATGTTTTATTCATTTGCATGAAACTTACTCTCATTATAACATCTGCAATATCAGGAGAGGGGTTCTCCTTGATGAGGCAGCTGAGAATTTGAGCTGTCAGTTTTCTCTTAAAATGACTAAAATTATATTATTGATACATTCCATTTTTGTTATCAAAGAAAATTAAAACTCCTACAGTTTACAAAAATTGTTTCACATAAAATCAAAGAGTACCAGAGGATGGAGGAGGGGAAAATGAGAAGTCTTTAATCAAAGTGAAAAGTGAAAGTGTTGGTCACTCAGTCTTGCCCAGTTCTTTGTGACCCCATGTACAGTAGCCTGCCAGGTTCCTCTGTCCATGGAATTTTCCAGGCAAAATATTGTAGTGAGTTGCCATTTCCTTCTCTAAGGGATCTTCCTAACCCGGGGATTAAACCTATGTCTCCCGTGTCTCCTGCATTGCAGGCATATTCTTTACAGTCTGAATCACCAGGGAAGCCCCTTTAAACAAAAGTCATAGTCAAAAGACTTTAACAGAAGTCTTTAATCAGTTAAGCAAGAAGAGAAAGTTCTAGAGATATACTCTACAAGATTGTAGCTATAGTTAACAAAACTGTATTGTACACTTAATTTCTTAAGAGGGTAGATCTCATATTGTGTTCTTATCAAAATAAAATGAATTTAAAATAATAAAACAGAGATAATTATATCATAAATATATAATTTCTGACAGTCAACATAAAATTGTACAGCAAAGTAGTAAGTTAGAGAGACAGCCATGATCAAGTAAAAAAAAAATCCTAAATTTTTTCACTTCAAGTAAAATATATTAAAAAACCAAATGATTATTTTGTTGGGCAAAATTCTATAATGACTCTCAGCGACTTCTCCCTCTTGAGTGTTGTTATGAATTTTGTATGTAAGCAGATGAATACCAGATGTTAACTTAAAAATCAGTAGATCAAAAAATGTCACAGAAGACTTGAGGACTCCTTTGCCTAAACATGGTTCAGTTGTAAAAGATCCACTTGTGAATGCAAGAGATGCAGGAGGTGTGGGTTCAATCACTGGGTCAGGAAGATCTCCTGGAAGAGAAAACGGCAATCCAATCCAGTATTCTTGGCGGAAAAATCCCATAGACAAAGAACCCTAGCGGGCTACAGACCATGGGGTTGCAAAGAGTCAGACAAAACTGAGTGACTGAACACACAATACCTTTGCCTAAACAACCACAAAGTCATGTAGTCCCACACAAATAAAGAAACCATCTTTGAGAGGAGCAGGACATGAGGAGAAATATTAAAGATGAACAATTACAATGAGAGAACTAACATTACTTAAAGTGACTATATTGTTTGTTTAACCTAATATTATTGGAGAGAACTGTAATAGTATTCTTTTGATATCTAGAAGGTTAAGTCATTTACAATAATTATAGGTAAAGAGGTGACACTATTTCTGCCACCCTAGTCATAACATTAATAGATATTTGATACCAGCATACACACATATATCTTTACTTAAAAACTAAAAATTCTGTATATTCAAACTTTTAAGTAATCAATTTATGTTTTCACATAAAACAGTACAGTGAAAGAGCAGTTTTAAATTCTAATAACATATTTTTTAATTTTTAATAACATTTTATTTCATTTATTCTGATAACATACTGCAGTCTAAGTGTAAGCAATAATGTAAATATTTTGCCCTATTTAGAAGACACTAATCTGAGCAAGTAACTACTTGAAAATCATGATTGCATTACCTGATTATGGGTAGTTGATACATTTTGTAATTTTCTAATATGCTATAGACAGGACTGAAAAGTCAATCAAATTTAGTTGCAGTCAGTCTTCAGCCTTTTTTTTTTTTTTTTTTAATTTTTCCTGAACAGACATAGTAAGATGTCTAGTTTCCAATTCCAGTGGCATCTGGAATGAGCATGGAGTTCTGCAGCTCATTAGAGTGCTGGACCAGAGTGGGAGATTTTTTTTTTTTTTCTTGTTTCTTGATACTAAGTTCAAGTGTTCATATTTTTTATCTTGTCAGTATTGGCATAATAGATACTTCCAAATTTGGAGTTTTGGAAGGTAACCAGGAAGGTTTTTGATTTCATTAACAATAGAACATTTCACAAATTATCACTGAATAAGATGTTATTCCATCCATCTTATTAACCTGAAATGAAGATCTCAATATTTTCATTTTTATTCTTTTCTTTTTTCCTTTTTGTACTTTTGGTGTATGTTTGTGAATGTTGAGGAATTCTAGGAAAATAGGAGGCATAAAACTCATATTGTTTCCATATCTGATGATTCTTTATTAAAAAAAAAGTAGAATATAGAATCAGACCCTAATATTCTGAAATGAATTTGCGAATAATTAACTTGTGTGACAAAAGTAAATCTTGTGTTGATTCATAATAACTATCCACTATTGTATTTTCAAATCTTAGTCCCAGATAGAATTTATTTCAATCCCTGAAAGATAGAACTGAAAAGTATTATTCCACTTATATTCTAAGGATGATTCAGTTATTCAATCAGGAAGACCATTATGTTGAGATATAGGTCTTACCCATTTATTTATTAAAAGTTACTTTCCACCTACTCTCCAAATATCCAATTATTTATATAGATAAGAGATTTATATTTTTAAAGTTGCAACTTACATTTTCTTTTTTCTTTTTTTAATATAAATTTATTTATTTTAATTGGAGGCTAATTATTTTACAGTATTGTATTGGTTTTGCCATACATCAACATGAATCCACCACGGGTGTAAACGTGTTCTCCATCCTGAACCCCCCTCCCACCTCCCTCCACATCCCATCCCTCTGGGTCATCCCAGTGCACCAGCCCCGAGCATCCTGTATCATGCATCGAACCTGGACTGGTGATTTGTTTCACATATGATATTATACATGTTTCAATGCCATTCTCCCAAATCATCCCACCCTCACCCTCTCCTGCAGAGTTCAAAAGATTGTTCTATACATCTGTGTTTCTTTTGCTGTCTCTTATACAGGGTTATCATTACCATCTTTCTAAATTCCGTATATATGTGTTAGTATATTGTATTGGTGTTTTTCTTCCTGGCTTACTTCACTCTGTATAATAGGCTCCAGTTTCATCCACCTCATTAGAACTGATTCAAATGTATACTTTTTAATGGCTGAGTAATACTCCATTGTGTATATGTACCACTGCTTTCTTATCCATTCATCTGCTGATGGACACCTAGGTTGCTTCCATGTCCTGGCTATTATAAACAGTACTGCAATGAGCATTGGGGTACACGTGTCTCTTTCAATTCTGGTTTCCTTGGTGTGTATGCCCAGCAGTGTGATTGCTGGGTCATAAGGCAGTTCTATTTGCAGTTTTTTAAGGAATCTCCACACTGTTCTCCATAGTGGCTGTACTAGTTTGCATTCCCACCAACAGTGTAAGAGGGTTCCCTTTTCTCCACACCTTCTCCAGCATTTATTGCTTGTAGACTTTTGGATCACAGCCATTCTGACTGGTGTGAAATGGTACCTCATTGTGGTTTTGATTTGCATTTCTCTGATAATGAGTGATGTTGAGCATCTTCTCATGTGTTTGTTAGCCATCTGTATGTCTTCTTTGGAGAAATGTTATTTAGTTCTTTGGCCCATTTTTTGACTGGGTCATTTATTTTTATGAAATTGAGCTGCAGGAGTTGCTTGTATATTTTTGAGATTAGTCCTTTGTCAGTTGTTTCATTTGCTATTATTTTCTCCCATTCTGAAGGCTGTCTTTTCACCTTGCTTATAGTTTCCTTTGTTGTGCAGAAGCTTTTAATTTTAATTAGGTCCCATTTGTTTATTTTTGCTTTTATTTCCAATATTCTGGGAGGTGGGTCATAGAGGATCCTGCTGTGATGTATGTCAGAGAGTGTTTTGCCTATGTTTTCCTCTAGGAATTTTATAGTTTCTGGTCTTATGTTTAGATCTTTAATCCATTTTGAGTTTATTTTTGTGTATGGTGTTAGAAAGTGTTCTAGTTTCATTCTTTTACAACTGGTTGACCAGTTTTCCCAGCACTGCTTGTTAAAGAGATTGTCTTTAATCCATTGTATATTCTTGCCTCCTTTGTCAAAGATAAGGTGTCCATATGTGCATGGATTTATCTCTGGGCTTTCTATTTTGTTCCATTGACCTATATTTCTGTTTTTGTGACAGTACCAAACTGTCCTGATGACTGTGGCTTTGTAGTAGAGCCTGAAGTCAGGCAGGTTAATTCCTCCAGTTATATTCTTCTTTCTCAAGATTGCTTTGGCTATTCGAGGTTTTTTTGTATTTCCATACAAATTGTGAAATTGTTTGTTATAGCTCTGTGAAAAATGCCATTGGTGGCTTGATAGGGATTGCATTGAATCTGTAGATTGCTTTGGGTAGTATACTCATTTTCACTTTATTGATTCTTCCGATCCATGAACACGGTATATTTTTCCATCTATTTGTGTCCTCTTTGATTTCTTTCACCAATATTTTGTAGTTTTCTATATGTAGGTCTTTAGTTTCTTTTGGTAGATATACCTAAGTATTTTATTATTTTTGTGGCAATGGTAAATGAAATTGTTTCCTAATTTCTCTTTCTATTTTCTCATTATTAGTGTATAGGAATGCAAGGGATTTCTGTGTGTTGATTTTATATCCTGAAACTTTACTATATTCATTGATTAGCTCTAGTAATTTTCTGGTGGAGTCTTTAGGGTTTTCTATAGAGGATCATGTCATCTCCAAGCAGTGAGAGTTTTACTTCTTCTTTTCCAATTTGGATTCCTTTTATTTCTTTTTCTGCTCTGATTGCTGTGTCCAAAACTATGTTTAATAGTAGTGGTGAAAGTGGGTACCCTTGCATTGTTCTTGACTTTAGGGGAAATGTTTTCAATTTTTCACCATTGAGGATAATGTTTGCTGTGGGTTTGTCATATATAGCTTTTATTATGTTGAGATATATTCCTTCTATTCCTGCCTTCTGGAGAGTTGTTTTTTTTTTTTTTAATCATGAATGGATGTTGAATTTTGTCAAAGGCTTTCTCTGCATCTATTGAGATAATCATGTGGCTTTTATTTTTCAAAATGTTAATGTGGTGTATTACATTGATTGATTTGTGGATATTGAAGAATCCTTGCATCCCTGGAATAAAGCCCACTTGGTCATGATGTATGATCTTTTTAATGTGTTGTTGGATTTTGATTGCTAGAATTTTGTTAAGGATTTTTTCATCTATGTTCATCAGTGATATTGGCCTGTAGTTTTCTTTTTTTTTTGTGACATCTTTGTCAGGTTTTGGTATATTTTAAAATAAGTTAAATTTCTCCATACTTCAATATCAGTTGGTTTCATCATTCAATTCCAATGCACAATTTCATACCTTAATGGACAAATGGTTGTTTTTCTTTTCAGAATTCGTTTTAACAATATAAATACATTCTAAAATTTGATATATATATGTTAAAAATATTAAGGGCCACAAAAGATTTTCCTACCACATAGATGCTTGATCTATTCATACGATCCAAAATGAAATCATTTTGGATCATGTGATCCATTCATTCGCAAAATGAATATTTTGTCCTATTACCATATACAGTGAAAATAATATGTAAGCATTAATGTATTAAAATATTCTCAAAGTTTGATTAGATGATTGTGGTATAGATTTGGGTGTTAGAAAGAAGATATATACAAAAGAAATATGAGTAGAATTTATCTATATATCCATGTGAAATTAAAGAGAATGAATCATATACTAATCACAATGTGAATAAAGCTTAAAGGAAAACAACAAGAAATATAAACCATAAAAAGTGAAGAAAGTGAGTTGGTCTAGATTCTTCCCCCTTCCTCACCACCTGTCATATTCGATTATAATTTTCTATTCCCTAAACATTCTTAAATCAGCCTCCATTTATTGTCCATCTATAATTTTCCAATTTTAAGGTATCTTGACATTTCCTGTCATGAATGAATTTGGCTTAAGTTTTAAAATTTAGATAATATATATATGAAGTAAATGTTTTTTGAGATTTTGCATATCAACAATATAGGACATTGCCAAATGAAAGGAAAGACAAAATTTGAACCATATGATTTTTCTAACTTACTAACTAAACACAATTTCTAGGTAAAAGCCCAAAAAGGTTATAAAGGCTAACTGTATATTAATTGAAGAAATAGAGTTCAAAATGTACTTAAGCCAAGATGACTAAAATTCACAGGGCAGACCCCAAATCGAACAGACACACACACACACAAAGAGAGAGAAAGAGAAAGCGCTGAAGTTATACAGTATCCCAAGTATACAGCTGAGTGCACATCAGCACATGTTTATGAGAAAAATAGATCCAGGAAAAGATTACCAGAAGTGATCAGGTAGGATAATCGTGAAAATGATGTGTGGTAAAGAATCATTCATATTCTCTCCAGTCACAATGGAAATATATGCTAACACACACTCTTTTAACTAGAATCCATAAAAGATTATTCCCTCTTGTAGTGAGGCCAGGTTAGCTCTAGAGGAAAGACTATCCAGACTTTCCTAAGAAAGCTTGAAAACAAGGCTCAAAAGGTAGAAACTGTTCCCAAATAACTCAGCTACATTTCGGAGCAAAGGGAGAAATATTTGTGTTCAGTCTTTCAGTCGTGTCTGACTCTTTGCGACCCCATGGACTGTAGCCGGCCAGACTCCTCTGTCCACGGAATACAATATATAAAGTATTCTAAGTATAAAGAATACTAGATTGGGCTGCCATTTCCTACTCTAGGAGATCTTCTTGACCCAGGGATCAAACTGAGACTTCTGTGTTTCCTGCTTGGCAGGCAGATACTTTACCACTGCCCCACCTGGGAAGCCCCATAAATATTTATAGGAGTGCAGAAAATTCCAGCAACCAATCAAGTAAAACTGATGTTTAATATTTATTAAAAAAAAAAAAAAACCCAGGTATGCAAAGAAGCATAAAAATGTAATGCACAATAAGAATCATCAATCAGTTGAACTATATTCCAGTAAGCTATACATGATAGAATTGGTAGAAAAGGACAAGAAATCATACATCGTATGTGGAAAATATGTTCTATATGTTCATAAAGTAGTGTGTAAAGATAACATAGAGAAAAAAGATAAAACAGAGATCCAAAATAAACATCTAGAGATGTTCTTTAGACTTAAAATTAAAAGTACACTAATTTGAATTAGGAGATGCTTCCCTGGTGGCTTGTATGGTAAAGGATCCATCTGCAATACAGGAGACCAGAGTTCAGTCCCTGGCTCTGGAAGATCCCCTGGAGAAGGGAATGGCAACCCACTTCAGTATTCTTGCCTGGAGAATTCCATGGACAAGGAGCCTGGTGGGCTACAATTCATGGGATCTCAAAAGAGTTGGGACACGACTGAATGACTTTCACTTTCAGATAATATAAAAGAAAAATATTACTTCATTTAAATATATAATAATCAAGAAACTAGAAAATGACATGTAGATTTTTAAGTGTCTGGAAAGAATAAACAGAGTACTGATGAATTATGAGCCATCAAATGGCTCAATGTAAATGTAACTCAATTATCAGGTAAAGAGGTGGGAGCATCAGAGAAAATATTTGAAAAAAATAATAAATTTTTCCCCCAAATTTGAGACAAATTATGTTAATAAATCAAATATTCCAAGAAGCTCAGTTAATTTTAAGCATAGTTAAGAAGTGAAAAACAGTACCTAGGGACATCATAATCATATGGCTTAAAGTCAGCAATAATAGAAAATGCTTTAGAGCTGTGAGAAAAAAATATTAATATTATGTACATAGGAATGGAAATAAGAATGAGAGCAGATATATTGTCAACAACAATTCAAATCAGAAAAAGGGAGAAGTATCTTAAAAGTACTGAAAAAGTATCAACCTGAAACATTATTTCAGCAAAATATACTTTGAAATGAAGCCAGAGTAAAGACCTGTGAGATATAAATATATGATACGATAGATCATCAGTGTCACTATAAGAAATGTTAAAGAAAGTCCTTAAGGCAAAAGGAAAATAATGAGAAATTGAAATGTTAGTCTATAGAAAAAATAAAAATATGAAAATAATCATATGCAGTTAAAATGCTTTTTATTTTTAAAATTACCCAGAATGATAATTGTTTTAAGAAAAATGAATAATAAAGTATTGTGGGTTTTATAACATATATAGAAGTAAAATATAAGAATACAATAGCATGATAGGAAGGAGGAAATGTAAGCATACTGTTTTAGATTTTGCATTATGCAGAAAATTGTACAGTTTTATTTGAAGGGAGATTATGAGACATTAAAATGTATACTTTAAATTCTAAAACAACCATTAAAATAATAAAACAGAGTTATAGATAATATGTCAAAAATGAGATAAAATAGAATTGTTAAAATGAACTCAGTCCAGAAAAAGACAGAGAAAAATGGGAATAAAGTACAAAAAGGGAAAAAATTATACAAATAGTAGATTTAAGTTAACTCTATCAACAATTTAATCAAATATAAAGGATCTGTATACTTAGTCACTCAGTTGTGTCCGACTCTTTGCAACCCCATGGACTGTAGCTTGTCAGGCTCCTTTGTCCATGGAATTCTCTAGGCAGGAATACTGGAGGGGGTTGCCATTTCCTTCTCCAATAAAGGATCTAAACACACTCAATTAAAATTCAGAAACTGTTGGAATGGATAAAAATGACCCAAGTGTATGATGTCTATAAGAAACCCACTAAAAATTTAAGACACAGATTAGAAAATGAAATGACCAGAAAAATTATTTTGCACAAACTAATCATAAGAAACCTGGGCTAATATCATTTCCTTTCTGTATTTTTTCTCCTGATCCTTAGTTAGATCATCTTTATCTCAATTACTTTTGCTGTTTTACCCCTAAAATTCTTTTTGCAAAAGAAATTTTAAGATGCATTTTGATCATGTGTTTAGAATTGCTAACTAAATTCCTGCAAACATAAAAAACTATATACTGAGATCTGAGTCTCATAGATTTACTTCCTTTCCATTTAAGTCTTTTAGCTTACATTAGTGCCGTGTTGGGTAAATATTTATTGAATAACATAAATCCTCTCCAGTATATGTAAGATGCAATTTAAAGTTACACATACAACCTTGGGTGATTTATGTCAATGTATGGCAAAAACCATCAGAATATTGTAATTAGCCTCCGAATAAAATAATAAATAAATAAATAATAAAGTTAGTAACTACCTACAGTAGAAGACAATTACATGTTTCTTGAAAATTTGTATTTGAAGAATGTGATTTCATTCCAAGCAAATATAATCAGAAAAGATTGATTGTAAGTTGTAAATTTTGAGGCTGGATGGTAAAATTTGAGCAGAACATCAACAGAAGAGGAAGAATATTTGAGAAAGAGGAATTGTACTGCTGAAAGTTTGCCAGTCACGGAAATTTTATCCTTAGTTTTTCTTTCTAATTTATTTTTATATCAATGTGGAAATATGAGTAGGTAACTTGATTGGAAGAAAGGGACTGTGTCATGAAGATATAGGAAACAGGGTTTTTATATGAATTAAAAAAGAATAAAACTTTAAAGCCAAACAGAAGTGCAGATGCTATTTTAAAAGAAATTGGAAATCATAGGTTTATTTTGGCAAGGAAGTTATAAAATCACAGAGTTGTTTTCACAGGATTAATCAGGAAGTTATGAGATAAATTTTTTTGCAATTCTGTTATTAGTCGTTCATTTATTTAGGTTACATAATCCTTCTTTAGACACCCTGTTTTAAAATAGAATGTTAACTTGAGATAGACTACATGCTTTAAAAAATCTTTTTTTAAATTATGAAATTCTGAAAGGAAAGAAAGTCTTTTTAAAAGGAAATCTTGCCATGCTTTATTTTGAAATAGACTACTTTTCAGAATCGTTTCAGATTTAAAGTGAATTGAGTTTCCATATACTCCACACCCAGTTTTCACTATTTGTTGTTGTTCAGTTGCTCAGTCGTGTCCAACTCTGTGACCCCATGTACGCCAGGCTTCCCTGTCCTTCGCCATCTCCCAGAACTTGCTCAAATAGTTTCCACTATTAACACTTTAAAATACTGTGGTTCATTTGTTGCAATTAATGAACCAGTATTGACACATAATTATTATTTTTTTAGTTACTATTTTTTAATTTTTAAAATTTGTAATTGAAGGGTAATTGCTTTACAATGTGTTGGTTTCTGCTATATATGAACATTAATTAGCCATAGGCATGTATATGTCCCCTCCCTCTTGAACCTCCTTCCTACCCCTAACCCCTTCCCACCTGTCTAGGTTGTCACAGAGCACCAAGTTGAGTTCCGTGTGTTATACAGCAAATTTCCAGTAGCTATTCTCTTCTCCCTGGGATTTTCCCAACCTAGGGATTGAACCCAGGTCTCCTGCACTGCAGGCAGATTCCTTACAGTCTGAACCATCAAAGAAGCCATAATATTATATAGAGTATGTTTAAAATGTCAAATAAAGATATTTTTTTTTGAAAAATTTGTGAAATTTGAAAAAATTATTTTATAACTTCTTTTATAAATAGCCTCTTTTATATGTGGGAACTTTTAAGTCACTGATCCAACTTCTTTAATAATTATGACATTAATAGGCCTTCTCTTTATTTTCCATTTTACCATTTTAGATAAGAATGTGTAAATATTTCTTTAGCATCCTCTTGTATTTTTAAACATCTATGAATTTAAAATTAGCATTTCAATTTCAACTTCCAATATTGTTTATCATTGACCTGCTCATTACATATTTTTTCTGTTTCAATCTTGCCAGAGTATTATACAAGTTTCATTGTTCAAAAAAAGGGACAACAAAAACCTAACTGGAAACTTTCTTATATATTTTATCTAAATCTGTTCTGTTTTTCTTTTTTTTGAAATATAAATGTATTTATTTTAATTGGAGGCTAATTACTTTACAATATTGTATTGGTTTTGCCATACATCAACATGAATCTGCCACAGGTGTACACATGTTCCCCAACTTTAAACCCCTTCCCACCTCCCTCCCCATACCATCCCTCTGGGTCATCCCAGTGCACCAGCCCCAAGCATCCTGTATCATGCCTCGAACCTGGACTGGCGATTCATTTCATATATGATATTATACATGTTTCAATGCCATTCTTCCAAATCATTCCACCCTCTCCCTCTTCCACAGAGTCCAAAAGACTGTTCTATATATCTGTGTCCCTTTTGCTGTTTCGCATACAGAGTTATCATTACCATATTTCTAAATTGCTCTGTTTTTCTTATTATCTGTTTTATTCCATCTTTCTGGATTGACCTTTAACTCAGTCTTCAGCATCTATTTTCAGTCATGTCTTACTAGCTGTAACTTTTGCTTTAAGTACTATTTATAGCATCATTTTAATATGTAATATTTTAATATAATTTACTTCTAAATCAATATCTAGGCTTCCCTGGTGGCTCAGAGGTTAAAGCGTCTGCCTCCAATGTGGGAGACCTGGGTTCGATCCCTGTGTCCAGAAGATCCCCCAGAGAAGGAAATGGTAAACCACTCCAGTATTCTTGCCTTGAGAATCCCATGGACAGAGAAGCCTGGTAAGCTACAGTCCACGGGGTAGCAGAGAGTTGGACATGACTGAGCGACTTCACCTTCAAATCAATATCTATTTATTTATTTTTACTGAGATATAATTGATTTATAATATTATATTAGTTTCAGGTGTGCAACATAGTTATTCAAATTTTTTGTAATTATAGTTAATTTAAGGGTATTATAACATATTGGCTATATTATCTGTCCTATAAAGTATATCCTCATAGCTTTTTTTTTTAAATTTCATTTTATTTTTAAACTTTACAATATTGTATTAGTTTTGCCAAACATCGAAATGAATCCGCCACAGGTATAACTGTGCTCCCCATCCTGAACCCTCCTCCCTCCTCCCTCCCCATACCTTCCCTCGGGGTCGTCCCAGTGCGCCAGCCCCAAGCATTCAGTATCGTGCATGGAACCTGGACATAGCTTATTTTTTACATGTAGTACCTCTATTTTACCTCTAAATCTGCTACTCCCATTTGCCCATCCCCCCCTTTCTTCTCCCCACTAGTAGCCACTAATTTGTGCTCTATATCTGTGACTGTTTATTTTGTTATATTCAATCATTTATTTGGAAACCATCAGCAAATTGAAAAGTCAACCTACAGGATGGACCTGTGAGATAATTGAAGTGAATCTTGAATAACATGCTTGGGCTGAAGTGTGTGTGGTGTGTGTGTGTGTGAAAGTAGAAGTGAGATAGTAGGAGCAGGCACCACCTAACAGTGGTTACAGCAGTGCAGCATAAGCCTGATGGGAAGAAACACGGGAGTGTACTTACTGACACGCTGAGAGTGCTTGTCTTTACATTTAATGAGAAAACAACAAAATGTTTTAAACAAGGATATGAAACATTTCAGACTTCATTGTGTGCAAAATTTGGACTAGATTATTAACTGACAGAAAAGCTATTTAAGAATACATGTGATACAGTAAGGACAGAAACAAAACTCGTTTGAAAACAAACAAGTTTTCAAACTTGAAAACAAATTTTCAAGACATGTGATGAAGATAAACTCTATAGAAATTGGCAACAGTTTAAATTTTGGGGAGAGAAGATTGAAGAAAGGAAGACAAATCAATCTGAAATCTGGAATATTGTGATGTATTAAATATTCACCAACCTATAAAACTCTAGAGAAACAATTTGAAGAAACAATCACATATACCACACAGAGACGCATGGGCACACACCTACACAGGCTTTGTCCTTGTTGCATTTTATGGGTAGAATATCAAATAAATATCCATATTAATATATAAAAATGAGTTTTTTAGCTGTGTTTTCTATTAAGCAGCTTCTCTTATGAAAATACTACCAATTCTCATGTTTTTTTTTATAAGAGAATATATTGGTCCCTTATGGAAAATTGTTGAATTCAGACAGCTATGTAGTACTGGAGAATTTTAAAATACGTATTTAAATCTGAAGTTTTCTTTCCTTTCTTTCTTTATTTTTTCTTTTTCTTTTTTTTTTTTTTTGGTTAAGAGGAAAGGTGATGACTTTAATCTTGACCAGCTTGAGTTTGAAATGTCTGGAAGCATGCATGGGGTTTCTTTTCTATAATCAAATATTTTCTCTCATACAATTACCAAGTATTGTCAAGAAAAGAAAGAGATGTGTAAAATATTTGTTTTTCTATGTTGAGTAAAGAATGATAGTGTGGTAAGAAAGGGATTTGGAAAAGGTAATTGACGTACTTCTCATTTTATTTAATATTTACAAAATTGTCTTCTATGACTAAAGGTTGAGATACATATTTACCTATTTCCATGAAGCCAAGTCATAATCAAGGATTATATAAGCCAGACTCTACTCTTTCTTTACTGGTGTTACCTAAACGTATAGGTAAAGATGAAGTACTCTGATTTTAGTAGTGAAACTTTATCAGGATGTTTAAAATCACTAGTTTCACTGTCTCTTATTTTGTCTTGTGTTTTCACAACATTTTAGTAAAATAGATATCACTAATTCACACATTTTGCTTCTGTTAGATCCATACCACTTCCATTCTTTATTGTGCCCATCTTTGCATGGAATGTTCCCTCGGTATATCTAATTTTCTTGAAGAGATCTCTAGTCTTTCCCATTATAACATTTTCGTCTATTCCTTTGCACTGGTCATTGAGGAACACTTTCTTATTGCTCCTTGCTATTCTTTGGATCTCTGCATTCAGACGGGTGTATCTTTCATTTTCTCCTTTGCCTTTCACTTCTCTTCTTTTCTCAGCTATTTGTAAGACCTCCTCAGACAACCGTTGTGCCTTTTTTGCATTTCTTTTTCTTGCAGCACAGTAAAGGATAGAAATGGTATGGAGCTAACAGAAGCAGAAGATATTAACAAGGGATGGCAAGAATACACAGAAGAACTATAGAAAAAAGATCATCATGACCCAGATAACCACAATGGTGCCATCACCCACCTAGAGCCAAACATCCTGGAATGTGAAGTCAAGTGGACCTTAGGAAGCATCACTATGAACAAAGCTAGTGGAGGTGATGGTATTCCAGTTGAGCTATTTCAAATCCTAAAAGATGATGCTGTGAAAGTGCTGCACTCAATATGACAGCCGATTTGGAAATTTCAGCAGTGGCCACATGTTTGGAAAAGGCCAGTTTTCATTCCAATGCCAAATAATGCTCAAAGTAATGCACAATTACACTCCTCTCACACATTAACAAGGTCATACTCAAGATTGTCCAAGCCAGGCTTGGAGAACCATGAACTTCCAGATGTTCAAGTTGAATTTAAAAAAGGCAGAGGGACCAGAGATCAAATTGCCGACATCCACTGAATCATTGAAAAAGCAAGAGAATTCCAGAAAAACATCTACTTCTGTTTTATTGACTATGCCACAACCTTCGACTGCGTGGATCACAACAAACTGTGGAAAATTGTGAAAGAGATGGGAATATGAGACCACCTGATCTGCCTCCTGAGAAATCTGTATGCAGGTCAAGAAGCAAAAGTTAGAACTGGACATGGAACAACAGACTGTTTCCAAATCAGGAAAGGAGTGTGTCAAGGCTGTATATTGTCATGTGCTTATTTAACTTATATGCAGAGTACATCATGCAAAATGCCAGGCTGAATGAAGCACAAGCTTGAATCAAGATTGCCGGGAGAAATATCAATAAGCTCAGATACACAGATGACACCACCCTTATGGCAAAAAGCAAAGAACTAAAAAGCCTTTTTATGAAAGTGAGAGAAGACAGTGAAAAAGTTGGCTTAAAACTCAACATTCAGAAAACCAAGATCATGACATCCAGTCTAATCACTTAATGACAAATAGATGGGGAAACAATGGAAACAGTGAGAGACTTTATGTTTTTGGGCTCCAAAATCATTGCAGATGATGAATGTCATCATAAAATTAAAAGACGCTTGCTCCTTGGAAGAAAAGCTATGACCAACCTAGACAGCATATTGAAAAGCAGAGACATTACTTTGCCAACAAAGGTCTGTTTAGTCAAACTATGGTTTTTCCGGTAGTCATGTATGGATGTGAGAGTTGGACTATAAAGAAAGCTGAGTGCTGAAGAATTGATGCTTTTGAACTGTGGTGTTGGAAAAGACTCTTGAGAATCACTTTGATGGCAAGGAGATCAAAAAACTCAATCCTCAAGGAAATCAGTCCTGAGTATTCATTGGAAGGACTGATGCTGAAGCTGAAACTCCAGTACTTTGGCAACCTTATGCTGACTGACTTATTGGAAAAGACCCTGATGCTGGGAAAGACTGAAGGTGGGAGGAGAAAGGGTCAACAAAGGATGAGATGGTTGGATTGCATCACCGTCTCAATGGACATGTGTTTGAGTAAGCTCAGGGACTTGGTGATAGATAAAGAAGCCTGGCATGCTGCAGAGAGTCAGACAGGACTAAGCAACTAAACTGAATGAATTCACATCTTTGTCTCACCAATCTCTGTATTTCCTCAAAATTCTGTGAGATAAAGAGAATGGTAGAAAATTGAGATGTTGAGAAATATCCTGTGTTTTCTTAATAAATTTAAAATTGGATTGAAATATAGGAATACTTAATAGGAATTTTCAACTTTATAATACAGTAAGACCTCTACATATGAAACATCAACTTGCAGAATTTCAAGATGTGTGCATATGCACTTTCATGTTCAATCACCTGAGTTAGTTCATGTGTCTGGTGCATATTGTCATGTGTGTGCATCCTTTACAAGTAGGTGTAATTTTGTGTGTTTTACCATACAGTATTATATAGAATATAGTAGTACGGTATCTTCCTTTCAAGCCTAGGATGTCCAGAAGCAAGTGTAAAACTATCAATGATTAACTGGAACTGCTAAGAAGCACCAAGCCATAACTATGTAAACAAAAGAGAAAATAATTGTGTGAGTGGCACAAGAGAAAAAATGGTAGATATCCCTTGTTCTTATAGCATGATTCACTTAAACATTGGCAAGATTCTAGTGAACAAGGATAAGATCATGGAACCTGTGAAGTCTGCTGTGCCAATGATATCAATAATAATGGCCAAGAAATGGGAGGACATGGAGAAACTTCTCAAAGTGTTTGGATACAGGATCAGCATCAGTGCGGAGTCCCATTCAGGTTAATGCTGATTGAAGAGAAAGTTGAAAACTTCTATGGAGACTTGAAGAAACACAGTGAAGAATCAGAGGTGTATCTTTTAATGCCAGTCTTGGCTGGTTTCATCAGTTCAGGGCTAAAGCCAGACTTCACAACATGAAAGTAAGTGGTGAGGTGTGAGTGCAGATATGGTAGCTACCTGGGAATTCCCTGACATATTTTGAGAAATTACTGCTGAAGGCATGTGTTTTACCTGAGCTGTGTTTTAATGTGGATAAGACAGGACTGTACTGGAAGAGGATGCCAGGCCAAAGTTACACCTGTACAGAGGAAAAGTTAATGCCAGGCCATAAAGCATCAAAGGATAGTTTAACTCTGTTGCTTGCTGGCAATGCTTCCAGTGATATCAAACTGAGACCTCTCTCAGTTTATCATTCAGACAACCCAGGAGCCCTTAGAAACATAGCCAAGGTTCTCTTCCTGTTGTATGGAAGAGTAACTCCAAAGCCTGGATCACACAAGGCTATTTTCCAAGACTGACTTTTCACTACAGTATCCCAGAGGGAGAAAAATATTAACTAGAGTAGGATGACCTTCAGCATTCTTTTGATGCATTTCAGTGCTCTGGACCACTCCCCATTCATGGACAGCTTTTATCCCAACATCAAACTAGTGCATCTCCCACCAAATGTTACATCATTCATCCAGCCTATGGACTAGGGAGTTACAGGGACTTCCAAGAAATATTATTTTCATCACCTGTTTTGTCAGGTAATAAAGGCAAGTAGGAACAACTTTGCAAAAATTAAGGACTATAACATCTACAAGGCCATAAAATACACTGATTTCATTTGGCATGAGGTTACGGGCCCTCACTGCAAATGGGGTTTGGAAGAAACTTTTTCCAGTTTGTTCAAAATTTATGTGGATTTGGCTGTTTGTCTTTGAATTCTGCTTTTAATCCTCCTGAGTAATCTCTGAATTCTATGGTAAGGAAACAATTATTATTTACAATTGGTATGTGGGTTTTCTATTTTGAACAATGTTGAGAACTTCTCTTAATTTATACATGTTCTTGACAGGTTGGTATGGTTTCTGAAACAAATTGGCTAAAAAGATGAAAGCTTAAGGATGATTGAACATATTTGTTGTATTTAAAAAACAGAATTGCATAAATTAATTTGTTGTCTCTTTAAAATATATGCAGCAAAGACTTCTCTTTTGAGATTCATGCAGCACATAGGATCTAATGTTTCTAATTAGTTGCTGTGTTTCTGTTTTTGCTTTTATGGCATCCATCCACTAGCGACCATCACAATTTAAAATGAGTTTCTTTTTAAGTGACAGGCATATTACAGAAGACATGTAAAAGTGCTGAAGGAATATTGGAATGTAAAGATAGGAAATTTTGTAACATTTCTGAAAAATGGAAAGTTTCTTTTATCGATTTCTTGAGATAGTGTCTTTTAGAGAGGGAGAGATCTGTCTTATTTTATTTTATTATTTTTTTAATTTTATTTTATTTTTAAACTTTACATAATTGTATTAGTTTTGCCAAATATCAAATGAATCTGCCACAGGTATACATGTGTTCCCCATCCTGAACCCTCCTCCCTCCCCATTCCATCCCTCTTATTTTAAAATTTGGTTGTCTATTTTTGTTCATTTCATTAATTTTATCTATCTATGCCTATATATTCTTTATACATATATAGCTTCCCCATGCCTAACCATAGAATTTTACATCTACTTGTTCTATATCTAGACAGATTTGTTGCTTGGACCTGCAAAAAATAATGAATTTTTAATTACTTAAACATTTTAATTTGTGTGTTGTATTTAATTGAAAATATTGTTTGACTTAATAGTCACTGATATATTTTCTCTGTTAATAATAGAACCACTTGTTCTTAGATCAGACTTTATGAGGTAAAATTGAGTGGATTTTCTAGATTTGTGGCTAGGTATGGGTATGCCCAAAGAAAGGCAATGCCAAAGAATGCTCAAAGAATGCTACCACACAATTGCACTCATCTCACATGCTAATAAAGTAGTACTCAAAATTATCCAAGCCAGGCTTCAGCAATATGTGAACCATGAACTTCCAGATGCTGGTTTTAGAAAAGGCAGAGGAACCAGAGATCAAATTGCAAACATCTGCTGGATCATGGAAGAAGCAAGAGAGTTCCAGAAAAACATCTATTTCTGCTTTATTGACTATACCTACAGCCTTTGACTGTGTGGATCACAATAAACTGTGGAAAATTCTGAAAGAGATGGGAATACCAGACCACCTGACCTGCCTGAGAAACCTGTATGCAGGTCAGGAAGGAACAGTCAGAACTGGACATGGAACAACAGACTGGATCCAAATTGAGAAAGGAATATGTCAAGGCTGTATTTTGTCACCCTGCTTATTTAACTTATATGGAGGGTACATCATGAGAAATGCTGGGTTGGAGGAAGCACAAGCTGGAATCAAGATTGCCAGGAGAAATATCAATAACCTCAATATCAATAATGGTAGGCAGATTACACCACCCTTATGGCAGAAAGTGAAGAACTAAAGAGCCTCTTGATGAAAGTGAAAGTGGAGAGTGAAAAAGTTGGCTTAAAGCTCAACATTCAGAGAACTAAGATCATGGCATCCGGTCCCATCACTTCATGGCAAATAGATGGGAAAACAGTGGAAACAGTGCCTGACTTTATTTTTGTAGACTCCAAAACCACTGCAGATGGTGATTGCAGCCATGAAATTAGAAGAGGTTTACTCCTTGGAAGTAAAGTTATGACCAACCTAGATAGAACATTAGAAAGCAGAGACATTACTTTGCCAACAACAGTCTGTCTAGCCAAGGCTAAGGTTTTTCCGGTAGTCATGTATGGATGTGAAAGTTGGACTGTAAAGAAAGCTGAGCACTGAAGAACTGATGCTTTTGAACTGTAGTGTTGAAGACTCTTGAGAGTCCCTTGGGCTGCAAGGAGATCCAACCATTCCATCCCCAAAGAGATCAGTCCTGAGTGTTTATTGGAAAGACTGACATTGAAGCTGAAACTCCAATACTTTGGCCACCTGATGTGAAGAACTGCCTCATTGGAAAAGACCCTGATGCTTCGAAAGATTGAGGACAGGAGGAAAAGGGGGCGACAGAGGATGAGATGGCTGGATGGCATCACTGATTCAATGGAGATGAGTTTGAGTAACTCCAGCAGTTGGTGATGGACAGGGAGGCCTGGTGTGCTCTGGTCCATTGCATCAGGAACAGCCAGACATGACTGAACAACTGAACTGAACTGATTGATATGTCAAGAGAAAGGAAGTTTGAAAAGAGAGTAAGAGTAAAACTCATGCTAATTATGTTGAAAGGCAAATGGTAGTTAAAACCAAGCAAAACAAAACAAAATAAGAAACCTTTCTGTATGCCAATTCCTTCTTAGCACTTTTAGCCTAGTTCTATGAGAAAGGTATTCTTGGTCCTTAGGTAACTCCTCCATAAACAAAGAAGGGATAGTATAAAGTTTGGTTAAATCAGAATCTTTCTGCCTATGGCTGGCAATTGGAGTTGACTGAGTGCATCATCATATGAGGTCTCTAATTCAATAATTCTGTACCAGGAAACAGAAGTAATTACAAGTATTGTGCATCTGCAGAGTTAGCAGCATGCTACTGGTGTTCCATTTTAAAATGCTGTGAGATAACTAGCCAAAATTAGATTGAAGACATTAGTGTGTCTCTAGAAAAACCCTTTAAGATGATCCCAAGGTTCTGTCCTCAATACGAGATACCTGGGTTCAATCCCTAAGTTGGGAAGATTCCCTGGAAAAAAGCACAGCAAGCCACTTCAGTATTCTTGCCTGGAGAATCTCCATGGACAGAGGAGCCTGGTGGGCTACAGTTCAATGGGGTCACAAAGAGTCAGACATGAGAGCAGCTAAGCACAATGCAGCACAGCATTATGTTCCAAGGTAGCTGTTATTATATTGAAGTGTAGTGCTGTAGACCAGAAGGGAAATAGAGTCCAATAACTTTATTATTGGACTTAAATGCACTGTCTAGATAAGAAGTTTAGTTGTCTTAAATATACTGTATAGATAAGAAGTTTAATTGTAATAACACATGTTAGAATTATCTTTGTTGCTGTAAGTCACTGTTTGCAGTAATTTGGTATGTTATAATAGGTAGCCAATACACCATGAGAGTTTAATAATGCACACAATTGGCACTGTGATTTGTTTTATTCCAATAGTAAAATATATAGTATAATATTAATATGCAATTAGACACACACAGAATCTTTATGTATTATCAGAAAATCAGTTTAAATTATATGCTAGACAATGAGATAGATAGCAAAGCCCTGCTCCTCATGAGTTAGTTTATTTCTCCAAGGCTTTCTGCATGCATGCTAAGTCACTTCAGTCATGTCCGACTCTTTGCGACCCTATGGACCATGGCCTGCCAAGCTCCTCTGTCCATGGGATTCTCCAGGCAAGAATACAGGAGTGGGCTGCCATGTCCTCCTCCAGGGGATCTTTGCAACCCAGGGATCAAATCTGCCTCGCTTACATCTTCAGCACTGGTAGGCAGGTTCTTTACCACTATTGCCACCTGAGAAGCCCAAGACTGTCTATATAATCTCTCTTATTTTTTAATCCAAAGAAATTATGGAAGCAAATTTTATTGCCATCTATTTTCCCTTGCTTACAGGTCTGTGTACATAGTTTTGTACAGTGATTTTATCAACAAAGGCATTTTTCTACCAATTTTTTAATTCACTGATGATATATTGCATTTTTCTGATTCAAAATGTCCTTCAAATTTTAACCCTGATGAATTATACAATTGATATGGATATCAAAATACATTAATAGTTTTGGAATGCTAATATTGAGAAAAAGAAGTAAGCAATACAGGCTATAACATTTATTCCAGTTTCTTCTCTCTAAGTGGAAGCTGAGGCATAAAGAAGGCTACAGTTCAAAATAGATGATGATACAATTGCAGAAGGATGTGCATAAGAATAAATGTATTTTTTTTCACATGGAGGCTAAAAAATTGCATCTATATTTAATAATGGTATTTAATGGTAATGATTAACTAAGAATATCAGGTTGCAAATGTAAAAAAATATAAATATTTTTATGTGAAATAAATTAAATAAAGTGAAATAAAATTAAATAAAGGATTAATTAAATTATAGAAGTACTGATATGTACATGAAAACACTTAATTAAACAGATACAAAAAACTTTATGAGCAACTGAATATTAATAACTTGACTGAGAAAGACCACAAAACTGGAAGATAGGAAATGGAAGTTGAGTGTAGTTATTTATTAGCTGTGATCAAGATCAGGTAACTCAATGTGTTTTGGTGTCTGATTTCTTGTATAAGATGATAGTAACTGTCTCTTGAATTTACATATGATTAAATGATGTGAGATTATTGTTATCTTCAGCAAGACTGAAAGCAAAATTAACCTGAACATTGATGAATCCTATATCAACATTATAAATCAGATTACAAATGAAGAAAGGACAAATAAAATTAATGCAAACTAATACATTAAAGTATATTACACTAGCTGTCATGTGTTCAGTTCAATTCAGTTCAGTTGCTCAGCTGTGTTTGACTCTTTGCGACCCCATGAACTGCAGCATGCCAGGTTTCCCTGTCCTTCACCAACACTCGGAGCTTGGTCAAACTCCTGTCCATCAGTCGGTGATGGAATCCAACCGTCTCATCCTCTGTCTTTCCTTTCTCCTCTTGCCTTCAATCTTTTCCAGCAGCAGGGTCTTCTATAAGAATCAGTTCTTCACATCAGGTGGCCAATTGTTGGAGCTTCACCTTCAACATCAGTCCTTCCAATGAATATTCAGGACTGATTTCCTTTAGGATTGACTGGTTTGATCTCCTTGCAGTCCAAGGGACTCTCAAGAGTCTTCTCCAACACCACAGTTCAAAAGCATCAACTCTTTGGCGCTCACCTATTTTATTGTCCAACTCTCACATCCATACATGACTACTGGAAAAAACGTAGTTTGACTAGATGGACCTTTGTTGGCAAAGTAATGTCTCTGCATTTTTAATATGCTGTCTATGTTGGTCATAGCTTTTCTTCCAAAGAGCAAGAGTCTTTTAATTTCATGGCTGCAGTCACCATCTGCAGTGATTTTGGAGCCCCAAAACATAAAGTCTCTCACTATTTCCATTGTTTCCCCATCTATGAAGTAATGGGACCAGATATTTCCCATGTAGTAATGGGACCAGATGCCATAGTCTTAGTTTTTGGATGCTGAGATTTAAGTCAGCTTTTTCACTCTCCCCTTTCACTTTCATCAAGAGGCTTTTTAGTTTCTCTTCACTTTCTGCCATTAGGGTGGTGTCATCTCCATATCTGAGGTTATTGATATTGTCCCAGCAATTTTGATTCCAGATTGACCTTCACCCAGCCCAGCATCTCCCATGATGTACTCTACATATAAATTGAACAAGCAGGGTGACAATATACAGCCTTGAAACACTCTTTCCCAGTTTAGAACCAGTCCACTGTTCCATGTCCAGTTCTAACTTTTGCTTCTTGACCTGCATGCAGATTTCTTAGAAGGCAGGTCAGGTGGTCTGGTATTCCCATCTCTTTCAGAATTTTCCACAGTTGGTTGTGATCCACAGAGTCAAAGGCTTTAGCATTGTCAATGAAGCAGAAATAGATGTTTTTTATGGAATTCTCTTTCTTTTTCAGTGATCTGACAGATGTTGGCAATTTGATCTCTGGGTCCTCTGTCTTTTCTAAATCCAGCTTGAACATCATGAATTTATCAGTTCATGTACTGTTGAAGCCTAGCTTCGAGAATTTTGAGCATTACTTCACTAGTGTGTGAGATGAGTGCAACTGTGCAGTAGTTTTTTGGCATTGCCTTTTATGGGGATTGGAATGAAAATTGAACTTTTTGTGTCCTGTGGCCACTGCTGAGTTATGCATATTTTTTGGCATATTGAGTGCAGCACTTTCACAGCATCATCTTTTAGGATTTGAAATAGCCCAGCTGGAATTTCATCCTCTCCACTAGCTTTGTTAATAGTGACGCTTCCTAAGGCCTGCTTGACTTCACATTCCAGGTTAAGTGATCTAGGTGAGTGATCACACCATCGTGATTATCTGTGTTGTAAAGATATTTTTTGCATAGTTCTGTGTATTCTTGCCACCTCTTAGTATCTTTTGCTTCTGTTAGGTCCATACAGTTTCTGTCCTTTATTGTGCCTATCTTTGCATGAAATGTTCTATTGGTATCTCTCATTTTCTTGAAGAGAACTCTAGTCTTTCCTGTTTTATTGTTTTCCTCTATTTCTTTTCATTGATCACTTAGGAAGGCTTATCTCTTTTTGCTATTCTTTGGAACTCTGCATTCAAATGAATATATGTTTCCTTTTCTCCCTTGCCTTTTGTTTATCTTCTTTTCTCAGCTATTTGTAAGGCCTCCTCAGACAACCATTTTGCCTTTTTTGTATTTCTTCCTCTTGGGGATGGTTTTGATCACAGCCTCCTGTACAATGTATGAACCTCCATCCATAGTTCTTCAGGCACTCCCTCTAGCAGATCTAATCCCTTGAACCTATTTGTCACTTCCACTGTATAATCATAATTGATTTGATTTAGTTCATACCTGAATGGTTTAGTGGTTTTCCCTACTTTCTTCAATATAAGTCTGAATGTTTCAGTAAGGAGTTCATGATCTGAGCCACAGTCAGCTCCCAGTCTTATTTTTGCTGTCTGAATAGAGTTTCTCCATCTTGGCTGCAAAGAATATAATCAATCTGATTTTGGTATTGACCATCTGGCGACATTTGTGTGTAGTCATCTCTTGTGTTGTTGGAAGAGGGTGTTTGCTGTGACCTGCTTGTTCTTTTGACAAAAGTCTGTTAGCCTTTTCCCTGCTACATTTTGTACTCTGAGGCCAAACTTGCTTATTACTCCAGTTATCTCTTGACTTCCTACTTTTGCATTTTGGTTCTCTATGATGAAAAGGACATCTCTTTTTGGTGTTAGTTCTAAAAGGTCTTATAAGTTCTCATAAAATTGTTCAGCTTCATCTTCTTTGACATTAGTGGTTGGGATATAGACTTGGATTATGTGATATTGAATGGTTTGTCTTGTAAACAGTGATCATTCTTTCGTTTTTGAGATTGCACCCAACTAATCTTGTGTGTTAGATACCTGGAATAAAAATCCAATCATGTTTTCAAGAGTGTGTACTCTAATGGGAAATATAGAGACTAAAATGCACTTACAGTAAAAGTGTGAAGATAAATACTAGTTATTTCTTAAGTCTTCTTAGAAGAAAAGTTAGGAGTAAAAATTGAGTAAGAATTACACTTGAAAAGAGTTAGAAGTGGGACTGAGCATGAGAAGGATGGGAGCTGGTGTTTGTTTTTGGAAGTTTGAAATAGAGAAAGGAATTCTGGGTAGAATTAAGAACATAGGCAAAGTTTGGAGATAATGGAGAAGTGGTACTTTGGGAGAAAGTTCAGATATAAAGGATGGTAGAAGCATATAGTTCTTGGTGGGAATTGTTGAGATGTGAAGTATGAGAGTAAAACACGGGCAAAGTACAAGCAGTCATATAACATTTGGAATGAATGAAATAAGCAGGTAAAAAATAAATTCAACTCCAAATAAAAGATATCCGAACTCCAGGAGCTGGTGAAGGACAGGGAAGCCTGGCAGGCCTGAGTTCATGAGGTGGCAAAGAGTGAAACACAACTGAGCAACTGAACTGAATTGAAAAAAAAAATAAATTCAACTCCAAATAAAAAATGTAGAGGTAGCATTTTAGAATATAATAGACCATATGGAATACATTTGCAGGGTAGGATATTTTTATTAATCAATATAAATTGAGATAATAGTTCTTTGTAAAATTTTATAGCACTTTGTTCTTAAAAAAAAAAAAAGTAGTCCAAATGTTAGTTGTATATTACTTGACTTTTAAAAAATAAAAATTCATTCCAGATAGTTTGGTTTGTATGATTTATAGTTATGGTTTACGTTAAGCTAAGGAAAACCTTAATCTCTAAACCTGACCATATGTTACCTTAATTATAAAATAATCTTTTTAGATATCATTGAATTAAGACTCTAGATAAAAATTATCCTAGATTATCATAATGGTTTAATATAATCACAAGATAACTTCTACAAGAGGAACAGAAGAGGGTCAGATATACAAGGTGATGTGACAGTGGAAGCAAAGATCATTTTAGAGAGAAATTTGAAAATGCTATGCTGTTGACTTATAAAATGAAGGAAAGATTGTGAGTCAAGTAGTGCAGGAGACCTCTAGAAGCTGGAAAAGACAAGGATGCAGATTTCCCACTAGAGTGTATAGAAGGAATATTGACAAAACCTTGATATTATCCTAACAAGACCTAGTTCAGACTTCTGACCTCCAGAATTATATGATAGTGAATTTTTGCTAAGCCCTTAAATTGATGAAGGTGAAAGAGAAGGGTGAAAAATTTTTGGCTTAAAACTCAACATTCAGAAAATGAAGATCATGGCATCCAGTCCCATCACTTCATAGGAAATAGATGGGGAAACAGTGGAAACAGTGTCAGACGTTATTTTGGGGGGCTCAAAAATCACTGCAGATGGTGACTGCAGCCATGAAACTAAAAGACGCTTATTCCTTGGAAGAAAAGTTATGACCAACCTGGTTAGCATATTGAAAAGCAGAAACATTACTCTGCCAACAAAGGTACATCTAGTCAAGGGTATGGTTTTTCCTGTGGTCATGTATGGATGTGAGAGTTGGACTGTGAAGAAAGCTGAGCACCGAAGAATTGATGCTTTTGAACTGTGGTGTTGGAGAAGACTCTTGAGAGTCCCTTGGACTGCAAGGAGATCCAACCAGTCCATTCTGAAGATCAGCCCTGGGATTTCTTTGGAAGGAATGATGCTAAAGCTGAAACTCCAGTACTTTGGCCACCTCATGCGAAGAGTTGACTCATTGGAAAAGACTCTGATGCTGGGAGGGATTGGGGGCAGGAGGAGAAGGGAATGACAGAGGATGAGATGGCTGGATGGCATCAGTGACTCAATGGACGTGAGTCTCAGTGAACTCTGGGAGTTGGTGGTGGACAGGGAAGCCTGGAGTGCTGCGATTCATGGGGTTGCAAAGAGTCAGACACGACTGAGCAACTGAACTGAACTCAACTGAAATTTGTAGTAATTTGTTACAACAGGTGTAAATGATGCATATGATTGGATTCCAGTTTATTTTTGTATCAGCCCTTGTTTTGGGTTTTACCTTGTCCTTGATCACCCCCACTTTACATTAATCTTTCTTGTTCCAACTGTCTGCCTTGAGAACTTCAAGCTCTAGCAACAGACATGAATAAAACTGCCTCACGGAGACCATTTGGCTCTTACAATTGCATATGGCAGAATCCCTTTAATGAATTTTATTTAGTGTGTCTAGGGGTTTTGATTCTCTGAACAAATGTTATGACTACTTGAACACCATTCCACAAAGTGCATGGAATTTTGTATTAATGCTCATCTTAAAAAACTTTTCTCTACATTTGTCATGATAACTTCTTGTACACAAATGTCTCTGCCATCATTAATAGGTTCTGGGTCACTAACAGACTCTTACTATCTCTTATTCCTTAACTGACCATGGAAAAATAACTCCACATAGTTAGCATACCCCAAAGGACACAAACAGTGGTATAATTATTTAGGGCTTAAGTAAAGTATTAGCTACATATGAACATATTGAATTTCAACCATTCCAAAGGTGGTATTTGTGTATTTATTACACTAGAATCAACCCTGGGATTTTGACATTTTATGTATATAGTGTTTAGAGGATGATTGAGTTTTATGATATCAAGAAAAATGTGATATTTAAGGATTTTTTTCTTTTTATGATATTTGCAAACTATATTCATTTTTAATTGGCTTTAATCAAGTTCACCCAACATCTATGAATTTTTTATAGAAGATAAATTGTGTATTTAAAGGATAAGGAAAAGAGGATAAACGACTCTTTCAAGTACTCTTGGGAGTTAATTTGTTTAAAAATTCCATTTCTTTGCTTTGTTGTTTATAAGGAGAAATTTGTCTATAAGATATCAAACTAAGTTCAAGTGAAATTGTGATTGGAGGTCTCAGTTCCCTTGATCTATTCTTTGTGTAATACTGTAAATCATATAGACACATTCTACCTCCTGAAGCCAGCCAATCTTTTGCCTTGCAATAGCTTTGCAGGAGGCTCTGTCAAGTACTGCCTGTGACTTCAAACTCACATCAAAGAAAGCTATACTAGCCCTGGACCATGAGAATGTTCAGGCAGTTGGTGAATTTCATCTCAACGATGAATTTCTCTCATTTATGTTCCAAAACATATTTATAAGTGAATAGAATTCTCTTGAAGGTATGGGGAACTCCAAAAGTATTAGAGTTAGAAATATTGATATTAATTTCAAAACTGTTAGTGTATGCATGCATGCTTGACTCTTTGCAACCCTATGGACTGTAACCTACCAGGCTTCTCTGTCCATGGGATTTCCCAGGCAAAAGTATTAGACTGGGTTGCTATTTCCTCCTCCAGAGGATCTTCCTGACCCAGAGATGGAATCATGTCTCCTGCATTACAGGCAGATTCTTTATGACTGAGTCACTGGGAAAATAGATGACATTAAAGCTATGAGGGTGGATGCGGCAACCTAAGAAACTTCCCCTTTACTCTTGAAAATAGAAACTACTCAAGAATAAAAACTAACACTTAAATGTGAGATACCAAAAGAATGAAAAAGTAGAATGTAAAAATCACCAGAAAATAGAGTCCTTCAGGTTACTGGAAAAGAAAGATCTAATGTATAAATCCAGAAAATTAAGGTGATTTGGAGATATTATATACTACTCTATCAAAGACAAGTTTACATAATCAGACTCTTTTTTTTAATTTTGAAAATTAATATTTTTACTTAATAAAAAGTAAATTAGTTTTTCTCCTTCTAAGGAAAAAAATAGAGATATTTTTAGTGTATAATATGTTTTGGAATTTTTTAATGCCATTTATAAATATACGTACACACAACTCAATCTATCTATTATTGTCTTTTCTATTAATAGATTTGTGGCCTTTTTCCTAATTATTTTCTGTAGTTCTAAGTCTCATGTTAATGTAATTTAGAAAGCTAATGTTAGATATTTTATATTAATGTTTATTTCAGATTTAACAGCATATTGCAAATGTTGTTGCAATGACAAGAAATCCGCCAAAATTTAGTTTTTATAAATTTAAGGATAACAAAATAAACATTGCTATATAGATGAATAACTAGGAGAAATATTTGGAAAAACTATCACAAAATATTAGAATGCAGAATACATAAGGATTACAATTCTTTAATATTTATGAAATATTCATTTTAAGTAAATCCCTTATTGTTCTTATCACATTTGGAGGCATTATTTAATTTTCTTCTGTTATGGACATTTCTTTGATTTTATTGTCTCTGAAAGTACCCCCTACCTTCCCCCTTTGATTCTCCCTTTGTTTTAAATACCTTCTCTGTCTTCATTCACTAAATATCTTGTCAATTATTTGAATTTTCCCAAACATGAAAGAGAATTGCTGACCTTAGCTGTTTCTGTTTTCTTCTGTACAACAATCTTTAAAACTAAAGAGTTAGGCTCCATTTAAATACAAAAGAAGGGAAACTATTGAACATGTATTCTGAATGCTATGCTATGCTATGCTAAGTCACTTCAGTCGTGTCCGACTCTGTGTGACCCCATAGACGGTAGCCTACCAGGCTCCCCCATCCCTGGGATTCTCCAGGCAAGAACACTGGAGTGGGTTGCCATTTCCTTCTCCAATGCATGAAAGTGAAAAGTGAAAAGTGAAAAGTGAAAGTGAAGTCGCCTAGTCGTGTCCGACTCTTAGTGACCCCATGGACTGCAGCCTACCAGGCTCCTCTGTCCATGGGATTTTCCAGGCAAGAGTACTGGAGTGGGGTGCCATTGCCTTCTCCGGTATTCTGAATATACTTGTATTTTGGAAAATATGAGAAATTAAAGTGTTAGATATAATGAAAAATGATGAAGCAAGATAATAGTACAAAATCATTACTCATTACTTAATTTTTAGATATCTAGAGAAATTTAAATTTTACTGACAGGAAAATTCAAGTGAATAAAGATGATGTGTAGAAAATAAGACATTTATTATATTTTCATATAAGTCAATGACTTGTATCCAAATAGCAATTGAGTCTGGATAGTGTTATTTGACTCATAAGAAACTAATTAGATTGTGGTTATTTGAACATACTCAAGCAATTATTACCAAATCAAAAGATGAACTGCAATTTGAATTTGTAACAAATAATTTAAACATAAATGCAAAGCAGTGTAAAAGTTTCCCAAGAAATTTATGTAGGTGTTAAGAAATAAGAAACAATATAAAATGATGAAGTTTTGATTGAAGAAAATGTAGAGATAAATAATTTAGGAAACACAGTTCTTTATTTTTAATTTTAATTTATTTATTTTTAATTGGAGGATAATTGCTTTAAACTGTTGTGTTGGTTTCTGTCATACATCAACATGAATCAGCCATAGGTGTACATATGTGCACTCCCTCTTCAAACTCCCTCCCACTTCCCACCTCATCCCACCCCTCTAGGTTGTAAGAAACACAATTCTTTAATAGCAAATATGATAGTTACCTTAACTTAAGATTTGCAAAGCAAGAAATTCTACATTAAAAGAATTTCAATGAATTATGCATGCCCCTGAAAGACCGGATCATATTTGGTCAAAAGAATCAGTTCTCAGTTGATAAATCCTCCTATAAGTTCTTGGCTTACTGAAAACTGTAGGTGCATCTCTTTATAAATTATGACTGTTCACTTTTGATATGTCTTTTGCTTCCTATATTTTCCAAGATACATCAAGTGTACTTATGACCACTGGAGAGATGGCACAGAACTCAGTCAAATTCATTGTTAGCTTTCATCAAATCTTCAGAAGCATCTTCTTTTTCTCTAAACTTTTTCAGCCCTATACAATATGTAGATATGATTCTGATGTTTATATTTTTAATAGACATCAATAAAACTGTATTCTACCACCAAGGATGTTTCGTGATCATCTTAAGGGATTGTGTTTTCTTTTTTTTTAAAGTATATTGTGTTTAAGTTAAAAAAAAAAATAAGACAAGCAACCCAACACTCTTTCAATGCAGTCATCATCTGGGATTGTTTATGACTACCTAGTGCCACTGGGAACTAGGTACCCTCAGCTGCCATATCTGAACGTCCCTTCCCCTTCCAGCTGTTCCTGACTAGATCAAAATTGATTCCTTTCATTTGCTATCTACCAGACATTGAAAAAAATGATTCATTCTCTGCTTTTCACTTTGTTAAAAGTCCTTGTAAATAATTACAATCAGACAGAAAATTTTTATTATCAAGATAATATAACCTTTAAAAGTATCTGTTATCTTTGAAAAGAGTTTTATTGAATACTTAATATTCTTTAAAAAGCATTACTTTTTATCACTGATCACACTATAAAACACACCTACATACATGAGAATTGCTTGAAATATTATATATTTACAGTTTAATAATTTTAATTTTAAAGGATTAATTAAAACATTTTATTATACAGTTAATATTGCAGCAGCTCTCATTGCTTCAAGAGATCTCTACTTGAGATATACCCTAAGACAGTGAATAGCAAATAGTAAATTCTCAAAAAAATAGCAATCATTTTGTCAGCATAGTCTGAAATTTAATCTGTAGTAAAATACATGGGAAAACTTTTCAAAATCTTACTTGGCACTTTTGTACAATTCTAACTTGAAAGAAACACACACACACACACACACACACACACACAAACACATATACCACAATATTCAAGCAACAATATGAAGTCTCTAGTAAATTTATTTATCATAACTGAAAACAATAATGAGTAATCCCATCTATGTTTACTTAGAAGAGTGAATTCTAGTAGTAGATAATTCCATAATTTGTAAATGAGATTTCTGAAGGAATTTTTCTTTTCTTTTTTTTTTTCATGTTTTTAAAAGGTGAGTCACAAGAGTATACTGGAAGCACAAAGGATTTCCTGCAGTGCAGAAAGAGAGTACTTCTCAGGCCCTCAGGATAATTTCAGAATATGATTCTTCATCATTAGAATTCAGTGCCAAATTTTTTGTCTCCAGGTTGAGTATATCTGATGATACTGAATCTGAACTCTGTGTGAGAGACTTGTAGAAACAATCATTTGTAGTGGTGATAGCAACAATCACATTCTAATTTTTTTCAGTTTTATATACTGTAAAAAATATTTTTCTTGGGGGCACGTAAAAGTGGAACAGTTAGCAGCTGCTGGTGTTGGAGAAAGTCATTGAGAGGCCATGAGTGCTGTTTAACCCACCAGCTGCAGCTGGGCTACCAGAGGCTCCTCACTCCCTTCTTTGTTCTTGGAAGGTAGATACCGTCCATAGTCCTCACACTAGGAGCTGTTTCAACAACACAGCCTTGAGAGAGCAATGTACTGCTGAGACTATCAGGACTGAATATGTGACTGAACCCAATTAAGGTCTCAAACTTTTAGATTCTGGTGGGGAGATATGGAGTTATACTCATCTTGTGGCCACCTAAGACAAGTTTTGTGTATATAAGTCCCCTTGCTTAGTAAACCTGCCACCTACCAGTCTGGAGTAGTTTGCCTGTTTCTTTTGTCTCTCCTTGCCCTCCATGTATGGTGGCCAGTTTCAGAATTCACTCAGGAAATCTGCAAGGCTGTGACCCACCAATGAGAAATATTAAGCTAAGAAGATGACATTCTGCTTAACTGTTTGAAGTAAGATATGTGATTACACAATGTCATTCATTTTCTGCTTTGTTCTCATCTTGGCTTATCATTTTCACTCGAGCAAAAATACAGCTTAATTGGTCTAGTGCCACCTGTACATAAATGACTACATGGAATCATATGTCTCCTCACTCTGTATTTTGAGTCAAACACATGGAAGATTAATATAAAAAATAAAATTCATGTTTCTCAAACCCAGTTAATTGCTAAGTGAGAGAATAGACGAAGACTGTATTTACAGAAATTGCCTCTAGACCAGATCATGCTCTAAGATTTTTAATGACTGGAATTTTTCTCCAGATATTTTTTCCATTTAAAAGAGCAAATGTTTACTTCTTTTCACTGTTTTAAGACACTAGCCTTCTAGCCTTCTAGCATTCATCTTTAAAAAATGACCTATGCTTTTAGAAACCGTGTTTTGATATTTAAAAATAAAAGACAATTATAAAGTTGTTGGTGATTTTGTGCATGTAAGACATGAAGATATTTGATATATATATATATATACATTTTTTTTTGCAGAAGGGTTTCAGAGGTTTAAAATGATGCTGATAAAATTCAGTTAATTAACTTATAAAGCTTTTAAACATAATTAACAAAATTTAATTTGGGAGGGTCAAGCTAGAAGAATTCAAAGTGGAATACATGTGAGAGAAAGAAACTGAACTGTGTCACTGAGAAATCAGTATACAGCTTGCATCCCTTCATTTTATGTAACTCATATTTCATGTAATATTAAAATCATAAATATAGCAGGTGATACTAATGAGGACACTGGACAACTAGTCCAAATACTTTTTTGTTTAGCACATTTTGTCATTAATTAATCTGGTAACCTTGAACTAGTCCAGCACTGAAGTCCTCACATTTTCTATGTGTAAATTAAAGAATCTACCTTAGATCATCTGTTATAAAGTTCTAAAATTTAATATTAAATAATAGAAAAAAAGACTGGCTTATATGAGTAAATTAGGTCAACTAAATGAAAATATACAGTTAGACCTAATCTAAGGCCTCTGATTATAAGATTTTTGTACACTAAATACCAGCAAATCTGGGTTGTCTTTAGTTTTCTCTTACCAATGTGAATTAACAGCATTTGAGAAACTGGCAGAATAACCCAGACACCACTTAAAATAAACCAATATCAAATCAAGCTTTCCTGTGCAGGCAAGCTTTCTCCTATCAATATAATTTTAAAAGAGAGAGCAACAAAGGTCATAAATAAAACTATCTGGGAAAAAAAAATGTTTCTTAAATGATTTCTTCCCATTTACAGTAAACTTACTTTAAACATTGATGGAGCCGACAAATGTAACTGTAAACAACAAACACATTTTGCTTGAGGGCCCCACAGCCTTACAGAAAAAAATTCACATTTTGAATCTGCTTTCTTCCCCTTTCTTTCCTTCTCTTTCATCCATTCTTGCATTTCCTTACAGCCTTACTTTTCATCCTATCAGATTTCTTTTTCAGTTGCCTTTCACATAGCTCTGCAAAAAATAAAATATTGCCTTGAATTTACTGTCCATTTTGTCTCATTTGTCTACAACTTTGTTCATCTTGAAAATTATCAATTAAGTGGGCTGAGAGTTGCTTATTATGAGATAACATCTTTAAGAGGGTGTCTACAGAGAATGCTGGGCACTGCTCTTTTGAAAAGTGCTTCTTTTAAAAATTAGCTCTGCTTAGGACCATCCGATGGTCCTTCGACTTACTTTGTCAGGAATTTAGCTTCTGCATCACTTAGCTGTGGGTATAGCTGGAAGCAGGTCAACCTGTGACTTATGCCTTAATAAAGTGTTCCTGTTATTAGCTTACCTTGCCCCGTGTGTGTTCACTGCTGACTCAACGATACTTCTAATTAGAGTTCTTAATTCTTGGCTATTTCAGTACCTGAATATTGTATTGCAGGTGCTGTTGTGAAAGAACTAATCAATAGTAAATGAATTATGGAGAATTAACTCCCTTATTGCTGTGCTTATACTCTGCAGGGTTTAGGTGTTTTTTTTTTGTTTTTGTTTTTTTTTCCTCCTTCCTTCTTTACCTGGTCACCAAATTGTGTTAGATTGTCATGTTTCCTGAGATAACAAATCTTGAAAATAGCTCTCAAAGCATGGCTCTATATTATTTTCTAAGTGAGAACATCTTCTCATGGTGTAATAGGCAATTCAGACATCCCTGGGCATTCTAAGTGAGATATAAAGCAGGTCATCCTCTGAGTTTGAAGGAGATAAATGTGGTAAAACACTGTACCAATGATGCTTTAGTCTGCTGACCTTGGTGTGGGAATGAAAAGTGATTTTAAATTCAAAGAAAAGTTAGTAGAGCTTCACAGCAACTTATTAGGCTGATATCTTAAGCTTGCATTTTTTTACTTTTTGTGCCTGACCCCATCAGCCTCTGGAATTCATCACAACAATCTAAATGCACCCTCCGTTGTCAGTATCTAAATACTTCCCCAAGTTTTTACAAGCTAACACAGCAGATTCCTAAATAGCCTGTAGATTCAGTCTTCCTCCTCTTGTCTAGGGTTTGGTGTATGTCTACTCTTGTTTCAGGAATGGTGTGTGCTCCTTCCTTTATGAAACACTTTCTGAAAATTTTAGGCACTTACCCAACACTCTAGTAGAGCTTCTTTATCATATTATGTTTTACACTGTAATGTATTCATCAATAGACTTTATTTTCCTTGTTAGACAGTGATATTGATGAAGGAAGAAGACTCTTTACCCTATTGGAATTTGTATGTTCAACATCTGGTATGATTCCTCATATATATTGGTAGTGGTTCAGTCACTAAGTGATGTCTGACTCTTGGGAACCCATGGACTGCAACAGACCAGACTTTTCTGTCCAGGGGATTTTCCAGGCAAAAATTCTGGAGTGGGTTGCCATTTCCCTCTTTAGGGGATCTTCCCAATGCAGGGATTGAGCCCAGGTCTCCTATATTGATGGTGGATTCTTTTTTTTTTTTTAATTTATTTTAATTGGAGGCTAATTACTTTACAATATTGTATTGGTTTTGCCATACATTGACATGAATCTGCCACGGGTGTACATGTTTCCCATCCTGAACCCCCCTCCCACCTCCCTCCCCATCCTACCCCTCTGGGTCATCCCAGCGCACCAGGCCCGAGCACCCTGTATCATGCATCAAACCTGGACTGGGATTTGTTTCACGTATGATAATGTGTTTATGTTTCACATCACATGTTTATGTATCACATATGATAATGTGATACATGTTTCAATGCCATTATTCCAAATCATCCCACCCTCACCCTCTCCCACAGAGTCCAAAAGATTTTTTATACATCTGTGTCTCTTTTGCTGTCTCGCATACAGGGTTATCATTACCATCTTTCTAAATTCCATATATGTGTTAGTATACTGTATTGGTGTTTTTCTTTCTGGCTTACTTCACTCTGTATAATAAGCTCCAGTTTCATCCACCTCATTAGAACTGATTCAAATGTATTCTTTTTAGTGGCTGAGTAATACTCCATTGTGTATATGTACCACTGCTTTCTTATCCATTTGTCTGCTGATGGGCATCTAGGTTGCTTCCATGTCCTGGCTATTATAAACAGTGCTGCGATGAACATTGGGGTGCACATGTCTCTTTCCATTCTGGTTTCTTGGGTGTGTATGCCCAGCAGTGGGATTGCTGGGTCGTATGGCAGTTCTATTTGCAATTTTTTAAGGAATCTCCACACCGTTCTCCATAGTGGCTATACTAGTTTGCATTCCCACCAACAGTGTAAGAGGGTTCCCTTTTCTCCACACCCTCTCCAGCATTCATTGCTTGTGGACTTTTGGATAGCAGCCATTCTGACTGGTGTGCAGTGGTACCTCATTGTGATTTTGATTTGTATTTCTCTGATAATGAGTGATGTTGACCATCTTTTCATGTGTTTGTTAGCCATCTGTATGTCTTCTTTGGAGAAATGTCTGTTTAGTTCTTTGGCCCACTTTCTGATTGGGTCATTTATTTTTCTGGAATTGAGCTGCAGGAGTTGCTTGTATATTTTTGACATTAATTCTTTGTCAGTTGCAATCCTGAGAAAGAAGAATGGAACTTGAGGAATCAACCTGCCTGACTTCAGGCTCTACTACAAAGCCACAGTCATCAAGACAGTATGGTACTGGCACAAAGACAGAAATATAGATCAATGGAACAAAATAGAAAGCCTAGAGATAAATCCACACACCTATGGACACCTTATCTTCAACAAAGGAGGCAAGAATGTACAATGGAGAAAACACAATCCCTTTAACAAGCGGTGCTGGGAAAACTGGTCAACCACTTGTAAAAAACTGAAACTAGAACACTTTCTAACACCATACACAAAAATAAACTCAAAATAGATCAAGGATCTAAATGTAAGACCAGAAACTATAAAACTCCTAGAGGAAAACTTAGGCAAAATGCTCTCCAACATAAATCACAGCAGGATCCTCTATGGCCCACCTCCCAGAATATTGGAAATAAAAGCAAAAATAAACAAATGAGACCTAATTAAAATTAAAAGCTTCTGCACAACAAAGGAAACTATAAGCCAGGTGAAAAGACAGCCTTCAGAATGGGAGAAAAAAATAGCAAACGAAGGTGGATTCTTTACCACTAGGGAAGTCCAAATATACTCGGTCTTCAATAAATGTTTATCCGACTCTTTGTGACCCCGTGGACTGTACTCTACCAGGCTTCTCCATCCATGGGATTCTCCAGGCAAGAATACTAGAGTGGGTTACCATTTCCTTCTCCAGGGCATCTTCCCGACCCAGGGATCAAATCCAGTTCTCCTGCATTGGAGGCAGATGCTTTAACCTCTGAGCCAGCAGGGAATGTATAATGAATGAATGACTGTCTCATGGAATGATGGTTACCTGAAGAATTTGTATATGATAAAAACTTAAGTTCATCTTTTGGCTCGGCCTCTGAATAACTCTGTGACTTTGTTCATATCACTTCTTTTATTATGCACGTGCTTCTTTGTAAAATGAGATAACGGTAGACTCAGTCTCACAGGTATATAGTAAAAAGCAATGACTATAGTTTGTCACAGTGCCTGACCTAATGACTGAACAATTGCATATGTGTGTGTATGAGTGTTTATATGGATTTTCCTGTAGCATGTTTTAAAGTATTCATAGACATTGAATAACATGAAGTATGCTATACAAATTGATTCTGTATAACATAGTGTATAGAAACAAACAAGAACACATATGTATCATTGGTGTTAAAGAATATTGCACTTCCTGTCCTTCAATTAAATGAGTGAATTTTTATTTTTGTTTTTGTCTTGTTTTTTTTCTCCATAGAAAACATATTATGACAAACAAATGAACTCCACTTGTGTCTTGTCTTCCCTCTATTTCCATGAATTGAAATATTTTATGTTTTATACTATAATTAATTTGTTTTGAGACTATTTGGAAATAAGTAATATATCCCCTTCAATTAATTCCAATAGGTTACATTTTCTTCCCCTCTCTCAATATTATCTTTTTTTTTTAAATAAGAACACTAAATCTCACATCTCTCAGTTGTGAAACACAGGTGCCAAAATATATGGTTTCTTAATTCCCATTCATGTCAAAAAATTGATTTTTTGCTCAAGTGACTATTTATAGCCAAGGTACCATGGTGATTATTAAAATATTTATTAATTATACAATATGTAAACTAGTAATGTATACCAGGAAAGAGAAATTTGAAGAGGTATTTCAAAGGTAAGAGCAGAGTCAGAATTGTTTATCATTCATTCATCCATTCTTTATTACCTTTATTTAATAAGTTTATTATTGGCCTCTTACTTGGTAACAAATGGTACCTAGTATGTATGAAATGCTTACAGTATTCTAAATTCCAGGCTTTACATGAATTATATCATCTAAACCTCTACAACAAGGCTGTTTATTATTATCAGTGTTGTTATTATTATACAAGTGAGATAAAAAACTACTAAAGAATGTACTAAGATCACATAGCAGGTAAGTGGGCAACCTGGGCATGAAACTCATGTCTTTCCGAATCTGCGGCTATTCAGTGGCCTTAGTCCCAAAGTAGGATACCACTTTCTCTATGACTGGAGAGAATGGCATGGGCTCTAAATTGAAAGAGGTCATATTTCAAACTCTAAGAAGGAAGCTCACGTTATATAATGATGAAGTCCACAGTGCTGTGAGGTTGAAGGTTATATAACTAACTCCCTCCCTCTCTCAAAGTTATCACTATTAAACCTAAAGAGAAATTCATCATGTGACCCTCAAAAAGAAGGATACTGAGTGAAAAACAGCATTCATCCACTTGTCATTACAGGTATTCACTAAGCTCCTATGCTGTGTAATGCACAGTGCTGGATGCTACTGATGGAATCATGAATTAAGCCAGGTCTTTGCTCTCAGTAACTGAAGAACATTTTGGTACTTATTTATTTATCTAGCTTTCTATTTCTAAGAGGCCCTGATCCTCTCCATGCTTGTTTATTTGTTTGTTTGTTTTAATCCCTTGAATATATTGCCATGGCTTCTTGATAGGTTAAAATTTTCAAAATATTTTTCCGATGACTTTTTTTTCACTATGCTCTCCTCTTCAATCATGTTTTATTGCTCACATCTCTGTTTTGGTCTCCTTTGCCTTTTCTGTATTCACTTAGTCTGTCTTTGTCCTCAGCACTTGCCATTGCCTTCTAAGCAACACCTGTGATTTTTAAAATGTGATTTTTAAAATGATTTTTAAAATGTGCTCCCTCATAACAGGTTGTGACCATCACTCTCATCCCGTCCCAACTTCATCTTTAATGGCTTCATGGTGGAAGCTCACAATCAATTTTGCTAGTTTAACATCAAGAAAGTTTTAAAAATTATTACAAATAAGGGCTTGGTTTTAATTTTCTAGCCTGTTGTTGTTGATAAATCTCTTTATTTGAGCAGTCTAAGAGTGTACTTTTGTTCAATGTCAAAGTAAAATGCTTAGAGAAGTACCTGACACATAGTAGGTGATACTAAATTATTATGAGTATTATTGAATAATGGTGAACTCTTGAAACACTTGAAACTTACATAGTATTGTAAATCAATTATACCTCAATAAAAAATAGCAAGCCCCAAATATCAAAGCACATACATTACATTACCACAGGTAAACTTAGGTAGCCAAGTGGAAATTTACTATATAATGCAGGGAGTTCAACCTGGTGCTCTGTGACAACCTAAAGGGGTTGGATGAGGTGGAAGGTGGGAAGGAGGTTCAAGAGGGAGGGAGCGTACATGTACCTAGGGCTGATTCATGTTGATAAATGGCAGAAACCCATACAATATTGTAAAGCAATCATCCTCCAATTAAAAGTAAATAAATTTAAATAAAAAATAAAACTGCTAAAAATCATTTATAAATACAGAAATTAATTGTGACTCTGAAGTGCTCTAAGCAATCATTTTTAAAAGATGGCAGTATATTATGCCTTGGAAGTTGAACACATATTTTCTTAGAAATATAGCAAGTGAGATGAGTGAATAAAACTCATTTATGCAGTTATGCAAGATGACTTGCACACAAATGTTCCCTATCACTATGCCAAATTGTCCATAGTGGAAAATAAAAGACTGAAAACACACTTTGGAGATCACAATCCAAATGCTGCCAGGTACTTAGGCTTCTTACAATATAGCCGAGTATCCTTTTCACCTGCTGGGAAAAAACTGTAGAGAAAATATACAAGAGCGAGTAGACGATGAAATTAAAATCACATTAAATTATACAGAATTTAAATTTTAGCCACAACTCCATTTATTTCTCTGAGGTTTCTCCTCTTTTTGAAAGAAATAGAGGTTAATATGTCCCCATTACAAGATGAAACATTATTTTTAAATTTCACTTTGGCTGTCTTTCTAAATTAGTCACTGAAGTCTTATATTGAACCATATATTTAGTAAACAGCTGACATGCAAGGATTTTAGTTTGGGTTTTCCAAGTCTCTTTTGCAAGCTTTAAGTTGGAAAAGTAAGATAGTATAATATAATGATTAAAAAAAAAAAAAGACTCTAGACTCTAATATCAAACTGCTAGAATTTTGTCTAGACTCTGCTGCTTGTGATTAGACTCTCTGTACTCATATTTCCTCAGCAGAAAAGATGGTTAGAATAATATTATTATTTTTACTTAGGGCTTCATTACAAAGATTAAATATATAAAACCCTATACAATACTTAGAACAAAATCTGAAATTGGAACTATTTAAATAGCACGTTTTCTATGAATATTTATAGCTAATGTTTTTTCACATATATAAATTCCATAGTAAACTATTTAGTGTTTAGAAGTTTTAGTTCGGAAAATATATTCATTTGAAGTAAACATATTATGTTGTATACTGTGAATTTTGGAAGACCACAACACATTTGGTACCTGTAATGTTCTCGACGGAGAAGGCAATGGCAACCCACTCCAGTACTCTTGCCTGGAAAATCCCATGGACGGAGGAGCCTGGTGGGCTGCAGTCCATGGGGTCGCTAGGAGTCGGACACGACTGAGCGACTTCACTTTATTTTTTCACTTGCATGCATTGGAGCAGAAAATGGCAACCCACTCCAGTGTTCTTGCCTGGAGAATCCCAGGGATGGGGGAGCCTGGTGGGCTGCTGTCTATGGGGTCGCACAGAGTCGGACATGACTGAAGCGACTTAGCAGCAGCAGCAATGTTCTCGAACAGCTAACAGTGAACAAAATAGGTGAAAAAAATCCTTACTTTTGTGGAGCTTAGATTCTGTCATTCTTACTCTTTAAAATCTTATGATCTGATAGGCATATATATATCCAACAAATCACATTACAAATACTATAGTAGGATAAGTAAACACTGGGTAGTAAATAATTATCAACTAAAAATCATGGTAAAAATCTGAGCTGCAACTTGAAAGATGAGTGATACTACACTCACAGGAAAAAGCAAGGAGAACAATTCTTATCAATTTGGAGAACAATATGATCTAAGCAGAAAAATTTGAGTGAGTCCCATGTAGCTTGAGAATCAGAAATAAGGCAAAGTGTGATGAATGTTGATGATGAAATGTATTGTTAAGAACAGGCTCTTAAGACCATGTGAAGGTGGGTAGAGTTTCTTGGAACAGACAATGAAGAGGAATGGAAGGTTTAAGCCTGTGTACGCAAGGGCTTATGCTTGCATGCTATATATTCCCACCCCAGAGACTTAAGATTCACCATTTTTTCCTCACTTCACGGCAGTAAAACAGCTGTTACAAAATGATTCAATACCTCAATTTCTGAATCCTAGAGAAATCATTCACAAACAATCTATTATACTCATGTTCTCAATTTACAATCAAGAGGTTATTTTTGTGAGAGAGATAAAGAGAGGAATATTTGCCTGACTCGTTGACATCTACCAATATTCCCATATACATTTATAAATTAATTTTTTCAACAGATATTCTATGGCAAAAAGTGTTTAGAAAATGATGACCAAAATTGAACACAGAACTTGATTTCAACGATCGTAATAGGAAGGGCAATAATCAGAATACACAGATAACTATTTTTGTGTTTGGAAATTAACTTTATGATAAAAGAAATTCAACAAAACATTGGAGTGGGATTCTGAGAAATGAGGGAAGAGATATAATTATATTATCAATATAGACTGATATCAATGAAGATATTGATGACACTTTTTTATAAAGGTGGTGGAGTTTAAACTAGGCTCTGAAAAATCTGAGGATTTTAGCAGAGGACTCTGGATTCAAGGAAAAGGAATTGTATGAACAAAGATAAGTTGATCTATTTGTTTGTTTTCTCCAGGACACCATTTATATCTTTTGTGTTATAGGTTCAGATATGTTTAAGGAGGCTCATGAGAATGTTATATTCAGACTTTGGAGATTAATACTCCTTCTGGTATTAAAAGCTTTTTTAATCTCTGGAGTACTTTACTTTGGATTACATTTACTCTGGATTACATTACTTTACTTCTAACCCTTGCTTCTTCAGCTGCCAAATAGGAATAATAATAGTAGCTACCTCATAAGATTATTGTGAATATCAAATAAAAGAATACATAGAATAACATTAGAATAGTGACTGAATAACAGATACTGGCAGTGTATTGCTCAAAAAACATTAGCTATTTTCTTTATTAAGGAAAATTAAAAGGTGGCATTTATTGTGAAATAAATTTATTGGTAAACTTGAAACCGTATACAATGACAAAATATAGAAGATGATGACATAATTTTGGATTTAATGGAAAAGACGTGTGAAAACAGTTTTTGACTGAAAGACTGACAATTTGGAATTTATTATTCTAATGCTGTGGCTTATTAGCAAGAATTCATAGGGAATGCAAACAGTCGGACACGATTGAGCAACTTTCACTTGACTTTTCACATTTCATAATCCTGAGTGTTTCTGTATTAAAAGTTAACAGATTTCACAAAGGCTAAATGATTTTAAAAAAATACAATTATCCCAAGGGAGCAAGTTGCTGCAAGATTACTTTGTAAACAAAGTAGTATTTATTTTCAACTCTCATTCTTCAAATCTCTTGACAATCCTTATAGAGTTCCTTTATTTCTCCCAATGATGACCTCCTTTCAAATCCTACTCTGAGGTTTAGAATAGTGTGAAATATTCACTGACAATGAGTTATAATTGGTGTGCATTACTCTGTCTTGAGTGGCATGGTTCTTTTTCTATTCTATAGGTTATCACTAGAGTAAATGATAATTTTTATGATGAAAATTCAAATAGTTTTTATAATGCAATATTTGGGGATCTGAGAAATTTACATTGTTTTCTTTAAAAGCAAACTGCATCAAAAACTTCTTTAACTATCAAAATTGTAGTTTGTCTATGTTCCTTAAAGTTTTGTAATTTACTATTGGTATTTAGCTTGCATTTATCTTTTTTCTTGTTGTGAATATAATAGAGAATTGTAATGTCAATCATTGCTTATCCAACAAATAAAATTCTAAACAATAATAATAATTATTATATTTATAAACTACTACATTAATTATGCCAATAAAATCTTTCCTACGAAGTTATGATTCTAATTACTACTTATTCCTAGTCATTTATTTAGTTAAATGAATAAGTTAAACATAAACATCTATGAATTGATTGTTATGTGTACTATGCATCTACAAATGATGCAGTTGCTAAAGACTTTGACTATACTTGGGGAGGATTATACTGTCACTACACCATTTCCACCCCTCATGCATTTAAAACAAACTTTGACTTACACTATCTTGTAATGCTCTAAATAAACATCTAAAATTATTATCCCTCTGGTGTGTAAAGAGAAAATATCAAATGAAGTAAAACACAATATATTATCACCAAAATAATGAGTACCCTTACTAATGGATGAAGCTGATATTTGTAAAACCCAGTCAGTTCAGTTCAGTCACTTAGTCATGTCTGACTCTTTGTGACCCCATGGACAGCAGCACACCAGGCCTCCCTGCTCATCACGAATTCCCGGAGTTTACTCATACTCATGTCCATTGAGTCAGTGATGCCATCCAACCATCTCATCCTCTGTCATCCCTTTCTCCTCCTGCCTTCAATCTTTCCCAGCATCAGGGGCTTTTCCATCGAGTCAGTTCTTTGTGTCAGGTGGCAAAAGTATTGGTGTTTCCACTTCAACATCTGTCCTTTCGATGAATACTCAGGATTAATTTCCTTTAGGATGCACTGGTTGGATCTCCTTGCTGTCCAAGGGACTCTCAAGAGTCTTCTCCAATACCACAGTTCAAAAGCATCAATTCTTCAGCACTCAGCTTTCTTTATAGTCCAACTCTCACATCCACACATGACTACTGGAAAAACCATATCCTTGACTACACGGACCTTTGTTGGCAAAGTAATGTCTCTGCTTCCCAATATGCTGTCTAGGTTGGTCATAACTTTTCTCCCAAGGAGTAAGCATCTTTTAATTTCATGGCCGAAATATAGAAAAAAAAAAGGCTCTGCATAAAATAAAGGAAATCTTAACATATACTGAACATATGTAAATTCTCCAGGAAAGTGCATTTACTGAAAATAAAGCATAGAATTATTATGTTAACTTAACTGAAAGTAGACTCATAAAATATCACTAAAGCTAGGATTTTTAGAGCATATGACTATCATTATAATTTCTAGAAAAACACATTTTCCTTCTGTCATGTCCTATACATTGTCATGGAACAAAATCGTCTCCTAGTATGTCAAGATTTATCATCTTCAATAAGCACATTCACAGATTATAACAAATATAAAACTTTTATGTAACAACACAAAACTCTTAATAAACCTAGAATGTTAACTATTTTTTTCTTTACAGATCAGCCCTTCTATTTCTGTTAATGTGGTATACTAAATATAACTCAATAGAAAGTAAAATTTGTGCAATTTTACAAATACACCAAAGTTGTTTCCATGCCCTCCTATCGTCTAAACATAAAATTAATGACTTCAAGGTCTTATAATTTATATATTTTTATCACATATAAATGGTTGTATATAACATTTCCTCCCGAAATATTTTGAGCACATTAAACCAAGTCAATGAAAATTGGCAGTAAGTTTAATTCTTTCTATTTTAGCACTGAAAGAAACTTACTTGGAAAATCTGATTTCCATTTTCATAACACTGTCATTTATCATATTATCTGTCTTTACACTAACCAGAGAAATCAGTTGTAATTAACAGTGCTTTCTTAGCCAAAGAGGATGCAATTGCAGACATCAGACTATAATCTCTAGAATTAAAAATATGGTATAAAAATGATAAATAAAGGCAAGTAACAAAAAGTTAAAGAATTATCACAATTATCCACACATATAATGATGAATTTGTCTAAAACACTCCGAGTTTTTGTCAATTTGTTACTTTCATGTATGTATTAAGAAAGTTCTTTCTGTCTCAATACTTACGTTTTAATGAAATTTCCTAGGTGGTACTAGTGGTAGAAAACCTGCCTGCCAATGCTGGAGATGTAAGAGATGTGAGTTCAGTCACTGGGTCTGGAAGATAACCTTGGAGGAGGAAATGGCAATCCACTCCAGTATTTGTGCCTAGAGAATCCATGGACAGAGGAGCCTGGTGGTCTACAGTCCATAGTGTCACAAAGAGTTGGACATGACTACAGAAATACAGCACACATATAGCACAGAGCACACAGTAAAATATATACATATATATTTATATACAATACACATAATAGAAAACTGATTTAAATTGTAATGTAAAATATACAGATTAAAAATATTTACTGACCTGTAATTGAACACAATTTACATCATCACAATACACAGATTTGACAATAATCACTATTGTGGAATCAATAGATGAATAATCTTAATAAGGAATACAAGCAGTATGTTAAATATTGTTTCTGAATTAAAAATCCCTATAAGAAAGAAGTAGAAAACAACGTACAGTCTTATCCTGGAAATTAAATCAATAAAATAAATCAGAGCTTTAGCATGTTGATTATAGAACAACTGTTTGATTAATTTTGATGCTGTTTTTGAAATAAGATATTTACTTCACTATTGTAGATCCTACAGAAGAGACACACACACAGAAATAAAGATGAAAAAATGCAAGCAGGGTCGATAAATAGGAAAACAATCTTGCCTGGTCTTTTCACAGAAAAGTTATGAAGTAGTTTAGGACAACTGACCAAAAAATAACAAATTTGGGAGCTTTTTTAGAAATGATAAGAGATGAAAAGCTGCCCTCTAAACTTACTCTTTTTTGAGCTACATAAAAATAATTACACAACAGAAAATTAGGGAAATAGATCTAAATTTTGAGACATACATACATTTGTAAAAGAATAGAAGATGAAAATTTTAGTGATAGTGTTAGTTTATGTGATCTTCAAATTATAAGTGAAAATAAATAGTAAACATTTATAAATTGTCAATAGTCATATTTACACATGTTATTTTTCCTAAAATGTTCTTGTGGGTCCTGTGATTTTAGAATAAAAATTCCTGAGGCTAATTTTATTGGATTGGGTTTACTCCTCTAATACCTTTCTCTTGAAAGGTAGACTTTCATAATAAGAAGTTTTAAGATGTTTGAAGATGTATGTATTTTTCTGTTTGCTGCTGATTATTTTCAATGTTTTTTTTTTTTTCCTTTACAGAAAATGTACCAGCTCTTAAGCAACAGTTAGAACTGGACATGGAACAACAGACTTATTCCAAATAGGAAAAGTAATGTCAAGGCTGTATATTGTCACCCTGCTTATTTAACTTATATCCAGAGTACATCATGAGAAACTCTGGGCTGGAAGAAGCACAAGCTAGAATCAAGATTGCTGGCAGAAATATCAATAACCTCAGGCATGCAGATGACACCACCCTTATGGCAGAAAGTGAAGAACTAAAGAGCCTCTTGATGAAAGTGAAAGAGGAGAGTGAAAAATTGGCTTAAAGCTCAACATTCAGAAAACTAAGATCATGGCATCTGGTCCCATCACTTCATGGAAAATAGATGGGGAAACAGTGGAAACAATGGATGATTTTATTTTTCTGGGCTCCAAAATCACTGCAGATGGTGACTGCAGCCATGAAATTAAAAGATGTTTACTCCTTAAAAGAAAAGTTATGACCAACCTAGACAGCATATTAGGAAGCAGAGACATTACTTTGCCAACAAAGGTCCGTCTAGTCAAGGCTATGGTTTTTCCAGTGGACATGTATGGAAGTGAGAGTTGGACTATAAAGGAAGCTGAGTGCAGAAGAATTGATACACTGGAACTGTGGTATTGGAGAAGGCTCTTGAGAGTCCCTTGGACTGCAATGTGATCCAACCAGTCCATCCTAAAGGAGATCAGTCCTGGGTGTTCACTGGAAGGACTGATGTTGAAGCTGAAACTCCAATACATTGGCCACCTGATACAAACAGCTGACTCATTTGAAAAGACCCTGATGCTGGGAAAGATTGAGGGCAGGAGGAGAAGGGAATGACAGAGGATGAGATGGTTTGATGGCATCACTGATTCAATGGACATGAGTTTGGGTAGACTCTGGGAGTTGGTGATGGACAGGGAGGCCTGGCGTGCTGTGGTTCATTTGTGACCTCTCTGGGGTTGCACAGAATTGGACATGACTGAGTAACTGAACTGAACTGAACTTAATGCATAGCATTAAAAGCCCACTATGTTGTGGTCCCACCTTATTTTTACTGTTGAAATTTGCACATGTGTTCTCCAGTCAAGCAGATATATTAGCAGTTTTCATATATTTTTAACATTTCTTGGCATTTATTAAGCTTGTGCTTTTGGTATGGAATGATTGATTTCACCATAGTTAACCTTTCTATTTTTTTTTTTTTTTTTTTTTTGCCACCAATAACATCCTTCCTAGGAACTCTCAGACCGTGTTTTCTGTCTACCTGGCACACATTTGTTTTGTTTTGAAGATTTTATTTTTTATATCAGTTCATAGCAAACTGAAAGCACAGAGATTTCCCAGTACCCTCTGCCTCTAGGTATGTGTAGCCTCTCCTGTTATCAACTTTGATCATCAGAATGATACATTCAGTATAATTGATGAACCAATATTCAGTTTAATTCTTTCGCTCAGTTGTATCTGACACTTTGTGACCACCTGGAACAGCACACCAGGCCTTCCTGTCCATCACTAACTCCCAAAGTCGACTCAAACTCATATCCATTGAGTCGGTGATGCCATAGAACCATTTCATCCTCTGTTAGTCCTTTCTCCTCCTGCCTTCAATCTTTCCCATCATCATGGTCTTTTCCAATGAGAAAAGACCTTCGCAGAAAAGTCTTCGCATTAGGTGGTCAAAGTATTGGAAAAGTTTCAGCTTCAACATCAGTCCTTCCAATGAATGTTCAGGATTGATTTCCTTTAGGATGCACTGGTTGGACCTCCTTGCTGTCCAAGGGATTCTCAAGAGTCTTCTTCCAACACCTCAGTTCAAAAGCATAAATACCTCCGCGCTTAGATTTCTTTATAGTCCAAATCTCACATCCATACATGACTACAGGAAAACCATAGCCTTGCTAGACAGACCTTTGTTGGCAAAGTAATGTCTCTGCTTTGTAATATGCTGTCTAGGTTGGTCATAAATTTTCTTCCAAGGAGTAAGTGTCTCTTAATTTCATGATTGCAGTCACCATCTGCAGTGATTTTGGAGCCTAAAAAAATAAAGTCTCTCACTCTTTCTATTGTTTCCCCATCTTTTTGCCATGAAGTGATGGGACCAGAAGCCATGATCTTAGTTTTCTGGATGTTGAGTTTTAAGCCTACTTTTTCACTGTCCTTTTTCATGTTCATCAGGAGGCTCTTTAGTTCTTCTTCACTTTCTGCCATAAGGGTGGTGTCATCTGCATATCTGAGGTTATTGATATTTCTCCTGGCAATTTTGATTCCAGCTTGTGCGTCATCCGATCCAGCATTTCTCATGATGTACTCTGCATATAAGTTAAAAAAGCAGGGTGACAATATACAGACTTGACATACTCCTTTCTCAATTTGGATCCAGTCTGTTGTTCCATGTCCAGTTCTAACTATTTGTTCCTGACCTGCATACAAATTTCTCAAGAGGCAGGTCAGGTGTTCTGGTATTCCCATATCTTTCAGAATTTTCCACAGTTTATTGTGATCCACATAGGCAAAGGTTTTGGCATACATAGTCAATACAGTAGAAGTAGATGTTTTTCTGGAATTCTCTTGCTTTTTTGATGATCCAACAAATGTTGACAATTTGATCCCTGGTTCCTCTCCATTTTCTAAATCCAGCTTGAACGCCTGGAATTTCATGGTTCACATACTGTTGAAATGTGGCTTGGAGAATTTGAGCATTTCTTTGCTTGTGTGTGAGATGAGTGCAATTGTGGAGTACTTTGAACATTCCTTGGCATTGCCTTTCTTTGAGATTGAAATGAAAATTGACATTTTCCTGTCCTTTGGCCATTGCTTAGTTTTCCAAATTTGCTGGCATTTGAGTGCAGCACTTTCACAGCATTATCTTTTAGGATTTTAAATAGCTCAACTGGAATTCTATCACCTCTATCACCTCTATCACGTTTGTTCTTAGTGATGCTTCCTAAGGCCCACTTGACCAACATTGGCACATAGTAAATACCAACACTGGAAGCTTACTTTAGTTTTCACAATTTGGTGTTATGCATTCTATGTTTGAAAAATGTATAATAACATGTATTCATCAATATAATATCATACAAATATTTTTACTCTCCTAAAATTCCTCTCTGTTCCCCCTATTCCAACACTGCAGTTCCCAACCCTTGGCAATCACTGATTGTTTTACTGTCTCAATAGTGTTGCCTCTTTCAAAATGTCATGCGATTGGAATAATACATTATGTAACCTTTTCAGATTGGTTGCTTTCACTTATTAATATGCATTTAAGATCCATCCATGTATTTTTAATATTTGGTATTTCATTTCTTGTTATCACTGGATAATATTCCATTGTCTGGATCTACCACAGGTTAATTATCCCATTCACTTGCTGAAGGAAATATTGGTTGTTTCCAGGTGTTGTTAATTATGAACAAAGCTGCTATAAACATCTGTGTGAAGGGTTTCATGTGGGCATGTTTTCACCTTTTTAAGTTGTTATTTCTAGATCTTAGGAATAAATTTGTTTTGTAAGAAACCACTAAACTGTCTTCCAAAATTGTTGTACCATTTTTGCTTTCACACCAGCAAAAAATGAAAGTTCCTGCCATTCCACATCCTCAACAGCATTTAATGCTGTCAGTGTTCCAAATTTGGTCATTCTATTCATTTTAATAGATGTGTAGTAGTAACTTCTTTTAATATGCATTCTTTTGATGACATATGATGTTAAGCATTTTTAATAGGCTTATTTTCCACCTGCATATCTTCTTTGATGAACTGTTTGTTAACATCTTTGACCCTTTTTTTAAAATCAGATTCTTTGGTTTCTTATTGTTGAATATTAAGTGTTTCTAGCATAATTTTTCAGATGTATATTTTGAAAACATCTTCTCCCAGTAAGTGATTGATTTGTCTTTTCATTCTTTGGATATTATCTTTCACAAATGGTTTTAATTTTAATAAATTCCAACTTATATTGTTTTTTATGGATCATGCCTTTGGTGCTATGTCTAAAGTCATCACCATAAACCAATCATCTAGGTTTTTGCCTATGTTATCTTCTAGAAGTTTTATGATTTTGTGCCTTACATTTAGGTTTTTAATGTATTTTGAGTTAATTTTTGTGAAGGGTATAATCTTTGTGTATAGATTTATTTTATGTTATTTTTTAATTTTTGCTTGTGACTGTGATGTTGTTGCAGAGGAGTCTGGAAAGCTACTGTCCATGGGATCACAAAGAGTTGGGCATGACTTAAGAACTGAACCGGCATACACATCCTGTTGTTCCAGCATTTTTGTGGAAGAAACTATCTTTTCTCCATTGTATTATTGCCTTGACTCCTTTGCCAAAGTTACTTAATATGTGTGAGGGATTATATCTTGGTTCTCTATTCTGCTCCATTGATTTATTGGATGGTGACTATAAATAGTTGGAATTGAGTGTTCTTGCTTTTAGTAAGCATTGAATTTGGAAACTGTCAGTCCATTTTGTTCTTCAACTGCAATATTGTGTTGGCTAATCTAGATCTTTTCCATCTCTATATAAATTTTAGAATTCAGATTGTCAAATTCCATGAAATAACCTGCTGGGTTTTGTGTGAGATTACACTGAATCTATAAATCAAGTTTGGAATAATTTTAATCTTAACAATTGTTGGGGTCCTTTAATGGACCGGAACCTGATGGTCTGGAGTTGATGGTAAGAAAGTGAAAGAGAGAAAGAGGCTGATATTCCCTGGTTTATGCAGAGAACCAATAAAGCCCTGACACAGGGCTTGCATCGCTCATGAAGGCACAGGGCCCCCCTCGAGCAGGTGAAGGCACAAGGTGCCTTCACAAGGGGGTCTTAGAAGCCCAGGCAGGAGAGTGAGCACGATGGGTTTCTATGCTCCAGAGAATTAGCCAGGGAGAGAGAGAGAAAGAAACAAAAAAGACATGGAGACCTAAGCTCTGATGCAGCAAAGATGCTTTAATGATCTTTCTGTGAGTATATATAGGCTGTTGAACAAGAAATTTCTTTCAACAATGATAAAGATCAGAAAACCAAACGTACAGCAACCATTACCAAGGGAACGTGAACGTGACGTGAAGTCTCTCAGTCGTGTCCAACTCTTTGCGACTCCATGGACTGTAGCCTACCAGGCTCCTCTGTCCATGGGATTTTCCAGGCAATAGTGCTGGAGTGGATTGCCAGGGATTGATAATGGTCACAAAGTCGGGAGACAATTCATATCTCAAGACTAAGCAGTTTTGTCGTAAAGAGAATGTTTACTAAAGGAGATTCAAGCCTGTCTCACATAATGACCTCAGTCCTGGGAGCAGCTTGCTGCTCCACTTGATAAGTAACAAAGGACTTATGAGAAACAGCATGTAGGAATCCCCCCTGTTAAACACTCCCTGACAAACAACGTTGATACTTTCTATCCATTAACATGGAACAACTCCATTGCTTAGTTCTTTTTTGAGTTTGTTCAACAAGCTCAAAATTTATTTATTATGTATTTAGCTCTTTTTTGTTTCTTCATCAAAATTTTCTTTATTTAGTTCTTTTTTTTAGTTTTCTCATCAAAATTGTATAGTTCATCTCATATAGATATGTTGTTTGTATATATTTTGTTAAATTTATGCTTAAGTAATTAATTTTGGGATGCTAATAAGGTGTATTATGCTTTTAATATCAGATTTCACTTGTTTATTGGTGTTCTATAGGAAAGCAATTGACTTTGGTATGCTAATCTTCTATGCTTCAACTTTGCTATATTTATTAATTGCAGAATTTTTTAATAATTCTTTTGGATTTTATACATAGATGATTATATCATCCGTGATCAAAGACACTTCCAAGTCTTCCATACCAATCTGTATATATTTTAGTTCTTTTTCCAGTCTTATTATATTTTCAAGAATTCCAGTATGAGGGTATAATTAAATGGTGAAATGGGAGATCCTTGATTTCTATCTGACCTGAGTGGGATATCTTCCAATTTACATTATTAAATATGATGTTAACCATATAACTTTTTGTATATAGTCTTTAACAAGTTGAGGAAGTTTTCTTCTGTTTCTAGTTCACTGAGAGATTTTTATCATGAATAGGTGTTGTGCTGTGTGTGAGTCTTCATTTTTGTCCAGTTCTTTGTCATCCCATGAGTTATAGCCAACCAGGATACTCTAGCCATGGGATTTCCCAGGAGAGAATACTGGAGTGGGTACCATATCCTTCTCCAGGAGATCTTCCTGACACAGGGTTTGAACCCACAGTCTTGCATCTCCTATATTAGCAGATTGATTCTTTACCACTAGTGACCCCTAGGAAGACTTTGGATATTGGATTTTTTCAAATATTTTTTTTTTCTATAGCTATAGATATGATCAGGCTTCCCTGATGGCTCAGATGGTAAAGAATTGGCCTGCGATGCAAGAGACCTGGATTCAATCCCTGGGTTGGGAAGATCCCCTGGAGGAGGGCATGCAACCCACTCCAATTACAGTCCATGAGGTAGCAATGAGTTGGACACAACTGGACAACTAAGCACAGTATAGCATAGGTATGATCATATGATTTTTCTTTTATAGCTTATTAGTCTGAGGGACTACACTTATTGATTTTCAAATGTTGAACCAGACTCTTATAGCTTGAATAAATTTCACTTGGTGAAATTGGTTTATAGTTTTGTTTATTTATGGTTGGCCATGTTGATAACTTGCTGAGAATTGTTGCATTTATGTTTATGATAGGTATTGGTATGTAGTTTTATTTTCTTATAATGTCTTTGGAGGCTTCTAGTAGTAGGGCAATGTCTGTTTCATAGAAGGAGCTAGTGAGTATTCCCTTTGCTTCTATCCTCTGAAAGAGATTGTAGAAAATTATTATAACTTTTTTACCTAAACCATTAGGTAGAATTTACTAGCAAATCATCTAAGTAAGGTGTTTGTGTTTTAAAAGATTATTATTTAATATAGATTATCAGAATTGTGGGCATACAGTTACTCATAGCATTTCTTTCTTATTTTTAATGCCTATGGGATCTGTAGTAGAGTTCCCTCTTTTATTTTGATATTAGAAATCTGTATACACTCTTTTTTTCCATAGTTACCTAGCTAGAGATGTATAGATTTTATTGATATTTTTAATGAAACAACGTTTAGTTTCCTTGATTTTCTCTAGTGATTTTCTCTTTTCACTTTGATTTGTTTTAATTCTTCTCATTAATTTTTTCCTATTTAGTTTGAATTTAATTTGCTCTTCATTTTCTTTAGTTTTCTAACATGAAAACCTAGATTCTTGATTTTAGATAATTTTCTAATACTTGCACTCAAGCAAACCCTCCAGGTTTTGCTTTTCTAACATCCCCCAAATTTTGATAAGTTGTGTTTTAATTTTCACTTAGTTCAAAATATAAATTCTCTTAGGATTTCCTTTTTGACACATGTTTCTCATAAGTATGTCTTAGAGTTTTCATATAATTTGGGATTTTCCAATTACCTTTATGTTGTTGATTTCTAGCTTAATTCCATTGTATTCTGAAAGAAGACCTTGTATGACTTCTATTATTTTAAATTTGTTAAAAGTGTGTCTTATGGCTCAAAATGTATTCTGTATTGGTGAATGTTCCGTGTGACCATGAGAAGAATGTGTATTTTCTTGTTGGATGAAGCCATTTAAAGACATCCATTTATATACAGTTGATTGATGGTGTTGTTGAGTTCAGTTACGTACTTTCTCATTTTCTGTCTTCTGGATTTGTTCATTTCCAGTACAAGGTTGCTGTATTCTCCAGACACACTTGTAGAGTCATCTGTCTCCTTGAAGTTGTACCAGTTTTTGCCTCAAGTAGTTTGACCCTCTGTTAGGCATATACACATTAAGGATTGTGATATCTTTTTGGTGAATTGATCCCTTTATCATTATGTAATGTACTTATCTATTCTTGATTACTTTCCTCAGTGTGAGGTAGGCTCTGTGTGAAATTAGCATCTTTTCCTGTTTTCTTTTTATTACTATTGGCATGGCTCATATTTCTTCATCCATTTACATTTAATCTACATATGTCTTTATAGTTAAACTAAGCTTATTTTAGCAATATGCAGTTGGTTTTTATTTTCTTGGATCATTCTGACAAGTCTGCCTTAACTAATACATTTATGAATTACTTATATTTTAAGTAAAATAATATTTTCTATACCAGATATTTAGAAGAATATTTAGATGGCATTTTATTTATCAAGGTGCTTCATATTTAGTAATGTTCATTTTAGTTCTCCCAGATATGATTCTCAATTTCCATGCAGTCAGTTTTTGTTAATGTCTAATTGTTCTTCCATAATTCATTTAGAGATCTTTTTATTCACATGTTACATTTCAATCATATTATCTCTAGGCTGCTTGGGATTGATTTAAAATAAACGCATTATGTGAAGAGATGGTAAAAATCAGCAAAATAAAATGTCATTACAAACTGCCTTATGCTTTTATAGGCAAAGATGATAAGATTTACTATAAGATCTTTTATTCAGTTTGACAAATCACTAGCCAAGCTTCTTGCAATCTCTGGTTTCAAATTACTAATGTAATAAGCAATAAGTTAAAAACCACATTCAGTTATGTGTTTAAATATGGCAAAATATGTAAAACTTAATGATTAAATTAATGGGAATACCATGATTTGGACCACTTTCTTAAAAGAGTTTAAGAATTTCCCTGTTTATTCTTGGGGAAAAAATAAAATTTAGTATACAAAATAATAATTATATAATGTTTGCTGACTCTCAAGCCTCATTTCTTTGCAAGTGCCACTTTCTTCCAATATTCCAATGTACCTTCTTTCTTATTTTCATAGGACTGCCCCATGTGATTCTCATTCTAGAATTCTCTGCACAAGCAACATGAACCTCATCATTTGTCAAATGCTATTTTCTTAGTAAAGCCTTCTTTATCTCTCCATATCAGGTGACCTCTTAACAACCCACATCCTAATGCCCATTATTTATATAGATTGTTCTTTTCTTATGAAGCTTAAAATCTGATGTAGAAATCATTAATGAGTTATAATCATAGAAATAAATATATAATTAAATATGGTAGATAGTACACTAGAGAATTACCCTGTGCTTTAAGCACAAGAAGAAATAAAATTCTGAAGTTTAGGGGAAAATCCTCAAAGTAAGAAAAGTTAAATTACTTATTTGTAATAGCAGAAGTAGAAAATCAGGTGACCAGAGCTCTTCTCTGTATGTAAACACAACTATGCATGTGATTCGTTGCAGAAGAGTAAAGATGGAAATATTACTTAGTTTTACCTGCCACTATCGTTCTATAATGTGATTTCTGTGTGTGTGATATTTCCTCCTTTCTCTTCTTTAACAAATGTTGTATCTCTGAATTATTTAAGACAATAAAGGTTTTGTTTACTTGTTTTGTGAAAGCACTACTCTGGTCTTTAGAGTTTCTATCTATAGAAAAACTTAAGGAGTAACTTAAGGAAAATCCAGTTCATTGAATCATCTAATAAGAAAAGTAGTACAGCATGTATAAATAACCCTCGAAAATGAATGGAATGACTCAAATTAAAACACAAAGAGATAAATGAGACAAAATATTATTGGCAAGAAAATCTCAGGAAAGAAATGAAAGGAAGGAAAAAAAAACCAAATGCAGATATGACATATGTTTTTGGTTTGACAGAAAGGATTTCATTTTATATTATTTTCCATACTAATAATTCTTTATAATGTGTCTTATTATGTGACCCAGAAATTTTTACAGAAGAATTATAGCATACTTTTAAGAGAAAATATTGTAATTCTATTTGAAATAACTGAAATAAAATATAGGAATCATTAATTAATATTATTTTAAATGCAATATTCCAAATAAACATAAAACTTTGGGAGATATATTTATTAATGTCAATGCAATTATTTAAAATAAAATAGTAGCAAACAAAATCCAGAATTAATTAAAAAATATATAGTTATAAAGATTATTTTAGAAATGGGCTGATATTTTACTATTAGAAAATTATTAAAATTTTCTGTTATTAAATGTACTTGTTGAAAATACAACTATTATCATAGTTGCTGAGAGTACTACCATTAAAATTCGAATTTTACTTACTTAGGAAAATAAAAAATGATGATCTTAGCCCAAGCTGGAAATACTAGAATATTCTCCACTGAATTGGAAAAAGGGAACAACATGAATTGCTCTTGGTAATTTTTATTATTTACATTTAAACTGTACATTCCAACCCATGCAAGTGAAGAGAAGAAATCATTTAGAAGTAAAAAGAAATGGAAAGGAAGTGATAAAATTATTGCTATTTTCAGACTCTAAAATTTTGTACCTCCCAAATGCAGAAATTGCAAACCCAAATGCAGAAATGCAGACTGCAAGTCATAGCATATTATAGCTATATAATGAGTATAAACATTTGCATATAAAATTCCATAACTTTCTAATTAAAAGCATCATGAATAACAAGAGATAGTGGGAGAAGGAATTTGTTTATTTTAACAACTAAAAATATAAAATGCTTTGAAACAAACTTATTCTGAAATATGTTGGCTCCATGTGTAGAATGTATATATTCTGGACAAACCAATGACTACTTGAAAAAAATTAAACATATTATATTATTGTTTAGTGCTATATATCATAAAAATGTCAATGTCCTTTAAATTAATCTACATATCTATGTATGTCATTAATGAAATCCCTTTAAAATATTATCATTTTAACTGGACAGGTAATAGCATAGTTCCTGTAAGATGATAAATAATGATAGAGTTATAACTTAACTGAGTATTATTAGCTAAACATTATTTGAGATCCTTAAGTATAAACATAACAATCCTTTGAGGTAGGTATTATTATTTTCTCAATTTTTCCACCTGATGAAACGGATTAAGGAACTTGCTAAAGAAGTAGGAAACGAAATTTGATTTCACATGGTGTGAATATGGAGTTGGCACCCTTAGAAAATATACTATTAAAACAGCCAGAAAGCTGAATAAGAACAGTAAAGCAATACTTGTTCTCCAGAAGCAAAATATATCTTGAAGCTTTAGCAGTTGAGAATAGTAAAATACTGGCATATGCCAGGCAAATGAATAATTGATATGCAGATATAAAAACAGACAATAAAAAATATTAAGCATATGCTGATAATGACATTTCAGTGCAGTGAGTAAAAGATGACTATTCAATATTTTGCTTTTTAAGTAATTGAGTAGCTTTCTGGAAATAAAAGTATATTGGATTTATAATCCAAACATAACCTAAATGTAAATTCCAAATGATACAAAGATTAATAATAGAAAATAGCAAAACTATATTAAAATAATATAAATGTTTATTGTTTTAAAATTTCAGAATGTTGAAAATCATTCTAACCTCGATCTAAAATCCATATATACAATAAAAATTCATATATATTCAACTGTCTTCAGTTTAAAGATAATGATGTAAAACACCATAAGCAAAATTTGAAGGCAAACTGATGAACTGAGAAACATATCAATGTTCGTACCATAAACAGAAAGCTAAGCATCTCAACATTTATATAATATATATATATAAATATATATATTATATATATAAATATATAATAAATCATACAAAATAAGAAGTAAAATCAGATCAGATCAGATCAGTCACTCAGTCGTGTCCAACTCTTTGCGACCCCATTAATTGCAGCACGCCAGGCCTCCCTATCCATCACCAACTCCCAGAGTTCACCCAGACTCACGTCCATAGAGTCAGTGATGCCATCCAGCCATCTCATCCTCTATCATCCCCTTCTCCTCCTGCCCCCAGTCCCTCCCAGCATCAGAGTCTTTTCCAATGAGTCAACTCTTTGCATGAGGTGGCCAAAGTACTGGAGTTTCAGCTTTAGCATCATTCCTTCCAAAGAAATCTCAGGGCTGATCTCCTTCAGAATGGACTGTTGCATCTCCTTGCAGTCCAAGGGACTCTCAAGAGTCTTCTCCAACACCACAGTTCAAAAGCATCAATTCTTCGGTGCTCAGCCTTCTTCACAGTCCAACTCTCACATCCATACATGACCACAGGAAAAACCATAGCCTTGACTAGATGAACCTTTGTTGGCAAAGTAATGTCTCTGCTTTTGAATATGCTATCTAGGTTGGTCATAACTTTCCTTCCAAGGAGTAAGCGTCTTTTAATTTCATGGCTGCAGTCAAATAGCTCAGTAGAAAAATTATCATAATATATGAACATATAATTCATAGAATTCTCTAAAACAAAAGAAATTAAAATAGCACACTTTAACTTATCAGATTGGTAAACAGATAAATATTTCTCAAGTTTTGTACTAACAGATCTGCTCATTCGTTATTGATGAGGCCCTGTCTCCTATATGAAGAGCAATTGGGACACCTCTATTAGGGTGGCACAGTGGTAAGAATCTACCTGCCAATGCAGGAGCCAAAAGAGACACAGATCCCTGGGTTGATCCAATCCCAAAGAAGGGCAATAACAAACAATGTTCAAACTACCATACAACTGCATTCATTTCATATGCTAACAAAGTAATGCTCAAAATCCTTCAAGCTAAGTTACAGTAGTACATGAACCAAGAAATTCCAGATCTACAAGCTGTATTTGGAAAAAGCAGAGGAACCAGAGATCAAAAAGATGGGAATACCAGATTGTCTTACCTGTCTCCTGATAAAACTCTATGAGGGTCGAGATATAACAGTTAGAACTGGACATGGAACAACAGACTGGTTCAAAATTGGGAAAGGTGTACGGCAAGAATGTATATTGTCACTCTGCTTATTTAACTTATATGCCAAATACATCATGTGAAATGCCAGGCTGGGTGAATCATAGGATGGAATCAAGATTTGCCAAGAGAAATAAATGCAGACAACACCATTCTAATGGCAGAAAGTGAAAAGGAACCAAAGAGCCTCTTGATGAGAGTGAAGGAGGAGAGTGAAAAATCGGGCTTAAAACTTAACATTCAAAAAACTAAGATCATGGCATCTGGTCCCATCATTTCATGACAGTTAGGTGAGGAAAATGGAAATAGTAACAGATTTTATTTTCTTGGGCTCCAAAATCACTGTGGATGGTGACTGCAGTCATGAAATTAAAAGACACTTGCTCCTTGGAAAGAAGGCTATGCCAAACATAGACAGCATATTAAAGGGCAAAAACATCACTTTGATGACACTGATCTGTATAGTCAAAGCTATGGTTTTCCCAGTACTTATGTATGGATGTGAGAGTTGGATCATAAAGAAGGCTGAACCCCAAAGAATCAATTCTTTTGTATTGTGGTTCTGGAGAAGACTAAGAGTCTCTTGGACAGCAAGGAGATCCAACCAGTCCTTCTTAAAGGAAATCAGTCCTGGATATAGATTGGAAGAACTGATGCTGAATTTCCCATGCTTTGGCTACCTGATGTGAAGAGCCAACTCACTGGAAATGACCCTGATGCTGAGAAAGACTGAAAGCAAAAGGAAAAGAGGGCAGCAGATGATGAGATGGCTAGAGAGCACCAATGACCCAATGTACATGAGTTTAAGCAAACTCTAGGAGACAGTAGAGGACAAGGAAGCCTGGCATGCTATAATCCATGGGATCACAAAGAGTCAGACAGGACTTAGAGCCTGAACAACAGCATATAGCATTCTTTCTCAATATAAAAGCAAGGAGTTGGAAAAAAAAAAAAAAACATATATTCACATTGGATTTTGGACATTTTAAACGATCTTTTGGAAGATTATTAAAATTTGATACAAATTACACAAAATTATGAGGAATATTTACTCTTTTCTGCTATAAATCATGGGGTAAACTGGATGAAGGAGATCAGTTACAGGAGACAAGTATTTTTTTTTTTTTTTCAGGATGGGGAACACGTGCATACCCGTGCCAGATTCATGTTGATGTATGGCAAGCAACAGTTAGAACTGGACATGGAACAACAGACTGGTTTCATATAGGAAAAGGAGTACATCAAGGCTGTATATTGTCACCCTGGTTATTTAACTTATATGCAGAGTACATCATGAGAAACGCTGGGCTGGAAGAAACACAAGGTGGAATCAAGATTGCCGGGAGAAATATCAATAATCTCATATATGCAGATAACACCACCCTTATGGCAGAAGGTGAAGAGGAACTAAAAAGCCTCTTGATGAAAGTGGAGAGTGAAAAAGTTGGCTTAAAGCTCAACATTCAGAAAACTAAGATCATGGCATCTGGTCCCATCACTTCATGGGAAATAGATGGGGAAACAGTGGAAACAGTGTCAGACTTTATTTTTGGGGGCTCCAAAATCACTGCAGATGGTGATTTCAGCCATGAAATTAAAAGACGCTTACTCCTTGGAAGGAAAGTTATGACCAACCTGGATAGCATATTCAAAAGCAGAGACATTACTTTGCCAACAAAGTTTCATCTAGTCAAGGCTATGGTTTTTCCTGTGGTCATGTATGGATGTGAGAGTTGGACTATGAAAAAGGCTGAGCGCCGAAGAATTGATGCCTTTGAACTGTGGTGTTGGAGAAGACTCTTGAGAGTCCCTTGGACTGCAAGGCGATCCAACCAGTCCATTCTGAAGGAGATCAGCCCTGGGATTTCTTTGGAAGGAATGCTGCTAAAGCTGAAACTCCAGTACTTTGGCCACCTCATGTGAAGAGTTGACTCATTGGAAAGGACTCTGATGCTGGGAGGGGTTGGGGACAGGAGGAGAAGGGGACGACAGAGGATGAGATGGCTGGATGGGATCACTGACTTGATGGACGTGAGTCTGGGTGAACTCTGGGAGTTGGTGATGGACAGGGAGGCCTGGTGTGCTGCGATTCATGGGGTCGCAAAGAGTCGGACACGACTGAGCGACTGAACTGAACTGATGGCAAAACCAATACAATATTGTAATTAGCCTCCAATTAAAATAAATAAATAAAAAAAGAGACAAGTATTTTTGAAATACATTTAGTTTATATGGGAAAATGAATGTTTCACATTTTTATGCTAGTTTATCTAACTGAAAGCAAATGTAAGTAAAATAATAAACCTTCAGAAAAGAACACAATGTATGATGGGAAATAAAATTGTAAACTACTGTAAAGGCAAAAACAAATTATCTTTCTATGACTATTTTGTTAGACAGCATTTATGATAAAGCAGAAATTAATTTCTTTTGGCTAGTTTGCCTCTATGTTGATTGATTTTTTCTTCCTCCATAAAATAATGATGTTTTATCATGAAATAATCACCTTATAGAAAGGTATTGTTAAGAATCAAATTTTTATGTTATAATTTAGGAAAATAGAAGGTGTGATTGGAGAAAGAAGGCAAGATATGCAGTACCAAAAAGAAGATTTTTTTTTTTAAGTCAGAAAACAAAGTAGAATTTAAAACTAGAAGGGATGCTGTTTCCCTTTTGTTTTTATCTGACAAGAAAAATAAAATGTATAGTAAAATAAGGACACTGTAAATTGGACACTGGGAATTATAGCGTTGGTCTAGTTAAATTAGTCACAGTGAAATTCAGACAGCTTTTCTTTTCTGAAATGTGAAATAATGAGGTAGTTAATAAGTACCAAGATTCGTTGACTCTTCAATTTTCTGTTTTCAAGTGACAGTTCATGTCAAAATAAAAGGCATAAGGAAAGTATATATTAAAAGTTATGAAAAAGAGTATGCTTATCTATATCTATTATACATTATAATTACTGGTTGTGTAGAGTAAATAGGGAAAATGAAAGTGAAATTTGTTCAGTCGTGTCCGACTCTTTGTGACCCCATGAACTATATAGTCCATGAAATTCTCCAGGTCAGAATACTGGAATGGGTAGCCTTTCCCTTCTTCAGGAGATCTTCCCAACCCAGGGATCAAACCCAGGTCTCCCACATTGCAGGAGGAGTCTTTACCAGCTGAGCCACCAGGGAAGCCCAAGAATACTGGAGTGGGTAGCCTATCCCTTCTCCAGGGGATCTTCCTGACCCAGAAATCAAACTGGGGTCTCCTACATTGCAGGCAGGTTCTTTACCAACTGAGCTATAAGGGAAGCCCAAGGTAAATAGGGAAGTTTCCAAATGATTTATATGGAAAATTTGCAATCTGTTCTTTCATTGTAGTCCTGATTTTAAATTTCTGTTCCAGTGTCCTCATATATCATCAGATATTTCAGAAATAATTCTTTTCAAGATTTAACAAGAAGAAATGTCTCAAAAGCCACCAACCATAGATCTATGGGATTGCGTACATGTATACATGTATCTTACCTTGCTCAAATGAAGAATAAAGTGGTTTTGATTATTTCATTTTATAAATAAAAATTGTTGATTATTGTGTGACTTTGAAGAGTATATTTCTAAAGGACTATATAGTTGATATGAAAGCTTTGACATTCAAAATGTAAGGATTTTTTTTTTCCTTCATCCAATGTGACACTTAGAAAATGTCATCTGTTACCTATGCTTGGATGGGACGAGAGGCTGGGGAGCCAAGTCAGGAACTCATAATTAACAGAAGGAAGCAACAAATGCAAGATTAGGAGACTATTTGTTTTGAAAGTAATTTTTTGTTACCTATTACAGGGCTTCCCTGGTGGCTCAGTAGTAAACAATCCACCTGCCAAGCAGGAGTTATTGTTATTCCAATTGTAGCCCACCAGGCTTCTCTGTCCATGAAATTCTCCAGGCAAGAATATTGGAGTGGGTTGCTGTTGTTACTCAGTTACTGAGTCATGTAGGACTCTTTGTGACCCCATGAACTTCAGCACGCCAGGCTTCCCTCTTCTTCACAAACTTCTGAAGTTTGTTCAAACTCATGTCTATTGAGTCTGTGATGCGACCCAACCATCTTATCCTCTGTCACCCCCTTCTCCTCCTGCCCTCAATCTTTCCCAGCATCAGGATCTTTTCAAATAAGTCAGCTCTTCACATCAGGTGGCCAAAGTATTAGAGTTTCGGCATCAGTCCTTCCAATGACTATTCAGGGTTGATTTTCTTTACAATTTACTGGTTTTATCTCCTTGCTATCTAAAGGACTCTCAAGAGTTTTCTCCAAGTATTGAGATGTGGGTTCAGTCTCTGATTCGATAAGGTCTTCTAAAGAAGGAAATGACAACCTACTGCACTATTCTTGCCTGGGAAGTTCCATGGAAAGAGAAGCCTGGCAGGTTACAGTTTATGGGGTCATAAAAGAGTCAGACATGACTTAGTGACCAAACAACAGCATCATTAGAATGCTCACATTAGAATGCACTTTCAAGGAAGAGAATGTGTGTGAATTGATCACTAGGTAACAAAGGAACTGTATGAAATGTCACATGTCATTTTATAATAGAACCGAATATCTGTACTTTAAATAGTATAATTCGAAAGGTGCCTATCAAAAAGGAGTTCTCCCTGTTAGCATTGGTCAAGGAACTGTTGTTTTCAAGGGCAATAATGAGGCTTGGATAGGAAAGGGAAAATATGGAATCAAGGTAAAAGGAGAGTATGCTATGGGTCAGATTTGATAAAGGAAAACTATCTCAAACTCTCTTATAGGAGGGCATCACCCTAGCATTTCTAAGAGAAAGGTGGTCATATCCCATCTATATGAATTTATGTGGTGATACCTCAGAAACTTATGTTTAGGGCTATTGTTAGTGAATTAACTATATATAATTGGTTTTTATAAAAGCCTTTTTAAATTGTCAACTATTTCATTAATTAATTATGATATATAATTCTACATACTAAAGAGTTACTTATGCAGTGTTTAACACTGGATGAAGAGAAAATAAATAAGATATCATACATGCTATTAAGTACCTCAAGTACTATCTAATGAATTCTAGAATTAAAACAGCATATTCAGTATTACTGTTAGGTTGTGATAATATAGCAGGTAAAAGTCTCTCATATTCTCTGAGTTTTATGCCATAGCATTTTAAGAGGAAACAGGAGTACATTTTTAAAACAAGTTTCACTGAATATACAGTTGAATATACATTGCAGCACACTCACCTCTAATACCATTCTCATAGTAGGACATTTTGACTAATATCACAGATATAATCTAATGCCTTGTAGAAGAAAGCATCAATAAATTAACAAACACATTTTCATTCTTATTTTGACTAGTTTTATTGTCTTTAAAATTTTACTGCATATAATACATACTATAACTAATCCAGAGAGATTAATGCAATGCTTGCTATGTGCAGTGTGCTATCCTGACACCATGTAGGTAAGGTTTAAACAAAAGTGAAATATAGAAAATAACTTTACAAAGTTGTATAATATTAAATGAGCTGAAAGAATTGACTTTACAGGGCCAAGTATGTATTTTCAAACAGTGGCACTTAGCTGGGGCCAGGTATGGCCATCACTACCCAAGTCTGGCTTTATTATTTATAACATTTGGTTTTTCCCAGTGGACATTCATACTGAAACCCCTAAAATCTAATGTCAGTAACTATGATAATACAGGGAAGAGTTATGTTCACTATGAAAACTTTATGCAAACCCTAATGAGAGTTTTCAGGAAGGAAATTTACTTCTGGTTAGATATCAATATATGTTTGATTGAAGACATAGTACACGTGTAGAGTGAATTGTCTTGCAATTGTATTAAAAATAAAACTCTGATATCTTCACACTTTCTGCAAGACATTATTTAAATTATCAATTGGTTTTTGATCAATTATTGATCAAGAAATAATTCTGCCAGTCACTTTGAGCTCAGAGATAAGACTATCATTCCTCCATGAGGAGTCTACCAATTTCTCATAGAAGGCTAAATAAGTAATTCCACATGTTCAGAGAAACAGAAGGGAAATGTAGGACTGCTATGATATTGTCATGTTCCATTTGGAAATGACATTTAAGTGAGATTTACAATTTTATAGTCACTGGAAATAATAAAAGCTGAAAACATCTCAAATGCTTCATGGTGAAGTTACAAAAATCATCTTGGAAAAATATCAATATCATTCTGAGTCAAATCTTGATAAGTTTATTCTTGTGGGAAAATTAAGTGTTTTTAATAAAATTGTTCTTTACTAGATAACTTCTCCTAAAATGAGGAACTTAAAAGTAAGTATTTTGCTTTTGTCTTTTTGCTTATGTCTTTGCTTATCCCTCTAGGATCTCACACTTCTTATCTATCACTGTTTAGCTTTTCTCTTTCAAGGTGTTACTCTAACAGTCAACTAAATTTTTAGTGCTCTTTAGAAGTTCCGCTCTTCCTGCAGCAACCTTCCATGACATAAAATTTCTTCCAGCAAAGTCACAGTAGCCCCTATTGTTTACACAAACTGATATATCAGGTCCTGGAAAACAGCTGAAAATATTATGATCGCACTTATGTGAAATAACATAACAGTGGCAGAAAATATAGTTTACTAGTTCATAGCTCTGAAAGCAACAGATTCTTTACTTTTGGTATTTTATCAATGACAGATTTTATCTACTTTCATTTATCTTCTCCTCTTTATACTTGGGCTCTTGGGATAACATAGAATGGTTGGGATAATCTTCTTGAATTCTAGGTAAGGTATACAAATAATTATAAATGAGATAAATATGAATGAGTCATGATTTATTGTCAGCATATCTGTGTCTCAAAAATATTTCTTGGTTTAGTGAGAATTGTGACACATAAGGCACATTTCTGTCCTTCCAAAGCTTCCAAGCATCATGTGCTTCTCATGGCTTCAATTATAGTGTTACAGAGAAGTTAATTTCATAAAGTATATCCTCCCTCTGCTTCATGTACAGAGACACATACACATACACACTTATGTCCAGTGAACCAACCATCAAAAGATTATATTTGTGCAGATACTTTTCAAATTTCCATCTATAAACTCTATGTATTTAATTAAATTAAGTATTTATTTTATTTTTGACTCCACTGGGTCTTTGCTGTCTTGGCAGGCTTTTCTCTGGTTGCAGCAAGCAGGGACTACTCTTCATTGTGGTGCTCGGGCTCCTCACTGTGGGGGCTCCTCTTGTTGCAGAGCATAGGCTCTAGAAGTGCATGCGTCAGTAGTTGTAACACAGGGGCATAGTTGCTCTGTGGCTTCTGGCATCCTCCTGGAAGAGGGATTGAATCCATGTTGCCTTCATTGGCAGGCAGATTATTATCCTCTGCACCGCGAGGAACATGCAACTCTTTGTATTTTGAAAACATCAGATAAGAGGTCCACTCAGCATATAGATGGAGAATGCCATCTGGGAATATATAATGACCCCATGGATTTTTTTTTTTCCAAATCCTGCTTCTAATCATCAACCTTCAAATCAGACATTCTTATTTATCAAGGCCTCAGATATAACAACTCTCAGGTCCACTAATTTTCTCTAATAAAAGAGACAAATACTATAGCTCAGTTCAGTTCAGTCGCTCAATCATGTCCTACTCTTTGGAACCCCATGGACTTCAGCACACCAGGCTTCCCTGTCCATCGCCAACTCCCAGAGCTTACTCAAACTCATGTCCATTGAGTTGGTGATGCCAACCAACCATCTCATCCTTTGTTGTCCCCTTCTCCTCTTGCCTTCAATCTTTCCCAGCATCAGGGTATTTTCCAATGAGTCAGTTCTTCACATCAGGTGGCCAGAATATTGGAATTTCAGCTTCAGCATCAGTCCTTCTAATGAACATTCAGGAATGATTTCCTTCTGGATAGACTGGTTTGATCTCCTTGCAGTCCATTATACCTCAATAAAGCTGAAAATGTAAAAGAAACAAATGGATCAAGCCAAAATAGAAATCCATTAGTCAAATACAAGAAACAATACCACTGTTTCATGAACTGCATATAAAGCTACCACATTTTCATTTATAGTCATGTTACCTGGTAATACAAATTACTGAAAACATGCTTGATGAATGAGAACTAAAACAAGCATTTTTTTGTATAATTAGAGTGCTTAAATACATCAAATTTTGATGATTTGGTGTGTGTATGTACATAAGCATAATTTACCTTTAAGGCAACTAGATGTTAACTTTGTCTTAATGTGACAGATACTTCACTGTACTGCATCTAGATGAATATCTTCAATGTTTGCCTCTGTGCTTTACTGTCTGAATATTCCACTGTTACCCCAAACCTTCTTATTGACCTAGTATTTCATTAGCACTTTATTACCAATAATATGGTTACAAACATTTTTGGTGTCTTGGTAATCATTTGGTCTCTTTGAGGTGATTTTGCATATTTGGTCTAACATTTATGTTTAGTTGATTTCATAAAATTTTCATAGGACAGCTATTTTCCTCATTTTAAAACTATACGTGAGGCCTCCCCAAGTGAGTCAGATGGTAAAGAATCTGCCTGCAGTGTGGAAGACCTGGGCTCAAGCCTTGGGTCAGGAAGATCCCCTGGAGAAGGAAATGGCTACCCATGCCAGTACTCTTGCCTGGAGGATCCCATGGACAGAGGAGTCTGGTGGTCTACAGTCCATGCAGTGACAAAAAAATTGGATATAACTGAGTGACTAACATTTTCAATTTTCATAACTATACTTAAGTAAATCAAACTGTCCTCATGACCACCTACACAATCATTATATTGTTTGCCTTTGGAAATTTTTTTTTCTTCCTTCAGTAATGATCACCTGGTCTTACATGGACAGTGTGCATTATTACACACTTCAGAGGTGTAACCCACCATTCTTGATATTACATATATATTGAAAGAAAATTTCTGAAAGTTTTGACAGAGGGGGTTACATAAGTAGCATTATGAAGAGTTATCCAATGGAGTACAGTGTGGACTACATAATGATATGTAATTTTAAATTTTCTAGTAGCCACACTGATAAAAGTAAAGTAAAACAATTTAAATAATTATGTATTATTTTATTTAATAAAAATATCTTGTTATATCTTTTATTCAATATATAATCCATATAGAGTTATGAATAATGTATTTTCCATGTACAAATTCAACTGTGCATTTTACACTTAAAGTGTGGCACAATTCAGAGTGGCCACATTCCAAATGTTTACTGTCCATAAATGGCTAGTGGTTGTCAGAAGGCCCAGAAGTTTTCTGTTCAGTTCAGTCACTCAGTTGTGTCTGACTCTTTGCGACCCCATGGACTACAGCATGCAAGGCTTCCCTGTCCATCACCAACAGCTGGAGCCTACTCAAACTCATGTCCATTGACTCAGTGATGCATTCCAACCATCTCATCCTCTGTCCTCCTCTTCTCCTCCCATCTTCAGTCTTTCCAAGCATCAGGGTCTTTTCCAATGAGTCAGGTCTTCACATCAGGTGGCCAAAATATTGGAGTTTCACCATCAGTCCTTCCAATGAATATTCAAGATTGAATTCCTTTAGGATGGACTGGTTGGATCTCCTTGAAGTCCAAAGGATTCTCAAGAGTCTTCTCCAACACTGCAGTTCAAAAGCTTCAATACTTCGGCGCTCAGCTTACTTTATAGCCTGACTCTCACATCCATAGATAACCACTGGAAAAACCATAGCCTTGACTAGATGGACCTTAGTTGGCAAAGTAATTTCTCTGCTTTTTAATATGCTGTCTAGTCTGGTCATAACTTTTCTTCCAAGGAGCAAGTGTCTTTTAATTTCATGACTGCAGTCATCATCTGCAGTGATTTTGGAACCTAAAAAAATAGTCTCTTACTGTTTCCATTGTTTCCCCATCTATTTGTCATGAAGTGATGGGTCTGGTTGCCATGAACTTAGTTTTCTGAATGTTGAGCTTTAAAACAAATTTTTCACTTTCCTCCTTCACTTTCATCAAGAGGCTTTTTAGTTCCTCTTTACTTTCTGCCATAAGGGTGGTGTTATCTGCATATCTGAGGTTATTGACATTTCTCCCGGCAATATTGATTCCAGCTTGTGCTTCCTCCAGTCCAGCATTTCTCATGATGTACTCTGCATATAAGTTAAATAAGCACGGTGACAATATGCAGCCTTGATGTACTCTTTTTCCTATTTGGAACCAGTCTGTTGTTCCATGTCCAGTTCTAACTGTTGCTTCCTGACCTGCATACAGATTTCTCAGGAGGCAGTTCAGGTGGTCTGGTATTCCCATCCCTTTTAGAATTTTCCACAGTTTATTGTGATCCACACAGTCAAGGCTTTGGCAGAGTCAATAAAGCAGAAGTAGATGTTTTTCTGGAACTCTCTTGCTTTTTCCATGATCCAGCAAATGTAGGCAATTTGCTCTTGTTCCTCTCCTTTTTCTAAATCCAGCTTGAATATCTGGAATTTCACAGTTCACATACTGTTGAAGCCTAGCTTGGGGAATTTTGAGCATTTCTTTACTAGCGTGTGAGATGAGTGCAATTGTGTAGTAGTCTGAGCATTCTTTGGCATTGCCTTTCTTTGGGATTGGAATGAAAACTGACCTTTTCCAGTCCTGTGGCCACTGCTGAGTTTTCCAAATTTCCTGGCATTTTGAGTGCAATACTTTCACAGCATCATCTTTTAGGATTTTAAATAGATCAACTGGAATTCCATCACCTCCACTAGCTTTGTTCATAGTGATGCTTTCTAAGGCCCATATGACATCACATTCCAGAATGTCTGGTTCTAGGTGAGTGATTGCACCATCCTGGTTATCTGGGTCGTGAAGATCTTTTTTGTATAATTTTTCTGTATATTCTTGTCACCTCACCAGTAACCTTAGATATGTACAAATATCCCAATCCACAACTTCTAAATTTTCATATACAATAACTTCAATTCCTTTTTTATGATGTATATATTACTATTGGGGCTTCCCTGGTGGCTCAGATGGAAAAGAATCTGCCCACAATGAAGCAGACTTAGGTTCAGTCCCTGGGTGGGAAAGATCCCCTGGAGAAAGGAATGATTACCCGCTCCAATATTCTTGCCTACACAATTCTATGGACAGAGGAGTCTGGCAGGCTACAGTCCATTGGGTCACAAAAGGTTGTACATGAGTGAGTGACTAACACTTTCACATTGTTTCTTAATATGATTTTTTATATTTGCAGACTAGGTATCTACTCTCTTTTATTATTTTTGATTATTTGACAGCTTCTTTTTATAATATCAACTTTAAAGATGGGAAAACATTTATATATCACTTTTCACTTTTGTTAAAACCTTTTTTTTTTTAATATTTTAGTCCATGTGTGTGTGCATGTTATGTGCCAAGTCACTTCAGTCATGTCTCTTTGCAACCCTATAAACTATAGTCCTCCAGGCTCCTCTGTCCATGGGATTCTCCAGGCGAAAATACTGGGATGGCTTGCCATTTCCTTCTCCAGGGGATCTTTCTGACCCAGGGATTGAAAATGCGTCTCCTGTGACTCCTGCAATGCAGGTGAATTCTTTACTGCTAAGCCACCAGGGATGTCCATATAATGTGCTAAATTAAAAATGTAAGCATCAAAAATTGTATAAACTTAAAATTGTATAAATTGTATAAATTTACTTGACTAAAATATGTGGATAATATATCTTTTCATATTAATTTATATTTGAATAGTGCATTAGAATTAACTGGTTCTAATTTTTCAGCTGTAGATTTTAAAGTATTCTCAATACATTCCAAATCTTCATTTTTAACTCCTCATTTAGGTGCATGTGACAATTTTTTAATTAAATGATTGTGTAAAGGGAAGACATATTTTTTTTTTCCTGACAGGAAGTCATAGGGTCATTTTTAAAATAAATTTAGGAAGAGTGTAGAATATAAATTTATATTTGAAATAGTCTATTCAATTTTCTCAAAGGTCTTTAAACTTTCTTCAGATAATAGAAAGATTCTTTAATGGCTTTATATTATTTGAACCATGGTCTACATCACAAAATTCTAAAAAAAATCAGGTATGTGGCACCTAGACAGATATATCTGATTCATACAGCATTTGGGTTTAGAAAAAAGTCCTGTACCCTTGACTGGAACAATACATTTTTGAAGGATATTCACTATCCAGTATGTATTAGTTAAAAAAAAATGTATTCACTATGAGAATTTCTAAGGATGGTAGAAAACACTTTTGCTCTACCTTTGTAGGTATATTTTTGTCTGATGTATATTAGTGTGATTATCAGTCTTTGAACATATCAAAAATAGGAGTCACATTTTAGGTATATTTACATATCTTCTAATCTACTAAATAGCACTTTTTATATAACATATACCTCATAGAGTATAAATAAGTAACACATGACCAGTTAGATAACTAAATTGTAAACTTTTAAAAAGTCACTTTATTGGATAAAGATAAATATTTGCTGTTGTCGGTCAGTAGCTCCGTCCCGTCTGACTCTTTGTGACCCCATGAACTGCAGCATGCCAGGCTTCCTTGTCCTTCACCTTCTCTCAGACCTTGCTCAAATTCACATCCATCAAGCTGGTGATGCCATCCAACCATCGCATCCTCTGTCATCTTCTTCTGCCTTCAGTTTTTCCCAGCATCAGGGTCTTTTAATAAGTCAACTCTTCACATCAGGTGGCCAAAGCATTGGAGCTTCAACTTCAGCATCAGTCATTCTAATGAATATTCAGGACTTATTTCCTTAAAGTTTGACTTGTCTGATCTCATTATAGTCCAAGAGACTCTCAAGAGTCTTTTGCAGCCACCACAGTTCAAAAGAATCAATTCTTCAGCACTCAGCCTTCTTTATGGTCTAACTTTCACATCCATACATGACTACTAGAAAAACCATAGCTTTTACAAGAGGGACCTTTGTTAGTAAAGTAAGGTCTTTGTTTTTTAATATGCTGTCTAGGTTGGTCATAGCTTTTCTTCCAAGGAGTAAGAGTCTTTTAATTTCATGACTGCAGTCACCATCTGCCGTGATTTTGGAGCCTAGGAAAATAAAATCTCTCACTGTTTTCATTGTTTCCCCATCTATTTGCTATGAAGTTATGGCACTAGATGCCATGATCTTCACTTTCTGAATGCTGAGTTTTAAGCCAGCTTTTACATTCTTCCCTTTCACCTTCATCAAAGAGGCTTTTTGATTCCTCTTTGCTTTGTGCCATAAGGGTGGTGTCATCTGCATATCTGAGGTTATTGATATTTCTCCCAGCAGTCTTGATTCCAGCTTATTCGTCATCCAGCCCTGATGCATTATGTACTCAGCATATAAGTTAAATAAGCAGAGTGACAATATACAGCCTTGATGTACTCCTTTTCCAATTTTGAACCTGTCCATTGTGGAAAACATAAACAATAATAAAATCATTAATTCTCATCTTTATTTTCTATAACTGAGGCACAAGGACAAACTATCTATGAAAATTTTATCAGGGGAAATTTTTGTTTTTAAAATACTTTCTTTTATGTTTTAATAACATGCCTTTAAAATAATTTATAAGCTATGTGTTCTAATTGTGATTTTTATTATTATGCATCATGGTGGGAAATTTTCCCATTTTATTTGACTTTAGTAGACAATTAAACAGGTGGCTCAGTTGTAAAGGCAGGAGATGAAGGTTCAGTTCTTCAGTAGGGAAGATTCCCTGGAGGAGGAAATGGAAACTCATTCCAGTATGCTTCCTAGAGAATCCATGGACAGAGTAGCTTGGTGAGCTACAGTCCATAGTGTTGCAAAGAGTCGGTTATGACTAAGCTTGCATGCAGACAAAGTGCTGTTAAATTCTGCACTCAATATGTCAGCAAATTTGGACAACTCAGCAGTCGCCACAGGACTGTAAAAGGTCAGTTTTCATTCTAATCCCAAAGAAGAGCAATGCCAAGGAATGTTCAAACTACCATTCAGTTGCACTTATTTCACATGCTGCTAGCAAGGTATGCTCAAAATCCTTCAGCAGTACATCCACCAAGAACCAGATAAACAGGCTAAGATCTGAAGAGGCAGAGGAACCAGGGATCACATTGCTAACATTCCTTGGATCATGGAGAAAGCAAAGGAGTTACAAATAAACAGGTACTTCTGCTTCCTTGGTGGAGAAGTTGGGCGGGCTATGGTCTGCGGGGCCACAAGGAGTCAGACACGACTGAGTGACCGAGCACACCCAGGTAGCACAGTGGTCAAGAATCCACCTACCAGTGCAGGAGACACAGGTTCATGAAAATCCCCTGGAGTAGGAAATGGCAACCAGATTCAATATTTTTGCTTGGAGAATCCCATGGACAGAGGAACTGGGCAGGCTACAGTTCATGAGGTCACAAAGAATCAGACACTACTGAGTGACTGAGCACACACTGAGCATAAAATTTTCAAGAAAGCAAACTAAATTCCTCTTATTAAATACTATAGTAAGTTTTTATAATCCAAATTTTATCTTGTTTCAAAAATATAATGCATTCAAAATATAATTTCTCTAAAATTTGAATACCCTTTTATATTATATAATTAGCACACAAAAAAGGAAAAGATCAATCACTATGCTTTTTTCAGAACAGAGAGCAAAGACGATGTTTGTTGAGAGAATGGATGATTAGCATTAGCATATGTCTTTATGATACTAACTAGAAGCATAAATATATTGTTATTTATCAGGAAGTTATGCAGTGTTTTCTAGTCATGATATCTGATCCGTTATCAGATCCCTACTTCAAAGGTAGAGGACAATACCTAGTTAATATTTATCTACTCTTATTTAAGCATCCATCTTAGGCAGAGATGGCATATTTTGATAGGTTTCCTGGATGGTACATCACAGTCAAGGTGAGAATTTAGAAGGCAAGTGGATGAGAACTGCTGTGATATGGGAAAGCAATTTACAAATTTCAGTGTGGACTATCAGAGAATACAAACAGGATTGTGGCAGATACCTATTCTGTTTCCCAGGTAGCTCAGTGGTAAAGAACCACCTGCCAATACAGGAGACATAGCTTTGATCCCTGAGTCAGGAAGATCCCCTGCAGATGGAAATGGCAACTTTATCCACTATTCTTGCCTGGGAAATCCCATGGACAGAGGAGCCTGCAGGCTGCAGTCCATTGGGTCACAAAAGAGTAGGATAAAACTTTGGGATTAAAGGACAATCTATTCCCCTATCTTAGTTGCTTTCTCACTCAGAAGTTGAGAGAACAAAATGTATGCCCTGAATGGTCAATTTAGAATCTGTACTTTTGTAAAGTGCCTAGATTTTAAATCATATATCCTACGTTTAGTTCTTTATTAATTTACTGGCATATTAGTAAATCTGTAATTACTAAAATATTTTATTACTGAAAAAATGACAAGTTTTCACAGAGATTTAAATAATTACATTTTAGCTATTTTCAAAGTTATGTATTTGAATATTATATTGCTAGGTATAAGGTTTGGAAATCATGACATAAATTTGCATAAATTCAGTTAACTGTATTAAGTAAACAACTAATTAGAATATTTATTGAATTCTATTATAGTCCCTGTTCACTACAAAACAAAATGATAATAAATTTCTCATTTTCAAAACTGTTGGATTATAAGATACACAGTTAACAACAACAATAAAAAAAGGTAGCACATGCTATTATATACTTATACAAAAATCTGACAAGATGATTTATGTTGTTTTATTGTAATTATGACATGAACAATGTGAATATTTCAGAAGTATGAAAGGTCAGACTTCAGCTATGAAAAAGCAATTTTAATGATATTAGAAGCAGAAAAGAAGGAATGGAGGATTTTTTAAAGTATGAAAATAAGTAGATAAAATACATTTAATTATTTCTACTCCATTACTTATATACACTTGAATATTTGGAAGAAAATGAGGAAACACAAACACTCATACTCACACTTAAGCTTACATGTTGTCTATTTTTTTCTGTTCTGTTCAGTTCAGTACATTTCAGTTATGTTGGACTCTCTGCGACCCCATGAACACAGCACGCCAGGCCTCCCTGTCCATCACCAACTCCCAGAGTCCACCCAAACCCATGTCTACTGAGTCAGTGATACCATCCAAACATCTCATGCTCTGTCATCCCCTTCTCCTCCTGCCCTTAATCTTTCCCAGCATCAGAGTCTTTTCCAATGAGTCAGTTCTTCGCATCAGGTGGCCAAAGTATTGGAGTTTCAGCTTCAACATCAGTCATTCCAATGAACACCCAGGACTGATCTCCTTTAGGATGGACTGGTTGGATCTCCTTGCAGTCCAAGGGACTCTCAAGAGTCGCTCCAACACCACAGTTCAAAAGCATCAATTCTTCGGCAGTCAGCTTTCTTCACAGTCCAACTCTCACATCCATACATGACTACTGGAAACCATAGCCTTAACTAGATGGACGTTTGTTGACAAAGTATGTCTCTGCTTTTTAATATGCAGTCTAGGTTGATCATAACTTTCCTTCCAAGAAGTAAGTGTCTTTTAATTTCGTGGCTGCAATCACCATCTGCAATGATTTTGGAGCCCCAAAAAATAAAGTCAGCCACTGTTTCCCCATCTATTTGCCATGAATGATGGGACCAGATGCCATGATCTTCGTTTTCTGAATGTTGAGCTTTAAGCCAACTTTTTCACCCTCCTCTTTCACTTTCATCAAGAGGCTCTTTAGTTCTTCTTCACTTTCTTTCAAAAGGATGGTGTCATCTGCATATCTGAGGTTATTGATATTTCTCCTGGAAATCTCGATTCCAGCTTGTGCTTCTTCCAGCCCAGCGTTTCTCATGATGTACTCTGCATATAAGTTAAATAAGCAGGGTGACAATATACAGCCTTGACGTACTCCTTTTCCTATTTGGAACAAGTCTGTTGTTCCATGCCCAGTTCTAACTGTTGCTTCCTGACCTGCATATAGGTTTCTCGGAAGGCAGGTCAGATGATCTGGTATTCCCATCTCTTTCAGAATTTTCCAGTTTATCGTGATCCACACAGTCAAAGGCTTTGGCATAGTCAATAAAGCAGAAATAGATGTTTTTTTCTGGAACTCTCTTGCTTTTTCCATGATCCAGAGGATGTTGGCAATTTGATCTCTGGTTCCTCTGCCTTTTTTAAAACCAGCTTGAACATCTGGAAGTTCATGGTTCATATATTGCTGAAGCCTGGCTTGGAGAATTTTGAGCGTCAACTTTACTCAAAATTCTCCAAGCCAAGCTTCAGTCATATTAAAGTGTTATTATTTTAATGTCTTTCTATTAAGCATTGTGAATTTATTGCACCGAAAATTGTATTTAGATAACACAGGGTTTCCAAATTCACTATTCTTTAACACAGAATATTGACTTACATTTGAATAATAAATACAATTAATTTATGGGACAAAATGTGTTCTTTTCTTCACATACATATTTATACCAAAAAAAAAGCAACACCAAAAGCTTTATCTTTAAAGATTCTACTCTACATAGAATATATATGAGATATATGATACATATTCTTACATATGTTAATGTATATAATTTAGACATTCTTGAATAAGTGGATTTTGACAAGAATAGTCAACTTTTTTTCCTGTGAGTACATAAATCTGAGTTAAATTTCTATATTTCCAGAAGTTACTTTTTCTTTTCTTTAACTTATCTTAAATCTTTAAAAATTGTCACAAGTTGTGCAGGTTCTCTCAGTTATTTGTTTAAATTTTCAAAGAAATCTTATGTTATAA